>NC_069376.1:57897500-59368750 GCF_021730395.1 Mercenaria mercenaria | reverse complement strand
TAATATCTGATGTTATTTTGAAAACTCCACACAGCTTGCACATTTACTGCACAAATGATAAGACTTTATACAAATAAAAATTCAGTTATCCATTTTTTAATTTGTTTGTTCATTCGTCATTACCTTCTTGTTTGACAAGCCTTGCTGCTAATGTTTAACCATCGTCACATATCACGCAGGTTAATTGACATCTACTTTGGTTGTTCATAAACAACATAGGCTGATATCGTAACTTCAAAAACTGCCCAAAAAAGATGTCTTATATTAGTATTTTTTTGAAAAATAATGAATCCGCTTCAAATATGCTAATTCTTACTCTGCATTATATATTACATGTGTTTTGTGGTCATTTGTTTAGTTAAAAGGTACGCATCCCAACTCATGACAAGCGACGTCTTCATAAGGTCATTTTTGTTAACGAAATTTTTCATAATTAGTTTTTTTAATATTTTTGAATCTATAAAATATACTTATCAACTTTTCTGATTTAAAACAGTGTTGCATAAGAATATTCATTGTCACAAGATATATAAATCTGTTATGTAAAAATGCATTGAACTGAATAATAACACTTTGTTGTCATATATTTTCCTCTGAACCATAAAACATTTCTTTAAAGGTTGATTATGCCCGATCAAATTATTAAAATCATTGCCAATGATTAAGCTATCTTTCAGGATAGGTCACCATAATCTTTCCTATTCTGCAGTAACATAAACGTTTCTGACAGACATTTTCTGAGTTTCTGCACTAGTTCATGTTTTGTTTAGGTTCTGGATTTACACGGGATGTCATGTTGTATTTATGACCGATATGACAGCCCTAGACAAAACGTTTTTATTTCAGTCTCAAATAACCGACTGACAGCAGCTTAAAAGGATTTTATACAATATATTTGCGTTGTAGTGATTAACTGTTGAGGAAAAGTATGTTGATTTTACATTCAAGACCTCAAAACGGCAGAGATTATGTGTTTATTAAATGACGATAAATTGTTTACTTTGTGGCGTCATGCTATTCTAAGAAGAACATTTGATAGCTAATAAATTGCTGGTTATAATGGTCATTATGCATCCTAACTCCTGCCCATATATTATTAACTGATAAAATATAGGAAGAGATTTATTATTTCTTAAACATAAACCGTACTGCAAAATAATGAACGTCGCTATAGTGAAAATGGTACGTTTGAGAAAGACAGATTCCTTTTATCTTTATTAATTGTGCTAGATATTTCATTTTACATTTTTCTTTCACTAGCAAAAATAACCATCTGCTTAAATTTGCTATTCAAATGTGTCCCAAGTTTATTCCTCTGTTTGGTTTATATGCTACTGTTGTACGTTTTTAATTTTGCTTAGCTTTCCATCTACCATAGTAATATAATTACAATACAAGAGATTGTTATCAATGAAAAGAAATAACGAAAAGTTAATTACATCAGTTAGCTTTTGATAAAAATGCTTGCAGTCATTTGGCAATTTGTATTTGTATTTAATTTTCCTATATATTTTGTTTATCAACCACAGAAACCCAAGTAACAAAATCATTTTTTTTTAATCTTTGCTTGTAAGGATCAAACATTGTCATATAAATTTACTTAAAAGATTTGTCCATTAGTGAAAATGTAAGCAAATAGTACTGTAAAAACTTCTGAAAGAAATACTAGCAGAAGTAGTTCATATCTCATATCACCTAGTTATATAGTTAGAAAACTCAATGAGTCAGAAATATAGTGTCTGCAACGATCTTGCAAAATATACAGTACGCTTACTATTTGTCTGATACATTTTGTTCTGCCGGCATATGATTCATTTTTTAAAAGTTCCTCCATGTTTTTGAAGTGTTTATTCGTTTCCCTAAGATATTTATGACGATACTTTATGCCAGACTTATTAAATTCATCGGCTTTGGTAATCAATTTGTAATGTTCCATTTCATTTTGAGCAACCGCCATTAATGCATTTTATGCAATATATTTGATCCTACTGAAAGTTTTCTTGTTCTTTTTCAAGAAAACCCATTCCTAGCGATTAAACATAATACTTTATTGGCCGTCATTAATCTTACAGTATTTATGGTACTTTTCTAAAACGCAGTCTAAAATCTGTGCTTCCGTATACGAAATGGCTTTATCTAGGTAAAAAAATAATAAATAGCCTATCACCATTTATCTTGTTTTAAGCTGCTGTATGGTAAGTGTTTAAACACATCAGAATGTTGTTTACTGTTTGGGAAACAAGAAGGTTTCTATAAATAGATTTTTGGTGCTGTTTATGGAGAAATTATTTCAATTTAGACATCTAACTATAAACGGCGGTCCAGGACACAACCATACATACAACATACGGCTTAAGATCTCTAGCACTTAATTGGAAATACTTGATCTATTTGAATATGTATTGGTAATGTTCATTTATCAAATAACATCACAATAAAGTTATTGTTTTAATTAAGTAAATATCCCTTATCAAGACCGCGTGCAAGATCAGAACATTGGATTATTAAAGGCAATTGAAACCAGATTCCCACGTGTGGAACGCCTATCGTTATGCCTTCTTAGGTATATACTTCGATGTATATTTCGGAAAGAATTTCCAGTTATTTAGTATTCAGGTTTTTTTTTTTGTTTTTTTTTTTTGCGTAAGCTGTATAACATAGATTTTACCTATATTCTATAGTAATCGGGTCACGACACAGGTGCGCGCTGAAAAAAATAAACCTTTTATAATTAAGTCTTAAGTGACATTGAATATCAGAAGGCACTTATTAAATTGAAGTTATTAAATAGTTTTGTTACTAAAATGCTGTATTCATATTTTAAAGTCTTTAGTAATTTATCATCACAAGAGAAATCGAAGTAAACTTCTTCACCCGTTGCGTACCTCGCTTAAGTAAGCTGAAAAATCTTAAATGTCATAAAACAACAACAATGTGAAAATTAAATTGAAAAAATCAATATTGAAACTTGATATTTTGCTTTAAGTTTGATTAAAACTGAGAACTTAATCGAGTAATTAGAATTGTTGGGATCAACCAATGATTTGGGGGATTCTGACCCAATATGAAATTGTCAGCACAGTTGACCTTCTATCATTGAAAGGATACATACTGTGCTGCTTATTGAAATATTTGCAAGGAGGTAATCATGTGTTCATAGATGTATATCCAAATCTTTTCTGTCTGTAAATCCTTTAATTCTGAATTTTCCATGCTCTAAACAAACCTCTACGTCGTTTGTCTTTTTTAAAGAGATTTCTTTTTTGCGTTTAAAGGCAAAGAAAATCTCCTATAAAAGTGACCCCCGCCCCCTCCTCCACACACACAAACACACCTAAATGCCAGACATCTTCTTAATCCCCAATAAACAGGAACCTGTCTGGTCCAGTCTAATAAGAGTCCATAAAACCCCTGTAGACTTGACATGCTGTCCATGTCAGAGGATCATAAATTTTATTGATATGTAAAGATAATTGGTGTTTTGCATTTCATTGATTGAAGTGCAGTTTGTTTTTCAGAATATACACACAAGCATTTTAGTTGATAATATACTAATTGTAATTGCTCAGTCATGTTGAGTAATGTTCTGACCAATTAAATTATAACTCTTCCATCAAGGCAATTCTCACCCTTTTAGAAAGCTCTCACATTTATTTAATGAAAAATATTTATTTTAAACTAAATAAGAGAAATGACAAGTATTTCTTATTCAATTATTCTTTTTATTCTTTTTATCTAAGAAACAAAATAAAACCAGAAAAAGATTGAATATTGCTGGATTTAATTAGAAATGAAAGAAGCGTTCAATTGCATTTTTAATAAATAAAAAAGAAATATGAACATTTATAATAAAATCCAGCAATAAACAGATATATCATTGTTCATAATACACATGATTGATTTATACATAAATTATTCATTATTTTTAAAAGGTGCCTGAATGCATTTTCTTTTATACTTTTTTATATGAAAATCCAGCAATAATCAGATATAATTGTAATAAAACGTGATTAATGAAAAAATAAAAATACTGTTGTATCTAATCATTTTGTTTTTTTAGCCCAAATTTAATCAGGCTTTCTAAACTCGTTATAAAGGTGAGAACTGGTTTGCTATATAGTTGAAAAATATCACATGCAATCTATGTACTGCACAGTAGCTATACAGTAGCAGAAGCAAGTCTATCAATCGCCCAGTCTTGTATATTGGCCCTTACCGCCAATACGCAAACCATTGGCCACATACCTTGCATACCAAAATCAGTGTCTTTAAGAGTAGTTCTGTAGGAGTGAGAATTATAAAATGAAAATATCACTATTTGAAACAGCGAACATTTCAAATATAATCCATCGTTATATTTCAATACACCATGGAAAACTGTTAAATGAAACTATATAACTTGCAGTTTGTATCGTGAAACTAAACAGGTTTAGCACATATCTCTCAGACATCAAAAACAACGAGCAATACATTCTAGGACCCAAATGTCTCAAGATTCAACTGGCAAGTATGTGATTAACTGAGTGCAAAACTGTATTTAGTAAGAATATGTTACATTTTACAGAATGTAATTTAAAGACTACATTTCAAGTAAAGGCAGTGAATGTTATACTCATTACTGAAGATACATATAGGTTTGCTGCTAAAACATGTGTTCCGCTATACTTGCATATTTGTCTATCAACTAACGGAGACCAAATCACGTGCATAAAACAGATGATTATAATTTATTCAGCAGTTAGTTTTCCCAAGTTATTTACAGTTAAAATATTATTTACGTTCTTATTATTCAGACATAGGTCTGCAAGAAAACGTGTGCAAATATATTTGCTTGGGTGTAGACATGACCGGCGTCAATATGTGAAGGCGAATACAGCTATACATCTTCATGAAGTTTAATTTGTTTCTATTCGATGAGCAAATATGAAACGAAACTGAAATATGAAATGCTATAATAACTGCTGATTGCAGTTGAACTATTTAAAGGTTCGTTGAAAACGGTAAACATTTTTGTATAGATTAAGTACTAAAGTTTTACAGAAAGGACTTTCTTTCTATTATTGTCTAGTGATCAGTTTGAAAGCAAGTGTGCAATTGTTTCACCTTTCTTGCCTTTAAAGAAAATTACACTTTTTTAAAACAAAGACAAACTTTTTGTGTCCATCCTTTAATTTTGATCGAAATACAGAGAACATTTTTATGCTCACTTTCAAATATAGATCAGTACTTAATGTATACTTGTTGCCTGTTTAAACGTTAAGTAGTATAATACTTATTTATAGTTTCTTTATCTTTAAGTAATATATTGTTAAAATTATCGATACTTTAAAGGCTCCTTCATGTAAAATTTGAAAGAGACAAATTTGATTTGAACGTCACTTTAGCCAAGCGACATTCCATTTTGAAACATATGTATAATTTTGCTATTTGATGCATTACAATATTCATCCTATAGTCATCAAATTAAATTAGAATTTGAAACAAGCAAACAAATTGTAGACGCAGTTAAACCGGACCTGTTTATGATAGGTAACGAAACACTGAGTCACCATATTGTCATACTGGGCCAACATAATTCCGAGGTCACTATAACGAACTCAGTAAATAATTTGTGGCAGCTAAGCCCGCACACAATTCTTCTGACTTTCTGCAGAAATAAAGAAATATAGATGATCACCAGTTAAAATGCTAGAATTTTGTGATATTTAAAACAAAATGTAATGTTTTCGGAACAAATCATTGTCGGCTCTCCAAAGAAGATATACATATTAAGATGACAGTAAGACATGTATGAAAAACCAACAAATGTCTTACATAAAGGAGCATGATCATATATTTATTGCCCGCTTCTGATTATAGTTTAAAGTAGATTGTTCAATGTAACTGTATTTATTGGAAATGTCTTAAGCACTACGATGCCATTTCGTCACTGCTACGCGGGTATTTAAGATGCTAGTGTGCACTGTCATTTGCTGAATATAACTTCACATAAAGTACATTTGTTTTAACTTTTATTTTGTAAAATGAAACTCGTTAATAAAAGACGAATTTTCGACAATTTCGTTACAGAACTGATGAATGAACGAAACTGTCTTTGTTATGCATTCTTCATACTTGCTCAAGATTAGAGACCTTAAAGAAGTGTGTACTAATAATTTGTTTGCACAAAAAGAAAGTATCAACATAAGTGTTCGAAAGTAGTTACCTGATGCAGCCTGTAATATTGGAGAATGTTACTCAATGTACAAGAATCAAGAATAAACTTTAAAGTAAAATTTTCAAATATTATCAAATTGGAACTGTTGCTAGAAATGTCAACGTATAAGTCTCTTTTCAGATGAGATGACACTAATCCTTGCATATCCTGATTACTGAAGCAGTTTTCATTGCATATTAACAAATCAAATGTCTATAAACGGTTGCACATATAAACGCCAAAATAAAAGAAATGGATACTTGACAGGTTGCACACCTCGACCATAATGAAAAAGATTGCAGACTTTCTAATTTCGTGAGGGTGTAGACGCCCATAAAGAAACTGACTCGTCTCGTTGAAGTTTCCTTTACGTATTTTTACTCGACTGACACAAAACACTTTTTTTAGAGTGAAACATATAATGTATAGTAATTATAAGAAGTCAGCTTGCTATGTGGTGTTATTATTTATTCCTAAAATAGGAACTTCATATGAAGGAATGGAACTTTAACAGTAGTACTTTAGTTAAAGTTAAACCGCTTCATATAAAAACAACATTTCGTTCATATACCGAAGTGCTGTTAATTTATAAATTCTCGCCTGTCATATCATTTTAATCTATAAATTCATTGATTCTGCTTCATGATTTAAGGTAACTATAAACTAATCATTTTGTAAGCGTATCTCCTACTTTTAAAAGGAGAAAACCCATAGCTTTCTCAATCATTATTAAAAAGGTATTATATGCCTCTTTGTTGAGCTAGACTAATATGTTTCAGTCTGGAAAAGACATTAACCGTATTCAATCTTCAATTTAAACAGTTTAACTTAATCCTGATGGAATGAAATATCCAAAAAACGTATTAGACGGATGATGATGTATTCTATAACCAGTAAGTTGAGACGACATAACGTAGAGTCACTCCAGAAACTGTTTGTTGCATTTATGCTCAAACAGTACATGATGTGTGTTCAACAATAAAATTAGAGAGATGCATGAGAACTGTGACGCTTTAACTGCTATTTTGACATTGCAATATACTAACCGATAAAATAGCTTTGTTCCGAAAAAGTAAAAACGTACCCTCAAAAGAAGGTACAAATGAATGCCAAAGTGGTTTTGCCTTTCAGTCTTAATGTGTATATTAGAGTTTAAACAAGTTTAAAAATGTGGAGAATGATCTCGGATAAAAAAATATTGCTTTGGTTTCGATACCTAATGTTCGTCTTAAATTTGGGTTTCAGTGCAATAAAACACTATTGATGGAATGCAGAAAATGTACTGAAAACAAGGTCTATCGTTTATCTGACCTAAAAATAAAATTACTCGATATACAGACATGCCAGCTGAACTTGGAATTTATTCATAAATGTAAATGATTTTGTTCTTTAAATTTAAGAGAAAACGGGAAAAAATCTCAAAATTCATCAGTGCGAACTGCAACTTGACAAATTTACGGACGAAGGACACGTTCCTGTGGAAGGAAGTTCTTCTATTTTGTAGACGTAGGCGGTTGATTTACATAAGAAAGCCATTTGTTTGTTAGTTTGTTGCAGGAATTAATGATCGGTCTGGATTCTCGTTTGAAGGGAAGGTCGAGGTTAAAATTATCTACAAAGGAACTATTTCGAATGAACTACAACTTCTATTTAAAGGGAAATGCAACGTTGTTCTGATGTTAATTTTGTCAGCTGGGATTTCTTAAATCATTTAAAGAAGTGAAAGTATTTTCAAAATAAGAGTAAAAAAGAGAGAGTTATGGGCATTTAAATATTTGGTCAAATTGGCCGCCATTTTGTTTCCATGGCAACAAAAAACAAAATGGCGGATTTATTAAATTTTTAGATACATTTTTGAACTGCATTTACTCATTACTGTAAAATAATTTATCTATTTTTTCCAGCTATAATGAAAGAAATTATCATGTTTTACACCTTATACTCAAGAAACATATAAAAAATAGTCTTTCTTGAAAGGTTATTTGCTAAATAATGTATTCAGTAGTGTGTAAATGACGTCATAGACACACTAAAATGGCTGCCTCCATTATCAGCCATTTTCTTAAATTTCAAACCGCCATATCTTTTTCAATAGTTGTCCGATTTTAAAAATTCTTTCAGCGTTATGAAAGGCTTGATGATGGCTTTCATATAAAATTAACTTGTTTTCAGACTTTCCTTACTCTTTAAGCGTATGTCTGGCAGTTTCTTTCTAAACTTTTCCTGAATACTAAAATAAATATAAGTAAAAGATATCAACAATTGAAAGGGAAGGTTACGGTGCAAATAATTGTTAATTTTATAATACTTTAAGTAGTGGATCCACATGAAAAACTGAAGAAAAAAACAACAGCTTTTTATCACAGCATGAAAAATAGCAAACCCATATTTGAACATATTCCGAAACGGAAATTCAACATCATACGAAACAGTTCTATTTTGATATTAGATAAATAATTTTTTTAATATAGATATTTTGTCTTGTTTGAGTGGAACTAGCTGTGAACAAGTTCTCAAAACGATGCAAAAATGTAACATCTTTCAACTCTTCCGAAATTATTTTATTTAACTGCAACTCAAAGGGGTAAGTAGTATCCATGATTTGAGAAAAAAATCCATCGCAGAAATATCGTCCAGATAGAATTATGTATTGTTAAATGCAGCTATAATGTCTGCCTGTGTATCTTGAGGACGGCTCTTCATAAAAAATGCAAAATCACATCTGACAAATATTATTCATACGCTGTCAGCCGCAATTTGAAGTTCAATAGACACTAGACAGTAGACTGATACCTATTTAAGACGTTTTGTTTGAGGCAATACACAAAATACTATTTCTTGTTCGTTAATGACGACGTATTACAGCCGGTACTTTTCTCGTTTTTCATGGAATGACGTTTTTCAAGATAACATAATGCCATACGAGAAAAAAAGCGTCACCTACATCCGTAAGCTCATATTGATTTCCAAAACAAAGGGATAAAAATTACGTGAGATACATTTAAGATAAAATCATTATCAAATTTAGTTCATATTGATTTCCAAAACAAAGGGATAAAAATTACGTGAGATACATTTAAGATAAAATCATTATCGAATTTAGTTGATTTCTTAATCAATGAAAAGTTCATAGGTACCTGGAAAGCACCATCGCCTAAAGTTAAAACTATGTCGTGAGTAAACTTTTGAAATAGGCCTTCTGGTATACCAACTGTTAGAATTGTCGATTTCATAATGATTGCAAGCAGTAAAACCAAATTTGTATTAGGATCAGTCCTTAAATTATGTGGGAATGTAGAGAGTGTCATAAACTAAAATGGAAAAGGATTTCACGCACATGTCATCTTCCGTAATAAAATAAGTGCCGGATTGCCCACTGATTCTTGATAACAGTATTCCCAGATAACTTTGAATGTACAATTGATTGTATAAGTGGTATGTTAACAATTTTTTGACCTGGCTCTTAAATAATGACATAAAACGGGATAATCTTAAAGTTAACGTTTTTACAATCTAAAACTGTTTAGACGAGAGGAAGTAACCAGTAAAAGCCTGACACAAAACTCTCCAAAAGACATAAAATTTATACGGATATGTTTGCGCAAATACAGATATATTTAACACACTGGATAACCGGCTATCCTGACGCCCGCTGGAAATGTAACCAAGCTGGAAATGTAACCCAACTGTAAATCGGTAGGTAAAGTTTTTCATTTATTTCTATTAAGACGAAACCAATTCTTGCAAATCAACTTGACAGTTTTGTCAAGGAATGACCATGGCTTACATTTACAGTTTCTGAGCCAGAAACGATCGTTATGTTTTGAGATATTCGCTAACAATTTCTTCAGTTTAAAAAATCGAGCAAAATCCAAAGTTTTGTGCAAATTGTTTTGTTTATGAACAACACGTGAAAACTTTTATCATCTGGTTTAATAGACGTGTCCTTTCGGAACACCTGTGTGAAGTTTCCGAGTTCTACGTTAGTCTTGAAAAAGTATATTAGCCGTTAAATAACCATGGTCGAGAAAAAAGACTGTCGAAAACGGCCGCTGTATTTGAAATAGGCAGTCGTTGAAGTCAGCTGTCGGCTATCGAGAATACAGCTGTATAAAAGTAAAAAACTGTCTTGTAGACATGATATATGCCCCGTTGTGTCTCTTCTTTATGTATGTTTTGTATCTGTTTAGTCTGTCTGTGTTTTTGCGATTTCTTTCATCTTTCATTCGTGTAAAATGTGTATACTTGCAGTCAGTAAACAGTTTGTATATACTTATGTATGGTCCTTATTGCTACTCATATGTTGAGTAATTCTGGTTGATTTTATTATCATTGTCCTTTTGGTTTAAAGTCTAGAAGTTGCTTTGTTCTTTTCGTCCGTCCGTCCGTCCGTCCGCCCGCAGTGTCTTGTCCGGGCTCTGATAGTACGCCCATGCTCTGATTTTTAAGTATTTATTTTCAAACTTCAAACACGTGTTACCGATGATACAAGTATTAGGCCCATTCATTAATGACCACCTCCAATGTCAGCATAACAAAAAAAATAAATCTTTAACACAGAGCTATAAATAAGTATTTTGTGTCAGGCTGGCAATTCCTGCATGTATAGACAAAATTTCAAATATATTGTGTCGTATAGTAGAACGTTTATTTTCATGCGGTTTTATTTGATACTGACTGTGTAAGATCGTAAACAAGCAAAGAAGAGTTCCGATCTACCTTGTTATATGTTAATTAAAGCTACATGTGGCTGCCATGTTAAGAAATAACTGATTAGCAGTCATGTGACATTTTGCAAAGTTCTGCTTATTCAGATTTGAAACAATCGTTTTCAATCGTATGCCTCTATACATCAACAACTTGCAGTTTTAGACCATGAATAAGTTAGTTTATTAGTTTATTAGAGTCTCATCCACATTTACATAATATGTACATATTCACAGAATTTGAATCTAATATTTTATGTGGTCATTCTAATAAGAATTACAAGAGACTATAAAATGTTCTACATACATAGCATTATATTCTAGGAACATTACTACTAAAAAAATAAGCTATGTTTGCTAATCATGACACATTAATTTATTAATGCATCTAAAACCTGACTAAAACAATTGATAAATAAACAAGAGCTGTCCGTAAGACAAGCAAGTCAGCACGCTCGACTTTTCTCAGTTAGAGCTTTGCCAGTAAAAGGGGCATAAATCTGTCACCATTCTAATCAGAGTTATGGGGAATGTTTCTGATGGTGTAGCCTTTGACATTAAATAACTATTTTAAGTTTCAAGTCAACAACTTTGATAGTAACAAAGATATTGGGCGTTATATAAAACTTTAACATTAAAAGGGGCATAACTCTGTCAAAATTCAAATCTAAGTTATGGGGATTGTTTCTCCTGTTGTAGACTTTGATAGGCAATACAGTTCAAGTTTCAAGTCATAAGCTTTGATAGTAACTGAGATATTTGACTTTATCAAAAATTTTAACCAAAAAATTCTAAGTTAAAAAGGGTGATAAATCTGTAGAAATTCAATCAAAGTTATGGGGATTGTTTCTACAGGTGTAGACTGTGGTAGTAAATAACTATTTCAAGTTTCAAGTCAAAAACTTTGGGAGTAACAGTGATACTTGACTTTCTCAAAAAAAAAAGCTTTAACCAAAAAATTCATAGTTTCTTCTGGTGTAGACTTTGGTAGTAAATAACTATTTTAAGTTTCAAGGCAATAGCTCTGATAGTTACAGAGCTATTCGACTTTATCGAAAACTTTAACCAACGCAGACACTGGGGCGCGTACAGTAACTCTACATTTTCTTCGAAAGGTCGAGCTGAAAGCTGAAGTAATTTGTGATTTGTGCACTAGATGTGCCCGTCCAGTAAAAAACAGCCTAAAACATCATATATCACTTCTAATCAAATTAAAAATGAATAGACTAGCAAGCACATCTTATTAATAAATATAAAATGATGAATAAGAATATGTTAAAACAATAAAATGCATCAAATTTAAACCCTGTTGATCATATATATAAAATATATATCGTGCTTTCATAGATTAACATATACATACCAAAACTAGGATTGATATATATTTAATCATTCAAATCATAATATGCCCCACTTTCATTTTCATAATTTATACTAGATATTGCTATCATGCTAATGCAGGTATTGTTATGTATCTACTGAAATGCACTAACTTTACAGTCCACAGAACACTTTGAAACGTTGGTATTAACTTGCTGTTATTAATACCCTTTTAGTTTCAAAACACAAATCAATATAGAATAGCTGACCGCACTTACAGTTACAGGTATTTTCTCTACTCCCAGTTTGAGTGTATCCCGTTGTTACCTTTTGCACTATGTAAATGTACAACGCAAAAGAAGATCGATGGATATCCTAACACTCGACTCGACTGATGAGAGAACGCAACACGCAACGCAACTTGCTGCGGTCAGCAATTGCTGCGCTCACTCATCCACCGGCACTAGACCCTGCTCAAAACCACCAAACACTCATCTCTGCGGTATCGCCCAACAAACCCCTGTGATCATATTAGTAGGTTATGTCCATTAATACCAGCATATCAAAGTTTGATATACATTACAGCTATAATACATTATTATACATATTAAAAAATAACACTATCCTAAGATCTATACATATTAAAAGTTATGATTTTAAAAGTTTAACTATAACACAGGTACTTTTTACGTTTATCCAGAATTAAGTAGCAGGATTTTGCAGCTTCTTTAAACAATACTACCATTGGAGAGTATAAAATTGAGCTTGTTACAATCACTGAACCTTAGAAACCCATTATTAATCTCATTGGCTTTGCTGAACATATTGTTTCTTATGTCTTTGTAATATGGACATTTCAGTATAATAACATGAAGTTCATTTTCTACCCCAGAGTTACACACCGGGCATATTCTATCATTTTCTGTTAGTCTTTCATAACGCCCTGTTTCAAGTCTAATTGGTGCGCCAGAGCGGACCTATGTTTTATTGGTAACACTGCTGTAAGATAATCCTCTGTTTCAAACCTAAATTTAAAATTTCTGTAAGTTCTCAACTTACTATTACCATGATTACTGACACTATACAGACAATGTAATGACTCAATCCAATCATCTAAATACTTATTAAGAAAATTTCCTTTCAATTTATCTATCAATTCTGTCTTATATAAATGTACATTTTTTAACTCAAGATACTCATTACAGTGATATTTCTTAAACAATTCCTGAACTGTAAAATACCAGTTTCTACATTGTCTGCCACTAATATGTTTACAATGTTTGAATAAAAACTTTTTGAAAGTCTGCAGTAATATATAGCAACACATTTCAATTGTCTAGCAAAAAATATTGGCTCCCAGCCCATGTCACCAGCAACAGCAAGGTTAGGTGTGTATTTACCCGTTCCCATGAAAATTTTGTATTGCCTCAATACAAGAAAACTGTCTTGTGCCCCATATGGCAGCCCCATATGCAATCACTGACCAAACTAAGGTGTAAAGGAATAAACTGGTATTTGTTGAAAAGGTATTTATGAATAAAACAAAATGGCAGATTTACATTAGGAGCAATTAAATAATTATGTATTGAGCAAATAAGATTATACATCTATCAACCACCGCACTGAGAACACTTTTCAAAACAAGAACGAGCATTTGAGATTCATTAAAAATACTGAATTCTTCAAACGAAATTCAAAGGACTGACATTCAAATGCCCGGAGGCACCTGTAGTGGTTTTCCTCCACCATCAAAAGCTGGCAAAATGACAATATGTACTATATTTCTTCGGTGTAACTGCAAAAAATATATGGTTGGCTTACGATCGCATGGCGGAAAAATGGCAAGAACGCGTGATCTAGCGGCTGGGTATAGCTTAAACGTTCCATTGACTAAAGACATACCAATTAAAAACATGCTGATTTGTTCATGCGTAATTAAGTCCAATCACGGACACGTGTGTATGGCTCCAATTAACACCCCCGATCGTGTCACCGTCACAACGGTAACACACTAATCTGGACAGTGTGTATTGTTTAACGCGAAGCAAAATTTAATACACTATACAAAATATTGGGTCCGCGGACTTGCGACTCCAACTTATGAATTTACAAAAAATCGTTTTTGGGCAAATTATTGGGGCCGCGGTCGCGGTCCCTGCAGCCCCACTCCCGACGCCCCTGAATATAGTCCTAAAGCCTCTTGAAATGAAAGTGCCATTTTAAAAAAATAATTACGTTTCCGTCAAATCACTGCCAGTAATACTTTTAACATACAAAAGTACTCAGAATCATCGGAGTTAATCGATAGTCTATAAATGTTAACATCCGAGTTCAACGACAGCACTAGCGGCCGTTTTCGACAGTCTTTTTTTTTCTCGACCATGCCTTTTTAACGGCTAATATACTTTTTCAGAAATAACGTAGAACCCGGACACTTTACACAGGTGTTCCGAAAGGATACGTCTGTTAAACCAGATGATAAAAGTTTTCACATGTTGTTCATAAACAAAACAATTTGTGCAAAACTTTGGATTTTTGCTCGATTTTTTCAAACTGAAGAAATTGGAAGCGAATATCTCAAAACATAACGATCGTATTTGGCCCAGAAATTGTAAATGTAAGCCATGGTCATTCCTTGACAAAACTGTCAAGTTGATTTGCAAGAATTGGCTTCGTTTTAATAGAAATAAATAAAAAAAACTTTACCTACCGATATACAGCTGGGTTACATTTCCAGCTGGGTTACATTTCCAGCGGGCGTCAGGGTAGCCGGTTATCCAGTGTGTTTAAGATTAAAATTTCCATTTAACGTTAGAACATTCCATGCATGCTTTCTGAATATTTTATTGTTAAGACATTCCACTATGCTATGAAAACTATACTGATATGCTTGTGCAAAGTAAAAATAAATATTTAAACTTATATATTCCATCTGGCCTCAGTTTGACATGCATTTAAAATTTGTCTCTACTTTAGCTTGAGGAAATATCATGAATTATACAAAATTTATAAAAACAAAAAGCAAGGTAAAAGTTGTTAAAATTTTGCATACAAGTATCTCACTGGATACAGTATATCGATGTAACATTGTTTTGAACATTTGAAATATTTACGGTTTTGCGACATTCCATTACGTCAATCGCCGGTGAATAGACATCATGATCTAAAAGGGCTAAATTATATAACAATATAAGAACAACAGACATTAAGAAACAAAGTTCAAAGAAAGCAACCCGATTATACCAAAACCCTTAAGCAGTGTCAGTTATACACTAAAATGCGTAGGGAAATAAATTATATTCACTTGTTACTGTGTCAACACAGGCAAGGAAAGCAAATTAATTGTAACGATCAGTGGTAAAGTCACAGCTGTAGAGTTTAAGTCCATATCCTATAAGAATGCTATAAAGTTCAGCAGAATTCACGCTTTCTGATTTTACTCTTCTAGTGTTCGACTTAAAGAATATTCTGTACATTACGTTACTTTTCATGCACAGCACAGACTCAGTCAAAAAATAAAACGTTAAGTGTAGATGGCCGATTTCCCTACGCACAGAGCACCCCACAGCCAGAGAGCCATGCATTGCACAGTAGGCCCGCAACAAAAAGAAACTGTGGTGGAAAGATACAGGCGAAGGTTTGCTTACAAATCCAAAAACAAGTACATTTTAATTATATACAAAATACAAAATTGGTACTGGGTAGGTAAAAACGTGGGGGTGTTAGGGAAAGTGGAAAAAAAGCTTGGATGGATATTCAACAGGGAAGCCATGCTTCATAAACGCAGTTCCCTACACCGCAACAACAACAACAAACGGACAAGCAGGAAATAAATAACATGGGTTCCAGGGACTACCGGCGATGAAAGTTAGTTTGGTCACCTAACCCCACTCGTAGTAAAATGAAGATGGGCGTAAATGCAAGGGGTGATGGGAGGGGAGAGGAAGGAACAACAACAACCAAGATGATATAAGTAACATTATACACGACACAGACGGACGAAAAAACAAATTACAATAGTGGTCAGCGAACTGTATAACGGAATCTGGGCGTTTAAACGAGTTTAGGGCATGCCAACCTCACAATTACCTTATTTGTAACAAGTTAGACAAGAAAGTGTAAATATCACTCCCCGCTGAAAAAAATAGCGCTATCATAAGTGACAATTTACCGGATGATTTAAAGTAAAATATAATAAATAGGGTCAATCTAAGGTATAATTACACAAATATACTCAACAACCCGTCGGAAGTCAGAGTACTAAGAGGTACTACTACGAAAGTTGCAAGACAAATTTTCACTCCCTCCGATCTGTAGGTTGTAATATCGATAACTCTGTTGTTATACTGTTTAACGAAGATTTCTATTTATTCAAATCCTCTAACTTGTGTGCAAGCCCTTGCAAAACGAATAAGTTGTAAGATATAGACACCATATGATGCCGCTCGACAGACACACATCCTAATTCATGTGGGGTAAGTTGACAGTTTCAAAATTGAAACTGAAATTGTCTTTTTATCATTACATGTTTGATCTAAATTTACTATTCACAACTGGGAAATGTTAGTCCAAAAATGACGCTTCTAAATCCGAGGTATAAGCCTTTTTAAGTTGTAACATATCTGAAAACTATAGGTAGTCGATATTTAATTATGTCCAACTGCGTCATGTCCAACTGCGTCTCAGACTTATTTTAAATATTACTAAATTAGATAAAGTCGTGAGGAAATAAAATTTGGCTTTTAATAAATTTAGCGTTTTTGATGAATTCATGATAAATGTTTCATACTCCAAAGAGGAAATTTACAACGGACACCATGTTTAACTTCGCGTCTGCTTTTATAATGCTTGGTTGCATTGTTTCCTTCAGAAGAATCTTTTCACAGATTTTATTTATACATAAATAACTACAACATTTAGTACTGTTTTTATAATTATATGATTACTAATTATTACCAATCATATATAAAAACATTACTAAATACTTTCAAACCCAGTTGCAAATATTTTCAATGTCACACGTTTTGAAACATGTCTGTTGTTTACACAATTTTACAGGCGTGTTTGCTATGTAGAAATATGTGTAACTAATGATTATCATATATATATATGTAAAGGTGTACTCCTTTGTTACCAAAGGAATTAACGTATCTTCTCCGTATATCCGCCGCGTTATAACCAGTACAAATATTACTACGTTTACTCGTATTTCTCAAGTTGATTAATGAGTTATGTACAATGTATCTACTTTTGCGTCTTATATTTCACCGTTAATATGTAACAGAAATGACAAAAACTCAATTTCTTTTTTCTAATGAATAAGGAGAATAGTACACAAAATAGGTTTGCCCTGACATTTAGACATTTATGAAAAACAGACATTTCTCAAATTATGTTGCAAATAGAAAAGTGTTTTCCTCTGAGACCATTTAATTGTTTTGCTCTAGTTACATATATTTCTACATTGCAAGCAAGCGATGTAAAATTTGTAAACAGCAAATATTTTTCTCAATTTGGGACGCGTATTGATCTTAATTTAAATTTTCCAACTGGTTTTGAAAGTAAAACGTCATTATTGATTTTACCTGGCTGATTCTTGTTATAAAATTAGTTCATGTCAAACTAATGACAAAACCGTTCAATCGGAGCTGATATATTTCGATCTTTCTAGATCGTTCAGCACGACTTTTATGTTGTGTTATTTGTACTGTTTAGTTTTTGGCTTGGGTGGTTCCATTACTCCTGTTTTCATAGCGTAGGGTATGGTATGATCACAACTTGAATACAGTGCCTGCTTTTTAGTCCCCTACCGGTGGACTATAGGAATCCGTTTGTCTGTTCGTCCGCAAATCTGGATCCTGCAATTACTCAAAAAGTATTCAAGCTGGGTTCATAAAACTTGGTATGTGAATAAAGGGCAATACGTAGATTATGTACGTACATAGCTAATATTTGTAGGTCAATGTCACTATTGAAAGTCAAGTAAAATTGTTTCCGCTCCATAACGCAATAGCTCAATTAAACCGAGACTGTAGCATTTTCATTTTTTGTCATTTTGAGCGATTTTAGCAAATGCCCTGTAAAACATTTTTGGCCATTTAGAGATACTATCAATGAATTTTAGGGCAATTTGGTTGGGGTTGAAATCAGTTACACTACTCATATCTTGTCAGTTGACTTAAATGGTGATGCATGATTACAGGTGCACTTCTAAGTTTTAGTTTAGGATCCTCCATAGAATTATCATCGTAACCAACCTTTGAAATTACGAGGGAACATATTCTTTGCTTTATAAACATTTGAGTTTCCATTTCCGACAAGAAAGTACTGAAAGATAGTATATTTAAATGTGACCAACATTTCGCGGAATTCTACTCAAATTTAAACATAGCGTCCGCTGTACATTTCCCCTCTGAAGTTAGAAATAATTATCATGAATTCATCAAAAACAACATAATTCATCAAAAACAAAACATTAGTCCCTCGCGAGTATTTTTAATTAAGTGGTGCTTGAAATAAAATCTAAAGTTGTTAAATTTAACTGGATAATGGTTTGAGTGACTGATGAAAGTAAAATCCATAAAGACTGAGTGATAAAGTAATTGAGGAAGACATATCGATGTAACTTCCTGCTAAAACATTAATTGCTTAAGATGTACCATTCATCACACATTTAGTGCTCAAAATATTTAAAACGCGTAAATTATCCTTTATGATTTTCCGCATGAATACGAACAAGTGTTTGTAATGTGTTACTTGCATGCTACTGTTCTATTTCAGGAAACCAACTAGCCACATAGGAAGTACTTTATAACATTCTGTTCTTCCAAAGGATCTTCTCATAGATTTTATCATATAACTTCGAAGCATGCCGTACGAATATATTTAAAAGAATTATATATGAGATAATTCAAAATAAAACTATAAATTTAAAGTATGAATTGCATTTAAAAATACTTTTTAGTGTAAAAACACCGGTTTTGTTTAAAGTACGCATTAATGCCCTTATCGAAATGTAAAGTTTAGACTACTTTATAAACATCATTTCGCAAATTTCTGTAATATACGAAATGATGCGACAAACACTGAGACCACATACAATCAGATCATGTTAAGAAAGTATCGAAAGTAAGTCAAAACATTAATGGTCATCCATCGATCTAGGATAAACAAATTGCGAACGGTTTTATCATTTGTAGAAAGTACATACCAGGTCTTCCTATGTGTTCAAATTGGGTAATTTTTATCATTCCGTGTCCTAAAACCGATATTGTACTTGTTTAAGTAATAAGAGCCTTGAAAATGTTATACGAAGACATGCTAAAACCGAAAACGTTTACTAATTTTTATTATTCTTGTTAGAAGTGTTCATTACATCAGTCTGGAACTACGTATTTACATTACTTTTGGAAACAAAACTAGATGTGTGTCCACAGGACACCGGTGTCTCCGATTTCGGTTTCATGTCTCTACATGAGACATTAGGCCTATTTTAAAGATATATGCAGTATCAACTTTATTATCACTTTATGTGTGATTTTCACTAAGCCGAGGACCATATCCCTGGTCTGGCTGAGTAGATTTTCATGCACACCTTTTGTAATTTGCATATGATTATAATGTACTTGTTGTTGGATTTTTGAAGCAGGCTCTCTGCAATATTTGTCCGTTACAGTTTCTTTTGTTTCGGGCCTAATTTGCGAAGCATGTCTCTATGACTGTGTCTGAGGTGCTCTGTGCTTCGGGGAATGTACACTTACCTTTTATCTTTCATATGCTATATACAATCTTATATTGTTTTATAACTCTAGGTCAAGTGTTTTTGAGATGCATGCAACGCAAATTTTTATGTTGTTTTTTTTGTTTGCATATTTTTGCCATAATTCTGGTATTGTGGCAAAACTTAGTTGCACAAATACACGTGCTGAGTAATTTTCTACATGATTAAATGAATCTAGGTCAAACTTTTTAACAGTATATGCAGCACAACTTTTAAGCACTGAATGTTTATTTTTCAAGGACCATAACTCTGGTCTGGCTAAGTTAAATCCCAAACAGAACAATACGTCGTTGCATTAAAATCTAATGTAAGCTACATTCCCTTTAATATCACCTAATTTTCAGAGTTCCGCGTAGATTTTTTTGAGGACTTTTTTCCTGAATTGCGCAAGAAACTATAGATCATAAATCATCAGTAAAAAATTGTTGGAAGTAGTTATAGTTTCTGACATTATATCTAGTAATACCAGGAATCTGATGTCACGTATTTATACCTGGTTATGAAAGAAATCAAGTAAAGTTTTCAAATTACAGAAGTTAACACCCTGAATTCACTGGAAAATATGATATGGCCGGCATTTTCTTTCTTCAAATGTTAGTTGTAAGATGACCCTTCGTAATGTCTTTTTAGGCTTAACAGTAATGGTTTTTCTATAATGAAAGATTTTGTGGTGACAATCAAACTTTGCAATATCCAACTTTGTTATCAGGTGTCATTGATAACCTTTCAGCTTATATGTTTTGCATTATGATTTGATATATTTTTTTCAGCATGTAACTGTCTCAGCTATCTAATTACTTGAAGATAAAGATAACAAAAGTCCACCCACGTGTGGTTATGCAATTATTGTAGTCAAACTAATTTGACGCGATCCTAGGAAATATTTTTTTTTCATATGGAGATAAAGGCAATATCTCCACTCGTGTCAAACACTCGAAAGAATTTACCCCTACGTGCATTATTTCGTCACGGATGGGCACCTGGTTAGAATGACCGACCTTCCGTAAGCCAGCTGGATGGCTTCCTCACATGAAGAATGCAACGCCCCGAGTGAGACTAGAAACCACATCAGTGGAAGTCAAGTGATTCTAAGTCGGAGACCTTAATCATTCGGCCAAGGAGACCCCCTTGAAATATCTTTATGTAACTTCGTTTTTAAGTAGAGGGCAAAGAAGAAATGACACACGTAATAATGTGTTGTTGATAAAACATTGCACTTTCTATGGAGACGGAAACAGCAGACAAGTCATAAAAATACGGATCCTGCAAAAATGAGATAAAAACACACTTGTTATAAAGTTTAGTATTAGGCAGGGGGCAATAAGGATATATACTAACATATGTAACGCAACCAAATACTCCACGTCATCAAACAAAATAAAAAAGGCGGAGTAATTAACGGTTACCGAAGGAACGGACATTACCATTATATGTGCACATTTTCTTTGGTGTAGCAAGGAAGTATTGGTAGCTACACACTTATTGCAGCGATGCGGTAAGAGTCCGCATTCTAATTCAAGCAGATGCATAGTTCCGATCGGCTATTTAAACCATATGCGGAGGCTAACGTGTGAGAAATTGCGACAGTACATGCCATCGGTTAGAGCTAAATGCGCGGAAATTGTTTTCATGAAATGTAGACAGTGGTATCCCATTGATTAACCAAAGGCCTGAAAGGACTGATAGCCAATGTCTGAGGTTTAGGGTTAGAGTTAACTTCGACTTTCCTAGAATATGGCGCCACCTTATGCTGTTAACCAATCAAAACTCCGTCTCTCCATGCTTTTAACCAATAAAAGCGCACGGAAATTTCTTTATGCGTTGTTGCATTACGAGTAGAAGTTTAGGTATGCGCGAGAGTTGGTTCATGTAGAAAAAAAACTGATACAAAAGACAGAGTGAGCGTAGTGATTCCGAATATTTCGGATGTAAATATAAAGTTCTTATCATTCTAGAATCCGTTGCTGCTTGTTTTTGTTGTTTAAAACAGTAGTCCTCAGCTGCTCACACACTCACACAATACCAAGATTATAAAAAAATAAATATGGGACTATTTTTTACACGTCCAGAATATTTTTGTGTTATGTGGTCACATAGAAATAGAAGAATAACTCGAACGACGCGAGATTGAAACTTGGTAGTTGATTAGAGCTATAGCCAGTTGCTAAAGCGCTGGCTAAAAAGTATCATGTATGGTACTAAAGTGGGATTAAAAATGATTCTTACTAACAGTTGTATTTGTTCGTATTGGTAGGTATGTTTGATTTTTATGTACAATGACATTATAACCTTTCTATCTTTCAAGCTGCGTAGTGTATACGTTACAAAGGCAAATATATATGGCAAATCTGGTGAACATATAACCAACATGTTCAAAGAATTTTCTTAAATATTTACTGAAGAAATTAAACATATCAACGATCAATATCAACAGTGGCATAGATATAATTATATAATATCAAAATAGTTTTGCAAAATATATTATTGTAGAATGCGTACAATAAATGTTTTTAGTAGATTTGATTTTGGTATGGCCAATGGAGATTGTCTTTCAGATGGTTGATGACGAAACTCTTTTCCCATTAAGTATTTCAAATAGATCATTTTGTTTTCCCTTCCGTTACAGTGTATAATTACATACTTTGAAGTGGACATAATGTTACTTAAATGATAACAACAAAATGACACCATTTCCAAATCTTTGTGCATTAGTATTGGCACATAAAATCAAAAGTGACATTTTATTAAAAGGTAAAAAGGTAAAATACAGCGAGCATACCAAAGATCTATCGAACCAATAAAAGGAATACACGAGAAAATCTTGTTAAAATGACTGATGAGTCATGTCATCTAACTCAACTAAACAAGAATAAACGATTTATGAGCGTTAGGCATATCTAAGCAAATTATAAACTCATCAATTTCTGATGTATTTTTAGCGGGAGTACCTATTGTTTGACAAAATATAAATCATATTTAACTTAAAACGAACATGTTTTATTTTAATCAATTTCATCTAAGTCAAGATTTCGTGTGTCGTACTGATTACAAACGGTTTACTGATATATTTTTACTTTATATATTTTTATCATTTATTTTATATATTTATTTTTGGAACGCTTGGAATATTTTATATCAAATGCGGAAATATATAAGATACATTCGAAGGATAGGCTCACAGATATAACTTGAAAGCCGTTGTGACTTACAAGTTTTACAAAACTTATCACGAAACTATAATTAATCGGCATACACAAAGTATAAAGTCAATCAAAATTTTGAAGTCATAAAAAATTTGAAAACAATCTCTAAACAGTACACGAATATGTTATAGAAAACTAAAGTAATTGTTAAATGGAAATAGTATAATTCTGTTAATCAAGTGATTTCATATTGGCCTTGTTATTTGTCCGGACCCAAGGCCGACGGCCATTTCGACTGTCCAAAAACAAATAACTAGGCCAATAAGAAAGCACTTGAAACCTTTGACGACATTATTATTCAACCTTTGAATACTGACTATGGACATTCGTATCAAATATTTAGCACTATTAACCACACCATCATTTTTGAAAAGTGCGATTAATTTTACAGATATTAGTTTATATGTACGTATATGGTTTTATAGTAATACGTGTGCAAGTACTTTAAAATGCGCAGCTGTTTTTATACTAATACGTGCTCACGTATTAGGTAGTACGTGCGCACGTATTAGTATAAAATTATCTATGTCACCTGTTATGTACATGTCATTCCCCGTTATGCTTAACTTTATTTTTATATTGTTGGCTCATTCTTTACTGTAGTGCCTGACCTAGTTTTAAGACATCATGTATGGCACATTTTGCGAAATACATCATGTTACAATAGAAAATTAAATTATAGTTGAATTTCCATATGATATGGGGATCTACAGACATAGACGATTATAGAAATAGTTATTGACATATGTACTAAACATTTGCAAACCTTTCATCTACGATAACATGTTATCTTACCTATATTGAGAAGTTGGCTCGGGGAAATAGTACTGATACAGACACCTGTTCTAGTCGTTCCGATTCCTTTAACGTTACTTGAATTTATTAGGTTGCGCAGTGGACATGTAAACAACTAATACTTAGATAATTAAAAAACTGATGTTTGCTGCATGTAATGTATTTTTTTATAATCAGATATGGTTTAGACTGAAGGAAGTAACTAGCAAAATTTTACATCTCATACACAACATTTTGTAAAAAAAAATTTGATTGTAGTTTCTTTAGCGCCAGTTACTTGAAACTATTGTTCTTTTGGTGATACATAAATCGCTGTAAGTAAACGGCATACATTGATCTGACCATTCATGAACAGTTCAGTTCAGTTAAGTTGCGCCAGTGTGAACGTTGGTTGTGCTATTATTGTCAGAAGGCACTACCTCGACAGTAGAATATACTTTACAAAATAATTTATTTTACAGTCAGATCCTACAAATCTGTCCAACCGTCCCAAAATAATGCCAATAAGGACACAAGGATTTTTACCATATAAAGGCTTGAAAATGGTCGTAGTAAGTATTTCATCAAAGTCTATGTAAATCATTTTTGTTGTGATGTGGTCCAATAATTAACATGCAATAAATGTGACATAAAAACAGGGTCTATAGAAATACTTCTAATGTTTCCATTTGCTATTGCTCAAATGATATTATTTTTTGCGAAACAGCAAATTCATTCAACACAAGTTTATATCTTAAACTGTTTTAAAAACATTATTAGAAATACTAAATATAAAATTGATACCCAACAAAGATCCCACTTTATTGTGATTCTCACGAGTTCCGATAAAACTGAGTCATAATTTATTTACCCGCCTGCTTACTAATGATCAGTGCAATAATAAAACCAAGAGACTTTGCGTTATACACTTTCATTACGCTTTATAGTGATCTGCATAGTTCAACACAACTTACGTTCCATGTACTGTAAAGGCACATATTTTCGCTGGGTCAAAATTTCGCGAATTTGAAATTTTGAGTTTGTTCGCGAGGTTTAATATTCGCGAAATTGTAAAAAATGATATCCTTCTTGAAATTGAATGATACTAATTTTGAATATTTACGCGAGGATTAAATTGCGCGAGATGTAGGGCCTCGTCAATATAGCGAAAGTTAAACTTTCGCGAAAATTTCAGCTTTTACAGTATTAATGCATGTTTGCTAATTATGTCAATCTGCTTGGTAATGTAGAATCAATCTTTCATCTGACTAGACACTTTAGAGAAGGAACACCTACATTCAATGCGTTTCACATTCAACAATTATGTTGTAACAAAGCAGATATGATAGGATAAAGTATACACAGTTCTTAATGCCATAATATTAGTGCACAAAAGCAACACAAATGGTATCCATTTCGTTTATTTCCATCTAAAAAATGTCAAATTAATTAAGTAAAACTGGTTATAACGAAAACAGGAGAAACCTGTAAAGGAAATGAAAACTGTGCATTGCTCGTTAGATTATTGATTGCTATCTATACTTGGAAATAGGGATGAACAGATGCTTGACCTGTTCTAATTGAATGTATGTCGAGACAAAATGTATCATTCATAAGAACGTCAGACCTATTATGATAAAGAAACATTCATAAAAGTCAATCGAGTATATTTGTATAGAATAACTTTGTATTTTTATGGTGATAATAATTTTCAGTATTAGGAAAGTCAGTAATCATTGGTTAATGCCGAGTAGCAACGAATGTATGTGCCCGTTTGTACATTTGTAAAAGACACGTCTCTGTATACGTTATTATACATACAACAGTAACATTGTGAATGAATTGAAATACCTTATTGTCAATTTATGTTACTCCAGTCAGAAGTTTGATAAACTTTACTATCCTTAGGGTATATAAACACTTCATTTTTCTGTCTGTAATTAACGTACGTTGTAAATTATTTCAAAGTACGAGAAGTGAATAATTATACTGTTTTGGACTAGCTGTTCAAATAAGTATTTATTTTCATTCATGATATATAAGAACTAAATTCATACTGGTGAACAGCAGTTACACCGCATTATCTATGTAAACGTGTTTGTGTGTTGGCTTTTAAAAAGCAAACACCTTAACCCTTAGCTTGCTAAATTTCTTAAATGGATTGGTCCATCATTCAGTTTGGGCCATACCAGTTATTATTCAAAGGGGTCACATGTACACTAAAGAATTTACTGACTGAATAGCGAACAGTGCAGACCATGATTGGCTTATCTTGGTTTTACTGGCCGCAAAAGCGGAATCACTTGCCGCCGGCTAAAGGTTAAACATGTATAATAGCTAAGCTCAAATTGAATTTGTATTATCACTAAAACTTACAAAAAACGATAGCTTTTAAACAAATGACGGCTTCTACAAACACAATAAGCATGTGTATTTAGTGAAGTGGTATTCCGTTGATGAGAATTTTCTTCATTTAACTGTATCATGTAGAACAAACAATTTCAGTGGAACATGCGCATTGAGTATCTTTACAGCATTTTGGCAAATACCAAAGGAAATCGGTCTATTATATGTCATTATCAGAAATCTGAAAATATCGTATTGAAGCTTGTTTTTGCAGTTTTACCGTTTTAAACTAATATTATGGTAAATATAATAATAAAGACCCTGCAATTAAGGTAGTATTGCATGCTTGATAAACCGGAAGTCATGGTGCAACGTTTTTTATCCGGCTGTTATAGAATAAAGCCTCGATCACGTATACAGTAAAGAAAATCAGTCTGCATATAAATGTCATCCTATGTGCAAATTTATCAAAACGGCAGTACTACTGTCCTGCCAAGATGATAACAACAATAATTTGAAAATTGTGGATTTCTCAAATAAAATGCAAACTTAACACACAAGCATACACATTTCATTTGAACATAATTATAATGATTTACAAATGGGAAAAATAAAAGAACATCTGCACTGTATCGCAAAAATATCGTCAATATTTTGAAAACAGTTCCAATTTTTTCTTATAAGTCTAGAAAATAATGAAGCACTAGACCCGATATTTTTATTTTCCAGATATTCTAGATATTTTCTTAAGTTTACAACTATCAGGCTCTATGAAATTCTAGTGAGGAAAATATTAACCCGAATGTGAAGTCCTTTCATTTTTCAAAATGTACTACGAAATATACTGCGTGCCACTATAACGACGTAATTTTACTAAAAAGCAACTGCAGCATTGTGACGTTTAGATTAGCTAAGAAACATTGCCTACTAGGAAAGCTTCGCATCAGTATGGCGCCCATAAAATACCGTTAAAAGTCTAAATGTACTGCTAGACAATTTTTCTTTCTTTCAATTATCATTGTAGGTTTTAATGGCAAACATTTTCTTTAGTGCATAGTCCTAAGTACATTCGAAACCTATAAATTGTAAAATGATATTAAAATAATGGAGTTTATGATTACATAAGCGTACTTTATGACAGATCTTCCTGTAATAATTTGCAATAAGAAATTTGTATTAAATTAAAGGGCATTAACTTTGGCATTTATTTCCATCAGTACAGCTTTAATGCCGTCCTTCGCGTATTTACCAGACAGAACTTAGACAATAAAATGTACTTTATACAATGTAAGGTCTTTTTCAAGAAGAAAGTGGAAATTGTATGCCATTAAAATATATAAATGATACTCAAAGTGATAATGAACCGAAATAAGTTCTAGTATAGTAATAGTTGAGGCATCAGAAAAACGGTTATAATATGGTCACAACGCTCACGTGTACAGTCACTTATGTAATAAATATTGTATCTATATGACTGGTATAAATCAACATGGAGCCAAGGGTATAAATATAATTACAATAGATTTGGTTTTTAAATATGATAGCAGTTTAAAGACACTTCTGCGAGAAGGCATATCAAATTTTTATGTGGATATGGTTTACAAACTTCGTAAGATTTTGGGGCATGGCAAGTTTCCAAATGTATTTAGTAAAGTTATTAAACGTTTTATTAAAAGTTATTAAAAGAGGTTACGACCCAACTTTTTTGAGACGCACTGCACATTTGGTTGGCGAAACAGGTGGAGGACTCTATGATAGGTAGTTCTTAAATCCTTAGGGAATTGAGCTATTTTGATATCTGCCTTCTGGCCTGTTTTGTCGGGTCCTTAAGAGTGTTTCCCTTGTTGCTCTGTCTTCTCCATGCGTTTTAGGATCTTAAGCATTGTTTTTTTAACATTTCCTGTGTTTTACATTACATGCCTTGAGTTGTCATTGCGTATGTTAGGGTTTCACCTGGCGAGGATAACTTTTATTTACACTATCCTGTGACTCTGGAACATGATGGGGATATGAGTGAGGTTAGGTGTACCGGCTACCAGTTTAAGCTCCCCAGTGGTGGTTTTGCCGCTGACCGTTCCAAGGGGGTGCCCAACTGTGTTCCGTGTTCCTTTATTTGTTCGTTTTGTCCTATAGTGTGTTTGCTTTATGTGACAGAGTATGTTGGTTGTATGCGCGTCCACGTGCTGGGTTGACATTTCGGAGGCTGCGTTCTTGGAACGTGGCTTTCCCTGTTGTATATTTATCCTTGTTTTTTTTCAGGTATAACAAGTACGACTTGAAAAATTCAAAGCAATATATTTTAAGATATGAATCACCATTAAATAGTTATCAGTGAGATATAAATTTCGTGTGACGGTCATATAGTTCTAACCAAAGGATAAATATCAAATTATTACTTAAATCTGCTTTCATAATATATCTATGAATGTACCTCAAAGATAATACAATACATATATATATATATATATATATATGTATTGTAGTCAAGTTAAGTAAAGATAGATTAGGATACCAACAGGCAATTTTGGTCATAATAAACAGTTTCTGATAATGACTTTCCGCAGGTATCTACACAGAGCATAATGTGTTACGTCATGCTAAAATGCCGATAAGAAATGTTGTCTAAATACCATAGACAAAGAAAGTATGCTTAAAGACCCTGCACAGAATAACTGTAATCAACTGTGTTTCTATGATGATACATGATTTGCATCGAACAATGAAGAAATATAGTTCTAACATAGAATGATAGTCTGAGGCCTACAGCTGGGTGTTTAAATTTTTTAATGATTTATTGAATTGAAATAGCAGTGTACTTTGATATATCTTTATTATCGGAACGTTCTTCATGAGGTTCGTGTTAGGAAAAGAGAAGGTAACAAGGTTGTTGTGGGTCTTAAACAGACGATTTAGCTATAATGGCATATCTTACATGCATTCTACAACATCGACACTCAAACATGAAAAGAAGCCATGGAATAGGAATGGTACACTTGGTAAACAACCTCCAGTCATTTAGTTTTACACTTGGGTTCAATGTCCATTAATATATACGAACGGTTATAATTAGTGCATTTTTATCCAAGACAAATTCAAGATACAATGAAAGTGTGATAACTGATGTTTATGGGCAGTAAATTGTTGTTAACCCAATGATGGACTCAGTGTTATTGTATTTTCTGGTCCATTGGGATCATGGTGTATATTCATTTTTACAATAATAGAATTCCGCAGAAGCCGGTGCTACGGAGCGTGAAGGGTTTTGCACATTTCATTACCCCTCATGAACAGACTCAGCCAAACCGAGTCTGCTATTATTTTGCTTGGTTGCATTCTATGCTTCCAGATTTATTCAATAAAAGCTTTAAACGCAGATGATATGCGACCTATGGTTCTAGTAGCACACATAATGTTTTTTTCAGTCACTGCGAAATACTAGGGTAAAACAAAAAAGAACATTATTTGGTAGCTGTGGGAAATTAGTCTTAAGTAAGTACTGTTTTGTGTGAACCTATTATCATGAAACTTTATGGCAAATGCTGATCTTGCACACTTATTCGGGAAATTTAAAGAATTCAGAAGTTGCACATAACCCGAATGACTAAGTTAATGAATGACATGAGCAATAGCCTAAGTGTTTGCAATAAGTTTATACAACATTTCTTCCAATGACTGTGTCTTCTTTTATATTTTTACGATCGTTTAGAGTTTATTTTTTTTATATATAAATAATTACTTCAATGTATCTTTGTAAACATACAATTAGCCTATTCATGAGCTGTAAACACTGGCTTGTCCTCTTTTAGGAGGTGAGTTGAAAAAGAGCCAGTGATACTTCCGAGGCGGCGCTAGTGACCGGAACTTTATGCAGAATGTAAAAAAGAAAGAGGGTGAGTTGATGTTTTACTTTCTCCGATTAATGTAAGGTCCTATTTTTTAAATAAAAAATTGCCTATGTAGTTCCACTCAGAAATGATTTTTTCCTTTTTATGTATGCCGGCCATCTTGCAGGGTAATTGCACGTGAGAACTTTCGAAAGTTGGAAAATAGAGCCAGTCCAAACCAAAAGTGGACATGTGCCATTCATTTCGCCCTTATTTGCACAAAAAAGAGTTAACATACATCGTACCAATTTTGTCCAGATAAATATGTTATATCTGAATCTTTAATGTGTTTACCGACGGTTTTTACACTTCTATGCGAAAAGCCTCGGAGGAGGCGCAGAGACCCAGAGTCGGAGCCAATGCACAGTTCTTTTCCAGGGTGATTAACACCCGAATAAACGGTTTTCATTCTTGTAATATTACATAAGGACATATGAAACTTGTTCAGTATTCTTTTTTGCTGCCAAGTCTATCATTGGTTCAATCAAGCGAGGGCCATTGTCAAAAGATAACTCGAAGCCAAGAGGTTTGAAGTGAGATAAACAGAATTCCTAGGGCATGCAAAGTTGATTTTCGATGAAGAAGGTGACAACTGAGTAGTACTATTTATCCTAGGGAGCTTCAGTTAATTAAAACTAACAATTCGGATACTGATGCTTCGTTTTTAGATTTACATCTCTCTATTTATGACAATATTATACATACCAAAATTTATGGCAAGAGGGATGATTTTAACTTTAGTATTGTTAATTTTCCCCATTTGGATGGGGATGTACCTCAGGCTTCATCTTATGGGGTATATATTTCTCAATTAATTCGGTTTGCCAGAGCGTGTAGTCATGTCAAGCATTTCAATGAACGTAATCTATATATTACAAGTAAACTTCTTCAGCAAGGCTACCGTTAATACAAATTGCGTAAATATATTGCTAAATTTTAATATCGTAATTCTGATTTAGTTTTAAAATTCAGTAGTAATTTAAAGAAATTTCTGCGAGAAGGTATTTCTAAACTCGTTTTTTATGGGGATGTGGTTTACAAACTTCGTAAGATCTTGGGTCATGGTAATTTTCCAAATGTATTTGGTAAAATTGTAAAACGTTTTATTAAAAGAGGTTACGATCCAACTGTTTTGAGACATACCGCATGTTTAGTGTTCAACCCGTTTAGAGTTGGACCCTACGCTTCCCTCTTTGATTGTGTCTGACGGAAGAGGGGAGGACTCTATGATAAGCAGTTTTTAAATCCTACCAGGACTGAACTGTTTTGATATCTGTCTTCTGGCCTGTTTCGTCGGGCCCTTAAGGGTGTTTCTCTTGTTGCTCTGTCTTCTGAAAAGGCATTGCGTACATACGTTTTTGGTTCTTAAGGTTTGCTTTTTTTATTTTTATACACGAGCATTTTTGTGTTTTACAACCCATGCCTTTTTGTTTCCATTACGTGTGTTAGAGATTCACCTGGAGGTGATTACTTTTATCTACACTGTCCTGTGTCTTTGGAACATGGTGGGGGTAAGAGTGAGGTTGGGTGCGCACCATAAACCGGTTTAAGCTCATCAGTGGTGTTTTTGCCACTGACCGTTCCAAGGCGGTGCCCCACTTTGTTCCTTTGTTTGTTCGTTTTGTCCTCTTGTGTAGGCTGTGTGTGTGTGCGCGTGTATGTGTGTGTGTTCCTTTGTTTGTTCGTTTTGTCCTCGTGTGTTGGCTTTGTGTGTGTGCACGTGCGTGTGTATGTGTGTGTGTGTTTGTGGTGTGCACGTCTGCGTGCTGTAGGTTTCGTTTTGGGGAGGCTGCGATTTTGGTACGTAGCATTCCCTGTTTGATATTTGTCTTTGTTTTTACCTTGAAAAGACGTGTTTCATTTTTGGACCACCTATGAAGAACTTCATAGATGAGTCATTATACTGAACTGACCTTACATCACTGTCGAACTGAAATTATGTGATTACAATACTTTTGTAGCAAGTACAATAAACCAACTGTCTTTTTTTTCTAAAACGGCACACAATTTATTTGTAACGGTTCTTCATTCCATTTTATTTCGATTTGCCTTAGAAATGGTACCAGAGCTACACTTAATAAATTCGTCTGCAAGAGTAATCAATATCAGTGTGCAATTTGATTATTATAACCACCATTATTATATTCTATGTGATGTATCAGAAACATTTAATAACATAGAATTCTTTCTCGTTTTCATTCTAACATTTCTCGTACATAGTTGCTCAAAAGAATAACCTTTATATGCATCGCCATTAATCATAGTGTAATAATCAGCCATTCTAAACATGGAGTCTACAATATGATATGTTAGATATGATTTTGCTTTATTTGGGTATTAAAGGAATGGTGTAAGTAAAAGTAGATAATATTTGAAAGCATAAACTACTTCAGCTCTATAATATGGTTTAGTATAATACCTGTAGAAAAATACAAAGCCAGAATGTACAATGATAACAAGAAATATGTTACAGACAGATATCGGTTTAGTTTTTCAGTAAGATACAGATAATACTAAACAAAAATCACTGGTACCGCTGTAAATCTGTAGATACTTTGCATACACCTTTTTGGAACTCTTTTTTACATATGTCCTGACGTGTTCAAATATGCCGAAAGATCCACGTTAAATAAAACAGTTGCAAAATTGGTAACAGTAATTTTTTTTAACATTTGGAGTTTTATCAAGATAGCCAAATGTGGCATACTTCACCTCAGATATTCATTGTTGGATTGCTTACAACTACATAGAAAACATAATGTTACATAAACAAACTAAGTTTTGGCATATACGCTTTCCATTTTCAATAAGTTATTGTGTAATGAATGCGAAGCCTCTGTCTTAATATCATTGAATAAGTATTTTACAAAGGTACCAAGCTGTTTAATGTGCAAATATATTTAACTGTACATTCATTTGCACTACTGTTATATTGGCAGAAGCTGTGATATTGTTATTTCTTATTTGTTTCGTGATAATATTAATTCTATGAGATTTTGATATATCTCTCTATATAATTTTTTTAGTGTTATTTTCTGTGTTTTTATTAGTTGCTTACTCATTAATAATGTTTGTATTGTATACTTCTGTTCTTCTAAAGACTTACACCATAATACACTTTTTCAAAGAGAATGGAAATCATGTACCAATATGACATTTTTCGATATCATAATTATGAGTGTGTTTTGAAGTACAATTAATTGTCCTGATGCTGTTATGTTGCAAGCTGTAACGTTACCTCAATACAAGTAAACAGGAGGATATAGTGCATGCAAACATTTATATGTCTGGAGTAGTAGACTTCAACTTACTTTGCGCTAGGCTCTATTTGTTTGTCTATTGGAACAGAAGAAAGGAATTGGATTTTGCAGATTTAAACATAGAGCTTTTGCTTATTATAAACGCATAACTAACGAAATGTAATTTCGTATTATTTATTAACAAAAACAAGAACAATTACTTAAACTACTTACGATTTTTCATAAATATAAAGTAATGTACAAACAAAAAATCACAAAATTCGGAATGATGTTATTTAAAAAGATTGGACCTCAGACTTATGCAAAAGATTAGTATGTTTGTCAGACAAGATGTGACATGTGATACCTATATGTGCAGTTATTACAAACTATAAAAGTAAGAATCTTGTTCTGAACTCAGATATTAGTTCCGAGCTTATAATAGAACACACATTTTTTCCAAAAAATACCCCAGCGAATACCAGTTACTGTGATAGCTCGCCATTCGTACTTTCAAAACATAACATGGATTGTTTTACATTATGTAACCTAATATTTGATATCTAGAATTACCCAGAGTAATCTATAATGTATCAGTCGTAACCTGTCAGATATAAATAATAATTACAATAATAAGTACTATTATTGTAATAATGATATCACCATTGCACTTATTTATTATATCGTCATATTTATAAAATATTTCTATACAGATATTCAAAATGCTTTGCGAACTACATAACAAAAATACAAACGATTAAGAATTCAATAAACACTAATTAACTAAATATTAATATAAAAATATAGATACAAACCCAAATATTACGAGCAGATATAAATATTAAATATGAAAAAGTGTTCAATTTTTATGATATACAGTCGACATTGTATTAAGAGATCACCCAAGGGACTGCTAAAAAGTGGTGTTTTGATGGAATGGTCTCTTAATTTCAATTAGGTGAAGAGAAATGTTATTTTTAACTGTTAATGTAACTGTATATATCATGAATATAAATATATGTACATATATTTCATAAACTGAAAATTATAACTGGATGGTTCGTCAGTTCGACTGTTACAAAGTTTAATTGCATTCAGGCAGGTGCAAAACGTACTCGCTAATTACACAGGTGAAGAAATACCCGTCGGGAATTTGGTACCCGGTTGCTTAATACATACATTTGTTGAATATTTAACCTGTCGGGACTACATTAATGTGGTCGCCAGTTCTTTAATAAAAAAGTCGTTTAATGGAATGAATTTATGTACTGAAATCGTTCGAAAGGGATTTTGCCCGGTCGTTTAATAAAAAATCGCTTAATAGAGGTGGTACGATGTCGACTGTACTGATCGCACCTTCAAAATTTATAGGTAAATTGGTTCATTTGCGGAGTATTTGAAACGTAAAAGTTTGTCAGCTACTTTGTTTTGACGGGAAGAACGTTCAAAGCCTAGGACCAGGTAAGGAAAACCTCCGATTTCCGTACACTATGGATCTAGTCTTCGACATCACAAATGACACAATGTCCTGTGATCTCAGTTCTCAAACGAGTCTGTCATATCCCTATTATAGGCTTGAGAATGGCCATGTAAGGTCCATGTATATACGTGTTACTAGGCAGTTGACAATGGATTTCGTGTAATCACTTGACAATGTATAATTTCGTCTGATGTGACCCAATATGTATAGATGTGACTATGCACCTAGTACAATAAGTTGAATCACTGTTAGATATTCATATGGGAGTTTATCGCTGCTTCAAGATTCATCCCATCTTTTCTTCTCTACTAGATTTGAACCGGGATGCACTTTCTCATTAGATATGGGAACTGCAGAATAATTGCAGTTTGCATCTCACAGTTCAATTCCCTAACCTAGAACTGTGAACTGTTTTGTAGTCCGAAGTAGGGAATTGCTGACTAGATACCAGATTGCACTTTTAAATTTAAAACTGCAAACTGCAGAGGGGTGTGCAGACAAGTTTATGGTTTGCAATTCAATTCCAAATCTGTCACAAGCAAACTGAGAACTGCATTCTAGTCTACAGTTCGCAGTTCAAACAGGGATGTACTGACTGCACACTGAAATTCGAATAGCAAACTGCAAACTGGTAATTCGAATCACGAATGATTACAGTAAACTTTGTAAACAGATTCTTCTACAAATAACAACATCGGAGGAGAATTATTTTGCTTACATTTTCTTACTGTAATTAATTAATAATTACAGAATAGGAGGAGGATTACTTTGCTTACATTTTCTTACTGTAATTAATTAATAATAACAGGATCGGAGGAGGATTTTTTGCTGACATTTTCTTACTGTAATTAATTAATAATTAAAGAATAGGAGGAGGATTTTTTGCTGACATGTTCTTACAGTTATTAATTACTAATTACAAAATCGGAGGAGGATTATTTTGCTTACATTACTTACTGTGATTAATTGCTTATTACAGAATCGGAGGAGGATTATTTTGCTGACATTTTCTTACTGTGATTAATTACTAATTACAGAATCGGAGGAGAATTATTTTGATAACATTTTCTTACTGTTATTAATTACTAATTACAGAATCGGAGGAGAATTATTTTGATAACATTTTCTTACTGTGATTAATTGCTAATTACAGAATCGGAGGAGGATTATTTTGCTGACATTTTCTTACTGTTATTAATGACTAATTACAGAATCGGAGGAGAATTATTTTGATGACATTTTCTTACTGTTATTAATTACTAATTACAGAATCGGAGGAGGATTATTTTGCTTACATTTTGTTAAGGTATTAAGTAGGAAAGGTAAGAACATTACATTTTGTTAAGCTATTAAGTAGGAAAGGTAAGAAGTACACGTTGATTACCAATAACAGTATTTAAGCTAAAACGTATTGAATTTCATATCTTAGCTGCTTCCCTTCAAAATAAAGCAAATATTTTTCCTTGAAGATCGTCTTACACTACAGATTCCTTTACAGCGTAGTTGTAAACAACAAATCGTATGCGTAAATATGCGTAAAATATGTTTTGCTTCTCGCACATTGTACATCTTTCAAGACTCGTAAAACTGAAACAACTGTAAAACATCCTGTTATTTTGAATAAAAACAACATTTATATTTTAGCTTTAACAACTCCGTGTTTTGAATCCAACTGTAATTCATAACGCCATCAATGTTATTAATTAAAAGTTAGACTTTGACTTTCAATAAAACAAGAGCTGTCATAGGACAGCAACGCTCAACTTTTCAACAGCCTTGTCAATTTAATAAATATAAAAGTCGGAAAGGGGCATAATTTTGTAAAAAAGCAAAACAGGGTAATGAAACCTGTACAGTGAATATCAGCTCATGATAATGGGCAAGTGTGTGAAGATTCAATGTATTCCCATCGGTGGGTACTGAGATATCAGCTTACATACAAAAACGCATGATAAAAATAATGGACTTTTTGTGGTTATTTGTTCTAGAATTATGGCACTTTCTTAATTTCGCAAAATAAGCCAGCATGGATCTTTGTTATGTAAATTATAGGCCTTTGTAATATTCATTTTATATGTTATTGTTGAAGGCACCTTACATGTCGGGTTCCTCGCACACAATACAATTTGCTCCAACAGCCTTCATGTGAAGATGATCTGTATATGATACTCTGTATTATTCTATGTTGAATCCCGTACTTGCAATCAGTATTGTTATGCTTTCTGAGTCCTTTGGGATCGTCGAGTCTATTCAATGCTTCTGAATAAAATATTCCCCTAACGCCGGTGCTAGGGGCGTGATGTGTATTGCACATTTCATTACTCGTTCATCTCGAGCCTCTATTAGTTTGCTTTCTTTGATTGTATTATTACTTCCATGCAATGTTTATAGATTTGATTACTTTGGATGCAGATGTTGAATTAAAGGTTGATTACTGCTAAGGTAAAACAAACTCCACTCAGGAATTCATGACGACAATGAAGTTGTCTATATAAACTGCTCTTTGCTTCCAATTATAATAAATAGAAACCGATTACGCTCGTGCTTATCTGCAACACATTATCTTAAGTAGAGTAGAAATACAGCAAATTGCTGTAATCAGATAGTGTATAGACACTTTCAATTATCGTAAGTATTGCGTTTCTTCATACATATTATCAGCTGGTCGTTATTTCTATTCAAAGCTTTGAAAATGAATAAGGTACTTATAAAATGTGATATTGCTAACCCTTATTCCTAGAAGATATAAGTAGCTTGTTAATTCTATTTCGAGGCACTTTGAAAGTGAATTGTACACACTTTGCTCTATTACTATAGTCAACTGTAAAATTGATGTTCTCTTTAATTTGTAACGTACCGTGCCACAAACTAACAATCATTCATTCCCGTTTAGCTGAAGTTACATGAGCAGAAATACATGATCATACTCACGATATACAAATATTATTCAATTTAGGAAAAATGTTTTATTAAAATAAATTATAACTGACACAAAAACATGTTAATTAAGAGAAAAAAATGGACACATCATTATAACGCCTACCGTAGTCCTTCATTAGGTCATTTATATTTTGTTTTTCACAATCAGTTTGTGTTTTGACATGTTTTGAGTACCATTGCGTGTGTAAGGAATTCGCTTGACTGTAAAAACATTCATTAATAATATGCTGTCCTTTAAGTTTACTATTTGGTAGGGTACGTTTCATTAACTACTTTCTATCCAAAAATGGTGTTTTTCCACTGACCGCTCTAAGGCGGTGTCCTGTGTTTAGTTTATTTGTTTTTCTTTCTTTCTTCTTTTCTTATTGTTTTACTTGTTTTCTTTTATTTTGTGTAACTGGTAATCATTTGCAATTAGGCTATTCTTATTTGACATTCTATCGCACAATTTTAGCATGAGCTGTATTAACTGTACTTTATTGCATAGCAATTAAAATCATGTCTGAACCTGGCAGGGCAACATTTTCATTTATGAGTGTTGGGCGACCTGTGGTTTTCAACATTTTCAGTTTTGATACTTAATGGCTGATGCTTTACTGTTGAAATCTTGGATAATAAACCAATGGAAAGATATAATCGTAAGCAATGAGTAATAATAAAAATTATTTTGCATAAAAATAATTCCGTTTATTTTTGGAGAAATATATTGAGATATTCGGTCAAGCGGTCAGCTTATTCACGCACGGCTGGTCGCAAAATTTAGATTTGTTTCCCGGTTTATTCAATGTTACTTTATACAAACATGAAAAGGAACCAGGCGGGCAATCAAGTAAATCCGATTCACGTGCAACCTTTTCAGTTGAAAAACTACATTCGACGAGTACGCTAACTAGAATCTACTAGAAATTACACGTTGACAATTATTTTTGTTCCCACCCGCCACTCCCAAACTTAACTGTAGTGCATTTAACTAAACGAAAACCTAAATTCATTAATTTCTGTTTAAGGTACATGTTATTTTTCTTCTTTTTGAACAAAATAATGTTTTGGCTTAGCTTTATATTTCAGGGACAGCCTTTCCATTACTGAGTTCACATTCCAAGTTACGCAACGTTACAATCCCAGCAACAACTGGATCACTGCAATTGGCATCAATATATGGCGTCGCCAAGACTGTGTTTATGTGTATGGGACATTTCGTGCTGCATAACGATTATTCGGGAGAACTGAAGCATTGTAGTGACTTTATAATTTTTCAAGGGTTTTATGTATATTTAAAGGAGGATTTTGTTATTCTTGGAATGGACAGCGTTGATGTTATATATACAGGGACCTCAATGATGATTACTTTATTAAACGTGTATCATACTTGTTACATTTACTTTGTGTCATACTTTTTCTTTGTGTCTAAACTGATTTTGTATAGCTGATTCTATTCGAAACTCAAAATAATATGGTCCTTCACTTATTACTAGGGCCGTAAATTCTGTCACTGGGGTTGAACAGACGTACTTTAAATGTAAGCTAAATTATTCTAGAAGATAAATATTGTACATACATTTCAAGACTTTAAATAATTAACAACACTTGACTGTATCCTATGTCGGTAAAATTCGAGTCACCTAAGTAACGAACCGTGAAATACTCAACAACATTGATTCGTTTAGTGAAGTTACGATGTGCGGAATTACATGTCATCTGATATAAAAATTATTCCAATTTAGGAATAATGTTTTAATTCATAAATTAATGACACAATGTAATTAGGTAAAAACATAGTGCCATGTATTATAACGCCTCCGTAGTCCTTCTTAGGTCCTTTGATATTTTTCCCAATCTGTTTTAAATGTTATTGAACCATTGCCTGTGTAAGGATTTGCTTACTGTAAAACACATTAATAATATGCCTTGCTCCTTTTATAGTTTACATATGGTAGTGGTATTTCCATTAAACTTTCTATCCAAAGGGTTTTCATATGGACAGTCTAGGCGGTCCGTTTTCGTTCGACTTGTAATACTTCCTTTTTTTCTTATTGTTTAACTGCTTTTCTTTATTGTTAATGTAAGTCACAATATATTAAACTATTTACTTAAAATTTCTGCATGATCTCGTTATTAACTGACTTTTATTGTAGCTTAAATCAATGTCTGATCATGTCTTAACTTTCTTTGAGTGGGCGACCTGATTTTAACATTTCAAGTTTATATCTAATTATTTAACTTTGAAATCTTGATATAACAATGGTACGAATAATAACAGATAAACAGAACGATTATTGTAACAAGATGATATATGCACTCATACAATAGATAAAGTAATAAAATAACAAATATAAATATTAATAATACCAATGTATTACTGTTCTCGCAACAAGTAAGAAGTTACAATATCTTGATTTTTGCTCACGTTTCAAGAGCGCCGGTAAAATGCTTATTGTTGTATGTTGTATGGACATTAAACAGCGTGATACCTTCGTTAAATGCATATCTGATGATACTTACATAGTGTGGTCGAATTTATTAAACATTAACATGATTTAATAAACAACTTAAGATGAGAACCCGTCTCATATATTTTGCTTACGGCATTAGTGTGTTCTCGTTTAAGAAAGTAAACTTTTGTCTTGTTCTATGAACTTTAGTCCCAACTAGTGTGTTTAGAAACTTGTTTAATGTTTTTTTTATTTAGTATTGCACAAGATTGTCGGCCGATAGTGATACATACACGTAATTAATATTTTGTGCATCTTCAACAGGTCAAAACAAGAATCGTTACGTTCTGGCGTATTTTGCCCGGAGACTCATGATTGGAAAACACAGAAATATTCCATACATGATGCAGATTCCCGGACATACTCGGTATGGTTAAGATTACAAGTTTCATATGCGTTACATGTTAGTCTGCTCTTTTTTATTGAACTATCAGAACATCTTTACATGCGAAAATCTGCTTGAGTCGGAAATTCAAATGATAAATTATGTCGTCTGCTGCGTACGTAAGTTCCTTCAAACGACCTGTCGTAATCACAGTCACTTTCTTTCATTCATTGATATTCCAGATGTAATGCTAACAACTTGCATGTAATATTTACGTGTCTACTGTTTTGCAAATTTAAACACTATGGGTCATTATAAGACAAAATCCTGCCATTACCGGATATGCAGACATTAAGATATGAAGTTCGAATTATCCTATTAACATAAAAGACTATGTCAGTACCTGCTTGATAAATATATACAAAAAGTAATAACTTTAACGCTTTTCTATCGACTTACTTTATAGTCATTTCACAGGTGCTTGATAGATGCGGGATTTGGAAACATTAAAAAGTTATACCGGAGAACAAACTGACACACCGCAACACATAGCTGAAGTAGTCGGAAAGTTGTCAGTCAGCAATTTTCCTGTAACCTATGGTGCAGACGGATGGATATGGCGGGCGTGGAAAGTATTTCTGTCAGACAGATTTAAAAAAAGTTCCGAACATATCAAAATACCACAGTTTCAGATTCACCATTGAACAACCCGGCGTCGTCTATATGAAAGAAAACGCGGACGATGTAGATGAAGTTCGATTCATCATCTGTAAAACGCATCACCTACCAATGGATGTCACATATTCCGGACGTACTGCCACCTGGCAGATTGAGCAAAGAGTGACAGGAATACTTGTTCTGGCACGTGAGACCACTTGTTAGGCAACCATTTCAGGACATACTTTGCCCGATTCCTACTCAGACGGAATAGAGTCTTTAGTGTTTAGTTTAATGCCAGTATAGGTAATAGTTGAGTTTTTGAAACAGCGTGACAATTTAGAGTGTTGCACAAAACTTTAAACGTTACCATGGAAACATATAATAAACTATTAAAGCAGCTATTAAAATTCATCGGGAAAAGTGTGTTATAATTGAAATTATTTCTGACAACTTATTCAGAATGAACTCAACTTGTATGTTTACGTACCCGTTTTATGAAGCATTATATGGACGTTCAAAACAAAAAAAAACAATGTTATTGTTTAATATTTTCCAAAACCTGTGTAACTATCGTATGCAGTAAGAAAGCAGACTAGTTCTTTCTAGTAACGAAGCTTTAGTAATTTGCGTAACATATTCAATAATCCTACTGAATTTGAAATGTTCCGAAGGTCATTCCTTGGAAGTCGCATTTTAGCGTTTTTTAGGAAACAATATCATACCATAGTGTTACCATGGAAACGATAAATTCTTGGTAGTAACTATTTGCTATTATTATATAAAATCTGTGTAAAAAAGAAAGTTTCAAGTACAATTGCCTTTATAGAATCAATGAAAAGGAAACAGCTAATGAAATTCGAGTTGAAAAATATTTCATATATTAAAAAGATTAATGTTCATTATCACTGATTGTTCTTCATACTTCACAAGACCTATATTGTTTTCTATGCTTTGTTGTTTAAGTAATAGCTTGATGGGATTGACTGAACAAAAATGACATGTTGATGAATTTTAGCGGTTTCTTAATATCACGTGCAGAAGTATTAATTAGTAGCTATTTCGAGCCTTTCTTAAAATATCATTTTCTCTGCTATATTTTAAAAAGGAAACAGTTGCCATGGAAACAGTAGCTATTGATTCTGATCAGTCTGTGTTTTGTTCGAACTATAAGTTTACATGACAAAGACAGTACAAGTCAATAATATAATAATATAAATATATATGTGTATTATTACGCATACAGAGAAACCGATTAAAAGTTATGATAAAACTGATTCATCAATTTCTAAATGCGATATCCAAAACCTATGTTTTCCTGTTCAAAGGAAATAATTTTACACGAAACACATATTTATGCAAAATATATCATTTTCAATGCTTTTGGGTTTCTTTTTATTAGTGTGAGCAGTTCTTCTCGATTATAATATCATTGATCTCCTAAAAATAATTTAATTTGTTAATTTTGTTATTCGTTGCTATGGCAACGAAAATTATAATAATTCTTATTCCAGTTGCATCTTATAGATTAAAAGCATCATTTGTGTATATGCTGCAGAATATTCAAATAGTTGATTCCTACTTTTCAACTGCAGATAATAAGCTGATGAACTCTGTATACTGTTCAAAATAAATAACTCTGAATGAGTACTTATTGTTGCTTTTTTGTTGAATTATATCATGTCACAAAATAAAGCATATTTCCATAATTACTGAAGATAGACAATTGAAACTTTGGTTTCTGGTACAAAATAAAGCGTTCTTTCCGAAAATGGAAAAAAGTAAAAAACATGAAAAAATACCATAAGGACCCTTTTTGCTTGACGGGGCTCTTATCATGTGGAGCCGTAAATGTGTGGGTCGGAACTTTGTACTGTACCGTCTGTTTCACTGGTATCCAATGTAGTTCCTTCAGAACCTGTGTAATACACTAGTGATCAAGCGAATTGTCGTGTTCTTGACATGTTGCAACTTGCCAATTTGTTGTTCGGAATACCATTAAGCAAGGCAATACTGTAGTCTAACCGTGAGGTAGCCAGGCAATTGACGAGAGACTTTGTCGCACCACTGGTAAGATACCTTCTAATATGTCCTATTCTGCGTACTTGTGCAAACCCTGCCCGGCACACTTGAACTGTGCCGTCGTGAGAATGCTGATACCAATGCATTGGAAACGTGATATTTTTTTTTGTCATTATCGTTATTTTTAAAAGTATGACATTCTTCCTCTAAAATCGAAGTTTACTTTTAAACATTTTAAAAAGGAGGACCAAGAATTTCATTCTAAGTACGTTTTAGCAGACAATGCGGCCAACAATATTCTCATCATTTGACGCCTACATTATGTTAACATTTTACGAAACCAATTAACTAGCACTAAAACGTATAAATTGGGTCTTTCTGTTGAATAACATTTGATCACTGAACGCATCACCGAAGTTTCTAATTATGTTTAAACATATTTTATTTGTTAACGTCATTACATGAATAATGTACAATAACTGTGATAAGGAAGCTTATTAGCTTACTGTTGTCCTTTCCCCGAATAAAGATGTATATAAATAAGCATTCGTGGCACGATTGTTTACAAAGCAAAGTAACTGAATAATAAAGAAATAAGGAAACTTTTATAGTAAATCAATGATGTAGTTAAGCAATAAAAGAAATAACTTTACTGTACTATTGTTAAGATAGAAAACACCATTAACTAAGTTCTAATTTGAAAGTACGTATAGAAACAAATTAAACTTCAAAACATGAATTGTGTTCCTTTATTTCATAAACAACCATATAAAGCACGTTTTGTTGCCGATTCAAGCTGTTATACTACTACAAATATTTCTAAGCAATTAGTATCCTATATTTTCCATTACTGAGAAAGTTTCAACACAAAGGCTCAGCTTCAATATAGTTTCATTTTTCCGAGAGATTAAGAATAAGAATAATTTTTCTGTAGATGAATAATGTTTATAAATATTAATAATAGTGAAAAAACATATTGTATAGATTCAGTTCAAGCTAACCACTTCGATATAGAAAGCTAATAGTCTAAGAATACAACTAATAACGAACAGTCTACCTTCCTATAGTCTGGAACTACTATTCTTGCAAACCGTACTGGCGTTTCCGTTGATTTTACCCAAACCGGCAAACCCATTTGGGCCCCCATGCCAGATGACTCTCGTGCTAACGATTCATGCATTGATTATATATATATGTAAAATACGTAAAAATCAGGTACCTTGATAGTGTCTCTCCTTTCCTTATAGTATACTTCTCATCTACCTGTAATAAACTATAATGACTAACTGACGTATATCAATTTCTTGATAACCAAAATATGTTTAATCACTCAACATAATCATGATAATTATGTTTAAAAGTTTAAGAAATAAGGTGTCTCTACCTATACTTGAAACTATAAACAAAAATGAAAACAGGAAAATTCACTATCAATATCTAAATTCTATCCAGCCGGAAAGAAAGACTAGATGATTATCAGCCGTCCTAATTGAGACAGTACATGCCAACATTCAACAGAGTTCTTCATGAGATCGATTGGAACTGCCGGCAAGGCTTTTACTTCTCTTAATCAACTAGTCAGTATTAACTCCCTGTATAATTATCACCATTTTTTCTAGATAAACGTTAAATCACTTTATAGTATTCTAACAGGAATTAGATATTGTTATGAAACGTTGTATGTAGGTAGCTTAATATGAACAAAAAGGTTAGGGAATTCTTTTAGACTTTTTTTGGCCACTAGAGCAAGGTCCATGTTACTAAAAATAGATGTTGAAAAACCTGCTTACAAGGAACTTTCCACGACACTTGTTTTTGTTACAGCTGCTTACTCAAACGCGAGGTCTGTCCTATGTAGCAGCTGAAAAGCCCGAGGGAAAGAAGTTTCTTTGGCAGATATTTCAATTTATTTTTCTAATATATATTAATATAAAAATATAATATAACGGTAAATTTACTATTTCTTAATGTAACTGTTGTATTTGTAATATTTTGATGTATTATGTGACATTCTGAATAAATACATGTACTTTGGAATACTATTTTGTTATAATTATTAAATGTTGATTTGTAAACAATGAAGCTTTTAAAAACGAAATACTTGTGGCTTTTCCCACTGTTTAGCCTGTAATGCAACTTTGATACTAATATATTTTACTACAGGGCCATTGCATATGATGTGATAGTCATATCGTATGGCTCAGAATCAATGATTGTATAATATCAACTATACCTGTACTTAAATTATCCTAAAAATTATATAAAAGCTGTGAAATTTTACATTTTACATTACCAAATTGATTGAAACGACTCATAATCAAAGCTGCCCATTTATATGATTGTTCTCTAACTATATCTCCTTCCACAGCTTAAATTATAAACTCCTTTATAAACTTCTTCATGTGAATTTAATTATTCTTCTAAACTAGGACTAACTGCTGTTCTTGACCCTTTCCAGTAACATTGCATGACATGTACTGCTAACTTCCCGTACAAAATGTTGATATGTAAAATGCATTTTACTACCATGACTCTACTTATTATAAATAGAGAATGGCAATAAATGTATACCAATAGAACTAAATGTCTCTCGGTGCCAAATTCGGCACCATTACTTTTATTACCAATTCCCGTATGTATTTCATAGCGGCGAGTACCATTAAATAAACTCAAAGCTCCATTATTTAAATATTAATTTACAATATATACGTTTCAAATGTATGAAGGAAGTATTCATTGAATAAAACATTTGGAAAAGGGCCCAAAGACATAAAACGATAACCGAGAGTCAGCAGTCTGGACGTAAATCTGTTTTAGAGAAAGTATGTTTTGAGAATCTTTAATATCGTATAGGCGACTTTCATTTCCGTATCGTTGTTTATTTTGCATATAATGCAAACTATGCATTTATACAACGGATGTTTTTTGTGTAACCGGAGGCGTAATTAAAACTGCGCACGCAGGTTATGTTGTTTTATTATAGATATTTATACGTATCCTTTGAAAGCTTAATTTTAAGAACATCTTTTTATATTGTCTAGTATGTTTATCATAGAAGTGTTTCAGTGGTGACGGTAATTTGTTTGTCTGCCACCTAAATCTACAGCTGTGAAGTCAAAATCAGACCAATGGCGCACTGACAAACAAATATTGGCCACTTTAATGAAATCTATATCTGCCGAGGCCGGGATCGAATATTGTCTAACAAATCTTTCTGCCCAGAAACATCCTTTGAGAACGCTTTGCAAAAGTGGTTTAAAACCAACTGATATCATGCAAATATATGAACACAAAAATGTGCAGAATATCTTTTAACTACTCAGAAGTAGCAATTGTGAACCAATCGAAGTGTTCTAAAAATGGTGTCTCATCCCACTCTCCAAAGTCTATGCCCTTCACGAAAGGTCAGCAAAATGTACCAACTCTTCGTCTTCAATATCCCACCCAGTCTACAATGCCTATGAATTTGATCGTGTAAGCGTTAACATACGACGTCGGTCGGAAAATATCCGGCTTTTTTCCACGTGCAGCTACCTACACATTATACATGAACGATTCCGGGCAGAACAGAATTACTGCGCAGGACTTTTGACCGTATCACCAATATCGATCTACACACTCAAGACGTACAAGTACATTTCACGCTTCAGACGACAGCTAGATTTAGTGCTATTATACTTCACTGTAGTTTTGCCTGCAAGCCACGCCATACCCCATATCAGCATCGCCTTGTCTGATAACATTTATATCAAAAGACAATTGCCTGTTCTGCTCTAAATATAACTGGAATATCATGATATGATTAGCATTGTTACAAAGCCACGCCGCTTCTAGCCCATATCCGCATCGCCTTGTCTGATAACATTTACTAGTATATCAAAAGACAATTACCTGCTCTGTCTGTTTATAGGCTCTAAATATAATTGGAATTCCGTGATATAATTAGCATTACGCATTTGTCATTTCTTTTATGTTTTCCTACTCTTTCGATAAAACTAGATATGCATTATCTTGAAAAATCTTGGATAAAACTAAAGGAAATTGTAACCATTTATTTGCATTTGTATGTTTTTGTACTCGGTCACATAAATAACTTTGATGATTTTGTCTACATTATTCCTACGTTGTTCTTATTTAGGTATATAGGTTGATGCTATCAGTGGTTTTATTTGTTTGACAAGGGTCTTTAGTGTATTTGATATTCATTGAATGCACTATGATTCAGACGATTAAGAAAGATGACAACCTGCATATTATGACTGAACTATAATGAGAAGTAGTATCAGAAGCTAAATCAGCAATCTTTCAACAAAACATGTTCGTATCAAGATACAGTTGAAACTCGGTTTTCCTAATTCGCCTATCTCAAAATTCAGCCTATCTCGAAAACAGTATCAAGTTCCGTCCCAAAAATACGTGCACAAAATATCATTTTAAGTCGAATTTCGGATATTTCGAAGAAAAACGCTCGAACCCTTAGAATTCGAGATACCCAGGTTTTACTGTATTGTCTTTGTGGAACGTAACTGAATGTCAATATAGTATGTATGATATCATTCGAAAGTATTGAAACTGACAGCGGCTGTTTACTCATAACTATTTTTTCATGTTTCGTCTAAAATTGAATTTACTACCCTTGAAAACTTTATATCTAAAGCGCCATTTTCAAACGTATTTTCTTGTTTCAAAGGAAGAATATATGTGCGTACAATGTTTAACGAAAATGTCGTGAAGAATACTTACCACAGCCTTACTTCTGACATTGTATTTCTAACCCTGGCGACAAATATTTCAAAATAATGGCTGTAAATCATTATACATTTTCATCAAGTTTAATTGCGAAATGTATATTTATATTGACTGGCTGTTAAGAGCATTTGTTTGGCTTGGTGCTGTAAAAGCAAGAGACATTTCAGTGTGTGCTTGTTTTGTGAAAACAGAAATAACGTCCTCTTTATAATCGTCTACTGATAAATTGATACAGTTCTAGAATTAAAGCAGTTTTCAATAATTCACAACTCTTTATCTTGTTCAGTGTGTATTCTGGTTTAGCATCTTTTTTCAACGGGGCTTACCAGTCCTAGTACTAACCTCATAATCACGGTCGTAATACGAGGAAGTTCTTGGATCCGTTTTTTACGTCTTTGGTATGACGCAGCCAGGAAGCAAAATCCACGACCTCCCGCATTCGAAGCGGGTGCTTCACCACCAAGCTACCCTTGCGGTTGCACTTAAGTGCGAATAGTTATTATAACTCCCTCTTTTGCTATTGAAGCAAGAACAGGAATATACGTATATTAAAAACTGATTTTAGTTTATATGATTTATTTAGCTCGATTGTGATGTAAGCTTCAAGCTTATTGGAACCACTCTCGAGTCCGCTTCCTGCAAAAACCATTACTGGTGTCATATGAGAAGATGTGGTCGTGACCCCAATGGGGCTCGAACCCACGACCCCCGGGTTGAGCGGACGACACCTTAACCACTAGACCACCGCTCCCCTCTAAAACTGATAAGACGTGCCTTTGAAATATTCTTTTCAGTTATATTCTTTGATTCTATTGTGTAGATATTAACAATACTGTGCTTTATTATTTGTCTGTTCTAACCATCTTGTCAATGTCAACTGTGTAGTGGTTCTTTTTCGCGAGGCGGTGTCTTTGCACGTGGTGATTCAGACTGGATCTTTGTCCTATGAAAATAATGCATCCCATAGAATGAATCAAACCCGCATTTGTTATGGACAAATTACTTAGATGAAATAGCGATAAATGTATGCAAAAAGATATATAAACCATGACTGAATACTGTTAAATAAGTAATTTTTGTTCCAGTAAAAGAGACAAGTTAAATGAAACTAGAATAAAAGAATTGAAAGCTACCTAGTATCAATCCATATATAAATGTTTATAAAACGGCAAAAAACAAAGAAGTTTTACATTTTCCTTTATTTGGTTGTTTTGTCCTTGTGTGTGTGTGTGCGCGCGCGCGTCCGCGTGCTGGGATTGCGTTTATAGGGCATGGCTTTCCCTGTTCGATATTCAGCCATGTTTTTACTACTCTGTAATAATTATAAAATGATCATTAACAAGCAAGTTGTGCTTAGTCTGCTAAAACTTCAATTTCATTTTATTTCCTTCATCTAGATTATTTTTGTTTTTAAGAGAGATACAACTCCCAGTTATAAATTCATTCATGTTCCCCTTGGATATAAGAGAACAGACGCGTTAACTGTTCATTTCTCTATCAGTCAGAAATATTAATGTATCAACAAATGCCCAGACCCCATAAACGATTTAGGCACCAATCTTCAAATTGCTTTTGCACATTCACCTTAACAGACTTTTTTTTTTTATAAAAGTTGCAGTAGTATAAGAAAGGATGGTGCGAGCGCAGTTTCACCTAATTTAACATTTAACCCTTGACCTAAACCGACCAATGCTGACCAATTTCAACAATTTTAACAAAAATTTTAACAAATTGTTGTTAAACCTATAGTAAAATAGGATTAAACACTTCCACCAAATATTTGCCAAAAATCCTGCCAAGTGGCAACAATGTGGCAGTCGCTGCCAATTTGGCAAACTTTTGGCAAATTTTTGGGGCAGATATTTTATTGATAAAATGTAATGTATTTGATTTTATTTTCAATTAATAATTTACATTTTAGTCTTTAAAAAATTTTTAAAATACTATGATATAGATGAGTTTACAGAATAAAATATTTTTGTTTAAAAGAAAGAAGATTAAACTGATATAATAATCCTCATTATGTTATAACAAAAAACGGGAGAAAAATGATAAAGGCTACTTGTTCATCTTGTGGAAAAATGAAATCAAAGTTTGTTAAAAGTACAGGGGGTAATTAGATATTCACAAAGCAATGTTACCTTTTAAATTACCTAAGAAAGGGTTTTTAACACTTCCAGGATATAATTATTGTGGGCCAGGAAATCCCTAGATAATGGACCCCCTGTCAATGAACTGGATGCAGTATGTAGGGGACCATGACTTTTGCTATGACAGTGGTGTAAAAAAGGGTACATGTGATAAGCAAAATGCTTTCCAATTTAAATAAAACTAAATCAAAACATTTGGAGAAAAGATTGCAAAACATTTAGTTGTAAACCAGCCATCAAAACGAAATACACACTTGGTCTCGGAAAAAAACAAAAATAAAAAAACGGGAAAAGGGGGGTAGAGTATCCCCCCGAAATAACATGGAGCGATGAATTAGCAGAAGAATTTACACAAACCAATTAAAAGAAAATTTATAAAACGAAGAGTGATAGTTAATGATATTGGTACTTGGTCAGCTGATTTATTTGGGACTTTGCAAGCTTTTTCAAATATAATAAAGGAGTAAAGTACTTGTTAACTGTTATTGATATATTTAGTAAATATGCTTGGGTTTTTCCATTAAAAAATTTAAACTGGAGAATCTGTACTGAAGCATTTGAAAAAATAATTTTAGAAGGACGATTACCAGTAAATTTAGGGGTAGATGAAGGAAAAGAATTTTAATAAAAAGTTTGAATCATTTTTGAATAAAAAAAAATTATATGTACCATACATTTATGAAGGAAAGGCTGTAGTTATTGAAGATTTAATGAAAGTTTAAAAAGAATAATGTGGAAATATTTTACGCAAATAATACTTATACTTATTTAGATAATTTGCAGGTATGGTTGATAAATATAACAAAACAAAACATTCTAGTATAAAAATGACACCAACCGAAGCTAAAAAAAAACTTAAATAAAGGTTACGTTTACTTAATTTATATGGTGATTTAAAGATTACCAAAGAGAAAAGCAAAATTAAAAATTGGTGATCGAGTCGTTTAACAAACTTAAAAGACATTTGAAAAAGGATATACACCAAACTGGCAGGGGAAAATTATTTATAATTTATAAAAATTATAATACAAACCCCAGAACCATCCCACTATTAAAGATTTAAATGATGAAATAATTCAAGGTTCATTTTATGAACAAGAACTTTTCCCTACTACAAAAGAAGTTTTTAGAATTAAAAAAACGGACTATAAGAAAAAACAGCTTTAGTAAAATGGAAAGGTTACAATGAAAAATTTAATAGTTGGGTACCATTTAGTAAATTTGAAAAAAATTTAATTTAAAAAAAATATTAAAAAATGAGCCATAAAAATTTAATTTCTAATAATGGAATAGAAACAATAGATCAGTTAATCATTCACTTAACTAAACTAGCTGCTGCTTACAGAAAAAGTTATAAATTTTGTGGGAGAGTAAGTACTGGGTTATATATTACAGCAGGTGTCTTTGGTTGCTCAGCTGCATTAGCACTTGTTCCAGCTATTCCTATATTTATAGCAGTTGTGGCGCTGTTCCATCATTTAATTACCATATTTACTAACAGACTAAAACTTGACGACAAGAAATTTATTTTTAAAAGCACATCATCACAAAATAAAACAACTAATAACAAAAGCACGGATTGGAAAAGTAAATAAAGAAAAAGAGAAACAAGTTATTCAGGATATTTTTAAAATTTACTATTAGAAATGCAAAAAAGAAAAAAATATTCAATCCCTTTTTGAAAGTATATGAAGGAATTTAACTTACGGATATAAAAGTAAAAAAGAAGAAGAGCTGTATTAAATTTTACGTGTGTTTTAAAAGATTTTTTTCTATAAGTAATTATATATAGATGGTTAATAAAAAGGGTTTAGATAGAATGATTATGCCAAAATTATCTAGCACTTTAGGAGAAATAATGAATCCAGATAAAAAATTCATATAAAAAAGTTCTTAAAAGAAGAAAGTTTTTAAAATTTCAAAACTTGATCAAATAGTTAGCGATGAATATAAAAATCTTTGTCATTGATTAAATTACAAAATGTTATAGATCCTTATCTTCGTAAAAGAACTTTATTTGAATGGGACTGTGGTTGTCTATTAACTGAAGAAGAAAATGCTGTCCCCTGAGTACAAAAAACCTCTAGTTTTAAAAAGTTATGTGATTGTCCCAGCCCAAAATAATTATCGAAACAATCCTAAAAAGTTATTGTAACCGACTGTGATACTAATGAAGAAAAAATATATAGAAGCACATTACAAAGCATCTAAAGAATTTGGTATTAATGCTGGGTTAATAAAAATGTGTTGTGGAAGGGACAAACCGAGTAAAATGTGGAATATAAAAATTTTAAGGGAAAAAGATATAAGTTTAAATTTTTTTATTTCTTCTTAAGTAATTTAAAACTTTATTTATTTTATTTTATTACTTTTTTTAATTATTTTTTGCTTGAAAAATTTTTTTTCTAAATATAATATATAGATGGAAATCGAGAGATCTACAAAAAAAATATTATAAGAAATTTGAAATTAAAATTACATATAGACAAGAATCCAAAAAATCAATTATATTTAACTATAAAACGACTCTTATGAAATACTTAAATTGAACTTAAAACTTTAAAAGGTATAAAAATAAACGTTTTTTTAAAAAATAATTTTTGCAAAAATGGATAAAACTGATACAATATATAAATCAGCTTATTTTCAATCAAAGGCTTTAGAAATTTTTAACACAAATGAAATAAAAAAACTTTACATCAAGCTTTTGATGAAATAATAAATAGAATTGGTAATTATTCTGAAGGAAGTGGTGGAAAATAGAGTCAGTTGATGTCATTATATAATAGATTAAGTATAGTCCATTGGCTGCTTCAAGTTATTTAGAATTACCAAAACCATTACAAAATTCAATGAAAGGATTAATAAATATAAAGAATGATGATAACGAATGTTTTAGATGGTGTTCATTTAGCTTTTTAAATTTCCTGTTGAAAAGACCTCATGAGTTTCAAAATATAAAAAACATAAAAAACGATCTTGATTATATGGAATTAAATTTTCCCTGTTACATTAAATCAAATACCTAAAATAGAAGTTTTAAATGAAATATCATTTAATATATTTGGTTTTGAAGAAAATAGTATTTATCCATTGTACATATCAAAATATCAATACGAAGAACACTGTGACATGTTGCTAATTACTAATGATAAAAAACTGATAAAAAACTGATAAAAAACCCGATGAGGACTGTAAACCCTCAAAAAACTGTAGTCCAACATTATTTTTGGATAAAAGACTTTAATAGATTAATGTTTAACAAAACAAAACATGCAAATAAAAAACATTTTTGTAAAAAGCTGTCTGCAACATTTTTCAAAAGAAAGAAATTAAATGAACTATTCCAAATTGTTTAGCTATTAATGGTATCCAAGGTGTAAAAAATGCCAAAAGAGGGAATAAAGTACAATTTAAAAATTATCATAAAGGTTTGCAGTACCTTTTGAAATTTTTATGTGTTTTTTGAATCAATAATAAAAAAGTTTTAACTGCTTTACCATCAACTGAATCTTCATTTACTGAACCATATCAAAATCATATAGATTGTGGTTATGGTTATAAAGTTGTTTGTTGTTATGATAACAGTTATACTAAAAACCCCCAGTTTATAGAGGCCCTAATGCATTTATAAGTTTATTGAAAAAATGCTTGGGGAAGAGGAATATTGTAAAGAAATATTTAAAGAACATTTCAAAAAAGAACTAAGAATGTCTAAAAATGATTCAACCGAATTTAAAAAAAAAAAAGTTTTGTCATATCTGTTAAAAAGAATATATAGAAGGTAAAGTGCCAGTACGTGATCACTGTCATATAACGGAAAATTCAGAGGAAGTGCTCACTCAGAATGTAATTTTAAATTTTAAACTAACACATAAAATTCCTGTTATTTTCATAATTTAAGAGGTTATGACGGTCATTTTATTATGCAACCAAATAGGGAAATTAAAAAAGAAATTAATGTTATCCTAACAATATGGAAAGATATATGGCATTTATGATTTCTGACTTGGTCTTTTTTGATTCATTCCAATTTATGTCTCAATCATTGATAACTAGTAAAAAATTTTCCCAGAATTTAAATACTTATCTCAAGAATTTGATTGTGAAAACTTTAATTTATTAAAGACAAAAGGTGTTTATCCATATGATTACATGGATTCTTTTAAAAAATTTAAAGAAAACAGAATTACCTTCTAAAGAAGAGTTTTATTCAAATTTAAATAAAAACTAATATTTCTGATAATGAATACGTACATGCTAAAAATATCTGGAAAAAATTTAAAATTAAAACAATGGGAGAATTCATGATCTATATTTAAAAACTGACTTTATTACTTTTAGCTGATGTATTTGAAATTTTGGGAAAACTATGTTTGGAGTACTACAAATTAGATCCTTGTCATTATTTTATTTGTCCTGGTATAGCTTGGGATGCAATGTTAAAAAGACGGGAAATTTAATTTAGATTTAATAACTGATATTGATATGAAATCTTTTTATTGAAAGGGACTGAGAGGAGGAATAAGTTATATTTTCAAACAGATACAGTAAAGCAAAAATAAATATATGAAAGATATAATCAAAAATTAGAATCTAAATACATTTATGTACCTCGACGCCAATAACCTTTACGGTTGGGCTATGTGTCAACCTTTATCCTCTGGAAAACTTAAATTTATATCCGAAAAACAATTTAAGAAATTAATTGCAAAAGGTAAAACAAACTTTATAGTTGAATGTGATCTTGAATCCGAAAGAATTACATAAACCCCACAACGATTACCCCTTTAGTCCTGAAAAAATTTTATACCAGATCAATGGCTTTCTGATTATAGTAAAAACTATTAAAACAGAATTTAAAATAGGAAAAGTAATGTAAAGAAGTTAGTTCCAACTTTAATGAAAAAAAAAATTATGTAGTTCATTTTAAAAATCTTGAACTATATACACAATTAGGGTTAAAAGTAACAAAAATACATAAAATATTAACTTTTAATGAAAGTCCTTGGTTAAAAAGGTATATTGATTTTAATACTCAAAAAAGATCTAAAGCAAAAAATTCATTTGAAAAGGACAATTCTGTATTCGGTAAAACGATGGAGAATTTACGCAAGAGGGTTAATTTTAAAATTTAAAACTCATGTGAAAATATTTTATTAAAATACTTTACCCAAAACCCTTCATTTGTTAGTTCAACGATGTTTAACTCTAACCTTTTTGGTATTCATAGAATAAAAGAAATTTGTTATTAAACAGACCTTGTTATGTTGGAATGTGCATTCTAGATTTATCAAAATATTTAATGTATGATTTTCATTATAATTATATTAAGGAAAAGTACGAGGATAATTGTAAATTACTATTCATTTGACACTGATTCATTATGTTATGAAATAAAAACCAAAGATGCATATGAGGATTTTTATAAGGACAAAGATTTATTTGATAATAGTGATTACGATAGTAAATTCAAAATTTATTTTGATAATAATAAAAAGTAATTGGAAAATTTAAAGATGAAGCTCCCGGGCATTCCCATTGTTGAATTTGTCGGATTAAGAAGTAAATGTATTCTTATTTATTAAAAAAACGAAGTAAATGTTAAAAAATGTAAGGAAAATAAAAAACTTGTTGTTAAGAAAACAATAGTTCAAAAAAATTACAAAGATATTTGTTTAATTCAACCCAAAGTAATCACACTTTTAAAGTTTTTTCGTTCTAATAAACACAATTTTTCCCAGTTATTGTATAAATAAAACATCTTTATCATGTTATGACGATAAAAGATATATCTGATAATGGTATTGATACTTTAGTTATTCTTAAAATTAAATTTAAAAGTTTTTATTAAAGTTTTTTTTAAAAGTTTTTTTAAATTAAAGAACCATAAATTGTTAACTAAATATTCATAACTTTTAAAAGAATTAATATATAAATAACATCATTTATTTTAAATTCATTTGCATAATTAATAGAAATAGATTCATTTTTTCTGTTATTTTTTGCATTGTAATTTGAAGAATTACATTTCTTATTTTTTATTTGTAATTTAGCTTCTCCTTTATCTAATTTAATTGCATCAACAAGAATAATTAAAATGCAATTAAATTAATTGTTACATTATTACCATTTTGAACTAAACCAGGACTAGCATTTACAGTTTTCCATTGAAATAATCCACATCGTATTTTTGGGGATAACTTGTTTAAAAAAAATGGAGGTTTTCTTATTAATTGTCTTTCTATTTTATTTCTTTTATTTATATTATTGAATATTCCCATTTTATTATTATTCCAGTTAAATAAAACACAGTTTTAATAAGTTTAATTTACATTTTTCTTATTGGTTAAAATAATTTATAATAGTTTGTTCATTTTGTTTTACATTATTAATTTTAGATTTTATACAATAAATCATACAAGGTACTTTGTCTTGTAACATTTTAATAAAAAAAAAACTTTAAAATCCGCAAAGCATACTTGTTTTGTCTTGATATTTAACATTGTTGTATTTTACATTGGTATATACTAATTACTTCTTTCGGCGGAGGAAGTCCAAATGGATCGAAATACAAAGTATTAAAGTAACAAACCCAATTTTGTTCCAGGACCAACAAAGTCATCCAAATTATAATTCCACACTCGTCCTTTTCTTTTAATTTAATTTTGGTAGACCTGTGGTCTCGAGAGTTTCACTCTTGGTAAATTATTTCTACTAAATACACCCCTAAAGTTTTTAATTTTTAATTGTTTTACCCATTGTTCAATTTCAAAGTTAGATATTGGTTTGTTTATAAATTTTATTTTCTTTTTATTAAATTTTATTTTTTTTTACTATAGGAATTCGTCTGTAAGGTCTCTGTTGTGAATCAATCTGTATACCCTGGCCATGTCCCTTACCACTTAACAAAGATGTAATCAAAGGTATTCCTAGATAGCAGCCAACATACGTAAAAACCCACCGTCTTGTTTTGTTTTTTGTGTTAATTTAATCACTCCAGATCCCACTAGTTGCTTTCTTTGATTAGGTGTAAGATATTGGTGATAAACATATTCTCTTATCATTAGCTACTGAAAACATACCCTTTCCAGTTTTTACTAACAAACCCGTACTGGCCCGTCCAGGGAAAAGGGGTCCAATGCCTAGAGGGGGTAATATTTTTGGAGCTATTTTTTTCTGCCATTGGAAGAATTGTTTTTCCTAACAAACCCGCTAAAGCTCTAAAAATCCACCATTTTGACCCTTTACTGGACATTTGGCTTTTTGAAATTGTAAATTTTTAATCCTTATTATTTGCAACAGCTTTTTTAATTTGATTAATTTGTGTTTTTGTTAAAAGTAAAGGGAAGTTTCCATGTAATTTTTCATGTTTTAATCTAAAAGTATGTGGCATTTTGTTGTTGTAGGCTCGGGCTAAATTTTTTCCTTTTTTCCATCTGTAAGGTTAACTTTATATTCAAATAATTTGATGTCATTATATATAATTTATATTTATTTTATTTAATTTATATTTATTTTATTTAAACAATGACAAATTCATTTAAACAATGACAAGTTCATTTCCAATAGTATTATTTCCCAAATGTTTCCTCATATAAAACAATTTTCGAAACACCGAAAATTAGCTGCTGGTGGAATATTTAATTTAGTGTTAATGTAATATGCTTAGGATCTTCTGTTATTACTTCCCTTTTTTTAAATTTTTCCCAAATTAAAATTGAATAAATCCAAACAATTTTTAAAATTAAATACATTTAAGAGACTTCCAGTAGTCTTATTATTTTGTTATAATAATAATTAATTACATCATCATATATTCTTGATATACTTGTGTATTCTGTTTCTGGATTAAAAACCCAAATTACCCAAATTCAAGACGACAAGAACTCAAAATGCAATTTTATTTGCTGCATTAATTTTAAATGTTCTAACAAATGTGGATTCATTCTTGATTATTACTTTTAAACAGGTCGTTGTAAATAAAAAAAATACATGTTGTGGTTTTGTTACACCAGCTGTTATTCTAAAGGTTATATTAGTTTGTTTGTGTATCAGTTGATTGTGTCCCATTTCCCGAAGGTATAGACCATCTTGCTTTTGTAAATCTTTCGTAGCAATTAGATCAAACCAAATTCATTAAAATTAAACGCGGAACCCATAGAATTAAATTTTGTTACAATTACTCTACCAGCATCAGCGCATTAGCTCTAAAATTAATTCATCATCATCTGTCAGCTGCAATGTTATTTGAATTTGACTTGGAGGTATAATATTAGTTTCTAAACCCCGAAAAAAATGAATAATTATTTAGTAGAATTTTAGCATTTACCTCTTTATTACCCTGGATTAATTCCTGTCTAGATTTTAAAACCTGAATTATCATCAGCAGCGCAGTAGCAGTAGTATCTAAATAGATAAATTCATTTTTCCAGTTGATTTTGCATAATCTTCAGATGTTCAACCAAACTCTTTACATTTATTACTTTGTATAAATTATTACAATCAAAACAATTTTTCCATTTTGTTTAACCATAACTGATCAATTAATGAAGCTGCATTATTAATTAGAGCGATTTGGGCTCCATTATACTCAGCACCATCAGCAAGCTTATTTACTTTAAACTTACTTCAAATAACCAATTTAAACCAATCAAAATATGAACTTCTATCATTAATTGTTAAAATGATACCCGTTTTTTGTTGCTTAACATTATTTCCCCGGACAGATATTAAAGCTGGATTAATTTAATAGGAGTTAATTCATATCTTTCACAATATTGTTTTTTTCTAAACATGTATATATTATATATTATTTTATTTTTTTTTTATTTTTTATTCTATTTTTTATTTTAAATTTTTTATAAAGTTAAAACTTTAGTTTTTATAAATTAATCTGTTAATACGTTTTGTCGAGCTGAAGTTCCAGATCCTGACAATAATCTATTTTATCTTATATCAATATCCTCCTCATTATTATTTTTATTATTTTTATTATTATTTTTATTATTTTTACTATTTTTCTTTTCTTGTAAATTCCTTGCAATTAAATTACCAACTGCCGGAGCAGGTTTCTTTTAAGTTTTTCAACAATTTTATCAGCAGCTAAATTTCCAACTTCTGTTCCCACCTTTTTTGTTCCACTTTCAGTGCGCTTTCCTGCTGTTTCCAAAGCTTTTTTTCCAGCTGTGCCAATTGAAGATGCAACTCCGCTTGAAAACAATTTCGTTTTAAAATGTCAAAGATACCTGTCCGTGTATGATTTCTTTTCCTGTGTGAGCATCAACATAAATAAATATTCCTTTATTTTTGTCATAAACTTTCTTGTACCATATATAAAAACCAAATTTAAATAAAAGTTTTAAAAAACTTTAGTTTTTAATTAATTTCTTTTAAAATTAGTGTAAAACTTGTATTCAATTCATTAAAATTAATATTCTACCAAATACATTAGTAATATATATTCTAATTTGAATTTATAATATATTTATTAATTTCAGAATATCCAACTCTTTGTGGTTCTTTTGTAAATGGATAGCTTTGTTAAACTGCAGTACTTAAAGCATAGATAATATCACTGAAATTACCATCAACAAGTGAAATTTTCAATAAGATCACAATGAATGTAAAAATTTTATCACAGAATTAGTTATTTGTGTTGTAGTTCCCCATTTTGGTATTCTCAATGCTTTTTTTCTCAAAACCCAGCAATGTATGAAAAAATTTTACATTCTTAAATCCAACATAAAATTATCTGTAATTGAAATCAAAATCTTAAAACTACTTAAATCAAATTCCAAACTTATTGGAGCAATTTCTGATTTATTAAATTCAAAATCATCATTACTTATTAATGTTTCCCTAATATAATATTAATATCTGTGTAACTGTAAGAACCATTTGTAAATATTATATCTTTCCATTCTTTACCATTATTTGTAACGATTCTTTTATTGCATTATTCATCATGATTTATGCCAAGAGTAGGTCATAGTGGTTAATACTTCCAAACCAACAACATAAGTTTTATTTTTATCTAAAATTAAAGAACGACTAAATCTGATTGTAAAATCACTCGGAGTATTTTTGTTATTATCTTTAACTGTTTCAAACTTAATACTATTTTTTGTTCCATTTTATATATAATTAAAAACTAAAGTTTTAAAACTTTAATAAAAGTGTAAATTCAAGAAAAAATAATCTTTATATAACATTTCATGTTGTTCTGGTAACATGTTTTCATTTTTAATAGTTCATCAAATTATTCTAATACCCTTTATTTTTTAGTTTTCATTATTTTTTTTCCAGCATCAATTGAACCACAAATTAACTCCAAGTCATTAACCAATCTTTTGGATTACACGGACAAACGTCATAACCTTGTCCTCTAATTTCTTTTTTAAATTTCATAGATCTTTTATTGATTGGGAATCCTGATTTTCTGTTAATTCTTTGAATATTTTTATTGAATGAATTGAATGTTTTTTTTTTGTTGTTAATCTTTTATTAATCAAATCAATTAAATCATTATCTACTTCAGAAATTTAAATTTCTTCTTTTCCAGTTATTCTATCCTTAGCAATTAATTTGTTTTGACCATAAAGTTTATTTAAGTTAATAATTAAATTACCATATTGTCCATTTGGTGAAACTTTATATGGATTGTGATATCTTATTCCTTTTCCTGTATATTTACCTGTGTTAAGAATAACATTGAGTACGTCTCTATATTTGTTATAATTTTCCGACTTAGCTTTAATTGCTTTCTGTTGCTTTAAATCAAGATCTGTGGGATTTTTCATTCTAGTTATTGCACCAGATTTGTTACCCAATTTTTTTATATCCTCTGATACATGTTCTATGATACCCTCTACTTCTTCTCTAGTCATTCTTTTATCAGGATTTTTAGATTTGCTGTGAAAAAAGTTAAACACTTCTTGTGGTGTGTTATATTTTTTATCTATAAGTTTTAAATCAATTTCTTTATTAAAATCAATTGTAAATTCTTTTGGTCTTGCTCTCAATTCTTTTTCTTTGATTCTTAAGAGATTCTTTAGTGTCTTCAAAACTCATCACCATCACCGTATCCGTATCCAACCCACATGATCTTCAGGAGACCCTGTAATTGGTGGTGGTTCTTGGAAAAGCTGTTGGAAACCCTGATATGTTTTTATGTCTTTCATTTCAAACACCTAGTAACGCTAATTGCTCCTTAATTCCAGGTAATGCTTTTAACTGACTTGATAATTGTTCTTTTTGACTTTCTATTTTTCAGTAATTGGTTTATAAATTTCAGTATAAAATATCCCGATTTGTTGCTTTTCTTATTTTTTCTCTCATTATTTCTTCTCTAAGATTTCTCATCTTTTGCCCAACTAATTTTTTTCTTATTCTTATTTCATTAAGTTTTGATTGCATTTATATAATAATGTAAGATAAGTAAAAAATAATGTAGATATTGTAAAATAATGTAATATAAAGTTTTAAAACTTTAGTTTTTAATTTATAATGGAAATTCCAAATTATGATACAAAAAGTGATAAATCCCAAAAACTTTAAACAATTTTATCCTTTTATGCCAGATTCATGTTTTAGAAATGTTAATATGTGGGATCTTCTGGATCTGGAAAAACAAATACATTAATGCATTACTTCGGAAAACCTCTTATTATTTTTGATAAATTTACTTGTATGCTAAAACCTAGAACAATCTAAATATCAGAATTAATTTAAAAACTTAAGTCAATTGCAAAAAAAATTAAGTAGATCCAAATGAAAACTTGAATTTTTCAGCTGAAACCCAACCAAAAAGAACCTTGTGAAAATCTTGAATCAGAAAAACAAAAAAATAGTAATATTTGATGATTTTGTAGTGAAGATTAAAAAAAGTTCAAATGAAAAACAAAATACTTTATTCAAGGGCGTCACAAAAACTGTTGTGTTATTTATTTAAGTCAGTCTTACTATAAAACACCAAAAGATATTCGAATTACTGTTCACATTATTTTGTTTGAAAATCCGGGTTTAAACGAGAAAATGATATGATTTGTAATGAACAAAATATAGATCGTGATACTTTTGCTAATGCAACAAATCAAAAATATGATTTCTTATATATTGACAAACCAAGGAAGTTTTTTAAGAAAAAAACTTTACTGGAATATATAGATGGGTGTTTTTAATGATACAAAACAAATAAGTGAAACTGAAAGTGTAAGTTAAAGTTAAATTTGATATTGATTTAATGATTATGCTACTAAAAAAACAATATAAAAAGCTTAGAAAGGACATGGATCAAAATCTTCACAGAAATAGGAACTTGATAAAAACAATGAAACAGAGCATTAGATATGGGAGGTAATAAAATAATCAACCCTAGGAAATCAGAAAAAATCCACGATGTAGTTTCCCAAAACGGTTTGGTATAAAAAAAATTCAAGTGTAATAGGATGACTATAATCTTGGACTCAAATCTATAAAACAGTCATTAGAAGAAGAAGTAAGAATATTGAGAATTAACAAAAGAAATTTTTTTAAAAGAATTCATTATTAAATAATCATTACAAGGTTTAAATTGAAGAAAAAATGAAAGCTATGGTTGATTCTATTAAAGAACTTGAAAGAAATCAGATTTGACAGGATGATAACATAAAAGAAGTATTTGAGTTAATTTAAACATTTTATTCACCCAAATTCAGATAAAGATAGTTGATTAAAATGAAGAACTAAAAGACAAGATTATTTAAGCTGAAAAAAAAAGTTAACCAAATATGTATCAGTTAGAAATCAGAACAGAAATAATAAACTAAATACTGAACTGAAAAAAGCATAAAGATTTATTAGAATTAATTTCAAATTTAAAATTGCAGAACTATAAATCTGAATTTGGGAAAAGGCAAACTTTTACAAAGAGGTGATGATCTGCACAGCATTAGAGGATTTTAAGAAGAAATTAATTTAAATAGATGATTTAAAAAACAATTCGAATTGGATTGTATTGTGAAACCGTCAATTTAAAGTATGCTGACTTAAGTAAAATTACAAAAAATTACAGAGATATGACGCAGCTTAAGGGTAAAGTTGAAAAAACATAAAAAATGAACTGGACTTTGTAGTTTTAAAAATCAGTTAAACAAGGGGGATTTAACTTAATACTGAAGCAATTACTGCTAAAACTAAAGCAATTAACACAGTTAAATAATCAGATAGAAAAATTTGAAGAAACAACTTGTAGACTGATTAATAATGTTGATGCAAGTCACAATATAAAGTCGAAGAGTTAAGTAAACTTAAAGGTTTATTCAAGAAGATATTAATAAATTTAATAATCAAAATTAATGATAAATTAAAAAAATTAAAAAATGATTTGGACTTGCAGTTAAAATATCGGTAAACAAGGAGAATAATCATGCTAATACCCAAGTAATTATGCTAAACTAAAGCAATAACCGCTAAATGTTGAAGAATTACCACTAATACCCAAGAAATTTCAAAAAATTTAAAAAAAGTTTTCTTAAAACAAGAAACACAATTAGCTAGAACAAAGAATAATGTTGGGCCAATCTATCTGCTTTGAAGTTGCCCCAACAAAACGAGTTGATGATTTAGCTGAAATAATTCTTAAACTTAAAAGAAAGAAGGAAATAGAAAAAAGGGTTTTGAGGAAGTGAGACATGAAGTGTTTTCTTGAATACTATTATAATCATACTTTTGAATTACATACAAATGAAAAAGTATTTTGACCGTCGCGGTGCCTGGATACATTCAACATATAAAAATATGGCCGATCTGAACTATTTAAATATATTTGAAATAAGACCTGGAATTTTCGTAGATTATAAAGATTTTATAAACACAAACCAAGAATATAAAATAGATGTACTAGATATGCTTTTGAGTGGTGTGTTTATAGTCAGAAAAACCGGAACTTATATAATAGATATTAAGATTTTATTAAAGGGTACGAGCTCTTTAGGTGAACCGGATAAACCGACTAAAAGCCCAATATCACATTTTATATTTAGGTGGCGGAATTATAGACCTCAGGATGATGTTTTATTTTTTGATATATTTGATAATGTAAATATAACAGCTGAGGCAGCTGAGGACTTTGACACTGATAAGTTAATATCTATGTATAAGAAAAAAATTAAAGTTTATCTAAAACAAGGAACAATGTTTGATATTCATCCTTATGAGGATTCAGCATCTACAGAAGTAACATTTATGCTTTTGATGGGTAGTTACATTAGATTCTACATATCGGATAAACCTGTATCTTATGATGGAAACAGACTTTTGGATTAAAAGTTTAATTAAAGTTTTAATTACTATGTGTACCCTAATAATATACTTACTAATTGAAAATAAAATCAAATACATTACATTTTATCAATAAAAATAATCTGCCAAAAGTTTGCCAAAAGTTTGCCAAGTTGGCAGACATTGTCACATTGCTGCCACTTGGCAGAAAAATGGCAGGCTTTTGATTGGTTGAATTTGTGTTTGCCAACGTTCTGCCAAAAGTTTGCCAAGTTGGCAGCGACTGCCACATTGTTGCCACTTGGCAGGATTTTGGCAAATATTTCGTGGAAGTGTTTAATCATATTTTACTATAGGTTTTAACAACAATTTGTTAAAATTTGTTTTAAAGTTGTTGAAATTGGTCAGCATTGGTCGGTTTAGGTCAAAGACTAAATGTTAAATTAGGTGAAACTGCGCTCGCACCATCCTTTCTTATACTACTAGTTGCGTCTCGTTCAGACAACTGTTTGGCATGTACAGCACTAAAATAAATTCTCTATGCTGTTTTCATTTAAAAAAGTGTACACCCATGCTATACTCTCATAGACATTTATAATCGGTCACCTATGATTTTCATATATTTCTTTAAGAAACCCCTGAAAATAAAACAATAATGTGTACCATCACTTTATTCAATATCTTAATAACAATATGGGCAGTTCATTTCATCAGAACATTTGAGATTTGGTAACAGTTTGAATAACAACGCCCACACTTTTCAAAGTCATACTTTCTCTTTGTCAAATTAATATAATTTAGGAGTTACTCAAAAGAAGAGTCCGACGTTTGCCACAGCAATTGAGTCTACATGATCTTGAAAATGACGCCATTAACAAGTGGCAGAATATCGCACAAGGCGTCATTCGGAGATATGTTCGATGAGTAGCCGTTTTCAGGCAGTTATCAATGCGAACAGCGGACAGAAAGTGTGACTTTGAAAAGTGTGGGTGTTGTTATTCCAACTGTTGTTGCTACCAAATCTCAAATGTTGTAATGAAATGAACCTGCCTATATTGTTATTAAGATATTGAATTAAGTGATGGAATACTTTATTGTTTTATTTTCAGGGTATTCTTAAAGAAATATATGAAAATTATAGGTGACCGAATATAAATGTCTATGAGTGTATACCTCGTAGGAAATGAAATACATACCTTAACAATCGATAAACTACTCCACCGATAAATCATATGTTCCTTTGCACCAAATGAAAAACAAATACATGTATGGTAAGATTATTTTTGAAAATTTCTACAATCCCTGTGCATTTCCTTTGGTCATATTTGATGTCAGCAAACTAGAATCCACTATTTTCTTATCTCTGGAGTATAACATATCTTAATTTTTGAGAGTTTTGGACTGAAAAATTAAGTCATAATTGTGTGTAAGGTTTATGTTACTATGGTGTACCTGCAGCTACTTGTTTTATTTAATTAGAGGATGCTAAATTGCTCTGTTTAACCCTTACCCTGCTAAATTTCTATAATGAACTTGTCCATCTTTCAATTTGTATAGTACCAGTAAGTGTTTTAGAGAGTGCTTGCCAAAAGATACTGACTGAATGGCGAACAGTGCATATCTTGATCAGACTGCAAGGATGTGCAGGCTGATCATGATCTACACTGGTCGCAAAGGCAGAACCAATCGTGTGCAGGATGGTGAGGGTTAAAGTGCTCACAGTTTTTAGCCCTGTCAATCTGAAGCAGTCATTGTTCATCTCTTCACATGAAATTATGGAGCAGAATTATAGTTCAGGAGAAATGTGTTTGTAGCCAGTATGCAAAAATAGCCAAAAGTAAATGTTGTGTAAACCTCAATTATTCTTTTGTCTTGGAATAAAGAGGCCATTACTATGAAAGAAAATCTAATTATCTCCCATTGTTGAAAGACATTATGACGTGACATGTAAAGATCATTTACGATTAAAATAGTTTGCAGTCAGGATAATGTTTTAAAGCCGAATATCTGTTGTTAATTAATAACTATAAAAATATGATCTTACGCATTTTAATTGCAATTAATATCACATTAGTAGATATTATGTTATGAAACCAGAAATACGGTGACATTTTTCCCACGTAACAAACATTTTCATTTTCCTTCCGGGCTATTAGGAAATCTGGGAAATTTATACTTGTATGCTGTAACAATTATAATACAATTATAAACGAACTAAGTAGATATTTTCCGTTATCGGATTTCATGTAAACGAGCAAGTAGAATTTTGAAATTTTAATTTATGTAAGTGGACTTTTATGATTGTAAACCCGTTTGTTGAAGTAATAGTAGTATTTATGATTAACATAAGTTAATTTCATTAACTTATAATTGCATATAGAAAGGACATGTGCAAAGTTGAAATTAAAACGCATTTTACCATGCAATGAATCTTCGTGTTGCATAAAACTATGATTGTATCAATAAATGAGTAACTACGTAATTTACGTATTTATTACAAGAATATGTTTCTAAGTCGCTTATTTTGAGTCTGTCATGCAATCGATTTAGACAAAAAGAAGCAGCAACGCATTAAGTTGTTATACATTTGTCTTCTTTATATATATAATGCGGGGATAGATGGGGTGACTGGGTGGATTCTACACTTAACAACAGATTGAATAAATGAAGTGTTTATAAAATAATACGGTTAATCTCTGCTTCGAACTTGGTCCGGGGCAAAGGCTACGAAACAGACCATTGAAAATCACGATTTCTTACTTGGTCGGGTATTGATAATTTCTTTAGAACATACTCTACTTTTGAACTGAAACGTCATTTTGGTATATTTTCTCCGTTTTTTCCCTTACCTTATCTTAAATTTGAAAACATAGCAAACCTTTTATAATAATTCTATTTCCTCAAAACCGATAGTAATATTTGTGTTTTTAAGGTTAGAGTCATTGTCAGGAAATGAAATAAACTTTTGTGTCAAGATAAATATACGTCATGCATAGTGTTCTGTTAAAACAATGACCATTATAAATCGTCAAAAGAATTGTGACGTCGGAAAAATGAATTGCTGAATAATAACACACAGTTTTCAATCGTCTTTGTTTATAATAATAGGAAAACAAATTGGGTCGTGTGAGAATATTCAACAATTCATTTTTTGACGTCACAATTATTACGTCAAAGCGTTAGACGGCACAGCGGCGTGCTGGAAAAGAAATCTGCAGAAATCAGGTACATATTAGATAGATATCGTCAAGGACGTACATAACAGTTTTTGATAACGTATTAGAATTGAAATAATATAGAGCTATATCAAACAGTGATTTGCTCATGAATAAAATCAGTTTAGATGCGTATTATTATATCACTCGGGCTGCCCCCTCGTGATATAATTCCTTCGCATCTAAACTCCAAACAATGATTTTATTCAGTGACAAATCACTGTTTAGGATATATTATTTCTTAAATAAACAACGATTGACGCGGAGACAGGTAAGAAAACTTTATGACGTCAATTATGATGTCAAAATGCCGCATGGCGTCAGATTCATTACAATTCCATTCATGAAATCCAGAATAATTTTTGTCAGTCAAGGCTTTTGTGATTTAATATCAAATAGACTATACCAAGGTACATTGTTCTGATGCTTCACGCCCTCGTACTTCAGTTCATGTGCATCTCAAACCTGAAGCGTGATAAATAAGTCGTCAAATCACTCAAATGCATTGAGTATTTGATAAAGCCAAATGTTGGTTACTGTTTCATGTGTTATTCACCTTTTATTTATATGTTTATGGCATATAGAAACATGGTAGGGCTTCAAAGAGTGAGGAAAAAACTCCCCAGTTGAGTTTATGCAACTGACCGTTCCAAGGCGGTGCCCTACAGTGTTCCTTCTTAATGTATATGTTTGTGCATGTTTTTTGTTATTAATGCGTTCGTTTGTGTTGGTGTGTACGTTTACATGTGCTCAGTTACTGTGAGCGTGTATACATTTGCACATACACATATTTCCAAGTGTAGTGCTATATAGGAGGCTGCGTTCTTTGAATGTGACTGCTCCTGTTGGACTTTGTTCTTGTTTTTCATATGGTTATAATCCTTTGGAAGCAAAGAATGCAACAAAGAAATAATAGGTGACTCGGTTTGATTGAGTCTGTTCATGAGAGGTAATGAAATGTGCAACACCTCTCACGCCCCCTAGCACCGGTTTATTTGTTTGTTTGTTTGTTTTGGGTTTAACGCCGTTTTTCAACAGTATTTTAGTCATGTAACGGCGGGCAGTTAATCTAACCAATTTCCCTGGATTCTGTACCAGTACAAACCTGTTCTCCGTAAGTAACTGCCAACTTCCCCACATGAATCAAAGTTGGAGGACGAATGATTTCAGACACAATGTCGTTTATCAAATAGTCATGGAGAACATACGCCCCGCCCAAGGATCGAACTCACGGCCTCGCGATCCGTAGACCGACGCCCTACCTACTGAGCTAAGCGGGCGGGTTTAAGCGGAACTCTATTATACATATGTTGAATGGACTCCATGATCCCAAAGGACCAGAAAATATAACAACATTGCAAGTATTTATAACTAGGGACGGAAAATGGCTTAAATCCAATGGGAGTTAAAGTTGCGTACCAAACCTCACTCTTAATTCCAACCATGTTCGAAAGTTACTAGATAATATTCTTACATAATGTGCTTTACATTTTTACATGGGTGATTTCAGATATGCTTTACATTTTTACATGGGTGATTTTTGATATGCTTTACATTTTTACATGGGTGATTTAGGTTTGCTTTGCAATTGGCGTTTTCAATGTAGCTTCTTCTCGGCGATATATGACCATTTAGTGTCGATTCGCCGTAAAACCCAACGCACTCACTCACTTACTCAGTATAAATATATCCTTGCTAATTGAATCCTTCCGACATGGACTTATATAAAGACAAGAAATGTTTATAATGAAAAAGAAAGCTCTTGTAAAATAAGAAGAATATACATATGTACTCGATTTCATTGTACAAGGCATTGGCAACGTTCCGGGAGAAAAAAATAGTGATTTAATTATTTTGTTCATTTTTAGAAAAACTACGTTGAATTCATAAACATCTTGCAGGTATTTCAGATAATGACTGATACACAGAGAAAATAATTAAATGATCAAATAATTCGCTTAAGCGCCATGAGTTTGATCCCCACTCCAACTGTATAGATGCCTTGCAGCTGGCAAGCTAAAGACCAAGGCAAATTTCTTGAATTAGAACGGCTCTTGTATCTCGCACTATCCGCTAACAGTTTTCTGGGTAAGTCGTCAATATATGTTATTGGAGGCGGCTATATGAAAGCTTAAGCAAAGAAGTACAGAAGCAAAGAAGTTCGTCGCAGTAATCAATGCTATGTATATTGCATGTGCACGCAACCGCATGTGTACGCAACCCTCTTCGTTCAAATACTGGAAAGGCAAATGCCCTGTTATTTTGACAACCACCCAGCTGTGTTTGGTTATCTCAACAGTTCAATAAGTATGTCCTTACGTGCCTGAAAAAAATGCAGATAATACATACTTTCACAGGGCAGCATTATCAAAATCTAAAAGAAACTACGTAGAAAGAATACAAATAAAACCCACTCGGTTGAATAAGTTGAATTAGCTTACCCGTGAGAGGTAATAATTTTTGCAACACGCTTCGTCTTGGCTAAAAGAAAACAAGGATACATGTTCAACAGGGAGAGGCACGTTTCGAAAACACAGCCTCCCCAAATCGTAACACAGCAAGTGGACGTACAAACGACTAACACACACACACAAAGCAAACACACGAGGAGAAAACAAACAAAGGAACACAGTGGGTCACCGCCATAGAACGGGCAGTGGCAAAACCACCACTGGGGTGCTTAAACCGATTTATAGTGCACCTACCCCAACAGTATGTTGCGTAAAACACAGCAATGCTATTGTATGTTTATATAAAAAGTAATCCTTATAAACCTAAAAATGAAAAGGTCGGTTTTGTTCCGACGCATACCTATGTTTATCGTTGACAGAGCCTCCATAAACTGCAGGTCAGTACTGCCGCATTCACACAAATACGGACCAGATCGGACGGCTATGGTGTCTTTTTTTTTGGCGACATTGAGTACAATTTACATTAACATGGGCACTATTTGTTCGTTGGGACTTAATTTCGTGGTTGGGCTGAACCGCGAAATCCACGATAAACACGTTCAAAGGCGCTTTACATATAGCAAACGCAGCCACACAGGGCGCGAAATTCATCCTGTACTAGTGACCAGAGGGACAGAGTAAGATAAAGCCTAAAGTCTCATAAAGAGAACTCAGTTTTAGATACAGGCCTGTCCGGCTAACTTAGCCTAGCTCTTTGCAAATAGACAGTCTGGTTCTTTAACGTGCCCGGTGTATATCACCGATACACGCGAAGCCGTCTTTCCTGGGAAGAACCAGTACAGGCCTCTTAGTTAGGTGGGAGACACTCAAGAGCATCTCAGAAATTTCCAGTGCCTGGACCGGGATTCGAACCCCGGACCTCTGGATTGACAGTCAAGCGTGTTACCACTAGACCACCGGCCCACCTATAATTTATAATTTATAAATTGTGTCTTTCTGCAGTATTTATAAACATTGCACACGGTCATTTTCTTGAGGGACAGCGTAAACCTAAATTAAATAACATTTCACCTGCTTACCTTGTTTAAGAGAACTAATGTATCTAAGGTCTGTATCATTTAAGAGTTGTATTCCGTTTTAAAGTCGGTCACCACAGTTTTATTTTCTATTTTTGAGATTACGCACATTTTACGGTTCCTTAGAAATATAAGAATTAGCACTGACACTGAGGCGAATACTCTACGAACAATACAATTATGTATATTTTGCTGTAGAATCATTCTTTTTTAATGCATTAGGGAAACAACATAAGATATTAAAGATGCTAGTGGTATTTTTACAGTTACATAAGAAAGAATCAGGAATTAAGTAGATGGACACAATTAAACAATGCCTGCAAATCTAAATAAATTGTCATCATTTCCTTATATCAGTATGATAATCATATACAGTTGTAAGTAACAAGTAACAAAACACTAAGAAACCAGTACATGAAATAAAAAGACCACCGAAGTCTCATTATGTTGTTCATTATTGTCTGTACAGAACTTGTAGCATGGTCTTAAAATATCAATCTCTTGAAAGAATGTTAAACCAGCGATAATAATAAAACATTCATCGGAAGCATTATGCACGCTTAAACAGTTTATTAGTGTACGGCAAATATCATAGAAAAGTAACCAGAAATGTATATTCGGGGACTTTAAAATCGCCTCGTCCCTATATGGCAATTATTTCATTTTTGCAACATGTGTTCAAATATGTTTTTATTCACTGATCTTTTTTTTTTTAAATTGGTACGATATGGTGGACTCTTGTGATACGTGAAGCGAGACCGTTGTCGCCTGTGCACTTGTAGCTCTTATATATTATGCATTACAATTATATCCGTGGATCAAACTCATTGATAGGGCGTTCTTTAAAGTCTTGAGTGTAAACGGTTATTTTGGGCGCATTGGTGTAAAATGTCATTTTATGACCCTTAGAGCTTTATACACTTCTTAAGTTACTCTATTTGTTTGTTTGGTTCCGCGTCACAGCAATACAATTTTATGTCATAAAGTGACATTTCTGGTGTTGATATCGAAGAAAGCACCTTTAATTTTTGTATTTTGTAAATCACTCAAATATACGAGAAGTAATCTTATTTTGGACTAACCTTCAAAATGCACATTTTTCTTTTTGTCGCGTTTTAGCAAAATTCCAAAGAAACGCTTCTTGTATGTCATTATCTTAAAGTTATCTATTGTAAGTCATCCGTCTTGCTACTGATGTGTATGCAGTTTCAACGCTTAATTAGTTTATATATAGCTTGTATTAGATATGTTTGTAATTAGTTTATATATGATGAATGTCAGAAGAGAAGAGAGAACATTTGGTAAAATAAAAAAGGCTCGTCCTATAGCCAGTGCAGTACTACGCTATAACATTTCCTCTTACAATCTTTGAATGTAGAAAATATGGTCTGAACACTCTCCTGCAATAGCAAAGTCACAGCTTCAAAGCGTTATTGTGTTATTTAGCGATTTAGACCAGCGTCGTCTTATGATGATGGACGTAAGCCAAATATGGTATGTATTCGAAACGTATAAATTGTAAGCTGATGTCAGGTTATTGGAGCCTGAGGAATATATAATGCTATTTTATGAAAGGCCTCCCAGCAATAAAAGAATATGTGTTCAATTAAAGGAACAAAAATTGGCATCGAGAGACATTTGTCTTTAGGTGCGCATTTCATACATATAAAAGCCAGAACCAAGACAGAAAAAAAGTATTTCATAGAAAGTAGGATATCGACAAAAGTTCATTTACTCTTTACCCTCATTTCCCAATAGTCAGATGCAAGTTGTTTTGAATGAAGCATATGCGTTTTGTACTGCGGGTAGCACAAACATGAAGGTCACGGGATTTGTGCCATTTTCCACCTAATATTCATCATGTACAAGTCAAACAATTATGACTGATTTTTACATCACTTTCTCTTAATTATGATCTAAGAATAAATGTGTCGAAACGAACCTTGCCCAAGCTTGAAAGTTAGGCAAACAAAGAGTTTACAATTAGCATTTCTTATAGCCAAAGATACAGTTTTCTACCAAGCAATTCCATTCTGACACTACACTACAGCTCGCTCATAATGGTACAGTGCTCACTTTGTAAATCAGATGCATTTTACAAAACAAAAAAGTTTAGCCCTGTCCATTCAGGTGTAAAGAAAGGTATTTGTCCAATTAATCTCTAATTATATGACTAGCCAAATAGTTGTCGTAACTAAAAACAATAAGTATTGAATTTATTGTTTGAACGACTTTATGAGAATACTCCAAAATCTATGGGCATTTGTCATCCAATTATAAGATGAAGTAAGCAATTATTTGATTTATAGGGTTATGCCAGTGTAGTCTTTGGCATACAGTTACACTATCGGATCATATTTAATTTGAATGTTCAGTTTCCCACAAAGATCGCAGGAAAAATTGTAACAAATTTTATACACTTTTCTTTATTCGAATTTAACGAGTTTGTAAACGATTCTAAGCGCCACGCTGTCATTAAAACGCATTATATGGCGTATACTGTCGTTAACAGTGTGATGGATTTTATGTGTTTATTTGATAGCCAAGGGTCGTTCTTTGTAGTCACATTAAACTCACTCTGGCACCATATTACAGTTCTGACCTGCTCTAATATTTGGCCACTGTACGAAGCAGTGCCTGGCTTTAGAATAGCAGTTGGCAATGTATGCAGATTTGTCAAAGCTATCATGTCAGTTCCTATTCTAAGAGCGTTGGTCTACGGATCTCAGGGCCGTGAGTTCGATCCTCGGGCGGGGCGTGTGTTCTCCGTGACTATTTGATCAACGATATTGTGTTTGAAATCATTAGTCCTCCACCTCTGATTCATGTGGGGAAGTTTGCAGTTACTTGCGGAGAACAGGTTTGTACTGGTACAGAATCCAGGAACACTGGTAAGGTTAACTGCCCGCCGTTATACTGTTGAAATACTGTTGAAAAACGGCGTTAAACCCAAAACAAACAGTTCCTATTCAGTAGATTTGATACAGTTTATATTAGAAACAATAATATTATTCTCTATCGTCCTCGTAGTTGTGAATGGAAAGGAGACATACTTGCTTTTTTTGTAATTATACTTGTACATTTAGTATGTACTATTTTACCCAATTTTATTTATTACTATAAAACGTAAATTTAATGACACACGTATGATGAGAATGTCTGAAACCTCAAAAGGAAATGAAACTGATTATTCTTAGGACTTCTATTTCTGCCTTGTACGTCGACCTAAGTTGAACGAATGTTTGACGAGACAACATGTATTTTGTCGTGTTTGACGTCCGATCAGAGCTGTAACATTTCGGTCTTTTCAGATCGTTCATGACGACATTTTCTGTTATATGAGGGTCCATAACATCGACACCAACTTCTAAATTTTGTTTGTTTAGTTCGTTTCAGTGTTTTCTAATTTAGGGCTGACCCATCATTTACACTTTGGACCATAAGCCGCTTTTTATTGAACTTTACTCACTGAATGTCCCATGTACACACCCGTATGGATACATCTGCGGATATATTCTCAAATGTATTTTTGTACTTTTAACATGTGTATATATCGAATTCTGCTCAATCTGGAGTTCGAGGGCGATGATGGTAGTATGCATTTCTTATATCGAACCGATCCCCAGAAGTTTCATTCTTGACATGACGAGCGACTTTTGGGTTTCTACTTATGGTTTCTTCGCACCTTCTGTCGATATATTCCTCTTCTACGATATTTATGGCTAGAATATTCGGAAACGTTGTGTGTTACAGTTTTCATGTCAAAAAATACATTATTGCATAAACTGTCAGAATGCCTCTATACTGAACCACTTTCAGCTTCTAACCTATTGGCTGGCTCTCTGTTGCTGCTTTCGCAAAATATCCACTGACGTTACATCAGGGGTACCATACCAGTATATTTTTACAATAGTCAAACAGTGCTATATTTAAATTGCGTTTTTGTCTTCTTGATTAGATAATACTGCACGATTAAAAGATTTGTAGGTGTATACTTGCCACTTCCTAAATCTGCTTTATAAGTTGTTTTATATATATATATATATATAATTGTAGCATTCACTAAATATTTGTTCAAACCAATATTGATCTGTTCCTACGAGGCAATCAGTCACAATCCGTCATGTGAAGTGTATTGTTGACTGCATTGTATTCGTTAATTTTGTGCAAGCTGGTACTGAGAAAGAGACGTCTGTGCATAAGTAAGAATAAATTAGATAATCTTATCATTCAGTTGCAATCTCCGGTTGTTTTGTTTCTTTCACTGGCACCAGAACACCAAGCTGTGCTTTGAATTTTGTCAAAATAAATTATAAACAAAGATAACCACAAAAGAAACTCCAAAACGCAGTCTTATACGATATGCCCCATTCATACTTTCCCTATTTAACACATGGTATTGAACTAGATTCGTTTTCAAATGGGAATTTTCGACACGTGGCGATAATCTTTTACAACAGCAATGCAATTTGATAGAAAAATAATGTACCTTTGTGCTACAACGAAATATTTTGTTCTTAGAGAAGACTAAGACTCACCAAAACTTTGAAATTTTGCAAAATTTCTCGATCTGTTAGAACTATTGGAAAATCTTTCACTGTCAACTTCTGGTTGTTGTTGTAGTAACTGTCGATCTGATTAGTTGCTCATTTTCAACTGTTTACCTGGGAAGCCCTCTAATTAGCGAAGAAATATTTTCCTGGCACTGTATCTGTCAACTGTTGTTTGATAAAATAGAAAAAGTGATAAAGTCATGAATGAAACACCTTCTTAAATTGGTCAAACATCACAATTTATGCAATTGTACTCACTTTTGTGCATTAGTTATATTTATTTTTTATGCGATATTACCACCTAATCCAGAAACATTCTTAGTATGTTTGTACATGAATAAAACATGTTGAGTATAAATAAACTGTTGGCTGTTTAAACACTGAATGACACATTCTATCGCTAGAATACACCACAACATGCTTGGTATAGTTTTTGCATGGGTGGATCCAGGTTTTTTTCTGGGGTGCAGACCTTCCAACTCCTCTCATTAAGAGTGAGTCTTCAAGGGTTTCAAACATCTTTCAAATGAACTACATTTTTCACATATTTCAAAATCTAAGAAGAAACTTCATTATATGTAAAAAATGTCCAAACCTCCCTCTTGAGAATCCAGATTTCCCATTTGGAGTCTAGAAAAGGTGGGATGTCTTGGGATGGGTGTTGGGCGTCCACACAACAAAAGGTTCATTTGATATTTAAAGTTTTTACCATACAAAATTGCCCTAAAATACAAAATGCAAATAATGAAAGAATTCAAATTGTACTTGTTTCAGCACTTGCAATTTTTGCCAGCACCTCTATTTTCTAATAGCAAAGTCCTACCTTCAGCTAGCAGTTCAAAGCATTGGCAAAATATTGTTGAAATCTTTGAAAGACTATTTAATAGTGTACAGAAAAACTGCTTGTGACAAACCATGAGAAATTTGTGAACTATTTCTTTAAAAAACAGAGTTTGTGATTTCAGAATTTTCACATGTACTTATTTCTGAAAACAACATCTGAAGATCATCATCATTTACAAGCAAAGAATAAGACCATTCAGAAATGTCACCTCCGTGTTGCCTGAAGTTCTCTGTATTATGTGGTTCTGGGACTATCTATGTATTAAAAGAATTGGAACCACTGCCTTACCCATGCATGATCGTAAGAGGTGACTAATAGGGTCTTAACTCTTGGTTGGTCTGTGATTCCAGCAGGTATGCTACCTCATGTTTTTATTTCGATGTAAATGAGATGTGAAACAAAAATGGCGCCATATAACCTATACTGTGTTGATACGCCATAAAACCCAAATAAATAAATAAAAATAAATCTGTATTATGTGTACTACAAATTTTGCTCAGTAAATTTAAGAAGAGCTGGAAAGACAGCTCATTCACATAAGTTAATCCTCTTCTAGCATTTTGTCTACGTTCAATTTCTTGTAAAGTTTTGTCATGTTCATAATCCAAAGTTTCATCACCTACATTTGTTTCAACACTTCAGCTTTGTCATTTGACCTTTTAACATTCTTTTGCACTGACTTGTCAGTAGTGTTTTGGTTTGTTATCACAATATTCAAGTAATGGCTTTTTAACTTTGAAACACACATTTCTGCAACATACCGTACTTTCGATTTTCCTGCATCTGAGATATCAGCACTGAAACCTGATGTTTCTGAACCTGAAATCTGAAGTCTAACATTACACCTATTGTGAATTTCTGCCTTTGATATTTCCGTAATGATAGTTGAAGCAACAAGTTTATGTTCCTTAGAGATGTCCCCAGTGACACAAAATAATGCCTAGACTTAAACAGGTTTAGATATTTTTGTCAGGTTCAGTTGAAAAGAATAAAGCAAATAACATCTGATCTAACATTTGAAGGAAATAACATCTGATCTAACATTTGAAATTCAAATGTTAGATCAGCTGTTATTTCCTTTATTCTTTTTAACTGAACCTGACAAAAATATCTAAACCTGTTTAAGTCTAGGCCAGTACAAATGTCTTTTATTTTTACATGAGTCTGGGTTGCAGCTGACTTTATAAAACAGTGCGTTTTTATTGACTACATCGAAATTTCATCTGCGATTAGTGTGTCACAAGTTGTTACATTGTCTCTCACATTGTGATACTTTTCGTCATATCTGTCAAGGTTCTCAAGGGTCAAAGAATCAAATATTCCATCTTGAAATCAAGCGAAACTGAAAATAAATTTATTTTTCGCATATTAAGTTTTAAATGTAAATTTAACATAGAGTCTGATTAAGGCCTATGCTGTTAAGTTACCCCTACATTCATCATAGCTATACAATTGAAAACAATGCCCAGACCAGATTGCCCTCGGGCTGATCTGTGCCTATGTTGAACACAATCATTCTTAGGCCTCTTCACAAAGAGCTTTTCTTATGCTGTTTGGTAATTAAAAGGTAAGAGTAAAGGTAAGCTTTAATTAATTTTGCATTAATTAACAAGTAACACACGCTCTTAAGAGCTTTTGTTTGATAGATTCAAGATTCAAGATTCTTTATTAAGTAACGTAAACATATAAACGTTTCTTGTTACATGATACAATAATTTGTTAAATGTAACATACAAACATGACAAATATGTACAAAGACACGGAAAACTACAAACAACAACATCTATATTATTTCTAGATATAAACATGTACATGAGGAAGGACTACGGACATCACATTTATTATCATATGAAAAGGAACAACAGTACAATATAATCCTAAGATTACATGCTATTATGGCTTATAATGATAAAAGTGGGGCATGTCAATGATGGTTAGAGAAAATTGGCAGTAAATACATGTCTAATTATGTCTATTTATTATACCTTGTCTAATTGTAAATGCTTCATTTATAAACTTACATAGTTTAAATACAACTTCGTAATTTACAGACTGCATTAGTTCTAGAAATTGTTCAACACTTGGTCTACAAACATAATGTCTACTAATATAACGTCTACGGATTTGGTCATACGCTGAACATATACAAATAAAATGGTACTCGTCTTCGAGATCACCAGAGTTGCATATCATACAATACCGTTGATTATGTTCAATTCTATCATTACCATAACGACCAGTTTCAATACGTAGTTGGTGCGATGATAGTCTTAACTTTGTAAATGGTATTCGTAGCTTAAGTGGTATTTTATCCAAATAGTATTCACGGTTAAAAGATGTTTTAAACAATTTATAAGTGCATAAACTTGGACTTCCAGATACTGTGGTAAACCATGCCTGCACAAACTGATCAATAAGTCTTTGCTTAAATAATGCTGGAAATGTATTAGCATTAACAATGTCAGGATTTATCCATACATTTGAAAAACCACTGTTATCTAACAACGATTTTACTTTAGTTGCCCAATTATTTTTGCCTCTTTGGCAATCACTCAACATAGATTCATATAATTTGCTTACAATAACATTATCACAGTTAACAATCTTCAACCAGTATTTTATGATCTTTACGTATCTATCAATATACAATGGGTATCGGCATAACTCGCCGTAGACAGCCATACTGCTAGTTGTCTGTTTAACATAGAGTAAAGACTTACAGAATTTCAAATGAATTCTCTCGATTTCTTTACTTTTACTGAAACCCCAAATTTCACTTGCATAATTCAATACAGAACATACAAAGGCATCAAACAATTGACATAGTGTACTAGGTTTTAATTGCATACCACGTGTATTAACAAGCAATGTGTTTAGTGCTTTTAAACCTTTTCCAGCTAATGTTTCCTGATTTAGAATAAAACTTCCAGTGTAATTGAATACAGTGCCAAGATAATTGAAATTATCTACAGTTTCTAATTGAACATTATTATAAGTCCATGTTTCGTCATTTTTAAGAGGGCCACGTTTTCTGAATACAACAATTTTACTCTTATCTGGATTTACTTCTAACCCCCAAGTATTACAATAGTTATGAAGAAGATCAAGGCTATTCTGCAAGTCGGAGGGGTTTTTACTAACAATCACCATGTCGTCTGCAAATAACATAAGTATAAACGAAATTTCATTTAAACTTATACCAGAGTTAACATCGTCAAGGAGAAATAACTCTAAATCTTCTAAGAATAATGAAAAAAGTAAAGGGGACATTACCTCCCCTTGTTTCAATCCAATAGAGCATTCAAAATAATCTGAATATGTTTTGCAACCTCTCACACGAACTTTAACTTTAGAATACATATCTCGTATAATCCTCAGTGTTTTTCCTCGAACACCAAGATTAAAAAGCTTAAACCAGAGGCCATTACGATATACACTGTCAAAAGCCTTTTTAAAGTCAATAAAAGCACATGCTAACCTTCCATTTTCATTTAAAATTTTGCTAACAATTGCATTTAATACAAATATTGCATCATTGGTCGAACGACCTTTTCGAAAGCCAAATTGGGCATCACTAACAACGTTATTACATTCAACCCAATCTGCAATCCTTTTATTTAGAACACCGGTAAATATTTTTGAGAAGCAGCTTAATAGTGTAATGCCTCTATAATTCTTAACATCACTAGGGTCATTTTTCTTGAATAAAGGCACAATAATACCGTTCATCCACTGATCCGGAAAAAATCCGTTATTTAAAATCCCGTTAAAAATATCAACTAGATGTGACAGTAATATATCAGAAGCTTCACTAAAATATTCACTCAACAGCTGATCACCAGCAAATGACTTATTTTTCTTCAGATTACGTATAACATATTCAATTTCTTGCACAGTAATTGGGGAATCTAATTCATCAAAAATACAATCTTCGCTGTCAAAATTGTGATTGCTGCAAAAATGTTCAACATCATCATTTGATACATTTAGGAAATCATCATCCAGTTTTGAAAAATAATCGTAAAACTCCTGAGTACTAATGCCGCTATTACCAGAAATATTCTTCGTCTTAGAAAAATATTTCCAGAAATCTTTAGGTTTACAATGGCGCAGGCGCTCTACTTCTTTCATTTTATTAACTTTGTACCGCCTTTTCTTTATTTTGACAATACGTTTATAAACAGATTTACTATTACACATTTCAACTCTATTTTCATCACTTTTACACAAATTAAATTTATTTACAAAGTTTATATATCTATTTTTAGCAATAGAACATTCGTCGTCAAACCATTCTGCTTTTTTACAGAATATATTTTTAACACAGGGTTTATCATATACGATATCATGTTTGTAAAACAACGGTTCTGCAACATTTTTTATAACTTTTGTGAAATTTTCTATACAGTTATTCATTTCTGATTTACTGCCGAAATCAACATTACTAGTTACATTATTCAGTGTAGGTAACATGGAAATAAGACCTCGTCTAAAATCATCACGCAGGTCATTGTTCCATTTTATGCTAGTTCGCTCGTACTGACCATCGCTACTGTCACGGAAAGCCCTGCATGATAAGTGAAAACTGATAAGAGCATGATCCGACCACTCATTAAATGATTCGACCGAAAAAGATTGAACTTTACTAAAGTTATGCTCGTGCAACAGCAGATAGTCAATAACGCTCGAACCAGTACTACACGCATATGTATAACAACCTTTATTAAAATCATTTCCAAGTCTACCATTAGCAATTCGTAAAGAATTCGATTTACATAGTCAAGCAGTTTAATACCAAAATTATTATGTACAGAGTCCATTGAAATACGATCGATAGGCTCGTCTGGACAGTATTCATCTTTATCAATGAAACTAACGGGACGGTCACACACGACATAATCCTTTCGGTCCCCATTTCCAACCCTCGCATTCCAATCTCCTGTCAAAAATATACTACCACGTGATTCATACAAATGTACATCATTTTGTAAGATATCAAAAAGGTCATCATTAATACAGTTATAAGCCGGTGATCCATCGACCCACATATAAACACCTGCAATGTATATGTCATCAGAGATAAGGGGTCAGATCGCTCTGTGTCTGTACTAGTAGAGGATGAATTATGCGCCCTGTGTGGCTGCATTTGAACTATGTAAAGCGCCTTTGAACGTGAAATTGATCATGAAAAGGGCGCTATATAAATCTGGTATAATAATAATAATAATAATAATAATATAAAAGAATGATTTGTCCAAATGTAGCCAGATAATCGTGTCAAAATGATTCCTTACAATTTTAACACCCTTGCTGATACTATTTTTAATATATACTACCACACCGCCGCTGCATCGTTTCGCTCTACGGTTTTGAAATTTGCGATAAAAATTATAGCAATTATAACCATCAATTGAAAAGTCAGAATTTTTACTTCCCCACGATTCATACAAAAATATAATGTCATATTGTGAAAGTTTATTAATAAAATCAATGTCTTCTAATTTAGACTTGTTAAGCCCATGAACATTCCATGACAAGATAGAAAGTCCAGCCTCGTCGCATCGCTACCCCTTAGCGCCGACTGATGGTCCGTCTGGAAGCTTGCCATCACGAACCGGAACTCAGTCAACATACAGGGTGTCGTAGGCTAGCCACGACTTCCGGCCCTGCTTCTTAGCAGCCTTAAATGAGGGAATGAGAGCTCTTCTGCGCGCAGGTATTTCTGGCGGAAACTGCTCGTGCAGGAAGAAGTCAGTTTTATCTAGCTCAACGCGCTGACGACGTACCATTTCCCTATCTTTAAAAAATGCAAATTTGGCCACTATTCTACGCGGGGGTGGATTTTTACTTTTATAGTCATAATTGCCCATGCGATGTGCACGTTCAATTTTCATGCTAGTGACCAAATCTTTGGCAATCTTTAATTTGTCAACAAAGAACTCGCGTAATAATGTCTCGGTTTGCTCATGAGTTTCATTCTTAAGTTCCGTTATATTCCCAAAGATCAAATTGTTACGCATTCCTTGCGATTTTACATACAATAGTTCGTCCTTGGTTTTGACCTCTTCTTTTCGCATACTGGTAATTTCGCTTTGTGCTTGGCCTAGGGCAAATTCTAGATTGTCCACACGTTGGTCAATGGCGGATACCTTCTCATCAAGCCGTTTATTTTGATCGTGCACAAATGTCCAAAGTTTTTTGAGATCAAGTTCAAAATTACTGACCTTACTTTCTAGAGCGTCTAAAGTATTCAAACGCTGATCAACATGGTTCAACTTTGATTCAATGCGCCGTAAATAGTCAATTATTGCGTCCGTTGGCGATCCGTCCCCTTTGGGGCCATCCTCGGGAATTGGTAGAGGCCGGATGTTGGGGGATCCGGGAGTACTGGCAGTAGCTGCCTCTTTGGTTGATTTTGCTGGCATCGCGTTTTCACTGACATTGACACAAGTTTCGAACACAGAGTCCTCTAGCGATATCGTATCATTGAATAAGACTGAATTGGCTTGGTGTATTGATTCTATAACACTAGTGTCATTATGATTCTCCACATTGCCCTGGGGCAAGCGGCCATGTCTAGGATTTTTCAATAGCCCGCTATTTGTATTGTCACTGCTGCATTTTGGTTTTTTCTCAATATCTTCATTATTTTTGTTATCCATGAAATATGTTACACATCATCAGAAAGAGAAATATTTACTGAAAACTCCAGTACTAAATTTAAACCTTTTAGTTTACTATAAACATGTTTAATCTTAAGTTTTTAATCCACTCAAAAAAGCATGTTTTACAACCAGTTTAAATCAAATATACTCTACTCCATGCAGCATACAGCTGGGTGCACTGAAACAATGTGGATGACGTATCTTCTTATATAATTATAATAATAATAACTTTATTTATTGTGGATAACATATTTGGTGCTAGACCAATTTTCAATATGGTCCACATGTGCATACAAGATTCAAACCACCGACCCTATGATCGAAAGACTGGTGCTATACCAATGGATCACATGACCTGACAGTGTATATATGCATTATAGAACAGTTTCCAAATGTCAAAGCCCTAATCTGACCGGTAGTGCAAGAGGGCTGCCCTGGGCCAATGAATAATTTTTGCCTGATAATATGTGGATCTAGCTAGGGAACAGGGGCAAGATCAAACCCCTCAATGTAAATTTCAATAAACACAGCATTCAAAAGAGATTTTGGTCTGGGCTCCGTCCATGCTGCAGATGTTTCATTAATTTTTCAAACAAATCAATATTATCGATTTATCATGATGCTGTACTACCTCTAGCTATCATTAAGACCATATTCGTTAGCAAAATGGGTACGGACATCCAGGATTATGATTTAAGCATATTTACTTGTGAACTGCTGTGGCCTCCATGTCCGAGTATGGAAGACACTCCATACCAGTTGTGCACAACAAGGACACCTTTTCGCTACTTTTTAAGTCGGACAGAATTTGTTTCACGAGTCTTGCCCACACCTGCCTGACCATAAATAAGTACGCTATGGCCGGTTTTTGCTTTATTTAATGCTGTTATTTGTTCCAAAGTCAACATTTCACACACCATTGCACAATTTGACATTTTGTGGGAAATATTTTCTGAAAAAATACCGACCAATCAGATATCAGCTTACAAAATGCCTTGTTATTGTTGTTATTTTACTGGAAGTTTATAGTGAACGAAAATTAGCAGAAAAATCACGGCAAGGAAAAAACAAGTATTTACCTGATTTAAACGGCAAGTTTGACCAAATATTTGGTTGCAGCACGAAGATACTTCATTTTTCTATCGAACTGCACATTTGTTGTAAAAAATTATCGCCGCGTGTCGAAAATACGGATTTGAAAACGAATCAAGTTCATTACCAGGTGTAAAATAGAGAAAGTATGAATGGTGTGATATGAATAAGACTGCGCTTTTGAGTTTGTTATGGGTTATTTTGGTCTGAAACTTTTTTTTGACAAAATTCAAAGCACAGCTTGGTGCTCTGGTGCCAGTGCTTTTTTTTAAATATATTTTAATTTGATCCCAGATCTGTTGAGTATACATAAAAACTCATAATATTAGTCACAGGCATGTGTATGACTTGGTCGGTACGAAGATTATATGGAGACTTTCTCGTGAATGTTTGGTATAGGGTAAGTGTATAATTTTAGTATTTAGGAAATAATGGCATGTACATTTGTCGTGCATACGTCTTTTTTCATGATGGGATATATTTTTAGCTCGCCTGTCACAAAGTGACAAGGTGAGCTTTTATGATCGCGCGGCGTCCGTCGTCCGTGCGTGCGTCCGTGCGTAAACGTTTGCTTGTGACCACTCTAGAGATCACATTTTTCATGGGATCTTTATGTAAATTGGTCAGAATGTTCACCACTATAAGAAAAAAGAAGCTTTAAATATAAGGGAAGTGTGATTTTTTAAAAAAAGTTTTAAAAAATTTAGTTTTTAATTTTGTTTGTTTCCCACATGGTTAGGAATGGTAAAAAAAAAGATAAAAAATTACATACGTTACCCGAATTTACAACATTGATAACGCTTTGCCGCCGGATAAAGATAAATAAAATAAGCTAATAAGTGCAGTACACTGCTTACGTAGGATTATGATTTGATAAATTTTAAAGATAATATAATATTGTTTTTTATGTTTGGTTAAAAGTTTTGTACTTATTAGAATAGCTCTGAACGCAGATAAAATTCTCAGTTATTTTAATTGTGATGTCAGGTGTAAGAATTTAATGTAGAATGGTGTAATATTTCCAAATTCCAGACTGCACATGAATAAATCGCACAGTTCATAACAAAATAATTAAGCGTTTACTTTAGCTAGGTTTAAATAATAACTTCTCAGATTCCGAAAATGTGGTTCTTACTTGTCACGAAATCTTAGCAAAGGGAATATCAAGGAAATATTCACAAACAAAATACAACATTGATTAATCTTTTAAATACCAGTTAATATCACATCAATTTTATCCAAACTATTTAAAAGGCATGCTCTGAGAGGAGTGCTGTAGTGACATTGTTTATCTCGATGTTGTGCTTTTTCAGTTTGATTTTAAAGCGATAGCACATAATTATCGTCCAAACACTTGTATCAATGTTCTTCTCGTTACAATAAACGACTTTCTTAAAGTTTCATTAAATCTTTTCATTAATTGTAATGAAGTATATTATTAATTTTCTTGCAAATATTCCAGAAGTAGCATTCCTCCTTTCCTTAACATTGTTTGAGGGTGAATAGAATAGGATATTTGAACCTAAAACTACTGACCAATGCACTTAACGAATCGGTTCAATAATATAATTGGAGGCAATTACAAAAAATATAGACTACCGTTGAATAAACATGTTCATAAAACAATACAAATTAATGGTCACTTGAGCTTTATCAGCAAAATGTACTTGACATTGACTTACATTCTCAATTGCGGTGGATTAAAATGGCATTAAAGAGGCATGTTATGCAATTCTTTGCAATAATTCTACATCGTTTTTGATTAAAAAAATCCAAACTGATACTAAGGAATAAGTCTATATAAGCCATCGGCTTTCGATCCTATCCTAAGCGTATTTCTAAATATGTTACATTGTATACAATTTGTAAACTATGTATTTCGCTAATAAAATATGTTTAAACCAAACTGATACTAATATGTGAAATATGACATTATAATTTAGGTAATACACGTCAACAGCTTTGTAACATTTGCAATACATATTTACTGTAGCTGACTTTGCACGTTTATAGCGTATTTCACAAACTACTCGAGTGTTTTTGAGTTTCTGCGTGTGCCTTACTTATTACTGTTCTGATATCTTAACTTTCTATTTTAACTATAAATTTAGAAAGGAAAGAAAATACCAAATTAATGTTTTTTAAATTTAAATGATTTTAGGGGATCATGTATTTAAAAGGTATTTAAATGCGTGGGGAAAATGTTTTCTGTTAGCTTTCTATCACTTTTAAACAGACAAGGCTCGTATTATGTCGTTTTAAACTATATCGTATATAATTATATATTGGACTCGTGCTATTGTCATTTTGTAGCTGCGTATATCTTCCTGGAAGTAATATTGGATAAAGAAGTAGACCAATATTTAGTAAGATTTTTCAGATAAGTATTGTCTCGGGCTATTTTTTTTTTTTAGTGAACAAGGGCTTGGAGCATTCTCGGTCAGACATATGAGCCTAAACAAACAGGACATACACTATGGTCAAAGACAGGCTTGGACACCGTTTATAGTGACGTATGGAGTGTTAATGTTTGATTTGGTTTTTGTTGTGTTTAAAATCACACTGATACAATTATAGATCATATGGCGTCTGTCCAGCTTTGATGATAGAGGGAGACCCCAGGTGCCCCTCCGTGCATCATTTCATCCGCTCGTGAAGAATTCAATGCCCCGAGTGAGGCTTGGACCAACATCGGTGAGGGGCAAGTGATTCAAAGTCATCGATCTCCTTAACAAGTCGGCCATAGAGGCCCAGGTGTTGCTTTGAGATTTACATTTGTTTATACTTGTTAGTTCCACTGCCTCCCCATTATAAGGCCTCGGCGAAATATGACCTTTTTGTTTCGGTTCGTCGTAATACCCAACTCATTCATTCATTCCATTTTCAGGCTGTTCAACAGAAAATAATATTCAATTTCTTTATAGTATTTTGCTTGTGTAATGTCGTCCAAACAGCATATAAAACCAACTAATTTATAGAACATATTAAACAAAAATATGTGAAGCAGGACCGAAACTTCTATGTTTTTAACAGTTCATAAACTTTCTGCATGCATGTTCTTAGGCGAGAATTAAAATGATAAAGTAAAACATATGCTGTAATAATGCAGTAATAATAACTTAAGCGTCAGTTTGTACCCTCAAGCAGTATTATAATTTGATGTGAATATCAAAATACTTTTATTGGCTTTAAAATTATTATTATGTTATGCGAACAGTCAGTATTGTATTTAGATCTGAAAAAATGTAGTTTTTTTTACGCTGTCAGATTTTCAGATTGGATTTATTGAAGATAGTAACTAGTTGTAAACAAAACAATTAATTTTGATGATAAGACTCATCGAACATTTATGAGTATTTTGATCCCTATAGTTTTATATTATTTTCCTTTGATGTTTAAGTACATATATCAAACAAGAACATTTATTATACCTTCATGCCAAATAAAGGGCAAAATTGTTTTGCTTTATTAGGTCAATGACTAAATAAACTTTTGCCGGACTTCTTTGTTTCCATTTCTTTTTCAACATGACGCCATTTGTTTTTGAGCACAACGGGTAAAAGACGTGTTTATTCATTTTTTATAAATGAGCTTTTATTAGGTACGTGAGACCGTTTCACTAATGTATCGCATATGTCTACCGTATTTGCAATTAATACATAAAATTTATAACGGAAACGCTCGAAGAAACGGAGGATAACTCATCCATAGCGTCCAAGATTTTAGCTTTACTTAAATCAATGAATATTGCAGCGTTGAATGAAATCGTCGAAGATAGCGTTGTGGCTTGTATAAATTTAAATCTCGCCTAACGTTTGCTTGGTGAAAATTGGTATCCGGCTTGCAACTGAGCTTCGGATAAAACTTTACTTGGCAGCAAATTAAAATGAGTCATTCATGTTCAGCAGTACAAAGAGTTCGGGTACAAAACAGAAGGCTAGCCTTTGTTTTTGCGCTTATATTTCATAATGTTCAGGATGATTAAACGATATTTCAATGCAAGTTGTGTGTGTAATTTGGAGGGCGTATTAATTTTGAAATGTAAGGCAGACATATACCTAGTTGGTGGTAAATTTAAATCAACAAGAGCACCGCAATGCGGAGCAATATACGGGCAAAGGTATGACCTTTGACCCCTAAATGTGACCTTGACCTTATAGCCAACCATCCAGAACATGCACTCTGCACATCGTGTTGATGTGGTAAACATTTGTGTCAAGTTTCTTTGAAATCTGTCAAGGGGTTCAAGAGTTACAGAGCGATGATGTTTTACCCCTAAGTGTGACCTTGACCTTGAAGCGAGACATCAAGAACATGCTCTCTGCACGTCGTCTTGATGTGGTGAACATTTGTGCCAAGTTTCTTTACAATCTTTCAAGCAGTTCAAGAGTTACAGAGCGGACACGAAACACACTCATATGACTATTGACCCCTAAATGTGACCTTGACCTTGAAGCGAGCCATGCAGAACATGCGCTTTGCACGTCGGCTCAATGTGGTGCATATTTGTCTCAAGTTTTCTTGAAATCTTCAAGGGGTACAGAGCGGACACAAAACACACTTATATGACTATTGACTCCTAAATGTGACCTTGACCTTAAAGCGAACCATCCAGAACATGCATGTCGTCTCGATGTGGTGAAAATTTGTATCAAGTTTCTTTGGAATCCTTCCAGGGATACAAGAGTTACAGAGCGGACACGAAATTGCTAATGGACGGACAGACGGACACCGGGGATATAACATAATACATCCCTTCAGGCATACAAAAAATAGAACATTAGGTCACGGTCTATAAATTTAAAATTAAATTTTCGTTCGACTAAAGCCTCGACTTTTATATTTTCTTCACCTCACCTAATAAACTTAACTATCTATATAGACGAATATACAATGTGGCTGGTTGCCCCGTTTATAGTCTTACCGGATGTTTATTTTATTATAAAGAATGGCATGATTACATATGTAGTTAATTACATCTTACCTTAGGTTCCGCATTTGTTCTTAATTTTGGTACGTCCGCGAAGTTTCTAAAGTCTAGAATCCACTCGCAAAATAAACATAAAACTTGTTCCTTACATTTGAAAATGTAATATTTTCCTAAATTTTATCTGTCAGTAAATATTTTCTTCGAATAGCTGTAGTATATATTTTTTCTCGGACTCGAATGATATTTATTATATTTTATTTCTTTGTCACTGTAGTACATGTTTTAAGTAATATACCGGAAATTGTTATGTAATTATTATGCAACTGACATTATAAAACATAGGTCACATTGTTGATCAAGACAGAAACATTGTTCGAGAATGTCACCTATTTAGACCGGGTCGTAAAAGTTATCGAAGCAAATAAGATGTACTGACTTTTGCTATTCAGTTATCAATGTCATACTTAGTACGCACTCGAACAAATATATCACGCAGAAAGTTCTTTTTAATATAATATTTTTATTAAAAAAATCAATATAAATTCGTAAGTTCTGCACCATATCAGGACTTTAATTACTATTGGTGTTTATTTACTTAAGGGAAATACCTACTAATAATATCACCATCTCATATCATGTTTATATTCTGGACCTCTTTTATTAGCTCACCTGAGCAGAAAGTGCTCGGGGTGAGCTATTGTGATTGCTCACTGTCCGTCCAGACTTTCCTTTTTAAAAACACCTCCTAAACCACCACGTCTACTTTGATGAAACTTCACAGGAATGTTTTCTGGGTGGTCTTCTTTAAAAATTGTTCATAATATTGAATTCCATACAGAACCTTGGTTGCTATGGCAACCGAAAGGAAATTTTTTGAAAATATTCTTGTCCAAAACCACAGGTCCTAGGACTTTAATATTTAGTATGTAGCATCATCTAGTGGTTCTCTACCAAGAATTAACAAATTATCCACCTAGGGTTTAATATGGCCCCGTCCTGGGGGTCACATGGTTTACATAGACTTATATAGGGAAAACTTTAAAAATCCACAGGTCCTAGGGCTTTGATATTTGGTATGTAGCATCATCTAGTGGGCCTTTACTAGGATTGCTCAAATTATCCAACTAGGATCAAATATGTCCCCGCCCTGGCGGTCACATGGTTTATATAGACTTATATACGGAAAAATTCTTGTCCAAAACCACAGGGCCTAGGGTTTTGATATTTTGTACGTAGCATCATCTAATGGTCCTCTACCAAGTTAATTCAAATTATTGCCCTAGTGTCAGATATGGCCACTTGGAGGTCACATGGGTTATATAGACTTATATAGGAAAAACTTTGAAAATATTCTTGTACAAAACCACATGGCCTAGAACTTTGATATTTGGTATGTAGCTTTGTGTAGTGGTCCTTTACCAAGATTGCTCAAATTATCCCCTGGGTTGAAACTGGCCCCAACCCGGGGGAAAAACAAGAAAGAACCCCACAAACACACATACTTATTGCCTGCCTGTATTTATTAAGTAGAAACATTTCACTGTTCAAGCAAGCAAATCAGGTGAGCGATATAGGTCCATCACGGCCCTCTTGTACTCTAAATATTACCGAAAATATACTGTGCGCAGAAATCAACAACCAACAATTAATAGAAGAATTAAACTTAACTTCCACAAAGAATAGAGATAATGGTCTAACAACAGATAATGTGAGAATAGAACATCCTCTCCCCGAACACCCTTTTCCGCTGCGGTCACCACTCTCGCTCCAACCCATTTGATATTGTTAATTAATCTGTTACTCTGTCGAAAATCTTCAGTTGTTTTAATTATTAAAATATTTTAACGAAAATGAAATGTCTGTTTCAATTACTCTTCGTTAAACTTTTGATTTATAAGCACGACTTTTAACATAATCTTTTTAAATTGATGGAAAATATCAATTTCTCTCATTTTTCTTCAACCTAAATTTGTCGAGATGTAAGATCAATATTGCTGAAAAACAGTTTATTACCTATTCATTATGAATTCCTAAACATCAGTTATAATATCAAGCGCATTAGTTGAAGTACCTCATTTTGAGCAAGGCAGTTGTGGATGTGCATTGATTTACATACAAAATGCGATATATTGTATCATTAATTCAACGCTTAATGCTCATTAATGAAATATATTGGTTTATTTCCTGCATTTTTTCTCAAGTTATCACTTACCATTTTGCTTTTAGGTTATGTAAGAAGTTATTTAGAGATTATTGCTTCCATATATTTAATCAAATTGCTCTTTATACTAGTAAGCAAATGTCAATATGTGATTGATTAATGACGTTGAATTCTTTATTGGTCTAAATGTATCCTTGTGCGAATTGCACGCAGAAATATTTGGCGAACATACATACATAGACTTGTTCAGACAATGTGTCACTTTGTTTACAGCGTGATGAATAAGTGTAGAAATATTTGAGAATAAGTGTATTAGATATAATAATTATTTAGCAGGTAATAATTCAACGAATCGGATTTGATATCAGACCCGATCTGATTGAACTTGATTGAATTTGTTCAAGACAGCTAATGTAATAACTAACAGAACCTCATGTCCGCTAGTACCAGCTTAAAGATCCTGAAATATAATAAAACGGAGTCAAAGGACAAGGATACCAATTCATCCACCACGTGACACTTGCAGATTGTTGCTGATATAATCTATAATAAAACCCACTGAAAGCCTAAAGCGTTATAATAGCGATACATGTAGGCAGTATTAAATAAATGATGGGACCTACTGAAACTTTGCTTTCTTCAAACCTGTTAAAGCAACCGAACGTCGTCAGACGATAGCGATTTTATCTTATGTCTAAAGAGACACGAAGAAGACGTAGCCTTTTATATTGCAAATATAGTGTACCGGGCAGGTAGTGTGTTAAGAACTTAAAAGTTCCACAGTTTATAGTGTACAGACTGTAAATGAATGAAAATTTAAGTATCACGTCTTGCATATTCGTCTAAAGTATTATGTTTTTCCTTTATCACCGATAATTATTCTCTGGAAGATTCGGGTCTATTGATGCTCCTTTTAATGATATACAAAGAGGAACGTAAATAATACCTAAGCTCAAACAAAAAGCAATGTATTTGGCAAATGGCTTTCAAAATTACTTACAACCTTGATTAAATATTTGCTATATCAAATTAATATTTTGCTTTTTGTATAAATATTCAACCAATTTCTATGTACACTATTTATAATGTGTACAAAATGCCACATTAGAGAGACATTTTAACTAACTATAAATTTTATCTTAGCTCTACATACTGTTAATATATGTGCAGTTTACTGCCTCGAATAATACGATGCATACTGTAAATTAGTAATTTCGAGATGTGATTTCATGTTCTGTTGTAACAAAAGCTCTACATAGAAACCAAATGCTTTTAAATTTCCATAAAGGTAGACTCGAGATTGAGAAAGAAAAGTGGAGAAAAAAGTGAAATCTGTTCATATGTAAATGAAGTGCAAACATATTTATAAACAGACTGTAAACGCTACAAACTAAATTTCTTTATTCTAAATTAAGTGAAAATGTGTCTCCTCCGCAATGGTTGCGCTTTTGTTGACCGAAATTGTTTAGAGGTATTTCATTATCACATTCTAATAGACGAAAACTTTCCGCTCCATCTAAAGAATGGAAGGTCGTAGGTCCGTGATTTACCACAGGTATTTGATACATATTTCAAATGCCATACAATCAGTATAAATAGACCGCATAAGGCTGGTACACCAATATGTACGTTGACGTACTTCCCTCTTTTAGAGATATTTATCCTGACTTTTGCAGATTTGTTTTATTTATGAGGCTGCCTACTCGCTTTTGACCATTCTGGATAATTGCCATAATATTAATGCCTAGCTTTTCACATGTTTTCTGTGCACATGCATACTGCTTTCACTGACATAATACTTTTACTTTAAGCACGAAGTATATTTTAGTTTGATTCAACGAAGTTAACGCTGGCGAAATTTCAACCATCGCCCGTGTCTTAAACTCGGACATCTATACTACTGAGGATTCTATGAATGTTCTCATAGCAAGAAATAGACTGATTTCAGTGTATGTATATAAATTGTTTGTAATTAATATCATATCTACATAAAAAGTTTGTTTCAAATATCATATATTGCTTCTTTATAAATCGTAAAATAAGCAATAATTAATTATACTTGTGATGCCCACAGACAATAAGAGTAATCAAGCTAATATATAATGTTCTTCAATTATATTACATTTTTTTTTTGTCCTGGTCTTATAACTTGTATCCGTAAATTTGATAACGTATAACATAACAGTTTCTAGCATATTTACCCCTACCCTCTGCTAAATTTATATAATGAACATGGACAGTACCATAAAACAGTTAAAATGGGTGCTTACTAAAATATACTGACTGTATAGCGAACAGTGCAGATCTTGATCAGACTGCACGGATGTGCATGCTGATCATGATCTTTACTGGTCGCAAAGGCAGAATCAATCGTGTCCAGCATGATAAGGGTTAATTACATTAGTTCAAGTTATTCTTACGAAATGAACATTTCTCGAAATACACGTAACGCATCAAACTTGAATATTGTTACTACTGTGGATTACAAACGTTATACTTGTCAGTTGCAGATGGTTAACAATTGCTACAATCGCCATTTAATGTAACTCGACGATTGCGTACTCATTTTACTCAATTTCCCGCTTGATTACAAAATACCATTTTTTTTGTATTCTGTCTTGTTTCGTTTGTTCGCCTAAGGTGTTTGTGTGATATTTGGTATTCTGTATGTGCATTGAGTACATGAGATGTTTAGTTCGACATGTTTGCTTTTCACAAATTCACAAATTGAGGTTATAGGTTAAAGAATACTGAGCTACTTAGAATTCACTGTATTCTATATGTCTTGTATTCTTCAGTATTTTAACAGTACTTACATGGTTGTTATAAGTAGTTACTGATATTCCTCTTGATACTCAGTGCGCTTTGAATTCAGTAATACAGTTATCGTCATAGAAATTAAAATGAATTTAGAACTTCCTACCAGGTTTATTGTTAGAGTCGAGAAGTATTTATGACATAAATCATTTTGCTATAATGCCAATAATATATGCCGTACATATACAGGTATTGTCCTGACATAATTGCGATTTCCAAATTGTAGATTTATAAAATACGTGTATTAGTTCTGGTTATCCTAGCTGCTTTCTCATTTCATATCATTTAAATTGAATCATGTTGTCTATTGTAGTTAACAGTATCAGAGAAAATTACCATATTACGTGTTCGTGCACTTCAAGCAGTAAAACAAAAACAAGAAAACTAGAGACAATAAAATGAAATAAAAATATTACGCAGATATAATTATTACTCTGACGACTGTCTATATGCCTAATTATATGGTTCTATTTCTGCTAAGATATTTTATCACGATATAATGGTACTTTATATGATTAAGTTTTATCCTCTAAGTGGTTTGCTTTTAAAGTATATAATGATACAATCTCATTTCTTTCATACTGACTGTCTTGGGATCAATGTCATTGCTCTTTTTACTACACGTTGGTGTTGCACAAAAAGCTGCAAGTAAGTACCTTTAGTCTGTTCAGGATCAAAACCTACAGAAAGCGACTCTCCGATTTATTTTTACATATATTCTATTAGGCCATTAATGGTCTGGTCTCTTGATAACTTTAATTCAGATACATATGGTTATGGGAAATACCTTTAAAGATTAAATGATTTTTAAGAATTTTGTTACGCAGCCAAAATGTAATGTATATATTGTTTTCTCAATCTTTTTTAATCATTGATATTGAGAGTACGAGGTTTTCGAGAATGACTATAGCAAGTTTCGGAGCACTTAAAGCCTGACAATTACAACACGTTGGAAAATATTTCTAGTGCTAAGAATGCATTTGACAAAACTGGGACAAGTTAAAGTTGTAATGTTTTAATATGTGTATTTATATGTTGTGTTTCTGCCTTATAATGTTTGTCATTATCAAGTCCACACCATGCTAAAATCCGTTTTCATACAGTATTTGAATTCTCGAAAACATAGTACAGATCATATTTGAAAAACAGGTTCATCGAAATCAAAACAATTTTAATGTTATCGAAATCAACAAACTAAATTCGAAAAAAAATATTTTGACAATTCCAGGTATAGTTCTAATTCAGCAAACGTATGCAAATATGGGTTTCTTGGAGGGTATTTTTGCCACCATTTTCAGGCGACACATGATTTACTGCTTAGATATTTTGACTACAACACCCCCTAAATATTATGCTTCTGACTAAAGACAGGTTACTAATTACAATGGTGTACTAATAACTTGAATTGACCCTGTAAATGTGCTTCAGAATTAGGCATTAATGATAGAGCTTATCTAAGAGGTGATTTATTTATTTACACAAATTTGTCTAATTAGAATAAAATAGGGTAGGCGTGGGGTTTGAATGCCCAAAACGCGCTTAAACCCAAGTTTCCTTTATATATGTTTCTGGTCGTTCGAAGGTGATGCCCATTCGACTTGCTTTTTGTCCGGTTTGTCATTTATTTTATTCATGCTGTCTTGATGATTGTTGATGTTTACCCCCAAGCTCTACAAAAAAACCTTTTATGCCTTCTTCCTTTAAATCTTTTTCATATGCAGTTACCATTCACCTTGAAGAACGATATTAAGTATAGGTTAATAAATGGAAGAGCGGTGCCTTTGAGTGATAATGGCCATGGCAAGGTGATCTTCTTCCAGGGCCATTATCACTCAAAGGCACTGCTCTCCCATTTATTTACCTGTTTATTAAATGTTTACCTATAATATAGTAACAAAACTTTACTGTGTCATTTTGACGGGTACTGGCAACTACTGGCATAATAATTTACAGCTTTTCAGTTTCTATATTATATGTATAAGAGGCTAAATACTGTATAAAATCAAATGCCTTGATAATTGTACTATGTTGCTATTAGCATAATTTAGGGTTGAAAATATGTTACATCACGAAGAATATACGACGTTACGCTCAAGATAATAAAACTAAAACTGAAATATTCGCTGTTTTACCTCACTGGAACGTGATGACGTCATTTCTGTTTACGGACGTTAATTTCACGCGCTAACGTCAGGGCCATTATCGATAATGGCCCCGGGGCTAATTATGATAATGTGATAATGCATGACGCAGTGCGATTATAGGAGAATTTTCAGCACAAATTTGTTACTATTTACAGGTACTCATGTAATAAATCCTGATAAATATCCACTATCTTGCTTTCGTCTTTTAATGCGCAATGCATTATTTCCTCCGATAAGGAAACGACACATATTGGTTGTGACAGGAAAGGCCGTACCGGCGACAGTAACCAGCAGAACAAATCAACACCCTTTACAATATTTACAAATTTATTTATAGAAGATGATTATTTACAATGAATAGATGATATGAAGAAAAAAAAACTGATTATAAGAAAAAAAATAAAAAGTTCAGTATCACCAGATTCAAAGTTCGTATAGTTCCATTCTAACGTGACGTGGTACAGTTCTTTAATTTAATTGCGAACTTTAAGTAGCACAAACAAAACGTATCTTGAAATGATCCAGTCCCTTTAAACCGTGAATACGTTGATTCCGTATTGGCTCCCTATGGTGGTAGGTGATTGCATCCCTGAACTGACTTCAGAGGATAACAAAAATCATCGTCTTTGCGGTTTACGGCACAACCATGGGACGAAAGCTCTGCGCTGGGAATATCACATCCAGGCGAGTGAAGACAAGTAAACCTCGGGTATTGTACTTCCGGGTTATGGCATCACCAGGTAAAATCGTCTGGCGGAAGAAGCTAAAATATATAGCATATGGTAAGCACCATAGCAAAACAAATAAGTCAGGGCGTAAAACTGCTCCTTTGGGTACACCATACCTCCGTAGGCTCCCATAAATAATACGTGCTACTTATACAAAACATATGTGCTACTAAGTTCAGACGTCACATGATTAAAATACGTCACTAAATACTTCCATTATTACAACAATTACTTACTTAAAAGACTAAAGTTAAAGTATGAAAAAGATATGAAAAGTATATGATGAAACATTATAGTAATGGAAATGATAAACTGCAGCCATTATTTACAACTACAAATTAACAAAATTCAATCTAAATCAAACGTTATATGATAGTTGGCATCCATATAATATCTAATGCCATACACTAAAACGGACATTAATTAGATGTGCTATAGACTGGCACACAATTACAAATTACAATAATATATTACATACATGGTGCTAGACTTGCCATATAGATTTATACATAACAATACAATGCAGTAATGGCGTTCCATAGTTAACAAAATGTTTGACATAAGTTTTTGAAACAGTGCTTTACAATTATCACGATACAAATTTCAGCATAAATCTAACATCTTATATAAACGAAACGTTTAGACTCCTCTTTCTAAATAATTTACAAAAGTCTGAAAAATTTAATAAATTATCCTGACATACCGAAACTAGCCAAAATCATGTGCCGAAAAGTAAATGTTACAGAATTCTGTAGAATGAACAAAAATTTACCAAATAAAAATCGTAATGCAAAAATCATACAAAAATCTAACAAATAAATTTCTTACCTCGATCGAGCATAAATTTCTAGCAAGAAAATAATTCAGACATAGATTCGTCTATAATGTCGGAAGGTGGTGTGCGCAAGGCATATCTAGTCCAGTCTATTTAAAGGGTAATGTCCCGCCAAATGCTAAATTTCATGGGATTCACGGCCTATGCGTGAACTCTTACTATTTCTATTTTCACGGGATTCACGATATAGCCGGGGAATCTAACTACTTTGGCGCGGATTGAAATTGACAATTTGAGGCCCATTATAGTGGTTTTGGGGATAAAAACATAAATTACTGAAGTTTATAAAATATCAACTTTCTTATTACTGAACAGAATTTAATGAAATTTACATGAAAATTTAAGTTATGAAATACAGAAAAACATGAGAGGTATTTTATGCGTGAAATCTGACATTTACCTCAATAACTCAAAAATTTACAAAAATATGATGCAATACCTGCATTTACACTACAGATAAAATAAGGCCCGTATGTCAATTTGTGACATTGGTACACAACATTCTAAACGCAATCATGATAGTAATTGTCTGGTGTACATTCCTATCCTGTAATACTATTACATGAACTAATTGTGAATTGTGGACATGCTTAGAGATAGACACATGTGTCATCCTTAAAACATGGAAATACTTGCTGACAATTAGCTGACAAAAGACATTTTTCACATTCTGCAATTTATATAGTTTTGTCTTTCTTCTTTCCAGAAGATGTATTACTTTTAATTTAGAAATATTACTAATAGATTAGAGAAAGATTGTCCCAAAACATTATTTTAATAAAGATTATGTCAACACTCAAACATCTATCTATTTTGAATTCTCTACAGATAAGAATAAGCGTTCTCTATGTACTACTAGGACATTGTAGTTGCTCTATCCATTTCGTAAAAGCGCGGCAAACTAAGTTTTCTTCTAATCCCATTGAATATATCTTTTTATCGCTTATAAACAAGTCTCGCCTTATTTACAAGACATATCACAGAAAAAGACATGACTATATTTTCCGAGACTATTTTATGTCTGAATGTTACTATTTGTAGATCCTATATAAATGGCTTTTCACACAAAACTGAATTTCTGCCGTAAAAAATAAATTGAATTTGAAGTAAATGACATCTTGCGACACCATGCAAATATCCCAATTGTCTTAAATGATCATAAATTGTCTCAATACTTATTTTGTTCATTCATCAAAACAGTCATGTTATTAACATAATTTTTCATTATAGTCAACCTCGTCTCCCGAGAATATAAAGTCAACTTCGTCTTATGAACATATAAAAGCTCGACTATTGCCTCGGTTAAAAGCACATAATAAATATGTCATTAACGTATTCTGGGCAATGTATAACTAAACCGGTAAAAATAAGTGTATGCATGTACAATATATTTCTGTATTGGTACCACTTAAAAGTTTCGTTTGGAACTGCTGAAAAGCTATTTAGTTCTATATATGTGCTATTTAGAATCAGAAGAGCAAACTACACAATAACAGAATCTGAGATAGAACCATAAGACACTTTGTTTACCTTTCTGTTTACATATTTCATGATACTTATTGTGCTCTTCTCTTTTCCTATAAAGTAAGTTTCATATCTCATAATTTCTACCGCCGTAAAATTTGTTTTCCGTTTTTCTAGTTAAGTGTGCAATTGCAGGTGAAGTAATTATTGCTGTAAGTGAAAACATTCTTGTTAATATAGAAATACAGCCTAAGCCCTTATCATTTTATATGTGCTATCTGGTACTTTTACACATGCTGGTGCAAATGTTCCATCTCCATGCTGATATTTGTGATATAAAATTACACAATGACATTTTTTCCATGCTGTGCATTCAGGTTTTCTCTATACTTTTCAGTAATTAATTATAGCAAAAGAAGCACCCTTCAAGTAAGTCTTAGTAGGTCTGATTCACATCCTGTTAGAAGTTTATTTTGCAGGTGTTAAAATACCTCTATGATCTTTTCTTAGATATTCTTCATTTGTTAGAAACTTTTCTTCTAGTTTCCAATAGAAACATAATTAATAACAGTTTACAGTATTGAGTGTTTTCATTGTCTCTATTTCTGTTATGACCCATCTCTAGAAGCCCAATCATTGCCAATTATCCAATTAGTAGGCGATGAAATAATACAAATGCGTTCACTTTACCAATATCTAGCGAAATGCATCGTGCAAACTGGACGTTCTCTTTCCTTCAAACAAGTTATATATTGGAATCTTGCGGAACAGATACAGCAACGACTCAATCAATAAAAATAAAGCAAAATAATTAGAATAAAAGTAAACGTAATATACAGGCACATAAAGTGTCATAAATGCATAGTATCCTAAGCCATTCGGCACATGTCACCATGTAAAGATTTATGCTGGTATGATTTAAATAATTCTCATCTTAGATATTCGAAAATTATATACAGGAAATGAGATTTCGCTTTGCTTTATGATTAAAGCAAACTTCCATGGGCACTAACATAATAAATTAAGCAATATCTAGATTAAATATCGTATCCTTGTGTATTGGCAAAGCACACTAGGGGTTATTATAATATGGTCTGCAAACAATTGCGGAGTAAAATGAATATAAAATGTACTTGAACTGAGGGAAATGCCGTTTGAATGAAGAGACATTTCTAATATATTTTCTTATTATTATATCTATATTTATAGTCCTTTACATTGGTCTAGATGTAGTCACATGATCAATGATAAAAAGTCGTATTGACTCAAAGGCGGAGCCAAAAACACGTATTGACCTCTAGCTGTGACGTCATCACGGTTTGACGTCAAAACAATGCGACGTCGTACACAATTTGCTACGACAAATGACCAAATATATGCAGATATTTGTATTTAGTTTTTATACTCATACGTTGGCTGGATTTAATAATAAAACCATTGTTGCCATTTAGGTTCGGTCGATCTGGGAATATATCGACCTCACCAAAAGGTAATATTGTATAAAGTTTGATGATATTTATGTTTATTTTCTTCTTTTCATTTGAACGGAGGTGTTGTTCCAAATGTTTTCTTATTTGTAAGAACATTCTTCATGCACAAGTACCAACATGTTGTAAAGTTTTGTAAAGGTATGATGAATCAAACATACAATAATTTCAGTTTAATTATTGCTTCAGTTACGTATTTATGTGTGGCTTTCTCCCCAAGTATGAATTTTGAATGAAATAACTGTTTCAAAGCAAATTTAATTTTACATCTCATTTTTATCTAAGCGTATTCATTGTTACCGTTCTTTATGGAATCAAAACATGCATATTTTTTTTTTTAAAGAAATCGTTCTCAATCAGTCGTTCCATTTTCTCGAAAGAATATTAAATTCTGAATAGCATAAATGAAGTAAAAATCTAAACGTAAATAGGTCGTGTGAATGCGAAAACGTATGCAATTTAATACGTTTGTTCGTTTCAGCTATCATTTCAACTAGTACACACGTAACTGAAATAGCTGTTTGCGAAAATATGTCTGTTTCAATTCAAAAGTAATATTATAAACGTATACACAAAGGCCATATTTTCAATTTAAATTTAAGCCGTTGAAGCTATAATGAAAGATTGTTTCATAAACAATGTCTTTGTAAAATGAAGCAGCAAACATTTTGTGGAAATGAAAAGGAAATAGATCTAACTAAACATTTCTTAGTGAATTAGGCCTAATATTGTAGAAATTTTAAAAGAAGCAACTTAGTTTTCTTTAATTATGTTTTACATCATTTCTATGCGTTATACATAGATCCAGATTACCTACAAAATTATAGCATGCTTCTTAACCTCAATTAATTTCAACACAGGGCATCCGTGGCCGAGTGGTTAAGGTCACTGACTTCAAATTACTTGCCCCTCATCGATGTGGGTTCGAGTCTCACTTGGGGAGCTGAATTCTTCATGTTAGCTTACGGAAGGTCGGGGGGGGGGTTCTTTGGACTTCTTTCCAGGTGCACGCTCGTGATGAAATAATGCATCGAGTTGCACCTGGGGTCTTCCTCCACCATCAAAGCTGGAAAGTCGTCATATGACCTATAATTGTGTCAATGTTGTGTCAGTGATGTTAATTATAAATCATTTTTTTCACTTAAATTAAAAATAAATTGGGAAATTCTATGTGGTTTTTTTCCACTGACATTGTATTTGATAAATGATAAGTGAACAAACAAAAGTGAAATATTATAAAAGTAGACCACCCTGTCACATGAAACACGGCATACACAGCCAGAGGCAAATATGGCCATAACTCTGTCATGTCATTTTTAGGAAAATTGACTTTTGCGTCATATAGTGTATGTTTTAAAAACTAAGAATCGTATCAATCTCTGTATTTTTGTAATCAACGAACTCCCATTACCAACTTAGAATTATATAGTCTTATGTTTATTCATGCACTATGATGCTCAATGTAACATAGAGTATAGACAAGTTTATGCCTCAACATATAAAGAGTTTTTCAAAAATGTTGAATATGATTCATCCATCTTGTTTTCGCCTGTCGATCGTTTTATCCTTATAACTTTTGTGAAGCAAGTGTGAAATCTATATGAATCGTTTATATTTGCGTCAATAGCAATTTACATAAACCAGCACAATGTAATTATGTAGCTTTGATAAATGTTGTTATCTTATGAAATAAATGATTGTTACATTACAAACAAGACACTCCCTGTTACGTTAGTGATAGTAATCGACCTACTTTTCTCTTTAAGGAGTGGATTTAGAACATGTTTATTAGTAATCGATATGGTAATGACAATTATTTGCAATTACATATTTCCTGTACTGCAAACTATACATGTATCCGCTTACATCTCCTATAATTAACTAGAATCTAATTATCCTGGTGCTGTCTTAATAACATGGGTCGTTTCTGTTTCAGATGGTACGGATAAGACTTCGCCATTCAGAGGCAAATTACATATAACATGAACTTTTCGAAGCATGACAATATCCACCCTTTAGGATACTTGAGATTGATGTTTTGAATGACAAGTTATAGTTTGTCCGAACTTCAAATACAATATGCCCATTTTACATATATCAAATATTGTGTTGAATCAAATACTAATTTGTAATTACCTCTATGGGTTTGCGCGTTACGCAGACTTTCATGTGGGACAGCAATCCATCTGGCTTCTGTAACGCTGTTTGTTCTTTCAAGGTGGAAGTCCATGCCTGAATTTATGCATATGGTGTCACTTTAGGTTATCTTCAACAATTAGAATGTAGCCATGTGACCCGAACTACTATGCCAGTGAAAACTTCCAAATGACAAAGAGACAAATTATAGATTTGCTCTATGTATCAATTTTTATTGTTTAAAACCTGAGCGGTGCGCCCTCGGGTTGGGATTTCCGATCTTCACCGAACACCAATGATGGATTCTATTTCTCATTTACCAGAACAGAAACAATAAAAACAAGCATGAAAATATGAAACTATTTAAAACGCGGGAAATTGACGTCCGTAAGCAGAAGTGACGTCGTGACATTTCAGAGACGCACAATAACACAGTTCCGCTTTAGTTTTATCGTTTGTAGCGTAACGGTACGTTCTTATCATAAAGTAATGAAGTTTGAATCGAGAAATACACTTAAAGGAACGGAGAGAAAAGATAAAGGTACCTGATTTTTAATTATTTTACATAAATGATATGTATATTCAGTGCATGAAGTAGTCCGTCAGAGGAGTGTGGGATAACCCATGTGAGATAAGATTTTCCAGCATTTCTAAAGAGATTTTTCTGTCCAATAAGTGAGAAAAGGGGATACATAATATCATTACATGCTTTAATATAATGTTGGGATAAATTTGAAGTGCAAACATATTACTTTTATTACTAACTATCACTTTAATATCCAAAATGTGTTAAAAACATTGACAAACATGAAATAAAAGAATAAAAGATAATTTGTTTGTTTTAGGGTTATTCTGCACGTTACTATGAATGTTTTTCTACAGTGTAGAATTTGATTAAATCCTGATTTTTCAAAACATCAGAATAAACGTAGAAAAGTAGGCAAATAAAAAAGAGATGGACTTGTGCTTGATTGTTTTGCTACACTAACTTGAAAAAGAGATGGACTACGCACAAGTTTTCATGATTGGCGTCTATGGAAAAATCACAATCTTGATAACACTTTCGCGGATAGAAATGTTTCTACAATGCAGACTTTGATGAAGCTTTTAACATCTTAAATAAGCATCTAGCCTATAACATGGTGGTATATAGCTTAGTGTGCTTTTTTAAAGATATTTTCACATGATCAAAGAAATCCGGACAATGCATGCAGATTGTATGACATTAGTTGGAATTATTTAACATGTCAAACGTTTTAATATCATATTTTATCCTTAGAAAGATAGTAACATTGCTACATCAATAGATTTACTGATGGGTTGCCATTTATTCATTTCCGTATACAGAGTCCACGCTTTATTCTACATCACTCAAATAAATGACGTTACGCCATTACTTCCGATGTATCAAACGTACAGAGCTACCTTAAATATATAAACTAATATCTTTACTCGTGAATACTTGATCTTACATTAACACTCTGTGCTACGCCATCTGTAAGAATATAGCGTTTGGTGTTCACTCAGTTATGCGTATTTTGATCTTACACTGAAAAACACAAATACTTCCACTGAATATCATTTTACAATTTGAATTTCAATATACAATATGGCATTGATGACGTATTTACAGATAACGTATAAGCTTGTGTACATGTATTATATATTCATGTTTCAAACTTTAACTGCAATGAACTCAGTGAACATGTAGATCAGCGCATATTATTTCATAAATGAACATAACATAAATGCATCTTGTTCATGTAAAGGTGTTTGATAAATTAGTGAAATCGCTTTACATACAAGTGCTGTAATTAAAACAGTGTTTGGCTACAATTTTGTAAACTAATTTAATCTAGGCTAGGTAACGAAAAGCGTTTATTGTTTGATTTACATTGCATAAAGCATTAAAGTCATATTTTGTTCAACACAGTATTGCATGAGGCGATCACTAACATTTTTACCGTACATGTTCCTAGAAATAAACAAATATTTGTATATAAATATAACTTATTACATAGTAATAGCTATCAAATATCTATTAAATTATCATATGTGCAATTAATATTCTGATGGCATATAAAGTATTTATTCTGCTATTTCTTTTATTTACTTCTCACTCACCTATCAGACAATATTCAAGATTTTCATTAGACACGGTCGTCTTTGTAATTTAATGTACCATCAACTGCTGGATGTTTTGATAACTCATTAAGTATGATTTGTTTTGATACACCGCAACGTTAAAGATATATTTAAACAAAGTTATAAAGGAAAGATATATTTGTTTGAAATCATTCGGGAACATTTTTACGATCTAAAGAAAGAAAATTATTTTATTTTGTTACAGCGGCACAATTTATTACATATTACTATTTTATCAGCATTAAGCATTTCACTTTCTGGTACAAAACTCGATTCAGAAATCCCATATATTCTTGTTTTTATGACAAATCAATAATCTAGTAATGACATATCCAAGTTCTTTTTCTCTCTCGGGTAGTATAAATGTTCTATTAATTATTTTCTTCTGTTTAATAATTTCAATTTAGTAGACTCATAATGCGTGGTTTTACCTCCCAAGATGTCATAGATTTACCTATCAGACACATATATTACCTAATATCATATTTTAATGACACTTTATTCAACTTTATCAGCATAGCACCGATAATGATAGTCACTTGTTTTGTCTTAATTATTTCACTGGTTACTTATCTAGGTGTATATCAATGCTAGTACTGTACCCATAGCTCTGACGACAACAATGTTCCATTTGCTTTGCATTCATATATTGTATACTTCAAGTAAATATCACATGTTACGGTTGCTATTTTAGTTCTCCCTCTATAAGCACATGTATTTATTTCACTGATATCTGATTTTGTTCACCGTCCTTAGTGACACATAAATATACTCTATACTGATGCTATGTAACGAGAAACATTATATTGTTTAAGTTACTGGAAATAAAGAATATGTTCTGTTCTGTTCTGTTTATTCTTTTTTCGGCAACAGAAATCTCTTTAAAGAGAGAACGTGTCAAGCGTGCTTTGTATCTTAAGAACAATCAATAGTTGGATATTTTTTGGGCCAGTATGTTGACTGCAACTATTATTTAATTGTTTTACTGGACAAAATATAAACATGTTATACATGGTAGATTTTGTATTGCATTTATTTACAATTTAGTCTTAGGTTCTACTTCGTCATTCTTGAGCTTAAAGGGAATTCCTATAGTTTTTCATGCGCATCTTCCTGCGCAGCCGACACTTTCTATGGAAAACTGAAATGAAGTCAACATTTGTTGAAACATGTGACAGACAACCTTAAATATGAGGAATCTTGAATGAAATAACATTTTTTTATAAATTTTATCAGTAATCAAATGTTGATACTGGTTTCTGTTGTATTGACAAGTTCATGCCTGCCAGGTATCTTGCTATTTTTCTGATTGTGTTTTCACATTGCATTTTAGTACAAAGACAGCGTTGTTCATATAATGTAAGACAATTGACTTAGTACTGATAAGACAATATCACCTTTCAGATTATTTAGTATTCAATTTTAGAAAGAATTAAGAATTTTTAAAACTTTTTTTTAACTTCTAGCAGATATACATGTAATCTATTTGGTCAGGTTCGCGCCTTTTTTCGTCCTAACAGGTGTTGTATTCAAGCGGTCTTTACATAAAATTTAGCCTGGTGACCCATACATTTTTAGTCATTTTTATTCTCACAATACAATTATTCGTACACAAGAAAAATTGGAAAAAAATCTATGAAACAGTTTTTCAAAATTAAAAAAAAAATATTCTTCACTATGGGTATTTTTCATTAAAAAAAGTTCACAAAAGTGAATAGGAAACAAGATTTATTTTTCATTTGTACCCATTATTGTAAGGATATAGTATTACAAATATGACTGTGATATCTAATAAGTATATAATAAAATCTGTAAAAAGTATCAACCTTATTGTGCTGTCTTGATGTATATTTTGGTAGGTATTTATAAAAAAGCAGAAAAGTATGAAAATGTTGAAAAATGGAAGTTTCAGCAACAGTGGGTGTGTTCAAAACAATTTTTGACAAAAACAAGCCTGGTGACCCATTGTTATTATTTGTTAATTCTTTTCAGCACTAAATTTCCTATCATATATGTGAATTAAAAAAAATTCTATGAAAGGAAAAAAACTATAGGAATTCTCTTTATTTTAAACAATTATAACGAAACAATAGCTTATACTAACTTTACATTTCAAATTGAGCGACTGACACTTTGTCGAGTTTACAAATAATCTCTAGCTCTAAAATAATATCCATTTTACCGTCTAATGATTATAAAACTTGACGAAAATAATTTTTTGTTTTAAGTAAAAATAAGAACACATCATGTTGAAACATTACAGTGATTAATGCTCGCTATAGTTTATTTAACTTTTCCTACCACCCTGCTAATCAATGTCGTAATATTTGTATTTGAAAGGTATTTTCATAAGTCTTTGTTTTCCAGTTATTGTGTTATTAAACGTAACTTTTGCATAAACTGTTCAATATGATCATGCAACTTAACCTTTAAATGTCTGTTTGTAGTAAAATGTGCGCCCAATTCATATTCCACATAACTTTCATACTTATTATGCATTTAGTCATATTACATGCGTAACGATATTTTAACTTTATATATAGTTAACGCAAGAATGTAATGTTAGCACGTCATTTTGACTAAATATTTGCAATAATATACTGGGATATTTTAGTATCTTTAACACGTCATTATATTAACTTTCTATTGTTGTGAAACAACACACATTTTTATTCGGCATTTATTTGAGTTGATATTCTATCCAACATCATTTAATTTAATTCAATGTCTTACAATTTTCCTATCAAACCACTTATTGGGTATTGCGGTTCAGTTTTTCTAAGAAAGATACTTATTACTAAAAAGGCAGAAGTTTAACTGATAGCCTTTAACATTAAACAAACATGAGAAGATGTCGTGTTTGGTATATTTCAAACTGACAGTTCAGTGAATCGTGTTCTGGCGAACACTATATTTAATTTCATTGATAAAGCGATCTTAAAACTCAAATGTGACTTTATGTGAAAATTACGATCAAAATACTGTAATTTGATACGAAACCTGGGTATTATGCAACGAATTTGAAAACAAGTTAGATAATTATAAAACACATGCACATTAAAGTAGTCCTATGATAAATGTCTATGTCACCAATCGGAAACTCTCAAATTTGTCTTTTTCCGCATTTATTTCACGTTGAACAATAGAAAATAATAATGACAAGCTAAACGATTTTGATATATTCTCTCACTGAGAAACGTTTTTTTAAATGGTAATTTAGAAGTTTCTGTCGCCTACAGGTTGACAACTATATTTTCTTTTATATCATTTATGTAATATTATATTTGAGAATGCTTCTATTGAATCTTTATCGAGCTGTTTATTTCACCTTGGTCTCATTGAAACTCATGTCGAACATAATGTTTGCTGGAATTGTATCGATGAATTTTAAAAAACGCAAGCTTGAGCACATAATACTACCTATTATTTTATGCTAACTAATGAAATACTGTATTCTATCAGTCAAATATTTTCATATTTCATCACTCACACTGTGAAAATATGAAATCTATATTTTCACACTGTGAGAGATGTAGCTCCACCCCCTCATTACATTGTGTATGAATTTTAAATTATTTACTTAAAACAGGATGAAAATTGTAGTCGCACTTTTTTTTAAATTTTATTTCTCGATTCAAATTATTTTACCGAAAGAGAATTTCATAACATTATGCAGCAAAAAATAAAATAAAATGAAACTTTATGTTGTATGCGTCTTTATAACGTCACAGCACGTCTGACGTCATGTCTATTTACGTGCGTCTGTTTCCCGCGCTGAAATTAAAAACAGTTGCAAAATGCAAATCTCAACGTAATTGAGCATAAAATAAAAAGAAAATTTGTTTGTTTTTCGTGAATATGGAATATATCTCATCTCGAAGTGAGAAAATTTTCACATTTTCACTCGCGCTATGCGCTCGTGAAAATATTTGAAATTTTCTCACTTCTCAGTGAGATATATTCCATATTCACTCAAAACAAACAAATATCCCCTATATATTTACAAAATAGTTCATTGATACATCTCAAAAGGCTAACCAATTGTAGATCGTTAATATGTGTTCATTTCATAAATATATTACGCTAAGAAGTGTAAAAATAATGGTTTCCCTAAACATGGCATTTTAACTTTTTATCTTCAAAGTACTCCATTATCTAGGCATGTTTTTTTTTCAGGTTTAGTGTCGCACCGACATAATTGTAGGTCATATGGCGAACTTCCAGCTTTGATGCTAGAGAAAGACCCCAGGTGCCCCTTCGTGCATTATTTCTCCCAGGCATGTGCTTTGTCGATAAGAACGTAAGTCCAAAAACTGTATAATGTTCTTCGAAAAGTTTCAATAAAAAGGGAATTCATAGACTGAAGTGAACAGGCTCATTATCATTCAGTACTGATATGTTCGCTTAGCTTTTGACGTATACACGTCTTTATCCCTCGAGAACCCAAGAAATACTATTATATTGTTTTATTTAATAAGATTTAATACTTTAATCGATATCAGAGATTACGAGTAGCATCTGAAAATTCGCCAATGTTGTCTTTTCATCTTTCCGCACCTGGGTTGACAAACATCTATTCGTATCCTTAGCAAATTAGCGAAACAGATGACGAATTGTGACAAGTGTACTGAAACAGAACAAACATGCATTTACTTAACAAGGAGAATGAAATGGCATTTCTAACCGAATTATCAAGTCTTATTTATTATTTCTGCATGTGACGCTTATTTTTTAGTAAATATTTGTGGATAAACGGCGGGCAGCAGAAAGGGAATCAATGTAACGATTACTTTATTATGTTGTTTCAAATATCTTTCTTCAGTTTCATTTGTACGAAGATGGTCGGCAGTATTTGTCTTGTTAATTCAATCAATATAGTCATCAAGATATTTCTTTTTGGTGTTAGATGAAGGCATAACATCACATGCACTTTTCTAGACCACTCTATCCCTCTACCCCCCCCCCCGCCACACACACACACACACACACACACACACACACACACACACACACAAAAGAGTAAAAATGCCACAGGGCATGAAACCCTGATTTAAATATTTTGGACAGGTCATCTGATCTATACTTAAGACATTCGGAAATAAAGTAGACGAGACCTCCGTCAATCGGGCCTTGTACGCCCAAAGGGTTTTGTCAGAGGAGGAAGGAAACAAAATTTAAAGACATGAAGCAGAATGTAAAAATTTGTTTTGGATGGAGATGTGAGTTGGGGTGTGTGAGGGGGGGGGGGGGGGGGGGGGGGGGGGCGTTGAAGAAAGATGTGCTTTTTGTGGTGGTAGAGGGGGGGGGAGGTGTTAACTGAAATTGGGGAGGTTGTAATATAGATTGTTGCAGTCTGCACATCGTGTTATTACCACCTGCCGATGTTTCATATTTCAAGTCAGAACATTAATATTTTAAAGGCGCAAACAGCGAGAGTTTGTAGGAGGTTATATGTAATGATATGTCCCTGTCAATCACTTGCAGGACTAAAAATAAACCATTGTGTGAGTAGTTATATAAATACCGCTTTTGGCCCTATTTCACCTAATTTAACATTTAGTCTTTGACCTAAACCGACCAATACCAACCAATTAAAAACCCACAGGTTTTAACTTTACTTTCGTTTTCTCATATTTTCAGAAAACCTGGTTATAAATAGCTGACATATTTTCTGAAAATGTTATATTGGAATTAACGTTGTATTTTCTGAAAATGACTATATGGAAAACCACAAATTCAACCAATCAAAAGCCTGCCATTTTTCTGCCAAGTGGCAGCAATGTGACAATGTCTGCCAACTTGGCAAACTTTTGGCAGAATATTGGCAAAGTTATTTAATGTACTTAAATTTGATAAAACATATATATTTAAATTTCTGCCAAATTTCTGCCACGGAGACAACAATGTGGCAGTGTCTGCCAACTTGACAAACTTTTGGCAAACTTTTGGCAGATTATTTTTATTGATAAAATGTAAAGATATTTAAACTTATTTTGAATTAGTAAGTACATTATCAGGGTACACATAGTAATTAAAACTTTAATTAAAACTTTAATTAAGCTTTTAATCCAAAAGTCTGTTTCTATCATAGGATACAGGTTCATCCGATATGTAGAATCTGATGTAACTATTTATCAAAAGCATAAATGTTACTTCTGTAGATGCTGAATCGTCATAAGGATGAATATCAAACATTGTCCCTTGTTTTAGATAAATTTTAATTTTTTTCTTATACATAGATATTAACTTATCAGTGTCAAAGTCCTCAGCTGCCTCAGCTGTTATATTTACATTATCAAATATATCAAAAAATAAAACATCATCCTGAGGCCTATAATTCCGCCACCTAAATATAAAATGTGATATTGGGCTTTTAGTCGGTTTATCCGGTTCACCTATAGGACTTGTACCCTTTAATAAAATCTTAATATCTATTATATAAGTTCCGGTTTTTCTGACTATAAACACACCACTCAGAAGCATATCTAGTACATCTATTTTATATTTTTGGTCTATGAGTATAAAATCTTTATAATCTACGATAATTCCAGGTCTTATTTCAAATATATTTAAATAGTTCAGATCGGCCATATTTTTATATGTTGAATATATCCAGGCACCACGACGGTCAAAATACTTTTTCATTTGTATGTAATCAAAAGGATGATTATAATAGTATTCAAAGAGAAACACTTCATGTCTCACTTCCTCCAGCCTTTTTTCTATTTTCCTGTCTTTCTTTTTAAGTTTAAGAATTATTTCAGCTAAATCATCAAGTCGTTTTGTTGTAGCAACTTTAGAAGCAGATAAATTGTCAACAGTATTCTTTGTTCTAGCTAATTGTGTTTCTTGTTTTAAGAAAACATTTTTTACTTTTGTAATTTCTTGGGTATTAGTAGTAATTTCTTCAACATTAGCGGTTATTGCTTTATTAGCAGTAATTACTTGAGTATTAGCAGTGATTGATTCTCCTTGTTTATCTGATATTTTAACTACAGAGTCTAAATCATTTATTATTTTTTTAATTTGATCATTAACTATGTTAATTGCTTCAGTATTAGCAGTAATTAACTCTCCTTGTTTAACTGATTTTTCAACTACAAAGTCCAGTTCATTTTTATGTTCTTCAACTTTAGCATTAAATTCATTAATATCATCTTGTAATTTTTTTGTAATATTGCTTAAGTCTGCATACTTTAAATTGTGACGGTTGTCAACAATACTAATCCAATTTCGAATTTGTTTTTTAAAGTCATCTATTTTAGAATTGAGCTCTTTTTTAAAGTTCTCTAATGCTGTGTCATGATCATCACCTCTTTGTGAAGCTGCCTTTTCCAATTCAGATTTATATTCTGCAAATTTATTTGAAAATAATTCTAATAAATCTTTATGCTTATTTTCAGTTTCAGTATTTAGTTTATTTATTTCTGTTCTGATTTCTAACTGATACATATTTTGTAACTTTTTCTCAGCTTCAATAATCTTGTCTTTTAGTTCTTCATGTTTAATCATACTATCTTTTAATTCTTGAATTTGGGTGAATAAAATGTTTAAATTAACTCGAAATACTTCTTTTATGTTGTCATCTGTCAAATCAGATTTCTCTTCAAGTTCTTTAATAGAATCAACCATAGCTTTCATTTCTTCTTCAATTTTACCTTGTAATTGATTAATTAATAATGAATTCTTTTTAAAATCTTTTGTTAATTCTTCAATATTCTTTACTTCTTCTTCTAATGTCTGTTTTATAGATTTGATGTCTTCAAGATTATAGTCATCTATTACATTTTGAACTTTTTTAAACATAAATCGTCTTGAAACTACATCAGTGGATTTATCTGGATTTCCTAGGTTGATTATTTTATTACCTCCCATATCTAATGCTCTGTTCATTGTGTTATCAAGTTCCTTATTTCTGTGAAGATATGATTCCATGTCCTTTCTAAGCTTTTTGTATTGTTTTTTAGTAGCATAATCACTTAAATCAATATCAAATTTAACTTTACTTATACTTTCAGGTTCACTTATTTGTTCTATATTATTAAAAACTCCCATTATATAATTATTATATATTACCAGTAAAGTTTTTTCTTAAAAACTTCCTTGGTTTGTCAATATATAAGAAATCATATTTTTGATTTGTTGCATTAGCAAAAGAATCACGATCTATATTTTGTTCAGTACAAATCCTATTATTTTCCATTTTACCTGGACTTTCAAATAAAATATAATGTGAACAGTTAATTCGAATATCTTTTGGTGTTTTATAGTAAGACTGACTTAAATAAATAACACAACAGTTTTTGTGACGTCCTTGAATAAAGTATTTTGTTATTTCATTTTGAACTTTTTTATCTTCACATACAAAATCATCAAATATTACTACTTTTTGTTTTTCTGATTCAAGATTCTCACAAGGTTCAATTTGGTTGGGATCAGCTGAATATTCAAGTATTTCGTTTGGATCTACTTTATTTTTTTTTGCAATTTGACTTAATTGGTTAATTAAATCTTGATATTTAGATTGTTCTAGGTTTTTAGCATATAAGTATAATTTATCATAATATATAAGAGGTTTTCGAAGTATATGCATCAATGTATTTGTTTTTCCATATCCAGAAGATCCACATATTAACATTCTAAAACATGAATCTGGCATAAAAGGATAAAATTGTTTAAAGTTATTGGATTTATCACTTTTTGTATCATAATTTGGAATTTCCATTTATATAATATTACATTATTTTACATTATTTTACATTATTTTACATTATCTTACATTATTATATAAATGCAATCAAAACTTAATGAAATAAGAATAAGAAAAAACTTAGTCGGGCAAAAGATGAGAGCTCTTAGAGAAGAAATAATGAGAGAAAAAATAAGAAAAGCTACAAATCGGGACATGTATACTGAAATTTATAAGCCAATAACTGAAAAAATAGAAAGTCAAAAAGAACAATTATCAAGTCAGTTAAAAGCATTACCTGAAATAAAACAACAACTGGCATTAATTCCAAAAAGTATATCAGAAGATTTGACACAAGGTATTGCTGAATTAACTAAAGGAATGCAAGAAGAATCTAAAAAACAACAAGTTTTAAAACCGACTCCTTATACATCAATAGATTGGGGAGATGAACCAGCTGGATGGGTTCCTCAAGATGAACTGAAAAGATTAGAAGATTACGGAAGAGAAAAGATGGGAATAACTGAAGAATCAGAAGAATTTCCTGAAATTGTTGAGACAAGACCGAAAGAAAAGGAAATACCTACAGTAGATTTAGATGCTTTTCTGGATAATGATGTTTTAGAAGAATATGGATATTACAAACCGTACGAATTGTTTGACTTTTTAACTGCAGATGAATCTAATCCAGATAAAATAAGTAAAGACGATCTTGAAGCTACAATAGATAAGGTTACTGAAAATATTAGAAAATTAAATGGTTCAATAACTGGCAAATCAAATTCAAAAGATCCAAATAAACAAGAAAAAGTAAAAGAATTAAAACATGATCGAGATGAACTCATAAAGTACAAAGACCGATTAAATAATATTCTTGGTATGGCTCCTACATACGGAAAAGGAATAAAACATCATAACCCATATAAAGTTTCACCAAATGGACAATATGGTAATTTAATTATTAACTTAAATAAACTTTATGGTCAAAATAAATTAATTGCTAAGGATAGAATAACTGGAAAGGAAGTAATTAACACTGAAGTAGATGATGATTTAATTGATCTAATTAATAAAAAATATATCAATAATAAAAAACATTCAATTCATTCAAGAAAAATATTCAAAGAATTAACAGAAAAATCAGGATTACCTATCAATAAAAGATCTATGAAATTTAAAAAAGTAATTAGAGGACAAGGTTATGACGTTTGTCCATGTAATCCAAAAGAATTGGTTGATGACTTGGAGTTAATTTGTGGTTCAATTGATGCTGGAAATAATAATGAAGAACTAAAAAGTGAAGGTATTAGAATAATTGATGAACTATTAAAAATGAATTCACTCTTACCAGAACAACATGAAAAGTTATATAAAAATATTTTTCTGAATTTAGTTTTTAATTATATATAAATGGAACAAAAAATAGTATTAAGTTCTGAAACAGTTAAAGATAATAAAAATACTCCGAGTGATTTTACAATCAGATTTAGTCGTTCTTTAATTTTAGATAAAAAATAAAACTTATGTTGTTGGTTTGGATAGTATTAACACTATGACCTATTCTTGGCATAATATTAGTGATGAATATGATAATAAAAGAATTCGTTATAATAATGGTAAGGATTGGAAAGATATCATATTTACAAATGGTTCTTACAGTTACACAGATATTAATAATTATATTAGGGAAACATTAATAAGTAATGGTGATTATGAATTTGATAAATCAGAAATTGCTCCAATAGTTTGGAATTTGATTTAAGTAGTTTTAAGATTTGATTTCAATTACAGATAATTTTTAAGTTGGATTTGGAACATCAAATTTTCATACATTGCTTGGATTTAGAGAAAAAGCTTTAAGAAATACTGAATGGGGAACTAAAACACCAAATAAACTAACTCTGTGGATACAATTTACATTCATTGCGATCTTATTGATAATTCACATGTTGATGGTAATTTCAGTGATATTAATCTATGCTTTAAGTACTGCAGATTTAACAAGAGCTTATCCTTTACAAAAAGAACCACAAAGAGTTGGAATTCTGAAATTAATAAATATATTATAAATTCAATTAGAATATATATTACAGATGTATTTGGTAGAATAATTAATTTTAATGAGGTTGAAACAAGTTTTACACTAATTTTAAAAGAAATTTAATTAAATTTTAGTTTTATATAATGTACAAAAAAGTTTATGATAAAAATAAAGGAATATTTATTTATGTTGATGCTCACACAGGAGAAGAAAATATACAAGGCTCAGGTATCTTTGACACTTTAACGAAATTGTTTTCAAGCGGAGTTGCATCTTCAATTAGCACAGCTGGGAAAAAAAGCTTTGGAACAGCAGTGAAAAGCAGCACTGAAAGTGGAACAAAAAGTTGGAACAGAAGTTGGAAATTTAGCTGCAGCTAAAATTGTTGAAAAACTTAAAAAGAAACCTGCTCCAGACAGTTGGTAATTTAATTGCCAAGGAATTACAAGAAAAGAATAACAGTAAAAATAATAATAAAAATAATAATGATAAAGAGGAGGATATTCATATGAGAATAAATAGAATATTGTCAGGATCTGGACATAATGCTCGTGCTGGAACTTCAGCTCAACAAAAACGTATTAACAGATTAATTTATAAAAACTAAAATAAAAAATAGAATAAAAAATAAAATAATATATAATATATACATGTTTAGAACAAAAGAATATTGTGAAAGATATGAATTAACTCCTATTCAATTAGATACAGCTTTAATATCTGTCCTGGGAAATAATGTTAAACAACAAAAAAACGGATATCACTTTACAATTAATGATAGAAGTTCATATTTTGATTGGTTTAATGGTTATTTTGAAGTAAGTTTTAAAGTAAATAAACTTGCTGATGGTGCTGAGTATGATGGAGCTCAAATTGCTCTAATTAATAATGCAGCTTCATTAATTGATCAGTTAGTGGTTAAACAAAATGGAAAAATTGTTTATGATTGTAATAATTTATACAAAGTAATAAATGTAAAGAGTTTGGTTGAACTATCTGAAGATTATGCAAAATCAACTGGAACAAATGAATTTATCTATTTAGATACTACTGCTACTGCTGCTGCTGATGATAATTCGGGGTTTGCTATTAGAAAGGATTTAATCAATAAAAATAATGAGGTTAATGCTAAAATTCCATTAAATAATTATTCATTTTTTCAGGGTTTAGAAACTAATATTATACCTCCAAGTCAAATTCAAATAACACTGCAGCTGACAGATGATGATGAATTAATTTTTAGAGCTAATGCTGCTGATCCAGGTAGAGTAATTGTAACAAAATTAATTCTATGGGTTCCACGTTTGGTTTTTAATGAATTTGGACTTAATCTAATTTCTGAAAGATTTACAAAAGCAAGATGGTCATACCTTAGGGAAATGATGACGCAATCAACTGATACACAACAGATTAATACAACTTTTAGAATAACGGCTGGTGTAACAAAACCACAACATGTATTTGTATATTTACAACGACCTGATAAAAGTAATAATCAAGAAATGAATCCCCATTTATTAGATACATTTAAAGTTAATGCAGCAGGTGATGCTTGTACTTTGAGTTCTTGTCGTCTTGAAGTTGGTAATGGTGTTTTTTATCCAGAAACAGAATACACAAGTATATCAAGAATATATGATGATGTAATTAATTATTATTATAAACAAAATAACAAAACTACTGGAAGTCTTTTAAATAGATCAAATTTTTTTAGTTTATTTGGATATATTCATTTTAACTTGGAATATAAAAAGGAATTAACTACAGAAAATCCTAAGCAGATTACATTAACAATTAAGTTAACTACACTTCCCGCTGCAAAATATCGTATTTACGCAATTGTATTGTATGAAGAAACAGTTGAAATAAATACTATTGGAAATGAACTTGTTATTGTTTAAATAAAATAAATATAAATTATATATAATTAGTATTAAAAACACTGGGGTTGTAAACAACCACACATCAAATTATATTGAATATAAAATTAACCTTACAGATGGACAAAAGAAAAATTTAGCACAAGCTTATAATAATAAAATTCCACATACTTTTAGATTAAAACATGAACAATTACATGGAAACTTCCCTTTACTTTTAACAAAAACACAAATTAATCAAATTAAAAAGCTGTTGCAAATAAGAAGGGATTAGAAATTACAATTTCAAAAAAACAAATGTCCAGTCAAGGTCAAAATGGTGGATTTTTAGGAGCTTTAGCTGGTTTGTTAGGAAAAACAATTCTTCCAATGGCAGCAAAAATAGCTCCAAAAATATTAGCCCCTCTAGGCATTGGTGCTTTGTCTGGGCTAGCCAGTACTGGTGTCAGTAAGTTACTTGGGAATGGTATGATTTCGGTAGCTAATGATAAGAGAAATATGATTTCACCATATCTTACACCTAATCAAAGAAAGCAACTAGTAGGATCTGGAGTGATTAAATTAACACAAAAACAAAAACAAGACGGTGGGTTTTTAGGTATGTTGGCTGCTAGTCTAGGAATACCTTTGATTACATCTTTGTTGAGTGGAAAAGGATTACAGATTGATTCACAACGGAGACCTTACAGACGAATTCCTATAGTAAAAAAAAAATAAAATTTATAAACAAACCTATTTCTAACTTTGAAATTGAACAATGGGTAAAACAATTAAAAATTAAAAACTTTAGGGGTGTATTTAGTAGAAATAATTTATTAAAATTAAAAGTAAAGGACGAGTGTGGAATAATCAATTTGGACGACTCTGTTGGTCCTGGAACACATTGGGTTTGTTACTTAAATAATATGTACTTTGATCCGTTTGGACTTCCTCCACCAAAAGAAGTAATTCAGTATATACCAAATGTAAAATACAACAATGTTCAATATCAAGACAAAACAAGTACACTTTGCGGATATTATTGTTTATTTTTTATTAAAATGTTACAAGATAAAGTACCGTTGTATGATTTATTGTATAAAATACTAAAAATTCATAATCAAAGAGTAAATGAACAAACTATTATAAATTATTTTAACTAATAAGGACATTTATTTAACTGGAATAATTAATATAATGGGAATATTCAATAATATAAATGAAAAAGTAAATAAAATAGAAAAACAAATAGAAAGGCAATTAATAAGAAAACCTCCATTGTTTTTAACAAGTTATACCCAAGATACCGATGGTGGATTATTTCAATGGAAAACTGTAAATGCTAGTCCTGGTTTAGTTCAAAATGGTAATAATGTAAGAATTAGTTTTAATTGCATTTTAATTATTCTTGTTGATGCAATTAAATTAGATAAAGGAGAAGCTAAATTACAAATAAAAAATAATGAAAGTGTAATTCTTCAAAGTTATCATGTAAAAAATAATAGAAAAAATGAATCTATTTCTATTAATTATGCAAATGAATTTAAAATGGATGATGCATTTTATATTAATTCTTTAAACGTTATGAATATTCAGTTAACAATTTATGGTTCTATAATTTAAGAGTTAATTAATTTAAGAATAAGCTAATGTATCAATACCATTATCAAGAATATATCTTTTATCGTCATAGCATGATAAAGATGTTTTATTTATAACATAACTGGAAAGATTATGCTTATCAGAACGAATAACTTTAAAGTGTGATTACTTTGGGTTGAATTTAACAAAGTTCTTTGTATTTTATGAACTATTGTTTTCTTAACAACAAGTTTTTTTAATTCCTTTACATTTTTAACATTAAACTTCATTTTCTAAAAATATGAATACATTTTACTTCTTAATCCGACAAATTCAACATGGGAATGACGGCAGCTTCATCTTTAAATTTTCCAATTACTTTTTTATTATTATCAAAATAAAATTTTGAATTACTATCGTAATCACTATTATCAAATAAATCTTTGTCCTTATAAAAATCCTCATATGCATCTTTGGTTTTTATTTCATAACATAATGAATCAGTGTCAGTGAATAGTAATTTACAATTACCCTCGTACTTTTCTTTAATGTAATTATAATGAAAATCATACATTAAATATTTTGATAAATCTAGAATGCACATTCCAACATAACAAGGTCTGTTTAATAACAAACTTTCTTTTATTCTATGAATACCAAAAAGGTTAGAGTTAAACATTGTTGAACTAACAAATGAAGGTTTGGCTATGTATTTTAATAAAATATTTTCATCATGAGTTAATTTAATATTAATCCTCTTGCGTAAATTCTCCATCGTCTTACCGAATACAGAATTGTTCATTAACTTAAAAAGTCTTTTTCAAATGAATTTTTTGCTTTAGATCTTTTTTGAGTATTAAAATCAATATATTTTTTTAACCAAGGAGATGAATCAAAAGTTAATATTTTATGTATTTTTGTTACTTTTAACCCAATTGTGTATATAGTTCAAGATTTTTATAATGAAACTACATAATTTTGTTTTTTCATTAAAGTTGGAACTAATTTTTTTACATTACTTTTTCCTATTTCAAATTTGTTTTAATATTTTTACTATAATCAGAAAGCCATTGATCTGGTATTTTAATTTTTTCAGAGCTAAAGGATAATCATTGTGGGTTTTATGTAATTCTTATTGGATATTCAAGATCACATTCAATATAAAGTTACTTTTACCTTTTGCAATTAATTTCTTGAATTGTTTTTCGGATATAAATTTAAAGTTTCCAGAGGGTAAAGGTTGAACATAGCCCAACCGTAAAGGTTATTGGCGTCGAGGTACATAAGTATTTGCTTTCTTCTTTTGAATTATAATCCTTCATAATTTATTGTTTGCTTTACTGTATCTGTTTGAAATATAACTTATTCCTCCTCTCAGTCCCTTTTCATAAAAAAATAAATATCAATATCAGTTAATTAAATCTAACTTAATTCCAGTCATTTTTAACATTGCATCCCAAGCTAAACCAGGACTACTAAAATAATGACAAGGATCTAATTTGTAGTACTCCAAACATAGTTTTCTAAATTTTCGAATACATCAGCTAAAAGTAATACGTCAGTTTTTAAATATAGATACATGATATTCTCCCATTGTTTTAATTTTAAATTTATTCCAAACATTTTTAGCATGTTCATATTCGTTGTCAGATATATGTGTTTCATTTAAAATTGAATAAAACTCTTCTTTAGAAGGTAATTTTGTTTCTTTGAATTTTTTAAATGAATCCATGTAATCATATGGATAAACACCTTTTGTCTTTAATAAATTAATGCTTTCACAATCAAATTCTTGAGATAAATATTTGAATTCTGGAATATTTTTTTACTAAGTTATCCAATGATTGAGACATAAATTGGAATGAATCAATAAAAACCAAGTCAGAAATCATAAATGCCATATATCTTTCCATATTGTTAGGAATAACATTAATTTCTTTTTTAAATTTCCCTATTTGTTGCATAATAAAATGACCGTCCTAACCTCTTAAATTATGAAAAATAACAGGAATTTTATGTGTTAGTTTAAAATTAATATTACATTCTGAGTGAGCACTTCCTCTGAATTTTCCTGTTATATGACAATGATCCCGGACTGGCACTTCACCTTCTATATATTCTTTTTCACAGATATGACAAAACTTTTGTTTTTTAAATTCACTTTCATCTGTTTTAGACATTCTTAGTTCTTTGTTAAAGTTAACACTAAATATTTCTTTACAATATTCCTCTTCCTCAAGCATTTTTTCAATAAACTTATAAAGTGCATTAGAGCCTCTATAAATCTGGGTTGGTTTAGTATATTTATCGTCATAACAACAAACAACTTTATAGTCGTAACCACAATCTATATGATTTTGATATGGTTCAGTAAATGAAGATTCAGTTGATGGCAAAGCAGTTAAAACTTTTTAGTTATTGATTCAAAATCAGCATAAATTACAAAAGGTACTGCTAAACCTTTATGATAATTTTAAATTGTACTTTACTTCCCTCTTTTGCATTTTTTACACCTTGGATACCATTAATAGCTAAACAATTTGGAATATGTTCATTTAATATTCTTTCTTTGAAAAAATTCTGTAGACATGATTTACAAAAATGTTTTTTATGTTGATCTTTGGTTTTGTTAAACATTAATCTATTAAATCTTTTATCCAAACATAATGCTGGACTACAGTTCTTGAGGGCTTACAGTCATCATCAGTTATTTTATTATTTATTTTATCATTTATTTTATCATTTATTTTATCATTTATTTTATCATTAGTAATTAGCAACATGTCACAGTGTTCTTCGTATTGATATTTTGATATGTACAATGGATAAATTCCCGTAGGTTCTTCATATCCAAATATATTAAATGATATTTCATTTAAAACTTCAATTTTAGGTATTTGATTTAATGTAACAGGAAATTTAATTCCAGTATAATCAAGATCGTTTATATGTTTTTTATATTTTGAAATTTTTTGAGGATTTTTTTCAACAGGAAATTTGTAAGCTAAATGACACCATCTAAAACATTCGTATCATCATTCTTTATATTATTAATCCTTTCATTGGATGTTGTAATGGTTTTGGTAATTCTAAATAACTTGAAGCAGCAACGGACTATACTTATATCTATTTTAATAATGAGCATCAACTGACTCTATTCTCCAGCCGCTTCCTTCAGAAATCCAATTACCAATTCTATTTATTATTTCATCAAAAGCTTGATGTAAAGTTTTTTTTATTTCGTTTGTGTTAATAATTTCTAAAGCCTTTGATTGAAAATAAGCTGATTTATATATTGTATCAGTTTAATCCATTTTTGCAAAAGTTATTTTTAAAACAACGTTTATTTTTATACCTTTTAAAGTTTTAAGTTCAGATTTAAGTATTTCATAAGAGTCGCTTATAGTTAAATATAATTGATTTTTTGGATCTTGTCTATATGTAATTTTAATTTCAAATTCTTATAATATTGTTTTGTAGATCTCTCGATTTCCATCTATATATTATATTTAGAAAAAAAAATCTTCAAGCAAAAAAGGATTAAAAAATAATTAAAAAAAGTAATAAAATAAATAAAGTTTTAAATTATCTTTAAGAAGAAATAAAATATTTAAATTTATATCTTTTTCCATTAACTTTTGATATTCCACATTTTACTCGTTTTGTCCCTTCACAACACATTTTTATTAACCCAGCATTAATACCAAATTCTTTAGATGCTTTGTAAGTGCTTTTATATGTTTTTTCTTCATTAGTATCACAATCGGTTACAATAACTTTTTTAGGATTATTTGGTCTGGGACAATCACATAATCTTTCAGCATTTTCTTCTTCAGTTAATAGACAACCACAGTCCCATTCAAATAAATTATTTTTTAAAAGATAAGGATCTATAACATTTTGTAATTTATCAATAACGTGATTTTTATATTCATCGCTAACTATTTGATCAAGTTTTGATTTAATTACATTTCTTCTTTTAAGAACTTTCTTATATGAATTTTTATCTGGATTCATTATTTCTCCTAAAGTGCTAGATAATTTTGACATAATCATTCTATCTACCTTTCTATTAACCATCTATATATAATATACTTATAGAAAAAAATCTTTAATTAAAGTTAATACAACTCTTCTTCTTTTTTACTTTTATATCCGTTAAGTTTAAATTCCTTCATATGCATTTCAAGAGGTGTTGAATAATTTTTTTCTTTCTGCATTTCTAATAGTATTGTAAAAATATCCTGAATAACTTTATTTGGATCTTCTTTATTTACTTTTCCAATCCGTGCTTTTGTTATAAGTTGTTTTATTTTGTGATGATGTGTTTTTAAAATAAATTTCTTGTCGTCAAGTTTAGTCTGTTAGTAAATATGGTAATTACTGATGGAACAGCACCAGCAACTGCTACAAATACAGGAATAGCTGGAACAAGTACTAATGCAGCTGAACAACCAAAGACACCTGCTGTAATATATAATCCGGTACTTACTCTCCCACAAAATTTATAACTTTTTCTGTAAGCAGCAGCTAGTTTAGTTAAGTGAATAATTAATTGATCTATTGTTTCTATTCCATTATTATTAGAAATAAGATTTTATTACTCATTTATATAATTAAACTTTTATTTTCTAAATTAAATTTGTTCAAGATCGCTAAACGGAACCCAACTATTAAATTTTTTCATTGTAACCTTTCCATTTTACTAAAGCTTGTTTTTTCTTAACGTCTCGTCTAATAACTTTTTCTATTCTAAAAACTTCTTGTGTAGTAGGTAAAAGTTCTTGTTCATAAAATGAACCTTGAATTATTTCATCATTTAAATCTTTAATAGTGTATGTTCTGGGATTTGTATTATTAATTTTATAAATTATAAATATTTCCTCTGTCCAATTTGGTGTATATCCTTTTTCAAAATGTCTTTTAAGTTTGCTTAAGCGAACTCGATCACCAATTTTAAATTTTGTTTTACTCTTTGGTATCTTTAAATCATCATATAAATTAAAGTAAACAGTACCTTTATTTAAGTTTTTACTAGCTTCGGTTGGTGTCATTTTTATACTAGAATGTTTTGTTTTGTTATATTTATCAACCATATCCTGCAAATTATTTAAATAAGTATAAGTATTATTTGCTGTAAAATATTTCCACATTATTCTTTTTAAACTTCTATTAAATCTTCCTATTACTACAGCCTTTCCTTCATTAAATGTATGATACATATTAATCTTATTTTTATTCAAACTTTTTATTATAAAATTCTTTTCCTTCATCTACCCATAAATTTACTGGTAATCGTCCTTCTAAAATTATTTTTTCAAATGCTTCAGTAACAGATTCTCCAGTTTTATTCTTTAATGGAATAACCCAAGCATATTTACTAAATATATCAATAACGGTTAACAAGTATTTTACTCCTTTATTATATTTTGAAAAAGCTTGCATGTCAACTAAATCAGCTGACCAAGTATCATCAATATCATTAACTATCACTCTTCGTTTCCTAAATTTCCTTTTAATTGGTTTGTGTAATTCATCGCTCCATGTGATTCCGGGGGTATACTCTACCCCCTTTTCCCGTTTTTTGACTTTTGTTTTTGTCCGAGACCAAGTTTGTATTTCGTTTTGATTATGGGTTTTACAACTAAATGTTTTGCAATCTTTTCTCCAAATGTTTTTAATCTAGTGTTATTTAAGTTGGAAAGCATTTTTTTGTCGCATATACCCTTTTTTACACCGCTGTCATAGCAAAAGTCGTGGTTCTTACATACTGCGTCCAGTTCGTTGATAGGAGGTCCATTATCTAAAGGATTTCCTGGTCCACAATATTATATCCTGGAAGTGTTAAACCTTTTTAGGTAATAAAGGTAACATTGCTTTGTGAATATCTAAATTACCTGCTTTGATAGTACTTTTAACGAATTTTGATTTCGTTTTTCCACAAGACGAACAGGTAGCTTTTATCATTTTTCTCCCATTTTTTGTTATAATATAATGGGGGTTTATATTATCAGTAAATTTTCTTTCTTTCAAACAATATATTTTATTCTGTAAACTCATCTATATCAAATGTATTTAAATTTTTTTAAAGACTAATAATGTACTTACTAATTCAAAATAAGTTTAAATATCTTTACATTTTATCAATAAAAATAATCTGCCAAAAGTTTGCCAAAAGTTTGTCAAGTTGGCAGACACTGCCACATTGTTGTCTCCGTGGCAGAAATTTGGCAGAAATTTAAATATATATGTTTTATCAAATTTAAGTACATTAAATAACTTTGCCAATATTCTGCCAAAAGTTTGCCAAGTTGGCAGACATTGTCACATTGCTGCCACTTGGCAGAAAAATGGCAGGCTTTTGATTGGTTGAATTTGTGGTTTTCCATATAGTCATTTTCAGAAAATACAACGTTAATTCCAATATAACATTTTCAGAAAATATGTCAGCTATTTATAACCAGGTTTTCTGAAAATATGAGAAAACGAAAGTAAAGTTAAAACCTGTGGGTTTTTAATTGGTTGGTATTGGTCGGTTTAGGTCAAAGACTAAATGTTAAATTAGGTGAAATAGGGCCAAAAGCGGTATTTATATAACTACTTGTGTGTTTATAGCAGTTGATACCTTCTACATGAATACTGAGAAAAGGCAGACGACGTGGTTATTACTTTGTCTTGTTATATGTTTAATCATTGACCTGAATGATACTATTGCTTTATTGTAACTGTTAAATTGTGCTGATTTAAACCTGCAAATTACATTTTAGTTGAATAAGAATGTACAAAAATACTGTATTATACATACTGCTCAATAACTTAGTGGTCTGCATTATAGGTAGCAAATTGCTATTTACAAACAGAGTATTGGCCTTTGGCCACACCTCATAGGGAAATTCAAATTCAAAATTTCTCCTGCCAGTTTTTAACTTTTTTTCTCAATGACAAAGTCATCTTTGCAAAAAAATATAGGATCAGATTTTTGGATTAACTGTTGTGAAAACTCACAATGCACAAATATGCCAATTGTCCGAAATTTCATTATTCTGTTTATATATATTTTATAAAAAGTGCTTCCTGATGTTAAGCATGCATAACATTATAGAAAAGACTACCTCAGCCCCATCTTTTGGCCTATATACTCCAGTCTCCCCTTTACGTTGTGCTGGACACGAAATATGATGGGCAAATTTGACCTTGTTGTGATCTTGACCTTTTTTACCAACCTGGTGCATGCGCTCTGCACATCATCTCCTCACAACCTATCTACATCCAAATGTTAAAGCCAGTACCTTTAATGGTTGATAAATTGTGCTCCGGACACTTAATACGATGAGCTGAATAATACTGAGCTCAATTTGTGACCTTGACCTTAATCATACAGACCAGGTCCATGTTCTCTTCACATCCTTTCATCACTTCCTACTGACATCACAAGTTTGAAGTCAATACCTTGTATTGTGATGTTATGTCAGGCAAAAGGTATTCTGTATGGAAAAGGGAATCTATTTTCATGTGATAAGTCATCATAACATTACGTAAGTATTAATTATATATATTTGTCTTCGTGACGTAGCTCCCCGCCCGCTTAGTTCAATAGGGAGAGCGCAGATCTACGGATCTTGGGTTCGTGATTTTGAGCCCTGGGCGAGGCGCTTGTTCTCCGTGACGATTTGATAAAAGACGTTGTGTCTGAAATCATTCGTCCTCCACCTCTGATTCATGTGGGGAAGTTGGCAGTTACTTGCGGAGAACAGGTATGTACTGGTACAGAATCCAGGAACACTGGATAGGTTAACTGCCCGCCGTTACATAACTGAAATACTATTGAAAAACGGCATTAAACCCAAAACATGCAAACAAATCGTGATGTAGCTAATATAATGTAACATGTTTTGCGTCTTTTGTATTTTTGTCGTTTTATCATCTGTGACATATTGTTATTGTACAAAAAATGCTTTGGTTGAGTGGTTTTACTATTACATTTCTTTGCATAACACTTCGTAACTATATCTTAAAAGTTTTTTACGAGGACATGTAAGTAGTGAGGCGAAATTATTTCAGTTTTATGGAATGTCACAACCAAAAAATATGTCTACGTTCTTCTTGGCAATTTGTTCAAAAGCCATCGTTATTGATGTTTTATTTTACCTTATTTTACAAATATGTTTATTTTTTGAAATTTAAAAGACTAGAGGTATTATAAAATCATAGTGAAATTTAGGATATCAGTAGTAAATTTGAACTGGTCAATTTACTCTCAGTGTAGTAGTATTAATGAATCTCAAACTAATACAAGGTAAACATGTTTAGATGGACTCATTGTTTTTACATTTTTGAACCTTTTGGTTTCGTAAACTTGTACTATTATGGAATTGCGCTTAAGTAATGAAAAACGTGTCGATTACGATATGTAGGTCAAACACATCAAAAATGTTCAGATAGATTTTAACCCGCTGGTTTGACATAAATTAGATTTCGGAACATTTCAATTTGAGTGATCACAGCATAAGTGGTGATTCATTCATGCCAATTAAGCGGGCCAAAACTTAACATTTTAAACAAATATAATTAATTTCTATAGTAAGTTTTTTCTATGTAGTTTCTACTAGTAACGAAATTTTAATTTAATGAGTCTTTTACGTTCTATATTCATATATTTTGCTTTGCAATTTATGAATGGTAATTTAAATCAATAATGGATCTCAAGCTAACAGCTCGAAAAAAGTTGTAGCGTCATTTGACGTCGCCAACAAGGCCGTAATATTCAAATGACGTCAAAACATGTTTGTTACATATTTACAGAAGAAGGCTTCAGGTCGGAACATTTTAGAAAAAAAATAAGCCTTGGTGTTGTCCTCTATTGCATATTTTATTAGATTGTCTTATAACAGTTTTGTTTTAGCAAAATAAATGTCTAGTGAAATAGACAAAGTGGAAACTCCACAGGCTGCTCAACACGAAAAAAAAAACTGAAAATGTTGCAGGCTCGATTTGATTTATCCTGTTCATGGTCGAAGTAGTGGCAGTTGAATATGTTAGATTGCTCATACCGACGTCCAAACCACGTTACTTACTTGTAATGCATATTCCATAGGTAACTGTTCTTAAAATCATTTCGCTTTCAAAGATGCTTGAAAACACGTTATTACAATTCGCAACTGATACTTTTTGGTCCGATTTTGAGTTAGTTGTTACAACGCAGATGCTCATATGTTGTAGAAAACTTAATTTCACAGAATAAGCCAGAACTTACATTATAGTATTTCAGTGTGATAGATTTCCTTCAGCAAATTACATCTTACAAAAAATAAATCTGACAGATACGTCTTTCGTCATTAGATGATCAACTGATATGTTTCAATATTGTAACATTGATTCATTCATCACCATAAAAAAGATTCCCAAAACAAGAAAATATCATGTATGATAACACAATTTAATGTTGCAGTCAATAAAAGTTACTTTAAATTTTTGAAAGAAATCTTTGGTGATACATGTTTCTTCCAGACAGAAAGTTGAGCCTAGCTCAAAAGGAGCAAAGTAGTTTCTTTTCATGAAGCTCAATTTAATTACGATTGAGACAAATATTGTTTTTGATGAATGATCGAGAACAAAACCGCTCTTTCAAGTGTACAGCCTGTTTAACTATATCTTAAAGGAATATATTTCTACAATATACCAAAAGTCCATAGTAATATGTTAAGGTTCAGGAATTAAAGAAAAAAACTCAAAAATAAAATTCATGGGAACAAGTTATATATATTAGATCTATAGTTGTATATTAAAGATTCTATCTAAATGTAGGTTTCCAACAGATTGCTTATTATCATAACTACTTATTATAAAAAAGTGCAACAGTTATGTCGTTTCTACAAGTTAGATTGATGTTATTATATATCAGTCTTAAAATAAAAGATTCCATTTACTGTCAGATCTTCAACTACTCATAAACTCTTCTTCAATACGTGCTCAAACTATATGGCTTGTCAATAAGATCACGACGATTAGGAAGCATCTTGGGGGTTTCTTTTACATCTTACAAACTAATCTCGGGATCTAAAAACAATACTACCACATATCCTAACTCGTCCATCGGGCCCGGCTCTTAGCTCTGATGTCAAGGTAAATGATTGGGTCAAACAGCAATGATTAGTGTCAACTATAGATAGGTCAGGCAGTTATTCTGCAGCATATGATTATCCACATTAATACATAAGGCGGAATTTGTTTCTTTCGTTTCATTCATTGATTTGCATGTTGTTTTACCGTATCAAGACGTCTTCCATAAATGCCTGATACTCTACAATTCTTCAATGAAGTTGTAGAAAATTGCTGGTAAGTTCCTTAAAGCAAAATCTATACGAAGATTCGTTGGAAGCAAAGACAAGCAAAACAATGACCAGTTTTGTTCATGTGGGGTTATGAAATATGCAACACCCCTCACGCACCTAGCACCGGCTTAAACAGAATCTCAATATCACATAACTGAATAGAATCCGTGAACGAAAGCGAACATAAAATACAACATCACTGAGTTTAAGTTACGGCTCTTAAAAACTGGTGTTGTGACGCCAACATTAATCGCCCCTATTGGATGTACGTACGCATTGAATGTACAATATACTGGCTAAAGGTTAGGGTAATGTTTAACAGGTTTAATAGCGTACACTCAATTCGTTTGAATTAATGCCGACCGACTTGGTGATAGTTAATACTATCTATAAGAAGATATTTGAAAGCATAGTACGCATTCAAGAAACATGATATCAGACTCGCTTTTTATTCTGTTCTAGGTGATAAACTGTACAACAACCGTCACGCATATCATACTCTAATAAAAATGTTTTACTAGTAACGTTATGTAATTTTGATTGACTTAACGTTATAATTCAGGTATTGAATTAATTGCTATGTCATCTACAGACAGGATATACAAAATTCTAACACGATCCGATTTATTTTCCTATTAAACAAAGAAGGATGGAAACAGTGAATTATTAAACAACAATTCACTGTTCTGACGTCACAATTATTACGTCATAGCGTCAAGCGGCGTAGCGGCGCGCTGGAAAAGAACCCGATTGAAAACGGGCAAATATTTAATGCATGCCGACAAGGATGTACTTTAAAGTCCTTAATAACGTGTTAGAATCGAAATAATATATCTCATTTAGTGATTTGCTCTTGAATAAATCACTGTTTGTCGTTAAAATGCGTTTCATTATATCACTCGGGCTGCGCCCTCGTGATATAATTCCTTCGCATCTGAACTCCAAACAGTGATTTATTCAGCGACAAATCACCGATGAGATATATTATTTCTTAAATAATTTGCCACTGTCTGAAATATATATCACTGGGAGTTGAAATAATATGAGTTGAAAACAAGTGAAAATGTCTTTACATTATATGCCCGAAAAAAAAAACACCAACAGAATCTTGAAACATGCTACCTCATTTTGGAATTAAATCGCTATATTTACAAATACCTGAATTAAGTATTTTGTGACCTTCTTCTTGTACTGGAAAAATATATAAGTAACCTGGACATTGCGTTTAATAAATATATATGCATAAATGTTTATTATAAAATTGCAAAAAGTAACTTAAATACCATTAGATATTGTGACGTTTACTTTTATCTAAATAATGTTATATTTTCTAGGGCATATCTCTTATCCTTTATACTTCTACTATAAAGGGAATTTAGAATACCAGAGAAAATATTTAAAAATACAGCTATAAGGTAGTGGATAGCTTTATTTATACAAATGAATTTGTATTTATGACGCAAATAAAACTTTAATATTTCAGTGTCAGTATGAAGAAAGAATAAACTTTATTACTGATTACTTGATCTCTTCAGCTTAGTAAGTCTAGTTATGATACTGTACCTTTCTTCTTATAACAGGCATGCATGAACTTTATTACTTTGCTATAGAACAATCTTATTTATTGTTGTTTTATTTTTTTCTAATAACACGCTGAACATCAACATAATTTCTGGATTTACATTAAAATCCTTCCTCCTGGTCACTCATACAATATTTAGTCTACTAACAAGCAAATGCTTAAGAGTATAATATAGCTATTTTCAAAAAAAAATTAAAGTTTTGTGTACCTTTCTAAGAAATATAAGGCTTTCTTTTAAAACCTGTTCAAGTATTGCTAAAATTCTTTTTTTTTCCTTTGTCAGCTGTCTATATATCAAGCAACGTCTAAGTCACCTGAAATCCTCTGCCGACTGCATATTTCATTATATAACCTATTCAATCTGTCAAACCATTAAATATCAGGAAAAAATGTTTTTTCCCATACAATTTTCAGTGATAGATATATTGTAAGCAATATCTGTATAATTTTTACAGAATAATCAGACGTCTTAATAGGCTACGGTATAAAATGTCACTTAAAATGATCAAATACCCCTCAGACTATTTAAATCCCTTGTTCAATGGCGTTAAAACTGTCTAGACATATCACTTAATTCATAGGATTTACCATCAGGCTTTGATCCGACATGCTAACGTCACGGCGAACATAAGTACGTGATGAATTGCATTTTAAAAATTCCTTGATGACTGGAACTGTTTTTGCTTATTTTAATTGTATATTAACACATTTAACATTCCTGTCTAAGACAGTAAGATGTCAAATTATTTTGAAGTGTTAAGTGCGTTTGATAGATAATTATAATCTTGTCTACACGTATGAACTGAATGTTGGAGGAACGTGCTAAAGTCATGGAGAGGACAAGCATGGCACGCACCAAACTTAAGAATTCCTTTCTGAATGGAATGCTATGGTCTGGATCAAACATTTTAAACCAGTTAACATATTTATTTGAAACTCAAGACTATACAAAATTGTATAGTTTAGTCCACGGCCATTCGTAATCCCGCTCGAAAGTAGCTGAGAAATATAGCCACATATACCAAATTATTCCTTGCTCCAAGACAAAAATAATATGTATGTATCTCTTCTGGGGACCGTGACTGGATCCGGAAATGACGTCATCAATATGGCGACTGTTTACGAAAATAATACTGCTGAATAATGATTGAAAATATTAGTAAAATTGCTTATAATATCGGATATGATGTTATTAAACAAGCCAATTGGACATATCAAATATATTATGTTTGCACTTTTTCAGTAGAAAGTATATTTAAGTTATTTAATTGTTTATTTTGTACCCCACCCACCTAATTTACAATGCATTTTGACATGTCGCTTCTACCTCTTGAAATAAAATATTTTCGACTAATCTTATGACGTTGAATCTGAAATAAGATTATTTCCAACGTTACAAGAAATATAACATACAATAAGGGAAAATACGTTATTAATATCTAGTTTTAATCAGTACCTAGAAGGAAAGGATTTTTTGGAAAATGCAATACAAATCAATGTCGGCACAAGTAATTGTCTATGCTGTTATTATTAGAACATGTGCATATTACATGCATTGTTTGCAATTTTATTTAAACAAGATTTAAGTACGATCAAGACGACTATCCCGGTGGAAATTTAACAGATATTTTCTTAAAGTTAGATTCATAATTGTCGACTTAATTACTCAGAATCACTGGTTAATCATATGCATTCAAACTTGACATCAACACTGAAAACGTTTTACTTAACTCGTCTTCAGCTCCGCGATAACAAAAATAGCTATAAACATTATTTATCAAACCTGCATTTAAACGTTTATTATGGGCTTTCCGTAATTATGTTTAGCTAACTGCAGGAGGAGGGGCTTCAGGGGCAGATGATAATCATTTCATTTTCTTTCTTTCATCATTCTTTCTCTGAAACTGAAAATATTTCTCAATTTGTGATAAACTCTGATTCATGTTAATGCAACGCATCTTTGAACCGTAAAACTCTGCAGCAATGCATGTATAGGTTAGAACATGATAAATAGATGAACTAAGTAAAGCCAATAGACAGAGAGCTTAAAACGTAGAATAAAGGAACGTAGTGCGGCAAAGCCTTGGAACGGTCAGTTGCTGGTGTGCTTAAACAGTAGTTTGGCAATGATGCTCACACTCTATATCTCCACCATATTCCAGTGTTATAGAACATTATACGTAAACTCAATCCCCAGACTGCTGAGTGTCTTAGCCACGCAAGGGAAACTGAGCGCATGCTATTAATTGAAACACAAAAATGATCGAGTAAATATCTACACTAAATATGTAAATAGCCTCTGGTCCTTTAGTATTATGAAGTTCGTTAAATATCATTATAATATAATTCAGCTTAAGCTGGTGCTAAAGGGCATGAGATTTTTTTTCACCTTTCTAAACCTCTCAGGAACAAACTTAGTCAAACCAAGTCTTGTATTATCTTGATTATCTGCGTTTTATACTTTCAAGGGATCTTCTTAAAGCTTTTAACAAATCATTTGCGCATGTTCTGCATGCCGTTACAGAAAGCAGAATACCAGCAGAACATTATTTAGGATCCGACAAATCAGGAAAATAGAAATATACCAAAGCAGCTCAGTCCCAATGGCCTTTAAGAACCACCAGTCATGACGTGGTCCGCCTCTTTCGTTGGTCACGATCAAAGAGGAAAGTCTAGCGTCCAACTGACAAAAGAATGAACACCGAATATGCAACATATCTCCAAATAAGAGGGTCAGAACCGAATATGATAAAACATTTCATAATTTGTGAAACTTTTCATTGAAATTGATAAATAACTACTGTTTTGATACACTTAGTAATAGAAGTGTTTTTAAATTGCTATTAAACTTTTAAAAAAAATAACCCACACAAGTCTGAATTACAATCGTGAAATTTAGTAGAATATTCTTGCACTTGATAATAGCAGTATATCTGCAAAAGGACATATTGATAACGTTCATTGAATTCTTGAAGGTCGCTCTTGCAAATATATGAAGATTATATAAAAGTTAAGGAAAGTATATTTATTAAACGTCGCATATAACCGACAAACAACATGACCTACAGCTGATTGTGACAAACTACGTACCTAGTAACAGATAGTTATCTAAGCTGAAATATTGCAGAAGATTGTATGGGGAACATCCCCATCTGAATACAGAAAAACTCTAGTAAATAAACTTGAACGTGTAATTTAATTTAAGACATAGAGATATATCAATCCCAAGCGATGCAGTATTGTAGTCTTTGAATTGTTAATTTCATTTAATAACTTTACCTCCCTGACATAAAAAAATGTCAACTATTTGAGCAAAAACTGATTGTTTGTGTCTTAAAACTTCATCAAGAATGCGTGAATTATTTTTCATATAGTAGCAACACATAACTGTGTTTAACGTTTTCTAAATCATACGACAAGCTAGGCAGAAGTAGTTCTCATGGATTACTTATTATCTCTCGAAAAACTGCATTCCCTTATCGGACATCGTTTAATAAGGAGATGCTTTGACAAACTACCTCACAGGTTCATATGGAAATTATTTTTAGCAATGTTACAAGCAGAAAAAGGCTTAACTGAAATTAAATACACAAGAAAAAGCGTTTTATTAAAGCAGTTCCTTTGTAATTCATTGGATTATTTGGTAAATAGGTATAAAGAGTAAAGGAATCATATGAAACGACGGAACAGCACACCCTGTAATTGCTGGATTTTAATTTTTCTGGGAATGTTTTTTCAGAATCTGCATATTCTTTGTCGCAGTATGTTTTTTTTCACATGAGGTAAATATCAGTTCGACATGAAGTTATACGATTTAATAAATTAGAAGTGGTACATGTATTAGAGGTTAAATTATCTATGAAACGAGCATAATCTAATTGTATATGCAATTAAGGAATCAAAAATAATAATTGCTGATCATATATGCGAGCTTTGCTTGAAAATACAAATGAAGGGATGTGATTAGTGACCAAATCCTTTTCATTGAAAGGACTCAATGTGTAGTTTTTAGTATTATAAATTTTCTTCTGTAAAACGTAAATATACTGTAGCGCTAAACGACGATGACATCATAGACCGCTAATATGCTGGACAAAAACATTCTTAGAGAAATCCCCTGATGATTCCTTTCGTAGAAGTCTTTAACTTAGTTTTACTGGGAAGTATGTATTAATTGATTGGATTTATCAATTTCAATAGGAGAATCTGCACTACCAAATAGTTTACAACAAGCTGTAAATGCATTAGAAAAAGCATTTTTAAAACTGTAATAGATATTTTTTCTATTGATTTTGAATTCTGACCACAGTGTCGGGCATTAAGCTGATCTAACACACTTATACAGGTAACAAGGGTATATAGATACACATAATTATGCTAATCGACTATTGTAGTGATAGATTATCAGACTAATTCTATTTTAAATCGAACATACTGCGCCATTAAATAGACATTTGCTCACTTAATATCGTTATTCAGTCGTTTTCGTCATTTTTGATATTTATGGATTTTTTTTCATTTTAAGCATAATGAATTCCATCCTTTTCCATAAAAGTGTTTTATCTGCTAGAATAAACATTACCTTCACTAAATATATCAATTTTGCAATCATAACATAGTTTTCAAAGACATTGTAACCTGTAATTATTCAGCAGCCTACGTTTCTTTTTTCTCTTAAGCCGCCATATTTATGACGTCATAACCTTTTCCAGTCGCGTGTCTGGAAAGAGATACATGGGAAATTACGATAACTCACTTCAATAAACAATGTGGTATAGGTCTCTATATTTCTCAATATTTTTCTCACGGCGGCCCATATTCCCACAAATTGACATGCACTAGTTGTGTACACTGATGAAGAATAAAATTATGTTACAAGGGAAATAAAATTAACACCTGAATGTGTACGCTCTTTACGTTTTTACATAAATGTTAGGTTTGGAATCCATAAAAAGAAACTGCATGGTACCTTTTCGCGCTGTACTATTACTTTTTGTTTGTCCCCTTATACATTTACTGCAAAGTCAACATATTTAATCATATTTGATGGCACTAAGTTATTTCAGTGTTTCTGATCTAATGTTATCTACCATGTTGAAACAGTTCAACTGAGAGCGTTTAATGACAAAATAGTAATAATCATTAAAATGTATCTTCAATAGTACAAGATTAATTAACTCAAACACTAAAAGAAAACGCAGTTATGGGAGTCTTCGAAGAGTCGGTTTGGTCAAGGAGAACAAATCGAAATTATGGGTTTTGTTTAAATACCTTTTATGTCACGTATTAAGTTTCATTTCGTAACATTTTCTTTGGCCGTCGGTTTAAACTGGCTGACATTTATGAATAGATAACATAATCTCTCCGGGATAGATTGTTACTAGTTTCCAAAATTTGTTGCTACAATTCTTCATTGATTTAATATAGTTTAGAATTCATTAATTAAATCTAACGGATGATATAAATAATTCCCAATTGATTTTTTATTCCCTTAAAATAGCATTTCTGCAAGTTACTACATTTCACGTCAAATGAAATGCAATATTTTTCAATATTCGAACAACCTATTGTCTGTAATTGCTAATGCTCTGAAATAAAGCTAAAAAGCATGCCTAAAATATGTCGGTTTCTGTACTGACATAGGAACTTTTTCTACTGTGTCTCGCTTGCAGTTACTAAAATATACTCGCGTAAATAAAGCAAAAAGTAATGCAACAGAAGTATCTTACATAAACAACAAATTGGAATCTCAAATTACTTCGTTTCATTTTATGCTCATATTGGTATGACGAAAATTCTCTCTAAACTAAAAGCGCAACACTTAAAGCATGCGTAATTCAAATAGTTCTGCTTCGTACATCACTTCTCTATGCGCTAGTCCAAGAACTTGTCAAACGTTCCTGTTTCATTAAATCTTTTTCAACCGTATTGTAATTATATATTTTGCAAGAAAACATATTTAAATTAAAACAAACTTTTAGAAAGGCGGTGCATATCCCGTTCCCTACTAAAATTCTATCAAGGCAAACAAACAGTTTCAAGTTCAGCCTATCTGAAGATTTTTAAAATATATTGAAAAATGGGAATGAATCGGAGAGAAGAACCAGAAGTTAACTGTTCTTTGAACATAAACGGTGGAAGCTTAGTATGTGGCTGTTTCTCGCGCTTCACCAGTAAAAATAATTTATCGAAATCCTTTCATTTTTATTGTTTAGAAACACCTTTCAGTTTTTTTTTTCTTTGCTGAAAAACTTTTGTTGCCTCAATACCCTATGTTCTCAGTATATTTTTGGTCGTTTGGAAACATGGAGTACATTCAATTCTACTACAGTAGAATTCCGCTGAAGCCGGTGCTAGGGCGTGGGGGTTGTGTGTGAGTGGGGGGGGGGAGGGTATTACAGATTCCATTACCTCTCATTAACAGTCACAATCAAACCGTGTCTGCTATCGTTTTGCTTGCTTGTGGTCTTAACCTCAAAAGGACCTCAGACATTTTCCTATTCAGATTGCCTATCCTATTAGGTGAAAACGGACCTAGGGCTAGACCTCTGAAATAGCATAATAAGGATAGTTATAGACCATTTCTTGATATATTTGACTAAATTTTACATGTTTGTGAACAAAAACGATGACTTTGTAGACATATCTCATTCTCATTTCTATTGAAATATGAACATTAATCATTTTTACGTTTTAAACATCTTTCCACCTATTGACGCAACAACATATTTCACATGCCTTTGTAAATCATTATTGTATACGTATGCTGCAAAAATGGTACTGGGTCAAAGGAGGAAAAGTGTTAAAAATTGAAAAAACAAAAAACAAACACACAAACAGGATTGGACCAGTCGATATTTTATTACTACATGTTTTATTGTGTTGTTTTATTCTTTTTTGTATTAGAGTAACAGAAAGTACATTTAAATGTTTGCTGGGCATTAAAAATTATAGGCTAAATGTGCAGGACTCTGTGGCGTAGCCGCTATTATTTAAGCACAGCAGGCCTGAGCCTACAGATAATTTAGGAAACTGAAAAACTAAACACACCAAAAATGAAATATTAAGGGACCTTGAAAAGAGCAAGCGATGCATCTAGAACGTGCCCAAATGTGTCATAAAATGCTAAAACCCTGGCATTCCTGGAGCCACAGTGGCCTAGGCAATCCGCTACACACCTCCGCTACAACTGAAAAAGGCCAGCTACGCTAATGTATGTCAAAATTTTGAGGCCAGCTACACCACTGCATGTATTCAATATATAACTTTCCCTATACTACCCGGTCATGTTTGTACATGCATGTGTCAATACAGTATAACAATAGATGTTAAGAAAGCAGACAATAGGCTATGATCGTTCAGCAGCCAAATAGGAAATGCTCTCAACTATCTTTGATCGTTCTTATATCGAAATGCCAAGTCATATACTACCCATTTGTCGTTTGATAGAGACTCAGGGTCAGCTGCAAGTGAATATTTCATTCTACAATGCATAAAAGGGGAATTTTACTTCAATTTGTTTAGTTATCATACTTTGTATGTTATGTTTACGTTAGCGTATAGATTTATGGGAAGTCGTTGATAATACCTGCTTTGTCAGACGAAATCATACCTTATTATTACGCGTTAACGATCCCACTGAAGGACATCGGACATTTTTATATTTAGTTTGCCTATCCTGTAAGTGAAAGCTGAGCTAGGGCCAGACTTCTGAAAGAGCATAAGAAAGATAGTAAAAGATCATTTTTGGATGTATTCTAGTAATTTGTACAAGTTTGTTAACAAAAAAAAACATGACTTTATTGACATTTCTCATTCCCATTTCTGTTGAAATATGAACAATAATCTTTTTTCCGTTTTAAACATCCTTCCCCCAGTGCCACAACAAAATGTTTTACATACCTTTGTAAATAATTATTATATACGTGTGTTGCAAAAATGGTGCTTGGTCACAGAGGGAAGAGTTCAAAATTGATAAAAAACTACCTACAGGGTATTAGTACATTATTGTTACATAAAGTATTTTTGACAATTATTGGATGTGTTTCCTAAACCTTACATATCGATAGTTTTATTCGTTTTTGCAAATATTTCACACATACACATACACTAAATGTCAAAATATTTAGAAACCAGTGCATTAGTCTAGAATTCTATTAAATGAAAAACTCGAAAAAAGGTGCGTACATTATATTATAAGATATTCTTCTGGTTGTCGTCAACACTTATCACAATCCCGATGCAACTGGCAGAACTATCTAACCTTTTTCTTTATCTGTTTAACTTGCAAATGCAAGAGTTGCATAATATTGAAGTTACATCCACATTTATGTTGAGACTAGCTAGATAGGTTCTGTGCCATTGATATACTTGATCACTCAGTGTTCTCCTTCCATTATATGTTGTTTTATTCTTTTTGTATTGGAGTAACACAAAGCACATTTATCTGTTTTGCTAGCCATTATAAAAGTTCATGTATATAGAGTATATAACTCTCATTATAATACCCGGTCAGTATTGTACATGTGTACTGCATGTGTCAATACAGTATAACAATAGATGTATAGAAAACAAACGAAAGGCTAGTTATCATGGGCACTCGGGTGAAAAGAATTGAAGTACAGTTGTGTGACGAAAAGTTTTGTTTCAACTTTACTCTTTGTTTTTCGGTTATTTTTAAAAATGTAAATAAAACTAATTAAAATAATAAGTTTATTTATTGTTTTAAAATATGTCATAATAGACATACCTTAAATGCATATGCTTATTTCACTGAAAATACAAATTGCACATTTTACAGAAAATATTACCCTTCGTCGTCAAATGCTAGAACAAAAATATAAAATAAAATTATTTTTGTGACAGTTTGGTAGGAATATAACTTATTTAAGACTATTTGAAGCCATTATATCAAATTATTTGTTATTGAAATCATGACATTGCATTTAAAGTAAGGCAAACTCTCTAGAATTTAGCCCGATGTCCTTTGCGCTATTTAGTGTTAAATGACAGATATTAGTTAGAAATTGTCATACTGGATTTTAAGGCTGAGATATATGTGTCGTGGCGTATTTTGTGTGTGTTTGGATGTCGATTAAAGCTATGCTCCTGAATTTTAACCTCAAACCAGTTTTGGTTAGCACACGCTTGCGAACACAAATATGCATATAAATTAATATGTATCTGCAGCTTACAATAATTCAGAAAATGACAAAACAAATCAGGATCGAAAACAGTACTTTTATGCTAATTGACTATGCTATAATATCGTTTTCCTCTCTAAACTACTTTACAAGCACTTCAAACTGTCAAAATTTAGCGTTTCAAAAATTTCATTACTGTTATAAATTGAAGTATATAGCGATGCGCAGACAGTGTAGTGTAACAATTGTTTTGTTTTCTTATTTTATGACTACTAAAAGATTTCACTGAAAGCAATAAAATGTCTTGATATTCGTCAATATTTGAGTAAGGCTTACAGCTACGAGTGTCTTCCTATTGCCAAAAGTTTTATTGCATTTTAAAAGCTATTCGCTGCTTGCGGGATACATGTTTCAAACAAGCCAATAGGTGTAGTTACATACGTATAAAACTACTTACCAATACAGAAAGGTAATAAAATTAGCAAAGATGTTGACACAGTGACCTGCAGCGGAAAAGAATGCATAATGTGCGGTAAAACATTTCACTACAGAGGGTTATCCCTAGATGTAGGCCATGCAAAGATCATTCTGAAAGCCTGGTTTTTTTGCGACTTTTTCTTGGCATAAGCTCTGTTATCTGTTAAGCGATTTAAATATGTGTAAGTCGACATGGTTTCTAAATACAGTTGAATCTCGGTATTATGGATTCCAAGGGATCGAGCGTGTTACTTCGATCCAAAATTCTGCTTAAGATGGTTTTTTGTTCACGTGTTTTTGAAACAGGACTTCAACCATTTGAACTGTATAATACAATAGGTGCAAACCAAACTTCTTAAGAATTTAGCGAATAATATTTTATAAAGTATTTGATATTCAACAACTCATACTGTCATCCATTTCACAAACGATAAAACAATTATACCGAACAATTTTGTGGAATGTTTAGACAATAAAAACGTTACATGTAGTTTACTCTTCGCATGTCTTAAACAAAATATGATATTTGTGACACACATGATATTATTTTTGTATTATCTAACATAAATACGGCCTAAATTTTATAGCGGGTTTTGTCAATAAATAACATGCAATGTTCACGCCAGTACGGCTAGACAGACTTTCAGTCAATGAAAAAAAAATACATCAAACACAATAAGCAGTATAAATAGTTATTTTGGTGTTTGGTTTAACTGTTTATGCTAAATGTCTGTTGGGCAATGGAATTGTGCCATTGCACGTAAAGTATTTATGTTTTAAAGCTAGATGAGCATGTATGATTATAAGTGTCGATGTCAATAGGATACATTTTTTTCTCTTAAACTGAGTACCACCTGGCTTGTCATATACTGCGTGAAATACAAAGCGAAGCTATTAAGACAAAAGAAAATAGCTTATATTTAGCTCATTATAAACATGATTAAATTATTAATGCCTAATGTTTTAGAATATCTGAGTTTAATTTTCTTACTACCTGACGAACTTGAAGGTAATAATTCCTTTAGTTTTTTTTCTTTTAATTCTTAATTCTGTTTCTTTTCAAATAAAATATACTCGTAAGTATAAAGTTTCCTCATAACTAGAATGTAATAGTATAACTACTATAGATAAACTGTAATATCTATGTCATATATTATATGAAATCGGTAATCGATCTGTCTTCAATTCATCCGAATTAAAATTGAAACTCCATTGTTATGGACACTGTGTCTTCTAGAAAGTTTGTAGCAGACGCAATGTTTTCCTATTTTAGTCGTTATGGGCCTTACCACTATTCCCCAGGAGGACTTGTGTTACTGATTTTCTGACAAACTGTAGTAAACCATTGCTCCACAAGCATTATTTTCTCAAACGCTGGATGGGGTAAAATCTTTTGTCACATTTGAAATTTACATCCTTATTATTTCACTCATGTACGTATAAGGAAATGTTAAGAAGTTACGTTCTGCATATTTCTATTCCAGTACTTCTACGAAGTTTGATCTGTCATAGATTAGTTGTCATAATCAATCCTCATCTTCGAAATTTCGTAGTTGTCAGATTGTCTATCTATAATAAGTGTAACATGATGGTCGCTACATATCTTCTGTTCGCAATGTACATGATCCGCTATAATTGCTTAAAAACCTGTTTTACCAGTTAACCCGTTTGTTTTCGTTCCGTTGATGTGGGTCACTCACCAACACCATTCAGGTAGCCGTAACAAATGCACATGTAAGATTTAATGTTAGAATTCCTTTTATTTGATATGGCATAAAAACAATCCACCAGTTTTTAAAATGTGCGAAATGCTGCAGTTCAACACGTTACGAAGAAGCTTATTGACGCAAGGACACAAACATTTTGCTTTTATATGTTACAATAATGATGTCTTCACTCTAAAAATATTTCGTTTCTTTTAACCTAAATATCATGCACATTTCCTTTTATCTTGCAGGAAACTTTAGTCCAATTTAAGCTGGTAAATAAATTTAAAATAAAGAACAAACTTGACGCCATATTTACACCACAATGTATGATTCTTTCATTTACGCTTAAAGTTGTCTCTAAAATTTCTAATTTATATATAATTTGCTGTCGTGTATAAATAGGGTTGCAATTTTATTCAAATCTCGCCAAAAATATGTGCGGCAGATCCAAGTATAAGAAGCAAAGTATGTCTCTTCCTTGATAGGTATCCGTCTAGTAAAATTGATAGATAAATGATATATGTGTTGATTGACAGGAAACAAATGAGTTTCCGCGCGAGACCACGGTATTGTAATTGTACAATTATAACTTTACTTGCAACTCTACAAGGAAAACGTTTCTCTAATACATGGTAATGTAACTGAGAATATATATTTCTAATCTATTTATTATTGTCAGTCTACAAGAAGCAGTAGCTACTTTATTAATTTCCGCAAGCCTATTTCTTTCTTAAGTCATCATCATTTATTCATGACACATACCAGAACAATAAAAGTAAGGCATGTGTTTTATTTAATTGTTTCCTCTTTAGGTTCGATACATATCAAAAACCAGAAATAAAATCAAAGTTACAGTAATAAAACAGTCCACTAAAATACTCGCAAAAGGGCTTAAAATTAAATGTAATTTTCTGTAACATCAAAAGTTGTCTTTAAGCATGTTTCAGATGATCCAAATACGATCTGTTGCTATTTTACCGAAAATTTTGGTTTTATTGTATCGATTAAATTACGGCCTGGATGATTATTATTTTCAGAGTCTCAACTGGGTCACTGAGTTCGATTCACTATTGGTTAGAAATCTCGCTTTGGATGTAGAATTCATTTATACAAGAAAGCCATCCAGCTGGCCTATCGGAAGGTATCTTGTTCTACTTAGGTCCCTACTTGTGCCTGGTAAAAACGTCCGAAGGAGCACCCGGGGTCTTCCTCAACAATCAAAAGTTGGAAAGATGACTAAATGAACTAAGTTGTGTCGGAGTGCACTGGCACTAGAAAAGAAAGAAAATGCCACTGTACATGACACTGTTATACCCTACCCCGGTTTGACAGTAGTAGCTCTTGAGATCTTGCATGTCAGAGCAAGTCGCCGGTGAACTGAATCTATTGTGCATAACACAGAGTGCATCGCGAGTTACTTGTGCTGCGACTATTATAAATCTTTTATGCTAGTGTGACGATGAAAGGCTGAAAAACTTCGCATCTCTTGATGCAAATAACCCAAAAATCATCTTACTATCTTGATCTGTTTTCTTTGTTTACAAAACACACGCTAAGCCTCGTTCTGAAACCAATGCGCCAGCATCCTTACGAATAAGAACGAAAAATGAACGGAAATCTACGACGGCATATATTGTTCACATTTTCAAATAATAAATGCAAAAGATTTCTTGTAACTGAAACTTTTCGACAATGAATGACCCATAGTTTGACAATGAAATAAAAAAGAACCATCCTTGTTGTGGGAAATTTCCTACCGAAGTCTTCTGGCATATGTCTATGTTATATACAGACCTACAAGGCCACTAATCAATTTCATTCAATTGAAAATACATAAAGTTTAACCCTGTATTAACAATGCTTGAAACTCTTGTTTTGCTCATTGACAAATTAAATAGTTATCCAATTTCGTAGTCACCTTTGTTCTGACGTTATTTCATTTAAGTTACAAAATGCTGATCACGTGGCTTCTGTTTGAACTTCTTGCAAGTATTAAACCTCATGAAGTGCTGGCAATAGTCAAAACCAGTGTAATAGTTCATAGCAGTTGGATTTTTTCTAAACGTTTCAAAGTCTACTGATTTTTTTTTCAAATATATAAGCATTTCTTAAACTATATTTCTATATAGCCAACTTTAAGAAAAGGTTGAAAGGGCTTTAATGTACAGTCAATGTATAAATTAGCACCTTCTACTCTACAAAGCAGTTAGCATATCGAAATTCCGTGAGCTAATAAAATGTTGGGAATATTGTTACAAATTTCGTTTGATTCGAAGTATTAATTGCAAATTAATTTTGCAAATAAATGTTTCGTAACTAGATGCATAGAACGCAACGAAGTAAAATACTAGCAGACTCGTTTTAATTGATTTTGTTAATAAAGAATTTTTGTATGTGCAACAACCCTCACATCCACCAGCAACAGCTTAAGCAGAACTCTACTAAGACAAAATTGAATGCGATTCATGATCCTAAAGGACCAGAATATATAAGGATTTGAGTACAATTACGGAGATAAACTTTTCACAGCTACCACATGGCACTCAAAGACTGTAATGTTAATAAAATCTTTTAGAATGCCTGATAACAGAATTACAGATAGCAAAGATACTTTTTAACCAATACCTATCACGAAATTGGGTGCACTTATACGTTTATTGCTACATACTGGGTTATCTTGTCTTCATTTCCATTATACAAAGTGCATTGTATTTAAGTGCAAGACAAAATAATTTCAGGTTGGTAAGAAGAGAAGCAAAAATAATGTACTATTTCTGAAAAGAATAATGTTCCATTTTATACATTTACGAATTGGTCTGATATTCAAAATGGGAAAAATATTTTTGCTATGAACTTGACATTGTTAAAGGATATTTTAAGAGATTATACTATAACCCTTTGTGACCTGAAGAATCATGAATAGACGCAATCGGACAGTAACTTAATCCATGATTCAAAATATGAATGTCCGGGTCCCAGATTATTTTTTCATTTCCTAAATGTTTTTATCTTTTTTTTTTCCTTTTTTTTTGAAAAATTGTTTTCTGTATCTGGGATATTTGTGAGGCATTTTATGCTTGTCTATAACTGAAAGACATTTCATAGTTTCTAAAACGAATTTAAAGGTTTGTTGTGGTCTTCACATTTTATCGCCTCTTTAGATTGCTTCTAAATATCATGCAATCTATAAGTTAAATATCAAATGAATAAAAAGTCGGTATGAGCTTTTCCTTCGTGGGTGAAATTACGATTATTGTTTTTATATGACTATAATTCTACCTGGTTTATCGAATGTTGTGATGTATTTTGCTATATAAAATATGTTCTTACTAGAACAATAGTATTGCTTTCCTGAACGTATGCTGTAACAGTGTCTGAGTTAATCATAATTAATTTTGATACAACGCGTAAGTCTATGAATTGGTTGTTGCTTTACTTAGCTGAGTTTTTACGTCAAAATGACACAGTTCTTTGATTTCTTCTAAAAGTGTTTTGAGACACGCATGATGCTCTCCTCGTCAGTATACTGGACACGGACGGGCACTTAGATAGAAGCTGACTTAGCGAAACCAACTGGACAGTTTTATAACATCACGATCTGAACAAAGGCACTAGGGGCAGCGACTGTAACCAATTACGATAAAAAGCTGTAGACTACATTAGCTCATAGTTCATCAATACAAAAATAAAACATAACTTCGAACGACATTTCATTTTTGAACAAGATGTGACTTTTTCAACTGTCTATTTCTTTCTGCGATTTTCTCAAAAATTGCTTATAAAAGCAATTATTTGATATAACAATTTGTCTAAGCTTTATAAGGACGTATCTTTTAGCGTAACATTTTGTTGAACAGGTACAATTTATCAAAGTAGCCAAGACTATTCCGGTATGGTATGATTTATTGTAGTAATGGTGTAAATTTTCTCACTAGTGTTTCTAACCCGCAAATGCACTACACCTTAAATAGTGCAAATAAACTTAAGTTTTACACACATATTGTGCTGACATTATAATATTCGGCCCAACTTCGGTGCTATCCGTATGTTTTACGAAAAGAAATTTTAGTTAAGTGTCTAAATATCATTATTAGTATTGTAAGTGTGGGTGGCTCAGTGGTAACAGCGCATGGTTTGTATGCGGGAAATCGCTGGTTCGAGCCCATGAGCGAAAACAGTGTTATTTTTCATTTTTAATTGTTTATTGATTTATGTGTTTTAAATTATAAAGTGACTCGTGAAAATCAAAATTCATGGGCTTCACGATAAAAAAAAAAAGTGTTTCGTAGCAAAAGCATTGCCGCCCGGTCATTGCACTTCGATTGTTGAGCTTGTCGAAATGTCTGAGGAAAGTTATCTAGGAAATCTTGGATCCAAGGACAAACGAATAGTATTGAATGTTTATGGTTACCTTTTAAGACAATCTACAAAATAGGAAAACATTTCAGACATTGAACGCATTGCACAGGCGACGGGGGTCGGACCAAGAACAGTCTACAGAATAAGAAAAGAACACAAAGACATGTGGATCCTTAAAATCGCCACAGCCACAGAAGGAAATATTGGATAAAAGTATAAACGTACAAAGTTTTTGTTGAAATTTGTGAAAAAAAACACAAACACTGAACGGTTTTGATCTGGCGACCGCCAGGTTCCAAGCTATTGACAATGACCACTGAGCTATCGTGACTTGCGTACATCTGTATACGCGCTTTAAATATAAACCATTTTAATTACTGGTTACTTTCCGTACACTGTACGGAATGTACCGAAAATCAACCGAAGATTAAAATATTCTGTTCACCGACCATGTAATCAATATGCATTTGACAGTTCAATAAAACAGAACAATACTGGTGTAAAACAGTATGTAAGCATTTTACATCATCAAATGTACAGGGCAACGGACCGAGTCTAATTTAACATTTAACTGACTATTCAAGTATCAAAAATGTTTGGTGTCCTTACTACATTATTCGGTATTTGTACAGCAATTTTGTAAAATAAAACTGTGTGTATCAATTATACTTACTAACAGTAAACTGTCCGAAATTGTATCAATTCTTAATTGAACTAATCCTGTTATGCAATTGATTGAATATCAATTCCTTTGTGAGTGAACATACAATTCTAAATATTACTTTTTATTAACTGATGTTATTAATGTTCAAAATTAAACAATTTGTTTTGAGTTAATGATCTATGACTTCAGTTAAATTCAAGTTATCCCAAGGAATGTATAGCATTGTCAAGTAACGATTTCCTTCTGCTACAATGTTGGTAATTAAGTAATTTTGTTATAATCTAAGTTGCAAGTCTTTGGCTATATATATATACATAAACATAAAAATGTAAACGTCTGTGTCAGATCAAGTAAATTATAAAGAAAACATAAATAACATTACATGAGTTACTAAATATTTGTCTACCGGTTTCGTTTACTTACTCATCAGGACAAATAATACAATATGTCGTCATAAAATGTGTAATTGCTAAGTAACGTTATTTTTTTGCGTACACATGTGTACACAACGTAAATATTGTGACGTCATCAATTTTGATTAAGTTTTGGTTTGAAAATGTCAATGAAATAGCGTTCTTTAGATAGCCTAGCTGAAACATCATTACTATGAAATTTGTAAAAAGAAAATATTGAAAATTTTGGGACGTTTTTTGAGCATATATCTAAATGCTTAAAAAACGTCCGTTAAAATAAAGTATAAGCAAAAATGAAATGACCTTTGATTGGTAAATTGGTAAAATTTATTTGTCAGTATCGTCATTCGTACCAATTATTCCCATGAAATAAAAACGAACTAGAACAAAACACTTAATGTTTGCACTCAGTAAAAGTCCTGACGACCCTTAGTGGTGTAAAAGTAAACTATAATTCTTTATCACTATAAATATAAAAGATATTTCTCAAATCTTATGATTTACAATATTTATGAGAGTTTAAACCAAAGCACATGCTATAGCATTTGTCTAGATCATACCCTTCAGCTTAAAGATCTAAATTTTGGCAAAAGATTAAAAGAATTGAATTTCAATAAAGACTATAAATTCATAAAAAAACAATGCTAGATATTTTCAAGCAAACAAATTCCCCTCAGGTGTCGCCGAGCATATTTGTTTTTATTATTGTTATCACCTGTTCAGTGTTGGTGCATCGTAAAACCTAAATCAACTTGTTTATAATTACGCGTGTAAAATCCAAAATTCAAACAAATTTTAAGTTACGTAACTTAGTCAGAAGATTTTCGTGTATTTTCATAAACTTTGAAATCAATTATTTCTGAAATAGAAATAAATTAAATATTTGGCACTTTAATTATGTTTCCTGCCGATATGTTACAGCTGATATGTATCGTACATTCATATAAGAAAGTGTACAACATACCATGGTATTTGAAGGATAACAATTTCTGGAGATAGGAGCTTTTAAAATCTTAAAATAGTAATCTAATGGACCGTTATTTCAGTTGGGACTCATACTTGTAGACACGTTATACAGAACATTTGTGATAAATGAACAGTTATGTAGTCAACGTAGTGGGAAAGAAAACCTACTTTAGTTTTTTTTTTTTGTTTTTTTTTTTGTTTGTTTTTTACTTATTTGTTTATAAATGGCCATTAACAGTTTTAGTCAAGAGTCACATAATGAACACGTATTTCAATATTGTACAAGTCGTTTAGGAAGAAGTGACTTTTGGAAAAAAGTTCTATTTTTAGCTCTGGTACAGCGTAGCTATGGATAAACAATATGATCATTTTGGTAGATGAACGCTCAAGGAACATTTCTGTAACACTATTTTATAAATACTGACCGACGGTTAAGGAAATATTGTCTAGATATGATTAGGTTTAGTTTTTGCGGTCATGATTTTGAATAACAATAATCTTAAAGAGTCGTCCAAGACAGATTTATATTAAATTAAATGTATCTTAAAATCAGACGAACAGTTTAAATACTAAATAATGGGAAATGTGACTATAACTACGCCTCTTAGGGCCATGTATCTTTTACAATTTGAAGATGTGTTGTAGATCTTTACGAAAGGAACAGTTGTTTAAAATTAATTTAAATTCGGTCTTATAGTTTCTGAAAGCAGGTTTCTAAAATTCCCGCTATAAATTCCAGTATTCACTATATGTTTTTCGAAAAAAGTAATCAAAAACAATCCTGAAATTATTTAGGAAATTTTTGACGACAAGATTTCTACATTTCCCAATAAATACAAATAGGGAAAAGCGACCATGCCCTCCAGCGGTCATGCATTATTTGACGAATCATCATTTGACATCATTTTCTGTGTTGTCAAAAACATACGTATGTCTGGCGAAATTGTATAAAAATGTGCCGGTGTAATGAAGTATTTCGACCCCCATAGAATAACGACCCCCCCGGTCATTATTCTATAGAAAATGTGACTCCTTTCCTGTAAAATATTGACTCCCCTTATAAAAAAACTGACTCCCTTTGAAAACTCTATAGAATAACGACCCCCCGGTCATTATTCTATAGAAAAACTGACCCCTCCAAGTAAAATACTGACTCCCTAAAGATGACTCTCTTCGAATCTCATAGAATAACGACCCTGGTTATTATTCCATAGAAAAAGTGACTCCTTCCATGTAAAATACTCACTGCCGAAATTACTACATTCGAACTCTCATACAATATCGATTCCCGGACATTATTCTATTTAAAAAAGTTACTCTTTCCGTGTAAAACACCGGCCCCTAAAAAGACTTTCGACGATAATATCTATTAAAAAGTGATCCCCACCAAACCTAACGGACAATTTTACTAGATCTACAACTCTAATACCCTCCATTGCCAATAGTTAACATTTTGATTGTACTACAACTACTGGTGCCGCTACTTCTATTGCTATTACTACATGTACTTCTTCTACTACTACTACTACTTTACTACTTCTACTACTACTACTACTACAACTGCTACTACTGATACTACTATACCTGCTTCCACTAATACGTCTTGTACATCTACCTCTTCTTCTCCTGCTGCTGTTGTTGCTGTCACTTATTCCTCTGCTGCTGCTGCTGCTGCTGCTGCTGCTGCTACTGCAACTGCCACTACTACTACTACTACTACTTTATATTGTTGCCGCTACCGTACTTTACTGCCACAAGTATTGAAACTTCTATTAATACTAAGTTATATGCTAGCAGTTTCTTGTGCAGTTTTCTTCTGAAGAATTACTTCATACCGAAGTTTGCAGGGATTATTGATACTGTTGTTTTGTGAACGTATTGTGAATTGTTATTTTCCTGAAAAAAAATGTATACACCAAGATACAGCGTCTAGAAATAGAATCCCTTTTCCCGTTGCGGAATGCTCTGATTTCTGTGTCAAGTGATGGTATCTGGGGCTAATGGTCAAACGGAAGGACGGACGGACGGACAAGGGCAAATCTATATGCCCCCCTCCCCCGAGTGGGGGCATAAAATGCAGCAATTAGGCCTTAGATACATGAGTTATCACTAAATTTGACCAAATGACCGGGGGTCGTTTTTTTATGGGAGTCAATATTCTTCGTGAGGTGCAGTTTACTTTACGTGGGGGAGTCATAGTACTATGATCTGGAGGTCATAATACTATGACCGGGGGGTCACTTTTTCTATAGAATAATGACCGGGGGGTCATTATTCTATGGGGGTCGAAATACTTCATTACACCGGCCGTCCTAAGGATATGATCTTATGCAAATGTCACAACAATAAGATATTTACTTTCGGACGTCATTCGTTTCTTCTACTTGCTTTAGTTAGACTCAAGCAACACAAAAATAAATGAAATATTTACCAGTTGTGCACTTTTTCACATTTACGGTATCGTAAGTCAGGCTCAATATACGAGCTTGACAAGGTATGCTTTGAGTTAGGGTTACCATAACAATGTCTTAAATAACCTCTTACATTCAGCGATATCGTAAGTTTCCAGTTACCCATACCTGATTAACTACATTTAACCCATTGGCAGTCCAGATGTTTGATTACTGTTAAGATGACTTTTTTATCCGAAATTGTTTGATTCTTCAAACTGTTTGTTATATTATCTATAAACAACGCTTTTGTGCTTGAAATGTGGCTAAACTACAGACAGTATCACTATGGTGCACAGTCTACATTACGGTTTCTGTGCTTCGCAAACTTCATAACGCATGCTCGTATCATTACCAGTGTCCATCAAATACTGGAGTTTTATTATGTCTGGTATTAAACACCGGCGAACCATCATGGATAACTAATACTAACTAATTAAAGGAGAAAGTGGATACATGTATATTAGTTGCAATACAGGAAATAGATATTACGAATTCTTTTCATCAGAAAATTGATTAGTAATAAACGTATTCTAAATCCTTTAACAGTAAAGTTGGTCAACGACTATCACTAACGTAACTGGGAGTGTCTTGTTGGTAATGGCACTTAAATAGTTACGTAACACTTTTATTCTACGAGCCCACAGGCGTGGAGTATTTGTGATGGCTTTTTATGAGTGCAGAGTATGTCATGAATGACGATTTTTTTTCCATTCAATTTGCAAAATTTCAAAGTTTTATTTTTAATGTCTGATCTGGCTCATAATAATAGCATCAGATTTAACAACACAGACAAGAAAAATAAGTTTCACTAGAAAAAATGAAGCAGGAAAGAAATCAAAGAGCAGAAAAGAAAGCAATTTGTGTCGGACATAACGTGGAAAATTCCTTTCGTTTTCAGTTTGATGAATGCGCCAGAAAGAAGGTTGTTGTTTTCGCGTGTAAATAATTTTATTTTTTATTTTATTTTTAATATTAATTTATTATATTATAGGCATTGTTATTTGCCATATTTATTTCATATGATAGGGGGTATAGGCCGTTTATTCCAACCGAAATTCCGGATACTGCTTTGTACATGCATGTAAAGTTAATTTATGCTCAATTTTAAACCCACTTCATTGTATTACTTTTATTCGTATGCATATAATAAGTAAGTTTTATACTACAATTCCTGTATAAGTATCTGTTAAAGATTACTGTGCATTTGTTAAGGATTGTTGTATGTTGTGTATCGTGTTGATAATATGTCATTGTCTCTATGTATTAAGTTTGTAACTCACTCTGCAACTCCTTAAAAGTACAAGGCTCTGTCATCTTAATGTAGTCATGGTCTTGCCCATTCCTCCCTCGGTAATCAATACCAAACTTATTACACAGTACGTACGTCTGGAACAAACCGCCGTTAACAGTGTCTTATATTTTTAGTTTTATACTTTGATTATTTTAATTTTTTAAGTTACTTATTTATGTGTTTAATGTTTGATATGCATAATTAAAGTCAAACTTTTCACAAATGTCACCTAACAATAAGGCAAGAACTGGCCTTTCAACCAAGGTGTCTTGCATTTGAAAGTATTTTTGCTCTATTATCTCAACGTAGGTTTCTTACAGGCTGACATTTAGAAATATAAGAACAATGGTATTTCCTGAGAGGTGGCTGATTGCACAACATTGACTGTTTGTCCTTCCAAAATACCGGGTGATCAGTATATAACTCTATAGTGGTAAAGGTGTTTATAGTAGTGAACATTTCAGTCAAAAATCATTGCTGCGTATTCATAAGCTGTTCTCCTAAAGGAGGAGGTGAAGAAAACAACAGTAGCCTCTAAGTAATGCACCAACGTAATCGTCAGCATATAACACTTGGGTTATAATTTTCTTGTTCCTTTTAAACTGTGTGTTTCACGCCCCTAGGCGGAATAAAATGATATTTGTTGTGTTTCATTCATTGTAGGGTCTACAAACGTTATATCATCCCCTGTTCTATCGGTACTACGTACACTGCTTTGTTTAGCTTGGAGTATCCTTTTGCTGCATCTTGCAGCAACTTTCGTACTTGTGTGAACTGTTAGTTGTGATTGTATATCAACGCAATAAAACGTTTCTTGTCATTATATGATGAATAAAGTGTTCAGAATGTTTGCAGTGCAATTATTCACTCCGTTTCAATGACAATTTTATATAAATTCCAGATGTTATCATCAGCAGATCAAGTAAATCAAAGTCATCTATAAACAATCCCTGGTAAATATACTTCGTCTTTCACTTTGTTAAAATATTTCTGCAGATAATCGTTTTATTCAAATATCTTTCATGAAGAAAAAGGCTAATTTAAGTTCATGTCAACTTGTTTGCTTTTGAACATATACAATGGTAAAAGTATAACCCATTTTCGGTTGTTTGAGCCTCACTCAAAGCATTGAATTCTTCATGTTAGGAAGGTCGGTTGTTTTACACAGATGCCCTCCCGTGATGAAATAATGCACGTGGCGGCACCTGAGTTTTCCTGCACCATCAAAGCTGGAAAGTCTTCCATATGACCTATATTTATGTCGATGCTATGTTAAACCCAACAAAACCATTTTTCGTTCCGCTCTCTAAAAATGTAAAAGAATTTCCGTCACAAATTTTCAAATTTTATAACAGCTTGATTGAATCAAGTTTAAAGCAAAATTTCCCAGTCATGTAGCCTATATTGTCACTTCCGGTGTATTTTTAAAAATAAACAATTTCCTTCAGACCTTTCTACCGATTCGTTGCAAGATAGGTAATCACATTTACCGGAAACTGAACCATAATCGTATGACACTGTGAGCAATGCTTTCAAATATAAACGGTTATGAAATGTTCATTAAACCTAAATCTATCTTTTTCCCCTAACATAATTTTTCTTCAAAAGAGAAGTATTCATTTGTCGCTCCCCTTCAGAAAATATGAATGATTAATTTGTATGGCAGTTAAAATATTCAACTATAGGCCCGTTATATTACTAGACAGAATGTCCGAACCTCAAACTAATTCCAACATGAAGTTTTATTGCTTTAGTTAAGTATACAATACAGGATACAAATCAACAGAAATCCAATCCAAATCAGGTGATATTTAAGGGCAAATTTATCTACCATAAAATCAGTTAAACCAAATATTAGCGTCATTTCTTTTTTCACATGCATGCATTACACAATAATGCAGTTCAAGAAGCATAAATAATTGTAATAACTGTTTATAAATTTCAAGCAAATATTGATATCATCAAGTACTCCACCCATCTGCAGTTACATGGTGAATACATTTTTGTTTCACGAATCCCCTATAAATGTATTTTCTTGTTTCTGACTTATACACATGTTTGGTCTTTAAACTTGTTAACTCCAACGCCGACGAATCTGTTTTAGAAATATGTTTGTATAAATTTGGTTAGAAAGTATGTTCTGAATTTTGACACCCCAACGCTTTTTAAAAAAGATGGTAAAATACTAGATGTAGGCTACCAGTAAGTGCTAGAGATCTTAAAATATCTTTTTACTGATATTCAAAGAACACACTTATGCTGTAGTTAACCAGTAGAAGAACAATACAGCATATGGGCCACAGTAACAACCCCATTAAGTAGTACATGTAGATGTTGATGCAATACCACAAGTTAAAATGACCAGACTTCTACGCTGTTTTATTAATCTACATCATGATGTTGCAATGTAAACATTCTGATCTTGATCAATCATTCTAAAAATAGGAGAACGTGTGAAATTTTAGAAATAACGAAAACGCTTTCCCTGTAACTCTGGCTGCAAATAAGCATATCAGCATAAATCATAAATGCGTTTTAAATAAACGACTAGAATTATATAGTTTCTTGCACACGTTTATGTAAAACCCGCTATGTCTAAACAGTTTTCACAGACAACTGTCTTCAAACGCATTAGTCCTAGAAATTGCTATTCCAATTTTGTTAACAAGTCGCGGTCAGAAATTTGTACAAACCGGACAGAAGTTGCGAAATTGTCATTTGTGCAGGAAAGAAGCGCTTACCATAATGTCCAGTACTGGACAGGTATAGTGACATACGTTTAAAATATCATGCTTTCTGTTTATGCAGGTAAACTTGTGTTTGGTTAAATTTCAACAGAGCACAATTGTCTGAACAGTATACAAACTCATTACTGTTTTTTTCAGGCAAGGGTGGAAAAAAGTGGTAGACAATGAAAGCAGTAACATTTTTATTAAAAAAAAATAAACAATGAGACAAACATTTCCAACATCTTTGGACGGTTCAAAAATTCCATGTTAAACATACGATAAAGCCCGAAACGCGTGAAAATGTTCCGAATGTAAATCGGGTGAAGTAGGCGCTCTATGTACAGAGTTAGATTATGCGTCTTGATACTGTTTCAGAGGGGTCGGTCAATTGTGGGTTATTGATTACACTGGGCGAGTCTACTTACTTTTTACTTGAGGATGAAAAAAACGTGTTTTTTAAATGTTGCTCTTAAACAAGGGTGGCGGTTGAACTACAAAAAGTACAACAACAGTTAATTCACAACAAATCGTACGGTATGTTTTAAAATCAGTAGAAGCTAGTCGTATTTACGCTTATGAGACCTGTTTCACCCATAAGTAAAGAATTCATAGGTCCATCATGAAATATTTTCCCCAGCGCGCATATACTTCGCCTATTCAATATGATCGCGGCCGCGGTCAACAAACATGTCGTTTGAACTCATGCCAGACAAATACGAATTAGTTGATTTTATTCGAAATTTATGGCAGTGTTAGTTAATCCATCCTACAAATTTACTTGCTACCGTTTGGAAAAAATTTTCGATTTTGAAGTTGGAAATATTTTAGATATGTATGATGTTCTACGAAAGGAACAAAATGTGCAACCTCATTTCACCTAAACTGTTGTTGTTTTTTTTTGTCAGAATTTTTAGTTTTTTTTCCAAATGAAGTTTCTGAGTATAATTAAACAAATAATCTACGCGGTTTGTTCCATACCGTGTGTAATAGTTTGATTAAAATTTTGTTAGAGCATAAAACTATCATATCAAGCATGCATAAGGCGCTTTATCTGAATTATTTAAAATACAGATGAATTTCAACTTTGAGGTCAGTATGTCAAGGGTTCAGTCCGAAATGACCCTGAACAGTTAAATGGTTTCCGGATGATAACTTGACAACACTTGGGCGCAGGATCATAAAAGTTGAGCGTTAGTTCATGATCAGCAGATGACCCCTATTGATTTTGAGTTCAAGGTCAAGATCAAAGTGACCCATAACAGTTAAACCATTCCCTGACGATATCATGTGACCGTTTACGCCTAGGGACATGAAAGTTGATAGGAAGGTTGACAATGACCAGCAGATGACACCTATTGATCTGAAGGTCAGTAGGTCAAAGATCAAAGTCACAGTGACCCGGAACAGTTGAATCGTTTCCGGACGATAACCTGAGAACGCATGGGCCTAGGATCACGACATTTAATAGGGAGGTTGATCATGACCAGCAGATGACCCCTACTGGTTTTGAGGTTCGACTTTGACATTGGCTTACTTCTGTGACAAGGCCGTATTGTGGGGGTATAATTCGTCACTCCTGTGACAGCTCTAGTTTTGTACTACTGAGTTACACATGTTTTAACACACAACACCTCGTACATACTGGTTTTATTTCTACGTAGGTTTTGACGCTCCCGGTAGGAAGGAAATTAGGTGCTATTTAAGATGCGTGGTTCTGTGACTATACTAGCCAAGCAGGTTCTGCAAGAATTTGAAACGGTTCTTCCCCATCCAAAGCCACATTTTATAAGAGGATAAGGCTATTCAATAAGACACGGGTTTATTATTTCGAACCTCAAAGGCGGATAAACAGCAAACAGTTGCTCCAATGAGAGAGCAAGAGCGACCAGTTTTCACAAAAAGAACTCATAGTTGCAAACGGGTTCTATACAAAATATTCTTCAGTTCCAATGCCTTGCTGTGCAAATAACCAATGCAAGCGGTTGATGTACCATGGATATTTTTTCACAGTATAAGGAGTTTGAAAACATTATATAAACTGGTTTACTGGGCATCTGCTTTATTTATGACAATGCATCGGCACTAAAAATACTATAAATATTCAAATCGTTCTGACAATACAATTGCGTTTTTTTTGCTTTAATATGGATTTTGTCTTCATTGATTTTACACAGTCAAAACGCATATAGACAAATGTGAGATTTGAATGTATCAGCTTGCTTCGCAATTCGTGTAAAGTAACACCTTTGGGGCTAACATTGGTCGTCCTTATATATTTGTAATTGCCAATTTCAATATTTTCGACAAAATACAAATAAACATTGTCAAGGATTCTCGCGGCATGGTAAATTATAGCATACAAAGACAATTCTAACAATTCTATTAGGTATGTTATAAAGAAATTGCAATATGGTTATGATCTTTCATACTTTTTTAATTGTTTGATCAATTTTGCAGCAGTATCTTACAAGACAATGACAAACTAACTAAAAAATAAAGTGTTTCTTTTTTTTCTTTTTTTTTCAGACATAACTAATACTAGTATGTTACTTTAAAGTGTTTTGTTCAGTTTGACGGACGTGAAGGATACTTTAAGTGTTTTCACTGTTTAAGGATTATGATAATAATAACAATGACAATAGTACTGATAGTAATAAAAATATCTTTTTAAGTTTTAAAATTTTAAGTTAACCCTTTACCACACAGAACAGAAGCCAAAGTAACCTCTTTTACATAACACTGATAAGTGATAATCAATAATCTATAATCGGTATATGGCTGATAAAGGTGACTGTCTTATCTGAACAGAGGTGTTGGCATTATTTTGTGATTACAAACACTTATGTTAAAAATGTCATTATTTTAATATTTTCTGTAAGTTTGACATTATTTTTGTCAATATAAAGTTTATAGCAATTTAAATTCTCTTTCCGATGATACAAAATTTATTGTAGTTTCTCTTTGAGTTTCGAAGATATAAAGTGTTAACGTACGGGAATATGTATTTTTAGGCATAAAATTCTGTTTTGGATTACTTTCACATTGAAATTCATATACAATTTCATTTCAAAATGATGTTTGAAAGTTTGATTTATAGTTAATAGACTTATCTTCCGAATCGGAAACAGTAAGTATTTATATAAAAAAACAACCATCAAACTGAATAACACTACAAAAATAACGGATCGTAAAATTTCTGAAAGTGCAAAAAGATCGCTGAGATCGAGACTCGTAACCGACTACAGTATTCTTGTGCTAAAAATTAAAATATTTTTAGGATAATATTACGTAATATTTTGATGATCAAACGTCGGTACATCACGGGTGACTTCCGCTGCAATTAACTCTTGGGGTGTCATAAAATATTTGAAAGCCGCGGTCCTTCTGTTTTGATTAACACTTCCCGTTATGTAAGGTCATAAATTCCAAGCCATCGTATACACAAATTGTTGTTTAGGGGAAATCTGCATGTATCACGCGTGACCTTCATGACCTAACACATTTAAAAATACTTTGATGTTAAATGGTTGTTATTTTTAGAACGAGGAAAGCCCGCGAACCGGCCAGTTGCAAGCAGTTTTCTCAGTAATTTTCCATGACGTAGCGTGGTGCACATGTAGGAAATTTCTTTGCAAAGTACTCGATAAATTTAAATAGTAACCACATGATCTTGTACGTAAATAATGATGACGAAATCCCATATTTTGAGTTAGTAAACATCCGGAATTTGTTTCTTTAGGAAAAGAACGAAAATAAAGCGATTGATTATGAGACACGGGATAAAACGATTCTGTTCAAATGGCCGTTAATCGGTATAATACGTTTCTATCGGGGAACCGATAGACACGGGTCAATACGTTTCTGTTTGGTAATCGATAGATACGGTGATAAACGTTTCGGTGTGGGAAAGGGTTAAAATAAAATTATGCAATGCCGTATGCAGATATAATATCAATAAAAGAAAACAATTCAGCAACAATGTCCAAAATCCTTAAAATCAAGTTAATGTGTTTCATATTTCTTTTGATTTTTAAAAGCCAAATAAAGATATATACGTGCAAGGCATTCCAGACTTGAATAGCATAATATACATGAATGTACTTTGGACAAAACATTTATATTTTAAGCTGATGTTTGCGCATATTATTCATTTATTTAAATATACTAAGAGCTTCGAAATATAGGAAGGAGTCAATTCTTTGAGATCTATTAATGCAATCTGTTTTTAATAACGTTATTGAGCTGTATTCTATACATAACTTTAAAACAGTGTTTAGATAAGTATTTTTAATATAATCGCTGCAGTTCTGCTCAGTAATTATATATTCTTTTTGTTTATTCCACTCTAAAAATTCGTCTATGAAAATACCAAATAAGTTTTGTAAATTTTCTTGATGTAAGTTTATACAATTTGTATGCGTTTGATTTCCTTGAATGAAAAGGAATTCCATTTTTCGAATAGTTTGTTTTTGTTCTGTAATATAAAGCTGCAATATTGATCAACAATTCAAACAAAGAGGTTGCATGTCTGTTGTAAATTGTTTAAATCTTAGGCAATATAAGCATTGTATAATTAGATATAAGATACCAAAGACAAGACAATGATCTCTCAGATGAGTGGCTATTGTTTATGTTAGATTTATCTCCAACAAGTCATTTGTTTTAGTAGTGTTACAGAAAAGTATTTACGTTAAACATGTTTAAATATAAATCACAATTAAGTACCGTATATCGGGTTATTTCTACGGGGGAAATATTTCTGCGTTTCTGCGGTCTCTCGGTAAAATCGCAAAAATATTTCCAGCAGAATATTCATCCAGCAAAAATTTAAAACGCAATTTAATCTGCAGAATAACGTTCTTTCACGCATTTTTACCCGAGGTATTTATTGGAAATTACCGTCGTTATCTAACAATTACCGATAATGATATAATTAAGTGTGATGGTCAATCAAAGTCCTAATTGTTAATCCCTCAGAAAACGTTTATGTTTTGTGAATGAAATATACTGAGTGAATTTCACTTAAATTGTTCTTATTAATCCCTTGTAAAGATCTTCCTAACTATACTTTAGTAACCTTCATACGGGTGTAACTGTTATGCCGATATATCGAAGTTTGCAGTTGTAGTTTGTTCAATTGTTGTTGGACTTATATTTTTCAATTCGCATGTTTAATATCCTACAATGCATTCATTAAAAGCAAATGTACTTAACAGCAGTTACCGGTAATTTAGTTTATTGTTTTCATACGCTATCATTCTCACGATGTCCGGTAATGCGAGGAATTACCTCCTACTTGGCATCGAAAACGCAGAAATTGTTCTTCCTTTTATGTGAAAACGCAGAAATTAAACACGCAGAAATTTCTTACACAATTTTTGGAACCAAAACGCAAAATATTTTGACCGCTGAAATAACCCGCTATACGGTATACAAATCAATCAATGTTCGTAGCGCCTAATGGTTCAGTCATGTTTTAAACTCGCCATAAGCTATATATATGGACATGTGTTATTACGAGACTTTGAATGCTTTGTATTATTGACCTTGTATAATATAAATCAATATTTATACACACTCAGTTTTATTTGCATAGTATAAGAAGCTTTAGCAGACTGTCCAAAGATTTGGCGAAGATAAATTTTGTTGCCGTTTGCCGATCACGTCATTTGTCAACTGAAGTGATGCACTGTAATTTGTGCAAGTGGAGAATCTAAGTGTCAAATGCAGTTTCACAACTGGTTCTGTATACAAAAGATATATATATATATATACGTACATAAAGCAGCATCGAAATTAATCTTATTGGGTTAGCGGACGTGCTGGCATGTGCGTGTTCGTTTGTACTGCTAGGTGCTTTGCCGTAATTGGTCTCGAATAAGTGGTGGTGATTTAGTTCGTATAAATTCTCTCTACTATATAATAATTTATAATGCGAACTTGTGTCCTAGCGGATCTCACGTATGGGAAAGTCAACTGTTCTGAATATAATTATACCCTTAATGCAAACTATCTTTATATATTCAATGTATCCTCGGGATCCAGCTAACTTTCAGAGAGAGAAAATATAGCTTCTCTGGTCCCAATCAGTTAAAATGACTAAAATGTCACTATTGATTTGTGAGACATGAAAACAGAGATTTGAGTAAATATATGCAAATGTTGAACCAGTACGAATGTGTAGTACAATTCGGGCTTGTACATAAAGCAGCATAGAAACTCACCTTACTGGGTTAGCGGACTTGCTGTGGCATGTGCGTGTTCGTTTGTAGTCCTAGGCGCTTTGCCGTAATTGGTCTGGTATAAGTGGTGGTGATTTATTCAATGTATCCTCAAGATCTAGTTAACTTCAACAAAGAGAAAATATAGCTTCTCTGGTCCCAATCAGTTAAAAAGACTAAAATGTCACTACTGATTTGTGAGACATGAAAACAGAGTTTTGAGTAAACATATGCAAATGTTGAACCAGTACGAATTGTGTAGTACATTGTTTGTACAATTCGGGCTCGTACATAAAGCAGCATCGAAATTAATCTTATTGGGTTAGCAGACGTGCTGTGGCATGTGCGTGTTCGTTTGTACTGCTAGACGCTTTGCCGTAATTGGTCTGGTATAAGTGGTGGCGATTTAGTTCGTATAAATTCTCTCTACTATTTAATAATTTATAATGCGAACTTGTGTCCTAGCGGATCTCACGTATGGGAAAGTCAACTGTTCTGAATATAATTATATCCCTTATTGCAAACTATCTCTATATATTCAATGATCCAGTTAACTTTCAGAGAGAGAAAATATAGCTTCTCTGGTCCCGATCAGTTAAAAAGACTAAAATGTCACTATTGATTTGTGAGACATGAAAACAGAGATTTGAGTAAATATATGCAAATGTTGAACCAGTACGAATGTGTAGTACAATTCGGGTCGTACATAAAGCAGCATCGAAACTAACCTTATTGAGTTAGCGGACGTGCTGTGGCATGTGCGTGTTCGTTTGTACTGCTAGGCGCTTTGCCGTAATTGTCTGGTATAAGTGGTGGCGATTTAGTTCGTATAAATTCTCTCTACTATTTAATGATTTATATGCGAACTTGTACTCTAGCGGATCTCACATATGGGAAAGTCAACTGTTCTGAATATAATTATATCCCTTAATGCAAACTATCTCTATATATCAATATATAGCTTCTCTGGTCCCAATCAGTTAAAAAGACTTAAATGTCACTACTGATTTGTGAGACATGAAAACAGAGATTTGAGTAAATATATGCAAATGTCGAACCAGTACGAATGTGTAGAACAATTCGGGCTCGTACATAAAGCAGCGTCGATTGCTATTATAGAATGTTCAAAATAGACACTACTCATTTTCAAACATGTAATGGAAGTAACATTTACTCAGAACAAACGCGTGATTCATAACTTCACCAACGAAATACGTACTTCAAACTTACAACCTTATTGATGTCTGAATAGGGCTCAACAAATTAGCTTATTTGCTTGAATTTGACTGTTTTCTAATGTTGAGTTTCGGTCACACCAACATAGATTTTTAATGCCATATGGTGACTTTTCATCATTTGACGACGGAGGTAAACCCAAGATTAATGAAACTTTTATCCTAAATCTGGGGTGTGCTAGATTTGCAGTTATTATTTCGAAATATATATTCGAAAATAATAGCCTAAAACCACTTGTAGACGCTACCGTAAAACCATTTTAAATGTATTCTAGATCCAAATTTCTTATTTGAAAATATGAACAGTTACTACATATAGTTAATATGTAAATATAAAATTAACAGGGTAATGTGTATTAACAGTACTTTGTATTTAGTTTTAAAAAGTATACATTTTTTACATGAATTAGCTAAATACACGAGGAAGAATTGACCTCCGGATCGGTATCACAGAAAATCGGTATCAGGGGAGACAACGGCTATATATTGTTGCCTCATCATCTTTTCATTGCGTATACAAAAGTCAAACAGACTGTATGAAGTTTGAATTATAATAAGGTTTTAGCTTAACAACTAATTTTTACATAAAAGGTAGTATGTTTATGATAAAATTATCAAAAAAAAATACTGCAATCCGTTACATGTCTAACAGAAACAAATATCGTAAGTGTTAAAAATGTCATTAATTACTTATCGAAAAACGAAGGCCAGAATATTGAGCGTGACATGACAATATCAGTGCTTACAATTGCATACAAATTTTCTTGACTAAATATATACATATATTGTTTTAGTAACTAATTCAGCTTTTCTTTTTCCTAAGATTTGTAGTAATATCATGTTGCGAAAAATAAAAATGGCATTATAATTATATTTTGCCATTACCAAAGATACGCATTTATTAGTGTTTGTATATGTCTGTGTTGTATTATAAGGACATACAGTCTAGAAATAGGTATAAATGGGTACTATCACAATAAAAACTGGACGTTATCTTAACAAACAGGTGTTGGTTTTTGACACTTAATCATTATTATTATTATTATTATTATTATTATTATTATACCAGATTTATATATTTATAATTAAAGATACAGATCTACATACACAATTAAAATTAAATACATTTGTGGATGATTTTCTTCGTTTGAAATAAATATCTAAAACACTATCTTAGTGGAAGATGGGGATTGGATGTTTTTAAATTGAGAAATACAGGCAATATAATTTGCTCTTCACATAATATTTCATCTAAATGTGAATGTGGATTGGAAGAAGAAAACGCTCTTCCTTTTATTTTATTCTCGTTTCCGTGCTGAAAGACCTCCATTTCATTACTACATGCTACTTTCATACTTGCAGTAAAAATACGGTATTTATGGTAAAGAAAAATTAACAAACAAAAAAATTCATATTCAATGGAGTACAAACGTTTATAAAACATACAACATTGTTTTATTCATGTCAATAATGTATCTCACCATCATATGCATTTTTAACATCTTATGACAGGTCACTTGCAGACAGACACTTTTACTTTTTGGAAGTATTTCTTTGAAATTTCATAAAACAAGACATTAATACTGTCATATATATATATCTTACAATGGCACAAACATTTTTATATTCCGTTAAGTTACAATGGAACCGGAAACGTCAATAGTTTCCATTATCGTCATTATATTTAAACAATTACTATGAAAAATAGCATTTAGAGCCTTAGAAATAGCTGAGACTTATACTATCGGCATTAACCCACCTGGCGTAATTTGTCTCCCTTTTGTGTCACTTAACAAACACTAAGTTGACAATTATTTACGTATGAAACAGTACGTTCATCGATAGTTATATATTTCATTTCTCGACGAGAAATACTTGTAGCTGTGTATGTCGAAAACATCGTTGACGAACCGAGCAGAACAGTTTGATTAATTTTGAAATAAAACTGTAAAAGCCTATTCGAAGATCATCCATTTCAATAATACATGGCTTCAGAGGCGGTGCAACTTAAAGAAAATGTTGATAAATTACTGACGGATATCTGACAAAAGTCGGACACAATATCTCCGATGCTGGACGGCGAATGGGCAAAACTTAACAGAAGGGATTCATGATGATTTGAATACATTGTTTATGTTGGGCATTCACATATCATTTCTGTCATTTGTATGCTGAGCAATTAAATGCACTATTTAATGTTTCACAAGTAAATTGTGATGCAATCCTAACATAAATTTTTCTCTGTCTTAGTGAAATATTCGCCTACTGCTTAAATAAAAATTAGTGACAAACGTTTCTTGAAAAAATGAACGATTCATTTGATTCTTCTGCCACATTAAAACACTCCCCTTTTTCTCGAACATACTGCAATCCAGCTGTATATTTCCTGTCTACTTCAGAGCTACTACAACCCTTCTCATCGTGTGTAATACACAAACACCATGCATTTACATTTACAGGGTGTGTAATATTACAAAGAGTGTCAACAAACACACGCCATGCAACTTCACTAATTCGTACATCATAAAGGTAAATATGTTCCAAATTGACCATCTCAGAAGAACTATTGAATATACTGCTAACAAAAGCAAAGTTACGTAATTTGAGTTGAAACAGCTGGCGCAGTGACTGTAACAGTGTGACAAGATCGCTTGTGATACTTTCACTTTCAAGTGGTCCAGAGGCAAGTCCCATTTCAAGCTCTCTGAGATTGTTTGATCTTTTGAGAATACCAAATATTGTCATAAAATTACTTCTGTTCAGATCAGAGAATTTAAATCTCTCTAGATTTGAAGCGTTGGCAGATTTCACAAGTACCTGATTATCAAAGTTAAGATACTTTAGTTTTTTATGCTGGGACACATCTAATTCGTGCTGCTTTTTGCATTCACACATTATTTTGAGTGATATTTGTTCGAGACGACTGGTACCAGATATGAATGTGCACAGGACGTCGCAGTTTGTATGTGTCAAATTAACACCTTCCATGTTTAATGCGATCAATTGTTCTGTGTCGGGAAGCCGGCGGATAATTGTTCTGGATATCGCATCGTATTTATTTTCAAACTTGAAGGAAAGAGACACTGCTTTCAGTTTTGAAGCATTTACATCAAATATCTCATAGATATCATAGTTAATATCGTCATTATCATCTGGATAATAATCACTCAAATGTATGCATACTGCTTCAAGTTGCCGACATTTTGGTATATATTTGAATATTTTTCCAAGATACTGGGCATTACTCTGTATATTGATTCTAAACGAAAGGACAGTGTCAGAAAACATGTACTCTTTATCAAGATTTGCAGAGACATAACCGCCCACTGTATTTTCGTCCACAACAATATCACCCAGATAAAACATTGGCTTTATATCTTTTTTGCGTACCTCTACTTCTTTCATAGAGTTTTGAATAAACTGTTGGATATCTGACACACGTTTGTAGTGAGTAGATTGATTTTCTATGTTTTCTCTATATTCTAGAAAAAGTCCATCACTTGAACAAATATCATAAACATATTTTGACAAGGATGAGGCTATTTTAGGTTCGAAACCACAAAGCATGATTAATATATTTGCTTGTTCAAAAATGTCATCAACAGTCCTACACTTAAAGACATCTTTAAGAAACTGTCTACAAATTTCAGAGGTAATAGCTTTCCCTCTCTTTGTCGAGTTAAATTTGATGGCAATATACATAGCAGCTAGAAACTCATGTACTGACGTGTGAACAAATGAGAACGAAAGTTTATGACACTCACTTGCAGACAAACTTGGGCGAATTTCCTTAGTTAAAATCCCTAGCTTTAAACAACAGTCCCTTGCTTTGTCCGACATTTTCAGTTGCTCAAATGTAGATGGGTCAAATGTCAAAGACGGTTTCTTATTAAACGTTGTTTCATACGCTAACTCTGACATAATCTGAATAAGATATGTGTATGACATGCACATCTCAGTACTTAATTCAGTAAAAATGTCAGGGAGTTCTTCCATAGCTCTAGAAGACTCTGATATTTCCTTTACTGTTTTGAATAAAGGATCGGTGGGAAAATGTTTATCATGCCATACAAAGACAAGATCCAACATTCTAGTGTAAATAACACATTTTGAAGTTTCATAAAGTTTGCCATCAAACCATAGGCATATCAGTTGTTGCAACATTATCGGTATATGCCTTATATCTTTGAACGAATATTCATCAAGTTCATTTTTGCAGTTTTCTGATTTTTCTTCTTTATGAAAAATATCATTTAATATCGGAACAGTTTTGTCAATCATGTTATTTACAGATGTGTTATCAAACCCTGTAAGTACAATTTTTTGTTTTATCTTGTTTCTGTACCTAATATGCCATAATCTTGACGTAAATAGGACAGTATAATCTTTGAAAGGGTCAAATGGAAGACACTGATTAGATAACGCAGATGTTGAAGTCCATTCATCTAAACCGTCCAGTACAATAAGAATACTAGCGGATTCCTTATGTAAAAGAGTTTCCACAAATTCATTATCGTATTGCTTTTTTAGCATTTCCTTGATTGTGACCTCGACTTTACAGTGACGAAGAGAAATATAAAACACAAACTCAAAGTTTTTCATTTCCTCGATTCCATCGAACTCATCTTTAATCTCCTGATCTCCCGAATGTGCCAAACACCAGTAGTTTATCAAACTTTTGCAAAGAAATGTTTTCCCGGATCCTGCATCTCCGAGTACAAAGATGGATTTCACAGAGTTTCCGTCTTTTTTGAAGATATCAGACATTGATGAAATTTTTACCTCTTTTGACCTTCTTCTATTATCTGTTGTCTCAGAAGTCATGCATTGTTGGACATACACGTCGTTAAAGTTACAGTGCTTATCCTCCGGCTCGAACGGCATTGCAGACACTTGTAGCATATATTTTTTGTAGTAGCATATCAACTCTGTCTGATATTCTAAAACGATAATAGAAATATAGTAGCGAATCCAGTGTCAAGTTATGTCATTACAAATTAATTTTTAAAGTCATTTTAGTTACTGTATAAATTAATTAAAGTTAATGATGTCGCTCACAAATTAGGCATGCCTATTACAAATGTATTACAGTAAGGTATATATTCAAAAGACTTGAGTCAAAGTAACTTTTCATACTTGCATAGTATCAATGCTTCAAAATACTAAGATTACATTTCTATCGTGATTTGTAAACATCAATAAAGGGTACAACACGACTATAAATGCGCCACACTGCAATAAAAAGGAACGATGCTTCTCTCAGTTCAACAAAATTGATTTGGCACCACAAATGCAAATACATCACTCGTATGCCAATTCAAATGCTGTAGAAAAGTTCATGATGTATTTGTTTATGTACACGTGTTCCCAGTCGGTGCACACAAGTGTACGTTTTTCTTTAACCCTTACTTCCTAATGGAATGATGTATGCTGGCTGAGTTCTTTGAATGTGTCTTCCTGTTACACTTTTGCCCTTGTTTCTCTCCTATAAAATGAGTAAGAGTGGCATATTTTCTATAGTATGCGTACAAAATGCGAAAGCCAAAACTCGTCAGTACGTATAAACACGAGTACTTATGTTTTGATATGTCAACTTACCTAATTTGCGCTTGATGTAAGCATATAAGTCCTGCTTTGAAGCTCTGTCGGTTTTGAGGTCTTTCAATTCCTGTGAAGATATATCACTTGTTAATGGGAATATTATTCACAAACTTCGTACAATTTCTGTGTCATGGATGATGTTCATGAGAATTAAAAGTTTTATTGAAAGAGGTTATGACCAAACTATTTTGGTAAAACCGCAATTTTTGGTGTTCAGCACGTTTACAGTCATATTTGATTGTATTGGGTGGGGACAGAAGAAGACTCTGTAATATTTAGTTCTTAAAGCCCATTGAACTGACTTGATACTTGTCTTTTGAACTGTTTGCCCTTAATTGAATTCTCTTGTTGCTCTTCTTTCTACAAAGACGACATTGAATACAGGCATATTTGGATTGTTTAGATATTCTTTTATATATTTTACACGAGCATTGTTTGTGTTTTACATGGTTAACAATGCGTATGAAATTGATTTATCTGGTGGTGATAACACTGTAAGGTGGTGCCTATTGTGGGGGTTTCTTTTGTTTTGAGAGGTTGCTTTCTGCGTACGTGGCTATTACTACTGGATCATTGCCCTTGTGTATGTGTAGCTTTTATTGTTCGTGAATAGAGTAGAATGTTTCACCCAAGATAAACTATTAAGCTGTATTGTTGTTATAGAAACAATTAAACAATTTACTGACTCAGTATAATTTGTCGCAGAATTAAATTTGTACAAGTTAGAGTACAACGTAAAATTAAAGCTTATTGCTTGATTTGCGTATGAATAAATAGATTGGATATTTTAACAGAAAGCTAATCTGAAACATTGTGTTTAATTTTAACATTCAAAAAGATTGATAATGGTAAAATATAAAAGATACACAAATGCTCATTTGCCTTTATGTTTTAGATCAAAAAACTGCGATTGCAAGATCATTACGTAACATATTAGATATCAGAAATGTCCTTTATTCAATGATAAAAATGCAAGGATACTGACTCAAAAGACACAGACTCACACCTAGAACGCAGCCCTTCTACCCACCCCCATTCACTTCAATGGGCGCATCTTATAGATGATATCCGGACAATGCAACTTTTAAAATAACTGAAAATTAAGATATTTGCTCACTTTTGAAACCGAAATGATAATAGATTATGCAATACATCATGAATTAAAAATAATCAAGTAATTTTTGAAAGGTTTTTAAAAAAATGTAAAGCCATAAATCGCAAAGTAGGCCCGCCTCAAATTGACTGTAGTGGACAGATAGACAGGGTCGTTTCTAAAATCTATCAACAAGTACATTTTAATTATATGAAAATGGGGGCAGGGTAGAGAAATGGGTAAGGGGAGGGGGGAAAGCAAGGATGGACATTCAAAAGGGTAGGCCCCTTTCCAAAAAGTTAAATGTAGCCTCGCTAGACCCAAACCTTAATGAAAGCATACTATTCTCTTACTGAAATGCTTTACAAATTCTAATACAAAAGACGCGTATATAACTTAAAATTGTTTAGAAATGGATGGTCAGTATTTCTATATCAATTATCACTGCGTGTCTCGGCAGATAAAGAAACATATAAATCCATGCAACTACCAACCTTTTACAGGCTAACAAATGTAAAAATATATTTAATTTCTATTGACTTTAATATACGTTTTTATAATTATATTTGCAAACAAAATTTAAGCAAACTCGTGGTGATTGCAGTAATTAAATGTAACTATAATATCAACAAAAGATACCTCTCTAACTTCAGCCATATATTCTTCCAATGTTTTAACTCGCGTTTCTAAGTCTTGAACGGCTTCAGTCGTAGCTGCATTCTCTAGTGTTTCACTTAACACAGCTATCTTAGCATTGAGTGATTCTATGCCAGCTTTGCAAACATCTGCTTCATTTTTTGTTGTGACGATAAAATTGTCTTTCTTCAACTGATAATGTTCAAATTATTATAGACATTTTATCATATACATATATAATCTGTGGACAAGGTAATTAGTAATATAAATAAATGACATGAAGTGTTGTTAATTATCAATGTAATATAAAATATTCTTGACAAGGAAATTCTGTAATATCTCTTTACGTACGTCTTGGAGTTTCTTTACAGCATTCTTGGTATCCTGTCGATTGTTCAGTTCCTTTCCATCCTGTAGAACAGCTATCATTTCATCTATGTACCTGTTTGCATCATTTTCCTCTAACTCCATTGTACTTGAGTGGAAAATCTTGTTTCTATGCTGTCTGACCTGTTTAAACAATATGTTTCATTATTATTTCAATCAAGTGTTATTTTGTATCGCTAATTGCATTTGTGTATGGAATCGCTATGAATAGAAAGGGGCACAAATTTATCAACATAGCAATTCAAATGATAAGTATACCGTATGTTTGTTTTTATATGCGGTTCATTATTTCTACTATTTCTGTGGACTGCCATTTTGGCACAGACTTCAAAATACTGGAATTCGGTCAAATCATCCATACCGAAATGTATATAATATGAATAAGGCTGGAATAAAGTTTAACTCTGACAATAAAAAAGACCCTAAACTAACAATTTGCAGTAGCGACTTGTTTGCATTCAAAATGTGTAGTTATGCAAACTGGTTTTACACCACTTTTAAACTCTGTTTCAGCTCTATGTACTGTTAGACAATTAATACAAAAAAAACGATATTCGAGCTCGGTTTGAGGCATACTGAGCAAATAACATAGAATAACAAAATAACAAAATAACAAACAACAAGATTAACTTTTCAACTGTCAGCTGTAAATACCTTGTTATGTTTTGGCACTACTGGTAGAGACTTTTCTTTCGGTAGCGATAGATCTGATGCTGGAGTCCACCTGCCAGTATACTTATTCAATTTGCCAAGTAATATTAACCCAAGTCTTATTTTAGTTTTCTTTAGTTAAAATTAGTTCCTACTTGTGAGTTAATATTATAATGTAACTTCACAATGCCTTTAAAGAGCCTTAAAGTTAACTTATTCAAACTACAGTAGTAGACTAAGAAAGTTGTGTACAAATTTAAACAAATAAGGGCAGAAACTATTTTGTCACCCACCACTGACAGCATTACCAACCACTGTACAACTGGTACAAGTATATTTTACAATTTAAATTTCATGAACACCATCAATGTTTTTATATAAATATTTTGACTTTTATCATTCTTAATATATCATTTTTCCTGCATCACATGAATATATGAAATCCAGGTCAGCGAGTGTCATGTCACCAATTATAAGGTTTGTCGGCATGCCATTCAGTATCAGTTTCGGATTCATACTACATGACATAAAAAACTAATTTTCCTATTTTCACAAGAGAAAGTCTATGAAAATATACTATATAGACAGATCAAAAGTATACTGTTCATCGGACATCAGAAGCAGTGTAATAATTTTGACTCTTAACTGATTAGGAAGTGTTTATTCTAAATGTACATTTTTAAGTGTTTTACTTCATCGCAGAAACTTAGTATTGAATTATAGACCGTTCAATAGTTAAAACTATGGACAGCCAATTTACATAAGAAGTCAAGTAGTTATTTCCCTTCTTTTAACATTTTTTTTTCTCATTTTATTAGGACAATTTATCAGTGACAAGTAACAGTTCATGCTTTGATAAGATATTGTTTGTATGATATTTAAAAATCAAATCCCTTTAAAGTTTGACTTTGATCCTTTCACTAAGTTATAGTATATTTCTCCATCCAAAATAAGATATTTTACGCGTGACGTTATATGGTACAAATGATAAAACTGAACCTGACCTTTGCCGTTGTGCGTCTTTGAAACCAACATCATTTTTTTTTTGTTTACATATATTACTGCCTGCACTGTTTTATCACGCTAGTATAACCAATGCTTTTATTAGTCCTCTGTTGGTTGAAAACCAGTTTCGGGGACATGAGGATTGCGCTTTTCGGTCCGTCCGCAATTTAATGTCCGGTCCACAACTCTGTCATTCATCAAGGGATTTTATTAATAATTGGCAAAACTGTTCCCAATGATGACACGACGGGCCCAAGTTCAAAGGTCCATGTCACAGTTAGAGGTCAAACGTCAACAGGGCTTTTCTCCTGTCATCCTAACTATATTATATTTATATTACTTGGCACAAACGTACCCTATAAAAAGACAATGTGTAAAGCACAACTTCCAGACCCGTAGCTCAACGTTCAAATGTCAAATGTTCACATGGCATGAACAGTGTCTGTTTTGTGTCCAGTCAAGCACTCTGTCACCCATCAAGGGATTACAATATAACTTATAAAAATAACAAGAGAGCCAAGATGGCCCTAGGTCGCTCACCTAAGAAGCACTCCATAACAGTGTAAAACATGTTTGACCTAGTGATTTCATGGAAACAAATATTCTGACCAATTTTCATTAAGATTCGACCAAAAAATTGGTCTCTTGCGATAAAACAAGCATTTTCTTACATATGACCTAGTTATTGACACCTAGATGGCCCATGTTCAAACTCGACCTAGATTTTATCAAGGCAATCATTCTGACCAAAATTCATGAAGATCAATTGAAAAATACAGCCACTATCACATACACAAGTTTTTGCTTTGATTTAACCAAGTGACCTAGTTTTTGACCTCAGATGACCCATATTCAAATTCGACCTAGATTTCATTAAGGCAATCATCCTGACCAAATTTCATAAAAAATCAATTGAAAAAAACAGTCTCTATCGCATACACAAGATTTTTCTTTAATTTGACCTAGTGACCGAGTTTTGGACCTCAGATAATCCATATTCAAAATCGACCTAGATTTCATCAAGGCAATCACTCTGACCAAATTTCATGAATATCAATTGAAAAATACATCCTCTATTGCATACACAATGTTTTTCTTCGATTTGACCTAGTGACCTAGTTTTTGACCCCAGATAACCCATTTTCGATCTCGGCCTAGATTTTATCAAGGTTATTATTCTGGCTAAATTTCATGAAGATCAGTTGAAAAATACAGCCTGTATTGCATACACAAGGTTTTTCTTTGATTTGACCTAGTGACCTAGTTTTGACCCCAAATGACCCATTTTTGAACTCGGCCTAGATATCATCAAGGTTATCATTCTGACTAAAATTCATGAAGAAGAATTGAAAAATACAGCCTCTATCGCATACACAATGTTTTTCCTTGATATGACCTAGTGACCTAGTTTTTGATCCGAGATAATCCATTTTCGAACTTGGCCTAGATATCATCAAGGCAATCATTCTGACCAATATTCATAAAGATCAATTGAAAAATACAGCCTCTATCGCATACACAATGTTTTTCTTTGATTTGACCTAGTGACCTAGTTTTTGACCCGAGATGACCCATTTTCAAACTCGGCCTAGATTTCATCAAGATTATCATTCTGATCAATATTCATGAAGATTAATTAAAAACAAAAAACAGCCTCTATCGCATACACAATGTTTTTCTTTGATTTGACCTAGTGACCTAGTTTTTGACCCGAGATGACCCATTTTCGAACTCGGCCTAGATTTCATCAAGGTTATCATTCTGATTAATATTCATGAAGATTAATTGAAAAAAACAGCCTCTATCGCATACACAAGCTGAATGTTGACAGACAGACAGACGACATTGCTCAGGTGAGCTAAAAATATGTTCCCAATGATAAGACAACGTGTCGCCTGCAACACCCAGAACCCTAGCTTAAAGGTCAAGGTCACATTTGGAGATCAAAGATCAAAAGGGATTTTTTCCTGTCCAGTCTATAAGTCAAAAATATTCCCTTAGATAAGACAACGTGTCATGCGCAAAGTCCGGACCCTTAGTTGAAAGATCAAGGTCACAGCTGTCTGGTCTGTAACTCGACAGTCCTAAAAGGGATTTTAATATTACTCGGCACAAATGTACCCCATGATAAGATTATATGTAATGCGCAACACCCAGACCCGTTACTCAAATGTCAAGGTCACATTTTTGGGTGCCCTTCGTTTTCTTTTCTTAAAACTTTTGTCAAATCTGTTCCTATTGTTGATTGATTAAAACTTGTATTTTTGAAATACCTTTGTAGATTAAACCTATATCGTCTTTCTAAATTATGTTGCATTTCAGTGAAGATATCATCATTAACAAAAAAGCTTATTTAGATAGTCGCTGAAAATGTAATTGAGAGTGGGGCTTGTGTTGAAAAACAAGCCTATATGGAAAGAAGCATTAAATTTACTAGTTACAGACGCAGTGAAATTTTTAAAACTTCCAATGGTATTTGTAACATTTTTAATTTTTTGTTATAAGCCAAGCCACATCCCCCTAAGTAAGTCTTTTCTTATATTTTTTGCACCAGGCAACTTTGACATCTAAATTTGTCGGCAAGTTGATATTGAAGACCTTCGCCTCTGGAATCTGTAGCAATGGTAACTATTGTCTTTTCCATTTTTGATTATATTTAAATATCTAAAGAAAGAAAGAAATGATTTGAAAGATGTTCCATATGCCTTTCATAAGCTAGAACATTTTATAATAAGCTATTTATTTGAATTCTAGAAACTCATCAAATGCGGTTAACTGGACTAAATAACTGAATATGTACATGTTGAGCTGCAATGACCTAAACTAGGTGTTGAGTAATAACAATCATTTGTTAAATATTCTTTTTTTTTCATTAGCATTAAATTTTCACACTGTGCTTACAAATACCTACACAGAGTAGTGCAGTATAGTATAAATCTGACACATAATACTTTCTATAATATTATGAACATGTTCATTCTATGTATACAAAAAAAAAAACATTGTAGTAATTGTTCCTTGTTTTCAGTTATGGATATTAAACACAGTATTAGTATATCTTTAATGTATTACAATACTTTAAAGTAAATCATGCAAACCTGTTGGCTGGTATGCTGAACAGATACTGAATAAACATTATCCTGTAATATTTGGAAGACAATACGCAGACTGAACCGTATATCTAAAACAAGATTTTTCCAACCCTAGCCTTTGGATGGTATTAAAGAAAACGATATTTTAAACTTTTTACAAGTATTAGATTTTACGAATACAAACATTTATAATTCATAGCTATTTGTGATGGAAGAGACCCCTTGTGCCCGTTTGTGCATTATCTGAATAGACAAGATGTCATGTCGAACGCACGAGATAAGATGCCATGCGCTCGAGATAAGATGTCTTGGGCTCGAGATTAGATGAGTTAATCTAAAATAAATGCATGTCCTAAATATATTATCGTATAATACAGTGCTGATATCTTAAAAAACAAACAGTACCATGTTGCTGTAAAGTTCGATCTTGTGTGTAGATAGGGATGTTTCTATGTAGAATAAAGAAATTAAAAATATGTCAACATTCAAGTACAAATTATTATTTGCAATTTTTTTTCGAACAGGACGAAATGCTTAAATTGGCACAATATCGTGACCGTGAGAAGGCCATACGCGCCATATTAACTGAGAAGGTCGGACAAATTTCTAGGGTAACTAACAGGTCAAAAATAATAAACTCATTGTCACCATATATTTGATAAGTTATGAAATGAAAAGTGTACTTTAGCAAGTGCAATTTTAGTATCCGTTTCAGTATTGTTATAAGTGACTGTGTACATATACGAGTAGCATTTTATTTCTAAATTTCATATTTCTTTAAACTCTCGAGTTGTCGAAATTCCGAATACGACAGCTTGTTCAATTTAATTAATAAGTCAACCAACCTGTGATATTTCGCATTTCAGCACGAAAATGCATATATAATATGACTTGTCGTATTTCTTAAACATTTGAAAGTTGGTTATTATTTCTCAATGGCGATGTTGGGAAACATTATACTAAATTTCAATGTATTTCCTTGCATTTTGTTTTCAGTTGGACAAAGAACATCCGTTTAAAGAACATCCGTTTAATTTTAATTCGCTTGGTGTGGAATTTGTCCATATCAGTAATGCAACCAGCTGACTTACGGAAGGTTGTCGGTTCTTCCCGGGTGCCCACCCGTGTCTAAAGTAATGCTCGGATGGGCGCCTTGTCTCTTCTCTCCGGCTTTTAACCCTTATCCTGTTAAATTGCTATAATGAACTTGTCCATCTTTCAATTTGGACAGTAACAGTAACTGTTGAAAGGGGTGCTTACCAAACAGATACTGACTAAATGGCGTGCAGATCTTAATCAGACTGCACTGGTTGCAATGGTAGCATCAATTCTGTCCAGCATGATAAAGGTTAATATATTTAATTATTAGACGTGACAAATAAAAAATAGGCTTTCAATTTGCACATGTTCTTTAATCAAACATTGTTTTTTTTCGAATAATCTTCCTTTCCAATTGAAGTTTGGTCATATTATGAAGATTAGAATATGAGTTTTTGTTTCTAAAATATTTTAAAAATTCCAAATCAAGAAAAGACTTTAAAATGACCGCGTCGGGAATCGAACCTCGGACCGCCGCGGCAATAAAGACATTTTACCGTCGTCGTAACCAATAGCGCTACAGCGGAACTTCAAAGTATAGATACTTGTAATCGAGACAGTTTACCTGGAGTAAAGTGTTACAAACGCTTTTCGATTTTCATCGTAAAAAGTAGTAAAAACAGCAAATTCTCATGTGTTTCTGTAACATAATTATAGTTTGTCAGTAATTAAGTTTTAAAGCCTTCTTAAGAAATATAGCATTTATTTCCAGATATCTAGACCAGTTTTACTTTTTTGTTGCCGAACGATCTAGAGGTCAGTCCCGTTAATGGAGATATAACAAAAATAAATAGCCAGTCACTTTAACAGCAATAATACAGGTTTTAACATATAATTAATTTGAGGACATAGGAAAACCTTTCCAATGTTATGTCACACTAAATTTTCTCTAAAATAGACCTACAACACTTATAAACAGAGAACCCTTACAAAGTTTACTAAAACTATAAATCAAAGTCAATCATGAACATATAAAATTTACCTTTGAAAACAGATCACTTCCATCAATCGATTGCATGATGTGGTTATGAAAATATTGATTGTTTATTATGATATGCAATATCCCTGTACAGTCGATATCGGCAGCTGTTATCTTCTGATCGTATCCAGGAGCGCTAATAAAACATTTCGCTATAGACCAGGGATCCGTACACCATTTCTCCGTGTTTGAGTTTTTCCAGTTCGGAGCTGGTGGAGTAGACCCATGACTTTTTGTTATGGCGTCATAGATCGCGCCACACACGTTATTTGGACAAGAAGTTTTAGCTGACGGAAAGCAACAGTTACAGTTTACTTGACCAAATGGGCATTGTTTGTATCCAGCATTAACATGATCCGGTTTAAGGGTTTTCACTGTACAATGACCACATGTGACGGTCGATAAATTGACTTTCTGTTTTATGTCATCTAAAATGGCCGTATGATGTCGATTTACAATTTCGTCGCAAAAAGGCAAAAGCCCTTCTCTTAGATAATCCAAACCAAGTCCGGCCTTTACCCATTGTCTGAACTTTGCCTTCTCTAAATGACGTTGATGTGCCATCATTGGTAGGTTTCAGAACTGCAAAATAATACAGAGAAATGTTATAGTTGTTGAGATACTTTTGGCGTGTGATCCTTTTTGGACAATATTTGTTTGGCAGAGATTTCGTTTAACCTGCAGTTAGAAACGTTTTAGATCTAAGTTATTATCATGCTTTATGGTTTTATCATGACGGCTTTGAACTTGAAATTATGTTTCTCTCCAGTACAAACGACTACAAAAAACGGATTTTTTTTAAAGTGTCATTATAAAAAAAATATATCTGTTTTATGGCATAAATATGACATTTAACTTTTTAAAGTACGCTTACACCAGTAATTCGATAGCGCTGAATTAGGTTACCCTCTTCAACGATAAAAAATATGATATCTTTGCATGTTAAAATACAGATGAGTCATAGCAAATGAAGTGAGCGATAAATACGTTTATCTATTAGATATTCGTATAAATTAATTATAATATTTGCAATGACAGAAGTTTTCTATTTTCTAATTCCTTTAGTCTTTAATGTGTACTCTTCCCTCATATTGCTTTATGTATACATGCATTAGTTTTCTATGCTAAATCAATGTACATAATTTTGATTTCACTTTTCATTGAATTATGATTACTTAATGTATACATATACTTATTAAAAGTTTGTTAGATAAACCAAAATAGCAATATATTTATAGTGTGCATATATATGATTTTAAGGCAAAATCATTCTTTTAAATGTCATAGATCTTAACATAAAATTATTTAAATGAGTGATTACACACTACTTTTAGTAGTGAAGGAAAATATAAATAATTAAAGATTATGACTTTTTGTAAGGAAACTGCTTTCTGTACCTAAGAATGTCTTGACCTGTATCTGTCTTAACGTCCCCGACATAAATTTTACCTTGCTTTTCCACAAGAACTTATATAACCAAATAAGAAAACTGGGGGAAATTCCTTGTTTCGATTTCAACATAAATCAACAATATGTTTAAGAATAATTCACATTTAAAAACTAATTTTCTCTTTGACATTGTTATATAAAGAAATTTAACAATTTTAAATGGTAACATTACTTACAGTTTACCTTGTTAGGCTATCGTGTTTCTTCTATTTCAGTCCAGGACTCATTTCTGCCATGTTTACAAGTCGTGAATGCGTATATCAGTTACACAAATTGTCAGGTGCGGCTCAAGAGTGGTAGAATATGAAACTGCCACCCGCCCGCTCAGCTCATTAGGGAGAACGCAGATCTACGGATCGTAGAGTCGTGAGTTTGATCCCCGGTTACGTGATTATCAATAGAGCGCACACGTATAGGTATCGCACACAATTGTGACGTTTTGAAATAAAAGCCATAAAATGAAGCCAGTACACTTAGTACGTTTACGATGCAGTCAGTGATTTCTTGTTTGCCTAGTGCGGTTACGGTATACGTATTATACTTTTTCGCCGTGAGTTCGATTCCCAGACCCGTTAAATTTTGTATTTAATTTTTTCTTCACTACAATTAAAAACAAAACGATATTGTAAATCTAGTTCTAACATGTTCACTAAAATTATATGTCACAATTGACACGTAATTATGTCTAAATACACTCCACTTTTAATATGATCTAATGTTTTTAAGCTTTCCTGTGATATTTTAAATATGTACGAGTTAGTTTTATAAGTTTTCTAACAATCTTACACTTCACTTTAATAAAAGCATTGCCGGCCATAATGTTAGGATTGATTGATTTATAGATAATACCAATTTTATACGAAAATAAGAAACAAAACAATAAATTAGAAATCATAGAAAAACAAACTTACACAAAGTATGTAATGCAAACAGAAAAAATGGGTGTTGAACTCCCGACCAAAAGGCATAATACAAATACCATAACTGCTCGGCCAACGAGGGATCACACTAGGTGTATTGATATAATTTTATGTTATTGTTTAAACGCAATAATGCTTTTGCGCTACCTATAGTTACTTTTAAAAATGGAACGGATTGACATAATTTTATGTTATTATTTAAACGCCATAATACTGTGCACTACCTATAGTTACTTTTGATAATGGAACGGTCCATTATTTAGGTAGACTAAATGTTATTCGGTACGATAGTGGTTCTTACCTAAATAAGGCAAAGTAAATCATGCTGACTTCCCTAATCGGTAAAAGAGTATATAAATTGACCCATCAAACCATTTTGCCTTTTACAGTTCACAATGTGTGGGTTAGTCACTTTAAAGAGTCTCAGTTTAAAAAGAATGTATTAGTTTAGAACTTTTTTATTATTTTTTATTTATTTCAGATAGATACTACGGATAGCAAATCAAGTCCCGATTAGTTGTCTTGTTAAAAAAAGAAGGCTGAAAGTGTGACGTTATTATGATTGTGTTTGAGATGGTCGCAGACAATATTGTTATTTTGGTAACTAGATGCGTGACGCGTAGATACCTTATATATATGTATATATATATATATATATATAGTAGAGAGAATTTATACGAACTAAATCACCACCACAATATACCAGACCAGTTACGACAAAGCGCCTAGCAGTACAAACGAACACACACATGCCACAGCAAGTCCACTAACCCAATAAGATTAGTTTCGATGCTGCTTTATATACGAGCCCGAATTGCACTACACATTCGTACTGGTTCAACATTAACATATACTCAAATCTCTGTTTTCATGTCTCACAAATCAGTAGTGACATTTTAGTCTTTTTAACTGAATAGGACCAGAGAAGCTGTATTTTTTCTCTCTGAAAGTTAACTGGATCTCGAGGATACATTAAATATGTACATATAGTTTTGCATTAAGGGATGTAATTATATTCAGAACAGTTGACTTTCCCATACGTGAGATCCGCTAGGATACAAGTTCGCATTATAAATTATTATATAGTAGAGAGAATTTATACGAACTAAATCACCACCACAATATACCAGACCAATTACGACAAAGCGCCTAGCAGTACAAACGAACACGCACATGCCACAGCAAGTCCACTAACCCAATAAGATTAGTTTCGATGCTGCTTTATATATACGAGCCCGAATTGCACTTCACATTCGTACTGGTTCAACATTTACATATATATACTCAAATCTCTGTTTTCATGTCTCACAAATCAGTAGTGACATTTTAGTCTTTTTAACTGAATGGGACCAGAGAAGCTATATTTTTTCTCTCTGAATGTTAACTGGATCTCGAGGATACGTTGAATATATACAGATAGTTTTGCATTAAGGGATACAATTATAGTCAGAACAGCTGACTTTCCCATATGTGAGATCCGCTAGGATACAAGTTCGCATTATAAATTATTATATAGTAGAGAGAATTTATACGAACTAAATCACCACCACAATATACCAGACCAATTACGACAAAGCGCCTAGCAGTACAAACGAACACGCACATGCCACAGCAAGTTCACTAACCCAATAAGATTAGTTTCGATGCTGCTTTATATACGAGCCCGAATTGCACTACACATTCGTACTATTTCAACATTTACATATATATACTCAAATCTCTGTTTTCATGTCTCATAAATCAGTAGTGGCATTTTAGTTTTCTTAACTGAATGGGACCAGAGAAGCTATATTTTTTCTCTCTGAAAGTTAACTGGATCTCGAGGATACATTGAATATATACAGATAATTTTGCATTAAGGGATATAATTATATTTTCGGTTGGGTGGTGGTATTTCTGATAGATATTTTTCAGGGTTTTCAGCTGTTTTACTTCATCACAGGCATTTTTTCAAATGTTTATGTGGAAAATCACATCAGAAGAGACATTCAATTGTCATTATGTCACAATACGCCTTTTGTTTGGCTAGTTTACCCCTTTTTACTCCAACGGTAAATCTATAACAAGATACAAGATATAAAAAAATACTTTATTTTGGTGTCGGATTTGATAAAACTCTTTCATTCTAGTTAGCCGACAACACAAATATAAAGGGAAACTGTCATGTTTTACAAGATTTGATTCATAGGTGATAGGACATTTAAAATGTTGAATTGGACAGAGTTTGGCTGTGGTTTGGTGATTGTACCTCTGAGGAAGTCAGGTATGAGAGCAGTGTCCTACATAATTGTTTTCTTTATTAATTACAATTGTAAGATATAATACTTTGATCCAGATTGATAAAAGAAGAAATTCAACCCCTTTTTGCAGTAATCATATTCATTTTATAATCATATGCATGCAACTAATAAAATCTGTATAAGATCCATTGAAAGCATTGAACGCAACAAAGTAAAATGTTTATGACAGGGTAGTCAAATATGCAAAATCCCTCTCGCCCATAGCACTGGCTTAAGCGGAACTCTATTACACTGAAATTGAATGGACTCTAAAGATTGACAAATTGTGACCCCAGATTAAGCGGAATAAAGACGACAACTGTAAAGCTTTAAAAGAATATACAGATGGACTATTACAGAAAGAATTATTTTCACATTTCATTCTTAGTTACTCACTTTGACGACATCGATGCGAAATATTTATGATTTTCCTTATATGATCTTTAAGATAAGTAGTTCATTTGGAGTTGGATTTAAAATGTTAATTTCCTCTTTTCTTTTCATGTCATTCATTTTTACTACTGGAAACTATCGAGTAAAAGTTAAACAAAACATAACTCTCTGGCAAATGTCAGTCACAAACAGAACAATAATATCACGTCATGGACACAAATACAATAATAACCCGTTGTGTAATTACGATAAAAGCAAAGAAAATGGGATCAACAGTCAAACTCTATCGGATTCCCAGAGATTCAATAAAACTGAAAAAGTGAAAACTTCACAGGTCATCAAACTCGACAAAAATGTCAATATTGCAGACTCTGTTATAAACATTCATTCCCATATTCTGTACATTTGACAGCAATACAAACAATGAATGTTACCAAGACAGACGTTCTATTTATCTCCCATACCGGTTCGTAATTTTCATCATAAAAAGGCAAATATGGGCAGTGTCCCAGGACAGTATTATAAATTACTAGTAATAATATTTGTTTTCTAAATTGAGTTTACAGAACAATACATGAGCTATGACAGTGTGTCATTTGCAGTACGCATCATTTGTAACAATAATAACTCATATCCTACAAGAAAGAAAGTATCACACTTAGTTTAAAGTGGGAATTATATGGAATCGACGAAAATCGGGATCGATCCCTCTGCGGTAACATGCGATATATACCGAACGAGATACACTATCGAATTAAAAAATGTGGTCTTTCGGCACGTACACAGAGCGTCAGACTTCGGAGTTTTTTAAAGAATACGCCATTTCCTTGTGCGTAATAAGCGTGCACATTACTTGTCCGATCAGCAACGTCTTGCACATCAGTACAAATATGGGCAGTGTTTTTTTCAAAATTTCCAAAATCTACCTTTACATTGATGCAAACGAATATTTCTTGGCAAGCTGATGGACTGTATCGACTCCCGATTGAGACATTGCCTTATTTCATATCATAAAATTAATTGTAACCTCTCGTTGTTTTTACATGAGTTGTACGTACTTTTTCAAATAATTTTCTGGATTCCGTGTCATCTATAGCACCTAATTCCCCGCAAGAAACTGAATGGTGACATACCTATTGTGTTATAAAGTTATTGTAGCAGGCGAATCTTTAACACACGTAGTAAAAAACAGAATAAAAAAGGTAGAAATTCCACAGGCCGCTTAACACGACAGAAATAAAAATGTTGCAGGCTCGGTACATGAGACACTTGTTCCATTGTCGGTGTTTTTTTTAAGTTGGAAGATCGGGGACTAGAATTCATACCATTGAGTTTTTTTTGTTTTACTGTTTCAGTCTTTAGCAATACGAGGAATAAATTTCTAAAGCACCCAAGCCTTTTTGTGTACATTGTTTTATTTCTTTCAAATTGTAACAGGCGAATCTCTAACACACGCAATGGGAACAGAATAAAAAAGTAGAAACTCCACAGGTTGCTCAACACGACAAAAATGAAAATGTCAGACATCAGAATCCTGTATTCTACGTCCTGCATTATAATTGACGCAACAATTAGTTAGTTTTAATCATTCGGTTTTCTATGTTTAGGCCCCTTTGACACTGACCTTTGATTGAGTGATCCAAAAATCAATAGGAGTCATCTACTCTGCATGTCCAGTCATCCTTTGAAGTTTTAACATTTTTGGTCAAGTGGTTCTCAAGTTATTGATCGTAAACGTTTTTCCATGTCGCCCCCGCGACCTTGACCTTTGATATAGTGACCCAAAATCAATAGAAGTTATTTATTATGCATATCAATTCATCCTATGAAGTTTAAACATTCTGGGTCAAGTGGTTCTCAAGTTATTGATTGTAAACGGTTTAACATGTTCAGGCCCCTGTGTCTTGACCTTTGATCGAGTGATCCCAAAATAAATTGAGGTCTTCTGCTCTGCATGTCCAATCACTTTGAATGTTCAATGTTCTGGATTCTCCAGTTATTGCTCGGAAACTGTTTTCCATATTCATGCCCCAGTGACATTGACTTTTGGTGGAGTGACCCCAAAAACGAGAGGGACCATCTACTCTGTAAACTCTATCTCTCTATGACGTTTGAGTGTTATAGGTCAAATGGTTCTCCAGTTATTGATCGGAAATAAAGTGTGACTAATTCTGGCACTTATGACATTGACCTTAAATAAAGTGACCCCAAAATCAATAGTGGTCATCTACTCTGCATGTCCAATCATCCTATGAAGTATAATATTCTGGGTCAAGTAGTTCTCAAGTTATTGATCGTAAACGGTTTTCCATGTTCAAGCCCCTGTGACCTTGACCTTTGTTGGAGTGACCCCAAAGCAATAGGGGTCATCTACCGTATGAAGTTTGAAGGTCTAGGTCAAACGGGTTTCCAGTTACTGATTGGAAATGAAGTGTCACAGTGACGGACGGACGAACATCGCAAAATCAAAAGATGTTTACAATATTACCTCTCAACATTTTAGAATACAAACGTTTTAGTCCGCTATAATTGGTCCTGGAAAGTTGCCTGAAAATATTGTCATCGGGTATAATTGCATCATTGTTGAGTCAGATTTTAAAGTTTCCTGACTAGTTGACCTGTTTATTTTTGTTTATAATCATTCACTTTTATCCCTTAAACGGTCGTTGTTTTGTAGAAGTGATTTCAAGAAATAAACACAAGCATGTCTAACTTTTGTTCTCGATTGTGAGTTTTCGAAATATTTCATCTTGGGATCAAATTTTACTTGGAATCAAATTATATATATGGAACGTGCTATGTGCAACTATAAAGTGATTCCGTTATAGCTGATTGCTTAGTGCACTGGCTTAATAGGCCGACCTTCGTAAGTTCAAACTCCACACGAAAGGAGTGCCCTAGGCGGAGTTGTAAATGTAGCTGACTTCAAATGACTTCAAATAATTTCCCTCTAACTGTTATGGTTTCTAGTCTCACGGAAGGTCTTTCCTATCCCGCTGTCGTTCAATGTTCGAAACAATCTGGTCTACATCCTTATTTGAGCTGGGACCAAATCTTCAACACACAGAGAACATTTCTGTTTTATAATGAAACTTGCATGAAGGTCAACATGTTTGGTGTCCCTACAAAAATGATGACATCACTTTCGATATCACCATTGATCGAGAATCCATACACACTATGATAAAAATGGCAGAGCATTTTCCTGGCGTATAAGACGTCAGACCTTGCTTGCTGAGAGTATTACACTATCTACTTATTCTTACTATTTCTTTGAGTTTGCTTTGGTAGATATATGATCGCTTTTAAACGCAAACTCATTCATCACAAATATCAAATTGTACTATGTAAACATTTTGATAGTCTACACCCAAAAAGGATAAACAGAAAACCTCGCGGTTTTAAAGTTCACGATGGAATCCCATCATAGGCTTTCCATCCAACGTAATGTAGTTTTAGGAACATTGAAAAAAATAGGTAATTGTCTTGGATTGCAGACATAGACATGTTGGGACCTAAATGCATAGTTCAACATCTTACACAGTGACTATTTTATAGGGGCATTCAAATAGCATTGACGTACATGGTTCAATAATTAATATAAAAATATATATTTTAATGAGTACTACAAATCGTCACCTCAGTGCAAGAAGTGGATAACTGCATTGACTTAAGGTAGTTCGATACATTTTGTGCGCATGCGCGAATAATCTCGGTTAACGTAAAGTCGAAAAATTTAAGTGTGTTGAATTTTACTTATTTCTTGCTTGCTTTCCAAGAGAATCTTCAATAATCAGCGTCTTAATGGAAAAGGTAGAAGGAAACTATTTGTTGAGGCTTTAAATCTATGTTTACCGCGGGATTTTTAACGACATTCACCGGTTTCGTAAAGCGGTCGTTTGTTTTGGCGCAATGCGGAAGTGTCGTCTTGATGCATTTTTTTTGGCTGAAAAGTTGACGAATTCTTCGTCTCACTACGTCTGTCATTTGTTTTACGTTTGCCATCAGTTTTAGGCAGTAACTGTTAGCTGTCGAGAGTACCGGAACAGACTGTGAAGTATTTCTATAGATCTAAATATAGTCCGTAAAAAAGGACAGTTTGTCTGGCATAATTTCGGAATTCCTACACAAGTGATCCATGAGGACTTTATCCAGTTTCCAGAATGGCAGGAAAAAATGACTTATTGAATTGGACCACTTGTCAAGGCAGCTTACAAAAGTCAGAAATTAAAAAGCAGCCACTCAGTGACAGTAAGCTTGTCTACATTTTCCATAAAATTTCCAAAATAAATGTTGGACAAAAAACATGGAAATACATACGACATCAACACAAAATAGCACAGCACCAGAATGAATGCGGAAGTTGTCACGAGTTGTTCCTGTTCATTTATGGTTTACAGATTCCAAAAGTCTGGTGAGTCATGTAAAATATATTGTATTGTCATTTCGACTCATTTGGTAGTAGATCATACTGTACTGTAATTGAGCCGTGCCATGAGAAAACCAACATAGTGGTTTTCTCATGGCACGGCTCAATTGTTTATTAATTATTTTAGTTCATTCTAAAGCCCTCAACAGACGGTAGGTTTTTTTGTACAACACCAATTAAATTTAAGATGTACAGCCAAATGTTATCGTGTGTACGATGCTATTCCTTGATTTCGTAAATCTTTCTTGACCTACAGATTAGGACATGTTCTATTTTGTAAGATTTGAGCCGCGTCATGAGAAAACCAACATATTGCCTTTCCGACCAGCATCTGCGCAGTCTTGTCCATGCTGTTCGCTATGAAACGGTTTCTCTAATTGCAATAGACTTTGAAAGCAAACATCATTGATCCTGATCAGACTGCGTGGATGCACAGGCTGGTCTTGATCCATGCAGGTCGCAAAGCCACTATGTTGGTTTTCTCATGGCGTGGCTCATTTGTGTCATGTATAATCAAATTCATGGGATATTATTTTTTATTAAGAATGGTTACATTCTTTTCAGTACCTAATGCACTATGTTTACTAGGTAAAGCTCTGTTATTTAAATGGGAGTGGAATACTGTCCAAATGTGACAGATGTACAATTTTAAAATTGTACATCTTTGAGATAAATAGTGTTGTACAACTAGAACTTAACGTCTGTTGAGGCCTTAAGGTTCTTTTATCTTTTCAAGAGTAATGAACCAGTGTGCTTTAATATGTTTTATCATGATGATTTATGAATGAATTAATAAAGACCTAGTATACATAATTTTAAAATATTTAATTATAAGTAATCAAGTTAGTATTCTGTAACAATGCGAATTGTATTGATTGTCAATTTTCAGAACATATCTTGATTATGTCTATTTTCAGAACCAGATATGAGTAGAGTACAGTTTGAGAAATGTCTTGGTAGAACAGATACTAAGGAAATAATAAAGAGCAGAACAGACCACATTTCTCCTTATAACTGGTAAAGTTCCAAGTAAGGGCGAGTACAATAATGCAGCCCCAGTGAGAGTTCGTGATGAGGTGTCAACTGTAAATGTGTGGTCGTTAAATGATGTGCAGTCAGATTGACAAGTATTTGAAGTAACATTAATTTATAAATTATCAGTTCTGAGAGAAATTTTTGCTGAGCTTTGTGCAGGATACTCTTAAAAAATACATGAGCCAGAATTTTATATTATAAGTACAATGTCAGATGTACTCCAGACTTCACACATATGTTGATGTTTATACATATGTGGTGATTAATTTGTCAAGTGAAGAAATTTTATGAATAATGTTAGTGGGTGACAGACCAGAAGTACAAAGTCAATTACAGAGGTCGACAACACTGAGTTTAGGAAAATACGGTGATTCTGATGAAACAACATACATAGATTATACTAGTAAAATGAAAACTTTTAGTGTATGGAAAAGTTTGGAAACAGGTTTAGTGTTACGGTTTACCACTGACAGAAGAGACAGTATTTACAGACTGGTCTACACTTATTTTGATTTGACTTTTACACGGTGATTCCTCCAGTAAACAGCTAGTGATCTGAGAGAATTGTGTTCATTATATCATACAGGTTTAGAGTGAATGTAAAATTAAATCAATCAAAATTTTTCAAAATTGGATGTTGAAACTTTACAACTGTTTAGTATTTCAGTAATCAGTTAGGATTTTTGAGTGATTTCAATAAAGTACAAATGAAATAAAAAAGAATCACTATCAGCCAAGATGATGTGCTATTGTAAAAGATAGAAAGAAAATTCACAAGTCACATTAACTTGGTAAAAGGGATTTTAACAGAATTAAACTATAATTGGTGAAGGATTCTGCATGTTGTATCAAATAGCTATAATGTATTTTGTAGTTCTTTGGATGTATCTTCTATCTATCTTTTTTCAAACTAAATTTTATCTCTTAAATCTATTGAATTTGAAATTGCCATCAAAATAAAAATTTCTTTTAAAAACAATATATTTAACAATTAAAAGGTATATTCAACAAGCCAGTACTTTGTTACTAATCTTAGTCAGTGGAATTTATTTTTAGACTTGTCCTATTTTTTTTTATTCAGTTTCTGGATCCCCATTTATTAGTTACAGTACACATTTTGGGATTCCAGCAATTTTCCACATCCTCATTACAAGGTAGTATTGATCTTTCATTGGTCCAGTGGTTAACTAATTTTAGCATAAAGTAAAACTGTTCTAATAATAGATTTTCAGAAAATCTGTTTGAGTATTTATACCCAGTATACAAATTCATGTACTTTTATTTGATTTGAACATTACTGTTTAATATTATCCTGAACAAATTACAGGTTTTCTTTGCTTTATATTAGAGAATTTTGGTAAATTTCATTGATGAAAGGTCCAAGGTACTTTTCTCAAATAGTCAATTAATAGAAATTTTCAAATATAATATCTTGTGCAGTGAATTAAAAAGAAATTTATTTATTTCAGTACTAGTCAGTTCTGAACTTGAAAGATACTTTGATAGGTTTTTGGTACACTACACACTTTATATATTTCTATGGCCTGATTAGAAGTAGCCTGTTGGTTTAATTCAGTAACTTACTATAGGAAGAATTATTTAAGGTAGCTCAACACAACTTCGGGACATTAAGGTGATTTATTATCATATACATGTATGATATAAGATAATTTTCATTTAGAGTCCTACATACCAGAACTTTTTTGAGTGACAATTAGAAATATTTTAGATTACTTGGGGTGGTTCACTACCTGTTAGAAATATTTAAGGTGATTCACCATCTGTTAGAAAATGATAATACGGTACTGGTTTTGGTAGGCAATTATCACAACATGAAATTTTATAGGTGCTGAATTGAAGGTCATTTCCTCCATGGTTATTGTCGTGGTGTTTATAACTCCCCCGCCACAAGTGGTGGGGGTTATAGGAATGGTCTCTGTCCATCCTTTCCTACTTCCGTCCTTCCGTAACATTTTGTGTCCACTCTGTATATCCTAAACCCCTTGAACATGTTAAAGGATTTTCATAAAACTTGGTTCAAATGATCACCTCATCAAGACAATGTGCAGAACCCATGAGTCATCCATGTCAGTTCAAGGTCAAGGTCACAACTCAAAGCTTTCAATTTTGTGTCTGCTCTGTATCTCCTAAACCCCTTCAAGTGTGCTGTTAACAGACAGCTTTTGTGATATATCAGGAGCACATAATTCAGGACAAGCTGGTCTGATCATGAGTTGTTCCAAGAGCTTGTGCTCGTATACATTGCCATTAAATCTGATCAAAATTATGAAAATGTTCAAACTAGAGCGTTAAAATTGTCAAATATAGCAACTTTTTACAGATAACTCTCTGGACTTGCTAGTCTGAAAATGCCTGAAACTAGGTCTTGCAAGACCCTATGGCCGTACACATTGTCTATTTTAGACAAGTTTCTAAGTTTATTCGAGATTTCTTTAAATAAAAATGATACAGTTGTAAAAAATTGGTAAATATTGCTATTTTTTACTATATCAGGGGCACATTACTCTTGATATACTGGTCGGATCATCCCCATAATGCAACACATTCCAGATTATGTAGCCATGCATATTGTTTTTATACTTTGGTGAAGATTGTTATAGTAATATTCATGCTGGAGTGTTAACAATGCTATATAATTCATACTTAACTTTAAAAAAGTGGGTGGGGTAATATTACATCTGTTTTTTTATGATGAAATGTCGATGTAAATGGTTTGGAACTATTTTGTTATTTAAAATTATGTTTTTCACACATGTTCATATTGTTTAGGCGTTTTTTTCATGAAAATATTTGTTGTTATAGCTTATTTGCCAGCAAACCCCAATATTCTAAAATTTTGGTACTTTCATGATAAAATACAGAATATCTCTCTTATATGTTCGGTAACCCCTAATTTTTTTACCCTTATTTTGAAGCAATTTTGAGACACAATATATACAAAAAGTATTTCAAAAATCTTAATTGTAGAAATAATGTTATGCTATCTTTAGACTGATACAAGTACTGGTCCCATTGGAAAAAAAGTGGGTGGGGTAATTATATTGCCTTGTGAAAAAAAGTAACGGTATTATGTGAAAATCATTAAAATTTCATACTGACTGCATAGCATATTCAAACTGAATTGTTAGAAATACAATTATTTTACAACTGATAAAGATAGTTTGTGTTTTGAAATGTACCCCCAATTTTTCCAGGTTTTTCAACTTTCACTTTTGTCTTGACAGTGTGTGTAGAAAATGGCCGATATAATGAAAAGGAGTTCGGTGACCTACCGTTTTTTTTGCTTTTATATGAAATAGATACTAAAGATCTTCAAACATGCAAAGTATGAAAACATTCTTAATTGTAGAACATATTGGCCTGAAACGTATCCAACATCCTTAAAGAAGGACTTATTCACTTTTTGCGCTAAGGTGACGAAATATGATTTCCCTTGTTTCGTTTCCGGTAGTCAACTATTTAGTTTAAACAATACATGCAATCACATAGTAGGATCCGGACTAAGTCATCAACAGATTTTAATCCTCTATTAATATTAATTTTATGAATACAATAAAATGCGCTGAAATTGTATGTTTTAAGTAATTTTACTACACTGCTCACATACCTAATCTCAATTCGTAGCACTGGACAAAGAATAGAGAATGTGAGAGTGCAATCTACAGGGTAAGTGAGTTATTTCTGAAACAATTATAGACTCGTTTGTCCTCCAACTCTGATTTATATTATATTTAAACTTTTTTCAGCAGACTCAAACGAAACACTCCAAATCAGTTTTTGTTTTAATGTGTACATTATAGATATGTACATAAAATTCATGAAAAGATATCGAGGACAAACAAAAGAAACCCTAATACTTACTCCCGAGCTACTATACTTGGAAGGTGTTCGTGACCAATCTTAACATCCATGTGTTCAATACAATCAGTTTATCTTAAAGTTTGATATTTTTAAGGTCAATCTTTTGTAACATACTAGCGAGATGCCAAAAATCGTTTCATGTCATAGTAATGATCACCTAACTAAACGTATCATCCAATGGGTAACACTGTACATTTTCCAAAATCTGTCATTCTATTTGAACTTGATCAAGTCATGGAAAACGTTAATTTTTATATGAAAGTGTCATCCCAAATAGCAAAATTTGGTACGTAGTGTAATGACTTTTAACTGCATTAAAGTCAAATGTATCAAGTTTCTCTATTGACATCAATGTACATTTTACGACATGTATGATAGATTGGAAATGTTAAATTCTGGTAAATTTGTGACAACTCCTAGCCAGCAATCACAATGATGATTTAAACAATCTTTACAACATAAATGAATTACAAATGCATGGTCACTGATATGATAATGGATAAACATTCCGAATACTGTTACGAATATAGCTAAACCTTCCGGATAATGTTACAACGATGCTTCAACCTTCCAACGACGATGGTTAAACCACAGTGCACTGCAGTTGCCAGCTAATAAAAAATAAAGAAGTTAGGGTTTAAACTGGTAAAAATTTCCTGCGTAAACCGAGCACCACAGCTGTCATTGAAAAAAAAAATTCTTATGATTTTCTATTTTGGCGTGCTTCAAATAAGTTTTAAAGAATTCCAAATGATTATACAAATTCATATCCCTAAGATATAATATCGCAAACCCTGCGCAAACCGACGTACGCCGGATAGATCCGGGTATTGCCAATAAGCCAAACGAAGGTCTAGATTGCCAGCGGCGAAACGGTATCTGCGGCAAATGTGAAACCAATTGGCGCCTTGCCGTTTTCTTTACTATAAATAATGCAATATAGGTAAATTATTTTGTCTTTTATGAACAAAAATGAGATTAAGTATACCCTATGTTATGATATTCAAATCTCATAATACTAAGGAAAATAAAATCTGTCTTGATTCACTCTTTGACTTACGTTAATAAAACGTCCACACTTTAAAACTATAAACAAATAGAAAGCATTGTTGTTTCAAATATCTTTTACAGACTTTCCCTTAATATCAGAAACATTGTGTAGATTATCATACATTTAAAGCATTCCATGTTTGCATGTAAAATACGTTCATGTCTTTGTTATGAGATTAATCAGTTTACAATTATCTTTATTGACCTTTCAGTTTAATACAAATAAATGTTATATATTAAGATAAGATCATATCATATTCTACGGTCATAGGTGAGCACATGTAAACTAATAATAAATTATCAACATAACTATCTACGCGCATCATTTATTATGTTTTACTGGCAAATGATTATTTAGCAAAGTTCAGACAAAAGGCAATTGATCATAAACCGTTAACCGTTAAGTGTATTATTAAATGAAATTGTCAGGCGTATCACTTGATAGCACTATAAAGATAATATCCTATTGACACGCTTTAATAAAATGTTAAACGGTGCCAAATGAAATCGCTTAATTAATATACAATCTAAATTTATGTGCAACATTGGTAAATGATTCAGTGCGTACGATATATTTCTTTTAAATTGCAGACAGTGCAATAGAAAAAGTGTAAACTCCACAGGTCGCTCAGCACGACAAAAACAAAAATGTTGCAGGCTCAGTTTGATTGAGCCTGTTTATGGACTGTAGTGAAAATGCATGCTACTGTCCACGCCCTCTAGCCCCGGGTTGAGCAGAACTCAACATTTACAAATGCTAAAAGTACGACATCCGCAGATGTATTTATACGGCGGTGCACATGGAATCATCAATGATACACTAGCGTGTAATTCCATGAAAAGAGGCGCCAATCTACTGGTATTGGTACAAATAGACCAATACAATACAAGATTCAATTACATGTACCTGTAAATTAAGCCACTGCAAGACTGTCTCATATATGCCGATGCGAAAGATACTTACTTTTATGGTAGTAAATGGTTTTTAAATCTGTTCTAGGTATGACATTTGGAAAGGCCTTGTCACCGTTTGGTAACAAGCATGAGACTGTTAATCCAGAGGCTGATGTTCGAATCCCTGCCCTTGTAATTGAATTTCTATTGAATGTATCCCACCCATGAAAGAGGTCAGTTTTTTCAGTGAATTTGTGCTACATTATACACCGGCACAATAAAGAAGCAGGTTGTTTAATCAGAAAGAACTAGGCTAAGTTAGTAGCACATGCATGCATTTAAAATATTTCCCTTTTCTGTTTTGGGGCTTTCTCCTGCTCTTTCATTCTGGTCAGATCGCTCTGTGCCTTTACAGGTAGAAAAATGAATTTCTCGTCGTAAGCATCTGCCTATGTGTGTATAAACCATGAATTTCTTTTTTTAAATTGCAAAACTTACTAAGCTGGACTAATTACATTTAGAATGTTTACAAGTTCAAATTTTACACAATAAAACATATTTAAAACTCAAAGTTTCCCATAGATACAACTGTACAATGATATATTTTGTTATTGTAATTGTTTACATATTCAGTTTGGAATTTTTATGCAATGGTGTTAGAAAACGTGTTACTGAAAATGGTGTTTTTCACAGTTATTCTTTCAAGTATGTTTGAGTAATGTGTGTACATTGTGCGTTCGTCCTTTTAAGAATCCAAGAATATTTTACGGTTGAAAATTATGAGTTGTTAACTTTAATTTAAATATGATGAAGCATTTGATGAAACCCATTAATAAAACAAAGTAAACGGTAAGTTATTACAGTCATTACAATAACAAGAGAATAGGTCTGATAAATTTGGAGAACAAGACAACATTTTGTTGCTTTAAAAACGTTTAATTTTAAGGTAGCGATACTTTAAATAAGAATGTCGAGGTCGTTGTAACGTTTATTAATAGGGGAGATTGTACGTTAAGTATTGCTAATAAAATTCTTTTGCCAAATATTTCACTGTACATGCTTTGTTACAGTTAAATAATTTAACACCGTCCCGAGGTGAACATATTTGAACACCGGAGTTTTTGCAAAAGAAGTTAAACTCGTATTTATATCGACTTGTAAAGGAAAGGCGACATTCTACGAAAGCAGACCCTTCAAAAACGCAGCCCTACAGCAGTGTCTGTATTGATGTGTATATGACTGACATGACAAAGTCAAAAAATTCGAAAAAAAATATAATCAGGAGTGTGCGCCGCTATCAAACGGTCGTTAGAGCACGCGCAACTCACGTGTTGATACTGGTAAACGATGCGAAGCAGATCTCAGTCTTAACAACAGTCGTGTACCAAAGTACCCGGATAGAAAATATAAAAGTTGAAGCTATCACACACGTAATAATGACGCATAAAATAAGTGAACTACAAAATCACTCGTTTATGTTTGTATACAACAGAAAACATAAAGAACAATAATTTTACAATATTAAGCCAGTCATTTCGCATTGATTTCTGTCCAAGAATTTACGGTCCAATAAGATTTAAAATAATAGGCTAATATGAAGTCACTTAGTATATTACTATTTTCGCATAGGTGATAGAACAAGATTAGAAATCTTCGAGTTGCCGAAAGGCACTGTTTAAAGTTTAGAGGTCACTTGTCAGCCTGAATATTAGAAAGCATCATTATTTCATTCAGTAAAACAGACAGGGTCGCGTGTTGGTAGGCTTGATTCCTTCTGAGATATTTTGGTGCCTGATATAGCCAGCTATATTAGGACTTATTGTTTAATCTAGTTGCACCAACTGCTGTGTGGATGTCTATAAATGCATTTTAATAGTTTCTGTTAAAACCCGTTTCTTATTATCTATGTCCAGTCTCGTTTTGTGATACATAATACATGTACACAATGCATACATGATAAAAAATATATTAAAACCATACAAATTTCGGACGACTTTCTCAACATGCTACGGACTTTGTATTCTTGTCGTATTGCAAAAATCATACTAAATTCAATTTACTAGGTATATAACCATACTCATAGAACCATGTCACATTCTAGAGATCTTTGAGAGCAGCTTCGCCTCGTTTTCTTGATAGTAAGAATAAACAGTTTCTTCAACTCCCCGGCTATTTACTAAGATTATTATATACATCCACTCCAACAATTTGGATTTTAATGGACCTTTTGTAGTTTCTTTATAAACGTGTTTATAAGTATAGTACACACATAGTATAACAAAATCTCATGTCCGTCGCAGAAAATTTAGAACATTGGACAGATCTATCAATACTTCAATTATTGGCTTGTAAGCAATAGATTATTACAGTCCTGATAATAGTTCCCTGAATTTTCATCTTCTTCATAGACCTGTTGATTACTTCCATTTTATTTAGAATAACTCTGACGGAAGAAAGTGATAATTCTGTTAAGCATCCTTAAAGGCCATAAATTTTTTAATATTCTGCTACAGTTCATTCATTAATCTATGACTGAAGACATGGAATAAGTGATAATTGTAATTATCTCAGAATCATTTATGATGTACCTCAAACAACATCATTGTATTGGAAACAATTCAAACTGGCTATGCTAAGGTGATTTGTGTTACTCTTATGTATCCCGCTAGGTATAAACAAAATATTTTAGATAGTATTAGATAACTAAATATAGTATCAGTTTAATTACTGTTAGCAAATGGGATTCAATATTCAATAAATAAAATACAATAAACTGTTATACTGTTAGAAGTCTTAATCAACAGTATCTTTGAAGGGAAACATCTAAAACTCCTACAGATTCAAGCAGGAAGTAAAATATATCTAATGTAACTTACTCGCATTGTCTGTGCTTCTCAAGCTATTGAAATAAAACAAACAAAATTAAACATCACAAAATGAAATAAACGTCATTATGTAGCAGAACAGAACATATTCTTTATTACCAGTAACTTAAACAATATAATATTTCTCGTTTCATAGCATCAATAAATGGTATATTTATGTGTCGCTAAGGACTGTGGACAAAATCAGAAAGTGAAATAAATACATATGCATAACGAGGGTGAATTAAAACAGCAACCGTAACTTGTGATATATAATTTAAGTATACAATATATGAATGCAAAGCAGATAGAACATTGTTGTCATCGGAGCCATGAGTACATGTATACGATAAAAGTACATGAAATACTACTAGTACACATAGATATACATCTAGATAGCGGTGCTATGCTAATATAAAATTACTGAATATAATACTGTGACACGAATTCAAATGTAATAGTATTTTGAGTGATACAGATTAACGATACTAATAGGTACCAACATATAAAATAACTAAGAAAGAAAATATAGAAATTGAATAAACCTAAACGAAGATGTAAGGTTGACCAGGCGCGTGCGACCAATGCGAAACAAGCACGGATACATATGGCCTAAACATACCTTGTCGAAAAGAAATACAAGGCATGAAGAGGTACGGAGAGTGTAAATAACTAAAAAGTGCTAAAATATGCCATAATATGACAAAAGAAAAATGCCTTAAGTGGATATATGCAGCACTGGTGTGGTTACATAATAAAGTAACCATAGCTCCGATTACAGATTTATATTAAACCTATATACACCAGCAGAACATGATATTAGTAGCATTATATCAAATCCATGACTCACAAATGTCGATACAAGAACAAACAACGTCACATGCCATAGTAAGAATAATAAGTACGTCAATACAACATAAACACACTATTATAACAATATTTATTCATAATACACATAATTGTAACCGAAATTTACCATTCTATGTTTTTTGAGATCTATTTATTATATATAATAATATGTCTTGCTTTTTGTTACCATACTTATAAATAATATCCTTGTGATTCCTAAGATTCAAAGCTTGGAACGTACAGATATTTAGTCTGTTTATCTATTTAAACCTTTTAAAGATTCCAAGATAGATAAGAACTAAACTTATTGGCTTAGTTTGTACGTCTGTCAACAGATTAACTTTAATGCATTCTACAAGATGATAAATAGTATGATCAACTGCACGTTCGACTTGTTTTTGCAGGCAAGGTAAAAATAAAGTCTTAGCCAGACACTTACTTTAAAAGCAATTTAATATCTCAGGCAGTTTCCGCATTGAGTCCTAAATTTCTAGAAGAGTGGTTAAAAGCACGAAGTTATATCAATATTATAATTTACCCATTCACAAAAATCTGTAAAATCAAAGCACAAGTAAGTGCCGATATTGCAATGTCATTTACCTGTCAGAGAAATAAAGTACAAAATATTTAGATGTGACAAAGACCATATGTGGTAAATGGCTATATAAAATATCAATATATGCAAGGTTATGATCAGTTGGACTGGAATTCTAATGGACATTCTAATTTCGGTCATCGAAATCCTCCCTTTAATTGTCCAGAAACGGAAGGCACTAGCCGACGTGGGCGCTTTTGAACCTACCATTTCGGTTATCGGACATTGAACTTAAAAAAAAGAAGAAAACGGTGACTGGACTCTTCATCAGTCGGCTTCGTATTTTAAACTTTTTAATCGCTTGTTTTCCTACCGCCTAAATAAATCTGATTAGGACGGTCTTCATTTCAAGTGTGTTTTGTAACATATTTTTGAGATTTTAGAGAATGACTTTTACAGCACAGTTATGAAATCTAAATATCTTTACACTTTTGTTCCTTTAATTAAATATAATACAACTTAATATATCATGGAGCTACTTTGCGAAAGAAATACCTACTAGAAGGTTTAGATGAACGCGAATATAGACTAACTCTCATTCGAATCTAGACGGATCGGGCAATCGTCCCGTCCAAGATATGAAACTGTTCCAAATAATGGCGATCCTTTTGTCATAAAAAGTACGAATAGATAAGAAATATCAAAAGAGATATATATAATATGTGTGGTTCGGACTACAATAGATGCTTCTGTTTTGCAAATGAATGCGATATTAGACTGATCCATCAGAACGTATGAACATAACAACTTAGATTTATTCTGAAGTTCCATATTTCAAATGACTTTGTACGTGTCCATTCCTGCCAAGTTGTTCTGTCATGGTAAATCAATTTGATGTGGGTATTTCAACATGATTGAAAAAAAGTTTCCCTAGTGAATTGACTTTGAATTTATGTTATCATTGGCCATATTCAAGTCCGGTAATTTATTCTGTTCTAGATCGTACCAGCTGATTTCTCTCCAGTTAATTGTTACATACAATCTATCACCCTGATAATTACATCTTTATAACCTTTAATTTAATAAACATGACTAAGGAAATGTGTCATATGACAATGAATTAATTCCGGACGAATTGGAGAGGATGTTTTGTTCCACAAAGTATGCTTCTGCTCAACCCGGGGCTAGAGGGCGTGGACGGTAGCAGGCATTTCCACTACCGTCCGTGAACAGGCTCAATCAAACCGAGCCTGCAACATTTTCGAGCGACCTGTGTAGTTTCCACTTTTTCTATTTATCAATAACTTATTCGTCAAAGTGTATGAAATGTAAGTCGTTTTTAATGACGAAAGACGCATTTCTCTCACTTGTTCTCGATATATCAAGTCAAGGTACTTGCACTATAATAAAAAAATAATAAGGATTAGTGGACTCCCTTGGAAGCTTTGAGCAAGGTAAACATAGCCCGAACAACACATCTCCAAGTGGACCATCCGGAAATAGAAATTATAGAGGAAAGTTATATAGCAGACAGGTTGCTTCATATACGTACATTTTAAATATGAAAGATTTGAACACGGGAATGTGGGGAAAGATGAAGGGGAAAGAATAAGTAACGAGGGGTGTGTGATAAAGTGGTTCTATAAAGGAGTTGAATGGAAGTAACACCACCAACAAATACACAAGAATATGCATAACAATTTTAAAGGAAACGGACAAAAAGAAAAAAATTCAAAATAGAAACACATGTACAAATTTACCAAACGTATTGGAAATAATTCTGACTTTAGAATAAAAGTACGAATTTAAGGTTCATATTTTGAGCTGTGTTTGCGTTTATTCACTGTGATGTGGCTTTTGTCTGTGTAGCCTCAGCAGTGTAGAAAGCCATGTCGATATTGAAATAACCTCTGCGTCTTCAGTTTATTGTATTAGTAACTGTATACATTCTATTGATCTTCTCTTACATTTCACGATTATCAGTATCAGTTAGCTTGGACAAATGAGTAAGCATAAAAGGGTTTCAGAACTATAAATTGACAATATATAGTTTTTATTTACAATGTATGAAATGTAACTAATTCATGCGTGCAACATTATCTTATAAAATGTGTGTGTCGTGTTGGATTTTGCAGGAGGGAGATCGAGTACACTTTGGACAGGCCTAAGCTTTGATGCAAAACAATGGTTGCTGTCATATTATTAACACACTATCGTATTTCTGAAATTTAACAATTGACACAATTAGACTAAGTGAAAATATATAGCGCAACTGTTATAAGACATTTATCAAACATAATGTTTAAACAAATATTATAAAAACAACAATTCAATAAAAAAAAAAACACCGTAATTTTAATTACATTTTGAGAAATGCTGGTTGATGCAGAGCTACATGATTGAATGTATTTAAAAAGGGGGAATGACGTGTTACTTTATGTTGAAAATACATGTGCATATCATCGAAGGCTATTACTACCATTTTCGCGCCTTAGAAATTCTTACATATCTATTTGTCAAAAATATATCATCGATTATATATGATTTTCATAATCTTAATTCCTAATAAATTCATTTCTAAGATTATTAAATTTATATTTACACAGAATGAATTTTATTTGTCATGAGTTTATTGCATTATTTACACAATCAAATTTGTACTGTCTGCCAATGCCATAGTAACGTCCTGTTTCCATTACCAGTAAGTTAGCGTTTATATTTACTGAAAGATAGCAGACCTTGAACATTTAAAATATCAACATACTGTTCAACAAAATGACTTGTTTTGATAACATTATACAATGAAAATTGTCATTATTTCTGATTCTTAAAAATATTCATCCATCAGTCTTTGAACACCCCGAGTCACAAACGAATGTTTATTTACCTTTGACTGATTTTCTAATACGAAACCAAGACCATGTCTGTATATAATATCCTTAATTTACGTCATATGACGACTTTCCAGCTTTGATGGTGGAGGAAAACCCCAGGTGTCCCATTGTGAATGATTTCATCAGGGGCTGGCACCTGGGTAGAACAACCGACCCTCCGTAAGCCAGCTTGATGGCTTCCTCAAATGAAATATCCAACGCCCCGTGTGAGGCTCGATCCCACACTGGTGCGGTGAGGGGCAAGTGATCTGATTTGAAGTCAGCGACCGTAACAACTCGGCCACGGAGGTCCTTTTCTTCATTACGTAGAAGTAATAAAATGCGACAGAGTTGCCTTCATATTTTCAACAAATGATACAAATTCAGAAGATCTGACAGATTGATTGCAGGAAGAAAGAATTTATGGATATTATTTTCTCGGTTTTTCTGCTATGTGATGTCAGTAACATTTCAGTTATTGTGATAAATCCGCCTACAACCTAATTTGTTGCAATTTTCTAATATCAAAATTGAAAACGTGCAGGCGAATGCTTTTAGGAAAAGTAAGCTCTCGTTTCTTTCAGATATGAAATTGCAATCAAATTTTAAATGCATACTTTTATCAAGCTGCATTTTAGATCAGTAAACATCAGGAATTGTTATTATTTGATTGTCATCCGTCCGCGAACCAATTGCTTCGAATGACATTTCTATGAACTCTTTCCTTTGTCTCATTCCAAAGCTGCTCAAATGAATCCTGTTTGTTGCACACTGGTGTCGTCAGAGCTAAGAATGAAAAGCTTTCAGATAACATCTTCTTCGGATTTTGGACCACCTGTCATAGTTATTCAAATTATTCGTATTCGTCAAAAACCATGACCGCCAGGGTGGGGTGGGGGCGGATGGTATTTTTTCTGTGTATGTAATAAAATGTCACTTGTCAAACACTGCATATGCGGTTTTTAAATATTTTAGAACAAATAATACTACGGTGACCCACTGTCACGATAGCTCATTTTTTGTATTCATTTAGTCTATGGTCACCAAAGGGCGCGAGCACTTTAAAATTCCGCTTCTATGCATTTAAGAAAACATTAAAAATCTTGTTTCGAACTGCTTGCACGATTTTGAGACAGCGTAACACAAATGAACCATTGTTGACCTTTTACCAAAATATGTGCTCTTAGGCTAACCATCTTATAAAATTATTAAAACAATTTTCATAAGCCAAAACATATTGCTTATATTACGTAAAAACAAAACTCAAAAAAATGTAAAGGAGCCATAAAATAACAATCAAAAGAAATAAGGTTAATTAATATGAAGCAAAGCATTGATATGAGTTCATTAATTAATATTATTACCTCATGTACTCTCTTTCCATTTCCTTATGGTCTAAATGAAGCGAAACTATATAGGTTAAATGATTTACTTTGTTTTGTTTTCCGATTATCTTATGTAAATATACATTTATGTGTTCTTTTAACACACTTACAATAAATAGCTTGAGTGTAAATTCATCAGCCATAATTATTCTACACATGTTCTATGTGTAGTTGCAGCTGTTTAAAAATGATGATTACTTTTATTATTTTTAGGTAATTTCATTGTTTATTTTCTAGTATCATCGTGGTATTATCTAATTATTTACTTGTATCTTAATACAAAAATAATGCTGTCTTATATTTTACAATTATATCCAATTTCAAAGAAGTGAATTTTATGTTACTCTGCTAGGAAATCCTTTTAGACATCAATATGGGCTATACTGCTAGTTATACACAAAACATGTACAAAGTTAGAATGAGGGCGACATATTCTCTGGGGAGAAATAACACACTATTAATTGTCAAACGGCATGAAACATCATTTCCAAAATATGTTTCCGCGAAGTCACGGTTAGGGAAGTGGTTAATGTACTTGTAAACCTACAAGTGAAACATTTAATTGACTTGTTAGGTACAAATTTACTTATAAACCTGCAAAAGAAGACATATTTTCGTGTAGTAATTTCAGTAAGACCATTTTATCCGAAATGATATATCTAAAACTGTTTGGTCGGAACTTATTTTGCTTTTATTTATCTGAGGATGATTGCAAGAAGAAGAAAAACGAACATATTATGTGCTGTAGGGCATCATTAAGACCGAATGCTGAGAAAAATTGTACAAGCTAGATATGTGTTTTATTCTACTTCAGGAGTTATAGATTGCTTTCCTTCTTAACGTTCGCTACACATCAGTTCCAGATATAGTATCAAACTGGCAGAAATTATACCGTACGCACTATAATATTCACATTAGACCTTCAAAAAGCCATTTTATTGAAGAGAATTATGTGTCGGTATGTCTGTTTGAAATACACCCAACACGATCTGTGCTCCTATTTTCCCATTAATTTAAATTTTGTTACATCTGATTCAATAAAATTACAGCTTTAAGAATAGTTATTACATTTTGCTGTTCACCTAAAGTGAAATGGGAATATTTCTAAATTTTAATAATCAAAACAAGTAGATTATATATAACAGGTATGAATTTGAAAAAAATATGGCACAAAATTAGTCTGTTTTAATTTCAAAATGAATATGCAAAAACATGTTTAAAAATGCATAGAATTGTATATGTAAATGTTTAAGTCATGCCGAAACGTACACCTTAATGTTATACAACTGAAATACAAGAATGTACATTATAGGCAAATAGTATTATTAAAATCAGAAAGTACAGAAATATGTCTGTCACCAAGCATCCTTACTAAAACCTGTATGCAAAGGGTCAGCGTTCTGTTACAATCCACTATCTAAATGCATAACATGCACAGTTGCCGATATGATTATCAACACGAATTTATACAAAATAACATTGATGTACAAAATGTTTGTACATAACGCAGAATGATAACTTTGCTCATAACTTCAAGGGTCTTTACTCTTTTCGGATTTTTGATACATATGTATTAAGCTTGCCTGTGTAAATTGTTTTGAAGAAAGCAGTAACATTGGTATTTAGAAACTACATAATTATATGAATCGTAAATACGATAGGCACTGACCTCCAAATATGTTTGCTAAAAATGTTTTTTTCTTTAAAATTGAAATTTGGCCATATTATGGACATTAGAACAAGAGTTTTAATTTCTAAACTATCTTACAATATCACAATCTTGGGGCCAGTGTCTTTCATCATTTTCCTTCGCAGTTTTTGTTTCATACTTACATTCTTATTAAATTGATTATATGTTACTTCTACTTAAACGAACCAAGTGTTTAAAGAATTTTCAGTTTATACTAGCCACTAGACTGATAATAAAAAATTTGCCACAAAACTTCATTTTTTATACTTTTTCTTCTATTTTATATCAGAGTGATAAATGCCAGATTTTCTCAGAGAGCCGATTGTAAGATGATGCTGGACATAGTATATAAACTTTTAGAATTTTAAAAATGACATATCGTAGTCTAGGACCTATTCTGCGATATCTCTAAAATAAACAATTCATATATTCTTTGCCAGGTATTCTTATAAAATTGAAAGTATATAAATAGCAAAACAAACTTATTAACCTATACAAATATTCGTGATATCACGACACTAAGTAGGCTGATTATCCTTTTATTATTATACGAAAATAGCACCCCTCTTTATTCCGTAATATAAAGGATATCTCTACCACAGAGTGAGATTTTACCAATTATTTTGTTTAATGCCTTGACATCACGTTTAATTCGCAGAAAGGTGAAGAATTCGCGGATATATGGGCTTTTATTAAATATATTGTATAGCTACAAAAAATAAATTGTATGAGATATTCTATTTTGTTTTCATTTATAAGAAATATCTACACAGCTATATACAAAATCTTTTCATATAATTCTATATTTTAAATCCTTCAAAGAGCTTTATAGATACTTGCTCAATATAATATAACGGATAATGCTCGAAATAGTTCAAATCTTTATAAATATCACTATTTATTTGATTTTAAACAAATGTGTATGCGATAGCGATTTATCTTGATTATACCCTGTAGCTTAAGGCTCTTAATTTTGGCAAACGATTAAACAAAGTAATTTTACATTCATAAAAACAAATATAGGCGCAGCGGCCGGATGGCTGAAGGCAGCACTAGCATTTTTATACGCCCGTTTGAAAAACGGGACGTATTATGGGAACGCCCCTGGCGGGCGGATGGGCAGGCGGGCAGGCGGCGTCCACAGACCTTGTCCGGAGCATATCTTCTACATGCATGGAGGGATTTTGATGAAACTTGGCACAGTTGTTCACCATCATGCGACGGAGTGTCATTTGCAAGAACCAGGTCCCTAGGTTTAAGGTCAAGGTCACACTTAGAGGTCAAAGGTCGAATTCAAGAATGACGTTGTCCGGAGCATATCTTCTTCATGCATGAAGGGATTTTGATGAAAGTTGGCACAATTGTTTTTCATCATAAGACGGAGTGTCGTGCGCAAGAACCAGGTCCCTGGGTCTAAGGTCAAGGTCACACTTAGAGGTCAAAGGATACAAGAATGAAAACTTTGTCCGGAGCATTTCTTCTTCATGCATGGAGGGATTTTGATATAACTTGGCACAAATGTTCACCACCACGAGGCGGAGTGTCATGCGTGGGAACCAGGTCCCTAGGTCTAAGGTCAAGGTCACACTTAGAGGCCAAAGGTCAGATGCAAGAATGACTGTCCGAAGCATTTCTTCTTCATGCGTGGAGGGATTTTGATGTAACTTGGCATAATTATACACCATCATGAGACAAAGTGTCATGCGTAGTTCCCTTCTTTAGAATTACTTCTCTTTGTTGTTACTATAAATAGCTTATATTGTAACTTTTTTATTACTAGACTTAGGGAAAAATCGAGACCACTTTTCTGTAGTACAACATGCATGTTACATCCAATTATGAGGTGTATTTTGACCAATCTCTACCTGGTAAAGATTTTTGTGTGGACTTAAAAATTTTTTTTTGGATTTTTTTTTTTTTTATGATTAAGTTCCCTTTGTTGTTACTATAAATAACTTATATTGTAACTTTTTTATAATTGACTGTAGGGAAAAACCAAGACCACTTTTCTGTGGTACAAAATAGATGTTACTTTCTAATTTTAGGTGTATTTTAAGGTATCTCTACCTGGTAAGGAGTTTTTGTGGACTTAGAAAAACAAAGGAATTACAATGATTACTAAACAACCACAAAATTAAAATTCCATCTGCAAATACAGGTGCTAGAGTAAAGAAATTTGCTGTGAAGGGCGCATATTGTGACATTCTGGCACTCTTGTTTAAAAATGATTTATGACCATATAATTTTAATTGTTTACACTGTTCAACATACTGCTTGTAAAATACTACACAGAAGATATATAATTATAACTTAGCTGTGCACATATGAGTATGATCCTCTTAATTCTCTCTTCGTCTCATTTAAGAGTCATTTATGTATATGAGACTGAACAAAATAAGGAGAATATTTTTCTGTAGTGAAATTTGTCAACATACTTTTCTTTTAAATAAATGAAAACAATATGAGGACTGTTCGATGCATTAGTAACATTAAATAAACAGGTTGTTTTTCTTTAGTGACTGATTGTTATGTGCTAATTGTGTTCCACCGCCATTTTGATATTCCTGCGAAATTAATTTAGCATCCATGTCCAAGACATTAAGAACAAGATAACAACTATAAGGCACACATTTACGTGATAAACGTAATAGTTACACCTGTCGTCGGCCTTTTTAAGAAAGGTACAAAGAATTATCAGATAACAACATTACAAGTATTTGCTCCCATAATCAGATACTGATTAATTGCAGGAGAAAGTAAATAAATGTTTTTTTCCATAATTGCGATCTTCTGTCATTAGAATATTGATAGGCAGTACAGAATCTGACGCAATTCAAAGTATGTTGATTGGAAGTTGCAGGCATTCAATGACTACAAGTTATTTCAAAATAAAGGTCTTGATAATTTAATAATAGTGCAGTCAACATACAGTGGACGCAACTTGACGCAGATGGTTGACCTTTGCATTATAATACATAATGAGGCACAACCTATTATTGAAACGGAGTGTACGTAAAACACGAGTTGCACGAGAAAAAGGAAATATTAATTTGTGTAAATAGAAATTATTGTATTGGAAGGTTTTAACTGACCAAATGTAAGTATATATACCTTGGTACTGCACTGTGTACAAACTAATTCCATATAAATATACACGGCTACCCTAAGCACCCTTGATTTCTATAACGAAATAATCGATATGAATAATCAGCCTTCGCGGTCAAGTTGCGACTACTATACGTTGAAAATTGTTTGTATTTATACAGCATATTTTGGTGTTGTTTAGGGTTTAATATTTGCATATAATTAATTTCACTTCTTAAATGTTAACACGTAAATACTACAAATGTACGCAATAACATGTTTGTGAATAAGTTCAACATCAATTTGCAAAACTGCATGACAGATGAAATGCAGTATTTAACAATAATATGATTTTTTTGCAAAACACTCTTTTAAAAATAAAATCTTAATATCTTTATTCTTCATACTTATTATTGTATTAAGAACTTCGATTGATGCGGCCGGATGGTGAGCCGCCATCTTGTATTATTGTCTTTAGAACTTCGTTTAATGCGGCCGGATGGTGAGCCGCCATCTTGTAAAGAATGGTCAATGATTGCCTATCTACCCAATGACATTGAACGATCGCATGCTTAAGGTAAATATAACAGGGCAAATATGTAAATAAACGTACGTAAAAATGGCTGACCTTGTCGAAAACTGGTCCCACTATAAATAAACAAGCACTTTACCCTTTTGTTTAACAGATCGCTTATCATTTTTAGTGAAAATTCAAATCCCTAACGATTCATGTAATCATGATTATGAGATACTGACTGGCCGTAAGAGAAAAAAAACACGTGCTTGTTAGTAGAACAGGTAATACATAATTCCGACTTATGTTTTTTAGAGATTATTGATTAGTAATTACAGCTGGTGTTTCAGCAATATGAAGTTCCGTGAATGTGAAGGTTTTGGTAGTAAAGGTGCAATGAATTTAAGTAGTTTAATATGTTTGTGCAGCTTTCTAAACCATTTACGAAACTGTTTTGATAAATAAAACACAGCAGGAGGACAGGTTTGATACCATTCTCATTCGTTCTTACATTAAGTAAGACTTTACACAATTTCACATACATGCACTAGATAGTTCAAAACGTCCTTCTTCGAACGGTATGTTTTCTGCACTGATAAATATCATTGAAAATATATGAATGTTTATAACATTATCGTATTTCGTTTAAGGCTAAGTGGTTCTTGCATATGCAAATACATTGTGACAGCTCAATCGATAAGTCATTTGTCTTCATTTGATTTTCATAGACAAATAGCGTGTCCACAAAGATGCAGATTGAGTATATTGCATTCCTTATACAAAGATCTTTGTCGATACTAGGCGTGCCACGCACTGTTCTGTTTACACAGTCTTAATTAGGTGTACAGAACATAAAAAGGCCGCCAGCATTTTAAACTTCCTTTCCTTTTATATTCACGTTTGTGATCAAACTCTAATCCATATTATATAGGATGGTCATGGTACAATACAAACAAGGACATGCTATGTGACATGATTAAATCGCGAAAGACAGGCACCTTCATACTTTTGAAATATGTACCATTTTATATGACTACAAACAGCATCCCTGAGAGTGAATGATTCCATGATTTATATTAGTTCGGTAATGTACTATGCTTGACTTTTAGTTTTGAATTTCTTTGTCAGTTTCAGTAAATATATCTAGACGTCGTAACTCAGTCAGCTGAAAGTTGAGTGACGGTGTGAAGAGATAAGTTACACAGTAACCTATTATACATTTAGCGTTAGTATCTGAAATCAAATTTGAATAGTCAGTAACAAACTGATTGATATGAATATAATGAACCTTTTGGGAATTTTTGCAAAGTCATTTCAAATATAAGAATATGTGCTTCGTTTATCATTCGTATATCAGTAGCATCTGAACGATTTCAAAAGGGATTTCCTATGTACTTTAGAATTTGCACCTTGGGGTGCAATCATGCTAAGACTTTCATATACAGCTTGATGTTGTTTGAACAAAATCTAATTCAATATTTACATCTTTAGATTCCGTCTTTTGCACACCACCTCAATAGCCTTAAATGTATATCTTAGGCGTGTGCGTGTGTGTGTGTGCGTGTGTGCGGGGGTGCGTGTGCGTGTGCTTGTGTGTGTGTTTCGGTAGTGTTCACAAATACTTTCAAGAATAAATTGATCCTAAAATAGATTTATACCGAATGCCGAATTTATGCATGTTATTTAACTTTTTGAGGTTTGAGGAGGATGGGGGGATTATTACTACCAAATTTAAAGGAAAACTTCTACACAACACGTCTACTGAAAATGTAACCCGTTACCAGAATTATCAGACATGGTAGTTTGGTTTTATTTAAGACGGTTTTAAATTGTCCATTAGCCATGTGTTTAGGAAGACATTTTTGTGATTTGCTGGCCATTCTAATTATAATGTCTTATTATGCATGCCTGAGTTTAGTGCTCCTAACGTTAAATGTCATATATACTTAATTTCATATTCATATTTATTAGTAACAAGACAATCACCGTGATTCAACTTGGCAGAAAAGCCATCTTTTTATTAGATGGCTTTACTATTGTCCCAGATTGTAAAGTTGATTGATTTTAAACTGCTTAATAAATGTTAATGGAATTTAACGTTTGCAGTATGCATGAAACTTCATTTTTAGTGTTAAAAATACCCGTTCCATAATACAAAAAAAATGAGTAATTATCTGCATTTGCGTATATTTTTCAGGGTAATATGTCATTTTACAAATCCACGCTGAAACATACTAGTAATATAAGAACGGTTATCAATGTTCCTTCTCTATATAGTTCTATGTTTATTTTTACATCTTTAGGAAATAATACTTTTATTATATTCATCTTTTATTTGTGTAAATTTTTATACAGTCTGTGTGCACAAACATTCCATTATTGAAATTGGGGTCGTATGGATGGCTTAATTTGTGCATTTCCTGTGAGACGTTTGTCTTTTTATTTTTCAAAGCATTACTATTATATTACTTTTACCGTAAAAATATCAAATATGTTGCCACGATAAAGGAAACCAGTCTGGTTAAAACCATTTTAAGGACATGAAGTAAAAAGAACGCGAGTTGGCATGCGTCCTTGAAGTGACCTGAGGACCTGACTTCGAAAGCTGTTGTCATTACAAGCTGGCCAATCAAACTCTGTGACTTTAGAAATAACCTCTGACGTTAAAATTGAGGTGAAGCCCTCCGCGGATTATATGCTACTAAACCCAAGGATGGAAAAGTGGCTTTGTTGAAACATGCCAAACATCTCATTTGTCACAAGGTTAACACACGTCGTTACCTTCGAAAGCATGGTCAATATGTGAAAACAAACCCCATTACGCACCTCTAATTGTGCGCAACAAATTCACGCATCGAATGATACACTACGTGTGGACATGGATGACCGGGTCATTATGTATAGCCAGTGTTTCTTAATTGCCGTATTTACTCAGCTGAAAGTGGTAACGGATTTTCTTTGTTGTTGGATTTGAAAACGTATGTTAGCGCAAATACTTTAGAAACAGCGGACTTGACATTTTTTAGGCAGTAGAAACAATATAGTTCTTTTTCAAAATTTTAGAATTTTGTATTTTGGTACAGAAATAAACGCACCCTTGGTGCAAAATGTACCCCCCCCCCTCCCCCCCCCCCATACACACACACACCCCGTGACGCTTTAACGGGGGGATGCGGAATGTCAATATGGTAGAATGGTCTTGTCCTTGTGTCCGATCATGGGGTTCCACACACTGATGAACAATATTTAAAACATACATTGCAACCAAAATTTTACAAGATGATCATTATATATTTATATAGATGTACCTAGAAGGCACTTTTGCTATGCTTTAACTTGTACCTAGGATTTGTTTAGATCAAATCAGTCAGATAATGATACTTAAAATGTTTTCAGACTAGTTTACTAAGTTACATACAATATTTGATCGTAATACCTCATTCCTATCTAGTTAATTATTGAGCAAAACATAATTTGCTAATTTAATAGCACAAACATTGACCACCAGTTGTCAAAAGACGATCCCAAGCTAGGATAATCGTTATCTTAGTTTGGTATCATCCAAAATATATCCGTACAATAGGAAGTTACCGGCACAAAATATATTCTTTATTTATGTAAAATTTTATGTGGAGGTGACATTGATATCACAGATTCAAGTGACATCAAAACAAAAAGTTCAGTTCACTGCCAAGATTTTTAAAGCTATTTGTCTGTTACCCTTTAGATTTCCTTCACTCAAAAAGATACTAAAACAAACTCATTAGCCTATTCATCCAATATATAATATATATGTTGAAAATTAAAGATAAAAATTTGAATGTATTTGTAGGCCTCGTACTTGTAAGATTAATATCAACAAATTATATTCATTAGACCGCCATATTGAATGCAGGGTGCCCCAGGGCAGTTGCCTTGGTCCTTGGCTGTATCTCACCTATGCTGGAACTCTTAGTGATGTCATTCCAAAATCCATATCAGTCTACTGTTTTGCTGATGAACATATAGCAAATATAAGCTTTCGTCCGACTACTGTTTCCATAGAATCACAAGAGATCGGAGACCTTGAAAGGCGCGCAGTTATAATCAATGACTGGATGAATAGAAACAAACTGAAAATGAACACTTCCAAAAATGAATTTATTATGTTTGGTAGCAGACCACAATTGAACAAATGTGTTACAAATTCTATTAACATTGCTGGTGATGATGTCAAACACATCAAAGCACAATTAGATATCTCGGTGCATTTCTTGACGAAACCTTGAACTTTAAAGATCATGTAAATCGCAAATGTCGTACAGCCATGTTGAATTACCTACGAATTAAGAACATCCGGAAATACTTAACAAAAGCAGCCACTGAAATTTTAGTTTTGTCTCTAGTTATTTCACATCTGGATTATTGCAATGTTATACTGTATGGTGTAGCTAATTGTGAGGTGCGTAAGATGCAACGTATTCAAAACATGTGCGCAAAAATTTTCCTTAACAGGAGGAAATTTGACAGTTCTAAACTAGCATTGTACCACTTACATTGGTTGCCGGTGAAAGCAAGAATTGAGTTCAAGATACTTTCTTTCATGTATAGCTGTCACAATGGCAGAGCACTGTGCTCAACAGAATTGCTTACAGAGTATATTACTAGTAGACAAGGTTTGAGATCGTCTGAAAATTCTGAATGTCGTTATGCTGTTCCATACAACAAGTGCAAAACATTCAATGATAGAAGTTTCTGTACTATTGGTCCAAAACTTTGGAATGAACTGCCGTTAGAACTACGCAAAAGTAAATCACTTGACACATTCAAAACAGTCTTAAGAAACTGTATTTCAGAGATTTCGCGGCATTGTTTTAAATTTTTGATAACTGTTTATCATGCGAAAACAGCAGGTGATAGTTCTTAAATTTTTGTAGAAGGTTTTACATTTCAACATTTATATCTCCATGGTTTGTTTAATAAACTCACTTGTTGGTAAGGCTCTATGGGTAGGGTTGTGTGTAGTATGTATTTTTCTTTTCTTAAATAGTATATGATGGCACCATTAACCGCGGGGTTTGAACCTCTATATGCAGCTCGTCTGGGATTACCAGATGCTTTAAGCATTGGCATTGGCAATAGGGGTAAAATGACCTCAAGGAGAAGGATGCGGTCATGACTGTTTATTACAATAAGGCTGCTATTATCATTATTGTCATTATTAATATTTCTATAATAACTATTATTATTATTATCATATACAACGCCATTGAATATATCATTGTATAAAAATAGGCGTTTAATCAAATTATTCAGTTTCAGTTTCAGTACTAGTAATATTGTCCATGAATACTGCATTTATTTTCAATTTTTGTTGAAGTATGTTCAATAATAGCTGAACAGATATATGTACAAGAAAAAATGAAAAAAGGAGTTATGGTTCCTACGTACTACACTCCTACGCATTTCCTTCTACCTTTATTCAAAGTTTAAAGTCAATCCCTTGCAATGTTTTAGAGATATGATCCGGACATGCCAGGTGCAACAAAAATGAACTAAAACAATACCTATATTTAGGTTATGATTAATGCGCACTGTTCTCTTTTTTACCATCTGCCTATAGGCGACGTTTGGAGTCAATTGCTTGCATACTTTTCAAGCAATTCTTCGGACGTGCACAGTGGGGATGGATGGACAAACTGACAGAATACTCGATTACCGTATAGGAGGATTAAAACTGTTTGCTTTGCAAATTGTTTTATAATGATGTACTCATGCTGCCGTGGCAAGTACAGTTTGAACGAGCATAACGCTTTATAATGTCATACAATATGTACGAATTATCGTTTGTAAGATCAGTGTATTTTTGGCAATTTATTTGATAACATATTGTTCAATCACATGTATGTGAATATCTCAAAATATAACGTACAAAAAGAAGAACTTAACTATGTTAAAAAACGTGCATTTTTTCTAAAGCAAAACTGTTCTAAACTCATAGAGTGTAAATAGTAATCTAACAATTTCCTAGGAAGCAGTTACGGATTACGACTGTCTAGCTACACGCAAAATGACCTTTACTATCTCTATTGTTCCAGAGAGAATAAGTGCCTGTTCTGTAATGTAGTGATATATTAGATTGGCAGATATGAATTACGTTATTACTGCGCATATTAGATCAAAGTAGTATTCATATAACCTTTGCGTAGGATTCTAACTCAATTCCTGTCACAAAAAGGGGACATTTGCGTCATTATTTTGCCTATTGAGTTTCTGTCTGGTTCTATTATTTGTGTAACCTGAACAAAATAATGAGAGAACCGAACACTTCGGTATGAACAAAATAATGCTGAATGTTTTTCATTTAAGCATAAGATATACATTTTCAACTGCTTACTTTGCCGATTAAAATAGTGGGACAATTGTTCGTTTATCAAGGACAAATACTGCAAACACCATATCAGACGAGTATAACTGTCAAATTTAGTGCAAAAAAGCAAAATTAAATCAGAGAAAAGTTCTTAATTTGCAAAGTTGTATATATCAGTACAGCAGAAAAACTTTGAAACTGCAATGTTAAATACGACGAGAAAACTATTGCCGTTGTCATTGTTAAATTTTGATTATATGTCCACAAAGCTGTTTGTATAGTCAGTTTGGTAGTTTTTTCCAGGGCAGATATTTCCGTCATTTATTGAGAAACGAGATGAAACTATAGGACACCAACTGTGACTTCTGCTGCTCCTAAAACATTCCTATCTTGAGGATACTACAGTAAACGATCGGTTTTAAAGCACTAATGTACTAATATACTATGGAATGTGTATTGTTACAAACGGACGTCATGCGTATAAAAGGAATTAACGTTCAAAAGGAATAGACATTTTAAAAAACGCAGTCATCTCAGTTAAATAGCGTCAGATTCTGGTATTCCGTGACAGTTGTCAGGTAAATAGTCTCGATTTGAATTCTATCTCATTACATTGTGATATGCTTTACTGAAAAACAAATATTACCAACACTGCGCTTGACATTGTACGGGGCATGTGAATCTAAGGTTAAAATGAAGAAATAAGATAATAATCATCAAGATATAAATTGCCACAGGACATCATTAAGCTGTGAGCAATGCTAAAACGCTCACATTTCTTAAATTTAATGTTAGACAGGTTTATGTGTAATTAACGGGGAATATGCAACATTTGTCAACATTTCATATAAGAAAGAACTTGGTGAAACATTAACACTGACGAAAAAAGTATCAAATTCAGACAACAAGCAAAAAAGTTATAGCAATTAAAGTACAACCTATGTAAGAAAATGGCAGCCATTTTGGGCACAGTGACGTCATCATTCTTTCCTTATATGGGCATTACCATATATGGTAAATAAAATAAGAGAATCATATTGTGTGGGCCATAATATAATATGAACCCTATTGTGAATGTGTGTGTGTATAAGAGCATATTTTAAATCAAGCTCCATCTTTCATTGTATTTACATATTTTGCCATAAATACCATATTTGGTATATTTGGTGCCTACATAAGGAAAGAACGATGACATCACTGTACCCAAAATGGCTGCCGTTTCATTAAATTGACAATATTTATATTGCCGTATTTTTTTATTTTTTTGTAGTCGGATTTTCATAATTGTTTCGCCAGTTTAAATTTTCTATTAAAGGCTTTTGAACTATATCCATTGTCAAATGTTGAATAGTCTCCTTTAAAGGTCACATTATCCTTTCTTTTTCAGTTGTAATCAAATAACTCTTATACACAACGGTTTTGAAATATAAGTAGGACGTTATAGATAAATTATTGCTGAGACAAAGTGTGAGCGGAATAAAGAGGAACCTGCCAATATAAGGTTGCTTGTTGATCATTCATCATTTTGCAGTTTCGCTTACGATTAACCGGAAACTGTGAGCTGGAATGTCACTGGTGTCGCTGATATAACGTGGGCGGAAATTAGGTTGTTATGACCAAGACATAGACAATGATTAGGTAAACGGTATCTTTATCTAAACTGTATTGACATACAAATGAACGGCTTTAGTTTGGAAAATTTGCATAAGTGTTGTAACTGCAGCAATACAAATTGCTGCCGAAAACAATTATAAATATTCCTTAAATTTTCGATTTTCTTCCAGATATGTTTGTGGCGAGATAATAATTATAGAGGGTTATGTCTGCAACCGTAACATTGAAAATACTATAATGCTTTATGTCACTCTATTTGGGAAATAACAAACTGCTGAACACCAACTTGAAAATTTGTCATTATGAAAAATACGGACGGCAAACCTAAGCTATTAGTAATGTTTGTATACTTTCCTTTCAGAAGAAGATATCTTTTTACAAATTTCCTTACAGGTTAAAGTCGGCTACACAATACTTTACTTCGTCTTCATTTAATTCATAAAGCACGTCATTTATGAGCATCAAAACGTACTTCCTTGCGTCTTACCTTTTTTTAATATGTTCGTGATACAAACCGCAAATAATTATATGAAATATCAGATATAGAATTGGAATAAGAAACCCGATACTCTATATTCTCAGTCTACTGCGTATTATAGTAAACAATTTTCATAAGCGTTGATATCAAAGTAGAACGTGATTTGTAATATGCTACGATTTTACAAATGGAAACAGGCAAAACATGGTTTACAAATGGAAACAGACAAAACATGGTTGAAGGTTCCATGTGCACCGCCGTATGAACACATCTGCGGATGTCTCTAAATTGTTTTTTGTACTTTTAGCATGTGTAAATGTTGAGCTCTGCTCAACCCGGGGCTAGAGGGCGTGGACGGTAGCATGCATTTTAACTACCGTCTATGAACAGGCTCAATCAAACCGAGCCTGCAACATTTTCGTTCTTGTTGTGTTAAGCGACCTGTGGAGTTTCCACTTTTTCTACTTTACAACTGGAAACAGACAAAACATGGTTTTTGCTAGATATAAGCATGATGTTAGACTGGCATCAGTCGCAAGAGTCCTTTAAAATAAACATATCTTCCATACACTCTTCTTAAATAGCACTTTCTGGCAAGAAGGTACAGTCTCTCTGACTCTAACGACTGGACAAATGCAATCTGAACTGGGTTAATTTCTGCCAAACTAATAATCACCATAAAATCGGAAATCATTGCAAATTTCTTCATGATGTAACATAACCCTTGGTTTACTCCAGTGTCATGGATTATAGAATCCTTAATGGCCTTCACAGTATGCATTACGAAGTGCTTACCAATGAGTTATTGTTTATTACTAGATGAATAGGAGAGGTGTTAATACACTTTACTTTAATAAACATTCATAAATCTATAATCTTTAAAATGAAAATAAAGTAGATATGAGTATTTAAAACAAAACAAATTATCAAACGTTTATTGTTATGTTAAATCATGTTTTAGATTCAGTTACAGCAATTTCCTGCGACTAGTTAATAATTGCCTGTATGTAGGAAAAATATTTATGATAACACCAACCAATTTTTTTATTATAAATGGGAAACAGATTATTAATCAAATCACACAATCGGTCAGAACAATATCTAGCGGTCATTATATTTAGAAACTTTCATGAAAAACTTTAATAATACTTTTGCACTGTCAACATTTCTTCAATTATAATTTCAAAAGAGAGGGACATCCGTGGTCGGTGGTTCTACCAAGGTGATGAAATAATGAACAGAGGAGCAGCTGGGGTCTTCCTCCACCATCAGAGCTGGAAAGTCGCCATATTACCTATATTGTGTCGGTACGACGTTAAACCCAGCAAAATAAATAAATAGTTTCAGAGGCCTTCATGAAGTGTTTGAATTCTTCATGCACATAAACCGTCCAGGCGGCTTATGGAATGTCAGTGGTTATATCCTGGTGTTTGCCAATGTCTAGAACAATGCCTTGAGGTGCACACGGGGTCTTCTTCTACCATTCAATGTCGCTATATAACTAAACTATGACAGTGTGACTCCAGTTCTAATCGTCCCAATCCACACACACCACGAAATAAAAGATAATCAAAAACATCTAACAATTCTGAATTATTGACTTCTTCATCTGTCAAATTCAGAACCTAGTCAAATGTACCTTTAATTTGTACTAATGAAGTTCCGTGTGAGACATTGAAAGAAGGGAAATGTTTATTTATTTACAAACATATAATCTATTAGATAATCAAGACATTAATGTTCTGTTTATTATTGGTTCTGTAAAATTTTATATTGCTAGTATCGATAACATTTAACACAGCGACTCAAATACAGTTCTAATAATATAATAAAAACTTCTGTCACATTGTTCATAATAATGAAAACTAACTACAATAAAAATCATTTTGGTGGACGTGAATGCTAAAATAAATTAACATCAGCTATTCAGCAACTATAAATGCTTGAACATACTTCTACAGAAAATTTACAATGTGGTAAACGCTTTACTTCCTTTCATTTCTAGAGAGAAAACAGACATCTGGTACAGGTAATTCAAAATAGTTCAATTAATCTGGTTGTCGGTCAGTCTAGGGCGGCTATTGACAGGTGGTACTAATCGATTTTCAAGACGTTAATAAACCTCAGAATCACATATTATAACTCTGTTGAGATTAGTCTGTTCCACTGATCTGTCTTAATATGTAGTATAAAGGCATGGAAGAGTCTATGTTGAGATGAGCCTAGAGGGTAAAGGGTTTTCTGAGAAAATATCAATGTCAGTATGAAGAAAGAGAATAAACTTTATTACAGATTACTTGATCTCAACAGACTTTGCAAGAGTCAAGAGATAGGAGACATGTAATCTTTTTCCTTAAAAGTGCTATCTTAAAGGAGTTTAACGACTGATGCCTGTCTTTATCATAACTTGTATCAACTAACATGTTATGTTCGTAATTATAAATATTAATCAGCACTGTAAACCATGTTGTATTTATTCTTTAGAAAAATTGGTTTAGCGATTGTCGAATACGATTAATAATTCATAAAACTAATTACATCGAATTTAGTACTGTAGACGACTAATACAATTTACTTTGTATGAAGAATACGACCATGAATCAAGTGAACTTATTTGTTTAATATAAAATCGCATTTAACCAACATTTTCAGTCATTCTTGCATATCGACGGTAAAGAATTAAAGGTGTCTACATTTGTTTTAGGCGAGGTCACATTTACTTTATTTCGATGTGTATTTTATATTTTGAAACAACATCATGGGCACTGCAACTTTATAGTTATTGATAATGGAAATTAATAAAAATCACGACTCTGCAGTGATTGGTAGAATACGAATTTACATGCAACTCCTGAAATAATAGCCAAAGGCTGCTGATAAGAAATAATTCTAGTTATAAGACTCAAACTAATTAAAAATTAGGCTCATTAGGTAGCTGGTCTTCTACAGATAATTAGAAAATGACGGATATCATGTGGAGATAACATGATAGTTGTCCCATCTATGTAGAAACCTTTAATACCATGTACTCCCATTAATAGACGCCATACGTTATTCGTTCGAATGTTACAAAAACGCACCAATATTTACTCAGACGGGGAGTTCTCATAGTGATATTTATCTAGCAAATTTCGGATGTTTTATGATTGATCAGACGCTTTATTTCTAAGCAGTCTGGTCAAACAATTACTTCAATCTGGTCGTAAAGTTTTGCCATGTTTGCACATTTTACTCTGTTTTCGCTCATAACATTTTATGTTTTACTGCAAAGTAGGAAGTGTCAGATGGTATAGCATTTATTTTCGTTTTAGATTCCGCACAGCTGATGACGACGTGTTCAAAACTCACATCTGTGAAGCTTCCAAAGCTGCACGCAGAGCCAGAAAGACTTAGTGAACTTTGAACTTTTATGTATGAAATTAGACTTTTTATTTCCAAAACTTTTACAGAACATTCATTTAAATGCTTTAAATCATATGGAATTTAAATACATACATTTATTATTCTCAATGTCTCTTTAGGCAAAGCAAAATCTGCCAATGCAGTTATTAAAAATTCTTTATTATCATAAATCGTCTTAATGACATCTATTTGTAATAAATAGATTTGAGTGTATGGAACACGCTTTTGAATAATATAACCTAGATCTCTTTCATTGCAGTTTGGAAGATAAATCAAAATGTAAAATAATCATCTATGACTAAAATACGTTAGCTAATTGTTTGTGTTATTGTTCTGTATTGTCGTTTTGTATATGGAAACACAAACAGTAGCTGTAGTTTTTTTTTCAATTATTTATTTGTCATGAATAGCTAGATGGGTATTGTACATTGTGTACAACTACTAGGAAGATCTACGTTTGTCTCAAACTTAGAATGAAAATTAAAGCTGCACCTTCTACACACGAATAGAGCTTATGTTATCTAATTAGATAACGGTTTAATCAAATCAGATCGTTCTGCTCTGATACCATTTAGTCTGTAAAAAAGCCTTGTCTAAACATGTTTTGCTTCAGGAAGCCTCCTCATATGACATACAATATTTCTGAAAGGAGTATTACCTCCGAATTAACCAATGTTTCTCAAAATGCTTTCCAAGTAAATAGCAAAGGTCGCTTACAGTATCTGTTTTATTACTACAATACATATATGTCACTTTCATTATAGGTAAGAGTGTCTCTATGGCCAAGTTTGGAGAACAAGACATTATGTCAAGACATCTTCAATTCGTTCATTTAATGGATATCTCCCTGTGTGTGATAAAGAAAGTCAATATGCTCAATACGTTTATATAACAATAAGCCGGAGGAAGAGAATTATCCAAAAGGTATTGATCTGGAACAATAAAATGAATATTTTTCTGTGATTTCTGTTTTTAAATTGATTTCTTTTACATGGTCACTGATACTTTTAACTATTGTAAACCTTGATATTTGATATCAGTAATCTGATATGCGGCAGAAATGCTTTAAACGCATTCAAAACTTTTTTTATTACCTATGGATCGCTACGACATAGACACTTTTAACTAAGACAGGACATTTACAGTTCCTTCAGATAAGTCAGAATGCTAGTTTATGTATTAAGATATGCTGCTGTCACCGTATCTCTCACATAAAATCCGAATGCTATGCACGTATTTTCCCATGGTAAACTCAATTAATTAAAGAAACATTCTTTTGGAATTAAAGTAAGTGGAGTTAGTCCCTATATTCACTTACGTGTTGATGTGTTTATGTTTCACCAGATTTTCACGGCTTATTTAGGTTATGCCATATAGACCCAAAACAGAGTGTTTCATAAACCTGACGAAGGTTGCATTGTAATTGAAGACTTTCACTTTAACACGATTATTAATAAATTGTATTAAAAAGCGTTTTCCCCTACAATGGTTAGGCTTCACACTCAGTAAAACAATTTTAGATATGAAAGCATCAATAAGAAATAGTTGGCTTACATGCTTTCAGTGAAAACAAAGGAGCAAGGACAAACATAGTAAAGGGAAAGCCGCCTTTCAAAAATCACAGCCTCCCAAAACGTTAACCCAGCACGCAGATGCGCACACGACCAACACACACACTCTCACACAAAGCAAACACACTAGGACAAAGCTAACTATCAATGAAACACAGTGGGGCACCGCCCTCTAACGGTCAACTGGGGAGCTTAAGCCGGTTTATGGTGCACCGAACTTCACTCTTACACCCGCCATGTTCCAAAGTCACAGGACAGTGTAGATAAAATTCTTTTCGTTAAACTCATAACGTCTCAAATATTGTTGAACTCTGTTCTTTGGTATTAGATTATTGCGATGAAAAAATACACCTCCGTCTGAGAAACTGTGATAAAAGTCATTTCGTTTAGGACAGACCTTACCGGTTTTCACTTATTTCGTTATTTCGCAATGTCAAATTTAAATTATATATTGACTTGTTTAATAAAACATTTCAAATTGTTACACCCTGTCATGAATGTGAATCTATAATATAATTACCTAAAGCAATTCTGTCTGTTGTAATAATTTAACAGATCTAATAGTACATTACTTCAGTTCAGAAATTTTGGTCGGCGTAATGGTAAATTACATAATGTACACGGAGTAGTGTATATGACTGTGTAGATGTGAATTTGTAAGAAGTGTTAGACTCCATATACCTGGCTTGGTTAGTTAAGGAAAAATGCTACTCTAAACTTAAATGCATTAGATGTGACTGACACGTGTCTGTAAATGCGAAATGCTAGACTATGAATTGATTGATAGCTTTTCTTACAGACATCAAACCAAGTACTCTTACAATAAATAAAAATATTTTCGTTGGTATCACATTCTGTCTAGACAAATTTACAGGAAATGGCATTTGGCATTTATATCCAAATGAGACGTTTACGTGAAGATACTTCTTAAGTAATCAAATTAATTGTAAATCTAACTTGAGATCTACGCCCTCAGGAAATTATTCTACAGGTGTATAGTCTCTTCATCGCGTTTAGATTACAAAAACCTAATTCTGCTATATATTTCCTAATTGTAATCATAAGTAAAATTTTCAGGATAAAGAAATTAACTTCAAGTTGTCTGTGTTGTCTTGGTTCAAAGATTTGTAATGACAAGTATTTTATATAGTTTTCATAAAGAGCGTGGACGGTAGCATGCATTTCTACCTACGTGTTGGGTGGACTGTGGAGTTTGTATTTCAGAATCTTCTATTTCAACACTAGCACTATCTCACATTCAACAAAAGAACCATTTGAACTGTCATTAATATTTACTGTTTTAGATTTTTCTATTCACTTCATGAGTTCCGTAACAAAAATAACATTTGAATTATTTAAAGTTATTTATTATATTAGAAGATGAATTTCTACCTGTTGGTGATTATCAAAATTGCAATAGTCTTCTACAGTATTAACAATCTTCATACCTTGCATATTTAAACTACGTTTTCGTGTATAATGTGTAGCTTTTAACATCAACCAAAAACGAATATAATAGTATATACTTATAAAATATCAGTCAAACAAGAAGTATCTTTAAAAAAGATACACGGCCGCATTAGCCAATGCACACTTAATGCTACGAAACGTGCAAAATGTAGTTTATAATTAAAGTAAAATTTTCATGATTTTTTATGCAGAATATATTTTACAGAACACATTTTACATCATAACTATATCAATGTCACGGTATAGAATTTGAATATTAAAACGGAGAGAAAATGTGTAGGCGGCCGGGTAGCTCAGTCGGTAGAGCATCGGAACGGTATTCCGAGGGCCCGGGTTCGAGTCCCGGTCTGGCTGCACATTTTTCTCACCCTGTGACATCAATCATAATCTAAGAATCTTAGACAAAAATATAAGACTAGAAAAAGTAGTTGTCAAGGGATACAAAATAACGAGTTGGCTAGGGGACGAGGTTATGGGAGATCACCCCGTATCTGATTGGCAGGTTTGTAGTTTGCCTATGTCGCAGTTTCACTACCGAGGGGATTCAGGTTTATGACGTTAAGGTATTTCCACAGGAGTCTTGCAACGGATTATACTATCTAACACTGCAGCTCAGAGCACCTGCAACCTCCTTAAGAAATAATTATCTATTCCATTCGAAAACCTGTTGATTTTTTTCATCCACCAATCAAAACGTACAGATTTAATCAGCTGTTATATGACCTTTACCCCAGATATTTACAGGAAGTAAAGGTGAAATAATAAAAAAATATCTGATCACCAAGGGCAAGAAATCTTGACTATTGACCGACAAACGTGTTTCATAAAATGACATCCGAACTTAATTTTGAGAGACTTATTTTCATTTTTTCTTCAACATGTGTTGAATATAGACTGGTCATATAACACAGACTGAACCGGCGATGTTATGATAATTAATATCGCTGATGTCTAACATGATCAACCTATAATATATGAAACCTTTACAATAAAATTGTTTTGATTACTATTTATTTCTTTTAATCTTTTACAAATGTATTTACATATAAATATAAATATAAATGTATTTACACTTAATCTAATATTGATATTGAAAAGTTGTTCGTCATTGTTTTTAACAAATAGTTTTTGAATTGTTTATGCCATTTCAAATTATTTCTAACCATTCAACATGGTTTTTACTTTTTCCAGTAGCATCCGCGGCAGAAGTATGTTTGCATGAATAAGAGGTCAGTGAAACGGTAAAGACATAATCATTGCAATATTCAACGAATAATACATACACAAATGTAGCATTATGAATTTACAGCACATAATTGTTTGTTTTCCTTTATCTTAATACGTACATGGCCTATTAGACAACTAAAATTTATCTTGTACGGGCTACACAAATTACAAAACAAAGAATAAGAAATTCAATGAAAATCCCACTGACATAACGTTCCGTATTTTGTAATACAGTGTAGGGAAGGTGATATTGACACAACATCTAACTATTGTGTCCAAGAACTTTTTTGTTAGCTCTTATCTATCATGACATGACAAAATTGGCATACATTCTCCTGGGGAACGATATAGATAATGAAGGTCAAGTAGCATGAAATGGTTATATTGTAATATATTTGTTAGATCGCTATTGAATTGAGAGATGGCTAGAACAGATATGAGACTGCAATGCAAAAAGTGTCAAAGAAAGTGTAAATATGAGCATGTATTGCTACTTTTGGTCATTTTTCTGTTATGTTTACAGTCATAGCGACACAATTTAGGTCATATGGAGATTGTCCAGGTTTTAGGGTAGAGGAAGACCTAAGGTGCCCCTTTGGGTTTTACTTCATGCATGGGCTGGAACCTAGGTAGATCCGCCGATGTTATTGCGCTAGTTGTCATCCATTCATAAATATAATGAGTAATATGTAATTTGATAGTCTGTATGCCGGACCGAAAATATAACACTTCACATACTCCAATTATCTTTGTAATCATGGTTTTTACTGCAGTTGTGAAACTACTACATGGTATAGAAGACATCAGCTTTTTTCATTACAATTGACAAAGAAAGTAGTATTTACAGATTACATTATAAAATATGTTTTAATTTTTCAAAGTGAAGCACAGGGTTTTCACCTAGGGAAATACAAAGATATCTATTTCCGAAACGGGATAAGAAAAATCAATTCTTTCCTCGCTTGGAAGCAAATATTCCCTATGTTATGTCAAAAGCTTGTTTTATTTCATTGAAAGCAATAAAGTTGTAAATAAGTTATAGTTTTAACAATAATACTTTGTCACGGAATGTTCTTGTCTTATAAGACATTGCTTTCAAAATGATCAAATATTAATAACAAGTACGAATTTAAATGTCTGTCCGATGTAGTGTGTTTATATTACAACGTATTATATTATTATTATTATTAGTATTATTAATTTATTATTAATAATAATTAGGAAGTCACAGATTACCTTGAATTTTCCAGATAGCTAAGGATAAAAACACAGCGAAGAATATCTAACAAGAAAAAATAACATTCTGAGAATGCAGCCTCCCAGAGCAGTGGGAGTTTAAACTGGTTTATTATGCGAACTTAACCTCGCTTTTCCAGGACAGTGTAAACTATTCACCACCAGAACCGGCATGTAGGAATATAAACGTGTCAAGAATGAATTTCAAATCGTGTGTTAACTGAAGTGTCTTTCGTAAGACCAAATAAAATGAGGAAACTCTTTTCAGTTGAATATGAGTATCAAAATAATGTTATGAAAATTGTTTTATATATGGGGTTGTCTGTACCCACGTAAAATATCTAAACAATACGCTCATTTTACCATTCATTTGACTCTTTGATAACACAAATGTAATATGTTATATGAATCTACTATGAAGGTGTTTCCAAACAAGGTCAGTTAAAATTTATGCAATAAATACCCCGTAAACTATATTTTTCGAATCTGAAGTGTCTTAATGAAAGAAAGACTGTATCACAAACATTGGTATGATTTATACAATTTCATGTTTAAGATATCTATCCAGCTTATTCAAAGCGTATCCTTATTAAGTACAAATGCTCTTCTCATGATACTATACATGAGGTAAATACACTGCTGACAGGTTTTTTTACAACAGTGGTGGCCACGACAATTCAGTGGGTATTCAATTTTTAATCTTAAAAGACTATATACAAACTTGAGTTTTTAATCAGTTTCATATTATTGATGAAATAAAATCTTCTAATTTATTGATGATGGCAGAAAACATTTCTTTCTATTTGAACCTAAAGCACGTGCTACCTATATCATTACAGTATCTTTCTGTACATAAGGTGAAGTGCCATGACTTTCAGGTACATTATAGAATTACTGGAGCATGGTGGACAGATGTCAAGTATCAGAATTATTACTTCTGTACGAAAGTATCCTAAACAAATGCTTCATCAAGATGCTAATTTTACTATTACTATCAATACCTTCCCGTTTACGGAACTTGTTTCTGCGTAAATCCTTGCTTTAAATGCTAATCAATAATCTAAATATGAAATCTCACAGATATTTTTGAACTACAAAGAAATGCACGGTTTCTTTCTCTTATTGGCAACAAGTATCTAATTATAATTGCAAAAGGCTTGTAACATGAACGTTGAGGTTTTGAATTGTCACGAATAAGTAAAAACGACACCTTAACTCCCTGAGGTCGAAATGCGACTATAGGCGTTATATTTTCTACCCCTGTAGCGTCGATATGCGACTATACGTGTGTTATCAGGACTCCCTAGGACGGCGATTGACGAGTATAGTCGCGGCACCGAGATCATGATGATTGCGATAAGCACTTGTTAATTTTTGATAATCTTGACAAAAGCAAAATTACTTTGCATACTGGCTATTATTTCTTTGATGTAATAATTACTAGGTGTGCTAATAATTAATTCCCTTGTTAAAATAAATGTCTGTAACTATGCGGTAATGTAAATGAAATAAAAGACGATCTCCTCTGTGTTTCGTTCATACTGTATTTCAAAAGAGTAAAATAATGTCGTCGGCCAGAGATCTTTCTTAAAATGAAGAAAAATATTTATTTATTATCATGCCGATTCCGAAATATCTGTTCCGTCGGATAATGATTCCGACGATGCGATTCCATTATCAGACTAGAAGGCTGAAATATTGGTACACTTACACATACGATACAAATGGATAAAAAATAACACAACAAAGCATGTTTCATAAAATACAAAAAATATATGTAAAAAAACGCATGTTTGTAAATTTTATAATTATTCAAAGATGGATGTAAATATTACAACTTATCTGTCTCAGCGCTTGACACACAACATTTGTGTACATGTTTAGAAATAGATTATATATGTACATCAAAATAAACCATTGATATTCACACAAAAACGGATGTAAATTTCGAGTAATGCTGATGTAAACATTCATTGTTAATGATGCATTTCTATTTAATGGAATTTAATGTGCAAATATCTATTAAACGCAGTAGGTGTGTTAAAATTGTGAATATTTTGAAGTGAAAATTGGATATAAAAATATTTGTTCAAACTTCGAATATTTTGTAAGTATATTTTAATTTACACCCAAGTTGATATTGTTTCCCTGCATGATTTCTACTGACTGTATGCGAGTGTGATTATGATAAGGTTAGATAATGTTTTTCGACGTCAGGTGGCAATTCTTATCCCGCCGCAGCAGGTATGTTACACTGAGTTATTGGTTTATTTTTGATAATTTAACATATCTCTAACAGCATATACAAAATGTGAAAAATGTCACAAAATGTTGCTAAAATGTAACTAATATAACGTGTAATATGTAGAGTGAAATGATTTAGATATATTAAATAAGTGTGTTTAGTGGTAAGTAGCAGCTAAACTACAGGCACCGGGTACTGTCAAGACCGCCGTCATACAGAACGGACAGTCTGCAGTTTTTTTTAAATTCTGACAAAAATAATGTTTGTTTTCTCTATGAATTCCAACGTTTAGTAGATAAAGACAACTTCTGATACATTTTCAACAAGCAAATTCGATGAATAGGTATCCCCCGCCGAAAGGGTTTGTGGTGAGGAATGGCAAAAAAATATATCCGGCAAAAAGTTAAGGATGTTACTTAGAAGCAAATAATGTTATTAGTCAAAATCAATTTAACAGAAAATAAATGCTTTCTTTTGGGTGGGGGTGGGGGAAGAGTGGGGGTGACCGGGTGAGGGTACAAAACATCACATGTTGATTATAAATATTGATAGAAAATTAACAATGAAAAAAATAGGTGGGGGTGGGGTTGATGCATGATCGGAGTGGTGGGCATGACTGGGTGGAGGAGTGAGGTGGGGCAACGGTACAACTTTGCATATTGATAAATATTCATGGAAGGTTTGAAAAAAAAATAATAAAAAGGAATGAAATTTTTTTATTGGGGGGGGGGGGGGGGGGGGGGTGTGCGTTGAAAGCGGGAGGGGGTTTGACCAAGGCAAGGTGGGGGTACACAACTTCACATGTTTATAATAAATGTTCATGGAAAAGAATGAAAGAAGTTTAATGAAATTCTACCAATTTGTTGGTTTGTTATGTACAAATTTGTAGATTTTTAAACAATTAATGGGCAATAACTCTAAGGAAAATTGACCAATTAAAAACAAATGACAGGCATCATCGAAATATGTTGGTTCATATTTATTCCAGCTTGTTACTGAGAAATGGCTGCAGACGTAGATTTTTCATTTAATCAAGAGCAGTAACTCTAAGGGAAATTGACCAATCAAAATAAAAACTTGTCGGGCATCATCGCAATATGTTGGTTCATGTTTATTTCAAGTTTCATGAAATTCTACTTGCTAGTTACTGAGAAATGGCTGCGGACGGACGTGACGGACGGACAACGCCATTTCAATACCCCTCTCCCGATTTCATCGGCGGGGGATAATAATATACAATAAGATTTCATCCTTTCAACTGTCGAACCTCGATAACTTTAGTCGAACAATTAAAAGCAATATAATAAAAACAGGCCATTACATTTAACAAAATACATATCATTATTCTGTAATATGAAGAATCGTAATTTTAGTCACAAAAGAAATGTTCCTATTCATTGTTGTATAGTTGAAATACGTGACATTCGGAAGCAATTCTTACAGGCGATAAAATATGACAGCTACAATACAATACACCTTTGATATTTAGAAGCTAAATAAAATGGCAAGCAAACGGTATCAAAGTTATTTCTGACAAAAATATTTGATATAAATATATTTGAAATCCGTTACTTTTTATAACACATTTTACAACATGGAACGGATAGAAAACATAGTTCTGAGATTGGAAAGGCTAGTAGTGTAGTGTATCTGTTTTTCTGCGTATTTATATTATACATGTGTTTATATTCCTTATCTGATTCAGACAGTGTGCACAATTGTTCTTACATTATTGTGATACACACACTTGAAATCAAACGTAATTTGATTGTACAATTGATTACAGTCACACAATCAAGGTTGATTTTATGTCTCAGCTATAGGATTTTCGCTTAAGCGTACATGCATTCTTAGTCTCGATCGGACTAAGGACGTATTTAGTACTATTTACCCGTTTAAGTCGGCATTTCAACTAAATCAACTGATGTTGTTGGTAAAATTTTATAGTTTTTAACCTGGTTATAAAAACAAAAATATACATAGAAAGAGTATAACGTAAGTAACAAAAATATATTATAAATAAATGTATTTTGATTAAAGAATCTTAGGCATATTTAAACGCCTTCATTAAAGCGACAGTGCTAGCGATGTGGTATTTATGAAGAATGTCGACCTTACTAACTAGAACTGCTAGATACTTTACATGGATTTTGACATCGATGAATACGACTACATTTTTATTATTACTCGCACGGTCATTACCATACACGAGGATGGCAAGGATAGTCTGACGTTCTGTTAATATCAAAAGATGTAATGGCTGAAAGTTTGCCACATATACACTAAGGTCGATCAGATAATGGTTGTAATTAAGAGAAAAACAAGCTACTTTATGTTAAAAACTTAATTGCGGGGTCCATCCCCTGTTTCTCCACAGATAATAGCAATGCTATTTAACACCGTATTATTTCGACCGGAAGATACACGGTCGATTGGCTCACAGTTGGTAATTTTGACGCAATGTGACTGATTGACCGTCATGAACAAGGCTATGTGCACATGTTTTACATTTTTTCGAAGGAGTTCTACAATAGCAACCTCGGACGTGTTTATAAACGGTTCAATTGATGTAAATAATTTGTATCACTTGTAGACTTTGGAAAGTGTAAGTGCATCCTTTCTGTAATTACTGTCAAACTTAAAACTGTGTACGTGCTAATTGTACGACATCTAGAAATGCCGATTGTGGTGAAAGCTTCCAGTTTATTTGAATCACTTACAAATCCGCTTCCTGGAAAAAAAACCAGTAGATTTGGCCGTACGCTTGACTGACGACCCCTGTTGTGATATGATAAAGATTGTCATTGGGTAATGCTTCTTTTTAGAAACAAAAACAGAATTGGTTTCCTAATACCTCAGTTAGAATAAAACAATGACATGCAGATAGCCTAGTCTAGTGTTATTTGACAAATACATTATTTATAGTTTACACTCAATTTAACAGAGATTAAGAACAAATAGTGCGAGAGACTATAGTGATTGTATTGAGATATACAGAAAACCATTGAAAAATAATGTTGCATTAATGATTTGTGACAACATCTATTGTCAATCTTAAATCAGTTTAAAGCGAACGCCCAGGATATTAGTAAAAAATCACATTTCTATTGTGTGCAGTATTTCAAACCATACACAAGGTACGTTTTATATAAAAAAAAAACAATTAATTTTGTTTTTACATCGATACTATAAAGTATTTGCTTATATTCTCTAACGTGACCAGAGGCTTTTGGATTTAATTTTGGTTAGAGTTTTTAGTTAGTAAGTTAAAAACAAGTATTTATCATATATGTTTAAAATGAAATTTGATACTTGTTGACACAGGAAAAAGGTCAGCATAACGATTGTTGATATCATATAGAAGATTTTATTCTAAAGAAGCGGATAAAACCTCAAAGCAATGTAAATACTACTGTGCGAGGTTACCTTCTTACGAAATGCCAGTTTGTTGATATGTTATGGCTGGTCTTAGTATACTTTCGAATGGCAAATCTCTACTGGACCGAACCAGTTGCCATGAATTTGCTAGAATGCAATGAGTTGTTACTGGAATCATAGGTTTATCCAAACGCCGCTCTTCATGGAATTACACGCCTCAACACGTGTATCATTGAAGGTTCCATGTTCACCGCCGTTTGAATACATCTGCGGATGTCTCTAAATTGCTTTTTGTACCTTTAGCATATGTAAATGTTGAGTTCTGCTCAACCCGGGGCTACAGGGCATGGACGGTAGCATCCATTTCCGCTACCGTCCATGAACAGGCTCAATCAAACCGAGCCTGCAACATTTTCGTTTTTGTCGTGTTGAGCGACCTGTGAAGTTCCACTTTTCTCTATTTTATCCAAGCCATGTAATATTTTCTTTGTGTGTGTGTGTGTGTTTTCGGAGGAAGTGGATGCATTAGTAATACAATTTACTGTTTGCATGTATGTTGTATTAATGCAATATCACAGGAAAGTTATGCAAATATGTTATTTAAAAGGTGCTTTATGCAAAACATGTAAGGAATAAAAGTAATAAAATTGACAATATAAATAGCTGATTTTGTAGGAATTCACAGCCATGTTCAGACTTGATACATCAAACTCAATATATTATACACAACAGACAATTGTTATGTCTGACTCATTTGGTGTACAATTGCACTCTAAACAAATGTAGTATTTCTCGTTTTGTACAGACAAAAAATCTATCTACATGGCATGCGCCATAATTGCATGTCTTCCATCTAAAATCAAATAGATTGAGCCATTCTCTTTTCACATGGCCAGATGACAGCAAACATTTTTACCAAACATCTAAATAATGTTACAGGGTTACGAATACAAATAATTTCCTTAACATTTATAATTTAGATCTCAGTGTCTATCTGACGTACTATACTACAGTAATACATTGACCTTAAACTGACATATCTGAACTTGCGTTCTGCGCATAAACGTTACATGGCAATGTATTTGCAAAAGTACTGGAAATCATTTGAGGTGGTAAATAATATTAAACCTGCATGACAAATACATTTAGCAACTGGAATTTATTTTATGATAATAACTGTGGCAGAAAGGAGCTATCTGAAAAGTTCTTTGCATTTTATTTGAAAAGTCTGCAAAGGCATGTAAATGATACGACGATAAAAACGACTTTGAGACACAGAGTTAACGACAGACATAAGGACGAACGATTGTCCTGATCAAATGTATTATTTCCCGTGAATTCAACGGGTTATTCTTATTAAGTTAATGAAATGTGATTAACTCTCACGGGGCTGATTACGTTAAGGTTAATTTCAAAGGTAATCATCGAAAAACTTTATTGAGTAATATAAAATACAACAAAGGTATTTCTAACTATCTAGATCTGGAATTCAATTATCGTTATATCACGATATATAAGAATATTTATTCTGTTCAGAGCTGACTTCAGAAAGGTCAAATATTCATGTTGTAATGGCAAATCAGTGTTGTAATGATGAAACATCCCATCAGTTATCATATCATGTGAGTAGATTATTATCTGGATTTCAATACTTCAGTAGTCTGGTACTTTGTGTTATGACCCAAGGAAGCTATAGATTTTTGTGTAGCTTCTGTATTTTTTGCAACTGTATTCGTTCAATAGAAAAAGCCGTATTGTAAGAAAGCAACGTATAAAAATCAACCTTATGGCAGTGTATGGATAATGTAAGGAGCGTGGGACACCCCTTGGAACGATCAGTACCGTAAGAACCACTACACTTAAATCATTTAGAAAACATTACGTCAAACGTCACCCAAAAACTCGTTTACGGGGCAGCTGCCTTATTCGTGACAATGCATCTACAGACAGGGGCAACATTGTACAGCATTATGTACAGGACCAGCAGGTCAAGCAAGTGCCGCACCCTCCATATTCCCCGACCTAAGTCCACGTGATTTTTCTCTCTTTCATTTGCTGAAAAAAATGCTTGCTTGGCGTCGCTGTGGCTTTCGGGTTATGGATAGGCCTGACTGAAAAATGCATTTCTGTCAAAGGTGAATGTTTTGAGGAACTGGTGTGAGAAATATGCTTAAATACAAGTTTATCTTTTTTATCATTTGGACAGTCTCTAAATTGTCTGAATGCCCCTCGATAACGGATATAATGACGAATCAGACTGTGTTCTTATATAAGCGTATGTTTTATGAACAAATCAGATACTTAATAAAGGCTAGTGCGAGTTTTGTGAAGATTGCAGCCAAATTACTGTAATTTTAATATTTTGTCTGGCGAATTTTAAGATGAAATCAATTTACTCGCGAAGTAGAAGAAAACAAAAGAGGTCGCACATTAAAGTAGGCATATCATTTTTGTCTATCTCATGAATTAATCATGATTACAGAAAAACACATGAAACTTTACTTGCATATATATTTGTGAAGAACAATAAAAAACTACAATTTCTAGAAATACTCTTCAAGAGAGAAATGGGCTCTCGTGCATTACCATATAGGGACAAAATGCCATTTTTAATAAAATTGTGCACGTGTTTTCGTATTACGAATGTACGTTTTACACTGTGGATGTCTCTTTCTAAAACATGGTTTTCTCTTATTCTAATTACATTTTTAAAGCTTAATTGTTATTACGCTTTTCAATACATGATAAACAGGTACACAGTGTGATTAAATCATGGAAGTTTTCACGTCACGTCGACATATTACCAGACACCAAACAGAACCCGAGCCAGTGTGCTACCAAATTATTTTCGTTGACTTTTTTTATATAAAAGGTGTTTCAGAACAGAAGGGTGAAACACTTTGAATCAATTCTTAGAGTACAGAATAAAATTTAATGCACGCCTACGTTATTCTGCGGGTCATGCAACCTCCTGTATAATAACATTCACGTCGTCCTTACGTATTAGACGCCATACATGTGCCATGAAATAATATTTCCCTGTTTGACACCTACCGGTTTTCGTCTGAAAATCTGAATCCTGCAATTACTCAAAATGTAATCAGTCTAGGTTCATAAAACTTGGTACGTGTATAGAGGGCAATATTTAAGTAATGCATGAACATGACGTATACATGTAGGTCAAAGGTCATTACTGAAGGTCAGGTAAAAATTGTTTCTGCTTCATAATCCTTTTTTGCACTGATGAGTTATCTTAGTGGTAGACACATAAGTTTCCAATGATGAGACAATGTGTCAACACACGATCTATGCTTGTCAGTTAAAGGTCAAGATCACTGTTTAAGATCAAGTGAAATTTGTTTCTGCCCCATGACTTTTGATTGCACTGAAGGACTTTTTTATTACTAAAAGAGAAATGTTTCTCATGATTAGACAATTTGTCGCGCATATGACCCATGAATGTCGGTCAAGGGTCAAGGTCACTATTTATCAAGTAAAAAATTGTTTTCTCTCCATAACTTATATAGCCATTGATGAATTATCTTAATATTGCACACAAATGTTTCCCATGATGAGACAATGTGACCTGTACAAAACTGATGATTGTAGGTCAAGGTCACTGTTGAAATTTAAGTAAAAATATTTTCTATCTTAGCTCCTAACTGACTTGAAGCAGTTTTAGTCCTAACACTGTTACCAACAACCACGAGAGCCGAACACTTCTGAATTACTTCTGCAATACTCGGTCGCTTGTTTAACTTGTGCTAAGCTTTAGTGAAATTATTCAACAGACAACCTTTGTAGAATATCTCGTTTAACACACATCGAACATATTTAACGTGTGTGGTTGATTAATTCACACTTAAAATTGTAGTTTATTCACGTACTGTATAGACATTAATCATGTTTCCACTCATCATCACAACTCAAGTTGAAAGAAACTTAGAAACATCTCGTAAGTATATCGTTAATTTGTGAAAAGACTTTTAATATCAAAAGGAAATGATTACAACTCGTATGGTTTTGATTCTTTATGAATTAAAGAAATGGATTATAGTACAACTTAACATGGTATAAAGTCATAAAATTAATGAATGGATTCCATTCTTTACTGAACTAAGCTAAAGATGTGTTAACCTCTTTTTCCCCGTTAGATTTGATCTTGTAGCTCATTTTATTTTTATTTTTCGAAGTGTTCTTTTTACGCATTGTATCATAGCTCGTTTTTTTTTTAACAAATTTGGTGCAGGTAAATCGTATACACTGAGCGCAAAAGTGTGCAGGTATTAAATATCCGCATGCTACCGCACTGTTGGATAGGAGAGTATGCCAGCGTGTATGGGCGTGTCTCTAACAGCAGACAGCGACGTGCATTTTATTGATTTTCTGCGCTCGCATTGGTTTATTTTACCTGAGCTTTACACATTTGTAAAGCAAGGATTTTAAGTACTCACTGAACTGCTGTATATGGCAATGTGGAACGCCTACTGAACTACCATATATGGATGGCTATGATACAAAACATAAAGAATATTAGAACCCTCGGGTAAACGATTTATACTCGGGGGCTCTGCCCCCTCATACAAATCGTTTACCCTCGAGTTTCAATGCTCTTTCTGTTACATATACGCTAATATAATTTCGTTACCAGTCGATTCTTTGTCTGTTTTTTCAGGCAAGTAAACTTCAACTATTCACGAATGTTGTCTTTAGACTTAAGACACTTAGCTGCTCTCTGCTCTATAAAGTTTTGCTTATATGTAACTTTTTTTTTAAATAAGATACAACGCATAGTTATGGACTCTAAAGATGTTTTTCTCCACTTTCAAACATATCTATGCATCGTTCCGTTACAACTTCCTTAAACATTCACAAACATGCATGTATATTTGCAACAATCTGTATCCGTAAATTAAATAAGGTAAGTGATAAAATATTCTAAAATCGCTGTCATATCATACTTTAACCTTGATATTAATATTAATTTTAGAGAACTCTTAGTTGATGAAATATGGAGAAGCGTCAAGTTAATGATCATGTATTTAGAATGCACCATATATACTTTTTTAAATAAATTTAGGAGACCACTTTTTATAGGATTTTTTGTTTCTTTTTTATTGTTTAGAGAACGTAGAACTTTTTGTTTGCCATTTCCTATGGTTGTCTTTTGATACAAGTTGTGTACTGTACATATTAGAATTCTATATGTCAATAGTCTCCATGCAAGATTGGTGGTATCTTTTATATCTTCAGAACAACCCTACTACAGTCACATTTTGTGATGTTTACAACTTGTTTCTTTCTCTTTTGTTACATTTTAAACACCTTTTTGATAGGTTTATAGTAACTATTATTTTAATAAAGAAATAATGCTAATTATATGTAAGATAATGCAGAGGATTACAAAATCTGGTATAGACATTTCGTAAAAATCTTTTGCGTAAAACACTGATTAGTTAACTAAATGCGATGCATAATGTTTGTTTTGTTTTGGTGGACGTTTTTGTTTTATTTTGGTCTCGATTTTATGATTTGCTTTGAATGGAAACAGGTGAAACCAAACAATTATATAAAATACATAGTAATAGTAAACAATAAAATTGCTCTGCTGGCAAATCTGCATCCATTATAAAGTGGAACAATTACCGTTTTAATTGTAGACTGACAGAGATGGCCTATTAAATTCAGTTTAATTGCAGTAATAAAATTTGCGAAAAGTAGATGCGCTCGCTTCAGTTTTCGACATATTTGAAGTACCTGCAAAGTAGTGTAAATGCAACATTGGACAGATATAATGATAATACTTATCAATAATTGCTCCATAATTCCTGGTTTTGTTCTTTACTACTTTTTGATTGTTTCCTGTGGCTATGAATGTGTGTTAGCTTATATATTTACTTGCACGTGCTACTAGAGCTTATAAATTTGCGTGTTTTAATTTTTTTCCAGTATCATAAGTGGGTTCGTTTGCTCAAATAGCATGTTTAGAAGATACAAGATGTAAGAATAATGCAAGTTATCTTACATTATTTATGCATATCACTGTCATAGCAGATATAATTGATGGAAGTAGATAATTGTGCAACTGAATAATCTAAGAATTAAGTTAACAGTTAGGTACAAGAAACAGATAGAATCTTCAATGTATAAGACTTTTAAGCAGTGCACCGTTTTGTTTTCCCGAAGGTAAATTTTAATTTACGACATTACGCAGATTATATGCCTGTCAGAGTCAATAAGTGAACGTTTACATTCTAAGTCTGTCGTCCTCAGAACAGTATGTACGAGGGGTGTTCAATAAATACCCGGACAAGTACTCTTAGTCTAGTATCTTTATTACAGGTCATACTTTATTATGTATGCTTAAATTGGTAAGAACATATAAAATGTGAATACTTAAATTACAGATTTCATAACATGCACTTTATTTATTTATCGTTTCTAAGACAACGTCTGCAACTTAAAGGATAAACAGTACAACTCGTGATTACCTAAACCTTCTTGCGAACATGAACATTTCTTATAAAATATTCCTGTAGTATTGATGAAATGGGACATTCAGCTGTGATCCATATAAAGGAGCTCTTTAGTCTTCAAAAAGTGACTGACCGTTATTGCCTTCTAGCGTCTGCGAGTCGCTAGCGATACTCTCCCGGTCACTTTTAAGCGCGCCAACAGCCCGCTCCCTCTCCCTGCCACACTCTATCCCCTCTTCGTCCATACCACTGATAAAAGAGTTGTTTTCTACAGTGCAAAAGCTACAACCATGTGCTTGATGCTTGATAGCATTTATCACTTGCCTTGATTTCCGCAAATTTCTATTCCGAACTGACTTTCAGGCAATGACCAATACACTATGCCTATCAAACTTTTCAGTGACGTCGTATATATGATTTTATGTTATTGCCGAAATATTCATCAGATTTAGAACGAAACTTGAAAAATAACTGAGAGATAAGTAATGTTTTAGCGAAAGCGAAATGGGAAAAGCTTCATTGGGTCTAATGACGTCACATGACGTTGTAATGGGTACTAGTAATTTATGATTATGTAAAAACAATGTAAATTTATCTTAAGTAAATTTGAGATGTTCATATCAACTGCAGATTAAGCTAAAAATTCCCATATCTGTATTTATTATACCTCACATAAATGTCCAATGCAAATTTCCCATTAGTTTAACTTGAATTTTATATCATATTCCCCAATGATTTTATGACTCATGTGCAAAACCGTTATTTTCAATTTCTGCGCAGGTGATAATTATGATCCATGATTTCATATCACATGCGCAACAGCGTTATTTTGTTTTTCTGCGCATGTGATATTATTTTTTCATATCACCCGTTGAGAGATTGATACTTACGCATTGATTAAAAGACTGAGTCGATAAATTTCAAGACGAAGCGCTTATATAATTATACTTGAGGATTAAATTACCCTTTTCTGGTGCTCTTGCATGTGCGAATCCGGCCGAATTTTCTTTTGTATGCTACGTGCAAAATATTTCGAAAACAACTTTTCATCTAATATTGAAACGAAACTACCACCATGAGATTGGAAATGATCTATCTAAGAAAATGAGTACTCGCACTTATATGTTTTAGAAAAAAGAAAGTTATCGCCGTTTTTCGAATGTTAGGCCTACTGATTGACGCAATGTTGAAATATTAGAATAAATATACTGTAGGGGTCAGCGATATGTAAACGTCCCGACTGAATCTATCAAAAAAGTCTTATTACACAACAAAGTCGCCAAAACAAGTAAATACTCTTTAATTCTGTCTTCATTATCTGGTTAGTAATTACTCTTTAATATTAAATAAATTACTATGTTGATTTTCCAGTAAATGCTTTGACCCTTATAATCTTTCGGTATAATAAAATATTGCATTCCTGAGAGGGTGATATGAAAAATGTTCACCCCTCGAAATATGAATATAGACCTCGGCTGGCGCCTCGGTCGATATTCATATATCTCGCGGTGAACATTTTTCATATCACCCTCTCAGGAATTCAATATTTATATAATAACAATTTCATCGATTTTGGATGATATGTGAAGAAATGAGAGCACTTTTATGAACACCCATTGTACATATTAATTAATAATATTCTGGAGGTCTGTGTTTATGATTTGTTTACTTTTGCCAGCCATGCTAATAATTAGATTATGAAATGTAACAGTAATTGCATGATCATCAAAAACGTATTATGGTCTTATAGGAAACAAAAGCGACATATTTTTCCCGGATTGACTTATTATGATATATTTAAATAACGTTTCATTCTTTCACAGATAGCAATGTTATTCGCCTTTGTGAGAAACCCTTCAAAAGGGTTAATAAAATTCTTTCTTTTTTTTTGTATACAGCAACTCAAAAACACAGTTTAAACAATACTAAGCAAAACTGTCACATTGCAATTTCATATCTTAGATGCTATAGAATTATCCATTGTTCTAACATTCCTATATACGTTGGTGACTGCAATCGAACATGGCTGCTTCCTGATAATTATTTTCAAACAATTTGAAAATTTCTTTCTTAACTTTGCTCACTGAATATATACCATTAAAGTATTTTTTACAAACATAAAACCTTAAGTTTGTATTTGAATTTCATGTGAATCTTTATATGAATATTTATCACATTTTTGTGTTCAATAAAAATATTTTATATTGTAAAAGACAGGCTTTAGAAGTAAATTAAGTGATGGGAATGAACCAATCGTTTTGAAATGTTAACCGTTTTTAACTGAAAGACAATGTTTCTGGAAGGGTAAGAGAGGCACGTAATGGAATGTCAAGAATATTTCGTTGGTTGTACACAATTATATTGATGTTTCTGTTGGCAATGCTTGTTTACTGAAATTGATACTCAAGTCTCAATTGGATTTTCTTTCTTGCAAATCAGAATTTCTCTCAGGACAAATAATGTCACTTGACACGAATAAAATGTAAAGACGATTTTTGAAAGCACAGAACGCAACCAAACATAAAGCTAAAGAAGTATGTATTACACCCCCACGCTCCTAGCAACGTCTTTAGCGGAAACAAAATGATTTGTAGACTCATAAATTATATTTTAAAAAGGCTATATTCATTGACAAGAAACTTTAAAAATTCCGTGCTTACACTGACAGACCTCATACAATAAACACACAAAAAATTGTTGCTTTCGATATACTTCATGAAATGCGACTTACGGCAACTTAAACAACACTGTTCACTTACTCAAGAACATGTTTCACTTTTGAAAATCAAAATGAGAAGGCGAAATATGATGTATTGTTATAACATGAATATTTTGGACAACATATATCTATTATTTTTATAAAATTAGATTATATATCGTAACGGTTATAACGTGATACATCTGGCACACACCGGAGTGTAGTCTTAACATGGTGTATGTTTCGTGATTTCAGCAGGATTCAGATGGTAAATGTAAGGGTTTAGCACGTAAATAGAATCTATTTGATTAAAATCTCTATAAGGTACTTTGCTCAGTAGGGAGAGCGCAGAACTACGGATCGCGGGGGAAATTGCAATAAAGTTGAAAAACGGCGTTAAACCCAAAACAAACAAACAAACAAACTTTGATCCGAAAATATATTATTGTACTACAGTTACTTTAATTAAAGAAATGCAATATAGTACAAAGAATATGTCGTCTGAAAACATTTTATAATATAACATTAATATTAAAAAAGATAAAAGGTTCCATCTGACTTGATCAACTGCTCCTGACAACATTGAGCAGTATCAATAACACAACGATTTTCAGAACTTGACGGTGATATTTCTGTTCATGAACATACTTTTTTCTAACTAATAGCCCAGTGTTATGAAAAAGGCATACTTTCCATAAACATCTTTGAAGTAACATAATGCCATGATTATGACTCTGGCACCTAGCCGCAAAGTAAGAGTAAAGGATGGATAAAAACACCATTAATCAGTGTCCTATATATACTAGGAGAAGCAGTGACACATGCTTGACTACAGTAATGATATAGAGATTCTAAAAAGCAGTCCCTGCTGCGGATAATTAAATTTATATTGATTTCTTCAATTGCGGATGTATCCGCAAAGTGCACTTGAGTTTAAATAAGTGAGGATAAAATGTGCTTTTGCAGATCTTAACAGCGCGTCTAAATTTGGTATTTTGATATATACCTTGCTTTCTCTTGACATTGGCATGCAACTTTCGGTCAATGCGGGTGGATAAAGACTAATAAAGACTAATAGATAACTATTATATTTATACAATACTACCATAATTTTGCAAATGAGTTCTACATTTCAGAGACATTTTACACCTTGAAATGACAATCTTTGTTTCATATTTCATTAGCGGGCTCTATTGAGTTTTACAGAGTATGCAGATTTTAGCACTGTCTTTACCACTGAATAGTATAGCAGAATATGAATCATTTTGATTGGATGCAAACATATTATATGTCAGACATTCAAACAGAGACGGTATGATATGTGTGATGGTTTCTACAGTTGATTTGCAATTAAATTTAACACCGTCTAATATATAATCAGTCGAGACAGGAAAACAAAACTATGTACAACACAAAAAGGTTATTTTGTAAAATCCTTAGATTTATTAGAAACACAATCTTCAAAACTTCTGATTCACTTGGGTTATTCAATTAAATTTTGATCTGAGCTTTGGTGTCTTCTGTTGAATCGATATTACATCACACATATGTACACAGACACACACACAAACACACAGACGCACGCGCGCACGCTCGCGCGCACACAAACGCACGCACTTATCAGTAGTTATAACTGTTACTCCGAATAAAAATGTCCACTTTAGAATCTTGCATTTAAGGAGCTATTTAACTGGAATACAGAATGCCAATTGGTTAACCCAGACAACGGCTCTTGGCTGCAGTAGTGTCTTCATCTATTGCTCAAGTCGTATGATAAATTTTATAGGTTGATGTCATTTCGATTACATCTTCAGCATCCGCCTTCGCAATATCTGCTACATCTTCACCATTCACAGTATCAGATACTTTGGTTAAATTATTATAGTGGTTTAACTTGTGCTAAATATCAATCCTAAAACTGATACGATTTCCGTATGTAATATTTTACTTATTTATGTTTTGTTACATTTAAATACACTCTTAGTCCATGGACAATTTATCAACAGGATTTACTCCGTAGTACAACTTATAACTTTATTCAATATTGGATATGAAAGAGCAACCTTGAAATAACCTAAGTTTCTCCCATCATGTGATACATATTATATTTAAACACTTATCTATTTCGAAACAAGTCATTTATAAAATACATTTATTAAATAGATGATTTGTGAATCAAAAGTTTTGGCTTTCTAATTCAAAGCTATGAAAATGGGGACAATTCTCTCATTCAGGTCGATATCTTGATCTTGTTGGCATTTAATGCTTAAATGATGTTATTGCCGCAATAAAAAAACATGGCATATTGGGGTTTTCACATCTGTTTGATTAACGTGTTACGCTTTTTTCATGGTAATTAAATTTGCTCATGATGATTTACTTCCAAGATTATCTCCTATTACGTTACATAATTTATAAGATACTACTGTTAATCAGTGGATATCAGCAACCATTAAATACATTAAAGCAATTTAAGCAGCGGGTTGATTGAAAAATTTGTGTCACATACCAAAAAATTACAGTCACGGGTTTATTATGTATTACAAAATTGAACTGTGTTATTCATTTGGAGGGTACTGTTTAATCTTCCTGGAATAACAAAACTATAGAAAGAAGAAATTTATTCACAACACGTGTCTTCTGAATACATGGAATGATAATATAAGGCTATACATTATTAAACATTATTGCATTACATGTTGAAAATAGATACTACATATCTTAGTTTCGCACATTTTATACTTTGTAGAAACAATCCCTATTCTTATTTTTTTTTATCTTCAACTGTAACGGTAAAAAGTTCATTTGAGATTTTGCGGGTTCGAGCGGCTATCATGGTTTACCTTGAATAACTTTCAAAATTTCGTTGTGTGTTTATCTGTGCGTCAGCTTGTCGGTTGTACCCTGACACATGTACATCGAAGCGCAGACCAAAAGGCTCTACTCTATAATTGAACTTTACAGTAACGCCAGTATTGCTTCGCGCATAAACTTTCGCTGGAGCCTAACAAGGCGAATCTGGTGGCGAGCATTTCGTTCCTCCACAGTGGATAGTGAACGTCATCCCATCTCATTGCTCAAAATTATTTATCACTCAACAATCATACAAGAAAAGTTTCCAGTTAGTTTAAAAATTATTTTGTTTTAAAAGATAAAAATTAGGAAAAAATTAGAAAATGTCATTTATATTCCCAAAGTCAGTAAGAAAACGCGGTGAATAGGAAATGATGTCAACGTGACATCGGCTCCCAAGAAAATTTGCAATGTATACTATTCGCTCACACAGGTATTATGACACCAAATGTAAACTTTTTTCAAGGATATATCTTCTTACAAATTAAATAGTATTTATTTATTTATTTTGTTGGGTTTAACGTCGCACCGACACAATTTTAGGTCATATGGCGACTTTCCAGCTTTAATGGTGGAGGAAGACCCCAGGTGCCCCTCCGTGCACTATTTCATCACGAGCGGGCACCTGGGTAGAACCACCGACCTTCCGTAAGCCAGCTGGATGGCTTCCTCACGTGAAGAATTCTACGCCCCAAATGAGGTTTCGAACCCACATCGATGAGGGGCAAATGGTTTGAAGTCAACGACTCTAACCACTCGGCCACGAAATTAAATAGTAAATAGCTTTTATGTAATATGTTTTTAACAAACAAATATGTAAAATCACATTACCTGGTTTTCGCACTGAGGTTTACTTTGTTTCATATCAATGTCCGGATGGCACCTAAAGTGTTTGAAAGATTTTATAAGGTAGGTGTTCTTCTGAAGGTATTTCATTTCTAAAAAACAAATGCAAGTCATTGATTTTAAGCCTGAGAACAACATCTTGGTACTACAAGCAATTTACAGCATGATATTCTATGTACGTGTTTTAAATGAAGAAATCAAACGTGAGACTAACAATGGTGATTATTTTGAATGGAATGTCAAACAATTTGTATGAATGTATTTTAGGATAAAGCGAACATTTCAGGTTTTCGCACCAAACAACTATTTCTGTTTACATTAAAACAAAATAAATATGTCGTTAACCTTGAACTAGCACTTTACCGCAACGTAGAAATTCTTCCTTTTTTATTACATTAGAACAGCTTCATACTTCAGTTTGATTACGATAAAAACATCTGTAAAAAACGGACGTTCTAGTTTTCGAGAAGAGGTTTGAAGAGTTTTCTAAAGCTCTTAATATGCAAACTACCTGTAAACAAATAAATGTTCGAGATGTATACAAAAAAAAAATAATAACTCCCATAAATCTGCGCACTGGTTATCTATTTAAATTGCTATTGCTTAGTTTGTATCAAGATTATGAAATGATATTCCGATATATGTAACAAGAAGATAATTATATAAAGCACATAACTATTTATTGAATAAGCTTTTTTTAATTATAAAAAATCACTTTGTTATGATTTATCAGTTTAATCATTTCCTGAATTTAATCAAATACAGACAGAATCATTAAATGAGCCGCGCCATGAGAAAACCAACATAGTGCATCTGCGACCAGCATGGATCCAGACCAGCCTGCGCATCCACGCAGTCTGGTCAGGATCCATGCTGTTCGCTTTCAAAGCATATTGCAATTAGAGAAACTGTTAGCGAACAGCACGAATCCTGACCAGACTGCGCAAATGCACTATGTTTGTTTTCTTATGGTGCGGCTCAAATTCTCTTCATCACACATCTCTACTCCATTCGACATTGTCAATTTAAATACTACAACGATTTTAGTAAATCATTATGCTCAAAACATTAGATCATTTTGCAAAGTTTCCTGCTGGGATTTCTCAGAATATTTTTAAAATTTCCCAGGCATGTAATTGTGGGTGTGAAAAGATAATATACGACTTTACGTTAATTGCGAGTGATACTCAACACCGTAAATCTTATTCGTATTCCATTATTATGACGAGATAATTTCTTGAGGAGAAATGTTTGTGCAAAATAAAACAATACTTTATTAACGCGGAGGTATATTCGTAATCCTTGGTGAATACCATTGCCAGTGAAATCACTGACATTTTTTTTCACTTTTAGCGTTTCATCGCATATGGTATAAATGGGAGCGATGTGTTGGGGTAAAAACATGACTGTCTCCTGTGTTAAAACGTTATCCTGCGTTGCAAATATAAAATAAATAAACAATTATACAAAAATTACTTATACATTGATCAGTATTCTCAAAATGTATATGATAAAGTGTGTAGGTCATATTGATATGTACATATACATGTGGATAAAACTCCACAAAGTCCACAAATCAGGTGTGTTTTTTTCTTTTCTTTTCAATAATTGGCTAAGCGTTCTAAGTAAACTCTTTTGCTTTAACGCAACAACCTCTGCACAACAAATAATAGTCTCCCCATTAATACTATCCCAACCCCATTTGTTTCGTACCGATTTAGTCTACCAGCCTATGAATCTAGTGAAGGCGACCGTGACTAAGAGGAAAGGTGACATCAGTAAAATGGTTGAAATTTTTACAAAAGTATATTCTTGAAGAATTATGCTATGACACCAGGGGAATAGTAAACCAAGGCTGACAGTCTCAACAGAAAAAGTTCTTATTTACACAAGAAACATGTAAATATTTAGACTACATAGATGAAATGATATATAAAGTAACACAGTATGGTCAGGCTTTGCAGTGACAAATTACTTCAGTTGAGTTTTAACCGGACGGGTCATTTAAACATAAGCACTCACGGTTCAGCCCCACCATAGTTCAAAGACATATAAATAAAAGAAATCCCCTGGCACGGATAAATCCTTTACAAATGCAATACTAAATACATATGTACTCAATGCCTTTGAAGATGGAGTAGCATCAAGACAAACACCATTTAGAAAGGTACCCTTTTATTATTATATGGTAGCTATTTGATTCTCCTACTTCCTTACATACAACATATTGCATATTTCAGTATAAAATCAAAATATTCTTTACGGAGGGAACGCCTCACGCATTATTTCATGATTGAAAGATTATCAGATACTTCACGATATGTAAACGAAACGATTTATTTTAACTTCGTGGCTTAAAAGATTTTAACTAGTTTAGTTTGTTTGTTTTGTTGGGTTTAACGTCGCATCCACACAATTATAGGTCATATGGCGACTTTCCAGATTTGATGGTGGAGGAAGACCCGAGGTGCCCTTTCATACATTATTTCATCACGAGCGGGCACCTGGGTAGAACCACTGACATAAAGAATTCAACGCCCCGAATGAGACTTAAACCTACATAGATGAAGGGTAAGTGATTTGAAGTCAGTGACCTTAACCAATCGACCATGGAGACCCCCTTTCACTAGTTCTGCTCCATTTTTACTACGTCATTATGTTTGAAACGTAAATTTTAAACATCGCCTTTACCTTAGATAGACACGCCCACCTAAACGGTGATGTTTCTCGAGCAGCATCAAATGGTGTATATTTATCACCACTTCTTTTGCTTTACTCAGAGTTAGAGCATTTTGATTACAGAAATCTTAATATAACAAAATGGTTTAGGCTATTACAAACTACGTAACGTTTTCAATACATTTTACGCAGACCGTTCGAACTTTTCAAGCAATACATCATAAAGATTAAAACACTTCTTAAACTTGGCCTCTACACCTCGCATACTATGTGAATATAGTTTAAAACTACTGTAACTTAAACCCAAAGACATTATAATCCAATCACTGAAACCTCTGTTAGAAACTTTATCAAAGAGGATACAATGCCAAACAATGTTAAGCACTATGCATGTTTGGTGATTGAGTCCTTACAATTAGTTGCTACACATTTCTACTTAATGGTGTGATGACTATTCAATTGAAATTCTCAGTGATACTGTTCTCATAAACCCTTCAAAACGTAAGGATAATTTACTTTTTTTTTTGCCTTTAGTAGATATACTGTTGCTGCTTTGATTTCAGACAAGTTATGAACACAGCGGTGTACTAATCTCGAGGACTGATCATCTTATTATGTTTGACTTTATACGCCCCATGTGGTTCAGGGACGATCTGTGTATGAAAAGAATGGAACCACTGCCTTACCCTTGCATGATCGCAAGAGGCGACTAATAGGGTCTTAACACTTGGTTTTGCTGTAACTCTGTGATTCCAGCAGGTATGCAAATTTTGATTCCATACCTCATGTATTTATTTCGATGTAAATGAGATGTGAAACCAAAATTTGTAGTCCTGTTTGGCGCCATATAACCTATACTAAGTTGGTGCGCCGTAAAACCTAGTTAAATAAATAAATTGACTTTATACGGCCTGGTATTTTGTTAGTAATATTATAGGTTATCGCAACGGGTATTCATTTTATTTGCCCTGTCTTGCCTTACAAGTTGACAATAGGGCAAGTGTGATGTTGGCATGCCGCCCCAGACGCGTTTCAGCTCTGATTTTTCATTACGGGCCGTTCAAATTCCACTAGTTTCAACTTTTTGTCCGTTGAGTTTTTGTCCGTTGAGTTTTGTATATTTATTAAGTACTAGTATACGGGTATTATCTTGTTCATTAGTGAACTCTCTTTCTCTTGATTATGCCCCCTTTAATACTTAGCGTTTTCCCTTCGTCTTTCATGAAATTACAATGCAACACATTTCCTACACCTTTCAAATGTAGTTGGCCTACTTTTGAATGCGTGGCTGTGCATGTGTCTGTGAGTGTAGATGATGATGAGACTGTGGATGTGGATGTTTTTGCTGTGCTTCCAGAGAGTTTACTTATTTCAACGTATTTACTGCAATTTTTTTTAGCTCTACAAAGGGTTTAAAGGTGTGTGTTGTGATTATGACATTTAATCTCATCTTTGAAGGTCTAAATGGCATGCGATATTATTAAACATTAAAGAAGCGATTATGAGCTTTGTCAGACAATTCTACATAACTCTGTATTTTACGACTCGCATAAAACCTTTTATTTAAAGTCCTTACAATAACTTTGATATCGTATAATGTCATACATAAATCATAAAATGTGATAGTGGTTCCAGAACTGCTACTGCTTTAGCAAATTTAAGTCAGAACTGCTACTGCTACATCACATGTTTTTATAGAATGCAAGTTGATACAAATGACATATAGAAGACTGATTTTTGTCGTATTAAAATCATACCGACATAGTTCTGGTTCGGCATCAACATGTTCCAATGGTTGCATACGATCATAAAAACGCTTCTTCGAATATTGTTACAGGTATGGGTGGAAGACTTGTGCATAGATTTAGGTACTAAGGCATATTTCATTTCGTTAATTTTTAGTTCAATGATAATTTACCAGTTTCGTTCGTGTACTTTGTAGCCCATATCGATCAAGATACATCTTCAAGATCAATTTTTGTTTAACTAGATAATATATATTTAAAGCAGTTAACTTAAATTCTATTCCACAGATCAAATAAACCATGGGATTACGCTAATGCTTCATTTTAGTTAAACGATGTCGTCGAGCGTCTGAAACAAATTTTTCTGGTTTATTTTCTTCTTTGTGTTTTTTTTTTTTTTTTTTTTTTTTTTTTTTTTTTTTGTTTTAATTTATTTACTGTGACTATATGTCTCTACCGAATTTAATGTTAATGGCGTATTTTGGAAAAATCCTCATTAAAATGAAAAAATAAAATAAAATGCTAATAGCTTCTTGCTATGAGTATACAGAAGTGTAAATGATCAAGTTTAACATCAGTTGTCAATAACATAACGAAAAACAAATTCTCGGTTATTTGCAATTTATCTGAATAAATGAAAACAGAAAACAATACAATCAGGAAAAATACATGTTAATTTGTACTATTTAAACGTGCATACTTCAGTATTATCAATATATCCAAATAGGGTCTGCTTGATTTACGCATACACCCGCAAATTAGTTTCAGTTTGTTCAGATATATACAGGAAGCTGGTCATCTTAATTAAGAAGATTGTAAACAGTGACATAATTATGTTCGGCCGATTTCTCTTAATTGTGTTGTTTTTGGTTTTTTTATTTCAAACTGGAAACCTGAATAACAAGACTGTGTCATGGACTTACAATTACGATGATTGATTAATATCAGCATATATATATATATGACATTTTCAAAACAAACTCATACAATTGATATCGTATAGGAATTATTCTCCACTGAAATCTGAAATCTGAAATTTATGATATATTCTAAACTTGTACAAGTCCCAGTTTTGTATTTTGAAATATATGGTTTTGTTTGTTTGTTTGAGTTGTGTTTAGAATTAATGTCATATTGCAGCTTTTTAGGTTGGGATGGCGCAGGAATCCTCCATGTGCCCATCCAGGCATTGTTTCAGGTATGCACGAGCACAGTGGTAGAACCATCAATTTCCCGTAGGCCAGCTGGATGGCTTCGTCACATGAAGAATTCAACACAACAAGCGAGGTTTGGAATCAACATAGGTGAGGGCCAAGTGATTCGAAGTCAGTGACCTTAACCACTCGCCCACAGAGGCCCATAAAATGTATGAATAAAAAGCTGTACACCCATATATGGCTCGGGGAAACAATTATCAGGTCAGGAAAGGAGTAAGAACAATTTCAGAACTAAAGTTGGTGATTATGAAAATAAATTGCTTTTTAAAAAAACAAATATGTTTGAATATTGGTAGTAATATATATAATCAGACATATAGCGACTTTTCATCTTTGTTATTATAGCGAGTCTTTACATTGTTTCAGTCATTTGCTTAATAGAACTCGGCCCAATGTATTTCTTGTTAAACACACGTTGTTTGTTAGCCGCTACTTAAATACAAAGAAACATAAACGTTTTATATTGCATTGTTATATTGTTACCAAGATACATCTTCAGCAGTTTTAGTATCAAATTCTACCTTTGAACGTCAATATCCATCTTTTATTTATAGGTCTTTGCTGATGACGATAGACAATTATATAGTTTTTAACTACTATATTTAAATACACCCTATTTACAATATAATGAAGGATATTTCTATGAAGACTTAAAAGTCAGATGACGATTTTGAGCTGCTATTTATGCTATAGCAAGAAAAGTATTCATTCAAAACTATACATCTATTTATAAATTTCATTACAAACGATAATCTCGTCAAAGAGATTTACTGTCTTCTTCGTTGAATTAATCACGCACGTGCTTTAACACCATTTAATAATGACAAAAAAAATCGAAAATTATCTCTTTTCATTAAAATAGTAGGAACTGGAACAAAATTAATAGTTCTCACTAAAGTCAGTTTATCGAATTAGAATATTTTCTTAAATTCACATTCTTATGCGAGACGAGTTTACGAATCTTACGTATAAATTTTGATTTGATTGAAGTCTTGTATGTTTTGATTTTATATGTGCCATTTTTGTGTATAAGTAGGCGAGACGTTTACAATTGAAGAAATTAATTCTTATTGGATGCCCATAATCTATGATATGTTTGCATTTTATAATGCATATTCGCTTGAAAGTTATTGAAAATATCCCAAACAGCATGATCAACGTTTGTTACCGTGTATTTCGTAATATGGCAGTGTTGTTTTATTGCCAAGAATGTAGAATATTCTCAGACTTAAATAATATTGAAACAAACTCCTATTGTTCGAATAGCATTGTTATTCTGTAGCCATAGGAAATAAAGATTAATATTGCACCTTTACTAATCCTACCTGTCCTGTATCACAAAAGTGCTTGTATTTTGACATTTTGATACAACCAGAACTGTATTATCTGCACTATAAAATACTTACTGCTATTTCATTTTATTATGAGTTGCTAAAGGTTATTTTTTTACCATAAGTAAGCTAACAAATTCATATGAAGCAGGTTTTAAAGGATTAATATAAAACCTATGAATAAATTCTAAATGTTTTTGTTGTGCAAAAAGGTATGATATTGTATTAAACCGTTTTCATTTTCCACTCAATTGTGTAATTGCAAGGGAAGTAAACTAATAGATATCTCAGCTTATAAGTACTGGCCTTAGGCAGGAATTGTCATTCTTAGCGACCGTCGTTAATATGACTGAAAAACTGTTGAAAAAGACGTTAAACCCGAACACACACTCATTCTTTGCGGATCACAACTTTAAATAAATTAAATATTAAAATTTCTATTATTGATGTTAACAAAACTATCATAAATCACATATTGGGAAATCATTTTTGGTTATTTCAAGGACTTAAAAATTAATTTCTAGACTTAAATTAATGTTATTCTACCTTATAAAAGTTTAGGGTCTATCTCTATACTAGTATTCTGTGTAATATTTTAGGTGTTGCAGATGATTTGATAATGTGTACCTCGTATTATTAAGCTATAGCATCTGTCATTTAAATTTGACTTGTGGCATAACTGTAATACTCGCAAAATCGTTCACTCGTCGAAAACAAAACGTTATTATCGGCGAAACCTACACATCCGAATGGTTTAAAATAAGTGATTTCGCCCCACATATCCGTTCGAAACTAGATATAATCTGTATGTCGCAATTTATAGCGCTGTATTGAATAAACTGATTATATCATTTTGTGTTATGTTATTTATAATAAATGAATCTAAAACGTGCATTGTATACGTGAATGAAAAATGGTAGTCGGTTGTCTCGATATATTAGTCGAACCGTCTTGTACTTATAATCTTTCAATTAATTATGACTTAAGATAGTAGTTTGTACGCATTCAACTTTTCATGAAACGACTGAAGTTTTATCTGTATCAATCGTTATTAAATTGAAATCCATGAAAAGACAGTGCTGGTCTCACTTTTGAATTATACTAGTTTTTTATTCAGTCTTAAGAGGACAGATGTCGTACACAATTTCTTTAAAACCTTTTAGGAGATCATCAATTGACTTAACATTATAGTTACCAGACATGCTGTTACTACATGTTCTGCGTTTCTGCAAAGTGTTCTCTTTAACTGTTTGAAAATATCCAATGCACGTAGAATGACTGATACAGAAATCTTTAAAAATGACTTTTAATAGGATGTGACTGATTGAACTGCAGCCGTACACTTAATGTGTATAACATGTTTTAAGAGAATTATACAATTATATCTGCTAATTTGTCACTGATCGAAAACGGAACTACGAAATGTGTAAAATAATTAAAATCATTTCATATATTTTGGTCTGTGGGACAGTTTCTGTAAGTCCTCTAGTTTTTCGATTTCGCTGTAAATTAGGCAAAGGTTCATCTACTCCAGCTATCATGAATACATTCATTTCGGGATCGTTTTAGACCGAATGTCGCATGATTTCTTCAAAACTGTAATACCCCACCCACCCGAGCTACATTTTCCCAAGTTGAAAATTTAATAAAATTGTCAACATTATTGTATTTTTTAATACGATATCATGAAACAATGGTGGTAAGTTTCATAATTTTATATATTTTCATGAAAATATGTAATATGTTTCAATCAGGTTAGATTATAGACACTTGCGTACAAATGTAATACGTATAAATCTCAAGCTGTTTCTAAATAAATCGAGCCAATTAATGTTTCATTCAGAAAGGCTTGGGGTATCAATAGTTTCCTTTTTACTTTTAGTGAGAAAGGATACTTCTAACATACAACATACGTAACTGTTGCCATTTAAGTTTGGAGAACTAGCAACACTGAAAACACACCAAATCTTGTTTATTATTCTGCCTGACTAATGCGTAAATCATGCTTATTGGCATTGCAGAGCACTTGCTCAGTACTTTTATACAGCAATACAAAGATGAAATGAAACATACATTATGCAACATACGTTACCAATATTACAAAGAACGTTAAGTAACACTAAATTAATGATAGTGTCTAGATTTCATTGTTCTTTCAAATTGGCGATTTAAAGACAGTGTTTTTATGTATTTGAAGTGTGTTTGTATTTTGATATATAATGGAAGGTCAGATTGTATTCTTTATGGAAATTATCGGTTTATATGTGTTATATGTTAAAAGTTGCTGATGTAATTTCGGATGTAAATAAACACTGCACATTTAATTCTTATAGCACATCATACATATACAGATACAGCATGGGCAGTGGAACAAATATACTTTTATTGAAACATGTTTCTTCAAATAGATCTGTTTCTTTGACTACAGTGATTTGTGAATATCGCGTATACTGTTGGGCGGAATTATTTATCTACGCAATCATATTACATTTGCTTAGTGAAAAACATGCAGAAGAATCCTTGTTAATTTTGTGGTTTTGGTAGCATTGTTATCAATTCTGAGTTCTTCCTCTAAAAATGCCAACATGCGTCTTTTAAAAATGTTTATAAATACAAAAAAGAACTAAAGCATTCAAAAGAAAAGATGTATTTCATTCGTTACAAATACAACTCAGTATTTTTTTATTGATTCTACATCATATAATGGATTAAAACATACATTACTTTCGATATTAATTGCAACAATACCAATTACAACAGAACCAATAGTATTACTTAAGATATCAAACACTATAGAGATACGATACACGACATACTTCTTAATTCTAGGAGATGCTCAATTTATAGCTGTGAAACTCCATATACTATTTGTTCATAATGTCATTCAAATTAGATCTAGTTGAGATTACAGAATCTGTTTAGGAAAAAAAAGTCGTCTAATATTAAAACTGGATTCTGTAGTAAAATTCGATGTTGAAGGAAACTGATGTAAAAACTAGTCCGTCAGTATGGGAGGAGCTTAATTTTGATATCAGTTCAATGACTTGATATCAAAATGAAATATCAGGCAAGTGTTATTAGGCACTTTGCAAAGTAGTTGTATGATAATGTATAGTTAACCTCTTTTGTTTAATTTCTTAAGTTTGATCGTGTAGATCATTTATATTTTTCCAAGTGGTGTTTTACTCAATATACGCTTACTGATTTCGTTATACCTGCTATAAGTAAGCTTCGACTAGTCTGACTTGTTGCCTTTGGGCATAAGACACTTAGCTGCTCTCTGATCTATATTGTATCGCTTACATTCAACCTTTTCAAACAAGTGATAGCGCACATAACTGGGCAAACATACGTTACCAATTGTTTTCAGTTTAAAAAAATATTTTGCCACATATTTGCATTATATGAATAGATAGTTCAAAGTGTCAGACAATCTTTATTTGTAAAGCCATGATAAGAGATAAAATTTTCTATACAAGCTGTTACTTTTATAAAACTTCTATTTCAAGCTTGTAAGCTAAGAAATTATGGAGAATAGTCAGGGATTAAAAAGACTGGTAGAGACATATTTGAAATCTGATTCTTTGAAATATATTGCGTAAAACGATTATTTTACTTACATCGCATGCCTAGATGCCTCTTAATATTTCTTTAATATTATTTTTAACAGACACTTTCAAAACGTTTGATTATGATGGTGTTTCTGTTAGATGTTTGATTTATTTCGGTGATAAAACGAGACTATCAGAAACAATAAGGGGTCTGTGTGTTTTAAATATATCAGAAATGAAATTTTTTATTAGTTTTCGTTTGTTAATTTGTCTGTTATTAGAATTATAAAAAGAGAAGTAATAATAGTGCACAAATTGTGTATTGACTCGATTTTGTGATATGTTTTGAATTGAAACAGGTTAGACGATACAATAATGTAAAAAACATAACAACAGTAAACAATGAAATTACTCGGCTGGCAAATCTGTATTATAACATGGAACAATTTCCGTTTTAATTGTAGGCTGACAGAGAGGGGCTATTAAATTCAGTTTAATTGCTGTAATGGAAATTGCTAGAAGTAGATACGTTCGTTTTAGTTTTTGATATCTTTGAAGTACCTGCAAAGTGGCGTAAGTGCAAGATTTTACATACACAATAAGAATACTTATAAATAAAACTGAAGCAATAATTGTTATTGCTCCATGATTCCTGTTTATTTCTATTTACTGTTTTTATTATTTCCTGCGGATATGAGCATGTGTTTGTTTATATGTTAACTTGCACTTGCTTCTAGAGCTTATAAATTTGCGTGTTTAAACTTTTTTGCAATATCAAAACTTGTTTGTCTGCTCATATAACATGTATTGAATGTAAAAGATGTAAGAATAATGCAAGTTATCTTATTCATGAATATCAATGTCTTGGGCAAGTGTAAAACAGCTGAAGTAATTGAGGTAAATGAATGTACAACTTTTGGTTGAATAATCTAAGAATCAAGTTAATAGTTGGATACTGGAAAACAGACAGAATCATCAACGTATAAGACTTGAAGCAGTGTGCTTTTTGTTTTGTGGCAGATAAATCTCAGTGTAAGACATTACGTCGATAACTGGTCACATGTAAGCTGAAATTTGAAAATATTATAGATAAGAACATATAAAATGTGAATACTTAAATTACAGATTAAAGAATATGAACTTTATTTATTCATCGTTTCTAAGGCAATGTCGCTACCACTGAAGTCCCAACGTCATTACGACCCTGTCATATCAAACAAAATTAATCCGTACTGCATATGTTTATTTAATATTCCTGTAGTATTGATGAAATGGGACACTCAAAAGAGATCCATATAAAGAAGCTTTGAGTCTTCAAGAAGTGACAGACCGTTGTTGCCTTCTAACGTCCAGCGATACTCTCCTGGTCACCTTTAAGTGATCGAACAAACACCGTACCACTAATAAAGGAGCTGTTGTCCTTTAAACCATATATAGCGTGGCATTGTCGCCTTTCTTGATTTTCCTGCGATGACCAATGCAATATGCTTATCAAACATGATGTTACATGTATACTTATGTGTTATTGGCGTAACGCATACATTTCATAGAAATATTTTCCTGATTTAAGAAAAAGAAGCTTAAAATTAAGTAAGAGGCAAAAAAACAAAACAAGGAAGAATATCCAACAGGGAAAGCCACGTTCAAAAAACGCAGCCTCCCCAAAGACACACGAATAACCCTCGCACGCCACACACAAAAAAAAAATGAAAAACACGAAAGGACAAAACAAACACATACAGGAACACAGTGGGGCACCGCCTTGGAACGGTCAGTGGCAAAACCACCACTGGGAAGTTTAAACCGGTTTATGGTGCACCTAATCTCACTCTTACCCACAGTCAAGTTTAGGGAAAGCAATTTAGGAAAAGACACAACATTTGGCGGCTTTGCAATGGGTTCTTGCATTAAAGTTTAATGATTATGTGTCCAAAAAATGTGAGTTTGACAAATCAAATAAAAATTCACTTATATGCAATATGTAACAATTTCATTGATTTTTGATGATATGTGACGAAATGAAAGTAATTTTCCGGTCATTCATTGAACAATATTTGTACATTTTAACTTATAATATTCTTTAGGTTTGTTTTGTGTTTCGTTTTTATTTCAATGCCATAGATCAGATTATAAAATGTAACAGTCATAACATGAGCATAAAAACGTATAAGTGATTGTAATAAACAAAACATATCTATTTTTCCGGATGATTTATTATGGTGTATTTTTTTAAAATAGATTTTCTTTCTATCTCAGATTGAACCATTATTTGCTTTTGTGAGACAACCGTCACAATGGTCAGTTACAAACTTTTCTATACAAAAACGTTAATAAAATCATTTCTACATTGTAATGTATACAGCAGCTCAAAAAGACATATTTTAACGTTTAGCCTGCTGGCGGCAAGTGATTCTGCCTTTGCGACCAGTGCAGAACAAGATCAGCCTGCACATCATGGTCTGTACTGGTCGCTATTCAGTCAGTAAATTTCAGTGAACACCCCTTTGAATAAAAGTCGTACTGCCCAAATTGAATGATGGACCTGTCCATTATAGAAATTTAGCAGGGTAAAGGTTAAGGAATACTAAGCGATGATGTCATTCTACATGTTGATATCTAAAATGTTATAAATTCATTTCTGTATACGCTGGTAACTGAAATGACACACGGCTGCCTCATATTCAATAATTTCAAACCAACTGGAAATTTCTTTCTCAACTACTCTTGTTACATTTTCTCTTGTTTTCCTCAAAATGAATTTATTCAAATGGAAGTGTTTCCTGTGTAATGATATGTTATGTATATAGGATTCTGAATGTTATATACAATGCACCATATAAAGTATAAAACCTTAATTATGCATTTGCATTTCATGTGAATCTTTATATAAATATTAATCATTTTGTGCCCAGAAATTCAATATTGTAATAGACAGTCTTTACGTTTTATACGACACAAATACATTTAGTGATGTGAATGATTCTTTTTGAAATGTCAAATGTATTTAACTGACAGACAATGTTTCTTGAATGGTTAGAGGGCCATGTGAAGAATATTTCGTTGATTGCACATAATTAAGTTGATATTTCTATTGGCAATGCTTGTTTACCGATGTTGAGAATCTAGCCTCAACGGTAATTCAAAATTTCTCTCAGGACAAATAATGTCACTTGGCACAAATAAAATGTAAAGAAGATTTTTAAAAGCACAGAATGCAATCAAGCCACGATTTGATTGAGTCTGTTCATGAGAGATAATGAAGTATACATTACAGCCCTCAGGCTCATGGTACCGGCTTAGAAGGAAACAATATGATTTGCAATTTTAAAAATGCTACATGTATAGACGAAAAATGCAAGACAACTTAACAAATACCATGCTAAGTCTCACAGAGACTTATATATAAACTTTAAAAACAAAATGATTACGAGAGCTATGATATTTCGTTATAACTTGATCATTTTGACACACACACACATGTATTATCGTAATAATATGATAATTCGGTGAGCATTGAGGTATGCATCGTTATACCATGAGAATTCCGGCACACACAGGGGTGTGTATCATAACGGTTAAAACATAATACTTACGGCATACACAGGGGTATGTATCGTCTTAACATGATTATTCTGGTGCACACAGAGGTATCTATCTATATAACATGTTAATTCTGTTTCACACATATAAGAATTAGAACGAATATTTTACATCGTCTAAAGTAATGTTGCAGGCCTAGTTTTACTAAAACAAAGCATATATATAAACGTTGTCAAGTTTTATTATTTGAATAGAAATCCGAAACTTTACATGCACATGCCTTGGTACAGGTGTCTTCTTGGCCAGGAAAGCAAATAATTTATCTGAACGATACAGATTGTAATTCTTCTAAATATTCACTTCCCCTCACTTCTCCAGATTCCTTTATCGCATAGTGCGGCAATTTCCCTTTGATCTTTACAGTATGTTAAATATGGTAACACACATTATTACTACAAAATCTGTGCTGATATTTTACAAAACTGTTACGATATATATCAACACGGAAATCTCTATGGAGTTTCATTAGAAAGAAACTGTTGCGATATATATCAGCACAGTAAAACTGTTCCGATATATATCGCAACACTTTTTCTCTTACAGTGGCCAGGTCCTATCGAGGGAGTATATTTTTTTCCTTTCAAAGAAAAGATGATTTTAGCTCCAGTTTACAGTTCGCAGAGAAAGAATTATCACAAACACCTACATTTATAAAGTAAAAGAATAAATAAACTAGAATATTTCAAAGACTCGATTGTTATTGCCAAATTCAGAAATACATGAAATATATGAAATTCTGAGTTTTCTCAAATGTTTCTTTTTCTTTGTGTGTTTTCTTTTTACAAACAAAACAACAAGTTTTACAATATCAATGAAATGCAAAGATTTAAAACCAATTCAGACATCTGTTGGATAGTTTTATCTGGGGAACACATTTTCTAAAACAGAAGTTTTTTCCGTCAGCGAGGCGCAGAAAGGGAATCAAAAGTGTAAAAATAAAATATACAAATTTAAATGAAAATAATATATAAATTTTAATAATAAAACTATGCGATAAAACAGTTATAATATGTAATGCTCGTGTGTTACGAGGATATATCAAAGCTATGGGTACATCTCGGTATTACCCTCGATGTACCCCTAGCTCTGATATATCCTGGTAACACACTCTCACACATACTATAACTATTACTTAATAGCTCCTATTTTCAACATAGATCTACTTTTTGTCTGTACTCTTGATATGTGGCATGAATGTTGTAATGGTGCTGTTAATTCGCTTTACCCCTTTTACGGCTCACCAAACTCCCGCCCCCAAACGTGATCATATCTGCCCCTAGTTTCATATATATAATGTTTCTTGTCGATGAGTTTTTGAAGCACTTCTTTCCAAAACATGTTCTATTTCTCGGCGGCCATCTTTGCGATGTGTGGCTCTACCATGTTAATGTGGTCCATGGTTCCAGGGAATCGACTCTGACTTTTTATTTTGCTCACGTGTCGCAAAAATATACCACACTACATTCTAAATACCACATTCTGCCCAACAGATGCCAAACTGAAACTCAAGATCCCTTCCAATCACAGCTGAACCGACTTCAAAAGAAAACATAATGTCGAAGCTATGCAATAACGTCAAAAATGTAATAATACATGATATAACCTGATTTTACAGCCAATTTTCTTTTTGACAAAATCATGTTAGTATCTGTCTTGTCCAGACCGAAATGTCAAGCTAGGAAAATAATTATTGTAGTTTTTTTCATAGAGTTCAATCTAATAATGATTTAGACAGATCGTATATTCCTTTTTTGGAGTATTTATATGAACATGTAAAATTGTTAGTTTTATGTCGTTCCTAAAAGTATAAATGCTTTTTGATGTAAGATATCAGTAACACGTGCGGAACAAAATATTTCAATTCAGAATGAAGTTCACATAAAAAGAATTTATTTGTCAGCAAGGATACCTTGATGCGAAATTGAATGTTTACCATATAATCCTGCATTGCCGTAACTAATTTATGAATATAGTACAAAGTATATGTCGACAGAAAATGTTTCATAATCAGACATTCATATAAAAAAAAAAGATTACGTTAGCCTTCTTGAATTGGTCCTGTAACGTTTGGTAAATAACATAACAATTTGTAGACCGTGTCTGTTATATTTTTGTCCCAACATTTGAGCAAAATATAACAGACACGGTCTACAAGTTACTGACAAAATAATCCAGATATATGAGCGCCCCCCATGGCCGAGTGGTAAAGGTCACTGACTTAGAATTACCTGCAACTAACTGTATATGGGTTCAAGCCTCTCACGAGGAGTAGAATTCTCCATGTGAGAAAGCCATCCAGCTGTCTTACGAAAGGACGGTGGTTCTTTTTCCATTGATTTCTTCAATTGCAATTTTATCCGAGAAGTGTACTTGGATGTATAGCTAATAAGTTTAACGGTGAAAGGGTGTTTTTGCAGGTTAAAGGCTAATAGACAGCTACTACATCTATATGATATTACCGTTGTTATGACTTTTACATTTCAGAGACAGTTGACACTTGAAAATGACGATCTTTGTTTTCGTATAATATAAACACGTCTTCATTAACTGACTCTCTTGAGTTACAGAGTATATAGATTTTTGTGCCCTCCATGAGTGGTGGGGGGCATATGGACTTGGTCTTGTCCGTGCGTCCGTGCGTCCGTCCTTCCGTCCGTCCGTCCGAAGTTCGTGACGCACCTGGCTCAAAATATATTTGATATAAATTGATGAAACCTTGCATGAGTCTTAATCATGATATGAACTTGCGCACCTCCTATTTTTCGTCTGGCTCCGCCCCCTATTTTTAGAGTTATGACCCTTGAAATAGTCAAAAATGCACATGTTCACCTTGTGACACGCCTAGCTCAAAAAGTATTTGATATAGATTCATGAAACCTTACATGAGTCTTAATCACGATATGAACTTGCGTACCTCCTATTTTTAATTTGGGTCCGCCCCCTATTTTTAGAGTTATGGCCCTTGAAATAGTCAAAAATGCACATTTTCACCTTGTGACACGCCTATCTCAAAAAGTATTTGATATGGATTCATGAAACCTTGCATTAGTCTTAATCATGATGTGAACTTTCGCACCTCCTATTTTTCGTCTGGCTCCGCCCCCCTATTTTTAGAGTTATGGCCCCTGAAATAGTCAAAAATGCACATTTTTTTTTTTGGCTGGCTCCGCCCCCTATTTTTGAAGTTATGGCCCCTGAAATTGTAAAAAATGCACATTTTTACCTAATGATGTGCGCAGCTCAAAAGTATATCAAATAAATTGATAAAACCTTGCATGAGTCTTTATCATGATATGAATTTGCGCACTTCCTATTTTTCGTCTAAGTCTGCCCCTTATTTTCAGAGTTATTGCCCCTGAAATAGTCAAAAATGCACATTACACCTTGTGACAGGCCTAGCTTAAAAAGTATTTGGCATAGATTCATGAAACTTTGCATAGGTCTTGATCATGATATAAACTTGTGCACCTCATATTTTTCATTTGTGGCCGCCCCCTATTTTCAAGGTTATGGCCCCTGAAGTAGTCAAAAATGCACATTTTCACCTTGTTTCACACATAGCTCAAAAAGCATTATATATAATTGGTTGAAAACTTGCTTTATCATGAAATAAACTTGCACATCTCTTTTTATGCCCCCACTTTGGGGGGGCATATAGATTTGCTCTTGTCCTTCCGTCCTTCCGTCCGTCCGTCTGTCCGTCCATCCGTCCTTCCGAAAATGTTGTGTCGCGCGTAGCTCTGAAAGTATTTGACGTAGGAATGTTGGTCAGCATGTGTAGTTGTGCACCTGGGGTTTCGCGTCCGGATTAATTCAGTCATGTAGAAGTTATGGCCCCTGACTTTGTAAAAATTGGTCATTTTAATGTTGTGTCGCGCATAGCTCCAAAAGTATTTAACCTAGAGTAACCAAAGTTTACAGGAATGTTGGTCAGCATGTGCAGTTGTGCACCTGGGCTTTCGCGTCCAGATTCATCCAGTCATGTAGGAGTAATGGCCTATGACTTAGTAAACAATTGGTCATTTTAATGTTGTGTCGCGCATAGCTGCAAAAAATATTTGACCTAGAATCACCAAAGTTAACAGGAATGTTGGTCAGCATATGCAGTTGTGCACCTGGGGTTTCGCGTCCGGATTCATTCAGTCGTGTAGGAGTTATAGCCACTGACTTAGTTAAAAATGGGTCATTTTAATGTTGTGTCGTGCGTAGCTCCAAAAGTATTTGACCTGGAGTCACCAAAGTTTACAGGAATGTTGGTCAGCATGTGCAGTTGTGCACCTGGGGTTTCGCATCCGGATTCATTCAGTATTGTAGAAGTTCTGGCCCCTGACCTGGGAAAAAATGTCATTTTTGGCCCCTGACCTGGGAAAAAAATTGTCATTTTAATGTCATGTAGTGGGGGCATCTGTGTCCCATGGACACATTTCTAGTTTCTTTTTGGCTGGCTCCACCCCCTATTTTTGAAGTTATGGCCCCTGAAATTGTAAAAAATGCACATTTTTACCTAATTATGTGCGCGGCTCAAAAAGTATTTGAAACCTTGCTTGAATCTTTATCATGATGTGACCATGCACACTTGGCATTCTTCTTGAGAATCTTAGTGCTAATTACAGAGTTATGGCCTTTGAAATAGCCAAAATAGTGGATTTTTTGTTTGTGATGCTTACAGCTCAAAAAGTATATGGCCTAGAATAAGGAATCCTTTTCATAAAATGTTTGTTGAGGCTATACCCCATTAAGACAGCAAACATTTGAATTATTGCCTCTTATTTGTGACAAATGTACCACTGGTGGCACACCCTGTGTCCTACAGACACATTCTAGTTCTTCTAGCGCTATCTTCACCACTGAATATTATAGCGGAATATGAAATATTTTGAGGGAGTGCAAACAAATTATAAATCAGACATTTAAATCAGAAATGGTATGATATTTGTGATTGCTTCTGCAGTTGATTTGCAGTCGAACTTAACGCTGTCTGATATATATTCAGTCGAGAAAAGAAAGCCAAGTTATGTACTATATGAATAATAATTTGCTTTGTTAAATCCTCAGACTTATAAGAAACACAATTGTCAAAATCTTAGATTCATTTGGGTTACTCACTTAAATTTTGAAATGCGCTTTGATGTGTTTCTGTTTAATTAATATTTCATCCTTTTACGTATATCACACACACACACACACACACACGCACGCACGCATGCTCCAATAGTAAACTTTCAGGATGAGAAAAATATAGCTTCTTTGGTCCCAATCAGTTAAAAAGACTAAAATGTCACCACAAATTTGTGAGTCATGATAACAGAGATTTGAGTATATATGCAAATTTTCAACCAGTGCGAATGTATAGTAAATTTCGGGTGTGTATATAAAGCTAATTTTATATGGTTAGTGGACTTGCTGTGGAATGTGCACGCTCGTTTGTACTACTAGGTGATGGTTAGTTCGTATTAACTCTCTCTCTCTCTACTGTATATTGTCAACGAAAACACAGTAAAATGCCCTATCGATAAAATGAAAAAACATGAAAGTATGCTGTCTACTGTGGGTTATTATGTAAATAGTATTTATGTAAATTGCAAGTTTTAGGGGAATGACAGTCCATAACATGTGTTTGATTTAATTTTATGATTTACACTAAAATATATAGCTGCGTTTGCTATATGTAAAAAAGCGCCTTTGAACGTGTTTATCATGAAAAGGGCGCTATATAAATCTGGTATAATAATAATAATATTCAAATAGAGAGAAAACTACCGCTTCGTCCGCCGTTGTTCGCTTGTTGTGCTTAAACGGTTTGCAACTAGGCTTTGAAGCAAACTTTTTCTGAAAGATTATTCACTTGTTCAAATGACGGTCAATCATTGATATGTAATTATCTTTTTTAACAAATTGCGGACTACGTGTCAGACGTTGATTTTCACCTTGCTAATTGCTCATTGTCAAAGGGCAAAAGAGTTTCAAAATGACATTTTCTGAGAAAACATTATTATTGATATATATTTAAGTGTACATGGCTCAATAGACCCATACCGCACCCTAGATATTTTACTTCTATCTGTGAACACCTTTTATATAAGTAGCATGTTTATATTTTTCTAAGGCTGTTCGTTGTGATATAGTTCTCATACAAGCTCCTATTAAGTTACACAGTGTACAAGATGCTTAAGTTAATCAAGGGAAAAAGCAACAATCAAATAAATGGATTAATCTTTTAAGCATATTACTTTGTATTTATGGTACAGAGATACACAGGTGAAATGTTGGGTGAATATTTAAAACCTTTTCATTATTGTACAATCAATACTTTGAACATTCCTCTAAATAGATGAAAAATTTCATGCTTTCTCGTGGTGGGAGTGTAATTTTCCTGATTTCGCTCACGTGGTATACATGTGTTTCTCATGTTAGGAAAACACGTAAAAATGTTCCAATGTTCAAATACCATATTCCACTCTTACTTTTTAATACAATTTATATAATTTCTTACATTACATAATATTATTACTATTACCGAGGAAAAGTTAGGATAACTCAAATTTCTTGGTAAGATGATGGATAATATAGTTTTTCACATGTTTCCGCGACATCATTTATAATTTTATAGCGACTACCATTGGAATATGTTAATTTTCTTCCTTTTATTGACTAAGTAAAATAGTAATAATAATTCAATCTGAGTGTGCAAAGATCCTTTGGAACCATTAAATGCAACCAACATAATAACAGATTGTGTTTAATTGAGTCTGTTCATGGCAGGTATTTAAATCTGCGTCATGACCCCTAGCAACGGCTTGAATTATGGCTCTACTTTTTGAAAAAAATGTATAACTAGCAAAGGTCACTAGTTTGAATAGCAGTGAATATTCTAAACATAAATTAATATTATGTAACGTCGCTGCCGTGAAGTGAAGGAATTGTTCAACAAACAATATTGTTTATTTCTGTTTTGTATTTTAAATGGCAAATAGAAAACGCTTTGAACACTTTACAGCTCTACTTCCATATTTGTACTTAACAGTTATGTGTTAATGTAATTGGTTTTCAAAACCAAAATGAAAAAATATTTTTGCTCGTATTCAAAGTCCGTAGGAATTAGTGTCAGAAAGCCAGTTATCATGCAGATATGGTTATCAGTAGTTTGCTTTATACGATTTTGTGAATAATCACTTCTGGGCTGGCATTGATGATTTAATAAAATACATAAGAAGATCCTTTGGAAGTACAGAATGCAACCAAGCAAAATAATAGCAGACTCAGTTTGATTGAGTCTGTTCATGAGAGGTAATGGAATGTGCAACACCCCTCACGCCCCCTAACACCGGATTAAGCGGAATTCTGTTACTTAGATATTGAGTGAACTCCATGATCCCAAAAGACCAGAAAATTCACCAACATTGAATCCAGGTACGAGGAGACTTTTTACGGCCACCACATGGCCTTTAGTCACTCTACACCAAAATGGGGCTGGTAAAGTTTGTACCAAAATATCAAAATTGTTATTATTTTATGTAAAAATTATTTTCTATGTAATTTTCTGTCGTTATGTGTTCCGTCGCTGTCTATAATTTCGTAAGATATTCCGGTGATATCCCTTGTGGTACTTAGTTTTGTGTCAAGCTGTATTTAAAGATAAAATTACAGATGCAACACATATTTAGACATGTACGTACTCTTGCTAACGACTGCTTTGATTTATACACTCCCCTGTCAGATGTTCATAATTGTGTAACAAGTGATTGCAGCCCGAAATGGGAACAAAAGCTGTAATCTATTTATGTAGTACTACGTGACATATTGACCATTTTTCTGCAGTAAAGAGGGGCGTTTTTATTACAGAAAGGAAAGAGTTATTACGTTCCGTAATATTTATTGTTAGACTAGTAGTAAAATCCAGTCCACGTACAAATTATTGTGCAACATTTGAGAAGTTACACAGACGTTCTACTTTTCGGCATTTGCTGCTCGTAAAGCTGAAATTAAACCATAAATAACAGAGAATATGTCAGCTGTCGTCAGTACGTGTTCAAGTGGTTAAGACCACTTCATACGCATTGCTATGGGTGCATCATGCTTTGATTTATGCACTCTCCTGTCAGATGATCATAATTGTGTAATAAGTGATTGCAGCATCATACGCATTGCTATGGGTGCGAAATAAGTCTAAATATTAATGAATAGTTAGAACTATAATTCTGAATAAAAGTATTGATTTTAGAAATGTATTTTAGGAGCTATCTAACTGGTGTTGAGAAGGTCAATGAGTTAACCTAGACACCTGCTCTTCGCTGCGGTGTTGTCAGGACCTTATGCCTACCTCGAGTCTCAGACTGGCGTTTAATAGGTAGCGTTAAAGCATTTGATTAATTCTTCGTAATATCATCTACAGCATCATCACTCATAGAATCATATACTTTGGTAGAGTATATTAATTTTAACTGTGCATACCAGCAATCGTAAAAGCTGATAGGGTTACTGTAAAACGTTACATATTAAAGCCTTAGTACATTAAAATACCATCTAAGGCCACGGGTTATCAATCAACAGCAATTACTCCGTCGTACACTTTCTTACTTAACGTAAGAACAATCCTATCATTTGTTACAGTTTACATGTAAACACTCATACATAAATTTTCATCCGATTCGAAACAAGTCATTTATAAGAAACATCAATTAAATAGATTATTTAAAACTAAGTCTTTGTGTCTTCTATTTTAGAGCTATGAAAACGAAGCCAATTCTCTTATAATAACACGTTCAGGATAGTATCTTGGTCTTGTTAGCATTCAATGCTTAAATAAAGTTACTGTAGCAACAAATACCTTAAAATCCATGGCATATTGCGCTTTACACTTCTTTTTGATTGACATGTTACCTTTTCTTTATCTTAATGCAATTTGATCATAATGATTTACTTCCTAAATAATCTCCTATTACGTTTCATAATTTATAAGGCACAACTGTTACGCAGGGATATCAGCAACCATTAAAGACATCAAAGCCGTTAAAGCAGCGGCTTAAATGATTTAAACTAATCGATCAATATTATTACAAAGAATACATTTAATCGTGTCACATATCAAGCAAATATAGTCACGGCTGTTATTGTATATTTGTAACTAAATCATTTCTTCTCATGTTATTTATTTGGAGTGTTTGTTTGATAATAGTCTTCTTGCTAAGGCCTAAATAAAAATCTTTGTTTCCGGTAACATGCTAAAAAAAATTAGGGTAGGTAGGTCGGATTTTTTAAATTTTTTTTATTTATTTTTTTTTTTTATTAAGGGAGACTTTTCAGAAAATATTTTTGTGTCAAAAATGAATACAAATAAGGGGGTTATGCCTTTACAGCATCAGGAAGTTGATTTCTAACATCACTGACCATGTTTAAAGCATACAAAGTGCAGTTTGGCAACATTTTGTCAAAAAGTTGGAAAAATTATTCCCCAAGGCCATAAAGACATTTAGGGTCGGGCCAAAAATTTAGGGTAGGTCGGGATACCGGAAACAAACAGTTTTTTACGCCTAATAGAAATCTATAGATAGAAGGAATTTATTCTTGTCACATAACACGTGCCTTCAGAATACAAGGAATAATAATATAAAACTATGCATTGGTAGCTATACATATTTAAACGATCACATTTAATACTATTTTTTCGGAGAATATTTCTGCACAAAAATTGAAAATAGATGCTATATAACTTCGCACATCATATACTTGTAGAAAAAAAGCATTATATTTGTTGTTTTTCTATGAGTATAAAGAGAGGGTAGTGTTATCTGAGCGTCGATGGTCGGCTTCACCCTGACACGTGTGCGTGTGTGTATGCGTACATGCGTGCGTGCGTGTTCTAAAAAAAGAATGGAACATAACAATGGTGACTATTTTATACCAAATATCAAACAATCTATATGAATATATATTAAGATAAAGCGGAAGTTTCAGGTATTTACACCAAATAACTATGCCGTAAACTTTGAACTAGCACTGACTGAAATACTGTTGGAAAACGGTGTTAAACCCAAAATAAACAAAATTATCGCAACTTTTTGATTATATTACAACACCTTTTTACTTCAGTTTGACTACGACAATAATATCTATGAAAATGCAAGCGTTTCAATATTCGAGAAGAGTTTCAAAGAACTGGCAACGTTTAGAAATAGAGAGAAAATGAAAGAATTTTTATTTTGTCAAGAACAGATCACTCTTTTATGAAAACGTTAAATTTTCCAAAGCTCTAAACGCATATTAACTGTAAACAAATAAATATTCGAGATGTATACAAAAACAACTCCTATAATGGCATTGGTTATCAGCATCAATTGCTATTGCTTAGTTTGTTTCTAGACTTCCATATGATATTGCGATATATGTGATAATGCACGTAACTATTTATAGAATAAGCTGTTTATCATTTATCAGTTGTCATTTAGTCATTGAATTTAATCAAATACAGAAGGAATAATTGAATTCCTTCCATTCTATTGTCAATTTTAATACTACAATGATTTAAGTAAATCTCTGTGCTTAAAACACTAGATCATTATATAATTTTTCCTGCTGGGATTGCGCAAAGTGTTTGAAAACGTCTTTAGCATGTAATTGTTCACTGCACAAGATAATATACGACTTTACGTTAATTGTGAGTGATAGTCAACACCGTAAAACTGTTTCGTATTCCATTATTATGACGTGTTAATTGTTTGAGGAGAAATGTTTGTGCTAAATAAAACATTTCTTCATTAACATGGAGGTATTTTCATTTTCCAAGAAGAGTGTCATTGCTAGTGTAAAAACAATCACGTTTTGCGTTACATCACGTATCGTATAAATGGGAGTAATGTGTTGGTGTAAAAATAAATAACAGCCTGCGTCAATACCTGATCCTGCGATGCAAATTTAGAATTAATAAAAACCTATGAAAAATACTTATGAACTGATCAGTACTCTCAAAATGTATATGAAATATGTAGGTCATATTGATATGTACGTGGACACAACTCCAGACAGTCTGCAAATCAGGTATTTTCTTTTCACTGATTGGCTAGTGTTCTTAGTAATCTATCTGCTTTAACGCAACAACTTTTGCAAAACAAATAATACTCATCCCGTCTCAGTTGTTTTCGTGCAAATAACTGGTTTAGTCTGGATGAAATGTTGGTCATTGAAAGATCAGGCCAGTTGAGCTAGTTGTGAGATATCGGCTTTAGAACAGTTCTATATTCGCATCGCATTTTTAGAACAATATAACATACTAGTAGATGCTTTCTGACCGCGTATTGCAGTGGTCTGAAGTCCCCTACCGAAAACTTTCAATATTGACCTTGACCTTTGACCGACAACCATGTGTCCTGTACGCTACACATAGTCTAATCATGGAAAATATTTCTGTGTAATAATAAATAATTCTTCTTATGCAATCAAAAGTTATGGAGTGCAAACAAATTTTTACTTAACCTTTAACCGACAAGCAAAGATCATGTTGACACATTTTCACATCATGGGGAACATTTGTGTGTAGCACTTAGATAATTCACCAATGCATATAAATGTTATGGAGCAGAAGCAATTTTACTTGTCCTTCAATAGTTACCTTGACCTTTGACCTACAAGCATGAATCATGTACGTGCATAATCTACATATTGTCCTCTATTCACATATCAAGCTTTATGAACCTAGCTTGAATACTTTTTGAGTAATTGCAGGATCGAGATTTGCGAACGGACAGACTGACAGACGGAATGAGGGCATTCTTATAGACCCCTCTGTTGTTCCACCGGTAGGGGACTAAAACGAAGCTAGTTATCGTGTCTTCCGTACTTCATACAATTGAAATCAAGCTCGTTATATTTTATGAAATATACTTTCATGAAGATACATTTTTAATCTTAATCAGCTTTTTGTTATTATTTTCAGTGTATGTGACTTTTTCCAATTTGAATCTCTCTGATTCAAAAGTACTGTATTATACAAGGGAATAAGCAGACTTTACCACAATGTCGTTCGAACCACGACTTGAAGGTCGATAGGCCGTAACCGTATCATTTGACTTTTTCTCGCGTGAGATGTGTCATTGCGCAAGCTCACACACAGCAAGTGTACAGTACATTCTACAATAAAGTCTTAACAGTCAAAGTTGAATTACATTTTAAGGTAGTTCTGCACGTTTGACAAACCGGAAGTGATGGCGTAACTTCATTTATCCGGAAAACGTAGAATAAAGCCTGGATTCGGCGTACGGAAATCAAAATCATTTTATGAATTAATGGCAACCTTTGAATAAATTTATTAAATTGTAACAGTTACTACCTTTACTAATAATTCAAAATAATTCTTAAAACTAGCTTCAAATAGACGGTTCACTTTAATAATGGCCAAATATCTCAGAAATAAGCACATGGACCTATACATTTTATTTCACTGTATTATAGGACATATGTTTATTTACGACTGTAAGAAGTTTCATTAAAATCTACATTGTGGAAAATTTTCTATTCGCAAAAATGTTCTGAAAGTTGCTATTTTCCCATAGACTTCCATTATGAAAAATTGCGTGAGGTCCAAATTTTTCAAATCAGTAAAATCTAGCAAAAAATCAAGCACACGACCCTATCCTTTTTGTTTGCTGAATTACCTAGGTATACTCGGAAGTTTTGAAAAATCAAAGTTTAATCAAATTCTACATTGTAGAAAAAAGTTCGATCCAAACGTGCAGAACTACCTTAATGCAATAAAGATATGAACTGCCTCGCAATTTTTGCCAATAATAAAAATAAAAAAAGCGTATCCAAGTAAAAAGAACAGAAATTATTAAAGAGCTAGCATGTTTCAGTTTACAAATTAATTCTGTGACAATTAGGCTTCATTCATTCACATTTTTATTCTTATGTTTATTTATGTAAAGAATGGATGAAAACCTTTAAGGACAGGCGCACAATGTGTAATAATCAGGTTAATTTCTCAGTGATACTGTTCTAATTAACCCTAAAGGATAATTGATTTTTAGCCTTTAAAGACTATACTGTTGATGCTTTGATTTCAGACCAGTTATTGTGTACAGTGGTGTAATAATACCACGGATTGATCCTATTAATATGTTTGACTTTATACGGTATGGTATTTTGTCACTTAATATTATAGGTTATCTCAATGGGGAATTATTTTATTTGCCCTGTCTGGTCTAACTGGTTGAAGATAGGTGTAAGTGTAAGGTTGGGGCATTCCGCCCCAAATGTGTTTTAGCTCTCAGTTTTATTTACTGGCCGTTCAAAGTCCACTAGTTTGAATTTGTTGTTTTTATTTGTCCCTTTTGTTTTACATCATAATAATATTTTCCTGTACATTGGTGGGGCTCTTCTCTTGATTATGCCTCCTTTTATACTTTACGTTTTCCCTTCTTACCATCCCCTCTTCCATCCATATTTTACTTCATTCCACCTTAGATATTTTTCAAATAATTACAAAGCAACACATTTGCTACACATACAGTCACAATTTTTGGTTGGCCTACTTTACAATGTGTAGCTGGGGATGTGGCTGTGGATGTGACTGTGACTGTTTGCTGTGCTTCCAGAGAGTTTAATCTTACCTTGAACTTTTGTGTTAATGTAATTTATGTTTTTCTTTAGTTATCGAAGTTAATTTTTTGAAACAACACATATCATATCACTTAGCATATGAATAATCTGTGTAATTAAACTTGTATACTCATACAATGATTTAAAGTACCTGAAGTAATCAGTATGCCAAACGTTTTGTCTTCTCAAATGTCAGCGATCGTAAACTTATTCAAACGTTTGCTTTATGGCAATCAAATTACAATGAACTTACTGCAGTTTTATAGCTCTACAAAGAGTTTAAATGTGTGTTGTGATTGTGATATTTAATCTCTTCTTTGAAGAACTTCTCAATACCATGCCATGTTATTAAACATTAAATAAATAAAGAAGTGATTATGAGCTTTAAACAGAATTTTCTACATAACTTTGTAATTTACGACTGTCATTCCATCTTTTATTTTCAAAGCCCTTATACTAATTTAATGTTGTATAATGTCATACATAAATTTGAAAGTGTTTTTCAGAACTGCTACTGCTACAATACATGTCAGCCAATAAGGTTTATATAGAATCCAAGTTGATACCAGTGACGTATATGAAACTGATTTTTCTCGTTTTAAACTTTTACCGATATAGTTCTGGTTTAGCATGGTTGAGTACGATCCTAAGTGCCTTACCTGTGTTACCTGTACCTGTGCCAAGATATCGGTACTATGGCACAATTTCTTTCGTAAAGTTTTAGTATAATGATTATTTACCAGTTTGCTGTCCATAACGACCTAGCTACAATTCCTTGAGTTTTTTTTACTTAATAATTTAATATATATTCAAAGCGACTATCTTTGACCAAATTAAACATGGCATTACGCCAATACTTCACATTGATTACACGATTATGTCAAACGGCTGTAGAAAATTCTTTTTTTTTTCAGTATTTAATATGACTATACGTCTCTACAAAATTTAAAACTTTTTAATGGTGTATCAGCACTGGCTATTTTTGGAACAATCCTCAATAAAATGAAAGGTCAAAGAAACTGCAAATAGATTCTTGCTATAAATACACCAAAGTATTAATCATTAAGTTTAACATCGATTGTCAATGACGAAAATTTGATTCTCAGTAATTTGCAAATTATCCGAGCAAATGAAAACAGAACGTAATCCAATCAGAAAGTGTACATGTTAATTTGTACTATGCAAACATGCTTATTTATTCTTATCAATTACAGAATATTATCCAAATAGGGTTTGTATGATTTTCGCAAACAGATGTAAAACACTGTCAAATTTGTTACACTTTGCTCAGAAATATACAGGAAGCTTGTCATTTTAATTAAGCATATTGTAAAAAGTGGCATATTTTCGGCCAATTTCACTAAATTGTGTTTTTAACTTCAATCTGAATACCCAAATAACAAGACTGTGTTATGGGCTTACTTTTACGATGATCGATTTATCATATAATATTTTCGAACATGACGTTTTGAAAACATTCCCATATGATTGATATCATATGGGGAATTTCATACTCCGCTGAAATTTATGATATATTCCAACTAAAGGTCCCAGTTTTGCACGTTGAAATATATGATTTTGTTTGTTTGTTTGTGTTGGGTTTAGAATTTAGGTCATATTGCGACTTTCCTAGCTTTTGTTTGAGGAGGAAGACTCCATGCACATCTCCAGGCATTGTTTAAGGTATGCACTGGCACCGGACTAGAACCATTAATTTCCTGTAAGCAACCTTGATGGTTACCTCACATGATGAATTCTACACACCACGCGAAGTTTCGAATCCCGAGTGATTCGGATTCAGTGACCTTAGCCACTCGGGAATGGAGGCCCCCGAAAAGTATAAAAAAAAGTTGCACACCCTTATGAACAGAACAATACTGTGTAGATATAACTCGACGCAATAATTATCGGGTAAGGAAAAAAGTAAGAATAAAAATATCAAACTAAATATGAACGAATATTGATAGTAATATTTATCATCAGATAAGTCATATAGCGACATTGCATCTTTGTTGTGATACCGAGACACTTCAAATAGTTCTCACTTTACAGTTAGCTACTGTATATTCTTTACGTCACACTAACACAGTAATAAAGTCCGTTGTTACATATAAAAAGATACTGACGCCAAATGTTTACTTCAGAAATACAAGTATAATATAAGGAATTATTTTCAACATACTGAACTGCAACATGGCAAGTCGGTGCGACGTTAAATCCAACAACAAAAGCAACATGGCAAGATGTTAACTTAGATTTTAGTGTCATTACTTTATGGTAGTAAATGTATACATTTGTTATTTGTTTGGATTGTAATATTAACGTGCAATTATAGTGTTAGAAATACTGTCTTACATTAGCATTGGTATGCGAGAAGTGATTATGAATCTTTCATAGAAATTTTGATTTTATAGGGCTTTCACGTATTCGTAGGCGACAAGTTTAAAAGTAAGAAATTAACTCGTTTTTGAATCTCGTAACATATATTGTGTTGGTATGTTATAAAGTTGTTTGAAAGTTTGAAAATGTCCTTAATAGTATGATCAACGCTAGTCACAGGGTATTTCTTAATTTGTGAGTGTTGCTTTGTGGCAATGAATATAGAATATCTAAACTAATATTGAACTAAAATCGAAATGTTCAAAATCCTTTGTTATTTTGTATGTTTTTGTAGTTCCACATGGTTTGATGGTGTGAAATTTGTAGGAATTGATGCAAAATCACACGTGTCGTTACTTTGATCTTCGCAAAATCTTTCACATCTCAAAAATCATTTAGGTGAGGTCTTCGTATCTAAATGGTTGAAGTAAATGATTCCGCAATCCAGTTTGAAACTCAGCAAGGGTGAAGAATTCTGTCCTATGAGGAGGCCATTCAGCCGGTCTAAGACAAGCTGGTGGTATCATAGATAAGACTGGATAATTTAATTTGAAATAATAATTATTAATTTGCCCTTCATTGCATGCTATGTGATAATAAAGTTTAAATCATTTTGCGTTATATGTGTCTTGGAATATCTTATGATGTGCCTAGATACGTTTAATCGTTATAAGCATATACAGCTCTCAGTTCTTGTTACTTTATTTTACCCAAATTAATGCTAACAAAAACATTTTACGAATTTCTTGACATATACACGGAATGTTGGTTTTTATAAAATGTTCTCTGTCACGTTGTCAATGAATATGATCTCCGATTTAACCCGTATTTCACGTGTGTTAAAACAGACGGCTGATTACGGAAGGGAAAAATATGATTGTATCATTTCTTGTTATATCATTACAAATAATTGAATCTAGATCGTGTATTGCATACAAATAGTAGCCAATGGTTTTGAAATGATTTGATTTATTCCCCAAAACTAGCTAATGAAAAGTAGATTTTACCCGTTCAACTGTTCATATAACGACTGAAGCTTTATCTGTATCAATCGTAATTCATTTGTAATCCACGAAAAGACAGACAGTGCTCATCTCCTTTTTGAGATATGCTTGATTTTATTCCGTCCTAACGTACGTGATTTCTTTAAAATAGCACATCGCTTATTGAATGTAACATCAAAACTACTTACCAGACATGTTGTTACTACATTTGTTTGCTCCTGTACTCTTTTAAATGTTCAGCTAGAATAACTGATGCTGAAATCTTCAAAATTACTTTTAATAGGTAGTGATTGATTTAATTGCAGCCTTACACTGAAAGTGTTTTACATGTTTACAAAATTATAACATCATATATGATAATTTTTCACTAACACGAGCACAGAAATACAAAACTTGTTAATCAATTTAAATCATAAAATAGATTTTAAATAAAAAGACTTTGTTTGTTTTTGTATGTTAATAATAAAAAAGATTCTTAACTTAAATATATAAATATTCATATATTATTACGATTATTTTATCTCATTGAATTAACAGTCTTTTAAGGAAGTGTTTAACTGTAGAGATTCCGATACAATTCTAATTTTGTTTGTTTTGGGTTTAACGCCTTTTTTCAACAGTATTTCAGTTATGTAACGGCGGGCAGTTAACCAAACCAGTGTTCCTGGATTCCGTACCAGTACAAACCTGTTCTCCGCAAGTATGCCAACTTCCCCGTGGAGGACGAATGATTTCAGACAATCGTCATGGATACAAATCTTAGAATACAGACAGAGTTTTTATAGATAATATAATACAACCCATTAAAATAAAGATTAATCGGCGACTGTCCAGTTTTGATGGTAGAGGAAAACCCCATGTGTCCCTCCGTGCATTATTTCATCACGGGTGTGCACCTGAGTATAACCACCAACCTTCCGTAAGCAAGTTGGATGGCTTCCTCACATAAAAACTCCCCTGAAATCATAATCGAAAATATAAAATTCCAATTATTTTCAAATTTAAAATCTGATATTCGTGACTTTATTTTTTAATAACCTTACCATTTTGTATGAGGCCACATAATGCTTTACGGATAATGTATTCAACTAAGAAATAATTTGTTGAATAACAATAATGTGTGTATAACAATAAAGAAAGTTTAAATCAATAGTACGGACGTTTCTAGTGCAGTTATACAGCTGACTAAGTTACTTGACTTTAGTGTCTTTCGTATAAATTATTTATCAAGAAAAGCAATCGTTATACAAACGGTTTTATCCGTAGACATATTGTATACTTCCCTTGGGAAACTTTGCTGTAAATATTACGGTTTAGTGCAATGTACTAAATACGTATTATGACAAATTATATCTTTTAACATCAAAAACTATTTATTGTAGACAAAGTGTCTTTGCCCATGGATTGGTGTACCATTAATTTAGAGACACTGTGTCTGTTAGATAATTATGCATGTGAAAAGAAAATAAGAAACGTATTTCATTAAATCTTGTGTTTATCTGTAATCTATTTAAATGGTGTATTTTCAAATCGAAGACGTTGGTGTCATGTTTTCTAGCTATAAACTCAATTTTAATTGTACCAGTTGCACAACATTCAAGTGAAACTTCAGCAAATGGATGAAAAAATATTTTATTCGTTGGATGAACATCTAATATTATGTGTGTTACAAACATTAAATCAATATTTAAGATATATATTTTCAGTACTAAGTTGGGTCCATATAAATCATTCCAAATAAAACATTGGAATCGAGGAATATTTTGTGTTTTAACGCTCGTTTCTGGGCGCAGGTAGATATTCAAACTAATGAATGAAAGAATCAAGCTATCAAGAAACGACAAACGAACTCTGGAAGGAATGACAGCATTATGTAATTTAATTGAGATTGAAGGAACAACTATTTTCTCCGTCCAGATTTTGTAAGCTTTCGCGTTTAGCAAATATTTTCCATAAATGTGTTAAAATAGAACATAAATAAAGTATAAATGCTGCCTTCTGTTGGCCAGAGCACTACAAAAGAAATGGTAACATTTCATATAATAATATAGTATCTGAAGTGCTTTTCCAGCAAACATACAGTTTAACAAAAGGTGTATGTTTGTATATTTGTATCTTTTAACCTGTTTTAGTTTGTAACAACAATAAGACTTCTTGTCTCTAAACACACATTCCTTTACACTTCTATTTACATACAAAATTAATAAACGTCTTTTCCTGGAACTTGCTCTGAATATGTACAACTTTCTGTAAAGTGAAAGTTTGGCAAAATATTTTGTATTTTGCTTGTTTAGTTTACACACCGTCTCCTATGTATATGTGCCCTACTACAACTGAGTACTTGTAAATAATGCACTCTCTTTCTTGTTTGACAAAGGTCCGAAAACAGCTTCTTTTTAACAGAATTTTACTTGTGTCACTAATCATGTCCTTGCTAAAAGGTCGTTTCTCTTATGTGTCTATTTTGATAGAGACCAAGGAATCTCGAATATGTTTAAATTTAAAGTTTATTTCCAAAATCTTTAGTTATGAGTTATTAGTTTCTCTAAATACTTTTGAACTTTTGAGAATCCATAACAATGACATTTGATATTTTACTATTTAAATGATTTTTCCTCAGAAAAAAATAATACATGTTTTATGACAGTTTAACAAATTGCACACTTCAGCTAAAATATAGTATCAAAATGTCGTTTCATAAAATTTGCTCTGCTTATCAAGTAATATTTCAATACAAATGTTATGTAAAGAAAACTGATAACTAAGATTAGGTATTATTAATTACTAAATCGTTGATTTGGGGGCATTTTAGGTGGAACTTAGTAACAGAAAACATCTTCAGAGTAAACTTATACCCACTGTGGTAAAGAAAATGTACTCTTTTCTCTATGTATTGTGCGAATCTTGTACCTGTTGATGAACCACATACATGCACATAATCCTATTTATCTTGCAGTGCTAGAAGATCTTAATGATCTGTTGTTTAACACAGAAGTAATCTGTAATTCTGTTTTAAATCACAAAAATGACCTTAGAATTCAAATTCATAACTAGAAGCAAAGTACTTGTAACAGGTGTAAAGATAAGTTTATCAAATTTGTGGTTTGACTAGGTTGTTTTCAAGAGTACCTTTTACTAAATGCTGATTATATTCAACATCAAATTTTAATGTTTTCTTTTATTAACTTATTTATCTTCATATATATTTGTATCATTCTAATATGGTATTCCTTTAAACATAATGTGCTGTTAAAGATGATGACATTACAAAACAGCATAGTGTTATATATATCTAGCCAAAAACATTTGCGTTACCTTCCAAACGTTACTGAAGAAGTATCTTTGTCTAGCGCGAAGTGTTTTTCCATGATAGATGCTAGATATATAAATGCCAACAGATGCGACATTTCCTTAATGCGATTCTACGAGGCAATTTGTGGTGATAAACAAAATGTTTGATCAAAATGTACCTGTCAACCTATTTCTGACAACATTCCCTACATTAATTTCCACGAGACAGTTTCTTTCTGAGCGGATATTTGCTGGAAATTATTGTTTTCCTTTGTTTATTTCAAGACAATTTCAGGGAAACACGAATGTAAGTGCTTTCTTGCACCATGTTTAATTCATGACACTGTTTCTCTTATAAGTTATAATACATGAGATAAAAGTTGTTTTTCTCCTTCAAGAGTAATTAATTGGTTTCGTTACATCAAATTCTGACATGGTATGAAAGTACGGTAATTCATTTGCAAGCTGCAACAAGTTACATTAGAGATGGCAAATGGTTGTTTCGCGGAAACCATGTTTTTCTATTGTTATGTCTGTTTAAAACGTACCAAACACGATTCTTCTATTGTGCTTTAATGACAACTTGAGTTATCAGATACGATTACAAGAATAAAGTAGGTATAATATTACATTATCAAGACATTTGCAAACAATCTACTTGTACGTAATGTAGGAACACATTCTTCATCCCAGATATATCGCAATTGTTACAGACGTGTATGATTATCGTGAAAAAGTATCTATGATTACTTTAGGGCTTTGCTATTTCCTATTTTTCCTTGTTTTGATTACATCAGTTGTCATTCAGATAGCACCATTGTTCAGTCATTGTTCTATAACTCTCAATAACACTTGTGACCTTCTTTTAGCTCAAAATGTAATGCTTCATTACAAGATTAGTATCTCAAGTCTGATTTACACACATGATATAACTTTATACGTAGATGTTTGTTTATTCAAGGCCGACAGACGAAACACAAACCGATACGACAGAACATCGACCCGACAACACACCGAAAGACAGTTTATCGAAATGCTGTATCGGCCAAGTAATACTTGCGAAATATTGTCAATATTGTCAATAATTGTGGATTTCGACAGCATTACATTGAGGATGAAGATTATAAGCATTCTTGCTAGATCACGAGATTGGAAAAACCTTCCATCTCCTGAAGAAAGCTGCCATAGAAGAACTAGCAGTTTACATATCTTACTTCGAGAGAGGAAATACATTGGCTTCTAGAAACCGGAAGTTTTGGGTTAACTATAATGGTGACAATATCTGAGGTATCTTCCAAGCAGTATACACGATGAAGGTTTCCTAGATATACTTGACTTGCTGTACCCCTAGACTTGCTTCATGTCTTAGACTTGCTTCGCTTCTTAGACGTGCTTCACTTCCTAGACTTGCTTCACGTCTTAGATTTGCTTCGCTTCTTAGACTTGCTTCGCTTCTTAGACTTGCTCCTCTAATTTAAATTGCTCCTCTCATTAGACTTGCTGCGCAACCTGGACTTGCTGCACTTGGAAGACTTACTCCTCCGAATTGGACTTGCTCCTGTTACTGGACTTGCTGCGCAACCTGGACTTGCTGCACTTGGAAGACTTACTGTTCCAAATTGGACTTGCTTCTTTTACTGGACTTGCTGCGCTACCTGGACTTGCTACACTTGGAAGACTTACTCTTCCAAATTGGACTTGCTCCTTTTACTGGACTTGCTGCGCAACCTAGACTTGCTGCACTTGGAAGACTTACTCTTTCCAAATTGAACTTGCTACTTTTACTGGACTTGCTGCACTTGGAAGACTTACTCTTCCGAATTGGACTTGCTCCTCTTACTGGACTAGCTGCGCAACCTGGACTTGCTGCACTTGGAAGACTTACTCTTCCGAATTGGACTTGCTGCGCAACCTGGACTTGCTGCGCTTTGGAGACGTACTCCTCTAACTGAAACTCTTAAGTTTCGTTAGTGGCACTACTGGAGGTTTCTTTCTAAACCTTATTTTTTCTCTCTCTTTTTTTAATTTCTAATCCATTTCAAGTATAAATACAAAACGCGCGACCCGGATAGAGAGACGCCATTGTGACGTCACGCGAACAAAAATAGCATACACTAAATGGCGGCAAATTGTGTTTGTTTTATACAAATAAATTGATATTTTTGACAACAGCCCCCTTCTAAAGAAATATTCCATATTTCAAAATCATGGCAAAAATATCTGATTTAATCTGTATGCATATCCTCTGTTGATATTGTAATGTGGGGACTGTCTTCATCATCTTCATCTTGTCTGCTCAGATAATCTGCAAAGATGTTGTCTGATCCTTTTATTGCCTCAATCCGAAATTTATATGACTGCAAAAATAATGCCCATCTCACTAATCTTCCATTATCTGGTGTGGATTTCTGGATATATGCTTAAGAATTGTGGTGTGTTTGTATGACGAATTCCTTCCCATAAAGATACTTCTTTGTATTTTTTTATTCCGAATACTATGGCAAGGCACTCTCTTTCTCCAACTGAGTAGTTCTTCTCAGAATCGAGCAGCTTCTTGCTGGCAAAGGCAACTGGAAATAAACCCTCTTCATACTGCTGCAGTAACGCCGCTCCGATCCCGGTACTTGAACCATCACACTGTAAAATAATTGTTTAGAAAAATCTGGTAGTCGAAGAATAGGCGATCTTGTGAGTTGATCCTTCAAGGTATTAAAAGCACTATCTTGACTGCTTCCCATTTGACATAATTCGGCTGTCCCTTTTTCGTCAAGTCTGTTAGATGTGCTGCTATTTCGGCAAATGAAGGTATGAATTTTCTGTAATAGCCCGCTAATCCTAAAAATGCCCTAACTTGTCTTTTGGTTTTTGGAACTGCTGCTTGCCTTATGCGATTAAGTTTCTCCTCTTCCATCTGAACTATTCCATTTCCAACCATATGTCCTGTAAATCCAATATTGCCAAACCCAATAAAACATTTTGATGGTTTAACTGTAAGACATGCTGTTTTAAGTCTTTGGAGGAGGCCTCGTAGCATAACAAGATGATCATTCCAAGTTGGAGTATGTCCTATCATATCGTCGATATAATTATCAACGTTGTTACATCCTGCTAGCAGCTTCCTCATCATACGATTGAAGGCCGCCCCAGAGTTGACCATTCCAAATGGCATTTTCTTAAACTGGTTACTCCCTCTGTCTGTAGAAAATGCTGTCATCCTTCGGCAACTTTCAGCAACTGGAATCTGCCAGTAACCTTTACATAAGTCGATCTTTGTAAAAAACATATCATCTTTCAGTCTTGCCAGAATATCATCCACACTAGCCATAGGTTCGGTATCAAACTTGGTCACAGAATTAAGGCGTCGAAAGTCAATGCAGAGTCTATTGCTTCCGTCTTTCTTCTTTACAATTACAATAGGTGCATTGTGCTCGGACACAGATTGTTCTATAACATCAGCTTCCAGCATCTTCTTAATTTCATCTTTCACATCTTGACGCTTAGCGTATGGTATTGGGTACTGCTTCACTCGGATAGGTTTCTAGTCAATCAATTCGACGTGGTGCTGTATGAGAGGAGTTTTTCCTGATTGTTTGGAGAACACCTCACTAAATTCTTGAAGACGATCTAAGACTTGCTTTCTCTGTTCCTGAGTAAGTCTTTCACAGATCTTGACATCACAAAATGTTTCACCACTTGTGTATCCTGGAAACTCTAGAATACTTTCATCATCTACCGCTCCACCTTGAATATGGTTGTCATCTTCTATAATTGCCACACTTGCTGCAATCGTGTCTTTGCGTTCTTCATACTTCTTTAGCAAATTAATGTGATATGTTCTATCACCAACATTTATTCTATAGTCAACTCCGTTGATAGCCTCAACAACTTCATATGGTCCTTTCCATTGTAGCATCATCTTATTCTTATCTGTCGGAAACAGGAGTAGTACTTTGTCGCCAAGTTTTAATACTCATTTGCGAGCTTTCTTATCGTAATGATGTTTGTATGTCTTCTGAGCTCTATTTAGACTTTCTCTTGCTATCTTGCACGTTTCTTCCAACCGCTGCTTTAAATCAAATACATATTGATATGTGTTCTGTGTCTCAGGATTTTCTTTCGCTGTCCATATTTCTTTCAACACTTGCATTGGTCCCCGCAATGTTCTTCCATATAAAAGTTCAAAGGGTGAGAATCCTGTACTTGATTGTGGTACTTCTCTATAGGCAAATAATACTGCCGAAAGGTGTTTATCCCAATCTTTGGGTCTTTCTTGGCACATCTTCTTTAACATGCTCTTCGGTACTCCATTCATACGCTCACAAAATCCATTGCACTTCGGGTTGTATGGTGTGATGAAGAGTTGCTTCACTGATATAAGACGACTTACTTCTTTCATCAGGTCAGATGTAAATTGGCTGCCTTTGTCACTTAAAACTTCACCTGGAAGACCTACTCTCGAAAAGATGTCAAGAAGTGCTTCTGCTACTCTTTCTGTGTCAATTCGTGGTAATGCTACCGCTTCTGGGTATCGCGTGGCATAATCAACCACTGTTAATATATATCTGTTTCCACTGTCTGACACTGGTGCAATAGGTCCTATTAAATCTATGGCTATTCTGTGGAAGGTTCTTCAATCACTGGCATGTCTCCTAAAGGAACCTTCTTAACTCGGCCTTTCGGAATGGTCTTTTGGCATTTGTCACAAGATCGGCAAAATCGTCCAACTTCACTTGAAATCCCAGGTCAATAGAAACTTGACGTGATCCTGTCCTCTGTTTTCTTCCCTGAAAGATGTCCTCCAACGATCGATTCGTGAGCAAGTTCCATCACTCTTTTGCGTTTGCTTGCTGGTACGACAATCTGTTTGGTCTCGTATTCATACGCCCCATTCGTCTGAAGATAAACTCTATACAGCACTCCATTTCTTATCGAAATTTGTATTTTGCACCACCCTTGGTTTCGAGCATGTCTTCTGTCTTTCCTAAATCCCACAGCTTTTGCAATGCTTTATCTTCCTTCTGTGATGCCTTTAATGTCTCCACATTAACTTCTGTTTCACAAGAGGGTTTCGGCACATTCAGTGCTTTCGTTGGTAGCTCTGCTTTTCTGCTCTGTGATCTTGTCATAACCGCAGCTACTGATGTATCAGCAATTTTCTTTTTCCATTAAGGATCAGGTCTATCAAGTACACCAGGAAATTCCCAATGACTATCACTAAGTCATAAATCAACGACTTTGGTACCATTGCCTCAATTTCTCCAATGCAATACGGAGTATCAACCCATATCTTCGCCATAGGTACAACTTTGGCGTCCCCATCTATTGTGATCATCACTATTTCTTTGCCTAGAAATTGCTCTTCTTTGACTAAGTCTCTTCTTACAGCAGCGGATTCGCATCCAGTGTCCCTTAACACTTTCACTTCTTCTGTTCCTACGAATAGTCTCTGTACCTCCAAGTTCCTCTCCCCTTTTAAACTGTCAATGGTACAAACTCCTGCAAGTATTGGGACTGACTCCCCACTTGCCAACTTCAATTTTCCGTCTTCAGTATTGTTTTTCAATGGACTGTTTTCTACTTCCGTTTGAACACACACTGCTGCTAACTTCTGGTCATTCTTTGCTGGAGCTGATCTCATCTGCTTACAGTCTCTGGCTAAGTGTCCTGCTTTATTACAGATAAAGCAACTCTTTGGAGTGTTACTCCTGCTGTTTTGTCTACAGTCACGCGCTAAATGACCTGCTTTATTACATATAAAGCAGGTTTTCCGCAACCCATTCTTCTCTTCTGTCTTTCGACTGGACTGCTGATAATTGGTGGAGTTGTGCTTCCTTTGTGGCGCAACACTCTTCGACAATATTGAAGGTGACCCCTTATGTGCTTCGATGTACTGCTCTGCAAGACGTGGTTATCTCGTCCATCGACTTTGGTGTTCTCTCTTTCAGAAACACCGCTAATTCGGCCGAACAACCTTCAATAAACTGCTCTCTTATCATTAAATCACATAAGGATTCATACGTCTTTTCTATTCCAGCCAGTTCAGTCCAACGACTGAAGTATCCCTTTATTCTTGACACAAATTGGAAGACTGACTCTCCTTGGTCTGGTTTACTTTGTCGAAATTTAGATCTGAATCCCTCTTCAGTCAACTGATACCTCCTTAGGATCGCTTTCTTGAGAGAATCGTAATTACAGGCCTCTTCTTGTGGCATGCTTGTGTACACCCCCAGTCCCATTCCTGTTAAAAGTGAGCTAAGACTTATGACCCAGCTCTCCTCTTCCCAATTTTGACTTTGAGCATATCTCTAAAACCTTTCCAGATATGCGTCAATGTTATCGTGCTCTTCATCAAACTTTGGAATCTTAGGTCTGTACGCCTTACAAGTATCAGAACTGTCTACTCTGTTGACCCTCAAACGCTCAATCTCTAAGTCTCTCTCCTTCATTTGCAGTTCAAAGTTCATCTCCATCTGTCTCCTTTCTTCATCACGTCGTTGAGCTCTCTCTTCCCTTGCTATACATTCCTCTTCCTTATCTTTGATGAAAAGGATCAATTTTCCACCGGACAATCCAAGTCTCTCGCCAAGTCTCAACCATTCATCGTAATACATCATGCTTGTTATGATAGCTGCAATATTATTATAGTAAATCCCGGACGAGCCCCCAATTTGTCAAGTTTTGGGTTAACTATAATGGTGACAATATCTGAGGTATCTTCCAAGCAGTATACACGATGAAGGTTTCCTAGATATACTTGACTTTCTGTACCCCTAGACTTGCTTCACGTCTTAGATTTGCTTCGCTTCTTAGACTTGCTTCGCTTCTTAGACTTGCTCCTCTAATTTAAATTGCTCCTCTCATTAGACTTGCTGCGCAACCTGGACTTGCTGCATTTGGAAGACTTACTCCTCCGAATTGGACTTGCTCCTGTTACTGGACTTGCTGCGCAACCTGGACTTGCTGCAATTGGAAGACTTACTGTTCCAAATTGGACTTGCTCCTGTTACTGGACTTGCTGCGCAACCTGGACTTGCTGCACTTGGAAGACTTACTCTTCCAAATTGGACTTGCTCCTTTTACTGGACTTGCTGCGCAACCTGGACTTGCTGCACTTGGAAGACTTACTCTTTCCAGATTGGACTTGCTCCTTTTACTGGACTTGCTGCGCAACCTGGACTTGCCGCACTTGGAAGACTTACTCTTCCGAATTGGACTTGCTCCTCTTACTGGACTTGCTGCGCAACCTGGACATGCTGCACTTGGAAGACTTACTCTTCCGAAATGGACTTGCTGCGCAACCTGGACTTGCTGCGCTTTGGAGACGTACTCCTCTAACTGAAACTCTTAAGTTTCGTTAGTGACAATACTGGAGGTTTCTTTCTAAACCTTATTTTTTTCTCTCTTTTTTTTATTTCTAATCCATTTCAAGTATAAATACAAAACGCGCGAACCGGATAGAGAGACGCCATTGTGACGTCACGCGAACAAAAATAGCATACACAAAATGGCGGCAAATTGTGTTTGTTTTATACAAATAAATTGATATTTTTGACAGAAGGTACCGCAAATAGCACCAAGAAATGTAATTATAGTATTTTTTTTGAAGGAACCATTGTACACGCCAAAGAAATGGCCAGTTTTTAGACACATGTGACGGTCCAAAACAACAAATTTTGAATAATTTTCTTTGTAGGTTTCCTGTGATCGTTGGGAAATCACATCCTGATTTGTCTAAATTCATCATTGTTCTGTTTCTGGAAAGTCCAATACGGAGATGAGGATGAGGAGACAAAAGAAAAAGGAACATATGAGAAACAAAAGGATTGAAATATTGTTAAAGGTTTCGGGAGGCGAGAATGAAAGACAACTTAATAGATGTAGTAGAAACTTTAATACTCTTAAATTGAATGGACATTTTCTTCTATTGGTATATAACCTACATTTAACAGAATATTTAATCAATTGGAGTTTTTTCCGTTACTGTTCAGAAACATTTGCAAAGATGTATTGTCGATGTTTATTAACATGTGTCGATATTCTGTAATTGATTTTTTTAGCTCACCTGTCACATAGTGACAAGGTGAACTTTTGTGATCACCCGTCGTCCGTCCGTGCATCCGTGCGTCAACAATTTCTTGTCTGCACAATAGAGGTTTCATTTATGATTTTATTTTAACCAAACTTGCAAACAACTTGTATCACCATAAGATCTCATTTCCTTTCTTGAACTGGCCAGATTCCATTATGGGATCCAGAGTTATGGCCCCTGAAATAGACATTTTCTTCTATTTGTATATAACCTACATTTAACAGAATATTTAATCAATTGGAGTTATTTCCGTTACTGTTCAGAAACATTTGCAAAGATGTATTGTCGCTGTTTATTAACATGTGTCGATATTTTGTAATTGTTTTTTTTTTTAGCTCACCTGTCACATAGTGACAAGGTAAGCTTTTGTGATCACCCTTCGTCCGCCGTCCGTCCGTGCGTCCGTGCGTCAGCAATTTCTTGTCTGCACGATAGAGGTCTCATTTATGATTTCATTTTAACCAAACTTGCATACAACTTGTATCACCATAAGATCTCAGTTCCTTTCTTGAACTGGCCAGATTCCATTAGGGGTTCCAGAGCTATGGCCCCTGAAAGGGCCAGAATAATCTATTTTGACCTTCTCTGCACAATAGCAGCTTCATTTATGACTTGAATTTAATCAAACTTGCAGAAAACTTGTGTCACCATAAGATCTCGATGCCTTTCTTGAAATGGCAAGAACCCATTATGGGTTCCGGAGTTATGGCTCCTGAAAGGGCAAAAATTAGCTATTTTGACCTTGTCTGCACAATAGCAGCTTCATTTATGATTTGATTTTAACCAAACTTGCACACAACTTGTATCACCACAAGCTCTTGGTTCCTTTATTGAACTGGCCAGATTCTATCATGGTTTCCAGAGTTATAGCTCATTAAAGGTCCAAAATTTGCTATTTTGGCTTTTGCAGCCATATAGAGACTTCATTTATGGTTTGATTTGATACAAACTTACAAAATATCTTCAACAACAATAAATCTTGGATTTCATGAGGAATCTGTCAGATCCAATCGTAGGTTTCAGAGTTATTTTATATCTGATTACCTCCCCTGATTGTAATCAAAATGGATTTATATCGGTAAGTACTTATAGGACTTATTTGAAATTTCATTATTGTCATTAGTTGGACTGAAACAATCAGGGTAGATAACTATGGACTGATTTTATGTCAAATTACCTCCCTTTATTTCAAATTAAAATTGGTATATCTCCGTAACTAATGAAGATACTGATCTGAAATTTCATATATGTCAACAGATGGACTTGGACAATCAGTGAAGATACATATTGACTGAATTTATGACAAATTAACTCTCTGTATTTTTATCTAAATGAATACACCTCAGCAGCTTCTAATGAGATTGGTTTGAAACGTTATTTATGTCTTCCATGGTAAGAAATAGTCATACTAGATAACTCTTGATTGAACATTTATCGATATGAATACTTTTCTAATATATTGTTGTATAGGCTTGTACACTGTATCTTCTACATGCATATACCAATGCATGATTACTTCCCCTAATTTTAATAAAATGGATTTATCTCGGTAAATATTTATAGAACTCATTTGAAATTTCATTATTGTCTTTAGTTGGACTGAGGCAATCAGGATAGATAGCTATCAATCAGGGTAGATAGCTATCAATCAGGGTAGATAGCTATTGACTGATGTTATGCCAAATTACCCACTTTGTTTCAAATTAAAATGGGTGTATCTCAGTAACCAATGAAGATACCGATTTGAAATGTCATTTATGCCATCAGATGGACTCGGACAATCAGGGTAGATAACTTTTGACAGAATTTACGACAAATTACCTCCCTATTATGTAAACGAATATATATCAGCAGCATCAAATGAGATTGGTTTTAAATGTTATTTAAGTCTTCCAGGTTAAGGAATAGTCATGTTAGTACAAAAATGCAGCATTTGAGCCTAGGACCCTCAAACTTGGTATGGAAATTGGCCCTGATTAGGTCAAAAGGGACTGTTACAAGAAAATGTTTATCCTGATGATATTTAATGTGTATGCCTATGTGCTCTATGGCAAAACTTGATCATATCATTTTGAGCAATGGTATTCAGGTGAGTGATACAGGGCCATCACGGCCCTCTTGTTTTTTGGTTTTTTTTTTTTTGTTTTTTGTTGTTTTTTTTGGACAGGTTGGTGTTCTGCTGTCGTGTTGATAATACGTGGAGGCGATGTTCTGTCGTGTCAGTGATTAATCATGTCGATGTTTTGTCATAAACTCTGCACAAAAAGGACGATGTTTTCATATCCGTATTATTGGCTTAATCTAATTCACAAAACATTTTTCAAGTAAATTAAAGTTTTTCAACAATATATCTAGAAGTCTAATTATATTCCTACATTGCTTGACATTTACTGAATCCATGGTAGCTTTGTGTGTTAAATAAAAATTCGTCTCCAAAAATGATCAGCTTATAAGGGTAAACAGATAATTTTCAAATTTTAAAAGCAGTAATACAATACTTTTGACATCATGATGGCACAGACTGTACACTTGAGTGAAATTGTCATGGCCGCTTAGAATATTGAAATTTTAATGATTATAAAATAAAAGAAAGAAAGAATGCACGTCTGCTTTTACTTACATGCATCGCAAATAAATATTTATTGTCTACCTCATTCATTTATTGTTATTAATAACTTTGTTAACAATACATATATACAGCTGTATATTTTTTTCATCTGAAAGGCCACGTGATGAATATCTATTTTAAACATACAGGAAGACTCTAAGTTCGGTTCCAGGCATTAGGTCTGGCACAAGCGAGATTTAATTTAACCTTTATAAGCTGATCATTTTTGAAGACTGGTTTTGACCAAGTCAGATACCTTAACAGTTTAACCACAGACACACGTAAATCTATGTGACGCATAAAAGATTTCTGTTGAAATTATTCATTTTCCAGATTGATACATCAAAGCTATTTATATTTGCACGCAATAAAGTTCTTTCAAAGAATGGTGTATAGTTTATATATAAAGCCATGTATGACACAGATGATGAATTATTACTTCTGACTGATACTATCGTTTTGTGAAAACAAAGTTTCGTTTTTCAGATATTATATCTACATGTGTATTTGCTATATTGAAACGTGTTTTCCTTTTGTTGCAGTGAGAAATAACTACTTATGATGAGTTAATACAATTTGGTGTCTATGATTTCTTGCGAGAAGACGTAACAACCGTTGGCTGCATTAACACCCAAAACTGTTACTTATTCTGTTATTTCTTCCATGATCCTTAAAATACCGGAGAACGTGTTCTCAATAGACACGGTAGATGAATTCAGGAGAAAGCAGATACATGTTGTGTTTGTTGTACAGGAAGTACATAATTGCAAATGCAGGTCACTAGATTATTGATTAGATTATTAATTTGTATTTACAGCAGGTAATTATTCAATATCATATCTGGTCATTAGAAAGCGAAGTCGGCCAATTACTATCACTAACGTAACTGGACATATATTGCCAGTAAAGTTACAACTATTTTCCGTAATTGTATATGTTGTTACAGCAAAGCTCTAGGATAATCTTGAATAAATATGTCAATTTTGTTACGGGCTTATATATTATATAATATCATTGTTATTATACCTACAAGAATCAAGGACAAATATTAAATAACATGTTATTTCAAGACATTACTTGTTTGTTATCGGTGTAATAGAACATTTTTATTACATTTACATAAACTTTTCAAAATTTATTGAAATATAATTGTAACTGCTCTGCAGATATGATTTCAAATACAAGCAAAACAGTGGAGATTATATCAGATATACGTTGCCGCATGTTTATTATTTGTCAGTAATTACACAAACACGTCTATAAACATTCAGCAATTAACTTACTTTGCCTTTTCTACCATATCAAAACAGTGTCATTGTTTTGTTTAATCACGATTTTTTATTTAGAAACTATCTATGCCATAGTTTTTCTGACGCATTCAGGATCTTGACACGCTGAAAGCATGCCGTGTATTTTTTCGTTCCTTTTTTGCTGTCACTTCAAAATAAATTCCGTACCAAAGTAAAATTTCTATGACTGAACTGAATTAAAATATGTTACATATTTTATGTGACGTTTTCACACACTGTGTTACTGCAAAAACTTTGATTTATAAGAAATTCTTGATACCGTTTTGTACTTTTTTTGTAGATAAAATTGTATAACTGAGTTTACAGCTTTTTTAGCCGCATCAACTAGATTTTCTCATATTATCAATAATATCCTTCCATGTTATACTTACATGCTGTACTCTACATATAAAAAGGAACCATAATACTAGTCTTATTATATTTTATTTATTCAATAGCGAACATCGAAGTTAATGACTACAGTTTTTGAACCGATAGGGAGGAGGCGGTGGAACAAAGTGATTTCTATATAGCATCGCCTCACTTACTAGTTTTATGGGTTATAAATGATGCTCAATTATTTGAATTTATTAGTCATAAAACAACGAGTACAGAGAATCATCAGTTCAAATGAAATATATGCTAGTAGTATTTATGAAAGTATTGCAGGTAATTCTATAAATAGAAAAAAGAACTTTAGAAACTTGTTTGTTTCTTCTGTATTCCTGACGATAAATGTAAAACATGCTTTTTCCTGCTCTCTTTTTTAAAAGCAGAAAATTTATTTATTTATATACAAATAAATCTTCTATAAGAAAACAAATTTTAAATAACATGCAATTCTTTCAGACATCTTTAGAAAACAACCTCCTCCAGTCAGTGAAGGAATTAGTCATGCTGCAGCATATTCATAATGCATCGTGAATACGTGTTCAAAAAATATAAACCAAAACAATTATTTTAAACTCATCGGTTCTATTTCTTTTAAAGAACTTCCAAGAAAGAAAAAAAAATCTTCTGTTCCTGAATGATGTCGAAATCATTAACATACCACAGAAATTATTACTATACATGATTATTTCTTCAATTTACTGTAGGTAAATGTCTAACAGTACAGGTATGCTAGGTAATTCTGATACAGTATATAAGCAACCTGTAGACTGCTCAATACTGAAAGTCCGCTGCTCTGGAGAAATATGTTTGTAACTTCAAAACACATTTGATTCAGTTTCAGCACTACTCTGGACTCTAGAGTGTAACTTGACTTTCATTTTTCACATAAAGGGAAATGAAAATCTCATTTATTTAGTAAAATTCAGAATTAATTGGGGTTTTTTTTCATGGAACTAAATGGAGCATTTTAGTACTCACAGTTTTGACGTAATATTAAATTTTAACTGACCAAGGTAACGTATTCGAACATGAACTATAGGACGATTGTCGCATTTTCATTGTATGCTAATGATAATACCAAGCTTCTATTGAATTAAATGGAAACTGTAAGAGAAACTGAGTAGGTAATACAAAGATGTGGTCATATTATTGTTTTGTCGTTATCAAAAGTATGATATTTGGACATGAATGTCCCATTGACAGGCGCATGTCCACTTCATATTGATAACGAAAACCGAAATTCTTAAGACTTTGATAGATACTGCAGGAACTGTGTACATTTTATAATGAGCCTTATGACCGGCATTACAAACATTTCTCCTTCGCAATCGGGGTATAACATTTGTCATTCTGATAACTTATAACAAGCAATACCTGTTATAACTGTAGTACTTTTGATATTTGTATAATTAAACAGTTTTATGAATGGGTATTCATTCATAAACAGGGCAGATGAATAAATGAAGTAGATATACAAACACAAACACATTATGTCTTTACATTAAGCATTACTGAAACAGATTAGTTGATATGGCATTTACCTTATGGGGTCCTAAAAAGGTGTTTCAAAGGAACATCACTTCATCTATATAAAGTTTGAATCCTCTGTCATTACGTTCTATGAATAGTCTACATCTTAACAAATTCCAAACAGATTACACTGACGATTTAAGTTCTTAAACGTACTAATCAGTAGCTGATTTTCTAAGCAATGTACTAATGAAGACATTTCTAGAATACGTCAGTTTATATCCCTGTGTTCGTGACTGGGGATTTATAAGCAAGTCTAACCAAACAGCAAGCGAAACATCATTTTGAATTTTTAACCCCAGTAAAATTTGAAAAAGAAACATTTTATTCGATTATTTGTAGTAGTTTGTTTTACCGGTTTTCAAAATTTTCTGCCATGACCTTATATCTTTCTCGATCCTTTACCAGATTTGCAAAGGTGTGCTGACATTATTTAAAAAAAAATATTGTGCATGGGAAAATGATACTGAAGTCACTTCTTAAGTGCTTTCTAAAGTTTGGTCAAATATTTCTCGAAATTTATTAGGCATTGTAGGGGCGGGTTTTCCTTCTGCCAGATGAGTTGTTAGTGCATTCTAAAAGACAAATAACAATTCACATCAGCTGTTACGGAGTGGCATTAAGATATAGGACATAAATCCCCCACCATCCCTACCAGAAGTCTCAATTAAAGATTTCATTGTAATGCTGAAAGAAATTGCCCATTTACGCCAACAGATTGATTGAATGCAAAGAAGATTCACTGACATTTATCTCTGAATATCTATTTTACAAACAAAAACGAAATTTAATTAAACAAAACACTTGAGTTTCTTATTATTTCTAGTCTGTCATTCCTCCTCTATTAAACCAGATTACCAAGCGGACAGATTAAGTGATACACTCACATGTCTTATTGAAGGGTAGGGTAAGAGAGCTGTAATTCTTAAAAGCTGAGATATTCAAACTTAGTAATATATCTTCTAATACATTGTACTAGCTAGTACAGCAACAGTCTTCAATATTCCTAAATCATAAGATGCAAAGAACCTTGAGCTTCCGAGGGGACTTGTTAAAACATTAAGCCTCTTTTACATAGGAAGATACAAGTCATCTTATCATTACCTAATTCAGTGAATGTACAGTTGTATTGCGTGGTAAGAAACAAATGAAGCTATATAAGGATATAAAATCAAAATTAATCTAACTCTAAACTCATCCCAGACAATATCTTATTCATTATCTTCTATTTTCCTAAGATTTGCAATCTGACGTTTGCCGCCATTAAATTACCCATTCTCATTTCTCTTTTATTGTCCGTTCATTATTCGGTGGATATACTTGCTTTAAAGACGTCATTCTATTGACAAGGTACCTGGTGTTATTGAATGGTATTTTGATATGTTTCTTGGTCGGCATTTAATCCCCTGCATTGAGTGTACGCACGCATTAAATGTATTCTTTTAAATCTAATCCTAACCACATATGTACATCTAATATGGGCGATTTAATGTTGGCGTATGTTTCTATAGACAATATCATATTACATCGCATTAATGACCGTTTATAAAATTTCAAGGTTCATCTGGGAAATCGGGTAATCAGGTGAAAGACGTACAGAAAAGGGTAGCATATTAAACAGGTAAAGCCATGTTCAAGAAACGCAGTTTCCCCAACCGACATGCAAAAAACTAACAGACAAAGACAAACAAACTAATACAAAGCTAACACAAGAGGACCGCCTTAGAATGGTCAGTGGCAAAACCACCACTGGGCACTACAGGAAAAATATAACTCATTTTAATTTAGTGCCGTTTTCAATTGTAATGCGATTATTTTCAAGGATTCGTTGATATACTCAAATATAAAATCTCAAAAATTTGTATTATTTTTGCGATGCATTTGTATAGATTTTAAAAGAGTATATTTCACTATCATTCCAAACTAGTTATGTGATTTGAAATCAAGATTTGAGACCCAAGTTGAAAATGCTTGTAGAATTTGAACTATGATTTAGTGTCACGTTGTTGTTAAAAGGTAACCATGCACTACTCAGTGAGTAAAGATGCTACTGAATGATTTGCTTTCTTGCTCTTATATTTCCTCATCATGTAAGCGGGGTGTTTTCAAACAAATAATAGATAATTTCTTTTCAGGAGATGCTTTGGTTTTGATAAATACCTAAATACCGTGTTTTTCTTGTTTAATAATATGTGAAGTGATTTGCAAATATGCAAATTGTTTTGACAGCACGGATGTTGCATGCGTTTCAATACAACATTTGTCTTCATTAAATTTACATAGACAAATAGCGTGTAGACAAATTGCAAGTTCAATGTTCAGTTAGTCTAAGTCGATATAAGGCATGGTAAGAACCATTTTCTTTGAACAGGCTTAACATTGATATTGAAAGAGCATCCGTAATGCTACGTAATTCCAGTAGTTGTGTGTTTTTAACATTTCGGCCTGGGTGGTTCCAATACTCCAGCTTTCATAGCTTTGGGTATTATATAATCACCCCTTGGATATGATGCCTGCTTTTTAATTTTGTCTTTTGGCAGTTCCTGTGATATTCAGGCTCCATAACCTCATGTCTCTTAAATTGTTTTTTGTACTTGTAGCCTGTGTAAATGTTGAGTTCTGCTCAAGCCGGGGCTAGAGGACGTGGACGATAGAATGCATTTCCACTACCGTCCACGAACAAGTTCAATCAAACCGCGCCTGCAACATTTTCGTTTTTGATGTTTTGAGCGACCTTTGGAGTTTCCACTTTTTCTATTTTATATGTATGTAATGATCTCATTTTTGTGTGAGACAAACACGAATGTCACTTTATTTTGCATATGATTAAAATGTACTTGTTGTTTGATTTTTGAAGCAACCCGTCTACAATATATTGTTTGTTACAGTTTCTTTTTGTTGTGGACCTACTTTGCGATGCATGGCTCTATGGCTGTGTTTGGAGTGCTCTGTGCTTCCGAGAATTATCGCAAACGCTCTATGGCTGTGTTTGGAGTGCTCTGTGCTTCCGAGAATTTATTTATTTATTTTGTTGGGTTTAGCGTCACACCGACACAAATATAGGTCATATGACCTTCGAGAAATCTACCCTTACCTTTTATTTTGTTAAAGAACATACGGTAAAGTAAAATATGGCTTTCGAGAAATCTATCCTTACCTTTTATTTTGTTAAAGAACATACGGTAAAGTAATATATGTTTTACAGTAGAAAATGATATGAACGACTTGCAACAGATGTGCAACTACATGTCTAAATGTTTTTTCAATATTACAGAACTGTCTTACGGGACCAATTCAGATTAATTTATTAGGATTCTATGGTTCCAAGTATTATCCAATCTTTCACAAATATTATTTACACATCTTTTATTTCAGTTCGACGGTGAAGAATGCCTTATTATTTCAATGAATAAACTAGGTGACATCTAATTGCACAGTTACGCAACCAGGGGAGTCATATTTTCCCAACGTTTTAGTGGCGTTTCTAAAGTGTTTAATTGTGCCGCTTCATGTAATTTGTTCACATGCCTTTATCAATGTCCTTTATGTTTCATTGATACGTAATAATGGAAGATAGATGCGTATGCTTATATCTAACCTTTACCTAGATAAATTTCTTAAATGGACTTGTCCAACATTCAATTTGGACAGTATCAATTATTATTCGAAGAAGTGTTAACTGAGAATGTACTGACTGAATAGCGAACAGTGCAGACCAACACGGATTTGCAGGCTGATCTTGGTCCACACTGGTCGCAACGGCAGAATCACTTGCCGCCATAATGCTAAAGTTTAAACCTACCCTGCTGTGACATCTCCACTCAGTGAGAAACTGCACAGCGTTTGGTTTGCCTATTACCTTTCAGTGCTACAATGTAAATACAGATAAAGAAATAAGAATCAACTTTGTAACAACAATATCCTAAGTTCCTGCTGCTTTATGATTACGTCATAGTTCATACTTCTCGGCAACAACGTCAGGTACATTCAAGCCTAGATTTTTCCATCCAGTTTAGAAATGACACCAAAATTGTTCTACTTCAATAATACATGATATGATGTTGTTCGAACAATAACTTCTACAACCGTTTAACCTTGATGTGTTCCCGTGCGAACTAAACTTCTATGACTCGCAATAGCTCTATTTTTCTTTAGAATACACGTTTATAAGTACACTTTTTGCGTACCGATTGTCACAGCATTGAACTCCGACGCACTCGACTCCATATGTCTTGACGGTTATACTTTGCAAACATTCACATGTCAATAATTTCATGTCTGAAGTCAGATATAATTATGTAACATATTTAAACAAAATGATAGAACAAGCTATTTCTACAAAGCCAAACCTCGCCGGCATAAAGTGTTAGTAACTATTTCTACCAATAGTGTTCAACTGTCAAGAGGATGCATATATATTCGTATCATATCTTTTCGGTTGTAATCCTAGCATTCAAGGATTGAAGGGCAACTGGTTCCTTCAGACCATTTGTTGTTCTGCAGATATATGAAATATACAAATATAAAATATATTCTGCTATAAAATCTATTTTGCATTCAATAGCTGAATAGCTACAATACCTAAATACAATGTAGCTACAATTATTAATTTGTTCTACTTGTTTTAATTTACGTCTGCTTCTGTCTTTCTACCAATATATAAATACTCAGTTTTATAAATTAATATATAAAATACTTGCTGAACAAGATTTAACGCTTGTACGTTTACGGAAATAGTGTACAAATATGCAGGGTCCAATCAGTGACATTGACAAAGGTCTTAGATAGGTTTGATACACGTTTTAACAGTTACTTTTACGGAAATCGTATAAGTTACTTACAGGAAACAAGAATCAAGTATAAAACTAATAAGTGCTTGATACCTGAATTAAAACCTACAGATGAACGGTATTCCTATAAGTATAGAAAAATGTTACAGTCATTGTTTTGCATCACAAAACTACCATTTTGATAAATAACCTGAAAACGAACAGGAGTGTAAGACATACCCACTGTTTGATCGACGTTTCTTTTAGCAGTGTTCTGTGTAAATTGGTAGTTCATTCTGTAACATCTCCATATATTTTATAAAGGATTCTAGTAGATTCTTTCTTAATTTTCGATATGTTAAAATGCTAAAAAAAAGATATTTTAGAATGTTTACAAACTGCTATGTAAGTTTAGTATTAACAGATATATTTGTAAAGTATTAATGAAATAGAAATTTTAAGACATTATTAACAGTATAAAGTGTGATTTACACTGGAAAATATCCTATCAATATCATTTTGACGATAAATTTATACCTAATCGAGACATTAACGTTGTCTGTCTGAGTTGTTATGGTGTATAATATCGATATTATTGTGCCATATTTAAAAAGGATTTACGTGAAGACCTTGTTACGGAAAAGATCGTCGATCAACTAGTAATTTTTAAGTAAATTTTGTAAAATAACTTTATTGTCAAGGTAAAAGCCTCGGAAAACTATCTGCAATTGAAATGAATTGCATCCGTATTTGAAGCCAAATGACAATGCTAATGGACATAAAAAGTTATCTTTTGATCGAATTCAATTAATTTGGTCCTGAGATATTGACTAGAATAATGTATTCATCTAAATAGATACAGTAATCAAAACGGAAAAGGATTTTATCTTTAAAATATTTTTTTCTTGTAGTTACTTTAATATGTCAATATCTTACTATTTAATATATCGTTTAACAAAAATGTTCTCAAACATTTTCCTACGTATACAATTCAATCTATACTAAACAGACAAATAATACCCAGAACACAGCAGCTCACGTGAACGTCCTGTCACAATCATATTACATCGGTACTGAAGGAGCTCCATTGGTTACAAGTTAAATACAGGGTGCAGTACAAAGTTCTGACCAGTACCTTTAAAATTGTACATGATGAGTCCCATACCTTTATAATCGATATACTAGACATGCATAGACCGGATAGAAACCTAAGACCACAAGACACGATGTCACTGCTTGCACCAAAGATTACAACCGTGATGTATGGCAGTCGGAGCTTCGTTCACTACTCACAAGCTTTGGGGACGCTTTCCATGAAGATCAGGGTAGCTGACTAGCTGGCTGCTTTCAAAAGCTATTTTTATTCCACATTTTGCAAACTGACCGTTACATTGTTTTATATCGCGTATAAATATATGTTTGTCTGTAAGCTTTATTTTTTGTTTTTGGTGAATTTATTTTTATTATTACATCCATGCCATTTTCATTTAAATGAATGGAAATTAGCTCAAGCTAACCATTCTCTAGCCTAACACTGAGTAATGATGGGACAAATTATACCACAGCCGTAATCTCCAGTGCTGTCAGTCATATCTATTGACAACATAATTTCCGCAAACGTCATTTTGGAGTTGACAATATGAAATAATGATGACCGATTACAAACCTTAAATCCTAGAATTCGTTAGCGTATGAAAAGTACATTGAAGCTAGTTTTAATGTTCATTACCAGTTCATTGCCTAGTCGTACACAAAATTTTTTAGTATAAAGTACCTAAACCTGAAAGCAAAAGACTCACGTAATACTAACTGTTCAGCAAACAGAAAACTTCACGTTGGACACAACAGGCTGTAGTTTATTTCAATTAGACATTGTCTTAAAGAAGATATAGCAATATACAAAATGTGTTGTAATCACTTGTCTTTCCCTTTACCTCTGTGGATTCGATTAAAGCTCTGCCCATTATACATCGGAAAATCAGTGTTTCTACGAAGATACTCGTCCGTGCCTGAAATATAGCCCAAATATGCCCTCCGAGTTTTCCCCACCCATCAAAGCTGAAAAGTTAAATCTGAGTTTCTTGCTGTTATATATCTAAAATAAAAGGTAAGGTAGATTTTCCAAAAGCACAGAGCAGTCAAAACACAATCAGAAAGCTATGCATTGCAAAGTAGGCCCGCAGCAAACGAAACTGTAGCTAAAAATATATAGCAGACGGGTGACTTCAATAATTAATGAGCCTCTCTCTTAGCAAAAGGAGGTGGTGCTTAATGCAAGAGGGCGATCGGGTCTCACAAGTTTCTGCAAGTAAATAACAAATACAAACAACTCTTATTAAAATGTATGTTATTGTGATCAAAATTTTTCTCTGAATAATGGATCACAAAATGAGCACGTTAAGTAAGAATGAATGAAAAACGAATAACTACATTTATTTGTTTCCGGCAAAGACAGTTGTCTTTATTGACAAAGCGATGAACGAAAAATGAATTATTTTCATCTATCTATCATTCAATAACAAACACCTTAAGAATCCCTATTTTATGCAAACTAACTTATATTAACTATTTCGTTCTTATGATAATGCACGTCTGTTCCATAATGTCGTGATAGAAAGACTCGTATAAATTTGACGACAGAAAAATCTAAATTTTATCTTATTGAACCATTTTATCCATAATGACATTCGAGATCTCATTAGTGTGAACACTCAACTTCCGCTTTTATTTCATACGATACCGAACGATTACATAAAACAAAGTTGTAATATACAGACTATAATCAGGCCAGGATGATAAATCGTCAAATATAATTTCAACATTTTTTGTGGGGCGGGGGGAATAAGAAGGATTGTTGCACTCCTCGAATCACGTCATCCAAGTTTGAAGTCAATACCGTGAATGGGTATCCGTTTTGCTCTGAACACAAAATATGACAGACAGATTTGACATTGCTCTAACCTTGACCTTTGACTTACAGACCTTGTTCATGCAGTCTGCACATAGTCTTATTTCCACCGACATATATGCCAAGATTCAAGTCGATATTTTGAATGGTTATTAAATTATGCTACGGACACGACATATCAAGGACAGATTTGACATCTGAGTTCCATTTATGACCATGACCTTTGACCTACCGATCTGTTTTATGGGTTCTGCCATCATCTCGTCGCATCGCCTATTACCTGTATGCTAAGTTAAAAGTCAATATCCTGAACAGTTATTAAGTCTTGCTATGAACACGAAAAATGAGGGTCAAATTTGACTATTATTGAGCTCCATTGGCGACCTTTACTTTTGACCTACCGACCTGTTGTATGTGCTCTGCATATCATCTTATCACCATATACCTGTATGCCAAGTTCAAAGTCAAGTTATATCTTATTACAGAAAAATAGAAGTCTGCAGATGATGTGTGATTGTACCCCATAAGTTAGATAAACTCATTATTTGCTTCCCGCATATTTAGTGAACGTTTTGGACTAGCCTTTCCGCTCCGATAAAACACTTGTATGATGTTTTATGTCAGTAACTAAGAAATAAGAAAAGTTGGGCCAAGTAACCGCGTACAGCATTTCTGCATGGGTCAACACAATACGGTATGTCATTTGAAATTACAAATGTCTATGCGTAGTCTTACTCGCGGCTCAGGACGAATATACAGCACTTCTACTACATCAAACACTACAAAAAAACTATAATTGATATTTTTGCATTTGGCAGAACAATGTTTTGTATGTATGCTGTTTTTTTTTTTTTTTTTTTTTTTTTTTTTTTGGTTTTTGTTATGGTTTGGTTTTCTTGTTATGAAAATCGCTCGTTTAAAAATGCAATAATTGAAAGCCTACTCTTGGGGCTTTTTTTAAAAAATGAGTGGAAATTATGTTTCCGAGCACTGATTTTTTTTTAAATTATTGAAGTGGTAGTAACGACAATGTTTTATTAACGTGCAATCTTGATATAAACACACGGTAAAGTGAATTCATATTACTCGGAACAATTTACTTTTATGTGCTGCATCTTCATTCAATCTTATAAAATTAAAAGGAAGATCCTTTGAAAGCATAGAATGCAATCAAGTTGAACAATAGCAAACTTGGTTTGCTTAGTCTTTTCATGAGAGGTATAGAAAATTTTCATGTCCTATAGCACCCGTTTAAGCGGAATTCTATCATAAGTAATATTGAATGGACGCCACGATCGCAAAAGACTAGAAAATATAACAACACTGGGTAAAATCGCGGAGAGGGAGACCTTTTACGGACGTTAGACAACACTTAAAGATTGTTGCGATAGTTAATAAATCTAAAAACAGTTTTATTTTAGCATTTTCAGCGTTTTCAGCATGAGGAAATTTTATCTAATAAAATTGTTCTTAAGGTTCGGGTAAAGTGTTTTGAAACCACCTCTCAATTGATGTTTTGTTTTAGCTTATTTCATCCCATAGACTTTATTTTTAAGCAGATGTAGAAGATGTTTTCAAGAAATATTATTTTGTTGAGATTGACACTTTTTGTCTTTTATATCAGGTACTTCGAATCTCAGTATTCTATTTGGTAGATAATATCAAACTGTCGTACAAAAACATTTTGTCATGTTTATGATTATTGTGTTGAATATATATTTTTCCCGGTACTCCGAGAGTTCAAAATGTTCTAAAACATCTCCATTAATTGCAGAAAATTCAATTGTCGAGAGTTTAGCTCAATAGGGAGATCACAGATCTACGGATGGCGGTGTAGTACGCAGGCCTCCTATGTTCTCGGTTATTATTTGATAAAAGACGTCTGAAATGTCTGATTCATGTAGAAAAGTTGGCGGTAACTTCTGGTACAGAATCCAGGAACACTGGTTAGATTTATTGTTCGCTGTTACGTGACTGAAATACTGTTGGAAAACGGTGCTTAACTTGTAACAAAAATAGAAATGAAAATGAAGGTACATTGTAGAACAGCCAAAATACAAATCCGTCTTTATTTCAGAAATTTATCAGTTAATAATTTTTTCATCATTGTGAGTACCTAGATAGAGAATCCTATGAATTTGAATTTATTAGGTAAGGTGGAGAAAATATATAATTCGAGGTTATATATCTCAACTAATGAAGCTAAGTTAAGAGAAAACTTGTTCTGACAAGACCCTATAGGCTTTTGCACTTAACGAGTGTCTGACAACCTTAACAATTACTCCCAGTTAGAAGTCAGCTGAAATGCTTAACGTTTAAAAATGAAACAGGCCCTTAACATGAACACGAAATTGTGTCCCGTTTTTGATATTTTTTATAAATTGCTGTTTGAATTGAACTAGAAAGATTTAGATTAATATTGTAATAAATATCTTGCTATTTTTGAAGGTTTTACATGTGTCTCTATCATAATGAAAGCCATGTGATTCGAAAATATGTTGGAACAATTTTAGGTAGTTCTGTAATATGACAATTGTCTTCGAAGTATTTCTATAGACAAAGGGTGTAGCGATTTTTGTTACTTAAATATATCAGTTTCATAATTTCACTAGCCGTGATGTAAGGATTGCTAAGACTCAGATTATGACAACGTTTTAGGGTCCTTGACTTTGGTAGTAATTATGACAAAACGGAAATGCCATGTTGTTATGGATTGTCATGATGCAGCGAAATATTTCATTGCCATGAAATATTGTGTTATTAACAAATTGCAATAAACATGCAACTTCTTACTTTGCCTTACTTCTTCATCAAGTTCAACATTGTCGTATTGAACAAATACAAACCATTCCGAAACCACTCAGGTTTCCATTACGTTATCTCTTTGGTACGTTGAACTGATTTATCTAAAATCTACGGGGAAGAGTGCTTTATTTTTGCCGCCCGATTTTAAGGAAAAGCCTTTAGCCTAAAGTTCAGCTGAAGTCGAAGTGCGTCATGAAAAAATATCATCTGTCATTTAATTCAGTTTAGTTCATATTGACCTTAAAAATGTAGACTCATTCTTGTCAATTGTATAAATATTTGAGGTGTGTTTTTAAGGCTATATATATATTTACGACATTATCTTTTAATATTAAACGACACAGATTTCTAAAAGGGGCATAAACTACTTGATTGTTTAAATATATTTCTTCTTCAGATATTATTTAACAAGTGCATACTAACAGTTTACCATAATTTTCAGATGTACTTATGAAAGTAAATGGATACTATCCCTTGTACTAAACCATTGACGGTCACCTCAATTCCATCATTTCTGATAGCGTAACAAACTGCTATTCACAATTTGCATGTATTATTGCTTGCAAGCACCAGGACTTCAGTTACATCCGCCGACAACGTTATTTCCATAAACGTCATTTGGGAGTTGACAATATGTAATAATTATGATTGATAACATCCTTGTCGTGCCAGAAGGAAACTTTTGGTAAATCACACCATGGTGTAGTTTATTTGATTTGGATATTTTATCTTTAGAAAATATAATAGGATTATTATAACAGTAGCTCGATCTTGGATGCTGTATTTGGCTCGAGTGGATTTTTGCCAGATCGGATCTCACGAGGCGCGCAAGCGCCGAGTTTGATCCGACCTTGCAAAATCCAAGAGAGCCGAATACAAAAATCAGATCTAGCTACTGTTATAATGATCCTTTTATTATATACCTCTACCTTTGTTGTTTTGTTATTGAACAAAATCTTCAATTTTTATCAATATTAAAATAGAACGAAGTGAAGTTTTTATGTGCGCTATTTATAGAACTGTGTCAGATCATGCATATTAATGAAAGTAGTCCGGTAGCATTCAATACGGAAGGTACAATACGGAATTTAAAAGGTACAATACGCAATTTTTTCTGCCTGTTCATATTTAATTGTGAAATACAAGCCGATCTTTTTACAGAATTTATTAAGGTATATGATAAACTAGAATATTCACTTTCTTGAAAACTGGCTATAAGAAGATCCTTTGGTAACATATAAGGCTCACGATTTACTGTAGGTAAACAAAAAATGTAGAGGACTGTTCTTTCAATTCAACTGTCAATGTAAAATAAATTGACTGATCATATTTTTACATTTTGTGTGGATAATGTTTAATAAAACACTTTTAAAAAATCATAAGATTTAAGAAGAGAGGAGTTTTACTATTGATATTATGAAAATATGATGTATGCTTCACAACAAAAAACAGAGAAAATAGCAATATTTAACATTATTTTATGCCTGTTTTTCTCTTGCGATAAGTGATTCACATTTGTCCAATGTCAAATATATTTCAGTACTGAATACAATACAATGAAGTATTTTCATGAAATGCAAAACCAATAAATGCTTGACGCGATGTGTCTGTAAACATTTACAGATGAAATCGTGTCCATCTGTATCACGTTCCATGTTTACCGAAGAAATATAAGATATCATCAAAATATTTATTTAACATTTCCTTATCAAATATGGGTTGTATATAAACTCGTACTCTTCTAAAACACTTCACCTACCCGCTCGTCCAGATGGCTATTCATCCACGTGTCACCGTATTAAAAAGAATTAATCGTACGCTATTTTTGTTGAACACATTTCTAAATATAAGCATTACGATTTTATTCTAAATACTACTTATTACTGAGTTGCCAGCTAGATGAGTACTAGTCACCTGCCGAATGACATATAGCGGAACACTGAATCGTCATTCTTACAGGAAAAGGATTCTTTTTAGTCGAAATGAATGGCCCTTTTCAAAACGGGAGACATTGTAATGCAAGAAACCATACCATTACTTAACCTCTTTAATCTATTCCGTGACAATTCTAACCTTAAAAGTCCATGTTACAAGTAATAAGATACTGGTTGGTTATAAGAGAAAGTAAATAGAGTTTGTTTATTGTAAAGGATACACATAATTGCGATCATTAGATTATCGATGTGTTATCATAACAGGAACTTAAGCAGAATAAAACTCCGTAAACAGGAAGGTCTTGATAGTAGAAGTACAATCTATTAAAGTAATTTAGAATGTTGTTTCAGCATCACTTTAGGATAACTACGTTAAATTGCGATTTCTTCATTATTTGTGCAAATATTTACATTCATGAAAGATTAAGGTGTAAAATATTCAGTGCACGCAGTGACCTGGTTGTGTTTATATCTAACTCAGCGCTGAAAGATTTTATTACAGCATGATTATATCTAATTCTTTGCTTTTACCAACGAAAAATAATTAAAATTATAACTGCAAAAAGTACATTACCAGAAAATATTTCAAACCCACGAGAATTATAAACTTCCCATCTCATGCCATTAGGTAGTAAATTGCATGTAAATATTTTCATTTACTTGATTCCCATTTACTGCTATAAATAGTTCTCGTATTGGCTCAATAGGGAGTTCACATATCTATTTATAGCTGGGTCATGACTTCGATCCCTGGGTGAGGTGTATATTGTCCGTGTCGATTGAATAAAAGGCATTGTGTCTGAAGTCATTTGCAGCTACTTGCGGAGTACAGATTAGTACTGGTACAGAACACAGGAACACTGATTACGTTAACTGTCCGCTATTCCATAACTGAAATACTGTGTCAAAACGCCGCTAAACTCAAACCAAACGAACTAAAAACATATGAATTGTTATGAATCTGTGTATTGTCCTTACACTATTTAACATCCTGATCTACATGTTTTTTCTGAGATAAGCAGATGTCGTTATATTTTAGCAATATTTAGAGCTCTTTTCATGCAATACTGTCTCAAAACAAAGATATATAATTGGTTAGTTTGGCTAAGTAGACAGCTAGCTAGAACAATCTTCACAGATCTTTGTCCTTAGATATATTAAATACAGAACTTATCTTTCAATTAGTCAGCAAACAGGTTTTTATACTTCAATTTCTCATCGATTGTAAATGACAGCCAGTATTGTACAGTTATATTCTTTACTAAAAAGTGATTTTTGTCTTCCATGCGTAAGCTGCGATTCATCGAAGGCCGAGCCTAACGTAATTTAACTTAAAATAATACATCGCGTGTAATGAAATGAAAACAACAAAAAACACTCCTTAATTTATTTCTAACACTTTTTGAAATATCAAAATATTGGCAGGATATTATTAATTATTTGGTTTGTTACTGACCCTCTACAGAAATATGTAGGGTCAGTATGCTTTATAGGGGGCGAGGCGAAGCCGAGCTCTCTATAAAGGATACTGACCCTACATATTTCCGTAGAGGGTCAGTAACAAACCCAGTAATTGATTTGTTTTATCGACCACTTAATTACTTCTCCCGGGCAAGTAGGATAGCTCCCTCATTCATTGAATAGTCAACCTAAAAAATGAAACGTTAAATCATAATTAAAGAAGAAATATTTTGCTTTAATTCAACAACAAAATTTATTAATGAACAAAATTTATTGTAATTACTTTTACTTTATCGTCATTTTTATATCGAAAATGCAAATTTCGGCCATTTTGAATTGCAATTCTCTTGTAGGGTCACCCACTGACCCTCTATAGAAATATAGAGGGCAACCACGTGACACTACTTAAACAATGAAAGGGCTAGAATCTGATGGGAGGTAAAACAATAAGGATTACGTTCAGCAAGTGTTATCGTTCTTGATATTTATCAGGGTTAAAGTTGACAAGAAGTCACATCTAAAGAAAATGTATAGAACATGTACAGCCACTCACGGTGTACACATATATGTATACAGTTTATATTGAACGATTGATGGACTAATAAAACACATATATCTAACAAAAAGACACAAATATACACGGCGAAAGAACACAGAGGCGTTCCGCTTTTCAACTTTCATTGGTAAAACCACCAATGTAAAGATTGATAAAAAATAAAAAAAGATAAGAATGAATAATTCATATTCCAACTTACAACTCAAATGATGTATTCTGAGTTTGACTGGGAAACCGCTGTCTACCGTTCATTACAACATGAACTGTTCTGTCCTTTTGTCCGACTTTACGTTATGTTTGTTAATCTGTTGCGATTTGAACCCGGATCCTTGAGGCGAAAACATCTGGCGCTGAAATATTCGTAAAGCTCTCTCGCACTCTCCTTACTAAAAGGTGTTGTCATTAAAAGGTTAAAGCCGTTACTCCTGCAAATATTATTTTTACAATCATAATTTTTGTGAGTTTGGGGTGTTACGTGTATCTGGTCAATAGCATCAGTGTTACTTCAGTGTTAGCTGAAACATGACAAAATAGTATCTGTGTTGTCGTTTGTTTAATACACCTAGTTCCATGAAAAAAATCTCGAGTATTTTTCTGATCATTGCAGGAGCCGTATGTTTTTCAATTTTTCTTTGTCTTCTTGCGATAGCAAAAACATTTTGTCTTACCCTTATTCTCTCCTACCTGAGAAGATATCTCGAACGTTTTTGTTGTTGTCTCAAAGATGGTTAATTAAAATTTGGTAAAGTAATGGATTCGTTCACACTTTATGCACTGATCTTTACTAAACCAGGATTTGGTTGGTTGGGATTTAAAATGACAGCTGGAGATCTATAAACGAAAATACTGGGTATATTTTCATAGCTAAATACACACTTATCTTACTATCAACGTTCTATTCAAAGAGTTTTAAATGATGCTAATATCAAATTGCATAGTAAGAGGTATATTACCGCAAATAATGGCAGCGCATAGACGGACATACACAGCAAATGAAACAAACAGACAAGCAAAAAAAAAAGTATCGCGTTAATGCTTAAAGAGTCTAAATATCCAAGCAAAAGTCGCATCCTCTTTCTTTTGAGATGCATGAATATTTACTAGCAATATCCATATTATCTGCCCAATCTGTCAATGCCATTAATGATAAAAGTGATACATCTTTCAGAGCTTTAAAGAAAGAAAGAAAGAGAAATTAATGTTCAATCTAAATATATTTTCAAATTCTTAAGCGCTTTGATCTCACGAATGCAATATAGACAGTAAAAAGGAATTTAATCCTAGTTTGCTTTGTTTCTGAGGATATAAACTTTGACTTCGATGGTTTTTGTATATAAAAACAGTATCCTGTACTTAAAAACCACTAATATTATGGAATTAAAAAGCACCATAACAATGGTGAGTTGTATTGTCCCGCCTTTCTTGTACTTGAATCGTTTTTTAAACTTGAGCATGCATAGCCGCACATATCAGCGTCCGCTATATCGGGAGAGGCACTGAACAATTTATTTTGTTGCAACCAATTTTATCCTTTTAGAAAGTGGCGTGTGTTGTTATAAATAATGTCCCTATAAGGAGTTTTTTTTCATGTAAATAGGTTTGTGGTGAATATTCGAAAAGTATTATCGCTTTTTTTTCTGTATGTTTTGAGTATCATTTATGAACGCTACATTGTTTGTAATATACGTTTTGGCAGCTGTATTAGCTTTAATACGTAATCTGTCTTTCACTAACTTTACGTGGTCAAAATGTGTATAAACAAACCTTTAAATTTGTCCATTCATATATATTTTATCTTGCTGTAAATTTACGACCACAAAAACGCTTCTTTCCACGATTGAGAGAAACGTCACAAGACACTAAAAACCCGTGTACTTTCAAAACATTGCAACAGACATGCAACTTGCTACTTTGTATTAATCTTTATCCATTTTACCGCATTGTCTTAGTCTACTATTTATTGGCAGTGGTTTCCGTGATGTAAATATAACTGAATTTTCTACTTTTTTTTGCAATTTTTAGACAAATGTTATTTTGACGTGATGTATTCCATTCTAAGGTGAATGATGCTAAATATTTTTAATTTGCTTCGACCAAACCTAGTAGATAGATAGGACTGAGGATAATCAGGTATCTTATAGGAGTGTTATTGAATATAAATTCATGTTGTTATTTTTATCTTTCCTGTGTTACACAGTATCAGCTGGTTGAAGATAGCTAAATATGTTCTTATTTAAATACGTTTCGAAGTAAGAACGCTAAAATGTCCAGTTTATGATAAGCATCATTATTTTAGTTTGTCATACATTCACTTTCTTTTCAGCTATTTAAGCTACTTCTTCATAGTTTGATTTTAATTGAATGGCAGAGTGTTCATTTACATAGATTTTGAAATGACGTAGAATGCACTTTTGGACGATTCCCGGAAGTTAACAATGCGCATGCGCAGCAAGTTAGGGGTGTGGGGTAAAGCGGGGGTGTGGGGGCAGCAGCCCCAACACATATTCATCTAAAAAGTAGAGTTACCCCTTATAACTTTTAATTTTTAAGACATTTTTAAACTATTATTATTATAGGGACCGCTAAAGTGCATGTGCCTGAAATGACATGCAGAAATAACTGCAATCATAGTTTTAATTGTTTTCACCTTTTCTAAAGAGTTCGGACACTTTTTGTAATACAATTTTAACACTTCTATCGCAACTCATTAAAGGCCTAGGTAAAACCTTCTTGCATACCAGACTTGGATTTCTGGTGATTTCACCGGTGCTGAAAACTCCATCTTATACCCCGGGGTGTAAGATGACTCTCGTGCTGTAAATGATGTATAACGAACTACATCTGTATGGTAGATTTGTGTAGTAATAATTATGTTTTACGTAAAATGGGATTAAAATCAAATACCTTGATAGTTTCTCTTTGTTCCTTATCACATATTGCTCGATTAAAAAAAAAAAACGTCATTTAATGGAAAAGACATTACATTTCACTGTAAAAGATAAAACAAAACCGGAACTATTACGTTGTTTTCGTCTTTGTAACGTCATGACGTACTTCCTGTTTACGGACGTAAAGTTTCCGCACTTTATTAATACGCTACTTTAAGAAAAAAAGTGCTATAAGAAAATCCTTTGTTTGAATTTAATTTAACTATTATTTGTTGAATAAATCATGCAAGAAAAATATTCAATCACTGGCAGAGCCTCATTACCGCCAAAGACAGTTACCCTCGAGCCGGATATAGAGAATCTGTCTTTGGTCTTTGGTTAAGATCAGAAAATCCCAACCCGAGGGCGCACCGCTCAAGTCTTAAACGAGGCTGTGCCTAGTTTAAGATTTGAGCGGTGCGCCCGAGGGTTGGGATTTCCGATCTTCACCGAACACCAATGATGGATTCTATTTCTCACTTACCACAACAGAAACAATAAAGCATGAAAATATGAAACTATTTAAAACGCGGGAAATTGACGTCCGTAAGCAGAAGTGACGTCATGACATTTCAGTGACGCACAATAACAAAGTTCCGCTTTAGTTTTATCGTTTGTAGCGTAACGGTACGTTCTTATCATAAAGTAATGAATTTTGAATCGAGAAATACACTATAAGGAACGGAGAGAAAATATAAAGGTACCTGATTTTTAATTATTTTACATAAATTATATGTATATTCAGTGCATGAAGTAGTCCGTCACAGGAGTGTGGGATAACCCATGTGAGATAAGATTTTCCAGCATTTCTAAAAATAGAGATTTTTCTGTCCGATAAGTGAGAAATGCCCATCTGCTGAAAGAATCATATTCTTGCCTTAAATGTGATTGTCTGTCTTTACCAATACTACAGAGGTGTCAATATGACATATTCCATAGACAGACTATCATTGTATCTTATAAATTATGTTTTATTATTAAAGTTGTCAGACACTTGGTAGTTTGTTTTGATTCAATATCATCTCAAATATCCCATACAAATATTTTCTTTCTAAATATGAAATACACACATAATTTTTCCAATTGCATTTGCCACATAAAACATTTATGGTCTGCAAGTTATGTCACTAATATTTTATGTATTACTTTTGATCAGAATACTTCAATCTAGTGTTTATAGGAATAAATTAGAAACACTCAGTTATACAAAAAAGAGAAATTTATATATAACTAGCCGTGGCGAAGAAATTTTCTAACTTTAGATTTTACAAACAGTGTACAATACAAAGTACTTGTCATGATCATTCGAAAAGTCTTACATATTATAACACTGACGCTTTTTAGATAATGCTACATTATGAAAGATTAAGTAAACCTATTTAATTGTTTTTTTTTTTGAGTCTGTTTGTACCTGTTGCAATCTTTTCTTGTTTCCAGTTGGACGTCTTTCCTTTTTTTTCTGTTGGACGTCTGTTCTTATTTCCCCTTGGACGTCTTTCCTTGTTTCCTGTTGGAAGTCTGTCCATGTTTCCTTTCGGACGGCTGTCCATGTTTCCTGTTGGATGTCTTTCTTTTTTATCTGCTGGACGTCTGTTCTTGTTTCCTGTTGGACGCATTTCCTTGTTTCTGTTGGGCGTCTGTCTATGTTTCCTTTAGGACGTCAGTCCTTGTTTCCTCTTTGTCGTCTGTCCACCTTTCCTATTGGACGTCTTTCCTTGTTTCCTGTTGGACGTCTCCCCATGTTTCCTTTTGGACGGCTGTCCTTGTTTCCTGTTGGACGAATGTCCATGTTTCTTGTAAGAAGTCTGCCTTGTTTCCTGCAGGACGTCTTTCCTTGTTTCCTGTTGGATGTTTGTCCATGTATCCAGTTGACGTTCTGTCTTTCGTTGTTTCCTGTTTGACTTCAGACCTTTTTTCCTGTTGTTCTCTGTACTTATTTGATAAAGTCGGCTACAGAAAAGGAAGTATTTCAATACTAATAATAACTACATCATTTGTTCTGTCCATCAAAAGTATCATTGATTGCTACAAATTCCTTTATGATTTAAAATTCATAAATGAATGACTGAACACAACCAGGGTGCTAAGATACTGGAATGAATACCAAAGATGCACTTTTTAAACATTTTGAGACATAACTTAACGCCATCAGTATTACAGACCGAATCGTTATAAATTAAGGTTGCTATATCGCCTTCAGCAATAGATAAGAAAAATGTTATATCGCTAAACTGCTATTAAAGGGAATTTTCCATTTCTCAAAAACTAGATAAAATCTGTAAGAAGACCTTTAGGTAGCATAAAAAGCACCCAAACAACGGCAGGCTGTTTGATTGGGTCTGTTCACGGAAGGTAATGAACACTTCCTACACCCCTCTAACACCGGCTTTGTTAAATGTATATATTGTACGGACTACATTAGTCTGTGTTCAGACCGTATGTTTTGTTCATAGGAGAGAACTCTTGAGGCTATTCAAATTTTTTATAATTATGTCCCTTTTCTTCTCAAAACATAGTCTGTGTTCAGAGCGTATGATTTGTTCATAGGAGAGAACTCTTGAGGCTATTCAAATTTTGTATAATTATGTCCCTTTTCTTCTTAAAACATCAGAGCCAAGACTGATGAAGTCAGAATATACTTTTTTTTTTCTAAAAAACGAAAGATTATCTAGTCGGTAGCCAGACTAGGACTACATGTTCGAAAAGGTATTACAACACTCTATCTTTATCTTTGTTTACTTGACAAAAAACATATTTTAATGTATTGGACTTTCATTTAATTTTATTATACGCTTCAAGTGTACTTTTGTTAATATGTCCTTTATTTTCTTCACTAAATATGAACTTAATCAAGACCTTTACTGCAGTTTTGTTGTGAAGCACACAGTACATACTTGCGGTAGTATCACAGACAAACATGAGTTCCATTGTTTACTGGTATAAAACTGAAAAATTCTATACCGTCTGTTAGATCCAAGGCTTTCAGTCATAGCTACTGACACGTAATTTCCGCAACAGTCATTTAGGAGTGGACAGTATGTTATAATGATGACTTGTAAGTTGAACACTCCTTAAACACTTCTAGCGTAACCTAGTTATAATGACAATGACTGCAATTTTCACAGCAAAATGAAACAAAGTCAGTTTGTAACAATGGAATTTATCATATAATACTAGTATCATCCACTTTGCTGACAATGTGGTTTATTTTTAATTTCAATATGTACCTAATTAATATAATTTTATATTTATTAAGACTGATTAATGTATATTGACCAATCAGTAAATTCAGCCAGACGATGTTACACTTAAAGCAGATTCAGAATTCAAGAATTAAATCTTAAAATATATAGAGATCAAATTTAAATAACTTAAAGTATTGTAATTGTCATTTTGTGTGACATGTATATAACATATACACCTTTCTTTTCATATACAATACATGGAAATCATACACACAGTTTGTACATAACTGCTAGAATAAACGGACATTTAGCATTTATTGTATTTTTTCTCGTTGATCTATTCCATAAAAGCGTACATTCAACAGATAGATTGTGTTTATTCAAGGTGTAGAAGAGAACTGATAATTTCAAAATCAAACGTTTTGCACAATTTTTTTGAAGATTACCAGCAGTTTATATTACATAAAATGCTATAATGTACTAAGACAAAAATATTTCTTTTGGCGGGGAATTCGTAGGAGTGAAGTTTATGAAGACAACTAAAATTAAACCACAACGATCAAAACATTCCTAGTTCCTAACAGTCAATTTGGGCCAGTTTGTATTCAGTTGTGTACAGATTCTTAAGATGGCAAACGTACAGAAATAGAATTTCTTAAATTTCAGAACATTTAAAATTCCCTTTTTGCATTGAATAAACAATTATATAGCGACGTTTCCTTTTCTATATTTTCTATTTAATATAATAAGGTTTTCACGAAATTGTTTCAAGGAACGTCTTATTGGAATTGTATAGCTGTAAAAATGCGTGTTTTGAGCGTTATCTGTGCTTTAAGTGTACAAATTACAAATTAAAAACATTGAATTGAAATTAGAATAGAAGCATACAGAAAATGGTTGTCATTTAAACCGCCTACAGCATACAAATGAAGTGCCTATTTTTAACTTACTTGATGACTGCTTCCTAAGCTTTGCAAGAAATTAAAAGAAACAAATAAAACTAATGTGCAAAATTAAACATAAGATGAAACAACTTGGCTATGAAAGCTAGAGGGGAACTTCTATCTTCTCACTTCTAACTTCTGTCTTCTTATTTCTTACCTAATTGTTTGCATGTATCAATATTTCGTCAAATATGAAAACAAAAATTAACACATACCTCCCCAAATTTGGTAGTAACAATATCCACCGTTAATGAACGCTGCATACTGTCCTTCGTTATTCTATACAAAATTGAGAAACTTCCTGGGCTGTATCTTTCTTTTTAAATGTATGTTACTTTCAGAATTCTCAAAGAACATTGTAAGTGCCGAATAATAATCAGGGGAAAACTGAGAATCATGTTCGACCTACATGTAGACCCAAATTGTGGTTGCGATGTGTAATTAAACATTCTATAAATATTCCAGGCTAGGTTTGATTGAGCTTATTTATTGACGGTTGTGGTAATACATTCTACCGTGCACGCCCTTTAGACCGGGTTGAGAAGAACTCAAAATTTACACATGCTATAAGTTTAAACAATTACAATTTTGAGACATTTGCAGATGTGTTTATACGGTGCACATTTAATATTCAATGAAACATGAAAGTGCAATTCTGTGAACAGCGGCGTATGGTTCTCAGTTAAAAATGGTATAGCCCTAAACGAGAAAACAATTGACAAATCTAATTTTTACCGGCAAAAACAGAAGTAAACTGAAAATCTATTAACACAAAGACACGAGTTTTCTCTGGAAGTGAGTTCTATCAGGAACTTTATAAGATAGGCTATCTTCCAAAACTGCAGGAGACAAAGTTTGTGTAATGAAATCCCTCGTTGAACTGCTGTCAGATAAATGTACTTGCTAACATTCAGTCGTGCCATTCAGTGAACAGACGGTTAGTTTAATTAATTTGTCAACCTGCAGTTAGACGATCTCACTTCCTACAGATGTTTGCAGAATATCTTTTCGTTCTTAGACGATACCGACTATAAAACATTGAAGTCAGTTGTTACGGTAAAGGGTTTCGGAAGTAAAGTTTTGTTCATAGCACAGACCGGAATGACATTTACCAAAAAAGAATGCTAAATATTATAAAATACGATCAAATTTGAGCTTTCGGCCTCATTGAAAGTAAGCTGCTTTCATCTAACAAGTTCGCAGTATAACAAAATCCAGACACTAAGCATCAGTGAGATACGTTGGAAGCTTAGGGTGCACACTCGGTTCGGCCAGAGATCTTAAAGTTCGACAAAATTAGTGAATGTTAACTACTGCAATAACAATAACATCTGCTCATGGGTTTATATCAAATTACGTTTATTTTGGTGATATATTGTTTGATTCGGAGAGCAGTGTATGCTTTAGGTAGATATGTTGACAATGTCATGAAATAATTTTAAAACTGCCATTATATAAATGGTGGAATTGTATTTGCAATTGTGAAGGATGTCAATATTGCATATCATATGACAAAGGTTTGTTTCTGCTTTATTCATCTCGGAAACAGTTACGACCAATGTAAACATTCATACGTCAAACATTTCCCAACATTTTTCTGTGCAGATGTCATGATAACATATTGCATAGACTGATATCATTTTATATTTCCCCATATAACAATTGCAGTTGATGCATTTATTCGAGTTCCTTGGCTAGGAAACATCTCAACTTATTCGTTAGAATACATTTATTCCAGATTACATATCTTACATACACATAAAGAAAGTCAAATTTGCTGTCAGTAGAAAATGTTTTATTCAGTTGAAGGATAAACTGTGCATTATCTATCCAGATAAGTCGTCAACATACATCCTATTGCGGCCTTACATTTAGTTAACATGGCGGCCAGCTCAACAGCGTTTTTCTCGTGCAATCTATTTCCATTAATATGTGTACAGTTATTACGTGAGTTGGACTTCCATGTTCACCGCCGTTTGAATACAACTGAGGATGTCTCTAAATTGCTTTTTGTACTTTTAGCATGTGTAAATGTTGAGTTCTGCTCAACCCGGGGCTAGAGGGTGTGGACGGTAGCATGCATTTCCACTACCGTCCATGAACAGGCTCAATCAAACCGAGCCTGCAACATTTTCGTTTTTGTCGTGTTGAGCGACCTGTGAAGTTTCCACTTATCTCTATTTTATGATGAAATGACACAAAAAGCTCATGTATGTGAATAGCTTTTAGTTATCAATGAATTTTTAACATGTTGTCAGAAAGGTGGTCAAATTGTGGTTACAAATGCACGATCAAATAATTTGGTTGCTTCAAAATATTTTTCCCGTCTGTGCAAACGGTAAATTGCAATTTTCGCATAGCGCTGTTGACAGAATTGTGACTTTGCCTCTGTTATAAATGAGTATGGTTTGCAGAGTTCGGCTAATTATCATGATCACTGCAGAATAATTGTTTTTGTGTCTGCAGGCAAACGTAAGATTTTACGTTGGGCTATCATTATTTCGTCTAGCGTGCTTAAAGAACTTGCTAATTACACAATCAGTATTATTTTTACATTTATATAGCAACCACGATGTTGTCTATTATCATTAACGAAGGTATCAGATCAATGTACTGAGTGTGTAACTATAATTTATTATTATACCATTTTCTGAATTTAACAAAACTCCAAACAAAGCTCATGTGGGGAAGTTGGCAGTTACTTGCAGAGAACAGGTTTGTACTGGTACAGAATCCAGGAACACTGGTTAGGTTAACTGCCCGCCGTTACATGACTGAAATACTGTTGAAAAACGGCGTTAAACCCAACACAAACAAACAAACGAATTCAATTGGTATCTTTAAAATAACTTTAAAATCTCTTAAAAATTATTTTTAAAACTCTACATACTTTTAGAACTATGTTCTGATAAATTTCAATGGTTTGAACAAATGCTATCATAATTTAACTGTCAATCTAATCCTATTTTCTAAATAAACATAAAACACACCAGCAAATTTCTTCTTAAAAGCTTTAATACTATATTCTATCAGACCTTAAAAGCTTTAATACTTTATTCTACCAAACCAGCAAGTGGAATACGTGATAAAGTCTGAAACTATCCTAAAACAATTTACCCACAAAACACATTCATATGTATATTTTTCAAGTCTTTTATTTACTGCATTACTCAATATCGGCACTAGTAAAATATGAATTTTAAACTTTTCACTGGTTTCAAAACTTGAGACGGTATAGATATTGTACACTTTTTATATGCCTGTAAAGACAGATTATTAATGCAAAACTGAGCAAGGCTCTGGGTACTTTTTACAATACCTACAAAGTACATGTACTTTTATTTTCACATATTATCACTAGATAAATTGTTAAGCTTTCTGTATAAGAGAACGTCCTTTTATGTCATTTTTGAGGAAGCCGTTTTAAATATATGTTGTACATTCGTGGAAAGATGCTGCGCTTAAAGCAATAAGTAACTGTGATAGATCAATAGACAGCGGCTGTCGATATTTTGGTAATTCATCTTAATACGTCCAATTACAGCTTATATTTTGTCTTTCTGAAGTCCGATACATCTGAGTCGCGCAAAAACATTGCGAACCGTGTTCTAACGATATGTAATAATGACGCATCTCAAAATTTCCACTAAATATTTCCACGTCAATGGTTATTGAACAGTGCATGGTTAACTTATACATGGTAAGCTTTGTGAAAGCTAGTCAGCGACCGATTTATAATTATTGTGTAGCATCACCGGGACTGCAAGAATTGTAATTGTGCTGTTTTGTTGTAGCATCTTTCCAAATATAGGAAAATTGAAACCAAAAGATCGCCCAATACGAAAGAAATGAAAATATTGCTGGCTCGGTTTGATTGAGCCTGTTCATGGTCAGTAGTAAGAATGCAAACCTCAAGTCTAAGTGTTGTTATATTTCTGGTCCTTTGGGATCATGGAGTCCACTCAATAGATGTGTAATAGAGTTCCGATTAAGCCAGTGCTAAGGGACGTGAGAGGTGTTGCACATTTTATTACCTCTCATGAACAGACTCAATCAAACTGCGTCTGCTATTATTCTTTTTTGGTTGCATTCTATGCTTCCAAGGCATCTTTTTACAGATCGTATTAGCAGTATCAATATTTAATTTACAGACATCCGATGATGTATTCATATGGCAGGGTGTCATAACATCCTAGAAAAAAAGGCGTAGGGTACCGAATTAAAACAACAGAAGAGCTCAAAACTACAAAACAATAGGAAGAACTAGCAAATTAGATAAAATAGAAAAAGTGTAAACTCCACAGGTCGCTCAACACGAAGGCATATATCCGATATTTCTCTGTGTAAAAGTACTTTTGAAAAGATCTGGCCCTTTTTAGACTTTTAAACTAATCTTTTAATGACTAGTAACTATAATCCGTATCGAAACACATATACATAATTTTATTTTTTATAGAACCATAGAAATTTCAAACATCTTTCATATATATATACGAAGAATATCTATGTGTTTAATCTTGCACTAGCTAGTTTTAAGCTTGCAAATCAGCTTGTCAATAAGTCGCCTAGAAAGCAAGGTAAATGGCTCCATTGTACTCGATAGCTTCGGTCGTTTACCTTGTTTTAAAGCAGTCATATTATCGTAATACCGGCCCGTGTAGACGGACCAGAATGAGTGAACAAAGCTTCTGGAAAATTGGCGATTTCGGAGGATGCCGCGGCGCACCCTTTGTGTCAAATGCGAATTGACTCCTACAAAGAAATTTGTTTCATCTGTTTGTATAGAAATCAAAATGTAATAAGACATAGACTTACAATACATTAAGTGTTTTTAAAAGACAAATCAAGGTCTTCGAGTGGTTTGTCACCTGATTTATCACGGTTCAGAGTTTAGATGCGCAAGAACTGAGTCGCCAGGGATTTATTCTGAGTGGTTAACTGACCAAGAATCTGAAAGATGAGCCATGGTAGTTAGATGACAAACCACATAGTTGTTTTCATTCTTAAATGTTCATTGAAATATTTTGATAAAAGATATGCTCGGCTTTATTTATCCGAGTAGTTATTAACTGAACGTTATGCAGCAAATTGACTGATCCGCGCGCTAACAGTCTTTCTTCTCGCAGAATATGCAGATGAAATCGAGCCATGTTAGAATTATATATTACCAAGATTTAAGGGGATGTAAATCTACTTCAATGCATGGATCATTATTTCGGATAAGGTGTAGTAAAATCAAAGTAATAAACCTTGCATTATATCAGCTGTACCAAATGTACCAAAACCATGCACAACGATAAACCACTATTGAAAGAAAGCAGCCAACTATATTGCACTCCACAAAGAAATAGTTTAAGAGCAGTGAAAAAGGAAGTTGACAGGTTTTAAAGCTTACAACTTTTCTGTTAGGTAGGAAATCAATTGATCTATATTTCTATACTAAAGATATCAGTCTATGTCGCATCTTTTCCACACAGAGAGCCACTATGCTGTAGGCATTGGTAATTGCAAGGCCCTGCATGAGGGTCGTGACATGGATTGTCTTGCAGATACACGAAGGAGCTCGAAAACAACCAGTTAGTCAGTACGAAACCGCACCAAGCTTCTCGTTTTGTAATTACATTATATGTACAACCTTGTTCAGATATATGATAATAGTTTACGCATATTCTCTGTACAGTTGTGAATATGATAAAATTATTGAATTAGGCTGCTTATTGGTACAAGTAGTTAAGCAGCAAGAATGAAAACCAAAATGAATATAAATAGGTACAGATTGCAATCAGGATATATTGCTTGGACATAAATGGAACTATTAAATAACCTTCACAGAAACAGCTAACAAATAATCTTAAGCGCAATGCACTAAAGATTCAAATTCACTAATTAATTTAACGATCGTTTGCTCCCAAATGTACTCCATTACATTTCCTTACAAACAAATGGACTGAAAAATGATTCATCTTGTCATCGAATATCGTGCTATCAAGTGTTCAACTGCAAGAACTTATGTATGAAAAACACTTCGTGTGCAGTTATAAATAGAAGTAAAATAGGTAAAATGCTGTTTAGGAAGCTTAGATTTTTTAAGTCTTGGATTCATGCGGTAGTAACGGATGATTTACTTATTATGATAAACGCGCGTATTTTAAGCAAAATCTATATCCTTCATGCAGCATACTGAATTGGATAAAATATAACACAAATTCTTAATCAAATGCGATGTAAAATACTTTGCAACTGCTGGACAACTGACGCCTTTTAACGTAATATTTTACACCGTTTATTTTTAGTGTACTGTAATATACATTTTATTACATGTTTTTCGGTGAATAATCGAACTATTATATTGGAATATATCTGGTACCTTCACAGTGAAAATACTTTGCAACTGCAGGACAACTGACGCCCTTTAACGTAATATTTTACACCGTTTATTTTTAGTGTACTGTAATGTACATTTTATTACATGTTTTTCGGTGAATAATCGAACTATTATATTGAAATATATCTGGTACCTTCACAGTGAAAAATATCAATGGTAAGAAAATATAAAATGAGTAAATTTAGTCAAAACATGACATAAAAAGAAAATGTGTTTGTTACATGTAAGATCAAAATATCTTGCTCTAATGAACACCATGTCTTACATTTTCACTCGTGGCTACGCCACTCGTGCAACTATTGCATCTGCTGATCATTCGTAAAAAAAATTTCAATCTTACACTGAAACAAACAAATATCCTCTTTTAACTTTTCTGAAAGAAGTTATCCATCATAGTAAAGTTTTTACCGACATAAACATGAGTACACTGAAATGTTTATTAACAGAAAGACACGAGACACGAGTTTTCCCTGAAGGTGAATTCTATTAAGTGACTGGTAAGATAAAGCCTATCTTCCAAAACTACAGGAGACTATTGTTTTAATGAAATCCCTCGTCGAACCACTGTTGCAAACATACAGCCATTACATAAGTGAATTGACGGTTAGTTGAATGAATTTGTCAACACACAGTTATGCGATCGCCCTTCCTAAAGACTTTTTCAGAATATCCTGTCGTTCTGAGACGATACATGTTTTAAAATATTGAAGCTGGACTCGAAATGAATACAGTCAATTGTTATGGTAAATGCTGTAGGATGTAATGTTTTATTCATGACACAGACCGGAATGACATTTATCAAATCAGGATGCTAGCTAAATGTTACAGTACGACTGGCCACCTTAAAAGTAAGCTGCTTTCATTTAACAAGTTCGCAGACACAGTGTCCAAATAACAGGAATCAGACCCTATATTAAATCTATGAGATAGGTTGGAAGCTTAACGTGTTACGAAGCAAAGTAATCGCACACTCGGTTCGGCCAGAATGTTAACTTCTGCAATTACATGTTATCTGTTCATGGGTTTATATCAATTTACGTTTGTTTTCGTGATAACTTGTTTGATTCAGAGAACAGTATATGTTTATATGAGATATGTTGTACTATATTAGTTTAGAAACTGCCATTATATAAATGTTGGAATTGATTTGTAATTGTGAAGAATGTTAATAGACAAATGTTTTTTTTCTGCTTTATTCATCTCGGAAATAATTACGATCATTGTAAACATCCATACGTCAAAAACTTTCCCAATACTCTTTTTCTATGCAGATGTCGTGATGACATAGTGTATAGACTGATATCATTTTACATTTTATCATATTACAATTGTCGTAGAGTTTCTTGTCTAGGAAACATCTCAACTTATTCTTTAGAATACATTTATTCTAGACTGTATATCTTACAAACACATATAGAAAGTCACATTTGTTGTATTAGAAATTGTAATTCATTTACGATCTGCTAGCTGTTCCTGTTTGTTCAGTTATATCGTCAAGTGTTTATTTATATCTAATGCATGTCTGGGTATAGTGTTCATACCAATGTTTCAGACGTAATCAATTTCATATAAATATAGAATTTAAAAATCACAGTTCCGTAAATCAATGTTTACAAATGAACACTGACCACGATACGTGTCCTTCAAAACACTGCATAGATATCTTAAAGTGATTTTCTTTTAAAAAAATTAGCCAAACTTAAAAGTCACTAATTAAGCGATTCTGTGTGAGTTAACCACATTAAAAGAGTCATTTTTACATTAAGAAAAATGATGTCATTTGATAATAAAGTTATTGTTTCTATATTACCACAAGCACAACAGGCTTCGACTGTAAAAAACATTTTGAGACAGACATTCATTTGTATCTATTAGAATGCACAATCAAAGAATTTGTTTGCCTTAGAATATTTTTTTCGCTCGTCAGTGCAAACGATAAATTGCAGCTTTCGCATTGCGCTGTAGACAGAATGGTGACTTTGCCATTATTATAAATGAGTACGTTTTGCAGACTTACACTAATTGTCATAATTACAGCGGAAAAATTGTGTTTTTGTCTGCAGGCAAACGGTAGATATTACGTTAGGCTATTATTTTATCGTCTGGCATACGTAAACAATTTCCTCACTAGACAACCAGTATTACTTCTACATTAATATAGTAACCATAATTTTGTTTATTATCATAAATGAAGATATCAAATTGATATAATGAGTGTATAACTACGCAACTTTTTTCTGAACTTAACAAAGAAAATGAGATCAGATTGAAAACTAAATTATTATATCATTTGTTCGTTACTAGTGACAAAAAGTTCTAAAAGTATGAAGAATTTCAAAAATATACTCTCAGTAATTTTAAGATATTTGGAAGGCATCAAATGCTTTGTACTTTTATTTTCACATTTTTACATTAGATAAATTGTAAGTTTTCTGTATAAGGCCAGCATTTTTTTATTTTCTGGTTTACGGGAGATTTTTCAAAAAGTTTGGGTCGGGGGGGGGGGGGGGGACAAATAAAAATAAAAATAAAAATCCCAATTTTGAGCAGTCGACCAAATAAAAAAAAATAAAACGTCCAAAAGGATACAACTTTTTTATTTTTTGAAAACCACAGAAAACAAAAGCTTGCAAGCTTAAATTGCAAACACTCTCACAAATGAACTATTCTGAACTGGTTTATATCTCATCATCTCCGTATACTGTTGTTTTCTTTATATGTAGCTTGTATGAATAATGCAATTTTCAAAGTCACTAAAGATATGTGTTATTTGTGTTTTTGTATGTATCTATTTTGTAGTAAAAAAATACTTGCGGGTTTTCATAATAAAGTATACAGATACCACAGTTGACATATTATAAGAATATTGCATAATGTTTGTATATGAACATGAATAAAAACTGCTATTAGAATGGGGATATGCAATGACTACTTTAGGTCTGCACCCTGCATACATGCATATTAATTGGCCTTAGATAAAAAGTCTTAAAAGACGGGCATTGTCATACTAGAAAGCAAAAATTACAAATTGATAAACTGGCTTTAAAATTAAATGGCTTTGGTTAAGTTTCAGTGGCTTAAATATTGTTTTATATTTTGCCGATTGTCAGTGCCACCTATATTGTACGACAAGTCAAAAGAATTTTGGTTCAGCTAAAATGTGTACGAAATAACAACCTTATTGGTAGATGTTCAAACAACAGTATCGGATATTTATAAGACTCTTCACTGAGATGGGACTTGGACTTAGTAAGTAAATAGGAGTCTGAAAAAGCATTTATTACTGGATATGTCATTATGTGTTCCTCAGTATCAAAGGCACATGTGACATATAGTGTCTGAATGTTTGTCCCAAACATACTTTCAAATGGTCTTCTTACAGATTTTATCGGTATACTCCAAGTGAACAGGACTCATGAGAAGTTTGCTGAGAGTTTCATGTTTGATAATTATCTTTTGAATTACAGTACCTGGCTAGAACTTTAGTCAAACTAATTTGACACGATCCTAGGAAATATTGAGATAATCTTTTCATATGAGAAATATCTCCACTCGGATTAGATTGCCTGTAAAAAATATTAAACAACCATTAATCTGACTGTCCAATTATTTCGACTACATGTAGTTTGATTTCTTTTCACGTGTACATTTGTATCTTTGTCTAGCATTTGCAGGCACATTTGTCATTTTACATTGAAATCCACTTTGTTTTGAACAGAACTACTGAACATTGTGGTATTAGTTATTTTTTCTTCTCCAACCCCCAAGACTTCAAAGTAAAAAAAAAAAATGTGTAACTCACTTTTGCTCTTCCATTTTGCCATTTCTTTGATTTCTTTCCTTCTTTCCTTTTTATCAATTGTGGTATTTTTCTGACAGTCCCACATGAATTTGATCGTTGTCCAATTATAACATACAGACAACAAATCTCGTACATGTGATACGCCAGATTTTTCAACATCTGGACAGCGTTGATAGTGAAGGTTATTTTTCGTATGTGATTATTCCTAATTTTGAGCTTTAGGTTCTGTAATTTCTACTCAGATCCAATTTGCTTACAATACCTGTTATCTCTGTAAACTTATTCCAAAGATTATTGTCTGTTGACTTGTATATTTGTCCTGTTTAATTTCACACAGTTTACATTCATGGAGGCCGCCATTTTTCATGCGTCTGCTGATCTTGATTAAAAACCTCTACCTTATAGTTAAACTTTTATTTTTAGCAGCAGCAATTATGGACGGTCGGCGGATAAAATGAAAATAAAAGTACTGAAAATCACTTTTATTTTTATTTTGTTTTGTCAAAAAATAGGGTCGGCGCTCCCGTAAACCAGAAAATTAAAAAATGCTGGCCTAAGAGAACTATCTATGTTAAAATGAAAATATCCATGCATTACATACACTTGCATGGCGGAAAATAAAGCGGGAACTTGTTGAAAATGTCACATCATTTCAGCAACCTTTATTTCAGTCGGCATATGAAAGAGATAAATAACTGGATCACTCTATGTTTTGCAAAGTAAACAACGCGTTGAGCATCAAATTCATTTAATTCTGTAAAGGAGCTGTGTTACAAGAATAGTAATATAGACAACATTATTGACCGTTCATGCATTTGTTAACTGTAATAAACTATGTTCTGCCTTCAGTTATCTGCTATTTCAATCTGGGAGATGTTTCTTGATTTAATTAGATTGATTTAGATGCAAATCTGCACGTTCTATATAGCTGCTGTACTGGCTTTAATTGCGATGAATCACACAACTTGAAAGGACAAACCGAGCAACATAATGCAACAAACTGTATTATTAGCTGCCATAAACCACATTTGAACAGTTTTTGATATGTTAAGACATGCACGTGGTAAGAATGAATAACCTGTTACTGTACTCAGTGTTATATTTAATATCACGTTGCATGAATAAAACTAGATTATAATTATAGAATATTACTAGACTAAGTATGCAATTCTAACATGGTAATGAATATTTCATTCTTATTATAAACACAGAGGCATATGTGATGGTAAACTTATTACACTGTTTATAAAATAAACTTTTTGATTTACTTATATAATCATAGAAAAAAGATATTTAAATATTCATTAATGATTGTTTAGCTAAAAGAATGTTTCTTTCAGTGTAAATGACACCCTTTAATAATTTTGTATACATGTGAGTAATATGTTTATGATAACCGCTGAAATAGTTATTCTCATCACAGTTATATTTAACTGGTCATTTTCCACTGTGCCTATATTCCAAAAGCACGTAGTGTTTTAGCGTTTTCTACTTGTTTTAACGCCTACTTGCCTAATTTGAACTGAAGATATAGCCATTTACTGTTAAGGAAGAGAGCTTATGTTTTAAAAAAGTCCTAAAACTGTTGTTTTTGCTTGCCTTGATAATAAATGCAGACACTGACCAATAGAAAAATAAAAGGTGAATACATTTTACATTGGTGTCTATTGCAAGTACTAGAAATCCGTGAGTGTATATTTTTCTTGGCCTGGTGCCCATTTATATTTCATTTATTCTCATACTTCATAGAAAAATAAATTCCCATTTTTATAGTTTGAAAATGACGTATAATTATGTGTTAAGGGCAATTATAGTCGTTTGTTAACAGGTGCTGCTTACTAAAATTTCATAATCTTGATTTTTGATTTGGGTTTGCTTAACGCCGTTTTTCAACAGTATTTCAGATATGTAACGGTGGATGTACATTGTACGCAATGCTCCCATATATTAACACAGAAATAAATACATAAAGAATTGCCTCAACATTTTACTTGACAAATAAGAACATTATGTTGACAGAAAGAAGTTTCACTTAGCTATATTAATACTAATGGTCATGTCGTGTTGAATTGATTAGAAAATAGTAAATGAGCAGTATATAACCTGTCAACATTTAAGCCCCTTTCAGTTTATAAATGAAGACTGACACACTATAAAACAATGTATTTTCGATGTTTTGTCAAATACTTTATCTGCATAAAGTGCCAAACAAAAGAAGTTACTTTGTGTCAACAGTGATTTACAGTATCCATGTTGGTATTTACATTTGGTTATAATGTTAAGATAACTCAAGTACATTATACTGATCTCTCATTGGAATACATTTTACACCAGTAAAAACAAAGTTTCTTGCAATGCACTGTTTTTGACATCATGGTCATGAAACTTTGTGCCTGTCCGAGTCGTGAGTATCATAGATGCCAACATCAAATCTTCCCTCAATTTACTGACTAAATGTTAGGTTAAGTTCAACATAGATCTGATGGTGTACATTCAATGCTTGCGTACGCTCAATGTCGGAGAATTATTGCCAACCGAATCATATATCCACAAGTCTTTATCAAATCGTAGCTGCCACCTAACATCTTGGTATGTTGGTATTCCCATGGGAACAAATTGTGCACCCCTTGTCGCAGATTTGTTTTTATATTGTTATAAAAGAGACTTTATGTTGAGCCTCTCTCCAGATACGCAGGCAGATATTATAATGGCATTTAATAATACATCACGCTATCTAGATGATATTCTTAATATGGATAATCCGTTTTTTTGGTAAATTGGTGGGTACTATTTATCCTAGGGAGCTTCAGATAATTAAAACTAACAATTCGGATACTGATGCTTCATTTTTAGATTTACGTCTCTCTATTTATGACAATTTTATACATACCAAAATTTATGACAAGAGGGATGATTTTAATTTTAGTATTGTAAATTTTCCCCATTTGGATGGGGATGTACCTCAGGCTACATCTTATGGGGTATATATTCTCAATTAATTCGGTTTGCCAGAGCGTGTAGTCATGTCAAGCATTTCAATGAACGTAATCAATATATTACAGGTAAACTTCTTCAGCAAGGCTACCGTTATTACAAATTGCGTAAATATTTTGCTAAATTTTATTATCGTAATTCTGATTTAGTTTTAAAATTCAATAGTAATTTAAAGACACTTCTGCGAGACGGTATTTCTAAACCCGTTTTTTATGGGGATGTGGTTTACTAACTTCGTAAGATCTTGGGTCACGGTAATTTTCCAAATGTATTTGGAAAGATTATCAAACGTTTTATTAAAAGAGGTTACGACCCAACTGTTTTGAGACATACCGCATGTTTAGTGTTCAACCCGTTTACAGTTGGACACTACGCTTCCCTCTTTGATTGCGTCTGACGGAAGAGGGGGAGGACTCTATGATAAGCAGTTTTTAAATCCTACCAGGACTGAACTGTTTTGATATTTGTCTTCTGGCCTGTTTCGTCGGGCCCTTAAGGGTGTTTCTCTTGTTGCTCTGTCTTCTGAAAAGGTATTGAATACATACGTTTTTGGTTCTTAAGGTTTGTTTTTTATATATATTTATACACGAGCATTTTTGTGTTTTACATGCCATGCCTTTTTGTTTCCATTACGTGTGTAAGAGATTCACCTGGAGGGGATTACTTTTATTTACACTGTCCCATGTCTTTGGAACATGGTGGGGGTAAGAGTGAGGTTAGGTGCACCATAAACCGGTTTAAGCTCTCCAGTGGTGTTTTTGCCACTGACCGTTCCAAGGCGGTGCCCCACTGTGTTCCTTTGTTTGTTCGTTTCGTCTTATGTGTTGGCTTTGTGTGCGTGTGTGTTGTTCGTTTTGTCCTTATGTGTTGGCTTTATGTGTGTGTGTGTGTGTGTGTGTGTGTGTGTGTGTGGTGCACGCGTCTGCGTGCTGGGGGTTTCGTTTGAGGAGGCTACGTTTTTGGTGCGTGGCATTCCCTGTTTGATATTTTTCTTTGGTTTTTTTTTACAGTGTTTAATTGGCGTAAAATATGTCTAGTGTATGCATGCTAAGTGCACTGTTCGTTATAAACTGTTTATGTCCTCATTGGCTTTTAGCCTATTGGAATCTTTATCAGGATAAGACATTTTATTTATTAAGATAAGACAGGTCGTAGAAGGGCACACCATCAAACATTAAATTTACAATAACACCAGTAGACTATCTAATTGAACTAAGTAATGTATTTACGGGTAATTTACTACTCATCAGAGGTTATTGGACAAAAAATATTAACACTATAAATAAAGATGATTTTGCGATATATCTTATCTATAATTGTAATATTTACCTTTTAAATACAGAAGGGAAATGATGACTGGTTGATACGCTTTAATTAGGCTACTAAAGATGCCACAAAATACGCGATCTTTACATCCCTAACTGAAAAGTAATCGCATGAATTAGAAAATAACAATATTCGACGATCAGCACTTAAATACAATGTTAATAAAAAGAAGAGGAAATCTATAAAATTATTGTCTATTAAAATCACTGTAAAAGAAATCTATAAGAAGGTACTTCAGAAGCATAGAGCAGAACCGATAATAGAAGATTCAGTTCACAAAACGTCAGAAAATGTGCAACACCACACACTTGAATAGTTTTATAAACTAGAAAACCATACCATACAATACACGTGTTTCTGTGTAGTTAGCATGACCTTTCCATAACCTATGATTTACAGAAAATATTGATATTGAGGTTATCACTTTAGATTCAAACCTTTTGAACAAATGTTTTCTACAAGATTTTAGTATCATAAAATATGGATTTTGTTTAACCGAACGTTTTCGTTAACTTAAGGTTGATGCAATTTTACAAGTTTTATTTACAGGAACATGTATTTCTAAGCATTTTACCAGATACAAGTACACGTCTTATTTCACACTGTAACTGATCTTTGCGTACAAATGTTATATGCAACTGCACTTGATTTTTTACACGTAAAATTATGTCATAGCATATAAACTTAGCGGGCATTTACTATACCTACTGATTGAATACAAAATGTATGTCTCTACGAGATTCATATACACTGAAACAGAATGTAAGTGTTCTGCTGGAAATGATTTCACCTTATTAAAAATCTGTGTAGTAGTACGGACTGCAACCAACGCTTGGCAATGTGATTTTGTCAACAAGTTAAATAAAATTAACTTTACCGCATTTTTGTAGATTTAAATATCAGTCTTCGTTAATCTTATACTAATATTTTATGATTGTAAGTTTTAGATCTAAATGAATGAGAGATATATAAACACGTCAACATAAAAGGATAAAGCAACAAGGCTTACACACGATACATAAAGATGGATAGGTGGAATTACTTGCCTATCAAATTTTAAGGACAAGGGAATTGGTCATCCTGTGATTACGCGTCACAGCAAAGTCAGTGTGTATTAGAGAGAGAGAGAGTGTGTGTGTGTGTGTGCTATAAAGCTTCGCCTCACTGGAATATTACGCAGTCGTAAACACGTGACACGATAGCTAATCCAATCGCATTCTACTAACACAGGGCTTACCAGTCCTGGAACTATTCTCATAATGCCGAGTGCCAGACGAGGAAGCTACCAGTACTATTTTCACGTCTTAGGTATAACGCTGCCAGGAAGCAAACCTCGACCTCCAGCATTCTGCTAGTAGACTAGTCAATGACAGTTATAGATTGAAAATATAGAGGAAATTAATAAAAGCTTCGATGTTCAGCATTTAACAGTTGTAAAAAAATCATTCACCAAAAGCGTTCTACCACTCTTTTAATTAATATACATAGCATAATAATATAAACAGAGCATTTACATTATACATTTTCTGCACAGTCTTAACTTCCGGTTGCGATGACAATATAACAATGCTATATCCCTATTCTTTCTATGGAAATTAAATTTATTCTTCAGGAAATTGTGTCAGAGAACGTCTCATTGAAATTCAAAATTATATCGTAAATAGCAATATGCATGCTTTAAGATATATCTTGTATTTAGCGCTTTACAAATACGTGTCTCTTAAAGAATTAAAAACGAATTATATGAGTGTGAAACTAAAGTTAAATGTGTTAAGCAATTTGTGAATGTATGTATAAATTATGTTTTCTCGACAGCTGTTTTAATTAGAGAAGGATGAAACTTATGGGAAACGAAAAATAAAATAAAATTATATAATTATGCATTATTTGTTCACAAAAACACACACAACAATAACATATTATGTCTAGTGAATTGTGGATAGCAAACATTCCAGTTAATGCAAGATTACAAATAAGTAATGATAACAGTATGGAATAAATGCGTACTTGCTACGTAAGTATCAAAATGTTAAGTCTGAAATGTAGACATAGACTTAAAATGCTAAATTATTTTTTTGATATATCATTGATACTTTTGCAGACAATGCCACTAGAATTTGAAGAATTGTTCAACATCTAAAAAGTCCGTTTGTATAGTTATGCTATATACAAAGTTACTGCAAATTTAAAGTTTAAATTTCAGACTTTATACCTGTTGTGATAAATATGGCCGCAGGAAAATCTTATCCAGAGCTATCAAAACGTTTTGCAATATACCTCCTATGTAACCTGATATCATTCGTGTGAAATGTTTCCCATGTGAAAATATTTTCGTCTTAAACTAGGGGATCACTTACTTTAAGCCATTGTACCTTTAATGCTTGTGTTTAAATTGCTTAACCATTCTAGATAGATACTAGTAACATGGTGAAATAACAAACGCTGTAATAAATCACAATATGAGAGAATAAAATAATACAATCAAATCTATATGATCAGTCTTGTACTTATTTGTTTGCGGGCAATATTTATTTACTGTCTTGACAATGGTTACCATGACTTTGCATTGACAATGGTTACCATGACTTTGCATGAGAATAAGTAATTGCATTCTTCACATTCCTTATAATATGATTCTCTGCCAAAATGTTTGCCTTTCAAATCATAGCATGACAAAATTGCATTCCCTCTATAAGTTATTTCAGAAAACTATGACGAGGCTCTTTTACTTCCCATCCCAGAATCAATCTAATTACTATCTTAGCCATAAATCATTACATAATTCCATGTTTTTGTGCAATGTGATAGTTTTTTGTATTCGTTTCACTCTTCAGATGCCTGTTTATAACTTTTCGATTGATTCTAATTGTTAAGATTTGGTAAATTGTGCATTATTAAAGAAAACGCACACTTCCCTTATTCATAACAGTTAACAATCCTACGTGTAGGACATTGGCACGAGTTCATCCATTTTTTGTCTGTAATGTTTACGAGAACAAAAATACGCTGTGTGTCTCTGAAACATTGAGACAATGTGACTTGTGCACGGCGGAAGATAAATTACCACTTGTTCGATATGGTCAGTACCCAATTACCGTATTGCGCGTTTGAGTTGGGAAATGCGCGATTAAAATTTGTTAGTATATTGACCACGGTTCTTATAGTATACCTTTGGGTAGAGTAAACCATATACATTGGCATTTTCTTTCTGGTCTGGTACCAGTTGTGTAGGATTATAAAATATTGCTAAGTTTATTTCTTTATATCATTCATAAGTAACATTTTTCTGTCTTAAACTGGCTTTTCTAAAGCGGTTAGTGTTTGTCTAAACTGATTAACTCTAGTGCGTTTATTATACATAGATGTTTTCCCGTCCAAGTAGAAACGGCCATACATGCTGAACTCGTTTGATATTCCATCTGCCGATTAAATAACTACACTATTCATTTGATAAGACAATAATTTTTCTCCATAGGGATGTCACATATGAATTGTAGGAAGATTAGAACTTAACGCATTAAACACTAAATGGTTTGAAATGTTACTCTGATCCATTAGGAACTAACACAAAAATGTCTAAGAAAATAATAAAGATACCACTTAAAACTGTTGCAGTACAGAACTTCTGGCAGGAAGTGAAACAGGCCTACTTTAACTTCATTGATGCGTACTTCGTCTTTGCTGAACAACATAAAAGTCATTACGCAACATTATATCACGTGACTTACCTACATATGCATACAGCAAATTGGACGTTTCCGCGTATTGTATCATCTAACCGATAAACAGGAATACCTGAAAGAAGGTCGCAAATTTGTGAAAGTGGATCATTTGAAATGATTCTAATATAAGCATTTACACCTGCACTGAGAAATACAGTTTCCCACAATGCTGTTCTTAAATTCTTTGAGTTTTGACAGTTATGTATAAGTGCAAGAAGCAGTCCACGTCGTAGGCAATATTCACTTTTTTTTATTAAAAGAAAATATTTTTGTTTCATTTTCAGAACTGATCTCCGTAACAACCATAAGTAACACGGCTTACTTACGTTAAACATGTGGTCACAGTTTGATGAAAAGAAGCGTCTCCTTATTCTGGCCACTGTTTCATGTTATTCAAATTCGTAAACATGCTTGTGCAAAATTCTTTACCAATGTATCTTTGAGGGGAAAATAGCATTAAACGTATAATTTTGTAAGTATCCTGCCAAATTGTATTTGGAAAGGATTCTGTGAATATCGGGGATAAACCCGTAAATCTGCTTTTCATTGTTATGGTAATGAAGCAACCGTTTGATAAAGATCTGCTTAGCTAAATAGTTGCAGGGCAGGTGACAAAGTTGACCAAAAAATGTAAGTTTACGGTAGTCAATTTCAGTCTCAACTGGAGAAGTACCAAGGCAGCTTAATGCTATGACCGTATTGGCAAATGGAAGCAGGTTCTGAATGAATTTGACGCCAAATCTGTGACTCCTCTCTAATTGCTTTAGATTGGAGTGAGGCACATAATTCCATACTTCACAGCAAAATGTCCCTTTGGTAAAATAATTGATTTATACATTGCGGCCCATGACACGGGACTGATACCTTGTGATATTCCGTTGTTCATTATGCTTAATAACGTACCTCTAGGTTTCGTATTAGCTTCCCGCATTGAGTCGCTTAAGCCTATGTACTTATCACAGATTGCACCCAGATGAACGTACTGCTCCACCCACCTCTTCAACAGTATTGGGGCCACATTTGAAAGTTCGTTGGTGCGTTTGAAACTGAGGTTTTGACTCATAAAAGGCGATAACTAAGCATTTTGTGGGGTTGTATAAATAGCGCTATTTCTTTGAGTATTTGGTATCTTATTTCAAGCATGCATTCCAACCCAGTTTTCGAGAATGAAATCAGCAACATGCCGTCAGCAACAGTCGGGCTGCTTGTGTTCATATTGTAGACACAGATACCTATGTTACTGTTTTGAAACTCAGGGATAAGGCCATCTGTAAATAAAAGATACAGTATCGGCGAACGTTTTCCTCCCTGACGTGTTCCCTGTAAGAAGTTCCTGTTGCGGACACATATTGTCATCGCGTTATATATTTGAAAAAAAGCAAAGAATGAAAATTGATCGATGTTGATTTCAGAAAGTTTAAAAAGGAGTCCATCGTGCCACACCATATCAAAGGCCTTGTGTGCGTCGAGGAAGCACACATACCTTGCTGCCATGTTTTTTTCCTAAAAGCATACTTTCTTTTAATAGAAATGATGTCATTGTACATCCCAGTTCCTTTTGAAATCCACCTTGCTGATTGTTAAGCGTAGATAAGATTGCTGAATCACATCTCTCTAAGACGATTTTTTTCGAAAATTTTCAGCAGCGATGAGGTTATGGCTCTATAATTATTAGGTTCATTCTTTCGCCCTCTATCCCCTTTATGACCTGTGATAATTACACCCGTATTCATTTCATGCGGGATGTGTTTAAAATTCAACATTGAACTATAAAGATTTGCAAGAGCACGGAATAGTAATGTACCGCCGTGAACTGAGTGTTCATGATAAATGCCGCAGCTTTTGCCTCTTTTGCAAGACTTAACAGCTTGCTCGACGTTCAAAGAATAATTTGTACAATTATTATCTTAATAAATCGTCAGCATATTTCCTTTTGCCGGCTTTACCTTTAGTAAACATGATAACCTGTTTTTTCTCGTGCAATCTATTCCCATTAATATGTGAACAGTGAGAACGTGAGTTGGATTTTACGGTGAAACGACACAAAAATGTCATGTATGTGAATGTCAGAAATGTGGTTAAATGTGGTTAAAATGCACAATCAAAGAATTTGCTTGCCTTAGAATATTTTTGCGTTCATCTGTGAAAACGATAAATTGCAGCTTTCGCTGACTTTGCCATTATTATAAATGAGTGCGTTTTGCAGACTTACACTAATTGTCATAATTACTGCAGAATAAGTGTGTTTATGTCTGCAGGCAAACGTTACATATTACGTTAGGGTATTATTTTATCGTCTGGCATACGTAAAGAACTTCCTGATTAGACAACCAGTATTAATTCTATATTAATATAGTAACCATAATGTTGTCTGTTATCTTTAACGAAGATAACAGATCGGTATAATGAGTGTATTACTACGCAACTATTTTTTAAACTTAACAAATCTTCAAACAAAGCATTTGATACCTTCCAAATATCTTAAAATTACTGAAAGTATATTTTTGAAATTCTTCATACTTTTAGAACTATGTTATGAAATGTCACTGGTTACGAACAAAATTTAATGCTATTATAATCAACCGTATCTGATTTCTTTAAAAACAAACATAAAACGCACGAGCAAATTTCTTCTTAAAAGCTGTAATACTTTATTGTACCCATAACGTGATTCAGTGTGATCTGAAAGTATCCCACGAAATGCATTCATTTAAATGTACATTTTCAGGTTTTTCATTTACTGCATTACTGGACTGAATGATCAATATCGGCACTGCAAAAATATCCATTTTATAATTTTGACTGGTTTTAAAACCAGAGACGGTAAAGATATTGTACACATTCATATGCCTTTAGAGACAGATTATTATTGCAAAATTGAGCATGTCTCTGGTTACTTTTTACAATACCTACAATATATACATGTACCTAAGTACCTTATTTATTATTAGGTTATTTATCATTGTTATGTACAATACGGAGATGTATTTGGACGAGTACCCAGCTGAGAAAATCATATTGGACGAGCCGCTAGGTTTAACATGGGACTGTTGAACCGTCCAAATATGGAAAAAATACAGGCTTTTTATGTACGCACAAGCGTCCAGTACGGTAATATATTGTACGGTCACATGTTGCAAATAACCGTTCCGATTGGGTAAATAAAATAGATATAGAAAAAGTACTTTTATTTTCACGTATGATCATTAGATAAATTGTAAAGCTTTATATATTTAAGGGTTTTCAGGGTTTACAGGTTAATATGAATACAAGGTGATGTCAGTATTATATAAGCATAAATGTCACTAACAAATCTCTTTCATTTTTACATGTTGACATAATTACCCCCACCCACTTTATTTTCAATGGAAAAAAGTGTATTTAGATCTATAAAAAAATTCTGACGTTAAGATTTTCAAACTATTTTGCAGCTTTTATGACATAAAAATGCTTCAAAATGGAAAGAAAAAGGTTGGGCTCACCGTGCATCTAAGAGATTTATTAAGAAAAAACTGTTAAAAGTTGGTGAATTTTGATAATTTTTGTTCTTTTTGTTTCAATGTATATTTTCTAGATAATATAAAGCGCTATCTTGAAATCCTTTATATCAATTATAGCTTATTATTATATGTATCAGTCAGGAAAATATCAAAACCAAACCTTATCTACTTTAATAGATATTTGAAATTACCTACCCCTACCCCATTGTAAATCTTAAGTCAATTTTATGCCAGCCGAAAATAAGAGTGAAATTTTTTTTTCGCAAAAACAAAATAGATTCTATTTGATTAAATGGTACATAATTAGCCATATTTTGAGTTATTTAGCATCCATTTTTGGTAAAACTTTTGTTAGAAAGCATTATTCGAAGAAACAATTTTCAAAATGGCGGATATCCTGAAATAAACGCTCGTATATCCTTAATGCATTTGGTAAATAAGATAGCTTTCTTCATATTGATCAATAATCAACGGTGGATATATTTGGTAATTCATTTTATTACGTCTGATTGCTGTTTTATTACAAACTCATATATTCTGTCATTTTGAAGTCCGATACTTGCGTGTAGCACAACAACATAAAACTGCGTTCCATTTCTAACGATATATAATAAGGTCACATCTTATAAAAAATAAAGTTGAACATAATGCCGTCATTAATTCTTAAAACAGTGCATGGTTAACTCATACACGGTTGTCTTCTTGAAAGCTAGTCAGCGGCCCACTTTAAATTATTGCTAGCATCACAGAGACTGCGAGAAATGTAATTGTGCTGATTTGCTGTAGCATTTTTCCAATGCAAATAAAATAGTATTGAAAAAGCGAAACAAACAAGTCGCCCTCCACGAAAAAATGAAAATGCTGCTGGTTTGGTTCGATTGAGGCTGTTCGTGGCCTGTAATTAGAATGTAAACTAACATCCACACCTTCTAGCCCAGAGTTTAGCAATATCAAAATATAAGATGTATTCATACGGCAGGAACAAATCAATGAAAAGAGGCGTATGGTGCCCAGTTGAACTATTGGAAGAGCCCTAAACGAGATAAAAATAGGTATAACTAGATAAATGTGATAAAGACATATCCAAACAATGCCTGTGTAAAACGTATAAATATTTAAAATCACATTTCAGAAAATTGCTGAAAAACGTTTCTTCTGTAAAGATCTAGCCTGTTTAATCTTTAATGACTAGAAACATTGACATAATTATCGACACACATAAACATAATACGGTACCATAGAACTATCAAACGTCTTCCATGTAGGAGGGGTATCCCTGCGTTTAATATTGCACTGCTTGCCAATGAGCTTGTCAATAGGCCACACAGAAAGCAAGGTAAATAGCTCAAATGTACTCGAAAGTTTCGATCGTTTGCTTTGTTGTTAAGCAGACAAGCTTCGTAATACCGACCAGTCTAGACGGCCCACAACAAGTGAACAAAGAATCTGGAAAATTGGAGCCCGCGGTGCACCATCTTCGTAAAATGCAAATTGGCTCCTACTGCAACATGGTCAGTGATTCTACTCAGGTGTCCGCCGGTGTCTGGTATAATTTCTGAAGAGCTACCTGGTGTCTTTAACAGTATCAGCTTTTGATAAAGCGGGACTACCTAACACTTTTCGACAAGGGGAAATTGAGTAAATTATAACTTTACATCATTTGTTTGTTTGTTTTGAGTTTAGCACTGTTATTCAACAGTATTACAGCTATGTATTGGCTGGCAGTTAACCTAACCAGTGTTCCTGGATTGTGCGCCAGTCTTAACCTGTTCTCCGCAGGTAACTACCAACTTCCCCGCAGGAATCAGAAATAGAAGAATGAGTTCAGACACTCATCGCGGACAGCATATGCCTCACCAAAGGAACAAACTCACGACCCATTGATCGGTAGATATTAATCACAATCAGTGATTCTAGTTATCTCCCCTGACGGTCCATCGACAGAGTCACAAGTCACGTTTGTTTAAAATCGGAGTAATTTGGGTACTTCAGTTTTATAGACATGATTGCTAGCATAGTGATGATTTAATGGCAAAAAGAAAAATATTTCTGAACAGCAAATTCGTTCTTGTTCTTGGTTTTGTGTATTACGCTATTAGTTATATCATGAGCACCTCGCCTTTATTATCTTTTTTGTTTCTCCATTGGTGGCGTCACAGCTTTATTACGTCACTATTGGCGCATTTCATTCACCATCATGTACCGGTATCGGATAACAGTTAATGGGCAGTATACCGTCTCGGGCTAATTCTAAGTGTATTAGTGCACTACTCTTTGTTATTGTACAAGATGCTAACATAAATTGCAACATTTGAAAGCAAAACATGTTTGAAGAGAGATGTATTTATATCTATTTTCATGTGCTTGTTCTTTCATTAACGTTTGGCGGAAAAAATCGATCACGACTTTACACTGTCCTTCCAATTTGTGTTCGTATGTGAATCACTAACGATTACGCCCGTTTTCAGACGTGAATGAGTTGGGCGTAATATCAGACTGACATTAATTGAAAGTGATAATTACGTCACGAGTTGGACTAGGTAGATTCTAGATATACGCTGTGCGTTTTTAGCTAAGCGGCCGGATTTCTCAATTAAAGGATATGAAACTGATTAAATACATTTTTATTTTCAAAGCCTTCTCACTCTTTGATTTTCAGTCTATTGCTGAAGATCTAGATAGCTATTGTTTTACTAGATCCAACAGATGCAGAATCGTTTCCAGAATGTACAAGATATATTGATAACGAATTCAAGGACAACTTCAAGGTTAGCTTTCCAGCAATATAGTAATTTAAGAAACTGATCTATGTTAAAATGAAGATACACATGTTTTACATACACTGGCATTGTATAGAATAAAGCGGGAACTTGTTGAAAATATTGTAGAATTTCAGCAACCTTTATTTCAGTCTATTTCGGCATATGAAAGAGATGCTATCACTGTGTGCATAAATAAAGAATGCGTCCACCTACACGATGTAGAGCATCAAATTCATTGAAAAGGAGCTGTATTGCAAGAATAGTAATATAGACAACATTATTAACCGTTCAAGTATTTGTCAACCGTAATAAACCATGAACTACCTTCAATTATCCTCTATTTCAATCAGAGAGATGTTTCTTGATTTAAATAGATTGATTTTGATGCGAATCTGCACGTTCTATATAGCTGCTGCACCGACTTTAATTGCGATGAATCACACAACTTGAAAGGATAAATTGTATTACCAGCTGCCATAAACCATGTTTTAACGGCTTTCGATATATTAAGACATGCATGGTAACCTGTTAATATACTCAGACACATTTAATATCACGTTGCAGAAATAAAGCTAGATTTTAAAGAATATTACAAATGTACTAAATTAGATTGCTGCTCTAACATGGTAATGCTGGTTTTATTTGTTATCATAAACTCAGTGGCATATGCGATGGTAAATTTTTACAATATTTATAAAATACACTTTTAGATTTTCTTATATAATCATAGAAAAAATATTCAAAAAAGTTCAAAATTGAATATTCATTAATGATTTTTAGCTGAATAGAATGTTTCTTTCAATGCGAATGGTACTCTTTGATAATTTGGTATAACTCTGGATAATATTTATTATGATAACCTCTGAAATACCCGGTAGCTATTCGCATCACAGTTATATTCAACTGGTCATTTGCCACTGTGTCCATGTTGCAAAAGCTTGTCGAGCTATAGCATTTTCTACTTCTACGTCTACGTCTATTAGCCTAATTTGACCTAAAGATAGCCACTTACCCTTGTAGGAAAGGTATAGAGATTTTGTGTATCAAAACGTCCTGAAACATGTGCCTTTGCTTATCTTGATCAAAAAAGCAGTTAGCAAATAAAGCAATTAGTCATTTGTTATCAGGTGCTCCTGCTAAACTTTCTTAAGATTTGTTTTGCTCTCTGGATATATAATGTACAATAATAATGCTCCCCTAAGTTAAAACAGAAATACATACATGAAAGAATTGCCTCAACATTTTTACTTGACCAAATAGAATATTATGTTGACAGAACGAAGTTTCACTTAGCTATATTAATACTAGTGGTCATTTCGTGTTGAATTTATTAGACAATAATTAATAAGCAGTATATAATATGTCAATATATGCGCCCCTTTCAGTTTATAAACTAAGACAGACTAACTAAAACACTGTAATTTCGATCGTTATCAGCATAAAGTGCCAGACAAAAGAAGTCACTTTGTATAAACAGTGATTTACAGTATCCGTGTCATGTTGGTATTTACATTTTTATATGTATCTTGTGGCAATGATATTAAGATCATTAAGATAACTCACATAATAGTATACGGATTTCTCATTGTTATGAATATATTTTAGGCCGATAAAAACAACATTTCTTTTAATGAGTCGTCCTTGACATCGTGGGCCTGAAACATTTGCCTTCCTTAGTTCTGAGTACCATAGACATTGATAGACGCCAACATTCAATCGCCCCTATTTGTACGCACGTATTGAGTGTACTATGTACTGACTAAAGTTAGGTTAATAGTGTTCAATGCTTGCATACTCTCAATGCTGGAGGAGATTGCAACTCCATCACGATTCTGGTCATTAAGGTTTGCCAAGTCTTTATCAAAATCGTAGCTACCAGGCGTAAACTGTAGCCAGTGTATCAAGATAAGGCCGATCGTAGAAGGGCACACCATAAAGCATTTATAACAACAACGGCAGGCTATCTACGTGTACCCATTAATGTACTTACAGGTAATTAAGTACTCTTCAGAGGTCAAACATTGGACAAAAGAATATTAACAGTATATATGAAGATGATTTTGCGATATATCTTATCTATAATTGTAATATTTACCTTCTAAATACAGAAGAGAAATGATGACCGGATGATACGCTTTAATTAGACTACTAAAGATGCCACAAAATGTACGATATTTACATTTCTAGCAGGAAAGTAATCAAACAAATTAGAAAAGAATAATATTCGATCAACACTTAAATACAATGTTAATAAAAAGAAGAGGAAATCTATAAGCATATTGTCTATTAAAATCAGTGTAAAAGAAATCTATAAGAAGGTACTTCAGAAGCATCTAACAGAACCGAAAATAGAAGATTCAGTTCATAAAAGGACAGAATATTTTTTAAACTAGAAAACCATATTATTATACAATACCACACAATACACGTGTTTCTGTGTAGTTTGCATGACCTTCCCATAACCTATGGTTTGCAGAAAATATTGATACTGAGGTTATCACTTAAGATTCAATTTTTTTATATGTTACATTTTGGGCGAACACATGTTTCCAAAAGATTTTAGTATCATCAAATAACGCTACAAACAGCTTGACTACATCGAATTCATTGTCTAAATAGATCTAATAGATCTACTGTTAAACTTCAAACAGAAATGTGTTTTAATCATATAGAAACTTAGGACTTGAGACGTTTATAGACAGAGCGGAGCAACCTAATGCAATAAACATAATTGTACTCTTTCTGGTAGAGATCGTATGCATCAACATATCACAAGCTAGTATTTCCTTGTGCTCTGTAAAGATTATCATTTGCTTAAGTAATAAATTATATTAAAATACATAATGTCCAAATAGGATGTTGAATAAGGACCTGGCATCAACACAAAGAAAAATGTAGCAGTATCTTCAGGTGAATTCTGAAAATAAAATCGTTCTCTTTTCCTTTACAGGTTCATGCGGTCATTGTATGTATGAAGTTTTCCAACATACGGATTTTTTTAACAGAACGTTCTTGCACTATAGCTAACTTAAGGTTGATTATATTATACAAGTTTTATTTACATGAACATGTAAACGTTTAGATTCACCTGGAGGGTATTACTTTTATTTACACTGTCCCGTAACTTTGGAACATGGTGGGAGTAAGAGTGAGGTTGGGTGCGCAACATAAACCCGTTTAAATCTGACCGTTCCAAGGCGGTGCCCCACTGTGTTCCTATATTTGTTCGTTTTGCCCTCGTATATTTGCGTGTGTTGGCGGTGTGCACATCTGCGTGCTGTGGGTTTCGTTTTGAAGAGGCTGCATTTTTGAAACGTGGCATTGCCTGATTGATATTTATCCTTGTTTTTTTCTAAGCATTTCAACAAATACAAGTACACGTCGATGTTGCTTTCCTATTTCTTATTTCACACTGTAACTATAAATTTAGCTGGCATTTACTATACTTACTTATTGAAACCGTCTCTACGAGATTCATAGAGTGCAACAGAATGTAAGTGTTCTGCTGGAAATGATTTCACCTTATGAAATAACTGTGTAGTAGTACTGACTGCAGCCAACGCTTGGCAATGTGATTTTGTCAAGAAGTTAAATAAAACTTCACTGCCTTTTTGTAGATTTAAATATCACAGTCTTCGTGAATCTTATACTGCTTTTTTATGATTGTAACTTTTAGATCTAAATAAATGAGAGATATACAGGATAATGTTACAAGGCTTACTCACGATACATATAGACGGATAGGTGGAATTACTTGCCTATCAAATTGTAAGGACAAAAGAATGGGTCACACTGTAATTGCACGTCAGTTGAAGCATTACTTTCTGAAGTATCTCAGCTAAGTCAGTGTGTATGAGAGATTGTGTGCTTTAAAGTTTCGCTTCACTAGAATACCACGCCGTCATGGACACTTGACATGTTACCTAATCCAATCGCATTCTACTAACACAGGGCTTACCGGTCCTAGAATTATTCTCATAATGCCAAGCTCCAAACGAGGAAGTTACAAGTACTGTTTTCAGGTCTTAGGTATGACGCTGCCAGGAAGCAATCCTCGTAATCCAGCACTCTGACAGTAGGCTACTGAAGCGGCTGATAAGATAAGGCATGACAGTTATAGATTGAAACTTTAGAGGGATTTAATTCAAGCTTTGATTATCGGCATTTAAAACAGTTATAAATCATTCATTCACCAAAAGCTTTCGCAGACATTTCTCGCTTACCACTCTTTTAATTAGTATACTTAGCATAATGATATAAACAGAGCAGCTGAACATTTACATTATACATTTTCTGCATATTGTGAACTCCCGGTTGCCGATAGAATGATATGAATGATATATTCCTACTCTTTCTATTGAAATTGAATTTTCTCTTCAGGAAAATGTTTCATAGATTTAAAACTATATCGTTAATTAACAATATGCATGCTTTGAGAAATATGTTGTTATTTTTAGCGCCCTACAAATACGTTTCCAAATAAGTGTCTCTTAAATAATTAAAAATAAATTATATGGGTATAAAACTAAAGTTAAATGTGTTAAGCAATTGCGATTGTATATATAAATTCTATTTTCCCGACAGCTGTTTTAATTAGAAAAGAATAAAATTTGTGAGAAAGGAACAATAAGGTAAAATTATATATGCATTATTTGTATAAAAAAAACTCGGAAGAATAACATAATTATGTCTAATTTTGTGTGAATTGTGGATAACAAAACAATTATTCAATACATCCAAAACATTTGTTTATATAAATATGTTAGATACAAAGTTGAGCTTTTAAGTCTCAGTTTTAGACTTTATACATGTTGTGATGAATATGGACGCAGGAGAAACTTCTTTTCTAGAGCTATCAAAACGTTTTGCCATATATCTCCTATGTAACCTGATATAATTCATGTAAAATGTTTCCCATGGGAAAATATTTTCCTCTTAAACTACGAGATCACTGGCTTACTGTTAATTGTTGTACCTTAAATGCTTAATTTTAAATAGCTTAACGATTCCATAGATTGATAGCATGGCTGTAATAAATCAAAATATGAGAGAATAAAACAATACAATCAAATCTATATTTTATTTGTATTGATAAGTTTTGTACTTATTTGTTTGCGGGCAATATGCACTTACTGTCATGGTTATTCAAATCATAGCATGACAAAATTGCATTCCCGTTATAACTAATTTCAGAAAACTAAGACGAAGCTCTTTTACTTCCCATCCCAGAATCAATTTAATTATTATCTTGTTAGCCCTAAATCATGACATAATTCCATGTTTTGGTGCAATGTGAAAGTTCTTTGTATTCATTTCACTCTTCAGATGCCTGTTTATAACTTTTCGATTAATTCTAATTGTTAAGATTTGGTAAATTGTGCATTATCAAAGAGAACAAACACTTCCCATATTTGTTACAGTTAACCATCCTATGTGTAGGACACTGGCACCAGTTCATAATTTTTTAATCTCCAATGTTTACGAAAACACAGAATACGAAATATTGATACAATGTGCCATGTGCACGATGGCAGATAAATTACCACTTGTTCAATATGCATACCCAATTACATTTTTGCACGTTTTATGTGAAAAATGCGCGACTGAAATTGATGTATATTTTCCCTCTAATGACCATGGTTCTTATAGTATACCTTCGGGTAGGGTATAACATGTACTGTGTAACAGTGGTATTTCTTTCCGGTCTGGTACCAGTTGTGTAGGATTATAACATACTACTTAGGTTATTTCTTTATATCATTCGTAAGTTATCTTTTTCTGATTCTAAAGCGAAAGGTGTTATTATACAACGATGTATTCTTGTTCGTCTAGAAAGACGTTTGATATTCCATCTTTCGATTAAATAACCACACTTTTAATCTGTTAAGACAATATTTTTTCGCAAAAGAGATGTCATATATGAATTTTAGAAAGATTAGTTCTTAACATATTAAATGGTGTGAAATGTTACGCTGATCCGTTAGGAACTAACACAAAAATATCTAAGAAAATAATTAAGATACCACTTCAAACAGCTGCAGTACAGAACTTCTGGCAGGAAGTGAAACAGGCCTGCTTTGACTTTCTTGATAGGTGCTTCCTCTTTGCTGAAAGTTATTGGAAACAAACATTAAATTAATTACGCAACATTATATCATGTGGCTGACCTACTAATGTCAGATGAATTGGAGAGACGTTGTAGTAAAAATAAAGACATTGTTCGTCAAATACAAATTGAAAACATCTTTTTCATACGTGCCTCTTAGATGTCAATAACGAACAATTCTTACTTTGAAAACAGTTCACACAGTAAACCAGAAACTTGATCTTTATTTACTTCTCACAAAGTTTTGGGCGTACATTTTGTAAGAAAAACATACCGTTTCTCATTCAAAGCTCTTTTAGATAAAACACAGAAATGGTATCAGTAAGAAATGTGTTTTAATTACAAAAGAATCAGAATGGGAATTATTAGTTAGAAGAAAATAATTATTGTGATTGATTTATTTATGATTTAACATTTATGTAAAAAGGCGAAGCAAAATGCGAGGCGACTGAAAACTTGAGGTCATGTAGACTGATGGAGTAAATGATATTTTCTAAGATAAGGAAAACTCTTGACATTGTGTCGGTCAATATTTCCATATACAAAGTGCATGTGTTCAAAGTATGACAGAATGATCTTACGTTTTCCCTATGTCTAACGGAACAGACGGAAGACTTCAAGAGCGGTAGCGTTTAAATCCCACTGGGACTGCTGTTTCTTGAGGCCAGGAATATGTTTCTCTTTTTGCTCTGTCTTCTGCAAAGGTATTGAGTACATGCGATGTTCGGTCTGCTATTTATATAAATTTAGAAGGTCAGTTTTGTGATTTAGATGCCATACCATCTGTTACCGTTGCGTATGTTAGGAATTCAACTGACGTTGATTACTAATATTTACACAGTTTGTGACTTTGGAATGTGGTGGGTGTAAGAGTTGGGTTAGGTGCGCTCCATAAAACGGTTTAAGCGCCGCATTGGTGGTTTTATCATTGTCCGTTCCAGGCGGTATCTCCATGTGTTCTTGTATTTGTTCGTGTTGTCCTCGTGTGTTGGATTTGGCTTTGTCTGTGCGGATGTTTTTCTGTATGTGCTTGCTTGTGCACGTCCGTGTGTTGTGCGCTGCACTTTGGGGATTCTGCGTGTTCTGGACGTGACTTTTCCTGTTGACTATTTGTCCTTGTTTTTAATGACTGCCATTTTAAATAGTTGCTAATATAGATTTGAAAATGAAACAGTATTGTCGACCAACTAATTTCAATTTAAGAGTCACCAGGAAAAAAGTCAGGTTTTATTTTACAACAGTATGTAAACCAAAGGTAACTTATATTGTTTCTTGCATAATTTCCGAAATGGGTCAGGTACTCATTAATGAAGTGAGCCGGTATAAATGTAGGCTAAATAAAATACGTGATAATTATTTAAGTGCAGCAATAGCTATTAAACCTATGCACCAGCTGCGCAATCTGTTCCTCAAAATATTCAATCTACAGCTGATATAAATACAGGTCATTTTGAGTCAGGCCAAGGTTATATTTCGTAATTGTTACACCTACGCAGTATGGTCATTGTGAATATTTCTATATTACGCGTTGTTTTTTTGTTGTTTTTTTTTGTTTTTTTGAGAAATTAATAACTATTTTCGAACCTTAATGGGGCTTTCCTGTTTCAAAATTTTGCCTGCTAATTGCCGTTATATGCATTTTCCCATATTTACTATAGGCTAAATAGAAAATAGATTTCTATGATCGTTTTTCCAGGTTCAATTTGTCACGCATATTTGTGGTTTCACCATCTGTCAGAAAATGGGTTTTTTATCAATATATATTAACGTTATTGATTCATTAATAAATTGAAGAAAACGGATCTGGTCCACGACAAACTACCTCATTTATCATTTAAAGTAAATTATAATAAAAAATTACTATGATTTGATGTAAAGGGTGACAACATCTTGTTCATGGCTTTATAAGAACAGAGAATTACGCTATCCATTATCTACATGCATAAACAACGGACAACTGTTTTATCTTAAATAACGAAACATCAAATATACATAGTGCCGATCTATACTTTATTCTTTTTTAAAATGTGTTCCGTTTCAATCGTGTTTTCAAACTGCATCTTTACCAGTGCTTTTATCCTTAATGTATGTCCTATACACTGCCTTAGAGCTGCTTTCTGACGTCGTATGTCCTTTGTTGAACGTCCACCTTTTCACTGATAAAGACTTTAAGAGTCGAAATGACCACGTCAATACTTATGATAAAGAAAATTTGAAACAAACACTGTAACAACTCAGCTATACATAAGCTAATCAGATCATTTCTAGATCTATATTTTTTGTTCTTCTATAAGTATATATCTGTACCTACCAAGATATATTATCATAATAAAGAAATTTGATCCAAATTGTCTTTATAAAATTATTATTACATTTTACTCCCCAGACGTTTTGCTTTCAAAAGTATAGCAAGATAAAATCTCATTTTCTCCACAGAAACGTGTCTTGGGATTAACGCTTTTCTTGTTTATTGTAATTACGTCTGACTTTAAGTACAACACTCAACTGCGCCTGCAGAACGGTTCTCTCCTCTAATCTATGAGCCTGTTAAAAGCAATTTCGGTGTAAATGCCGACTAAGTGGTTTCAGAACGGTCGTCATCACGCAGCCGAAATGGACATAATGCAGGAATTTAAAAGTGTATGATTTCGTTTGTTTCGTTTTGGTTTTAATGCCGTTTTTCAACAGTATTTCAGTCATGTAACGGCGGGCAGTTAACCTAACCAGTGTTCCTGGATTCTGTACCAGTACAAACCTGTTCTCCGCAAGTAACTGCCAACTTCCCCACATGAATTATCAGAGGTGGAGGACTAATGATTTCAGACACAATGTCGTTTATCAAATAGTAACGGAGAACATACGCCCCGCCCGAGGATCGAACTCGCGACCCCGCGATCCGTAGACCAACGCTCTTACCTACTGAGCTAAGCGGGCGGGCTTAAAAGTGTATGAAATCGTTATTCATCGCAATGTATTAAGGGGACGCATATTGCTATATTCACAGTTCATACAGAAATGCGGAAGGGGTGCATATTCAAGAAATCGATGGTGGGAAAATAAAAAACATATTCCTAAACTGATATAATACTGATGGACACCTGTAATATTCAGTATTTTGTGGATAAGGATGTGGTACTATGAATGTAATAGGAAAACAGAGGTCTTTGTGAAAGTACATTCAACACAAAATTTTAAGCTTTTGTATAAGGAAAAAACAGGTTTTTTACAATAACAGTGTTCCAAATAATGTTGAAGGGATGAGATTTTCTTTCTAACACACCAGGTTTGCTTAAACATGTAAAAATTTAACGCCACGTCATTTCAGCTCGGAATGGACGCCATATTTCTCATTGATAAAAATGTAAACAAAAAAAATCAGAGTGGGATTAGCATTGCAAGGGCATAACATGACATTCTACACAATGAATACCCTAGAACAGATATCTAAGATGCTACACAGGCCAGGCGGGTTAAATGCATAATGGCGATCACTTGAAATTCATCTTGAAAAGGTGGTTAATTTTTGTTTATTTACATGGTTTTTAATTTTCCCACGACTTCTCGGCGATTCATTGCAAATGTATTACTGCGCCGGACGAAAGGTAACTCTAATAAGGCCTAACTAAACTAAAGGAACCAGCGTGGGAGCCATCTGGTCTAGTCGCGTAATGGCTGCCAGGTATTTGAACACTAATTTTTCACTTGGCATGGCAACAGAGGTCTAAATTGAGGCTAGTTTCTGTTTAAATTTCATTGTGGATGTATTGTTGACATTTTGGTAGGGCAAATGGGAGAGCAGGTTGTATTTGGTGAAGTCAAGCTCAATTTTAGTATGAGTAGTACTTCCAGGTCACAGCAGTGTGATTTTGATGTCAGTTTACAGTAAGTAAATGTGACCAGAGAAATCTCTCTTAGAAGATACATGACCCCTACTTTTCTCTTCATTTTATATCAGTTTTATCATAACTCTTTAAAATGAGGTAAGGACTTGTTCTCTGAAATGGGTCTAGCTATGTTTGGTAGCTCTTTGAAAAAAGGTCAGTTTTATATAGAATATATAGGGAAAACTATTTAGGCTATTGTGACCTAATAAACAACGGGAGACAACTAAGGTGTCAGCACGTGTACGTGTTTTTAAAAAAAACATGTCGATGATTATAATTTCTTATCAAATAATGAATCCTATTCAGATATTCGTCTTTAATATTAGAACATTATTAATTTCTGTGGACATTTGTCAAAAAATATTACTTACATTGGACTACTTTGCGCATCAAACTGGTTTCCGCTTCAGTTGTGAGGCACTTCCGTTATACTTTTTGACAACAATAACAAAACACAAAATGAATCAATAAAGTCACTTATAAACCGACTGCTACTTAAATCAGTGTGAGTAAAGTTGTTGTTACAACATTATACATGTTCGTTACGTTATGAGATAAAGTTTATCTTGAAATGCATAAACCATAAATTACGTTTACATGATATTGCATTTACAATTTATTTGACCCCATTTTTTTACGTGAATGACAGCTTTCTCGTGCAACTCGTGCAAACAGAGTTATGAAAAGTATGGTGGAGAATTCAAGGACAAATTATAAATGACATTAAAGTGAGGATAACTGTATATTCGTCCAGTTTTGATCATTGAACTGCCTGCTGTGTATTAGTAACTTTTGTGAACAAGATTAGAATGTTACTTTTGCACATATACACATTGATTGGACCTCTCAACCAAATTTCATACCTTACTTTAGGGATTTTTAAGACAATACATTTTCAAAAGTTTGTTGAATGTGTTTTCATATTTAAGTGCATTGTAGTTCATGAATACCAAGTTAAAAATTAATAATGGCAACATCTCTAGGCCCTTATTGTAAGCCACTAGACTTCTGTAACGATAAATGTTTAATGTATTAAGGGGAATATACTCTTTTAGTTTTGGAATGTGGCATTCCTTGACCACCGTATCTTTTCTTATGCACTACTTTGTAAACAAACTAAATAATGTGTTTTAGCTTACATCTATGCGAAATGAAAAGCAAAACAGTGACCATATTTCACATTGTTTCTTTAAATTAGAATCTGTAGGACATTGATAAATGTTTGGACAAGGTGAAGCACTATTATTTTCGCACCAAAACGTCTTAATTGTTGACTTTGAATGTACACAATAAGTCTTATGTAATTCAACAATAACTTTCTTGTTTCAGTTTTCTCATTTTTATTTTAGTGAGCAATCCTTTGTGTACTTATAACAGTTGAAACAGTATCCATTTCATGTACCAAAACCTTGTACTTTTTTGCAGGTAAATTTTATCATACCCCACCCACTTTTTTCTAATTTCAAAGTATGCGTCCCCTTAAATCGTAGATATACGAGAACATAGTGACTTGATTTAAACACTTAAATATTTAAAAATGCACATGTTCCAAAATAAAAGACTTTGCGAAGTATTGTAGCAATTATTATTACAAGACAAAATATTTGAAAAACGAAATGAGATTATTCAAATATGATAAATGTACCTCTACGGATGCGAATGAGTTCTGTGAATGAGCAGTCGCAGTGCTATTCAACTGCATGATAAAGTTATCTTAGTACATTATCTCTCTAGTATTGCACACTGGCGATTTATATATTAAAAAACTTCCCATACGTTTATAATGACAGATATGGTCGTGTCCGGCAGTAATACTAGAAACGAATCGGTACAGAACTGATAACTCATATTCAGTGATGTAACAGTCACTTTTAGTCATTTTTACTAATCGCAGAGTAAGTCCGTGTGTTTTAATTTTCGTTACCTTTTAACTTACGGTATTTGTTGCATGAATACCTCAAACAGACATTCTGATTGGCTGATTTGAAGAGGTATGTCAAGCGTAGTTTCAACTACACGTGCTCGCTTAAATATTTATATATATTTAACATTAATATGATTTTTTAATGATATCCAATGGTCATCTTTCACTAAAATATTTTATTTTTAAATATTTACTTCAAGTGTATAAAACCCTCATATCAAAATGTATTTAAATTTACTAAAAATATATAATAAGTTTGCATATCCTTAGGACACCGGGCACATTTTCATGCAGTCTCGCCAGGCATATGTATGTTTCTGACAACACAGAAAATGACATCACTCGACCTTCAGCTATTTCCGGATGTAAAGAAAATAAAAGTAGACCGGCTAAACTTAAAAACTAAAGTCGCATTTGCATTGATCGATAGTCAGGGATCACGCGCAGGGGTCACCTCTTCTAAATGTATGCGCGTGCACTTTCTAACGATTTGAAAACACCTGGGCTTTATTACGACATGTCAGCTTTTCATCTACAAAAATATATTTGAACTCGGAATAAACACAAATCCCACAGGGGTCCGTAACGGAGCAAGGGTATATGGAGCTCTTTGGAACTTCGACAAAATCGTTCAAAAAGTTCTTTTTGATGTTGTTTGAAAGTGTTAGTATATGCCTCGGATGTAAGATATTTCCGTATTTCAGAGCTGCAGAACCCAGACATTTCAGAAATAATTTCAAAATGAGTTTTGTGTAGTAAATGTTGATTATACAGAAGCGTGAAACGGCCATCAGACGCTAATACGTTTCATTGCGTTGAATATAGAGCTACATTCATAATTTAATGTTATGCAGTTACAGTTGTTTGTTAAAAACAGCCAGTTTTTTATTGTTAGTACATAATTATTAATACTATAAAACCAGAAGTATACTGCTGGATGCTTTCACATTCAAAATCGTTTCTAAAACGATTTCCATACATAATTATAAGTTTTATTGTACAACTGTGAATACTGCACATTCTCGTCCGGACCATTTGTGAACATGGCCGTGTCCTCGTTTGGACCATGTGTGAACATGGCCGTGTCCTCTTTCGGACCATGTGTGAACATGGCCGTGTCCTCATTCGGATCATGTGTGAACATGACCGTGTCCTTGTTAGGACCATGTGTGAACATGGCCGTGTCATATGAATGTACTGGAGCAAGTGTTGGGATCTAACACAGATGTACTACGAGAATATAAATAGCACGTAATTGTGAAACTCCGCGTTTAAACTTGGAATCGGCTTGTATTTTCCCCGTTCATCACCGTTGTTTTTCTATACATACGGGTGGGGTATGACATGTGCTAAATACACATTAAATGATGTTGTTTTTTTTTTCTGGTTTGGTGCCAGTGCTATTGTGCACCATGGACAATACCGACCTGACTATATTACCAAGTATTATAATGCATAATCTAATTTACCAAGATGTTCTATTTGGAATAATGATGATAATAAAATAAAAACAGTTGCTGTTTGCAATATACAGAAGAACATTTTATGCCTTGTTAAAATATATGTACACGTATAAATGATGTAATCTCAGTGCGGATAAATATTAACTAGCTATTGATATAGTTATGTATGTCAAACACTAATTCCAAGAAACGGTATCGAAATGGTCAATAAGATCAAACAGTCAATTATGGATTTAGTTAAAAATAAATGTTATATAATCAAAGACAGGTAATGTTAATAAGGATCATTTATTATTACTGCGTCAATTGATTTCGCTTGATCTACACATTCAGCGACGATTCTTAATATATGAACTACACGCCTGTCTACGGCATTTAAATGACCCTGTAACAGTATTGGATAAACAGGGTCCGATTTCATAGAATCGTCTAAAAGTTCACTAAGTCTTTCCGGTCCTATATATAGTTTTGCAAGTTTCAAAAAAGTGGATTTCCGGATTTTACAACATTGTCGAAGTGGAACTATGATAGAAAACTCGTCATCCGTAGTTTTGCCGAATCTGAAAATATAGAAAACAATATATCATGTGATATTTGTTTCTTTGTTGAATTAATAAGTGTCATGCTCTCCAGAACATTGTAATTATTTAAAAATGGCAAAACTAGAACAGGGCAATGATTTTTGTTGCTTGCAATATACGGATATTATTCAGACTACTTAAAAGCGAAAAGTCTTATCAATAACAAAATATTCCCAATAGGCAAGATAAATATCTCTAAAAGGGAAATATCCGTCTGGGTAAATATTGGTGAGTTGGTGAATTGTGTGACAGTAGTCTGAATAACGTATTGCGTCTATGAATGCGATTGCAAGATAGATGGGACGGGATTTGAAATGTGAGTTTACGGCATGTGATGAAAGGCGTCATAGAAATAGTACACTTACGCTCTCCCATTATCTAGATGGATGGGGCAACTGTCATTTCTTAGATAATGAAACACTTCCACATGATGCCGGTCCATATTTCCTGTATAAGAGACATATATATGACTTAGTTAATTATTTTCAGCGGTTTTTTCACTTAAGCAGGTTAAACAAACTACCACATAGGAATTTTTTTTTATATACAATGTATGTGTTGAAGGAAATAACATTTTTCATAGTATTTTACTTGCTTTCTATTTGATGCATGCTATGTAACAGTACAGTATAATGCGAAAATCAATTAAAAAGGCCAAACAATAATAATTTGAAAGTACGAACATTAAATTGGAAAAAGGCAACTACTTTCTTTTCAAATTGTTATGATACATCAAATGTACATTTACATATCAACTTTTATAATCCCTAATCAGCAGTGACTTTAATTAGAAACGGAACCTTCATGTGCCTTTGTAAACACTATTCAATTTAGTGATATTGCCTTTAGTAGTGCAACTGAAATGTGCCACCTCCGCCTGGGTTCGCTTTTCAGACATGGACAATGATAGAGTAAATTTTTAAACTAATGCATGCAAAAAGTAACATTTTATTTAGCAAAAAGTGTATGTGAGTATTTTAACAAGCATATGATAAAGAGAAGAATAAGTAAGTGTATAATATATACTCCAGTTCGACAGTATGGCTAAGCGTTCTATTATAATTGAACTCTGACCTTACAGTGTTTGAATTTCACTCAGCGTGTTAAATTTCTCTGATCCAATTCACTAAAATTTTCTACTGACTTATGAGACATAGACAGTGATTATAATACTAAATTAATATACCAGTCGTAATGGGTTGAACAGAAGGCTCCGCTAAATTAGCTATCAATGCGTCACTTTTTGAGTATGTGTTTGGAGGACTGACGGTATATCCTGTCATAATAGGGCATTAATCAAATCCAACCTTATACCAGTTGTACACCGTTGCTCATTTATAATAGCTGAATACTTCGATTATTGTTAAATTATAAAAACACAACTACTAACTTTGTCACTTCATTATGATGGCAATACCAGCATTTACAAAAAGGTTTATTAACATACCTGTAATGAAATCAAATACATGAGAGTCTATGAAATCACCAATAAATCTTTTGTAGAGATAAGGCTGTTTCCTCATCAGCTTCCTGCAGTACCCTTCGTCTGTTTCCCATTCTGCTTTATTAAACTTACTGTAAGACCTGTATAGTTGACACATACAATAATGGAATTACGGCAAATGCAAGCGAAACGAGTCCTTTACAAGTTAAATATCATATTTTGCACAGTTTTAATATTTGTTACCTGCAATGAATAATAGTACAAATCTTTATAAAAATATAAATATCATGATAAGCGATAGAATACTTATGACGGTATTTCAAACTAAACAGGTTAAAATATTAATTATTGAAATTACGAAATTGACAATTATACTGTTCATAATTTCTAGGTTCAATTGCTTCAACTTGTAAAGCTATGTAACTAAAAGCAAACTTCAGAAAATATGCTTCTGTGCACGATACACAGCTACAGTGTACATTGGCTGTTAGTGCAACACCTGCTTGCAATCCAATTTGCTAACTGACCAACACTTGTTACCTCCTGAAAGGACTAAACCATCTGTCCCTAGATGCATCCCGTCCGTCCGGTAACCATGCCATGATAGAACCTTCTATAACATCCCCTTTCCCGCAGAATGGATGGTTGCTATCACAATAGTAGTCGCAATAGCCGTAAAAACAATTGTTTCCAGCTGCAACAATAGTTTTATATGTAACACTTTGAAAGTTTTCTTTTCTCTTTTGATAATTTTAGCCCTATTTAAAGCAAACAACTGTTGCTTTTTATTCCTTTTCGGGACTGTTTGAATAGAGAGTACACTTGTATTAACAAAGAGATCCTCGCGCTCACAAGCTGTTAACACTACTTTTTGTCTTGTGTGCGTTCCGTCACCAAGCATAAACGCATTGCGTCCCTATAATTGATAATTCAAAAGGAAATGACGCCAACGTAATCAAATCACGCATTCCCGTGCATTTTATAAACATTTGATGACGTCGAAGGATAAATTATCCATTTTTAGCTTTTTACTCGTTTCATGCCGGGCTCGGGCACCAACTACTCCCTCGGCATTCTGAAGTTGTCATAACATGAAAAACAAACTAGCGTTATTCCTACAATATCATTCGGTAATCATCAGATCGGCATGCTCGTTAGTATTGAATATTGTTACTTTTTTTATAGAAAGAAAACAAAAAACACCAAAACACCCACGAAACCCAAGTGTAATAATCTGTCTGCTAAGACTAGACAATCACTACTTGTTAACACTGATCAAATATCGCCAATATTTACAACGATTTAACATACCTGGAGATACGTAAAACGTCTTTTTGAATTTTTTGTCAGCAAGAGGCAGTAAGTCTTTTGTAACACTAAGAAATCGACCTGTCACCGGTGGAACACGATAAAACCCCAAAACTCTGAAGATATTTGAAAATGTGTTTATATTAATCTTACAATCAAAGATATACAAAAAAAGTTATTTTAGATAATTTCAGAGTAGTATAATGTTCATAATTAACATAGAACGCTCATTTATATAACATTGTCATTTTTTTAAAATATCAAAGTTAATAGTGAACATGCTAGAACTCAAAACTAATCACATACATGCAGATACGTTAAAATTGTGTATTTTTTAAATAAATTGCATGCTATCTGTATGGTATAATGGCTAAATATCTTCTTCAGTAGCTTATATTATATGGTGTCATGCGAAGTAATTTATCCAAATCGTAAAATGGTCAAATATCTCTTTCAGCAGCTTCTGAATAAGTTGCATAATCAAAAATCGTTTTCGGATTTATATTTTAAAAAGTTATATATGAACCGTGCCATGAGAAAATCAACATAGTGGGTTTGCGACCAGCATGGATCCAGACCAGCCCGCGCAGTCTGGTCAGGCTCCATGCTGTTCGCTTTAAAGCCTATTGGAATTGAAGAAACTTAGCGAACAGCATGGATCCTGACCAGACTGCGCAGGCTGGTCTGGATCCATGCTGTTCGCACACCCACTATGTTGGTTTTCTCATGGCACGGCTCATATATATATATTAATCATGAATGACTTCTATCAAACTTTCCTCATTCATATTAACCCCTACTATCTTTCGAACATAAGGAAGGATTAAACGGGGTTAAATTTGATGCCTTCTTGTGAATTGTACGATTCCACCTTTATCGGCGTGCATGAATTATTTCCCGATCATCTTAATTTATATCATAGTATAAATGTAGAGATACAAACAATGCTTGTGTAGACTGAGAGAACTGCAGAGATGTACTGGAATTTCGGATTGCTAAATATTTGCATGTACGTGTAGATATACTATTCCTACATATGACAGTAGTGACCAATACATTAATTTAGCAGCTTTCTTCGCGTGGAAGGAAACGGTTTTGAATTAGAAGCATGTTTAATCTTATTCGTCTATTTTTGGATAAAAGGCCAATGCCCTGGTGTTTTAACAATTAAGCCATTTCCAGTGTCTTTTTTTGTTGTTGTTGTTGTTGTTTGTTTTTGACACCTTAGACGTTTATCGAAATATTGGTATAATTGTACATATATGCGAAAATAAACGCGTTTAATTCATAACAAGTGATCCTTTAGTAACTAAATAAAATATTCATACTAGGCAAATATTTAACAACTTAAACACATATTCAAGATACCAGATAACAAAATGGAGATTATATTTATAGGTTATTAGCTTTGTATCGGGAAATATGCACGAGTTCTTCAGCGGAAATATTGCGCGACTTTAGGAGCGCAATATTCTTCCGCTGAAGAACGAGTGCATACTTCCCGATGCAAAGATAATAACCTTTTTATTACATACGCATCTGCACGTATAAATATTATGTAAATATCATAAATATGTTCAATAGCCTGAATAGGATTGACAATACTGAACTAAATAGAAAAAATAGTGCAACAATACACACTGAATTACGTCACGCACCCGATATGAAATTCAGGCGTCAGTGTATGGAAAAATATTGACGTTTCCGGTACCAGAGTAACTTAACGGGAAATAGAAACGAGTATGTAATAACATATTCTATGTTTTTTTAAGACAATGTCAAATACAGTGTATAAGATGAGTTACAAAACTATTTCCTGACAGTATTCATGACTTTGCAAACTAGGTTTTTATATATGGATCTTTTACTTCATTGTCATGTTTTAAAGTTACACAAGGCTTCTGTCAATCTAAAACAGATGAAACAATTGTTGAAATAGATGCTATGTACAAATACACGGTTTGAAAGCACCACTTTAATTACTAACATGAATTTATATAGTAACAACCATAGAGAGAGGTATCAAAATGTCGGGTTCAGTAAAATCTTTGTTAATCAATATACAAACCTTTGACAAATAACAGAACCGAACAGAATTGATATACTTCTTCTTCATACCAAAGGGGCCTCCGTTGCCGAGTGGTTAAGGTCGCTGACTTCAAATCTCTTGCCCCTCACCGATGTGGGTTCAAGCCTCACTCGGGGCGTTGAATTCTTCATGTGAGGAAGCCATCCAGCTGGCTTACGGAAAGTCGCTGGTTCTACCCAGCTGCCCGCGCGTGATGAAATAATGCACGGAGAGGCACCTGGGGTCTTCCTCCACCATCAAAGCTGGAAAGTCGCCATATGACCTATAATTGTGTTATTCATAACAATAATTATAGCCACATTAGATGCAAGGCAATTGTGAGCCATTCAAGGAGGATATGTTATCGGATCACATTGGCTTTGATCATAGTGAGGCTGCCACAATTTAGGTTGCTTAAGTGAACAAAATAAATTTCTTTATATTTTAATTCCCTTTTCAGGTAAAGTTTATCTCATTTTGTTGCAATCTATTCAGATTGATAATCGCCCGTTCAGGCTCCGACAGTATAAGTTCATATGCAACTTTGAGAATTGTGTTTTTATAATCATATTACAATGCAAATTCTTTTTATTGTTGTATTTACTTATTTTTTTTTTTTTTTTTTTTTTTTGACAGTTGCATTATCTACTCTTAGATTAAAGCTCAAAGCACTACAGAACTGTAAAAACATCTGAAACAAAACTCTCTTCTGTTATTAATCAGATATATAAAAATGTTACACCTGTCCAAGTGGAACGCTGCAATCTCAGCATTATGCCGCTCATAATCATTGAAATAGAAATGATCCGGTTGTGTCTCCACTTCTCTTGCCCACCTAAAACATACAAACATAGCAATAATCGTAAACTAAAGTTTTGTCACTTTCAACCATGTACGTTATTCATATTAATTGTGTTACTGTTATGGGGAGTCCAGACAACAGTACACAAGAAATAACTTATGCAGTGAAGTTTTTAGTGTTCTATTTATGACATTAACACGTCTCATTTATTAATATTAGGTGACTGTCTATTCTTTTAATAATATTGTGCAAGATACAAACCTATAGTACGTATTAGTAGTAATTACTGGTGATATTCATAATTAATTACATATTTTATTGTAGGTATGTCATTATAATACATACCTCATGGGTTTAAAGACTGCCTTGGCACCTTTACGATATGTAAAAAGTAGTTTCAGCTCTGTACCTTCTTTGATTACGGCTGTATAAAAATGTTAAAAGTTAGATTATTACATTATTGACAGTTCAGATTTGCTTAAATGTTAAAGTGATCACAATCTTTTTCTTTTTTGAATATCATGTTTATGCAGTAAAAACCGTGCAGACCTTACTGAATGCGTCCATATAACAATAATATCTATTACCATGTTTTTTAATTAGTAAACATTGCAATCTCATAAGAACACACTTTATTCCTTATCACCGAAATGATCCCAGTAATTTGTCGCAGTCAACCATTTAACCTTTTCCGTTTTATTTCCTATTGCATGACCATTTTACAAGGTTCAAAACAGGCTTACATATCGTAAACCAAGCAAAAAACACTGTTGGCGTTTTACCGACGTATTGAATTTTCTCTGTAGCCATGTCTTTCAGGAGACCGTCGATGTGCGGATCTTCGGGATTATAAAGGGCACCCGCTCGAATGTTATGGTGGAATCTTACAAAATGATTATCACCTTCTTCTCTGCAAAAATAAATCATTTCAAACAGATCATTCGCTTTATATTGTCTTGAAACCATTGTCATTTTCTTCAACTAAAAAATGAGCCGCACCATGAGAAAACCAACATAGTGCGTTTGCGATCTGCATGGATCCAGACCAGTCTGCGCATCCGCGCAGTCTGGTCAGGATCCGCGCAGGCTGGTCTGGATCCATGCTGTTTGCTAATAGTTTCTCTAATTGCAATAGGCTTTGAAAGCGAACAGCATGAATCCTGACCGGACTGCGCGAATGCGCAGGCTGGTCTGGATCCATGCTGGTCGCAAACGCACTATGTTGGTTTTCTCGCGGTGCGGCTCAAATATGTTTCAATCTTTAATTGGCCAATAGCTCGATTTGAATTTGATTCTACTATAAAATTAACGAAGGTGAAATTAAAAAAACACAGTGAATTGATTTGAAAATTAAACAAAACATAATCATGTAGCTTAGATTCTATGAAATCATCATCAATCCCCCTGTCTCTATATATAAATAGTAGGTATTTACGACTCTTCGTGGCTGCCCCATTGGAGTAACAACTTTGATTTAACTCTTGAATCCCTGCCTAATTGTAAAGCCATATCAGTGAACTTTTCCCTTTGAAGTAATTCCCGGTTGTATCCAAATTCGCTGATCTGGTCAATGCTGTCCAGTAACCTGTACAACAAACGCAACAAGGAGTACAGTCAGTCAAGGCGACACAAAGTGGAGCAATCCCAAGTTTCCAGTGTGTTTTACAAATCAGTTTAGATATATCATCAACACTAAAGCAAAGGTAATAAAATATTGTTTGAAGTCCTTTATAATAACATAACGAACCATGTATTGCATGTACTTTGCAGCAGACAGAGCAAAAAGAATAACAACAGTCTAAATCTAGACACCATAAGTTAAATAATACATTATGATTATATGTTATTTATCATCAAGTGCTTAATTTAGTTCTGATATTTCATTTCTTTATAATTTTTACAGTTTCAAATTTGGCAAATTTACAAATCGTGGGCTTAGTGAAAAGCTATTGTATAGTTGTATATGAATAAAGAAGAAGATACAATAGTTTTGCGCTAAGCCCTCGAAATAATTATTTGATTTACTCCTTAAATTCATAATTATCACCAAAATGGAAAGTTTATATCCAAAAGTAGCAAGATGGTCAAATTATTGCCATTTTAACAAAAAAAAAATGCACTAATTTGACTTTTGACCTTATGCTGTGATATAACTATGACCTTCAGAAGGCGACAGTCCTATGAAATCTTCCAAATTCATTGCTATGCCTCTTTTTCAGATATATAGGCAAACAATTATATAGCCGCCAGTTACTATAAGAATGCCAATGTACTAGGTATGCATGTACCTCTCTACCGCATCGTTATACATCAGTGTCTTTGTTGAGAACGATGTATCCCGGTCCTTCTGTCTGGTGTCAATGTTTGTTTCACTGAAGTCTGCACTTCTGCTGTTATTGAATTTTCGCGGAGGGAGCGTATCCTTAAAGCAACAGAATAAAAATAAGGCTAATTCTCTTCTCAAACTCATTAAAGACTGCTAAAAGGTTGAGTACGAAGATTGCGACTTTCGACATAAATAGTACTTTTAGGCTGATGAAGAAGAAACATTCTTAGAGTAGGACTAATATCTGTTTCAATCTAGTATATACGTGAAGCTGATATACTGCATGGATCGTGGCGTCAGTGGTACCCATTAAGCTAAAACATTTTTCTCAGTCGGCACCTTTGCCCCAGGTTTATGTTTAATTCTAGTCATCTAGCTAACTTGCTTATGGTTTGAGAACTTCAAACCTAAGAAAACAGGTCAACTCCACAAATGTTTCTATGACTGGACATAGTTTATTTCTCAAATATGTTTGAAATTCAAATAATTCTAAAACAAACCTTCTTGAAAATGATTGTTATGAAATGCTGTATACCAAAGATTTAAGATACCTTTTATGTTATTTGAAAACATATCAAATGTCGCTCCCTTTTATCCTACCTTTGACAGATTACATTCCTTTACTCCATCGTATGCTGAGAGTTCAGCAAACAATAATACATACAACAGGAATGTTGCTGTAACTACTGATGTGACAACTAGCCGTGTTTTATACTTCATGTTCACTAGTGTGTGGTGTATTTCTGAAATTAGACATTTTATGGTTCAAAAGCGGTAACAGAGACAAGAAGTGAAATGTTATTTTTTTACCAATATATTCAATGTCTTTGACAACAAAGTGAAAACAAATATGAGCAAATTAATTTCTTTCATACTACAGCCTGTAATTGATAAAAATCGTTGAGTAGAAAATATTGTGAAAATTATTAGGATTTTTCGCAACATTTCCTAAAGCGTTTTATTAAGTACATGTACATGTGCGCGCTAAAATTGTACATGCAACATGAATGTTCTGAATCAATGTAAATTCTTAGATTAAGTAAGCAATATAAACGTTTACCATTACATCATTTCACATTAGACCTAATTTGTATGACCACTCAATTTTAAAACTGAATGTTCTCGTTTTGGTTGCTAACATTTCGCTTTCTTGTGCGGATGGCCGTGTTTAAAAGAAACTGAAAATGTTACTGGAAGTTTTGTTTGGATGTATCTGGTAATTCTTAAGCAAACGTAAATTAGTGGAATTTTCCTGTACTTGATAAGTTGGTAAGTTGGTGAAAACGTAAAATACGTGGACTTTATTTACGCATATGTCGTACCCAGAAATTTCTCCCCACCCCCTCCCCCAGCTTTCATGACCATGGTTTTGTACTATACTTAAGGGAAGGGTTTGATATGTACACGATACCGTACTTAATATTTTTCTTTCTCAAAGTTCATTTCTTGTGTTGTGTACAAATGATCAATTACAAGCACTGTTTCATGAAGGTAGGTATCTATGTACATGTAAAGTAAATATATTCCTGCTAAAACATAGGTCATTTTAATCTTTGCTTAATTTTATATTGTCAAAAATTGATTGAGATTCAATTCATTGAACATATGTTAGTTCTTCTTTTGAAAATGAACAACTGCAGTTTTATTTGTTTTCAAGTTAAAAGCGTGCTTCAGTACTATTACAGGGAAAAAAGAACTTTTGTCACGCCATCATTTGCATCTTACACAGTAGTTAAAATGTAATGATCATTTTTTTCATTTGATCTACAAGTTTTAATGATAAAAAAAGAGACACTTTTATAACTGTTTTAGTTGCTGCACTCCACTACGTAATTAAATGGCCTTGAATTATTCAGAAACGTTTTTATTTCTAGCATCACAAGGCAAAGTAAATTGATTTTAACTGGAAAAGAATGCAGGATTGTGACAAAATACCGTAAATTAAAATTTCAGCACTAAAATTGTCTGTTACCTGACCTCTTTGCTAAAGTGTCATATTTAACGTTGGCTGTTTGTTGTTATACACAACAAAGTGCTTCTTTTGATGTTCTGCTTTATATTCCATGCCTCAAACAAAATGTCTATCTGCAGTTCCAGATCAATACATGAATACTATCCTCTAAATAATGATTATTAAAACGATGATACTTTTTAGTATTGAATACTCTTAATTTGCCATAACATTTTAATATTTACCACTTTTATGAAGCATAAACATCCATACAAAGCATATGAACTGAGAATTTTAGAATTTCAACTTGACACGTATACACTTAATATATTTATTTAAAATATAAAGCAAAATATATTACACAATCTTACATTTAGAAGTTATGTTCGGTAGGACACTGAAATAATGAGGTAAAGGACCTTGAGACGCTGTTCCAATTTGTAGAACAAACGTAAGTACTTCCGGAAATGACACTTCAAATTTGCTGATTGCCCAAAACAGACTGGAATCAGGACAAAAGAAAAGCGTAAATATACATAGACAGGCTACCAGTCCAACAATAATGAAACACAAAATTATATATGGCTAACTTTTAATTTAGGATTGATTTTTAATTTGAAAAATAGTTTGACAAATTGTAAATATTATTTTGAATGCGTGGCCAGTGATTAGAACATAAATACAATTGTAAGTTGGGTGATATTTACCAATACATGTTTTACCAAACTGACCACTATTTATCAATCAGCATCACATATATCTCATGTTGTCAATACACCCACTGCTTTAGTTTTGCGGTTTGAGGAACTGCGTTTTGAGAACATTGTCTTGAAATAGTCTGCAAAGGTATTGAATACGTGCGTACAGGGTTAAAAACTTGCTCTCTGTTTAAATTTACACGCCATTTTGATACGTTTTACATATCACACCTTCTGTTTCTGTTACTTATGAAGCGGTTTAGCTCCCCCCAGTGGTGAGTTTTCCGCTGAACGTTCCTAAGCGGCGTTCAAAATGTATTCCTTCATGTGTACGTTTTGTTCTCATTGTCTTCTTAAGAGATAACGAGTGCTTTGGACACAGCTTTTCCCACTCGATATTTATCATTTTTCCTAGTGGATATTTACTGTTGTGTTTTTGAATATAACAAATTTGTGTTTATGAATATAACAGATTTGTGTGTATGAATATATCAGATGTGTTTATGAATATATCAGATGTGTTTATGAATATAACAGATTTGTGTGTGAATATTACAGATGTGTTTATGAATATAACAGATTTGTGTGTGAATATTACAGATTTGTTTATGAATATTACAGATTTGTGTGTACGAATAAAACAGATTTGTGTGTGAATACTACAGATTTGTTTATGAATATAACAGATTTGTGTGTGAATATTACAGATTTCTTTATGAATATTACAGATTTGTGTGTGAATATTACAGATTTGTTTATGAATATTACAGATTTGTGTGTATGAATATAACAGATTTGTGTGTGAATATTACAGATTTGCCGTTTATATAGGGTTAACAGTTACATTTTTTCAGTTTGTACCGAAGACTCTTAATGCTACTATATAGTGATATATTGCGTCTCAATAAGGATTCAATAGCATAAGAATTACATGTACTTTCAAGAAATGTCTCAAAAATTAACATTGACACTAATCAACTTCAAAATTGAGTCCAGACACAGCCAAGAAAATGCTTAAGTTATTGTATTAAAATTCTGTTATAGGTCATAATTATATACTGTATATGTTCAATTTACGATTATAAATCGTCTCTAAGAAACATGAGGAGAGAGATCACCGGTGACTTGTCAACTCTGAAAATAAGGGCCATGGTTGAGATAACCGAAATCTTTGATTACAAATACGTAATTCAAACAATATTAAAATTAAAAACAATGTCGTTTTTTTTCGATCCAGGTGCATTCAGTTATATGGCATTATTAGCACAATTTTGCTTTGTACAGAAAAGAAGTACATATAAAATATTGTGATTTCAGGTTATAATTTTTTTCTGCTACATATAGATGGCAAAATTATAAAACTTGCTTAAATGTTAGCACACGGCCGAGATCGTTAACCTTATGACACAAGCGTGCATTGACCTAGAAACAATCAAGACTCTTTTTGATACAAGATACAACGGTAGGTTAACATATATTTCTGTGTTGTGAGTCATCTTATGTGCGACCTCACAATATTTCATTTTCACCGAACGCGCCATGAAATCTGAATATATGTTAACGTTGTAAGTAGAAATGACAGCCTGCATTATCAAAATAATATTGTTGCTGAAATAGCTCATACAAGTCCAGATTTTAAGAGATCTACTGAAAGGAAAAAGTTTCCAGAAACGACATTTTGCATATAAAGTGAACGAATATCTTTACGAATTATTTTGAATAATATAGGTTATTAACTTGAGAAAGTTGAAATATTAAGCTATTTAATTAACGGAAATAAATGGTTGAGATTGAAGGACTTGCACGACCATATTTATCCCAGATCACATTTGTACACACGTTAGAAGAATACGATCCTATTTTTATCATTTTCGGATGTGACAGTATATGCTTGTCCAGAAATGGAGATGACAAGGTAATCAAATTTTTCACAGATGCCTTTTAGTGTTGCAACGTCTTTATGGCACTATATTTTCATCAACATTATCATCATCATCATCATCATCATCATTATTATCATCTTGAGGCACAGATATAACTATATTGTTTTGCCTTCAACGTCTGTCTGTCCGTCCGTCTTTTTGTCCCAGTTACCCCTCTCACGAGTGACTGATACCAGCCTTGTTGTTCATATCGCCTATGCGTTCTATTCACTTAATCTTTGTAAGAGTTATGAGAGTTTGTTTTCTTCTAATAAAGTGCGTACACGCGAGATATTATCCTAGACCTATTCTCGGATTCTTATCAAGATAAAACTAGTATGAAGCCTAGTTATGCATTGTATAACCGCATAAAGCTCGCTTACATGGACTGCTGCTGCTACTGCTACTAGCACTGTCTGCTGCTGCTGCTGCTACTACTGCCACTGCTGCTGCTAGTACTACTATCACTGCTGCTGCTGTTGCTGCTGCCACAACAACTAGTACTCATGCCGCTGCTGATTTTGCTACTGCTACCACTATTGCTACTATTATTGTATATATTATTTTATATTGCACACATATTAAGGACATGTATACATAAATACTAATAAATGCGATAGTAAAAAACAAGGAAGCAACACGCAGACACGAACATAAATATAGAAGGACTAGAGGACAGTGGCAAAACGACCACTGCAGAGCTGAAACCGGGTCATTTAATCAAACCTCACTCATAGATCCTCACAATGTTTCTTTATCAAAAGAGTGTTAATAAAATTATTCTCCGCCAGGGGAATCCCTCTCATATGTAACTTTTTCAGTAAACCAACATCAATTTGCTCATGTAAATATTTATAAATTAAAACCCATGAACGTATAAGTATGTTCTCAAATTTTTTGCAGAAGATATAGCAACAAGATAACGACGATGCCGGGCAGGGGGCAGTTATCATACCGGTTCGTCCCTTGGGACTAACTGCCATTCCGAACTGTCCAGTCATTCTAATAAAACTTGAATTTTATACGACCGGAAATGTCTCCAGAAGTTTGTAAAATACATCTCCATAAAAACAAAATATATCGTGTCGCAGGATTGCTTTCAGCTTTCAGATTGTACACAGGGTAGGTTTTTGTTAATAATCATATGACAGGACCGTGTGTAACCGTAGAGATAAAATTCAGTAAAATGTGAATTGATAATTATCCGCATGAAAGGGCATTTTAATGAAATAAGATACAGAAATATGATCCCTCGGCATGTAATACGGATTGCGTGTCCGTTTTATCAGATTCGGCGGGCACGGGTGGAAGGCCTCCGGCTGGCCTCATCACTTCCATCTAATATCTGCCTCACCCTGTTATACTGGTATGAAAAGATAGTAGCCTATTATTCTCGAATATTGTTGAAAATTGTTGCGTAGTATCAAAAAACTGCAAATTTTAGCAACATTTATTCCATAACCCTCCCGTTATCAGTTGAAACTTTGCATCCGGACTTAAAAGTATTATGCACGTTCCTTCTATTGAATTAATTCTAATCACTATGTCTGATCGTGTGTCTATTTGGTGAACCAACCAACATTCGAAAAAAGAAGACTGGAGAGTATTTGGACGACGACTTTTAAAGGCTGATTGCCCGACAGCTTAGGTACAGTGCAGATCTACAGATTGCATGGTTGTGAGTCCGATCCCTAGGGCGAGGCCTATGTTCTCCGTGACGATTTGACACAATACACTGTGTTTAAATAACTCGTACTTTCTGATTCATGTGGACAAGAACACAGTTACTTGCAGGGAACAGTTTAGTACTGGTACAGAGCCCAGAAACACTGGTTAGGTTAGCTCTCCGCCGTTGCACAACTAATATGTTGTTGAAAAACAACAAACGAACAACGAAACGTTGGTAGTCTGTTTTCATTAGATTCATCAAGATGTTAGGAGGATCTGTAGGTCAAGATGACACTGAGCTTACTGATGCCAATAGCATTGTTCTATATACAAAAATATTATTTTATACATATATACAATTTTAATTCTTCTGATACACTCTACTGAGATCTACTAGTACTGTTTTTCCGTCATCAACATCAGTACTCAAACTAGAGGTGTTTTTGAGAAAAGCGCATGTCTCCCACAACTGCCTAAGCTAATCATCTGTAAAGTCTGTCTTTGTATACTGTTTGTGGCCTATTGGTATTCATATGTTGGAGTAACCGGTCTACAATGCTGTGTCGGTAGTGGTAACTGGTCTACAATGCTGTATAGGCGGTAGTGGAGTGGAGTAACCGGTCTATAATGCTGCACCGGTAGTTGTTGGTAATTATGTTCAAGGGCCATAATTCCGAAGTGTCTTGGCCGATTTGGCTAGTTATCGAACTTGGCCGAAGTCGTATGGTCAAACACAAGTTCAAGTTTGATGAAGATCGGAAAAGCTTTGTGACAGACAGACACACACACAGACAGGTGTCCCACACCCCGGTGTGGTGGGAGACATAATAACATGGTTAAAGTTATCTCAAATAAAATTAGTTCTTACATTTTATTCATTTAAAATGTCAACGTCTCAATAAATAATATTTATTCAACATTAACAATTGACTTGTTGACTTCAACAATATTTGAACCATAACAGCTTGATCTGCCGAGATAGGTATCAACACTATTTAGTTTGTAGTTAAACGAAAAAAACAAAATGCAGGACATTAAATATATATAAAGCAGTTTTTATATAAATAAAAGCAGTTTTTATATAAATTTTGTATATCCATGTTTTCACACAAGACGTCATACTTTAAAGAAACCGGCAGAAGTTCAACAAATCGATAGGAAATAATGAATACAATGTAAGTATGAATTATTACAATAATAGTTTAAGAAACAGATCAGTTATGCTGAGGATCATGACTTCGGAAGAAACAAAATTAAGTAAAAAGAAAAGGTAAGGGTAAGTCATTGCCGCATTCCTATAAAGTAATGAAAAACAATAAATCTGGAAAAGAAATGTAAATAACTGCTTAAGTCTATAAGACACAAGAATCAAATATGTAAGAATGTATCCATAAGAAGACTATGATGAGAAAATAAGAAAAAATCAAAACACAGATTTCCAGATCTTGATTAGAGATACTCGTATAATGAGTTCAACTCGTCTTCATAGTACATAAAGCAAGATTTGGTCAGAAAGACAAATCGAATGAAATCAGTGGACGAACAACTTTAAACAAATATATACCGTTTTCCAAATTTATAAGTTGGCGGTATTAATGCAATAATAGGTGGGAGATTCTTGCACAAGAAGTATTTTATAACACACACTAACTATCATTTCACTAGTAGCCAACATTTAAGAAAACCGCAATAGGAGATTTCGCCTCATCTACACATTCATTCACTGTACCAGTAGCCATCATCTAAAAAAGTGAGTCGGGAGATTTTGCCGTATTTCAACAAATTCACTCACTATACCAGCAGCCATCATTCAAGAGTCACCATATCTACACATTCATTCACTGCACTAACAACCATCATTTATTATTAAACGGCATCTACACATTCACTCACTGTACTAGTAGCGATCATTTATAATTGCGTAAGGGGATGTCGCCGCATACACACATTCAGTCACTGCACCAGTAGCAATCATTTATAACTGCGTCATGAGATTTAGCCGCATCCATACATTCAGTTACTGCATTAGTAGCAATCATTTATAACTGCGTCAGGGGATTTCGCCGCATCCACTCATTCAGGTACTGCATTACTAGCAATCACATAACTTCTTCAGGAGATTTCGCCGAATCCACCATTCACACACTTTACTACATTTTTGTATTTTCGTCAGTTGTCAAAAGGAGATATGGATAGAGATTTCATCGGATCTACACACTGTACTAGTAACCATCATTTAGGAGATTCCGCCGCATACACACATTTACTCACTATTCTAGCAGCTATCATTTACAACTACGTCAGAAGATTTCGTCGCATCTACACATCCGCTCACTGTACTTGTAATCGTAATTTGTCACAATGATGTAAGGACATTTCACCGGATCTACACATTGCACTAGTAGCCATCATTTATTATAACTGCGTCAGGAGATTTCGCCGCATCTACACATTCAGCGACGATTCTTAATATATGAACTACACGCCTGTCTACGGCATTTAAATGACCTTGTAAGAGTATTGGATAAACAGGATCCGATTTCATCGAATCATCTAAAAGTTCACTCAGTTTTTCTGGACCCGTATAAAGCTTAGCAAGTTTCAGAAACGTGGATTTCCTTATTTGGCAACACTGACGTAGCGGGGTTATAATAGAAAACTCATCAACATTGGGTTTACCAAACCTGAAACAGAGTACAGATAATAGCGCATGAATCATGATCTACTGCATATTAGGTTTGGTAAAATATGTAAACTTTATAAGCGAAACGACAGAATTTCTAAAACCAGTAATGTCTGTGTTATTTAAGAAATAGTGCATCCCAAACAGTGACTTTTTCATTGAATGAAACTATTGTTTGCAGTTCAAGCACACAGGAATCACAAAGGTGTATAAAGTGGACGCAACTTGACCCCGATGGTTGACCTTTGTATTATAATACATAATGAAGCACAACCTATTATTGAAAAGGAGTGTACGTAAAACACGAGCTGCACGAGAAAGGAAATATAAATTTGTGTGAATATGAATAAGTATATTGGAAGGTTTTAACTGATCAAATGTAAGTATATATACTTTGATACAGCATTGTATACAAACTAATTCCATATAAATATACACGGCTACCCTAAGCACCCTTGATTTCTATAATGAAATAATCGATATGAATAATCAGCCTAAGGTCAACCATCGCGGTCAAGTTGCGTCTACTATATACTATTATAATTCTAATATTGACATCCATGTCTGTTTTGCGTTTCAGTGCACGGGTTACGGAACAGTCGAATCACTGTAACGTACAAACAATAGTATCATCGCATCAACGTAATACTTTCAGTCATATTTGTTTTAATCAGAACACAAATCGGATCGTATGAAAATGAGTTATAGATTTTTATTTCTTAAATATTATACAGTAATTGAAATATTAAAAAATTCTTAGTAAAGAATAAAAATACTGGATCTAGAATGAGTATAATGAAGTACGCGTGCTATTGGTGAGTTTTGTCATGAAGTACACAGCTGTTAAGGAACTTCAACTTTACATTCAGCTGTATCTGAATATGCAGTCGCAACTCCTTACACACGTGATTAACGTGCAATGTTTTCTTTCATGAATAACTTACCCTCTTCCGTTATCGAGGTGGACAGGACAGGTTTTATTTCTGAGATGCCTAAACACCTCTACATGATGTCTATCCATATTTCCTGGAATAAAATACATTAAATTTTTTAAATATTTTTCAACCAAGGCGCAAAGCGAAAGATACAAATCACACGTGTGTTTACGATAGATATATAAGTGATTTTCAATATTTGAAGACCTGATAAGCGCTATTATTGAAGATAGAAGGGAAGCAACTCGTACCTTATAGTGGTGAAAGCGTTGCAAGAGTTATTAATTTCCTAATGCATCAGATCTCTATTGCCGCAACGCGCAAGGGAGATCACTGCGTAGGAGTTTGCTGATGTAGAAATGTACTTACCCGTCAAAAAATCAAAAACATGAGAATCTATGAGATCAGGGATGAATCTTTTGTAGAGATATGGCGGATTTTTTGTAAGTTTTCTGCAATAATCATCATCTGATTCCCATACAGCTTTTCGTAACTTGCTGTATGATCTGGAAAATAAAGACATACAAGTGGACAAATACATTTCCGTATTCCAAACATCACCAACAGTACAGGCCTAAACGGGTCATAGTTCATTAATGTTTTAATGAAGATCTAAAATAGATGTGGCAATTAGAAGAAGCTGTTGGTTAATATAGGTCCGACAAGTAGTTTGGTTTGTTAGGTCTTGTTAATATTACTTATTACATTGATATAAGCATTTATGTGGTCCTTTGTCATCAGTAAGTGTCTAAGGAATTCAGATTAGACGAAATTTTTATTTAAACTTTAGTGTAATTATAGTACATGTTGGGGTATAAGAGTGTAGTTTTTAGCACGTTATTAGACCAGCTTTAACGCCCGAGTGGTGTTTTGTCGCCAATATGGTTCCAAAGATTAGTCCCACTTTGTTCCTTTTTGCTTTTCAGTTTTATTTATTTGTTTTATGTATTCATGTATATTTGTGTTCACCTCCAAGCAAACATGTTGTATAATGGCTTCTCTTTTCGCATGTTTCAATTGAAACCAGTTGTATGCTGCGAGCAAACGTTGCGGTAGAGCATTTATAAAAAGAAGTAGTTTAAATAGGAAATAACTATGACAATCAATTGACCAGACTGCTTTCTTCAGTATTTAAAGAACATATTCTACTTGCCTGAAAATGACAAAATACAAACTATGCGCTAACTGGGAAATATTCGGCCTTCGTGATTAGATTACTACACATTTGAACTCAAAGCCGTGTTTTATTTGCCAGCAAAGGACGCAAAACTAAAACAAATTTCCATTCTAACACGTTCGAATTACACCAGGAAGGGATACTAATCTGGAATCCTTTTAGGCGTAAAAAGGGAGTAAATCTGAATAGCCAAAAGTAGGTCATTTTGCGAAACGTGTTTTAATCGACAAGACAACACGGTAAAATCCTTCTTCGTTTATATAAAAGAAAATCTTAGAGTGTTAGAATACATTACTAGTATTCAAGACTTGGACTTCTTTAGATGGACCTCATTTAATCATCCATAAAAAGGGCTAGTTCTAAAGAGGTGTCCATTTACCCAGTAAAGAGTTAGAAAAAATAACTGTAGTCAAACTGAACAGTGAACTCTTTAGCTTATTCATGTTACTCAATATGATACGCACAAGATTTGGAATTGTAAGGCCGATGATTCTGATATATTTGTCCAAGATTTTAGCAAGCCGTTTCTACACTACTCTCAAAATGTTGCCCTAGCAATGTCAAGTTTGAGCTCAAAATCCCTAGGGTCCAAGGAAGGATGAGTGTATCCTAGGGGCCAGGGAAGGATGAGTGTATCATCCACCTAGGGTCCAGGGAAGGATGAGTGTATCCCTAGTGTCCAGGGAAGGATGAGTGTATCCCTAGAGTCCAGGGAAGGATGAGTGTATCCTCCACCTAGGATCCAGGAAAGGATGAATGTATCCTCCACCTAGGATCCAGGGAAGGATGAGTGTATCCTAGGGTCCAGGGAAGGATGAGTGTAATCCTAGAGTCCAGGGAAGGATGAGTGTATCCCTAGAGTCCAGGGAAGGATGAGTGTATCCATAGGGTCCAGGGAAGGATGAGTGTATCCATAGGGTCCAGGGAAGGATGAGTGTATCCCTAGGGTCCAGGGAAGGATGAATGTATCCCTAGGGTCCAGGGAAGGATGAATGTATCCTAGGGTTCAGAGAAGGACGAGTGTATCCTAGGGTCCAGGGAAGGATGAGTGTATCCTAGGGTCCAGGGAAGGATGAGTGTATCCTCCACCTAGGGTACAGGGAAGGATGAATGTATCCTAGGGTCCAGGGAAGGATGAGTGTATCCCCATGGTCCAGGGAAGGATGAGTGTATCCATAGGCTCCAGGGAAGGATGAGTGTATCCTTAGGGTCCAGGGAAGGATGTGTATCCATAGGGTCCAGGGAAGGATGAGTGTATCCTAGGGTCCAGGGAAGGATGTGTATCCATAGGGTCCAGGGAAGGATGAGTGTATCCTAGGATCCAGGGAAGGTTGAGTGTATCCTAGGGTCCAGGGAAGGATGTGCATCCATAGGGTCCAGGGAAGGATGAGTGTATCCTAGGATCCAGGGAAGGATGAGTGTATCCTAGGGTCCAGGGAAGGATGTGTATCCATAGGGTCCAGGGAAGGATGAGTGTATCCATAGGGTCCAGGGAAGGATGTGTATCCATAGGGTCCATGGAAGGATGAGAGTATCCTAGGATCCAGGGAAGGATGAGTGTATCCTAGGATCCAGGGAAGGATGAATGTATCCTAGGGTCCAGGGAAGGATGAATGTATCCTAGGGTCCAAGGAAGGATGAGTGTATCCTAGGATCCAGGTAAGGATGAGTGTATCCTAGAGTCCAGGGAAGGATGAGTGTATCCTTAGGGTCCAGGGAAGGATGAGTGTATCCTAGGGTCCAGGGAAGGACGAGTGTATCCTAGGGTCAGGGAAGGATGAGTGTATCCTAGGGTCCAGGGAAGGATGAGTGTATCCTAGGGTCCAGGGAAGGATGAGTGTATCCTCCACCTTTGAAATGCATACGTTGGGAATGTGCGAAACACTCATACACCTGGACACCAAACCGCCATTAAACTCATTGCAACAAGCGATATGAATCCTCAAATTATCGTCTGTTTGTTTTTATCGATTTCGGTTCACGCGACAAGTTGATGCTATTCAGTTAAGTTTAGAATTGTCGATTAACTCACAATTATATAACTCATGTACAAAGACTTCCTTGTTCCCAATGGGTTACTGTCAACTTCCCCATACGACTCTTAAAAGGAGAACAATCGACGTCAGACATATTGTCGTCTATCATTTTTCACGGAAAACATTGTCTATCTAGGTAACACACTTCCAGCCTCTCGACTAGCAGCTGGAGTCTTTATCTTTGAGTAATCAGTTATAATAATAGAGTTACCTTCTATAAGGACTCTTCCAACGATCTCTATCACCGTCAGGTGGTTCGGGCAGCCATACCATGAGTGATCCCTCAATCATATCAACATTACCGCAAAATGAATGTCGACTATCACAGTAATAGGAACATTCGCCATAGAAGCAAAGGTTTCCCACTGGAAAAATATACATATTTAGGTACAGTAGATTCTTGCATGTGTTGTTACAAAAAGTAAACTAGTAAAAGTATTACCACTATGTATAGGGGAGGTGAATATTTGATCTGCGACATATACGGCTCAACACAGCTTGACTAGAAGTATGTTGTTCCATTCATTCAAGTAGGGACTTTCGTCAAATTACCTTTCCACGCTATACTGAAAAAGTGAAGTCAGTGCTTCCATACTAAAATTTCGGTTTGATATATTTGTAAAAAGCTTTCAGGGAAAGTTAATAAGCGCAAACTTTAGTGGATATATTTGTTTGCCTTTGCATGTTTCTTGTAATATATCTGTGGTATATATACTTACATTATCCTATGGTGAAAGTGTACTGATTAAAATTCTATACCGTGTCCCGTAATTAACATGGGACTCTTCTGGTATTGAAATGCTTCTGCAATTTTTATTGAAAACAATTCTAGTTATGTACTTTTATACACGAACATTCTCTATGGACTGTAAATCTTTTTAGATTTTTAGCGGGACATGACGTTGTCGTTTAATAACGTTAACTCAGTTCCGGTGTGTTTTGTATTTAAATTGTTGTTATATTGTGAGACGCCATGATGTAGAGAATTTCTCGGTATTTATCATTTTGATAAAGGCCATAAGGCCGAAACGTTAATAAACTAAAAAGTTAATATAGTTTTGGACTCATTTTATAGTCTGCCATTATTGTTCCTTTTATGTAAAACTATTTAAATGATGAAAAACTACACCAAAGAGTAAATGCGTCCTTAACATGTAATTTCCATATCCAGTAACATGGGATTTCCATTGTATTTTTCTAACTAAACATTCTAAGTATATACGAATAACTAGGAAGCCAATAGATAGATAGTAAAACAATGGGCGGCGAAGATTACAGTCATGTACATTTGACGATAAATGTAGTTTAGATATCAATTTTAGTACAAAATGACGTTTTATATGGTGTTTTGGGGAGATGGGGGATGGGAGTGGGGGTGAGTTATGTCAATTACTGCAGTATTATCTAATGACAACCAACCTATATTCCCAATTTAAAATACCTCGAATAATCTTTGACCTACCAACCCGGTTAATAAGCTCTCATATTGTCGCATCGCCACCTACTATATGCGAAGTTTGAATATTTTTACGTTACGCTCCGGAAAAGAAATATCAAGGACAGATCTGATCTGGCCTAACGACTCATATCATGAGCTCTGCGTATCGTTTCATTGCCACCTAACTTTATGCCAAGTTTGAAGTAAATAACTGGAATGGCTATTAAGATATGCTTCACGGACACATTTGACCATGCTTACACCTAGACCTTTGGCCTACCACTCCAGTTTATGTAATCTGCACATCGTCCTGTATGCCTAGTTTAAAGGCAAAATCTTGAATGGTTATATGATGCTCAAGAAACGAAATATAACGCACGGGCTTGATGTTTCAGTTCACTGTTCACTTAGACCTTTGACCTACCGAAATGGTTCATGCGTTGTATATACTGTCTCATCGCCACCTAACCTGTATGCCTATTTTAAACTCAATACTTGAGCTCAATTTGTGACCTGCCGACCCGGTTCAGATGCTGTGTACATCGTCTCATCGTCACCTACTAATATGCTAAGATTAAAGTTTAGACCCTGAACGGATATTAAGTCATGCCCCGGATGCGAAATAAGAAGAACGGACAGACGCACTACATCCCGTTTTTTCCCAAACGGGCGTATAATTAAAGGTTAAAGCTTATGGATGTACCTGCAGGATTCGATTCGGAAATATGATTTATAACAAAATAACAGACTGGCTTTATTAACGAATCTTACTTTATCTCATGAAAACTTCTTTTATCACCTCAGTATGGTCTTGATTTACTGGTAATTCAAATAAATCAGTGAAAAAACAATGTCATTAGATATAGCCTAGATATCCATGACCTACCTGGTGAAACATAAAATGTCTTTTTTAATTTCCTTTCAGCAAGAAGAAAAATCTCTTTGGTCATATTCACCAGACGTCCAGTTACTGGAGGAACACGATAAAAGCCTAGAAGCCTGAAAAGTCATTAGATATAAAATTGTTATTTCGCACTAGAACAAAAGTTACAGCCTGTCGGACAGGCCTGTAGATTTATGTTACAGGGAAAATACTTCCCTTTCTTAGTAACTGTACAAGTACAAACAATGCGACACAGAGAGATATCATTTAAAAAACACGTTTAATCAGTAGAATATGTTAAAACTCTTTTTTTAAAAACGATAGCAACGCAATAAAATGTTGATTTGGAATAGCAACTAATTTGTCAGTACTTTATTTCTTCCTGAAAAAACAACGTTTTGAATTTAGTTACACTGATTTATGTATTTTCAAATAGACATTGCTATCTGTTCTTAATATTCTCATATCTGATACAAATATGCAAGCATGCTTCTTTAACTTTTTTTGAACATAAGAAGTATGCGCCTAATTAATTATGTTACATTTTTGAAGTAGGTCGAGAAGTAGCACTTCCGGTATTGTATAATTATGGCATTTATTGCGAACACTTTAAAGTAGACACATTAGTTAGCAGTCTTACTCATTGTTAACCATAACCCTGCTAAATTTCTATAATGAACTTGACCATCTTTCAATTTGGACAGTACCATTTACTGTTAAAAGGGGTGCTAACCAAAAAAATATTGACAGAATGGCGAACAGTGCAGACCATGATCAGACTGTACGGATGTGCAGGCTGATTATGATCTACACTGGTCGCAAATGCAGAGTCAATCGATATCGCGTCCAGCATAAGGGTTAACAAACATGACAATGGATTGATGAATTACAATGTTACAGTCTCTTGGAGTGTTTTTTGAAATAAAGATGATCGTAACAATACAGCGAATAAGTCAATAGCTGCAACTTCAGGGTCTGTGGTAAATGCGAAATCATTTAGAGCAGTTAAAGGGTGGTAAACAAAAATAGCAAAGTTAATGTTAGCATTATCATAACAGGAATGAAAATGAGCTGCGCCATGAGAAAACCAACATAGTGCATTTGCGACCAGCATGGATCCAGACCAGCCTGCGCAGTCTGGTCAGGATCTATGCTGTTCGCTAACAGTTTCTCTGATTGCAATAGGCTTTGAAAGCGAACAGCATGGATTCTGAACAGACTGCGCGGATGCGCAGGCTGGACTGGATCCATGCTGGTCGCAAACGCACTATGTTAGTTTTCTCATGGTGCGGCTCAAATATTTCTAACTTCCTGTAAGACAATTATATAACATGAACTTCATTCATTTAGGAAAAAATATGATTTTACTCTAAATTGTTTATATCACACACTTCTGAATGTATTCATGCACGTGCAAATTCATGCACGTGTAAGTGTTAAATTGATGTTATTTCAATGACAAATTCTATAGAAACATTAATGGAAGAAATACCTGTCTAAATGGAACGCAGCAATCTCAGCGTTATGTCTTTCATAGTCGTTGAAATAAAAGTGGTTCGGCAAAGTTTCGTAGTCTCTTCCCCATCTGAAAATAACGTTATATAATACATGTACTTTTGTATTATTGTTGCAAGGAGGTTTAACAGGACTTCAGATTTTATACCATTCTTGAATGCCTTGTACATAAGCCGCTACACCCATCTTCCCGTCCCTATACATCCCCGACCCCCGCACCCACATGCAATAAGTAAAACAAAAATATGGTAAGGAATATGCATTTTAGTCTAAATAATGTTTCCGTCCATTCTAAAGTTTATGGCAGGCATTTGATCGCCCGGGAAGTTGGATCACAGCAGAAGATTGACTGATGTTGGGCATCGACTCATTTAGTGAGTTAGTGTATTAAATGAGTATCAAGGTGCAGCTGATAGTTAACCGGGTACACTGCTGAGAACCGATGATAAATGCACAAATGAACTTGACCAGTATAGTAATTGCGGTGTCCTTAAATAGCACATAATGGGACCGGTAGTCTAGTTGTAAAGGTATCGGCCGCTCAACCCAAAGGTCGTGGGTTCGGGCCCCATTGGAGTCATGAGTCATGACCATGATTTCTCAGGAAGCGGACTTGAGAATGGTTCAGGTAAGCTTTAAGCTTCCATCACAGTTAAGCCAAAATAAATTAGTACAAACTAACTAGCACATAATTAGTCTATCATGATCAAATGCAGTAAATGGGTTACCGCATTGGTTTGAAGACCGCCTTTGTTCCTCCTCTAAACCTCACCAATAACTTCAGCTCTGTTCCTCTCTCCATCATCTCTGTAAGTGAAACATGTCAGACTCTCTTTCAAAGAAAAATTTCATTCATGTACAAATATATTTCTTAGGTCCACACTACTAGTACAAAATCATGCAATGTATTCTAACCCTTACCTTGCTAAATTTCTATAATGGATTGGTCCAACTTTCAATTTGGACAGATTATTTATTTATTTGGGTTTTACGGCGCACCAACACAGTATATTACATCGAAATAAAAACAGGAGGTATGGAATCAAAATTTGCATACCTGCTGGAATCACAGAGTTACAGCAAAACCAAATGTTAAAGACCCTATTAGTCGCCTCTTACGATCATGCAAGGGTAAGGCAGTGGTTCCAATTCTTTTCATACACAGATCGTCCCAGAACCACATGGGGCCAATTTGGACAGTATCACTTGTTTATCAAAGGGGTTTACTGAAAATTGACCGACTGAACAGCGAGCAGTGTAGACCATGATGTGCTGGCTGATCTTGGTCTGCACTGATCGTAAAGGCATAATCACTTGCCGCCAGCAGGCTAAAGGCAAATCATAAAATGCTCAGTTCTACTTCATAAATGTACTGATTACTAGCATTATATAAATATACAAGATAATTACTTGCATTTGTATTCTAATGCATGTAAATATATTTTCCAACGATCAATAATTATATCCTGGACTAAGTAGAGCATAAGCAGCCACTACAATTATAGAAGTATAGATAATTAAGCCGATTAAAGCTAATGGCATATATATCATAGCATGTAATTTTCTCTAATACTCAGTAATTTCAACTCTGACATTTTATGTTACTAATTACATATGTATGCACTAGCTTTTGTTCATATCTCTGGGCCCCGAAAAACAATCCGCCCTATAAACGGACGTCAATGATTTGATTTGCGCAAATCTCACACTCTAAAGTAAACAAATTTTGGAAAATATCGCGAAACAGGCAGTTGTAGATGGATCGATCTCTATTTTAGTCGCGAGCGAAGCGAAGAAAACGCTCGCGACTGGCTTCCAACGTGCACTTACCGATAGAATCAAACTCGTCTGTTTCCATGTCATACAGCAGTCCTTCTATGGATGGGTCTAAAGGATCATAGAGGGCTCCAGCCCGAACGTTATGGTGAAATTTATAATAGTTGCTCGTTCTTTTGTCTCTGCAAATACAAAACATTTAATTATGAAAATGGTGTTCACTTGTTGCTTTAAATGGGTATCTTTATGTCAGTTTCCCCAGAACTGAAAAGAACCTTTCTGTTGTTAGTTTTAGTAAACAAGAAGGAATTTAAAATAGCTTTAAGCGAGTTTTGCGCAATGTCTAAATATGAAACAGCCGCACCACTGAGCGGAGCGTAATTTGCCTACAGTGATATGCCTACCAAGTCTTAGAATCATAGGTCAAAGTATTCTAAAGTTATTGTGTGGAAGCTAAATTGCAAACACACGGATGGGTGATCGGCACCATTAAATAATACATCTATCTGATCACTTCTAAGTTTGAGAGACATATGTTTCTGCACCAAAAGTGACTGTGACCTTGACCTTTGACACGCTGACCTCGAGATGCATTGTCCAAAAATCACTAGGTGTTATTCACTGCCTATAACCAATGTTCCTACCAAGTTTGAGGGGCATATGATACTGTACCAAAGTCACTGTGACCTTGATGTTTGACAATCTGACCTGAATCAAAACGGTTCTTTATTTCCAACTGGAAATGTACCTGTAAAGTGTTAGGATCGTAGGTCAAATCACTCTCACACTACTGAGAGGAAATTGTTTGTATTAACAGTCAGTGTTGGTTTAAACAATATATTTATTTTCCAAATATGCATTTCATACGAACATATATTAATGTGACAGGACTGAGGAGTAAGCTAAAAGCTTGTATTAAAACCTCTTTCCTGTACTTCCACAGTCAGTGTTATCTTCACCTTTCACCATAATTATGCAGGCAAAATCCCTAAGGGTCACCCACTGCCCATTGACAACGTGCTTCACAAGTAACAGACTCACAGGGCAAGGGTTTCTCAAGACATTGAGCAGAAATTGTTTGTAATAACAGTCATGGCACTTCTTTGCATTTCTTTGACACACTGGTATCTAAATCAATAGAGGTCATTCATGGGCAAGAGCCTACAATGTTTGTGGGGCTGCATGTCAATGCATTCTCAAGATACTGAGGAGAAACGGTTTTTTGTATAAACGGTCACTGTGACCTTTACTTTTGATCCACTGACAATATATAAAGCATTATGGATATGCATAGAAAAGGGGCAAAATTACTGCCAACTTTGAGAATTGAAGGTCAAGGAAATATTGCGCTGAAACGGTTTTTGCACTACAGTCAATGTCACCTTTACCTTTACCTTTACCCACCAGACCTCTTATATCATGTTTGAGGATTATAGGCCAAAACATTCATAAGTTGTTAAACGGAAACGATCTTTGTATTAATAGTCGCTGTTTGGCCTTGACCTTTAACCTACTGGCCTCCTAGTCAATAGTGTTCATGTACTGTCTATGAACAATATGTACACCAAGTTTTTGGACCATACCTCAACGCATTCCCAAATTACTGAGCGGGAACGAAATTGATAACAGACGTTTGAACAGACAGGCGCATGTACAGACAAATAGAAGACACACATAATACGTCCACTCGATACGGGGTTTTATTGATCAGTAGGGGGCATGTCCTTTTAAGGATATTTAATACATGTATATAGCTATCATGGCATTTTCAAAACCTTTATTCTACGAAATCTAAACAATGTTTGCCACTCTTAAAAGGAACCCTGAAATATATTCAATTATTAAAGTAAAATAACGGATTCAAGAAGGTATTAGGTCTTTAAGAAAGTTAGCTTTATATATAAAACTTCAGTCATTATTTGTTTTAATTTCGAAATGCAGGGACCCGCTTCACGAAGGCTACTTAGGACAAAGTTAGAACTTAAGTGCAGGGTGATTCATTTTTACGAAGATTCTTTTAACATAGTCGGGTTTTCGTAGAACCTGACTATAGTTACGGTATAACATTGAATTTAGGACATCATTTTCAAAATCATATCGAATTATGTGAAATAGGCCGCGTGTCCTGATTATGTATTTCTGATTTCTGTACACTTGTCTTAACGTAAATATTTCATAACTTTACAATATACCCTACTACGAAATAGAATAAATCACAAACGTATTATTATTAAGGAAAAAAATGCATTTAGTATTTACGACAGTTTCCATGTGTCTAGTGGGAGGAGGAGCTTGGATCTTTCCCTTGAACGTCTACCAAGCTTCAAGACCATCTCGCTGAATTTTGTCTCTCGTAGCGACTCCTTTGTGTAGCCAAATCTACTGAACAGTTCTAGCTTTTCAAGCAACCTTCATTGAAATAGATGCAAAAACAAATTGGTATCTTAAAAATAAAAACAAAAGGCTTTTACCATATAACTGCCAAAAAAAATATGCATTTATTTTATTGAATCCGAGATTATTCATATAATATATTAAACTTAGACAAAAAATATATCATTCTTTCGAAAAACAGACAAGATGATTTCCAAGAAATGTATATTTAAGACTTCCATCGAAATACCGAAAAAAGTACGTGCTGTTAAAAATTTTGGATTCGCTATAAAGTCGTTTTAATCAAAATCTACCTACAACGACGTATAAAAATAAAATGTTCCCGTTTTCAATGGTATGCAAATAAAATACTTGTGAAAAAAAAATCTTATGTACCTTTCCACAGTTTCGTCAAACATTACTGTTAGGTTTGCTAAAGTCTTCTCACGTGAGTTATCTCCCCTGCTGTTACTGTAAAGATGATCTTTGACGTCATCTATATTTTTCAGGCTAAGATCCGGCCTTTTACTGAACTTTCGCAGTCCAAGCGCATCCTGTACAAAATGATTTTAAATTTTGATAGCATTATCTTGTGTTAAAGGGACAATAAGGGCACCTCTAAAAAGGACAGTAGCTACGCTTACGACCACCGGACCGCTAGCTTAGAGTCTGGTAATAGTTCTGTTATAAGCATGCATAACTGTGTTCATTGTACGAAAATGCCCCAAAGTGGGATTTATGTACATCGCCGGAAGAAGAAGAAGAAGAAGAAGATTTTTTGTGCTTCACTTGACAATTCATTATGATTTTAAAATGCCATTCAAATCGGAAGTTTATGATCGGTGAATGATGCATGTAAAGATAATTGTACAACTGTGTACAGATGTTTGACTCGCTGCATTTGTTGAATAAAAAGAAATGTTTTACAGCGTTTGACAAATTATTTCATATATTTTATTTGGGATTTATTTCAGATGTAATAGTCCGGAAAACTAGTAATTTTTTTAATGTGGCGGCACACAGTCAAAATTGTTATTTACTGAATGTAAATTCATAACTTTCAATACAAATAAACCCATGTTTAATGTTAACTTATTTAAAAGTTTCAAAATATCAAAATACAGGCTTTTGTTCAAGTTTGCGTGAATGATGTGTGTGTTTATTGAATAAGATGTAAAATGAACTTCAACAAGAATAGTCATGCAAGTTGTGCAGCTGATAAATCGAAAGGCCTAGAGTTTGCTCTTGTCTTGGCGACTTTTTTATGACGGTATGTCTGAAGTCATTCGATATACAGCTCTTGTATATGTGTGAAGGTTTTCAGTTACTTGCGGGTCGATGGAACATCGGTTTAGTTAACTAACCTTCGTTTAATAACTAAATTGTGGGCGGCAAAAAGTACTGCCGGTGTAAGTACAAGATGAAATAAACATGCAGGTATTTATGTTCAGTACATCCAAGTTATGCATTAGATGTGACTCAGTAAAATAGATATTACAATCACAGCAAATACAGGTCGTCAGGACCAGTCAGTCGTATTTTCTACCTAAATCCTTGTCTAAAATGTTAAAACTGACAGTGTATTTGTGTAGGGTTTGGGGAGAGACTGGCCACACGATTCAAACAAAGACGGGTATTCGGATGTTCCATTAATTCAGGTAAAATATGAATATATATGGAAGTTCTTTAAAACCCTAAAGGTATTCTCAATAGCAATATTTCATTGTATGAGAAATATGCTGGATCTCGAATGATATAATGTTATAGAAATATAAAGGACAAAACTATCGCTTTTGCATTATGTTTCACGCACTCTTCTTTATTTCGTAGATTCTGCGTGGGGCAGTCTAAATTTCAGCTATTCACAGCCAGGTCTACCCACGAGGAACAGAAGACAGTGCTAGCGGTTGCCAAGCAACGTTATTTTGCGGATGTAATTCTCTCAGCTCATCGCAGACATAAGTTTGTATACGAGGACAAACCTACAGAGATATATCCAGACGGAATTTTAAAATATTTGCAGCATATGCAGCCGAAAATCCAAAATACTCTCTGTTAACAGCAACAGAGACTAGGCGTCCGGCGACCGGAAGCGTAGATACTTTCTCTGGGAAAAAAGTTATTAATGGTAATGAAATATCTATTCTGTTACAACTATTATGTATGCAATCATGAACATTTAGTATTCTAGTCTTCTTTAAAGGTAAGACAATATAATGAATAACACACAAAGATATCATCATGGTCATACGCAAAAAGAAATTAAGATAGAATTGGGAACCATTTTTATGGCTGGTACTATACCTGTGTGGCAGAACTTGTCATTGATTTATAGCTGATAATAGGTTTATTCTATTCAAGAAAACATTGTTATGAAAGAATAGGACACGATAAGTAAAACACACTGAAATAAAAACATCATATGACTACTCGATGCAAAAAAAGGTTTGTTTCATTAATTAGGCACATTCGGTATATAAACACGGGAACAATTACCTCAAAATGACCTTGCAAGGAACCTAACTTCGTGTCATAGTATCTCAGATCATCGTCGCTGGAAGACAGCTCGGCCAACAATAAAATGGTCACCACAGTAGTGAAAACAATAATAGACGCTACAACTATTCGTGCTTTGTGCTTCATGCTACATACCAACTGTTTTCCTGAAACAATTATAAATATAGCTGTGACTAAAAGTTTGAGACAAAAATATCTCATTGAATTACTAAAAAAAGACAGAACAATCTGTGAATAGTATCTAATATGAAATAAGGCACAGCCTCAATCGGGAATCGATCCGACTTCAACTCATCCCATAAGGCAACAACACAACACACGGTAACGCCCTCTAACTTCATCCCTCATATTGAGTAGTGTCGAAGATTATGATATTTTCAGTCTTGACGGGAAATAACTCGTGTTTACCGCTTTAGTCGTTCGTTTTCTTTTCAGTCATTACAGTCCATCAGCTTGTTTGTATCAATTTAAAAGTAGATTTTGGAATAAAAAACAACACTGCACATATTTGTACTGATGTGCAAGACGTTTCGGTTCGGGCAAGTTATGTGAACGCTTATTAGGCACAAGGAAAAAGCGTATTCTTAAAACAAATCCGAAGTCAGACACTCTGTGCACGTGCCGGAAGTACACAATTTTTTGATTCGATAGCATATCTCGTTCATTAAGTCGCATGATACCGTAGAGGGATCGATCCGCGACGAAAATTGATAGGATCGATTCCCTATTAAAAAAGTTTGACACATTCTATAAACCTATAACGAACACATTTAACATCAAGTCCCTCCAGGGCTTTACATATGCATGGACACCAGAAATATAATCTAATCCTATAACAAAGCACAAAATACATCAAATAATGACAAATCTACACAATGTTCTGATAACTGTGTGTTATATAACTATAATTAATGTAAAAAAAGAATGTACATACTATAACGATTATTCTACAACATACAGCATAATGACAAATCTACATAATATAATAAAGGATGTACATCAAATGATAATTCTGTTAAATACCATGAAAAAGCTACATAATATAACGAAGAAAGTGCATCATATAAAGATAATTCCGTTGAACACCATAACAAATCTACATAATGTAATGAAGAAAGTACGTCGTATAATGAAATATCCACTAAATATAATGACACATCTACAAAATATAATGAGGAAAATACATTATATAATGACAATTCGTAGTACATATAATAATACAATAGAAAATCTACGTTTTAAAGGATGCATAACGATATGTCAACATAGAATAATATGGCAACCAATATATGGAGATATATATGCCATTTACCAAACTGAAACATAGCAGACAGCTCCGGTTTTCCATATGAATCTTCGAATCTAATTCCACTTTGGCGTAAGGATTCAAATCAAATGCAAGAACTCCAAAGCGTACTTAAAATAAATACTTTAATCTACAGAAACGCAAAATAAGAATTAATACACTATCTAAAAATCCTTTTAGAAAAACGGTTGAAACGAATGCACGTTATAATCACGGATGAGGTTTAAGTGAAATGTGAATTATTCCCTTCTGAATGATATAACAATAAGTAGAGTAAGATGTTCTTCCCTGTAAGGCAGATTTTAAACAGAGATTTGTACTAGGCCAAAGTATTTAAACGTGGCTTTTTATTTCAGTAAATATACTCACTAAAACTGTTAAATCTTCGTAGACATTTGACTGAAGGCAAGGCACTGTAAAATCTCAGACTTTGCTAAAAAGTGACCGTTAGTCTGTCGCTGACAAAGCCCTGCAGACTGCATTGGAGGTGGGTGCGAGGGGTAGGGTGGGGGTGGGGGCAGAAATGTTTCTCAATCATTCTATGGGTGTTGCTGCTTTTGACTGCGTCCACTCGTAGTGATAGAAAGTGTTATTCATTATCTAAAACCGTACAGACGGTTGAATTTATGTATCCGAACTAACACTGTAATTCTACACGGTAAAGTCTTAAATTTTCTTAGACACAAAACACGTTTATTTTGTTGTTTCTTCGAGAATTTTAAATATGTAAAACTGAAATAGATACAACTTGAAAGTAATTTATTTCTTATACTGGCGCATTAAAATAGGCACAATACCACAGTTATTTGCCCTTGGTTGACCCTCAATACGGAAGTGGTTACGCGGAAAATAGTTCCTTTGTTTGACGGTGAATATTGGTGAATTTTTGAGTGAAAGACCTGCAATAAATGGCATGATTTAATAGAGGAGATACGACATAGTAGGTACATATACAATTTGGCAGAATGAGAGTGTCAGAATATGCATAACATGACTGTTTTGCCTGTTTGCGGCCATCTAGAGAGTATTCTTCATACGCATGTGATTTGGTTCAAAATGGTGGAAAAAAGAGCAGGTCAACCCAATGTTTACTGTGGCTGGATTTTTTTCTCTTGAATAGTTCTGTTGAGTTCAGGTATTTTTATGGGGGTTGGAATGCATGCAAAATTGCTATAGTGTCCAGTGCCTATATAGAACATATAGTAAAAATAACTGTGGTCTTAGGCCAGAACAATAACAGATTCACAATATTTGTCTGCTGCCCGAAAACCATCATTTATTAGGTGTGCGTGTGAGTGTTTCCTCTTTCCTTTTTTGTAAATAATATCTAGCAGTCTAACAGCATATACATTGATTCATTGATTAAGCAATTACAACCCTGAAGGATAAAGCTGTATTTAAATGTAAAGACCGTGCTCTTCCTTTCACCCATTGAGCTAATAATTACATTAAGGATGTACATTATAAAAACAATCAAGTGGTTAAAGTGTATAATTAATTTATCACGGTAATGTAGAGGAAAATTCGCGCTAGATTTTTATCCTTATTTATGCGTATGCCCTTAAGCCACGCGGTTACTTAATGAAAATATCTCTGATCTTTCCTTGTTTTATACATATTCTAAAATTACCGAATGTATCAATACTTTCGTCACGATGTGTTAACAATTAGCATTTGAAATTAAGATCAAACTTAATAATGCTGTTATAATGTGTTATTCACTTAATAACAAGTCCGTTTTAAAAAGTCACAAAAGCACAGAAAAATGCATTTCATAATATCATCTATCAAGAGATGGACACAGAAATAAAATTCGTTCGTCCGGATGTCCGTCCGTCTGTATTTCGCAAAAAGCACTTGCTCTAGGGTAATTAAACATAAAATTAGTGGTACATTTAACAGTTTTGTATGTATAGTAGTGCGTCTGGGGTCCTTTAACTTAATAAAATATTGCTCAGCATGTGAAGTTCATTCTCATTCATCAGATGTTCGACATGGTACCCGAGACGGGGTACCATGGTAGACATCTGGTTTGCGAGAATGGTGAAGTTGTACACCTGTTGTTTTATTTACGATGCAAACAACACAAAAAAGCTCTTTCAGTTTCTTTTATCTTGCGTTTGTTGATGATGATTTATATTGCCCATACACCCCTTCCAACCCCGGACAGGCACCCCAACCCCACCACTGACAACCCACCCCAAGGTAATATGAATGTATATTTCGTCTGGCATGATCAGGTTGTAACAAATGGACCGTACAGTGACAGGAACACAATGTGTCCTGTGGAGACACATCTAGTTTTTACTGTTAATGACTGAATTCTTTAGTTTATAAATCTATTTCTTGTGAATTTTGTGAATAGACTGGTGAGATCCTGTGTTGAGCGAATTTATATGTTAGTAATATACTGCGTTATGTTACTTGCAATGTGTTGTTTTAAGATAGGAGACAGATGATTTGGTAATTATATATCAGATCACTTGACAGAAGTTAAACAAATATTAAACCTATAGTTAACGAGGGGTATGGCGGATTGTTATAGTGGTGTACAGTTAGATGGCCTGTCTGCACACACCGTAAATATGTGACATGATACCTAACCCAGTCATATTATACTGACACTGGGCTGACCAGTCCTAGCACCATCCTCTTAATGCTGAGCACCATGCGATGAACCTACCAGTACTATTTATTTACGTCTTTAGTATGAAACGGCCAGGGATCGAACACACGACCTCTCGCATTCGAAGCGGGCGCTCTACCACTATAGGCTACCGAGGCAATCCCCTCGCTTACTGGGTGAATGCTCTATCGAGTGAACTAATCGGCTACGTACACAAATGCTCCTCTTTTTAGTGATCAAGTCCCATATCGTGTAACTTTGTAAAACATAGAGCATCAAAATACTATTAGATATAAACAAACTATGATGTACCTGCAAATCCTCACTGCAAGTAACCTAGGTTTGATAATTGCTGATTACATTCATGATCTATATATTATTCTCTTCAGATATAGAAAAGGCCACCACACCAATCCATCAAAACAAACAACCTGAACAGAATAAAATAGAATTATTATGACTTGTATATTATAACATATCATCAACTGTGAAACATTTCAATACAATATAGACCAACGGCACTTAACGGTATTATGTTAACTAAAGCTTGAATATCAAAAGGAACATTGATAATCCATAAATGAGCCGTGCCATGGGAAAACCAACATAGTGGGTGTGCGACCAGCATGGATCCAGACCAGCCTGCGCATCCGCGCAGTCTGGTCAGGCTCCATGCTGTTCGCTTTTAAAGCCTATTGGAATTGGAGAAACTGTTAGCGAACAGCATGGATCCTGACCAGACTGCGCGGATGCGCAGGCTGGTCTGGATCCATGCTGGTCGCAAAACCACTATGTTGGTTTTCTCATGGCACGGCTCAAATGATAATCAAAGTAAGGCAGACTGTGTCCCAGTGTAAATTTCTAATATTCAAATCTTCAAATCATTATAAATTTAATATGAATATTGTTTAACTTGTTTATTTTTCATATAAATTGTACACTAAATTGTACAAATGAGTCAAATTCGAAATATTAATTTAATTAATTTAATTTAAATTATAAGATAAATCTTGACTACGACTGTGTTTTCAATATCGCTTTTAAACGATAATGTTTGTTTTTCACAACATCATAAGTGTATTAATTTCAAGGAATATTGATTCCACTGTAACATCCAATAACTTCAAACAAAAAATGTAAACGATACTGACACCAAAATTATATATGAGACATTTCTAGAAGGTAATGGCGGTTAAGGTGTTATTGTACGTGTAGTAATAAAAGATCTATCCAAAAAAAAACGGGGTGTCACACAAGGCATATAGTTCTACAGGTTACGAATGTTCTTGTAAAATTTTGCATATGAATCTAGCTTTTTACTTACAATTAAACACGTAGGAAAATGACAAGAAAAAAAACAGTACAAAACAAAACCCAGATAAATGATATAGAACGTGATTGTCTAGACATGAAAGCGTATTCAAAACTCTATACATGGAAAAAAGGTCACTAGAACACTCCGGGTTGCAGTAATACAAGAATTAGGAAAGAAAATCTGTTAAGACAACATGTTATAACTGATGAAATTCTGACAGTTTCTACGTAAAATTCATCGCTCAAATAACATTTGTTCAACCCCTCTGATAAAGCTATAGCCAATGTGTTTGCATCTATACGTCACTACGCCAGAGCCACTTAAAAGAATTTTACTCATTAACTGAAAGCCTATAGAAACTTGAATTCTAGCATATACAAAAATGCACTTCAGTCCCATTTGCAAATCTGACACTTAATTAAAGCTGAAAAACTTGAATTCCCTACCGGACATTAATAATTCCCATAAAAGAAGTTACTGATAATAAAAAAAATGATGTTATTATACAAACCTAATGTGTCTGTTTGTTGTGTGAATATTGTTTTGTCTGGTACCAAAGTCAGTTGCCGCACGATCAGAGCGTATCGATCTATATCCTTCCTGAAAACATCAATACATGAATCCTTAGAACATCAATACATTGTCTATTAAACACGCCAACAAACAAATACACATTGTTAAATGACTAGATGTTATATCCAAGGCTACTGGGCGCCATTAAGGAATGCAAATCTCCGTAATGTTCCTATAAGCACATATAAAGACATAAAACACTGAACTAAATACAAGACTGAACATTGGCGGTAAAACCCAATAGCTAATAATGGCAGTAATGCTGTGGTATAGAAATGTCAGTATTAACTCATGTTAATGAGGGGCAAAGATTTGCACTCGGATGACTAATGAAACAAGCTTTAAAGGGACTTGTCTCTGAAAATATGTCAAGCTTTAAAAAGGGAATCAATAACTATAAATAGTTATAAAATATAAATCAACGCCATAAAGCACTGCTCAATTCTTTTTTCACAATAATATTTACTGCATCATTGCTTTCTGAAACCTTACAATGCACTGCACTGTACTGTACTGTACTGTACTGTACTGTATTCATGCTATTGCACAGCATTGTTGAAGTTGTATAATAGATAAAATGATATCATAGCGATACTCGATGTAGAAATTTTAATATGTATAATTTTGTGAACTTGTGAGAATGTTCATAAAGGCACTTTAAGTAAATATAGGAGATATTGTAAACATATTGGAAGGGGTATGGGCGAAGCGTATAAACATTCAATCTAAAACATGCTCATATAGAAAAAATGGTCATTATCTACCACTACACTATTTTTCCCGCTTTCATTTCTATTTTTTTAACTATAACGTTTTTGGTCAAGAACTTGTCTGAAGATATTCAAAATATTTCTACCCCTGATAAAATTATCTTAACTGTCTATTACTATGTAAGTTGTCCAAGTAGTCTGACTTTGCAAAAATAATTTACAAAAGGTAATTTACGTCTGTAACAGTTACAAAAAAAAATCTACTCCCTGATATTTAAGGAATTTCGTGTAACTAAAATGATGAAAAATGACCTTCACACTGGTTTATTACTACCTTATGTTCCATGTTGTGGTTAGTTAAGGAAATTGCCTCAAAACATGTTAGAAAAAGCAATATGGTTTTATATGTTGTTTTTCAACTAGCCTAGTTACAAACCGAACATGTCGAGGTAACTTGGCCCAGTTTTATTTAAACATGTTTATTCAGCTACACGATTTGACAATTGCTAGTACCACACGTGCCTACAAAATGAACTGAATTGAAAGCAAAATCTTCCACTTATGAACCAAGACTTTGTTTAATATCTTAAAGATGTTTAAACCTGGTTTATATTTTTGCATGCGATTGGATTAAACTGAGAAAAGTTGGTCGTTCATACATAAAGAAAATGCACGAAATCCGTTGAAAAACCTTTTATAATATTATAGTTGCTCACAGTGCGAGAAAATCCGTACCCAGTGAAACACAACACGCCGCGACACACATATATCCGAAGCTCGTATTACACATCCAAAGCTGTATTAGATACTTAACACATATACTGGCAGTACTAAAAGTATCAACTAAGCAGATTTCTATAGACAAGTGTTTGTTCTTCTTACATCCAGGAATTAATATTTTACCAAATTAAGATATAAACGTTTGAAAAAATAATTGTAAGACTTTATTTTGTCACTAAAACCGTGTTTATTTACGTCTAGCGAACCTATTGCTTAATTTATAATTTTAATGGAAACGCTTAACCACGTACACATACACCTCGAAATTACCATTTTTTTCATCTTTTGCAGATATCAAAAATGTACCACAACCCTTTCTGTTTCTGTAACTTATTCATTTAACGTCCTTGTGCATGTCATCTAGACATAATTATGTCAGTTATAAATCACTGTCCGTTCTGGGGTCAAAACACGGTATGGTCAACCTCCCACAACTACTTTGTCACATGCACAAGTTAAAAAGCTAGAAGTTAGAGGCTTTAAAATTGAAAAACAGAAAGGGGTGGCCAGTTGCGACATGACAGTCTCTATCAATATATTTTCTAGGCGGTATTTTGCTTGGTCAAGAGGCTGATATGTACATACTGCACACTCAATAAAAATAAATATTGTAAAAGATAAAAATGTGGCAAAAATTAGTCGTCCTACTAAGGTCAAATTACATCATTTAGTAAGTCTATATATAGCATTTGCATCAGTTGTCTCTCATCGATGTGGGTTCGAGTCTCACTCGGGACGTTGAATTCTTCAATTGAGGAATCCATCCAGCTGACTTACGGAAGGTCGGTGGATCTACCCAGGTGCCCGTTTGTGATGAAATAATGCACGGAGGGGCACCTAGGGTCTTCCTCCATAATCAAAGCTGGAAAGTCGCCACATGACCTATAATTGTGACGTTAAACTCAGCAAAACAAACTAATATATGGTATATGCAGGAAGTATGCTGTGAAAGTCATGTTTTAATTTTGTTTGCCAACAAATGGTAAATACTTAAACAGGACAATATAAAAGTGTATATATACAGATGTAAGGTTACCACGTCGAATATTTTCTATATACATGTATCTTCAACCATGAAAATGTCAATAATACTCGATGAGTTTAATTATATTTTAACATTGTGTAACGCATTTTAAGGTTTTAGACTGCCCGTAATTACAATCGGTAATTTCAGTCTGAAGAGACAAGAATACGTAATAACACGGAAATTACCGAATGTCATTACGGTTTCACAACCTTAAGCCATTAATCGCTTAATACAAATACCCGTAAATAGTGAACCAAATCAATAATACCTTGGCCTAATCCACACTACCAGAGAGTTGACAGGGTAAATAAATAGTACATCCGCGTTAACATAAAATACCTTTAAGCAGTTTGTAAACGTACATATACAGTTTGTGGTGGTGGTGTCACATCTTATTTTACATCTTAGATTAACCACTTAAATGCATATGCAACATCACACATGACATGTCAATGATATTATAATTATACAATGCACATGTATAACATTATACTTAAATATTAAATTGAAGAGTATAAGTAAATTATATTTAACTTACCTCGACAAGTCTTTACTGAGCTTTCTATTTGATCTTTCTTGTTAAACTGTGTTTTACTGTAATTACTATCCCACAATTATTATGTGCAGAAATGCGTCTAAAATGTTTAACCACTTTAACTATTTACGGATGACTGTTAAAGCCTTTGAATGAATGTATAGACCGCTGTTACTATTTTGTACGACGTTTAAACCCGACAAGCTAAAGGCTAAACATATTGGTTTCTTCATGTAGCTTTTTAATGTGCTTTATATATGTTGTATAAATGAAATGGTTACACAGTAAAAGGATGTTGATTTTATTTTTCGTGAAATGAATTAATGCTTTTGATATGCTTTTAGCTCAGTTATTATATAAAGCTTTTTATATCATTTTTAACCAGTCATTTATCATTTTAAAAAAATCTCTGCCACAAGATTATAGTTTACATGGTCCTAAGATACAAAATATAAACAATGCCCGCTGGGCCAGTTGTTTTCCTTTATCGTAAGATCTTAAACAACACACTTGTTTTCGCATTATGTTTGTAAGGGTAGACGCATACTCGAAAAAATTCACCTTTTAAATTTCCGAAAGAACTTTGTTTCACTGAAAGATAATTATAACAAGTTTTGTATAAAAAATGTGTTTGTCAAGTCAAGATCTTTACTAGTTAGAATATTTTAAACGATATACAAACGAGGACGAGTGTATCTGTCCAGCTGTAGATAAGAAACCATTGTCGTTGATTCAGATTTACAAAATCCGATTATTGATTTGACAGCATAAAATGTATAAACAGCTGTGTTTTAACTTTGTTTCATGTATCTTTGTGTCCATATTTCTCTAAACAAACCTGATATGTGTATTTGAAAACAACCTGCGTTTGTTTAGTTTGGCGTGCAGATCCCGAGTACATTTCAATATAATAAGTGGTTCTGGGACCACAAAACATTACTTTAATATTCACCATCAAACTTTGATTGACTATCACGCAAATTCAGGTCAAAGAGAAGTAACTCAATTTCAATAGTCCCACGTGGCAGTGATTTGGGTTGCGGGCCTTCTAAAACTATGAAAAATTTACCGACCGTCACTTTCAGCCGACACTTCGGCAGTATTGTGTTTTATATTTTCATGAACATGTTCTACTGTAAAATGCATATTTCTCAGCATCAGTCTATTTCATTTTGGTCTGTGTTTTTGAAAGAAGACAATAAATGTTCAATGACACTTTTAATAAATCGGAAGGCCTATGAGGCACTTTTTTTATAGGAATACTGGAGGCTAACTACAGCAGCCGCATTTATACACTTTGCTATGGCATAAACACGTTACAAATGGTTCGATATAAACACTGACTATTATACAATTAAGAGGTAAGTTCATTACTTTCGGGGTGACTTAAATGAAGAAATATAACGAAAGGAGTGGTAATTTGAATTTTGTTGCAAGATCGGTGCAATGTTTTACAAATACTAAATAAAGGAAATGCGGATTCATAGTAATCAGATATTTTTCCCCTAATATTTTATGCCATTTGTTTAGTGAAATCACATGAAAGATTGTGCTTACTTTTTTGATGAAATAATTGCAACACTAATTAGTCATGGAAGCTTCGGTCTTACACCACCACTTTCATTTCTGAGCTGCTTTGTCGTGTTTGTTTTTTTTTTTTTTTTTTTTTTTTTTTGACTGAATATATTGTTCTAGTATTAGACAGTACTTGTGATTTTATTCCGTACTGTCAATGTTTTCAAAGCACTATTAGTAAAATAATATGTAAAGCAGCCATTTGAGGATTTTTATATAATAACGAATAAATGCTTTTTGGATTGTTTATGTCTCAGTAAGAGGTAATTTAAAAAACAATCACTGCCGGACTATGAGTGACTGAATACAGAGAGAAATAAGAGCACAATTTAAGTGATTGTCAACAGGTATATTTCTTGCAGTTTTATCATAGGTCTTTCATCCTGAGTAGGGGGCATCAAAAGTTTAAATGTTAGGAAAGGCCCATGACCGGAAACATTACAATATATATATATAGAAATTCAGTTAGTTCCCCCCTGACCTCCATTACATTTTACCTTATTTCCTATTTCGTTATTTCTGCTGTAAAATTGCAATTATTCTCATCATTAAAATTTGCTGAAAAGTTGCAAATAGCAAAAGAATTCTTTACTTCCATTTAATTATGATGTGTTCGAAGTTCATGCCATCACTTTCTGGAGTGACCCCAACGACTGTGTGGTGTCAAAAGTAGAATTTTTGAAGATTTGATTCTGATTCAAATTTTGAAGGGAGCTACAAATTTGGTATAGATTCAAACTGATCTAGATTGAAATTGTGAAGGGAGGTACAAATTCGGTCTAGATTCAAATTGTAAAGGGAGGTACAAAGCTGATCTAGATTCCATTTGATGTAGATTCAAATTGTGAAGGGAGGTACAAACTTGATCTAGATTCAAACTGATCTAGATTGAAATTGTTAAGGGAGGTACAAATTTGATCTAGACTGAAATTGTGAAGGGAGGTACAAAGTTGATCTAGATTCAAATTATGAAGGGAGGTACAAATTTGAGCTTGATTCAAATTGATCTTGGTTCAAATTGTGAAGGGAGGTAGAAAATATACTGAATATCAAAGTTAATACGTGTGTAAATTTATGCTATATAACATAACTGAATATTCAAATGGCTTATTTTAACTGCAGTTTAATTATTTTCACGATGATTAAAGTGTTTTTATTCCATTGTATTTTTACAACAGTAATAAAATGTATCATTACTGCTGTAGAATGATTTTCACTGCACATAAAATGATTTTTCGTCGCAATTGAAATGTATATTCACTGCAATAAAATCTATTATCACTGCTATGAAAATATATTTATAAGAAAGGGCAGATAATGTAAGTTCAGAAAAATATTTGACTGCACTGTAAATATTAAATTATTATGAATGAGTTTTGCCAGTGTTTGATTTTAGCAGCAGTAAAACCAATGAAAAGAAATATTCACTGAAGTGAAAAGATTTATACTGCGGTAAAAATATTTTTGTTATGGATGGCCAACCATGTTCGATAGAATTACAGCTAATGGCTTCATGTTTAAAAACAATGGGGAGATTTCATAGTCAAATTGTAACGAATCATTGAATTACACATCTCTTGCTGCTCGGTTTTACACTGACCTGAAAAGCATCAACTTATAATACAGTGGATCATATTAAACTAAACTATTTCATATAAAACTGCGATAAGACATGCCGTCACAAATCAGTTCGTTTTACACTGCTCGCAACCGATTCCACTTATTCGCCATTTCGTATTACACCAAGCAGTTTTAGTATGCATCAGTATGCATTAGAGTGTGTCAAAGTGTAATGGTTATTTCATTTTTACACTGCACTTAGTCATTCTGCGTTTAACTGCTTCACATTTAGCAATACGTTGTTGGAAATAAATCAAACATTCAATAAAATCAAATAATGTCATCATATAAATGTACTCATTCAAAACACGACTGCTAGCGGATAGGCCGTTTTCCCTATTTCACATTAATCAAAACAACACAAGAATCTTCTTACAAAATCGTTTTGAATTTGAAATCACTTTTAATGATTGTAAAGATCGTTTTGAAAGATTCGTTGACTTAAAGCAATGATCAGAATTCAAAATAGTTTTTACATCAATACAATGTTTGCATGTATAGTCTAGATATATGTCCAAAGGACACGGATGCCCCCAGCTGTGTGAGTCTTTAGAGTGATGGCACCTTGACAATAGAACATGTACGACTGGAAAAGGGTATCCGTCTTGAATGTGATACGTTGAATGTTTGTGCAAAGTTGTTTGAACATCCATGCATGCATAAAAATGTTACAGATCAGACAAGAGAATTCACCTTTAATCTTTGACCTTTAGATGTGACCTTGACCTTTAATGTAGGCGTAAAATTGTTAACATTATGTTTGTGACATTGACTTTAAGGTAGAGATATGGGTATTTTACGCGACACATCTTACAGTGAATGATTCTGTCATTTTGTTTGAATATCCATGTTCTGTGCATAATTTACAAGAAAAATTACTATAAATATTTGACTTAAATATGTGGCCTTGATCTTTGACCTAGTGATCTAGATTTGCATGCGATCTGTCGTCCTGTACATGTAATTGTGGTTATTTGTGTCAAGTTATTTCAAAATCTAATGATGCACAACAAAATTAATGGTTTGGGGCAATTTTGTGCATAAAAACGGGCGGACAAACGAACACATGTACGTACACGTACACGGACAAGGGTAACACTATATACCCGCCCCCCCCCCTCCCCATTTCTAATGGTCGTTGGGAGGGGATAAAAATATTCCCGGACTACCGTGCTATTATCGTCCCTGGTACAAGGGTGTCATGATATTTTTGTTTTCTTTCAGAAAGCAGGCTGCAGGCCAGTCCATTGTCCATCAAGACAGTTATTTGACCCATTTGGAATTTGCAGATGCCTGATCAGGTTTTGGTACAATCTGGTATATCTCACCCTAACTGCGGAGGAAGATATAACAGGGGTAATACAGGAGGATATCACCAGTACTCTGAAGTCGCCATGGCCAAGGAGCTGACTTTTCTCCGACATAGAATATGAGGAAACTACTTCCAATGTGAAAAACACACGCCTTTTGGTCATATTAAAAAGACATGTAGATACGGCACGCCCGAGCTATCTAATAGAAACTGTGAATAAAATGGTTAAAAGGGAATGGTCACTGGAGTTAAAGAGCACAAAACATGTCCTAAAGTCAGATTTTTCGACCGTAACACTTAGGCATCATCAGATTTTATTCGATTGGGTGACCGTACTGAAAACATAACAATGATCCCAAACTATATCATGATTTACAGGGACTCGTTCACATTGAGTTTGTACGTTGGTCAAATAATCACTCGTTTGTATCTTTGTAATCAAGTGGAGTTAACTCGGTCGGAATTCATTTTGAGCGAAAGCAAATAGGTACTTATTTAATGTTATTACGCGACGCTACATGTTTATTGGTGAATTTACGCTCATATTGAGCGATGAGTTTGAAGGCTTTCTCGTGAGAATCTGTGTTGAAGATTCGGGATTATTTGAGGTCAGTGTAGCGGCCATTTTAAATTGTATTTGGGTTAGCTTTGCCACATGGTATAAACGTTGATGTAATCGTTTTGCCGTTTTCCCCTTTTTAGAGAAACTAATTAAACGGACACAATTCAAGGCTCGCACTCATTTATGAAGTAATGATGAAGTAAACGCTTCTCGTCATGTTATCTTGGCTGTGATATTTTACCGTCATAGTAAACGCTTCCTTCCATGTGGTCTCGAATTTGATATTTTACGGATGTAGTAAACAAATTTCTGTTATGCAGTCTCACATTGATATTTTACCTATGTTGTTAACTTTTCATTTTATGTAATCTCGGCTTTGTACTTTACCAATGTAGCCAACACATCCCTGTCATGCAGTCTCAGATATTTCACTGATTAAATAAAAGCATTTTAGTCATGTAGTCTCGGTTTGATATTTACTGATGTAGTACACACATTTCAGTCATGTAGTCTCAGTTTTGATATTTTACCGATGTAGTACACGCTTCGTGTGATGTAGTCACAGCTCTTATACTTAACCGATATTTCTTTAATCAAATTCAATTCATATGATTGATCCATAAAGCTTCTAATAACAAATTTTTGACTATGAGTCCGTTAAGAGATGTTTTGATAGTTTTGCCGACATACTGAATATAATTTTTATACAATTAATTAGGTAGTTGACTCCTTTGAAGCACAGTTACCATTGAATGCAACCAAGCAGAATAATAGCAGACCCGGTTTGATTGAATCTGTTCATGAGAGGTTATGAAATTTGCAACACTTTTCAGGAACACTGGTTAAGTTAACTGTGCTCCGGTACATAACTGAAACACTTGAAAAACAGCGTTTAACCCAAAACAAGCAAACAAAACAATTAGGATAAGGTTCTTTTTACATTTACAACGGCCCTAGATGCATTTCAATAATTTATATTACGATGTGAAACCCTTTAAAACTCTTAGAGTATGAAATAGCTAAGAAAATTGAATTCAGTTTAAAACATGGGGCCGCTGACTTCAAATAACTTGCCCCTCATCGATGTAGGTTCGAGCCTCTCTCGGGGCGTTGAATTCTTCGTGTGAGGAAGCCATCCAGCTGGCTTACGGAAGGTTGGTGGTTCTACCCAGATGTCGTGATGAAATAATGCACGGAGAGGCACATGGGGTCTTCATCCACCATCAAAGCTAGAAAGTCGCCATTCGACCTGTAATTGTGTCGGTGCGACGTTAAACCAAACAAGAGTGTCATGGTGACCCTATATTGCTCACATGTTTAGCTTGGCCTAGGAATCCTAAGATAAATATTCTGACCAAGTTTCATGAAGATAGGGTCGTAAATGTGGACTCTACAGTGATTAAAAGCTTTTCCTTTGATTTGCGTGGTGACCTAGGTTTTAACTCCACATGACCCAGTTTCGAACTTGGCCTAGGAATCATCAAGATAAACATTCTGACTATGTTTCATGACGATAGGATCATAAATGTGGCCTCTAGAGTGTTAACAAGCTTTTCCTTTGATTTGACCTGGTGACCTAGTTTTTGATTCCACATGACCCAGTTTCGAACTTGGCCTTGAAATATTCAAGATAAATATCCTGTGCAAGTTTGTATCAAATCAATGCATAAATGAACCCTCTATATGGCTGAAAGGGTCAGAATAGAAAAGGTTGCCCCTTTCAGGGACAGTAACTCTAGAACCCATGATGGAATCCAGCCGATTTTCAAAACAAACCGAGATCTTATAGTGACTTAAGTTGTTTGTAAGTGTGGTTAAAATCAAATGTAAATTGTCACTTCTATCGTGTTTACAATGTAAAAATTAACAAATTTTGTCTCTTTAAGGGGCCAATCAAGGAGCGTAACTATGGAACCCATGATTGGATCTGACGGATTCGTCATAGAATCCAAAATATATTGTTGTTAAAGATATTTTGCAAGTTTGTATCAAATCAAATGATAAATGAAGTCTCTATATGGCTGCAAAAGCCAAAATAGCAAATTTTGGTCCTTAAAAGGGCCATAACACTGGAATAAAATCTGGAAAGTAGATCCCTCGGAAGCACCGAGAACAAGGCAAACAGTGAAAATTGCAGACTCGGTTTGATTGAGTCTGTTCATGAGCAGTAATGGAAAATGCAACACTGCCCACGCCCCCTAGCACCAGCTTTAGCAGTATTCAATCTTCAAATCTAAATGAATTGAAATCAATGATCGCGAAGGACCAGAAAATATAACAACACTGAGATGAAGTCGGGGCGACTTTTTACGGCCGCCACACAGCACTTAACACCCGCTGTTGTGAAATACATGTAAATAAAATCTGGAAAGTTGATCTCTCGGAAGCACCGAGAACAAGGCAAACAGTAAAAATTGCAGACTCGGTTTGACTGAGTCTGTTCATGAGCAGAAATGAAAAATGCAATACTGCCCACGCCCCCTAGCACTGGCTTTAGAAGTATTCAATCTTCAAATCTAAATGAATTGAAATCAATGGTCCCGAAGGACCAGAAAATATAACAACACTGAGATGAAGTCGGGGCGACTTTTTACGGCCGCCACACAGCACTCAACACCCGCTGTTGTGAAGAAAATAAAATCTGGAAAGTAGATCCCTCGGAAGCATCGAGAACAAGGCAAACAGTGAAAATTGCAGACTCGGTTTGATTGAGTTTGTCCATTGAGTCTGTCCATGAGCAGATATTTTAAACGCTTTCAAACGTGTGTGATCGTGACGCACGCAACCTTACCTTAAAACTTAGCAGCACAATATTTGTCCACATCATTAACCCTTGTTCGTCTAATGGAGTGAAAAGAAAACAATTTCCATCGACTTTAATTATATTTCAGTGACTTATCAAAATGGTACTTAACCAACCTATTACTTTCAATTTCTCTTCTGAGTACCTACAGATAAGCTCAATAAACTGGACCTTTTATATTATCAGAAATACATACGTTAATGGGATAAAGAAACATACGTTTTTTACAAAACATGCACTAGGTTTTGTTTTCAGTCATTTATAATAGCATAACGATGTAAATGTTAATTGGGAAACACTTGCTATCGTTTTCAGCCAACCTATTCTATTCTTTAATTTCTTAAGCGTAGATCAAGGTTGTTGCATGATGATGATACATATTTAAAATAAATTGTTTAAACAAAGCCGAAGAGTTCGAGGCAATATATCATGTACCTTAATCAGTTATATACGCAGATTCAACGTATCTGGATGACGCCGATCTACGGTAGTTTCGAGTTAGCCCAACAATTATTATGGTTAAGAGTGCCTAAAAGATAAAGTCGGTAAGAAAGATTTGTTTCACATGAAAATCAGTTCCGCTTGAGTAGTTTAGAATATTTACTAAACCGTAATAAAAGTGTGAGGTCACCAAAAAACGTCAATTTAAAGAATTGCTTCCAAAATGCAAAAATTCCGACATTTCTAGCCAGTTCATGAAGGGTAATAAATTCTTTAAATAAATCGCCTCCAATCAAAATATTAGCAGACTCAGTTTGAAGAAGTCGGTCCATTTGAAGTAATGGAATATGCAATATGTGTGAATACCTTTCACCCCTACCACCTAGCGGAGCTCTGTTATACATTAACACTGATGGACTCCAAGATCCTTAAGGACCACATACAAAGTACAATGAAACATTTCAAGGCCACCACAGGGAACTTAAATGCTGCAGATGTGATGGCTAATAAATCTATTTGCAAATCATTTGGAGACATACAACTAAGTAAAATTATAGCAAATTGGTGTTTATTTAATTTGCTCCTGAGGGTATTGAGAAGTGCACCAGCTCTTATGCCGATGAATCTATTTATGCGATTTTATGTCACCCTTATTTTAGTGCAAGGCACCTAGTACTAATACATTTCTGATTCAGAATTTTGATTTCCTTTTCCCCTTTTGCACTTTCCAATAAGGCAGAAAATTTCCCCAGTGAAAAAAATTCTTTGGTTCCCCATTCATTGTATGCACATGAACACCAATGCTTTATATCAATGTATTGTCCAGTATTTTGTTTGTAATTTGAAAATTTTGATATTTGCTGGTTTCGATAAACAATCATTGTGTGGGGTAGAAAACTAAGGACCAAGAGGGTGAAAAAAAAGCAATATGACATGAGGTATCTCATAACATAATTTTCTCTACAAGATGGCACTTTTCATGTGATTGTCATAACTAGATGTATATCCATAGGACACAGGTGCCCTCCCCCGTTTTCTGTCACTTGGCATGGTTTCATGACGTTATGTGAAATATTTTTCAGATGTTTGCAACATAAAAATTCTTTTGTATTTTTTACTAAGCGAAGGACCATAAAATATAGTCCAGCTGAGTGAAATCCCAAAGGGAATACCAGGTGCACAAGTTCAAACGCTGTAAAATAATCCACACTAGTTCAAGTATATTTTGAGATACAGAGGGCACAAACGTCTATTTGTTGACTAAGTTATGGGCCATAACTCGTGTAAAGTGAAACAAATCAAAACTCAGGCTCAGGTCCATAAATTCACCAACTGGATAATATTCCTATGTGGTTTCATGACTTTAGGAAAAATATTTTTAAGATATATGCAACATAAGCTTTAAAGCACGTATGTGTCTTTTTCACTAAGTCAATGACCATAACTCCAGTCTGATCGAGTGAAATCACAAACAGAACACCAGATGCGCAATTTAACGTGCTAGATAACAATCCCCCAGTGTTTTATGATTCTAAGTCAAATACTTATAAGATACTGTGACAAAAACATGTATCTACTTATGCATATTTTTGACAATCAATGGTCTAATTTACCAGTATAGATAATTAATTTGGACAGAATCATTATGTCTTTCATCAACTCATCATATGGAGTGTAAATTACAAATAGTAATATTACGCTCCCGTTAAACTTTGGATTTGAAGCGTGGACATTTTTATTAAGGTAGCAATACAATTTCTTTATTAAAGAGGTTAGAAACCCCATCTCTAAAACGTCATGGAATTAAACGTTAATGCCTTTGCTGAATGCAATATTTTTTCCACTGCGTTCGGAAGGTTTAGTACAGATTTAAAAAATGTATTTGACAATTTAAATATTCAAGTTCCTTTTTCAGATTTTAATTTTCATTAATGCCGCTCTCATGACAAGATAAATTTTCCTTCAGATCATGTTGAGATTTTTTTGGCCGTTTTTTTTCTTTCTTAAATTCCCTTATTTCTTTTTTCCCACTTATATTTTTCAAAGTTTGGTCAACTAATTTTTTTCTATATTGGCCTGTCTCATCTGCATTGTTTCGTTTATTTCTTGAAGTTGTTTATAATAAAACATTTTTCTATATCTGCCATTGTATTTAGAAACTGATCGGAACTGTTATCAATAATGCTTATGCTTCTATTGTAGAGCAGTTTATATTTGGCTGTTGTTCAATTTACCCATTAATCTCTCAACACAAATTTTATTCTGCGGACAAGCCGCTGCATCACTTATTAACTTAGATAAAGGCAATTTCAATTCTCCATCAAGAAAATCAACAAATGTTTCTCGCGAATAACATTACAAAATCTAACAACAAATTGTCCTTTTATAATATGTGAGGATGTACACGTACGTAATGTGTTCAAATTTTCATTGACCGGTTTGATTTTTTAACCTTTGGTCCATACATAACTTAGTTACTCATTCTGTATTAATTTATTAGGCCGTCTTCTACATCTTTTAATGTTTTCATTAAATAAAGTTCCTCATCCATGGAAAATCTCGTATAGCACGAATAGTACAACTAATCACATAAATATTGTTTAATGCATCAAAAATGTTTTCGAACCATGTTTTACGTGATGTTAAAGCCCAAGCAGTCTATAAGTTTGTCCTTCAAATAGTATGTTTTTGATGCATTTTTAAATAATGTATTAAACCAATTTTGTCGAAAATGTTCGATTCGCACTGAATGTACTCTTTCATTTCTGATATTTTATCAGAAGCGGATCACTAGTACCGTCTTCAAAAGGTTTTGAAACATGCCTTATGTTTGACACTGGATTAAAAGCTACAAAATATTAATCGTTCTCTTTCTGTACTTACGCAGCTTATTGTTTGCAGAATTCCTGAAACTGCAGCATCGGGTAAACTGAACATTTAAAGATATTTACTTCAACATCATTTTTGCCTGAATTTTTTTTAGCTTTTAACTGTGCCACACCTGTCAGAAACACAGTTCTTCGTTTCGGATAAAATTCAGTCTCTAATATATTGTATTACCTCCTCAATGGATTCTACGTATGTGTCAGCTTTTTTACCTGAAATTTCTTTAAGTCTTAACAAAAGTAACATAGCAGTATCTGCAGTTGTTAATTTAATACTCTAATAATTATGTCCTTTTAAATTGTTGCAACCTTGTGTATTGTTATAAATGTAGAATTTTAAATTTCCTTTAATATTTGTACTTTTGATATAATGCTTCATTCAGTTTGACAATTTGTAAGAGATATTTCACACGGGTATATATCTAACTCAATGTTTACCAGTGACAAAGCTGCTGAAATTACCTGTGGGATGTTTTTCAGGCTAATAATCTGACTGACTAAACAATAATAACAAGAAATATCTTTAAAAATGATGGTCAGCGAATTGTAATAAGGAAAGAAGTTTATGAAATTTTCATCTAACATTCATCTTTCATCTAACATTTTTCAAATTGCAAAACTAAACACCGCACTTTAACAATTTAAATGGTTCTCTTTTAATTTTTCGCAAAGGTTTCGTAGGGTTGCAATTTTGTTTCGTTTATCCTTAGACGAATAATTACAGCAGTAGTTTGATGAAGATTCATGAAGCGGTTCATGAGAAGAGGTCATTAAACGTGTTTATATTTTTAGCTAAATTGGTCCCTATCCCCATTTGTAACAAAATAGCAGGAGACCTTACGATATTGTTACACATCGAGTTTGATAAAAATCCATTACATTTTAGTGGTTAATGCAAAGAAAGGCATATCTACTTTTAGCTATAGTGGTCCCTAATAGGGCCCAAGTTCCTATATAAATAAATTTGGAAGAGGACCTTATAATGATGCTCCAGACCAAGTATGACAAAGATCCACCAAGCTGTTCATGAGACGCTGTATAAAGGCAATTCTAGTTTTAGCTCTAGCAGCCCCTAAAAGGGGTCAAATGTCCCAGCTGAACAAAGTTGGCTGCGGGCCTAATAAAGATGCTACAAATCAAGTTTGATTAGAATACATGAGAAAAAATCAATTAAAGGATTTTTTATTTATTATTTTTATCTATTTCTAAAATAGGCCAACTCATCCCGCTATAACAAATAGCATATTCGCTATTCATAAATCTTTGAACAATGACGTCACACCTATAAAAAAGTGAAGGTCAAGCAAAACATACATTTGTAATTATTTCAATATTTCTGTTTCATAAGCAAAGTTTGACCATAGTCATATCACATAGATAAACTGTATGCAGTGTACCTTCATTTCAGTGTAACGAGATTCAATCATTACATAGCATATATATAATAAAACAGATTTCAACTGAGTTCAATATTTGCATAAGATACTAAAGAAAAATATTCATATATAATAAATCAGTTAAATAATTTATAACAAATATATCAAAGCAAACAAGTAGTCATTTTAATATGCAACCTGAATAAGTCACAAAAGCAAGAAACCTTTTCATATACAGACGACAATTGTAACAAGGAAAATCTTTTAAAAAGCACTTCTCTACATAAAAGACTCTTATCACACCCTTATTCATGTGATATGCAGACCGTATTCAGCTCTTTCTTTAATTTGATATATGTTGGTATTGAACAGGTTTTTATCATATTTATTAAACTTACTTATCATTTTGAGATATATCAATATTCTTGCTAAATATACTGAGCCAAAGTTAGCTTTAAAACTGTGAACAGCGTCATTTAGGATAAACGCTTTGTCTACATTTCACTCAGCGTAGCACAATCAACAGAGTGAAAGAAATTGACACTCTCGTCCAATCAGACAGAGTGTTGCATAAATATTCCATTTTGATAAATTATCTATAATGCGTTATCAAGTAGTTTGATTTGCAAATTGAAGTCACGTGGCATAGGTAACGAAAACGAATTTAGACGGCGTCGCCGAAAAAATCTCTAATTTCATTTTTTGATTGCCTTCCTTGGTATATTTCTCTTGTTTCTAAGTACTATCTGTATCTGCTATTTCTGATTTCAATATCTCAATTTCCTGTTTCAATGATTTCATTTCACCGCCTGTAAAATCAAACTGAATAGTTTCATTTTTTGTTTTCTTTTCATTATCTTTCTTAAATCGGCAACAATTAAGTCTTGTTTGATTATTTTTGAAACATTCCGATTCAATGACTCTGCATGGATAGTTCTTAGCCTTGTTCTTAGAGGAGTAACATCTGGATTCAGTTCACGAATGACATTATTTTGTCGCTAAAATCCTTCCATTATTTCCTGAACATAACTCACAGGAATTCATTTTGCAGCAGTTTTTATTTTTTTAGTGTTAGTTAGGTATAATGACTTTGTAATTCAGAAACTGTTCATATTCAGATTTCTTGGTATAGTTCAATGCTTTTGCTTTTTTTGCAACAGTTTTATGAACATTGATTATAAATTTGTGGGACTTAGTTCCTTTTGTTCAGTTTCGAACAAGGTTTACACTTCTTATGTACTTTTAACGCATTTTGTTTTAGTGGAATCATATAAGATTAATAAGTCATTGTTTGGTAATATGATTTTGTCATTTTGGCAATATCTATTTCTACCTGCATAAAGCTGTAATTCAATCAGTAATTGATACTTTTTCAGTATCTATTTTTTTTTTTTGTTATTTATAAGAATATCTTGCCAACATTTGATGTCAGTAAGTTTGTACCAGTTTCAGAGTATTTATTTTTATGGATATTTAAAAAAATGATTTTTCGCCATAAATATACAAGATACAAGATACAAGAAGCTTTATTTTATATCGGATAACTCATGAGCTATTTTCCGGCAAACATATATAAAACAGAGATTAACAATGATAAAGCAGCTAAAACGGAATACATAATAATGTGCTTGAGCATGTTGAAACATGTGTGTGTTAGGTAAGATATTAAGAGATTTAGATTAAAACAACTAGTACCTATGGACGGTTTAAAGTATACATAAGACAGTTTAATAATGATAATAAAAAAATCATGACACTATAAAAATTTATTGTTAATACTTATAACAATAATAATATCATAATAATAAATAGTTCAAGAATCTTTATAGAAGTAAAACAGAAAAGTATAAAAAAAAGATAGTAATAAAAATTCGTAGTTGACAGTTGGGTATTGTGACACGTGTATGACAAAACCTAGTCCCCTGAGTAAATTTAAAGTACTTTTATCCCAAAACACTACCGAAAGAAAAGTGAAAAAGGGGGAAAGAAAGGACCTGAAATGGTCATACACAGTACCACACCCTGTCATCTACCATATTGTCACAAAATTAAGAGCAATATGTTATTTAAAATTACTGTAATCTATTAAATAGCTGCTGTATATCTGGGGTTTCTTTGAAATGTAACCTTTGACTTTGTCTAATGTCAGTTTAAACATATTTATTCCCAAAATAAAGTACACATATTGATACATATGTCATACTGTGGTGAAAGCCAAACAGGAAAGGATAAAAATGGAAAGAAAATGAATCTCTTACTTTCAGATATGTATACCTGTACATGAGTAAAAATAGTAAATATGGTCATGTTATCCTGACCAGAAAGGTCTGAGTGTCAAAATAGAACAGTATGTAAGTCAATTACGAAATTCTGCAGATTATTGAGAAGATCGTTTCGACAAAAATTAAAAATTCTGCATTCAAAAATGAAGTGAAAATTAGTTTCGATCAGTCCACACTGGCACAATGGTGTGGGAGATATTTTTAGGAAAAGATGTTGAAAAATCCATAAATATTATCAAGTCTAAAGGAGTGATTCTTTTAATCTACAAATAATGTGTACATTTACAAACATTTTTCAATTTATAAATTGGCAGATATAGTGTACGAAAACTGTAGAATGACATTAGTCCTCAAAATTGTAGACTAGCTCCAAAACTATGATATTTTTTTAATTTTTATGATTTAATGTAGTGAACTGAGCCAGTCTATATCCTATGTCCAATATCATAGATAATTTTAACATCAGTCCTCTTAGAAAATCTCTAGAATAGACTGGCTTTTGTCTCTATGAATACAAAAAAAAGAAAAACAATCATAGAAATATGTTAATTATCAATCTAGTGGCTAGTCTATCAAAATTGCAGTGTCGTTTGAATTGTTTTACTTATGGTTCATGGATTTTGAAAACGTCCTTCGTGAGATTCAGTAATTTCTGTTGAATTTAATTTTGCAGAAAAAGGCAAAAAAAAAAAACAACAAACAAACAAAAAGCAATCAAAGTCAACAAAAATGACTAAAATTCACAAATGACGTTTTTAAAAACCATGAAAGAAAATGTAATGTCTAGAATTTGATCATAGAGATATGGATCCATACTTCTAGAAAAGTCTATAAGATTTTGCCCATGAGCAAAGACCTTCTTTTTACAAGATATTGTTGGTTAAGTCACACGTTAAATATTCTTTCAAATGAAATATCAAATATTCATCCAAAATTTGAATCAAGATGGTACACGGATACCAGCGTTCACTTTCTTTCGAAACTTAAATAACCGAGGAACACCAAATATATCATGCGTATTCGAACTGACACATTTCCTATGGAAATAATTACCTATTTTCTGTGCTCATTTTATTTTTTGTTCTTCTGCAAACGTTTTCACCTATGGCTATAAACGTGGTTATTATGTTTTATTCTAATAAAAGTTTCGAATTCGTTTTGGTGTAAATATATATTAAACTTAATTGCACCAAAGTCATTTTTATAGTATTTGTGGAAATATTTTAGACTGAAAGACGGGTATGTCATTTCATTTCAATGACGAATCTTTAATTAAAGGATTTAATTAAAAATAGTTATTACTTTTAGTTAATAAAACGAAATTTTTAATCTGTAGTCAAACCAACTAATTATTTTCATCAATTTCAATGCTTATCGAAACGCTTATTTGCCTTATATCAAAATCTTTATTTGAAGTTATATTTAATTAATAGACTGAGATTTTAATCTAGCTCTAACGGAAAATTTAATTAATAACAATTATTTTAGCAAAATTGTAATATAGTCAGTGCGAGAGACCTGTTGCATCGCAATGAAAATGAATATAACATATTCTGACTAAATGTCCTTTATGGAATATTATGATAGATTATTACTATTTAGTTACACGAAATATGAAATACTCGTCGACTATCATAGAATCAAACTATCATCATAAGCGTACATGCGCTCTAGACATTGCTAGGAGCATACAGTGTTAGCAGAGAATATTGAGCTAAATGCAGCGTTAAGGATGAAGATCGTATCTCTTGTCTAATTATACCATACTGATGAGTATGAGCAACCATATATTGATTGTTGAGGTCCACCAAATAGTTCTATATCCTTTCCGCAGCCTTAACGTACTAAAACGTATTAGCGTCTGATGGCAATTTTACGCTTCCGTAGAAACAACATTTATTACACGAAACTTATTTTGAAAATATTTCTGAAATGTCTAGGTCTGCAGCTCTCAAATACGGTTATATGTTACATCTGAGGCATATACTGAAACTCTCAGACAACATCAAAAATGACATTTTGAGCGATTTGATGAAGTTCCAAAATTATAAGTGTACCCTTGGTCCGTTACGGACCCCTTTGGGATTTCTCTTTATACAGAGCTCAAATATTTTTTCATAGATTAAAAGCTGACATGCTGTACCAAAGCCCAGGTAATTTCAATTCGTAATAAGTGCTGAAAATTGGCTCTCCAATAGCAAAAAAAAAAAAAAAAAGTCCACGCGCATACATTTAGACGGGGTGACCCCTGCGCGTGACCCCTGACTATCTACGAATCGAAATGCGGCTTTCGTTTTCAAGTTTAGCATTTCTACTTTCATTTTATTTACTTCCGGAAATAGCGGAAGGTCGAGTGACGTCATTTTCTGTGTTGTCAAAAACATACATATGCCTGGCCAGATTGCATAAATATGTGCTGGCCGTCCTAAGGATATGAAATGAATTTACTTATTGATATCATACTCATATAGTAAGCATTTTAAATTACAGTTGAATTTCATCGCCTTATTCACTTTACTAGATGACAATAAGATTGATTACTAAACTGCCTTTGACCAACGTCATTTCATTTCTTTTCTTTTCGTTAAGCTATTGTTTTCAATATTGTGGATTTCAGACATTTACCATGACAAATATCTTACATTAAGGTAGAAGTTAAGAACCCAGTCATTTAATGCGATTTACATAAACAGCATGAGTTATCTTAAAGAATATATTTAAGAAAAAAATTATAGCAAACGAGTGCTTAAACACTATTTATGCACGATGGGCAGTTATACGTCGGGCGTAATAATTTCACGAGGGCGCAGCCCGAGTGAAATTATTTGTACGACGTATTACCGCCCGAGTGTATAAATTCTGTTAAAACACGGCTTTGCTATAAATCATTTCAATTCTAATATGCCTTTAATCTAAAACAGTAGATAAAATACAGTAGCGCTCTTTCTTGGTCACAACAAAAACTTGGACTTCACCGCACGTTAACGTGACGTCATTCTAGCGTAAGAGTGTTTTAACAGAGACAAGCATATTAGAATTATGCATAAACCAAAACCAATGTGTCCTTCAACTCGTTTTGATCAGTATCGCCTTCATAGTAATCGGCTTTGTCATCCATTCAATCAAAGCATATTTGGTCATAAACCAACGTAAGGTTTGTATAGATAAACTTGCTAATTTGGTATTATAGATATCTGCAAATATCAATAAAAAGAAAAAGGCCATACCAGTGAATGTGATCTTATCTTTATGTTTATGTACAATGCTTACAACAATGGTAAAATTATTTTATCATTAATGTGCAAACGCAGTTATTGGGATATACCATAAAGGGATAAAATCAAGTTACTGGGTTTCAGTATACCGTATATCAAAGAGCAAACAAACAAAACCATACAAGACTTTAAAAGAGGACAAAGGTCAACATTTGAATAAAAAATAAAGTTTAGTTTACTCTTTACCTGTATACATATTCCTACAAAACAACTTATTTACTTTACCAGGATATTTAAACATCTTTCGTCCATTACCCATGGCACATTATTATCTGCTTAAATATAAAACAATCAAGAGGACGATAGTGACTCTAAGTCGCCTTGAATATGTGCATGACACACTGTATTATGAATATGTTAACAACTGTGTTTTGTATGAAAAACAAATATATGCTGAAATACTCAAAGACAAAACAATCAGAATATATAGTCTCTTTGACATTGGCCTTGAAGTGTCTAGACACACTCTTTATCACTTGTATTAATTACGGTACATGTAGTTCCAAAAAGAATCAAATCACATTCTAAATACATCAGAAGGATCTCAATCATTGTGAGAAGTAAAAGAAAAAAAATCAGTTTCATAAGTCAGAGCAGCATGAGTCATTAAAATCGTAAAATTTATATCTCCGTTAACAAACTCATCTCAAATCCATCTAGGTTTTTTTTTGTACATGCCTCTACACCCTATTACACTAATAAAGTCTACACATTTCGCTCTATATTTTAGTATCTGCAACCTTTATTAACCTATTGCACAATATGTTTGTCAGCTTGAGGTCACTTTCAAATAACGAGTTAACATCATGGTCAGAAATACAATGTACTAACAATGATTATTCAGAATTTCATGACAGAATTTAAAAAAAAAAATTACATTATAGGGATATTACACGATTTTTTTGTTTAATAACGTCTGCAGAGGTCGTGTGATTTGTTGGTTCGACGTCACCAACACAGTCCAAGGCTTCTGCAGACGTGAATACGCAAAACAAATGTGCATTGCCACTGTTCTTGTATAAACTATGACATGAAGACTAAATAAAGTGTTTTCGTAGGTGAATACTTTACGATTCCGGCACGGTTTTATTTACCTTTCTGTTGTTCTTGGATACGGTCAACATGTTTTAAATATCCGTAATGGGGACACACAAATCAATAAGACTACCGAAACATGTATACAAGGTTCTTATAAAATTAGTTTTGTTTTCTGTTATTAAAAAAACATGACATTAAGCATATCCTTGCATACCAATGAACATTTCGGTAAACGGGAACACAATGGAGGAATAATGATTTTCCCTAGGAGTCGCTGTGTGTACGAATTTTTTCAACGTAGTTACCTACTTCGGAGATTATGTATTCTGTAAGATATCAAATAAAATCAACTGGCTGACACTTCTAAAAATCGTAGATATGATTCCTTGAACAATCACATAAGTTTCATCACAGACGCTTGGGGTCAGGTGAGCGGCTCTGGCCCGCAATAATCTCTTGCTTTTCCAATCTATTTTTTTTTGCAAATTATCATACCATAAGTACTTCAAACAATTATCTAAACGATTAAAATAGTATTTGACGGCGTTTTGAAAATGCCACCAAATACCATCAAAGCACTAAATACTACAAGATGACAAACCATTCGCCATTGTTTACATGTAAAACCCTAATTCTTACCTGGTTTATGATCCCAATACGAAATACACACATATAATTCTGGTGTTGATAAATTCAGAAGGGTGTAATCGTTCTATTGTAATGCATGCCGAAATCTCGTTTTGTCCACAACCTTCATATTTCTTCGAAAACTTACACCCGTATCGGTACTGTCAACGAAAAAGCATCAATTTTCGACTGTACAAACCGTTCCACAGTCAAGGTCGTCCTGCTTAGAATTTTAACCGCAAAATATGAATGTATTGTGGCCAAAAATTTGACCAATATTTTGATACAACTGTAGCGTGCGGATGCTATTTCATTCAGCTCGATTTAAATTATCAAGTCTATATAAATTTATAAATGCAATAAAGCGCATACTATTTTCCCACGTGTAAACAGAAGGAAATATAAAATAGAGTAAGTTACAAGTTATTTCAAAATTCTGAAATTTCTATCTTGCTTAGTCGTGATCAAGGGGTATTTTTTTCTACAGCACTGAATGGTCATAACGTTATCCTCACTTGTCAAGGTGGCAGCGGTAAGACGCATGTTCTAAAATTGTTAGCTAAAGAACTTTTATCACGTGAAAAGAATGTCTCGGTTACTTGTAGCACCGGTATTGCAGCAACGCAATATGAAAATGGGCAAACTTTACACAGGAGGTGCGGTATAGGAGAGGGTGGTATTCCCAAGTCTGAACTGAGCTAGTTAATTGTTAACGACGAAAGATATAAGGAAACAAGGGAACGTATAAAATCCTGTAATGTTTTGTTCATTGATGAATGCTTAATGGTCAGCCAGAAAATGTTTGAAACCGTTGATTTTCTGTGTAGATCTGTGCGGTCAAATGATAGGTATTTTGGGGGTATCCAAATTATTCTTTCTGGTGATTTTTATCAGCTCCCTCCAGTACCTGACGACTTGTATGGTGAAACAGGGAAGTACTGTTTTGAGTCAAAATACTTTTTTGATGCTGTTCCTCATATAATTTGTCTAAAGACAATTTTTTGCCAGGAAGATTCAGATTTAATATGCTGCGTAAATGAAATTGAAAAGGGGACTCCTTCAAATAAAACGCTTGCATACCTGAAGAATTTTGAAAGGGATATAACTGTCACTGAAAAAAATATTCATCTTTTCTCAACAAATTTCAAAACAAAATTATTCAATCACGATAAACTAAAATCAATGCCAGGGCCAGTCAAACTATATTATTCAAAAGATGAAGGTGACTCTTACTACCTAAATAGATTTCAAGCCCCTGCTATTCTAGGGCTTAAAATATATTGCCCGGTTATGCTTGTTGTCAACCTCAGTGAAAGTCTTGTGAATGGTAGTACTGGCAAAGTCAAGGAACTTACTGATGATCACGTCACCGTGCATTTTAACAAATGTGATAAAATTGTAAAGTTAAATCGTCATTTGTTTACAAAAATTGATCCAGTATCAAGGCGTAAACTTTCAAAAAGATTACAGTTCCCTCTCGTGTTATCATTTGGTATTACCATCCATAAATCACAAGGTATGACTTTAGAATCAGTTGTGTTGTAGATTGCGAAAATGCATCTATACAGGTCAGATAAGTGTTGCACTTGGGCGTGCAATGTCTCCAGAAAACTTGCAGGTTAAAAACTTCAAAGTTTGCTTGGTAACCGAACATTCTCCTCAAGTAAATAAATTTTATAAAACAGAAACGAAAAAATTGTGTGCTGACTTAAGTTGTTGCAGGGGTGTATATATTCCAATAGAAATTCAGAAAGATCTTTTCACTCCCTTTGATACAGAACTTCAAGACTCTCTGTTAAATGAGGAAAATCATGATGATGATTATTATGATGATGATGATGATGATGATGATGATGATGATAATAATTTTGATGATGGTTCTGATGATGACGACAATGATATTGATAGCGACAAAGAGACAGATTTCACCGAGCGCTATGACTAAGAACATAAAGATGATGAAGAAATCCTGTTAAATCAAAGACCCGAACCTTTACCAGATTATCTTGATCATATGGAACTACTGAATAATATTTTTGATGAGTATAGAGGAAGTCCAATGAAAGAATCAATGGCCGAACTGTATCAAGAAATTCTGAAAAATTCCAGACCTTTATTTACATGGCTAGGTAGTCAATTTTTGAAGATAAATAAAATAGCTGATGATAACTTTCCTGATGCCGAACTTTCTCAGCAGAAAAATGTTACAAACTTTTGCTCAGAAGTCAATATATTTTTGAAAAGTAATGAATATTTTGGTTTATGTAAAACATTCTATTGCAAATATGGTGACCGTTTCGAAAAAGTTGGTCAATTTTTTTATACTTCAGTTATGTTTCGCCTTCAAGCTATCATCATTGAAAAAAAATCTCAACGTATAACTGTTACCAATGTACAAGAAAGATTGATTCCATCTGATAAATGCGAAGAAGGGAAAGGGAATGTGCGGTACACAGAGGGTTACTGCATTAGTAAATTAAAGTACGGCTATCAAAAAAAAGTCCAACGATCTCTCTATGACCCCAAAAAGAATTACGTCTGCAGACTGCTAGGAAAAAAGTTTCCTCCTTCACACTCACAATTCCATACTCCGAGTTGTAGGTTCAACGAAATTTCCGAAACACTAAAAGCAACAGCTAGAAAACAGATCATTAGGCAAGGATTAACTAACATAACTGATGCAGCATTTGTCTTTTTTCATTCCCTAAATCAGAAAGTTCGGAAAATGGTAACTTTTCAAAATTTACATAAGTATGGCCAAGAAGTTATTCGAATATTAAGTTACCCTTTTGAATGATACCGAAAATTTTCAGGTTTGGTTAGATTTATTTAAAGAAAAGGTAATGATCTTCAAATGAGACTGATGACAAAGATGCTGTGCTGTTACTGTTTCTTACATATCGGAATTGTTCATGAAATTGTTACAAAATTGTTAAAGTCTCAGCATCGCATTTTAGAAAGATTATCTATTGCACATATAAGCGAGAAAAGGGCAAAGCGCACAGGAAAATGGTAATGGAGAAAAGAGGCCAAGAAATGTAAAAGAGTGCCCCTGATTGAAATATATAGTGACAATTCCACCGGAAAATTAGTTACACACCTGAAATTGAAAGCGGGTGTTTTAGATGATGATCAGTACTTTCATGACAAATTTTATTCTAAAAAAGACCTAATTAAGCTGTGTGAGTAGTACGAAATACCGACACTTTCGAAACATAATAAGCAATACATGAATGACCAGTTAGTTAATGTTATTAAACAATGTGATGTGATGTTAACACCACAGGTATTTATTTCGATTGATTCAAATGAAGATGCCTCTGAAAACGTGCCAAATATTTCTATCGGCGATGAACCAATGTTAGAAGTTAGTGAACCGGAAGAAAGTTCTAATAAGAAGGCTAAAGGGAAAGGTAAAGGGAAGAGAAAAGGTAAAAGTTCGACAATATCACAATCCAAGGGCAAGAAAAGTAAAAGACGAAAAGATGATGTTGAAGCGGAGAGTGAGGAGAGTAACTGTTGTTTAATTTGCTTTGAAACATTTGATGACTCACCCAATTGGATTTGTTGCGACAGGTGTAATAAATGGGTACATGGTCATTGCGTTGGCATACAAACAGAGGAACAGTGGGAAAACTACACAGATGAAACAGTTCAGTTTTATTGTCCATTTTGTGAATAATGCCATTGCATATATCTACTTTTAAACTTAATATAGAACAGTAGGTGCTTTGAAATTTCTATGTATCATTTTCTTTCCATTTTAGCTTGATTTTCGCACGTCTCACACAGTTAAAGTTTTTTCTTTTGTAAACACTTTATTCATATTTTATTTTAAGGGTAATCATCTACAGGTCAGCAGAGTAGATACATTAGTCAGTTTTTTTGTTGCGCGTGTGGACTGGCCGTACCGCACAATTCTCTGGCGTTTACATATTCACTTTGCTGATTTTACTATAATTTCTCAAAGTGTATCACGGGATGTTCTCTTTATATACGTCTCTATAGTGTATTTCTGTACTTGTAACATGTATAAAGGTTGCGTTTCGCAAAATATGTGGCTAGACGGATGTAAAGCTTGCATATTTACCACCGCCAACCTAATCTTGTCAATGAATCGTTTGATCAGATTGGTGCAGTTAGAATAAATTTTATTTGTGTATCTTACCGTTGCTTACCTTTGCCAGTGCCTTCGAAAGAAATGTACGTTATATCAAAGGTATTTTGGATGTGTAGAATAATTTCATCCAAATAAAGATTTAATTTGATTAATAAATTACGCTCAAAATGAGCTTTTTCAAATAAAGATTTACTTTAAACTGATTTCTTTTGACATGGATGCTCGAACATGTGTGCCACCCCTTGCGATAAACTGGCAGGCAGGCAGCAAGGCATGATTCTGCTGGTTGGTTGAATCACTATTAATGACCGGACGGAAGTAGAGTTTTGCCATGATTGCAGGTGAGTTGTTTTATCTAATACTGTTCCGGAGTATTTGTGTAACGTAAAAACGTATTAGCGAGAAATGACCCTTTCACGCTTCTATATAGCCAACAATAATTTATTATTATACGAAAGACCTTTTGCAAATGACTGAACTGAAATTTCTAGGTCAGCAAACCTCAAATACAGAAATGTATGCATCTGATTCATATATCGACACTTTCTGACAACATCAAAAAGGGCCTTTCCGATATTTTTTCATACATAAAAGCTGACATGTCGAGCTCAATCTCATATATTTTTTTAAATCATGAGAAAGCGCTAAGATGTTACTCTAAATAATAAAATAAACTTGACATTTGTCCATATAACACTGTGGGCCTCATTCATGTCACTGTATGCATATTTTGGACTCTTGGTAAAATAGTATTTCAGATATGGACAACAAAACCTCGGACGGATGGACGGACGGATGGACTGTCTACAATGGCACATCTTATCACCCGCTCCGTTTAGAAAACTAGCGAGTGGGCACAAAAATGTCAACACGCATTCTTTTATACATGAAGACCCCTGCGCGTGCACTCTGAATGTAGAGCAATACAAATGTAATTTTCGTTTTCAAGTTTGGCCGATGTACTGCCATTTTCGTTACTTCCCAAAAACAAGAGGGCAATGATGGCCCTATATCGCTCACATGAGCTGAGTTGTTTCCTTGAACAAATTTCCTAGCTAAAGCTCTAGAAATAAAAGATAGGTGATTGGGTCATGGTATAGATTATTCAAGATTTCTTCTGACATATCTTAAAAAAAATATACAGGTGGCCCAAATGTGACTATAGCTTTGAACACAACAACGTATATCAGTAGGTCAGGGTTAAGAATACAGAAGACAAGGCTGTATCTTTAAAACGAAGGTCAGTAGGTCAAGGTCACAGTCAAGTGACCCTTATGACTTTGGGCCATCAAGTAATCATAATTAAACAATCCAGGCAATATGATCAAATTATTTCGGAAGTGATGTTTTCTTTATAACTCATATACAAATGACGGAGCCTGTTTTCACTCCTTAGGTATAATTTGAACAATCGTCATAGAAGACCAGTAGATGATATCACATGCCAAATATTGAAGTTCTATGTTTTGCGGTTTTGGGCAAAAAAAAATATTCCTAAGTTTTTTTTTCCTTTCGGTTGCCATGGAATTAAATTATTTTAAAAAGTTTTAAAGAGGACAATTCAAGGAACATCCATATGAAGTTTCATAAAAAATTGGCCAAGAGGTTTACCGGTATGAGGAGATGTTGTTTAAGGGAAAGTGTGGGCGGACAACGGACGGACGCCGGATGGTGAGCGGTCACAATAACTCGCCCGAGCATTTTGTGCTCAGGTGAGCTAAAACAGAAGTTTGTCTGACGTCATTTTCTTTGCTGTCATAAACATACATATGCTTTGTGACTACGTATATAAATGTACCCGCTGTCCTACGGATATAAAAGTAGAATTAAAAAAGAAACTATTTTCAGTTTCTACGAAATACTGTTGAAAAACAGCATCAAACCAAAAACAAACAAACAAACAAACAAATTAAAACGAAATCAGTAAACAAGTAAACATGAATCACAATTCGGATACATATTCTAAATCGGTTGAGCATATAAAAGGTAGAAATATGGTCTGTTCACAAGGAAGTTGTCCATGTATAGAAAAATTAACAAGACATAAAAAAAAAAAAAACAACAGGAAAGCAATTGATTCAAGCAGATTTCACAAGCGGTACGGCCAGTCCACACGCGCTTAGATCCCTCTGATGATCAGTTGCTAACATTAATGATAAAATCAGTAAAAACCTGACCTATTTAAAAAAAAAAAAGGTGTCTAGCGTCCATTAAATTCCTACATTTTTCAATTTAGCTAAAATTCGTACAAAAATTAATTCAGAAAAATGCCCTACTCCCCACTTCCTAAATTCTTATACATTAATATAAAATTGAAGTTTTGGAACTACTTCATGCTAGATATGTTTGATTGAAGTTTAACTGCTTGCACTGAATAAGAAATAAAACTAGAGGTACTTTTGAGAAAAACGGATGTCTCCCACAACGGCCTAATCATCTAAATAGCAAGTCAGTCTTTATATACTGTTTACTCACTACAATTCAAGGGCCAGAACTCCAAAATGCCTAGGCCGATTTGGCTCATGATCGAAATTGTCTGAGGTCTTATAGGCAAACACATTTTGTTAAAAAAAAACAAAGAAAAATATCAAACAGGGAATGCCACGCACCAAAAACGTAGCCTCCTCAAAACGAAACCCCCAGCACGCAGACGCGTGCACCACACACACACACACACACACACACACACACCCCAAAGCCAACACATAAGGACAAAACGAACAACACACACGCACACAAAGCCAACACATAAGACGAAACGAACAAACAAAGGAACACAGTGGGGCCCCGCCTTGGAACGGTCAGTGGCAAAAACACCACTGGGGAGCTTAAACCGGTTTATGGTGCACCTAACCTCACTCTTACCCTCACCATGTTCCAAAGACATGGGACAGTGTAGATAAAAGTAATCCCCTCCAGGTGAATCTCTTACACACGTAATGGAAACAAAAAGGCATGGCATGTAAAACACAAAAATGCTCGTGTATAAATATATAAAAAACAAACCTTAAGAACCAAAAACGTATGTACTCGATGCCTTTTCAGAAGACAGAGCAACAAGAGAAACACCCTTAAGGGCCCGACGAAACAGGCCAGAAGACAAATATCAAAACAGTTCAGTCCTGGTAGGATTTAAAAACTGCTTATCATAGAGTCCTCCCCCTCTTCCGTCAGATGCAATCAAAGAGGGAAGCATAGTGTCCAACTGTAAACGGGTTGAACACTAAACATGCGGTATGTCTCAAAACAGTTGGGCCCTAACCTCTTTTAATAAAAAAGTTTGATAATCTTTCCAAATACATTTGGAAAATTACCGTGACCCAAGATCTTACGAAGTTTGTAAACCACGTCCCCATAAAAAACGGGTTTAGAAATACCTTCTCGCAGAAGTGTCTTTAAATTACTATTGAATTTTAAAACTAAATCAGAATTACGATAATAAAATTTAGCAAAATATTTACGCAATTTGTAATAACGGTAGCCTTGCTGAAGAAGTTTACCTGTAATATATTGATTACGTTCATTGAAATGCTTGACATGACTACACGCTCCGGCAAACCGAATTAATTGAGAAATATATACCCCATAAGATGTAGCCTGAGGTACATCTCCATCCAAATGGGGAAAATTTAAGTTTGGTGAAGATCAGATGAGAAATGTTCGACTTAGAGTGCGGACAAGAGTAAAAAGGCTGATTTTTTTTTCAGTAATTCAAGGGCCGTAACTCATAAAATGCCTGAACCGATTCGTCTAGTTATTAATGTTGGCCGAGGTCACATGGCCAAACACATTTTGTTCAAGTTTGGTGAAGATCGGATGAGAAATGTTTTACATAGAGTGCGGACAAGTGTAAAAAAAGGCCGATTTTTTCGGTAGGTGGTAACTCCGAAATGCCTGTACCGATTTGACTAGTTATCGAACTTGACCAACGTCTCATAGTCAAACACATTTTGTTAAAGTTTGGTGAAGATCGGATGAGAAATGTTTGATTTAGAGTGCGGACAAGAGTAAAAAGCCCGATTTTTGGTAATTCAAGGGTCAAAACACTAACAGGCCTGGACCGATTTGACTAGTTATCGAACTTGGCCGAGATCTTATGGTCAAACAGATTTTCTTGAATTTTGGTGAAAATCGGATGAGAAACGTTTGACTTAGAGTGCGGACAAGCTTTGTGACAGACAGACATACACACAGACACACGGATACATAGAAACACAGACTGAAGTAAATCAATATGTCCCCTATACCACTGTGTGGTGGGAGACATAATTATCTGTAAAAAATCATTTGGAAGCATAGAAGGCAACAAAGCAGAATAATGGCAGACTCCGTTTGATGGAGTCTGTACATGCAAAGTATTGGAATGTGCAGAACCTCTAAAACCTCCTAGCACCAGCATCAGCGGATCTCTATTACACAAATACTGTATGGACTATACAACTAACATGCCTTATGACGAAGTAGTTCCTAAACTAAAATTTAATAAAAAAAAATACAGGAAATTAGGAAGAAACAAGTAGGGCAGTTTTAGTAATTTTCTTTGACTGTTTTTCTATGAATTATAGTCATATTGAAAACAAAGTTGGAATTTTAGGGACGCTGGACAGCCTGCTTTGTGTGACTAATCCAAAGTGTTTAAGTTCTTAAATACTTAAATCAGATAATGGCATTTTAGGATTTGCAGTCTTCTTCTTTGGTTTAATTGCCTTCTTAACATTAAAACAAAGTGGTTCACAGCCTCGATGCTCAGCATTTGAATTTTTTTGACATAGCGTTTTGTCCAATGATAACGTTGTTCATACATTTTACGTACTGAAAGAAAGTTGGATTTGTATTATTTCCGTTTATTATTCCTCGTTGCTGGCAGAATATATTTTCTATTACATCGCTGTTGACACGTGCAGCGACAATTGAGTGTCTGTCGTGTTGAAGGGTATCTTTACAAAAGTTTATCAAATCCTACTATACAGGAATTCAAGTCTTCTCTCGTCTGATCTGACATTAATCTATTTTCTTTTTCAGCGGCTGTTAATTTGTCTGTTTCTTTAATGTGTTTTTCCCACCGATTGAACCATGCCAGTGCTTCCAACAATTTGTCAAGTCTTGCATCCTCTATGTCAGCTATTGGTCTCCGATCTCGAAATGTTTCGACAATGACGCTAGTGGCCCTAAGAAGGCAAATTGTGTCGTCAAGGATGTATCTATCTGCACCTAGAGACTTTTGGAAGCTTTCCATAAGATTTAACATCTCGCCGTTCATGACATCCTCAGCGAGCTTATTTCTCATTTTTGATTCCTGTGTGAGAAATAAATGGTCGTTAGTCAGCTTCCTGTGGATCGGAAAAGCATTTGTTTCGCGATCCCATCGAAAGGCATTAACCCAGTGTTCCCAGTAAATGTACTGGTTGAAACACAACTGACGAACGTAAGTTTTTCCTTCGCCGCTTTTGAGGATATTGTTTCGGACTCTTTTGATTACATGGGAATAGTCCATAATAAAAATGATGTCAGGGTCATCAGGCGACCAGATGGTTTTTGTAGAAAATTTTTGAGCTGATGGAGACGTGTCTGCGAAAAACATTTTCATAAAATCCCTATTTGTTTGTGCGCCGTCCATAGATACAAATGAAACTTTAAAATCATGCCTGTTCAAAAATTTAACAGCTTGCCAGTATAAAAATTGAAGGTTACCGGCTTTTGTTTGTGTAACTGGAAAGCAGGCGAATGGGAACCTAAATCAGTTTAAACCTAGGTATAAAAATTGTAATACGTGTGTGGCCAGTAATCGTTCGTTTTTCCCTGTACAAAGAATATTCAAATGGTCTGCCTCCATACCCATGTCTACAAATCCTACAAGTGTCACCTCGCCGTTTGATTGGGTCATACAAAGGTCCTCTTGGATGCTCATTTCGTCTATACAGACACCGCCAATGAGTTTACTATCTGAAGGCTTATATTTCTTTGCTTCTTGCTGCATCCATAGGAAGACATCTTTATTGAACCCTGTTTGTTGATTGACTACACTTTTATACAAACGTAAGGTCTCTCCTGATGGTAAAAGAAGAACATTGCTGTTACGAAGCTGCTCATAATTCTTTCTGCTCCTACACCACAGTGATAGGCAAAGGCTGTTTGTTCTTTTGTCCCAGCGCCTTTGTGTTGGATTACGTGCCAAATTCTGTTTTTGATTTACCAGAAAATCTGACATTTCACCATTCGCTTCAGGAATAATCTTTTCCAGAATTTCCCTCATATCTTGATGGTTGTTTGCAGAAAGGTTGACTATGCCATCTGAGTCGGCTATGCTCTCGCTGCACGGATCAAATGCCACACTTTATTCAGCTGCTTGGATTCTATGTCTTTTGGAAGGACCCTCAGTCTCAGCAGCATTTGTTTGAATGCCATTTTGGCACTTCCTGCACGTGAGCGAATAAGCTGTCAGAGGTATCAACCTTGCGCATGATACTGAGCGGTATGTTTCTATTTTCTCTTCCCCTATGTATTCTAAGATTACCTTCTTGTCATGTTTGACTTGCACGTTTTCTTTCTGTTTACCCTGTCATGTTTTTAATTTGGACACAATGGTACATATGTTGTGAATGGATGACCTGGTATTCTTGAAAGTGTCCTCGATCAAAAGATGCTCTAAATTGATCTTTGAATCACCTACGTACAGTTCCCACTTACCATATGGGAAAAAAGAATTTTTTTTCATTAAATGATTCCCATTCACCATGCCACAAAACAGACCATATTCTACCTTCTCAGCACCATTTTTGCAAACAAAAAACGGCCAGGGCACCCACTGGTTTATGACATTAAAATCATATACCATTTCTTCAAATAAACCTTCTTTTTCTTTCAATCCTTTGTACATTGTTGCCTCCTTTTTGTCTTCTGGAAACTACATCTTCTGACTTTTAACATTTGCAAATAATCCTTGAATATATTTTTCAAATGTTAACTTACTGAGGTCTCCACCTGCATTAACATATCTTGAATATACCATTTTCAAACTTACCTCCTCCTTCTCATCTTCTTCAAAATGCTCTTGCAACCTGTCAACAAGGAACGATTTCTGTATCGGTTATTTTTCATACTTTTTTTTACTTCACAGTGTTGTTCTTAAAAGATTATAAAGTAGATAGTTTAATCAAGTATAAGGATATTTTTACTTTTTACTACATTGCCTATTGTAATATTACGTATCAAACACGCTTTATTTAAAAAAAAAACATACTTTTCAATGTATGAAGTGTTTTTCATTACACGCTTTTCAGTGGACTAAAGATATATCAGAATGAAATATATCTGATGTTTTCACAATAAAACATCTTTCACTGGAAACTATTTAAAATTGTGTATTTTATTCGAAACATGAAATAAAATGAAAATATGTTTGCTTAAATTTGTATGTAAGATCGAAATATAGTTCACTCATGAACACCATTTACATTTTCACGAAAGACGCAGTAGTGCGTATGGTGTTCACTCCATGAAATGTTTTTGATCTTTCATATCCTTTATTTAGTTCTTATTCATATATAAATAAAGTATCCATCTTTTAAAAAGTGAATTTTCCAAATATCACAGCTACCTCTGAGGGTTTTTTTTTTCGCTTTGCACTACACAATCATGTGCAAACCCCTTAACATAGTCATTAAAATGTAATAGTCACCAGAGAGTAGGCTAAATTTAACACTATGGGAGTCCCCTCTCGTAATTCTTAAAAATATTTGCAACAATCGGTCGATTCTTCGTTTAATTTTAGACAGGTTTGTATGATTTTTACCTAAGAAAATTGTTTTTCAAAAAGTTTCAAATTATTCGCGAAGTAACATTTTTCTATGATATCTGGATTTTGACCGAATAAACCAGGTTACATATTACATGTGCAGCACAATCGGCACTAGAAATTGCAGCATAAAAAATACCTTATGAATATAAATATGTCATACTACAAGTTTTAATTCAATTACAGTCTGAATCTTATGAAATTCTGATCACTTATGGTCTGGGCACCTACAAGCTATTTAATCGAGTTTGCATGTTCAATACGACAACAACAACTTTGGTATTTGTTTTCCGTATTTCGCTGTTACGCATGTTTTAAAATATACATATCAATGAAAATACAAAATTGTGCTTTCCACATCCCTTTCCACTTTATTTTGGCTTCAATTCAGTAAAACTGATTTTTTATGTATTTGACACGCAGCATGAATTTTCTCCGCTTTTTGCGATATCATAGACTGGTTTACATTTTGCGCTACGAAACTGGGTATTCCCCTAATTGAGTCGAAAGTTGATGCTTTTTCGTTGACAGTACCGATACGGGTGTAAGTTTTCGAAGAAATATGAAGGTTGTGGACAAAACGGGATTTCGGCATGCATTGCAATAGAACGATTACACCCTTCTGAATTTATCAACACCAGAATTATATGTGTGTGTTTCGTATTGAGATCATAAACCAGGCAAGAATTAGGGTTTTACATGTAAACAATGGCGAATGGTTTGTCATCTTGTAGTATTTAGTGCTTTGTGTTTTTCCCTATTACGGTGTTTCCGTCCAAGATCATGTGTCTTCCAAACGGTCGTGTTATTTTCGTTGTTAGTTTTAAGGTGAAATGAAACATATGATCCGAAAACAAGTAAGTTAATAGATCAATGTATTTGCCAGACTAGTTATAAAGAATTTCTATGAATAATTTGCGCAAAACGTAGGCAAAATAGCATAAGGCAAATGGATTCGAAGTTGCTTTTGCGGCATCAAATGTAACGTTAGTATTTATAATTACGGCCGATATCATAAAAAAAGTAAACTTTTAATGCCTGGCGAACTATAGTCTTCATTTTAATATTTCTTCGAGCAATATATTCCAGCAAAATGTCGCGAAAGTAGGAAATCGGCCATTCACGGTTTTTATCGTTACTTATGCGTCATGTTTCTTGTCTATACAATATCGGGTATATAAAGCTAGTCTGTTTTTCACGGCTTTACTTTCCGTCTCAATGATGTTCTCGTTTTATTGCACTTTCGTAATTCAATTTTCACTTTGACAGTAAAGAATAATTTGTTGTGACCCTCCCTCCCTTTTATCATTTAGACAAGAATTTCCATTGATATATATGATGTCTGTATTAAAATACTTTAATTAGTCTTTTTTAAGACACTGAGGATCAAGCTCTCCATGACGGGCGACTTACTACAGCGATACGGCATAGCATTAAATAAAACTGAATTTACATGTTATTACATTGCTGCCAAATACTAACGCCTGTCACTTAATACTTTTTGTTGTTTTTGTATTGTAGTAACATGAAATTAGTGAATAATTAACTTACTTACAATGAAAAGTGAGTAACATAGGTTAAGGAGAAATAACCCTGTGGTGAATACAGTCATTTTCCAATTTTTAGCTGAATGTCGTAGGTTCAAAACAATGTCCTTTATATGTAGATAATGTGAATTGCACGTTAAAGAACCAACGGGCATTCTTGTGTGTCCTGCTTTATCCTCCAAGTCCTAAAATGACTGACGTTCTTCTTGAAAAGTCGCCGTTATGGGAAATCGATGACAACAATGAATATATTTAGATACAAAAATAATACAGAGCGGCGCTTCACAGGACTCTACAAAAATGTCCTATTTATTTTAAGATCACAGTACAAACCAATCCGTTTTGCAATACTAATGTTTCTTTTTTATAATAAGTATAAGGCATTGCAATTTTCCTTCTAATGGATAAAGGCTGTTTCAATTCATTGCATGTCAATAGCGAACCCTTACTTAGATGCATTTAATTAAGTTCCATTCTTTAATAAATGCATGCTGTATTATAGGATATTTGATATTATCTTGTGTTTATATGAATTTAATAAGATGGACATTTATTTGAACTGAACGTAATGAAAAGTCATTTTCTTTTATTATAGTTGGATATATGATGCTAAGTGTTACGATATTCTAAATTATAATCTTAATAATAAATATTATTAATAATCTGAAAATTTCTTGCAGCGCAGTCTGGTCAGGATCCATGCTGTTCGCTAACAGTTTCTCTAATCCAATAGGCTTTGAAAGCAAACAGCATGAATCCTGATCAGACTGCGCGGATGCACATGCTGGTCTGGATCCATGCTGGTCGCAAAGCCAGTATGTTGGTTTTCTCATGGCACGGCTCAAATACATTATTTTTATTCAATCACTTTTATTGCAAAAGTAATAGATATGATAAGCCTAAACCCCTTTTGTATGCTCCAACTCTGTCGCAAGCAATAAAACTGAGATTGCATTCTTTTTAACCGATTTATTGTTGTTAGTAACGGGTATTGTGGCACTGTAGTTGAAAGAATCGGACTTGTGGTGAAGTAAACAATGTGTTTTAAAGTTCTTGAGAAAGTTGGAAAAAGTTAAGCAATTCTTTGTCCACTTGACGCACATTTGCGTTAAGTATTTAAAACAATCCTTAGGATGACATGGAATAGGTTTTGCTTTATAAAGAAAGCCTTGATAAAAAAGCATAATCGATTACGCAATAATAATGAAAGAAAATTAATAATAAAACAGCAAAAAACAAGTGAAACTTTATTCGTTTTTTTAACGACTGAAACAACAGTGCAATATTTATTATGTTTCTGCAGGATGGAAACATATCTAGACAACGCTCTTGCAGAATGCAAATTAGCTATAGAATGACAAATATTGATTGACAACTGCTTCAGGTAGGGGCGGGGTGCAGTTTGAATTCTATTTAATTTATGAAACAACGGAAAACATTCACATTTAAAGATGGTTCATGCAGTATTCGGTAAGTTATTTCATAGATTTTCTTGTTGTTGTCGAAATCATTTCCTACAGTTACAGTCAGAGTGACTCAATACTGGTGTTTCATAAGCACTTCTATAGTTCTTGAGATACAATTCAATGGGTTTCGGGTAAAATGAATAGAAAATATTTAGATGTTAATTACCTAAAAAGTAGAATCATGCAAGAAGAAAGTGCGTTAATATATAATCTAGGATATCATTTGAGTAACACTCGATTTTGCTTTCTTAAAACATTGAATATCTTTGGCGTTCTTTTTACGAAAAAATAATTAAAACCAGATAATTAGTGTTCCTCAAAGAAATGTGGTTGTTTGCTTGTTTGATCTGATGTAAAGGGAAGAAATAGACAGTTAGTTTGCAGTCCTATTTAGTAGGTTTTATAGCACGCTTAAATGCCACAAAGTAGAGAGTAAACTTCTTCCGAAATGTCAACCTTGTTGAAATGGTGACTTGTCCTACAAATACGTAAATAAAGATAGATACATATCAGTATGTCACAAAATTATTATACACTGCTAAAGTAAAACAATTTCTTAGAAGCATAACTTGCAGAATAGTTTTGTCTTATTTTGTTTTTATATGAAATAAGTTTTTTATGCTAGTGTTTAAGAAAACCGCCAGAGTGTGTTTACCACAAACGAGAATAACAGCATACTTTCATAAGTTATAAATCTAATGTGCAACAATTTTAACTTGACAAATTTCCTAATCAGCTGGGTGGACGTATTTAGTAAGTTGCTGCTTTAAGGTGAGAAAAATGCTGGTTGCAGTTCAAAATGGCGTCATTTGTTTACTTTTTGATATAACAGAGGACACATTTTACAATAGTAAGTGTGTTTATTATATACAAATTTTCAAACGATAACGCCCAGTTGGTGGCCATGTAATTTATCTCCACTCGGATTTTGGTCTTGCATGTTTATCTTTGTTTGTTAAAAAGTTATTGAAGGTACCGTGTCAGTTTATAGTGACGAAAAAATCGAAGCTGTGCATGAAAATGTAATTCCTGTACAAAACGAACACTTTACAGGATGTTTATTGATTTGGACATATACATAGATTTATACTGTAATTGAAGATTTTTACTTGCCAATTCTAAAACCTCCCCTTGCAAAAATATTTTGGTACAAGCAACATTTTGTTGTTTGATGTTGTATACACGACATTTTTGTTGTGTGATTGTTCTACTGAGATGTCTTCTTGAAGTCTACAATCCAATATAAACATTGGCAATTACAAATATTTAAATGTAATGTGGTTCTCACAGATATTAGTGAAAGCAACAAAATATTATGCATTTCTCCAGTATATTTTTAATTCCTGATATTGAAGATCAAATAGTTAATTACTGTTGCCTGGGGAGCAGACATATAGAAAGGTTTGATGACGCCAATCTGCTGCCGTTGTATGTCATGTTTCATGGCCACATCTATCTATCTAGGTACCACATAAAGATTAAAAAGACAATAACATATTCCTTATTCAGAGTCAAATACTGAGAAAAGTCGAGCATGCTGTCTTAAGGACAGCTCAACAATTTGACACAAATCTACCCTCCTTATTTGTTTAATTATCTTCTTTTATTTGATATATGTCCATACTAGTATAGGGTCGAGTTCAGTGGTGAAGTTTAAAACCAAACTTGCACTTATGATACGTTTCACTTAAAACTGGCGCTTATGATCAGTTTTAAGTGAAATGTGTGACGCGCATGAACCAGTACTCTACCCTACTTTTTGAGTAATGTCCCTTTATAAAGTTTTACTGTCCAGGGCATTACACTACAATTGATGTAGAGAATTTACGCAGATAGTATACAATGATAGAGGACATTGCGAGGAAGTGAAGCGTACAAGGACCATAACTTTTACCACACTATTTTTAAGGTTATCTCCCTATATTAATTTCTTTTTCTAAAAATACAGGCTGTATATAAGTTATATATACCTTAAAATAATTGGTTTAATTTTTTTATACGCTAGTTTTGAAAAAAAAACGGCACGTATTATGGAATGGAATTATCCGTCCATCTGTCCGTCCTTTAACATTTTCTGTTTCCGGACTACAAGTAATATCAAAGCGCTGACATCATAGAAAGGTTGAAACCCGCATACAAATTATTGGTCACAAAGTAAAAAAAAACTGATAATAAAAACCAGAAAAAAAACAAAACAAATAAATAATTTTCACATAAATATAAGAACTGTTTTCCACAGAAGAAATAGCTTTGTAAAATTTTAAATGTAAAATTATAAACCACACTGCTCGAATTCTTCCTTCTTACTAGCTTTATGCAGTGATTTGATGACAAACCCTAAACTCACAAGCACAGCTTCCTTCAAAAGGGCAAGGAATGCCTGACAATAAATTAATTTCATACGAAAACTATCAAGCCTTTCATAATGTTGAAAGAATTTTTAAAATCGGACAGATATTGAAAACGATACGGCAGTTTGAAATTTAAGAAATTGCTGATCACGGTGGTAGCCATTTACATGGAAACAAAATGACAGCCATTTTGATTTCATATTTAAGTTCTCATTACTTTCTCATTTTAAAATAGAAAAAGTGGAAACTCCACAGGTCGCTCAACACGACAAAAATGAAAATGTTGCAGGCTCAGTTTGATTGAGCCTGTTCATGAACGGTAGTGGAAATGCATGCTACCGTCCACGCCCTCTAGCCCCGGGTTGAGCAGAACTCAACATTTACACATGCTAAAAGTACATTAAGCTGATTTTGAAAATTCGTTCACTTCTTTAAATGATTTGAGAAAATGGCATTAACATAAGAACAGCACTGCTCTTTTCTTTAAAACATTTATACATATATGATGAAAATTCAGCAATAATATTTCATACGATTGTTTTATAATAAGGAGACGTCTGTCAGATTTAGTGTGGTTTAATATACTGGCATTTTAAAAACAAGAATAATATATCTGTTTGCAAATGGAATGGACCAGAGCTGTTAAACATACATACAAAATGTGGAAGGAAGGAAGTGATAGTGCGCATCGCCATGACGTTTGATGCTATTACATAATAATTGTGACGTATAAATGACGTTTTTGCACAATAATATACTGTTTCGGTTTTCTTTGTTTAAAGGAAAACAAGTCCGACGGGTTAAAACTCACAGATCAGACTGTTTCAACATTAATGCCTATTCCAAAATTAGTGTCGAGTGGTTCAAGACCTTAACTTCGAATTACTTACCCCTCACCAATGTGTGTTCGAGACTTGCTCGAGGCTTTGAATTCTTGATGTGAGCCATCTGTCTGGCTTACAGAATGATCTCCCCAGGTGGCCGCCCGTAATGAAATAATGCCCAGAGGGCATCCGGAGTCTTCCTCTAAGATCATAAGTTGGACCTATAATTGTTTCGGTGTGACGTTAAATCAAACAGAACAAAATACTCTAAGATTATGTGGAACATAATTGTTTAGGTAATTAAGACGGTTTTCTCAAATATTAAATACAACTATAAGCAAATTTTGACTTTTGAAGGCAGCAGTTTCTAACTTCTTACGGACTTGTTAAAACTTGTTGTTTGTTGTAAAGTCACAGTAAGGATCTTGTTTTGTGTTAAGGAATTCATAATATTGACATATGTTCATCAATGGATGTAGAAAGGATGCAATTTAGTTTAATTGTAGGTGAAACCAAAATGATTACAAAACATTAGCACCGTAGAGACGTTGCATTGTTCTCTTTAAAACTTCTTACTTAGATAGCAGGTAAATAACTGGCAGTCTTATTAGATTTTTAGGTTTAGGTCTTTCTTTTTTAGCTCAAGAAATAAAAAATACAATTTGAATGGCAGGGTGTATCTTGTGCGATGAAATTACTTCCTAAATTTATGTTTCTTCACACTGTTGTGTTCCTCAATTTTGGGATTTGTAGTAGACTTAGGAATGTGGGGGAGAGGGGGGGGGGAGTGGGTTGGAACTTAGATTCACTCTAGTCTGTTTGTCTGTCCATCGGTCCATTGTGTCTTTCGTCCTAGAGTCATGAAACATCATAGGAATGTTATTCAGAATGTTAAGCTGTGCACCTGGGGTTTTGGTGAGGATTTCATGGTCCTCAAATTATGTATAAAGCGACTAAATGTGTATGTCATATGTATCGTTAAAAGTGTTATTTCTTAAGTCATGAAACATCATAGGATTGTTATACAGCATGTGAAGTTTAGTACGGGATTTCATACAGCCAAACTAGAGTGAGTTATGGGCCTTGACGTAGGTTAAATATGTAGAAAGGGCCGAACATACTTCATCAAGTAATTGATCTGAAGTCAAAACATGTAAAGGATTGATTTTCAAGATGTGGAATTGTACACCTGAGGAGATTTCGTTTGGAATTTCACTCGGCTTCATATATGATCTTTCACTTAATAAAACATGCATATAGGGCCTGAAAGTTTGTGTCGCTTATATCTAAAACAATATTTTACCTAGAGTCATGACACAATACGGAATATTTTTAGCATGGAAGTTTGTGCACCAGCGGTTTTCATTCTGCATGACAAGTGTTATGGTCTGTGGCTTAGGCAGAAATGTTCATTTAAAGCCTAAAAGTTTATTCCGCATGTATCTCAAACAGTATTTAAACACAAGTCATGAATGTTATATGAATCTTATTCAGCATGTGAAGTTGTATACCGGTAATTTTATTTGGGATTTAAAAGTATAGCATACTGTTCAATTCATGTACATTTGAAACAGATTTCAGTAGAGGTCATATTCTTAAGAACATCAAATTTCGTTCTATATCACTCGTACGTCACCGTTTACGTTCTATTTTGTGAAAAAAACAACTTCTTCTTCAATACTAGTTTGTCGTCATGCCTATGATTTGTGCATGTCTTACATACCGGTATTATACATGTACTCCAACTATTAAAAATGTTACAATGAAAGTAAATGTAGAGCTGTCGAAATGACAAAACATTGTTCTGTTCCAAAAAGATTTATCATTTTTCATTTCTTGGAGTACGTAGATAAATAGGTTGAACACAAAGTTAAAGGAAACATTTGAAAAAGAAAGTCGGAGTACATGTGATAAAAATTCAAATGTATTTTTTCAAATAAGATTACTTTTGTAGAAAGCATGTTCTGCTTCTTCCGAAAATTAAAATTCACCTCAGCGTGGTCTCAAAACACTTCACACCACACGAACGTCAAAACACTGACTTCTTCCTACTGCTCACTTGTTATGCTCGTCCCCTTTAACAAGACAGTATTTCTACCCTTCCATAAATTAAGCGGCATTGGGAGATATGAGCTTCAAATAAAAGCAATTTCTTGTTAGCTTTGACTTTCAAGTTTCCTAACATTCGCAATGGGGATTGTGAAGCGAATCTTGTTGCTCCAATATTCACAGAGAACAACAGATTTCACCATCCTTACCGTTTTAACAGTTTTAGAAGGTCCCTGTACTTCATCTTTTTGTGCTAAAATTCTATCAGCTGTATAACGATGATCTTTATGTCCTTAAGATAGCTCATCACTAATATCAGGTCTTTCGATACATCATAAGAGATCCTTTGTTTCCCTTGTCAGCTAAATATAGTTTGACAAATTCTGCCATTTCCTTTTCACCTTCGCCTCCCCGTCCCCCAACCATTCCTTCAAGTTTATGTGAGTGCTGCGACCTTGTTTCAGCGATACATACAACGATTAGAGGAAATGCACTTTTGCACCATGTTTTTTGGCGATTAGAGAATGTTGTAAACCGACCTCAAAAGAAAACGTTCCCAATTGCTCGTTCTGGCAAATGTCCGCCCATGTTAATTTGCTTCTTTTTCTGCATCTTGTCCATGCAATCTGTATTCCTAATTCGACCGCTTTAGCTTTCTCGGTTCCTTCATCGGCCATTTTTATCTCAGGCTCGATCATCTCTCTCTCTCTCCGCCCTCTCTCTCTCTCTCTCTCTCTCTCTCTCTTTCTCAATGTTTTGATGTGTCAAAATCTTGAAGTTTTGCAGACTACTGTATAGCATGTAAATTTGTTGGCATAACATTTTGTGGACTTGGCCAAATGACTTTTCAACTGGAATCTGAATTCATGAATTTCGAATTTGATATATGAAATAAATGGCAATTTACCTACTCATTGGAATTATATTGTGGGGATTGAAATTACCACGAAATCCACGAACATTCGTCCACAACGAATATCAAAGATTAACAATCTCTCCTTATGTCTCCGTCTACACTCAGAGTGTCGGTACGTGTCTCAATGCTCGTATTTCTGACTTTGAACTCTCTGATGTTCATCGCCAGTCTTGTACTTAAGATGTTGAACCCTCCCAAATTTGAAGTTGAACATGCCAGGAAGTTCAGGTATGTTTTATTTAAACCCTCTTTGCTTTGCTTCTGACCTAAATAATAACAATTGTAAGACAAACCTGAATTATCTAAAACAAAGGAGGCGTCTACATCCTATACCTGAAGTTTGAATTTCTGTGTGATATGTCATTTCTTGATGACCATACCCTGATATTTCTGGGCATTTAATTTCGTTTTGGCCTGAGTAAACGTCTATCATCATCCATATTGCCCGTATGTGGATGGTGGCCGTAACGGTTAGGTCCTCCATACACTCTCTGTTGTACAGGAGGTACGTCCTTATAGTTGTTTTTGATCCGCGGATTTCTTATCTTGTTGCGTGGACAGTCGACATGTTCATCCCCTATGAGGAAAATTGTCACATATATTTGTCTTTTTATGACACAAATTACTTATCGCAGTGTTTTTAATGTATTGTTCTACTCAAACATGCATTTTCCTTCAAATAACAAATCCAAATGATACTGCTTCGTAGTGGCTCCAAGTAGTATGGGCTTCAGTGAACTTGCTTCAGTTAGACCGAAATCAGTGTCCTGCTGTTCGTAGCACATATCGTTATTTTGAAGAACATTCAACATATAAGGTCGCCGGGATTATAGCATCCGAATATGCCTCATGATCATCTCAGGAAATGTCGTCAGATATAAAGCTTAATATATAAATCACATGGTAAATACTTAAAACATTCGAGCAACAAGCATCTTTCTGGGATCATTTTTATCGGGTTAATGCCACACTGACACAATTTAGGTCAAATGGGGACTTTTCAAGTTTTTGGTCGTCGAGGAGGAACCCAGGTGTTTGCCCTTCCGAGCATTGTTCCAGGCTTAGGCAGGTACCTGGGTGAAACCATCAATCTTTCACAGGCCAGCTGGATGGCTTCCATACATAATAAATTCTACATGCCAAGCGATCTTCTGATCTCACATCGGTAAGGAGCAAGTGATTCTAAGCCAACGACATTAATCACGGACGTCTCTTCCGTATCACCAATAGGTAATCACCTATGAAATAATCCTCTTCAATACACCATACCATTTGTAAGTTGGAAGCGCAAAATTACGGTTCCCATTGTTACACTCTACCAGCTGACGGTTGGCCCATACCAACAGCAAAGCAAAGGCCTAATATCTTTTTCTCTTTTATACTCTATACAGTTTTAAAGTTCCTATCAAGTTTCGTAAAATGTTAAACTTACAATTCATAATACAGAATATTAATATGTTGTTTTTACAAAAGCATCACTAATGTCATTAACATTAAATTGTTCTGATATTTGTAGAAAAGATGAGGACTGGCATACTGTTCCTTATTTTCTGCGTACTATCTAGGACAGATTGCACTACAAATAGTTCGTCGATTATGTCACGCTTACCGGATGTACTTCAGTATTTGTGTCCCGGCGCAAATGTATGCAGTGAGAACAAAACAATCCAAACGCCACAAAAATCATTTGGACCAGGGTATGGTTCCTGTTGTGTTGGTAAGTATTTGTAAAAAGCTGACATGTCTTCTTTGTAGCGGATTCATCTCTTTTATCCACTTCGAAGTTATTCCATAAAAAAGCTGATTTATGGGAATAAATGAGATAAAGTACTCATGCGAAGAGCTACAGCTTTATAAGCATTATTTTTAAAAGAAGATTTGGAACATCATTCAAGACTATTTTAGGATTTAAGTTTCCTGTATAATCCTGCATTACATATTTTTCAAGCTTTGCAACATTTACTTTATCATACAGATTACATTAAGCAGGCTTTCGACACAAGTCTTGTAAGATCACTTTAACATTGTACTTTTTTGAATTAGGGTCACTGTGACAGGAAAGGCCGTACCGGCGACAGTAACCATCGGAACAAATCAACACCCTTTACAATATTTACAAATTTATTTACAAAAGATGATTATTAACAATGAATAGATGATATGAAAAAAAACTGATTACAAGAAAGAAAAAAAAGAAAGTTCAGTATCTCTAGATACAAAAGTTCTTATAGTTCCATTCTAATCTGACGTGACACAGGTCTTTAATTTAATTGTGAACTTTAAGTAGCACAAACAATATATGACAACATATCTTCTAGTCCCTTTAAACCGTGAATACGTTGATTCCGTATTGGCTCCCTATGGTGGTAGGTGATTGCATCCCTGAGCTGACTTCAGAGGATAACAAAAATCATTGTCTTTGCGGTTTACGGCACAACCATGGGACGAAAGCTCTGCGCTTGGAATATCACATCCAGGCGAGTGAAGACAAGTGAACCTCGGGCATTGTTCTTCCGGGTTATGACATCACCAGGTAAAATCGTCTGGCGGAAGAAGCTAAAATATATAACATATGGTAAGCACCATAGCAAAACAAATAAGTCAGGGCATAAAACTGCTCCTTTGGGTACACCATACCTCTGTAGGCTCCCATAAATAATACGTGCTACTTATGCAAAACATATGTGCTACTAAGTTCAAACGTCACATGATTAAAATACGTCACTTATTACTTCCATTATTACAAAGATTACTTACTTAAAAGACTAAAGTTAAAGTATGAAAAGATATAAAAAAAGTATATGATGAAACATTATAGATACGGACATGATAAACTGCAGCTATTATTTACAACTACAAATTAACAAAATTCAATATAAATCAAACGTTATATGATAGTTGGCATCCATATAATATCTAATGCCATACACTACAACGGACATTAATTAGATGTGCTATAGACTGGCACACAATTACAAATTACAATGATATATTACATACATGGTACTAGACTTGCCATATAGATTTAAACATAACAATACAATGCAGTAATGGCGTTCCATAATTAACAAAATGTTTGACATAAGTTTTTGAAACAGTGCTTTACAATTATCATGTTACAAATTTCAGTACAAATTTAACATCTTATATAAACGAAACGTTTAGACTCCTCTTTCTAAATAATTTACAAAAGTCTGAAAAATTTAATAAATTATCCTGACATACCGAAACTAGCAAAAATCATGTGCCGAAAAGTAAATGTTGCAGAATTCTGTAGAATGAACAAAAATTTACGAAATAAAAATCGTAATGCAAAAATCATACAAAAATCTAACAAATAAATTTCTTACCTCGATCGAGCATAAATTTCTAGCCAGAAAATAATTCAGACATAGATTCGTCTATAATGTCGGAAGGTGGTGTGCGCAAGGCATATCTAGTCCAGTCTTTTTAAAGGGTAATGTCCCGCCAAATACTAAATTTCATGGGATTCACGGCTAAGCCGTGAGCTATGACTATTGTCATTTTCACGGGATTCACGATGCAGCCGGGAAATCTAACTACTTTGGCGCGGATTTAAATTGACAATTTGAGGCCCATTATAGTGGTTTTGGGGATTAAAACATAAATTACTGAAGTTTATAAAATATCAACTTTCTTATTACTGAACCGAATTTAATGAAATTTACATGGAAATTTAAGTTATGAAATACAGAAAAACATGAGAGGTATTTTATGCGTAAAATCTAACATTTACCTCAATAACTCAAAAATTTACAAAAAGATGATGCAATACCTGCATTTACACTACAGATAAAATCAGGCCCGTATGTCAATTTGTGACAGTCACACTAACACATTTTATAGTGGGGCGGAAGATAAGGTCGTCTCTGCTGTCAAAGTAGTGCAAACAATGATATCAGCATGAAATTTTCAGAAAATCTTCACCAGACGACAGAAATTTTAAAACTCAAGGGGACCAAAATATATCTACCTTCATTCAAGATAGCTGCTATTTTAAAACCTGTCTTCTAAAATAAATCCAACGTTACATATATTGATGGAATTAAATATTCAGATATACTTAAAATAACCTGATTATGATTTAAATTGTCAGTGATATAAACAAGTTTTTCAAAAGATAAGGATAGCGATGGCCACTATTTTCAAAATGGTCACCAGAAATAAAACCATAATTAAACACACGGATATGTAATATTTTCCAAATAGTTTTGCTCTGCTCTTTAAAATAAACATGTTACATAGTCAACAGAATAAATATATATATGTATGCATAAAAAAGTAAAATCCTTGTGCAGGTATAAATATATAAAAGTTCAATTTCCAAAGAAAAACAACAGTAGACTTCTGAGATTTTTTTTTTTTTTTTTTTTTTTTATTTTTTTTTTTTTTTTTTTTTTCAATAATTTTAATTTTTCACTGCAAGCGATTTCAATTGTACATATCTTCAGGCAGTTACATTTTGAAATAATACAATAACGTAAAGTCAACAAAACAGAATGCGTAATTCATCGTTATTAGTTTGTTTTTTGTGTAGTGTCATTCGTCGGCACAGTTAATTCTTTGTTTGACCGATGTAAAATTGTTGACAATTCGCACAGAAAATAGACTAAATAACATTTTTTGAAATACAATTCATACTCTGTTTAACAGTAAACATTTTATCATTTGAAAATTGAACTGAGTCTCCTTCTAGCAAATTTGGACTCTGTTACACTGTTACTCTGTTCAAATTTCGATTTAGATAGAATGCGTTTTAAGTTTTTAGGTTACCTTTTACTATTTACTATTCTTTTCTGTTACAAAACACTTTTCATTCTGTCGCTGTTCTGTAGCATTGCTTTGTATGTGTTTATTGCTGGTGACATGTTCTTATTACGTGGGTTAAAAGTTGTTGATTTTCGCGATCCTTCTTTGCGACAGGTCCTTTTGATTTCGCCTTTGATATTCCGTGCATAATAATTTCTCCCGGGTAGTTTTGTTTCAATAATTGTAACTTTAATTCGAAAAGTCGTCTTTCTTGTAACTGTTTATCTTTCACTGTAGTGACTATGTTTGTTTGTTTTGGGTTTAAAGCCGTTTTTCAACAGTATTTCAGTCATGTAACGGCGGGCAGTTAACCTAACCAATGTTTCTGGATTCTGTACCAGTACAGACCTGTTCTCCGCAAGTAACTGCCAACTTCCCCACATGAATCAGAGGTGAAGGACTAATGATTTCAAACACAATGTCATTTATCAAATAGTCACGGAGAACACACTCCCCACCCGAGAATCGAACTCACGACCCTGCGATCTGTAGACCAACGCTCTACCTAGCTAAGCGGGCGGGCTCTATAATGACTATTCTTGAAGCTAAGTTCAACGGTATATTAACCTTAGTGTGTTTGGGTGGCAGGAATTAAAGTTCAAGTAGTTATATGTGTCAGTAGATTAACAGTACAAGTCCGTCGTTATATTACTTCCAGATTTTTTAACAAGAATATCTAAAAACGGCATAATAGCCTCATTCTCACTGCATGTGAAATGTATACTTGGATGTAACTTATTTAGTTCTTGTAGGAATTCTAATGCGTTAATTTTCTTGTTCAGAATTAGGAAACAATCATCTAGAAAGCGCTTCCAATTAAGGCGTAAGTAACTGGAAAATTCAGAATTGCATCTATGTTTAATATTGCTGTAAAGTGTATCCAAGTATTAATGTTGCATAAGTTGGAGCGACCTTCGTACCCATTGATGTGCCCTTTTTCTGGATGTAGTATCTACCGTCAAAATAAAAAACGTTGTTCTGTAATATAATCTGAAGTGATTTAAGAATGAAAGTTATTTTAAAACGTGTCTCTATTTTTCCTGGTATTTTTCTATCCAAAAACGAACTGTTTCCAATCAAAGGTCTATTTGGTATATCTAGAATTTTCAAAATTGTGACTTGCGTAGGCATTCTCTGAAGATGGACGACTACCATGTTAAACGTTATCGACTAGGTGCCACAAGAAAGACTTGCCCGGTAGTCACGCTTGAGAGGCCCTTTATAGTGAAATAAACGAGTTAAAAGGTCATTCGGTGCATATTTTCATGTGTGTCACATAAACTACCTTGTATCTTGGTCATTTATCGGTGTAGAATAACAACAATGGTATCAAAATGCAGCCAGGGCTTCGTACATTGATTTACAAACAATTAAAAAATTTCTCATTTACATACTTATGAAAATTAATCAAAACTTACAAAATGGGCAGATAATTCATTTAAAAATGTTATTTTTAAATAATACAAAGATCATTTCTTCAATATTTGTGTTTATAAATGGACAAAATAAGCATTAGTACATTTGAAACATTACTTTATATAAATATATATCTGTTTGTAGCATCATTTATTGTTTTCATGAGTAAATACTGTCAAAAGTGGGTGGGGTATATTAATCATTAAAAAAAAACAAATATTAAAAATTGACAATATTTACATTTCTCAAATATAAACCATCATTATTTTGAGATAGTTCGACATTTGGATTTTGAAATAATGTTCTTCATAAATATTAATTAAGAGTTTTTCAGCTTATTTGCATGTCCATTGCTATAATTGGTATATAAATAGCCTCGCATGCACATTCAGTTATGCAAACCTATTTGGATCGGTAGTATTTGCACATTGAGCTGCCACATTTCGTCTTGCAGTCCACATTAGTATATGACATGTTACTTTGGGTATTATAGGAATACAGTCATACATATCACCCGTGGTATCCTTTGTATGCATGCAAACTTAGATCCATTATTTTACGATATCGATGCAAAATTGTGAAGCCTAATTAGTATATGTATAATTGGCATATATGTATAGCTATGATGGCCTGTCTGTATACACAGGATAAACATGTTGTCAGTCTGTTTAACTCTTATAACCAAATTGTCCTGCATCTGTATCTAAGGTACCGATAGTTGCCTCTTTTTATGCTACGGTCACTCAAAGTGTATCTGTATGTATCGCTAACCTGACCTGTATGTATATCCATATTACCCAGAGTGACCTGTCTACCTTGGGTACATTGCCGGTCTTTCTGTATATCAAGAATATCCGTATTGGCATACATAAATAGCCCAGATAGCCACGAGAGGCCTGTTTTTACACCTAGGATACCCATAGTTTTCTGTATATATAACAAGGAATACCTTTATACCCGTTATACCCAGAGTGGTCTTCATGTATAGCAAGTTTACAAATAGCGGTACAAATCCAATAGTGGCCTGTATTTATAGCCAAGAAGACCTGACAGAATACCAACGATACCCAGATAAAACTGCCTTTATACCTAGGGTACACCGGTGGCATGTATTTATACCCAGGATACTCATAGTGGTGACATTAAGTAAACGATCAGGATTTTTTGTATTCCCAGGATACTCAATGTGTCCTACCTAGGATGCACTCAGGTGACCTGTCTATATACCAAGCATACTCAACGCAAATACTGACCTAGTGTATAGCAATGATGGCCTGCTTGTATACCCATTTTGTTTTACCCAAAAAGGCTTATTATGTAAAACCGGGATATCCATAATGGCCAGTATATATGGCCACGATGACATGTTTATATATCCAGGCTACACAGAGTGGCATGGCTTTATACCGTGGATACATAGGTAACCAGTCTGTATACCAATGCCATCAAAAGTGACCTGAAGGCTACCCTACATTGTTGTCTATATGTATAGCCAGATTTTCCCTAGATGTCTGTATGTTTAGCAAGTAGGGCCAGTCTGAATACACAGGATACCCAGAGTGACATGTTTGTATACCCTCGATACCGATAGTGGCATCAATATTAGGCTCGGATGGCGTGCCTGTAAACAAATGATACCAAAAATGGCCTGACTATATATCACTTATACACGGTTTGCCTGTCTATATCCTAAGAATATCTGTAGTGGCATATATGAAAAGCCAAGTTTGCCTGCCGATATGCCAAAGATATACATACTTGCCTTCTCTATATCACTAGATACATTTAGTGCCCTGTCGTTATACCAAGTATACTATTGATACCAGCTTAGGCTATCCTGTCTGTAAACCCAATGTATGTTTTAAATAGTATAATGTTCCGTCTAAATACTGCAAAAACTTACATAAAACCTTTTGTACATTCTCCATTATATTAGAAAACTGAACATATTGACTTCTTGACAGCCATTGTGAAAAGTAGCTATCTTATTGGTTGTTTGAGATGGTGTCAACCTGATTTAAAATAGTAATGTTTTTCAATCACAGTACTGTGCTAAACTACATAAAACAATTATGTATACTCTAGAATGTATGCAAAGAAACCATAACATATTGACATTTGGCAGCCCTTTTGAAAATGAAAACTGAGCGCCATTTTGGTTATCCGAGGTTGCCTATATAGCGTATGATCTTAATATCAATTGTATTTATCAATCTTAATATTACAATAAATTACGTTAAAACTTATGTAAACGCTCATATATATGCACACTTTTGAACATACTTACCTTTGGTGGTTGTTTGGGTCGCCATTTTGAGAAAAAAAAATGGCAGCCATATAGGAGAGATCGCCCTGACGTCACGCATCAACACCTGTTTATCTGGTGGTGAGCAAAACAAAATATTTTTACATCGTTTGTGTATGGGAGCAGAATTTTCAATTTTTAATAACTTCTTCGTTCATTTATGAATTTTAAAAATTCAAAAAGTTTTGAAATGCTTACGATTTTCATATTTTCTTATTCAAATATCTTTTGAAAATGAATAACCGTTTTAAATGACATATGACTTTTAGCGGCGTAGCGATGCTCTAAACGTTTAGAAAAACACTGTAAGTTAAGCGTTCATAACTAATCCATTTTATTTCAAAATGATTATTAAAAGTTATCAATAAATTGCTTGTTTTATATCCTTTCCATTGATCAAAAAATATTGATGTCATTTGTATTTTAAGAAAGTTTAAGCCGTTAGAAAAACATCACGGTTAACCAAAAAACATCATAGCTCGGCGTCTGCCCACCCGATCTTTGTCTTATCAGTTCTAGAAATAGAATATACAACAGATTTGTGTACAAACATGATCTCTCCTATTGGCTGTGTGACATAGGTTTAAAGTTTGAAATAGCCGGCAGATAATTATGTACCTAATACAAAGGAATTGCCTTGCTTTTGTGAAAACAACTACATAGTTATGCTAAAGATAACTGTTTGACAGAAGTCAACTCAACCCACCCACTTCCAGCAGTATCTACACATAAAACACATATGATGGCGATATAAACAGTTGCGTTGATCAAGAAATGAGTATCCCACATATCATTTATTACCTTTCTGTTTTTCAAATCATGAGAATTATATATAAAACAATAAATATTGTACAGCTGTACACACTTGCCAATTTTGTCCGATTTTGCCGCTTTCATTAATAGTAGTTAATATGCAAATGAGATAATTTACATGTAGTGAGTTTATCTCATAGTTAAATACATTGGCTTCAATTAGATACCATTTTTGCTCACTTATTGCATCAGAATGGCGAAGATATGATGCGATATAGGTGAAATTAGTAAAAATTGCACTTTAATACATTTGACCTAATTTCTTGACCTTAATTTGACATTAGAATTGTGACTACCGGCATCAATGAACTTCTTATATCATACATTTCACAAATAACACATAAAAATTTCATCTTCACGAAATGCCTACGTAAGTGTAATTGGTAAACTAATTGGGATATTTGTGTATAAACTAATTACATCAAAAGTTACGAGTGTTGAATTTTTTTTGTACCTGTTCTGGTAAATAGTTAAGAAAGTCTACGTCGTCTCTGATGAAATCGGGGACCTCTTTAAACAATGGGTTAAGTATAATATCGAGAAAATGGCTGAGTCTCCTGGTAACACTATTAGGTCCACCTACGTTTTGTCTGAAAGGAACGTCATCGGGGATTGGGACTTTTATGTATTCTGAGCTTTGTTACTTCAGTTCATCTGCTATTATCTTACTTTTATGGATCTTTGGTAAGCCGTAGAAATAGCTGTTCGTGTATTCAAAATTTAATAGATAGTCTTTTTCTTCTTTCATTAGACATTTGCCGTACTTATTTATAATATGATGTATTAACCGTTGCGTTCTGGAATCTGCATGTTCATTTATGCTTTCGTAATAACTAGTGTCACTCAACATTTCTAAAATCTTGTCTCTATAATATTTTTTATCCATACATACCACGGCTCCGCCTTTATCTGCTTCTTTGATAATTATTGATTCATTATCTAGCAGTGTTTTTAATGCATTTTTGCTGTTTTTTGATAAATTACTTTTAGTCCAAGCGTTGATATATGTGGGGTATTCTTTCAACGATTGAATCACTTCTTCCAATACCTTGTCTTTGCTTTAGAAGGATTCCATCCAGTTTTATTTCTGACTTAAGGAATATCATCTATTGTCTGTGCTTCCCCGTCGTTGTAAAACAATTCACTCAATCTTAATTTTCGGCAAAATTCTTTAATATCAGTCTGAAGTTCTATTTTATTTCCATCAGGGGTTGGCGTAAATTTAAGTCCCTTATTTAATAACTTAACTTCATTATTACTTAACTCTATAATTGTTGAAAGGTTAATTACCTTAGGGTTAATTTGATTATCTGTATGATTTATCCGAGTACTTTCTAGTATGTTTCGTCGCTTTTTCTACGTTTTTGTTCCCGCCACCATCTTTGTCGAATGGAAATTGTTCTAAAAAAGAATTTCTTACATTTTTACCAATGTATGTGATTCCTTGTCTTCTAACAGGTCTGCTTTGTATATATGGGTTATCAATAGGCAAATTCGTATCCCTTCTATGTGGTCTTCTTCTGTTATAATTGATAGTGTTTTAGTTATTCATTTCTCTTTGGGGATTGTTATTTACAATTCTCCCTGGTAATTTTCTCTGTTGGTATTTACGGACAGGTCTGTACCTTCAGATCTATGATGTTCGTTTTGTGGTGAGCTATTAGATATTCTTGCACTATTTTCCACTCTCTTTCTTGGTTTTTGAACTCTGTTAGGTGGGGTTGTTATATTGCTCGTGACAAATATTTCAGAACCGAAATGATTCTCGTAATCGCTAAGCCAATTCAATTTCCTTTGCCATATAGTCTTAGACTTTTTTCTTGTTGTTGGCATTCGTCAAACAACATCCTTTTCAAGTTCTCAAATATTTCACCAGTAGCATTGAAGATTGCAAGCATTTCTGTTTCTATTTGTTTGAAATTATTTTCTTGTCGCTGTGATTTATTATATAGTATCTTGATGTCAGCCTTAAACGCCCTTAGAGCAGTTTCTTTTCTGATTTCTTTATCCATTTCATGCTCTCCTGGGATTATTTTTGGGCGGTATTTTCTAGGAATAACTGGGCATTCCTTTTTCAACAAACCATCATATATCATTGCTGTTTTTTTTTTTAATTTTATAGAGTTCTAATAAGCCTGTTTCCTTTCAGTCACAGACTTTTTCCATATTTTGATGATCGACTTTCTTAATGTCCAAGATTTTGTTGTCACAAACGTTTCATCTGTTGTAGAACCGTCAGGTTCACATGCCTGGGGTAGATCAGATACTACAGACACTTCGCTGCCCATAATGTCGGAAAGTTTCCCGTATTTTTTGTTACGACTTTACGTCATTGCATTATTTCAAAATGTAACTGCCTGAAGATATGTACAATTGAAAGCCCTTGTAGTGAAAAATTAAAATTATTGAAAAAAATACTCAGAAGTCTACTGCTGTTTTTCCTTGGAATTTGAACTTTAATATATATGTATGCATATATTTATATCGTAAAATTATAAAAGCTCGCTCGCTTAGATTTTCTTAAATTTTAATAGAAAAGTCACAAACTAGTTTCGTCGTGAATGGCTCATCAGTGTGTCTAACTATATAAAAATAAAAGAAAGGGAATTAATTCAGTAGTTCTGACGTTGGCGTCAAGGAAACAAGGGACGTAATTTTGACGTCAAACATGGGAGTTAATGACGTTATGACGTTATTTATCTACCCGTATCATGTGAAATGTTCCGCGTGTTTAATTTCGGTTTAAAACAGTCAATAAAGTATTTTTCTTTTGTTAATCTAGCTGATAAACTGTTCGTTTTCATTTTATAAAATTGGAATGTAGTAAATTTTGGCTCTGTTTTACAGCAAATGTCTATATGACTACTTACAGGTAATAACTTTTTTTTTCGCGCCATTTTCCTTTTTAGTGCTTGTATAATTGTAATATCATTTTAATTGCCTTTTTTGCAGAAGCAAAAAATAAGTGTAATCTTAATTTGTTCAGCAGGTCTGATTAGCGATAGAAAAAGCTGGAATAATAAGTAATTTGGAAAATACTGTTTTATAGAATTCAATGATGCAGGATCCAATGACAGTAATGTCAGTTTTAAAATGAGTGATACAACTCGTTCTGTTATTAAGATTCAAATAGAATTGAAGTATCATTTCATGTCTAAAGTCATTCAAAATGAAAATTTTCCCAGCGAATAAGCTAAAATATACTGTTATAGAATTAATGCGGCATTTTCCTTTAATCTAAGTTTTCGAAATTTCGTTTTTTTTTTCAACTAAATGGTGATCAACCTTTTATTATTGTGTTTCCTTTGTAATTCAGTTTTCAGTTCTAATATATATATATATTCTGTGTTTTAAAATGAATACGAGGCTTGCTTTTACATCATTCAATTCATAAATGAATACCTGGAGCAGAACAGTTTCAACTTATTTATATTTTGCACGTTTTATGCAGTCATATTCCTGGCGGTCATTTTTAAACTTCGGTCATTTTTCCTATAAAGATATGTATATTAATCGTTTTCTTTCCTGTTCTAAAAACAAAATGAGCTGTTTATCAGCAATAGCACCCACATATTTATAACGCTTCTAAATTTGGCAACCATTTTGTTAAAGGTGACCATCTTAAATAGACAGATCTGTAGAGCTACACAGTGTATTCTATAAACACTTTGACTTATTTTCATTAATACTGAGTGACTTTAGGGCTAAAAAGTAATATGTATATATCTCTACCTCAGCTATATGTTAAGCATTTCAATAATTCGATAGAAGCTATAGGTTTTTTGTACTTTGTTTTTTGACACGCAATTAGTGCATAAATTAACTATTGTTACATTATTTTACAATAGTCTGTTATACAATAGAAAATGTGAAAACTTCACAGGTCGTTCAACACGACAAAAACGAAAATTTTGCAGGTTCGGTTTGATTGAGCCTGTTTATGGACGGTAGTGGAAAACCACGCCCTCTAGCCCCGGGTTGAGCAGAACTCAACATTTACACATGCTAAAAGTACAAAAAGCAATTTAGAAGCATCCGCAGATGTTTTCAAACGGCGGTACACATGGAACCTTCAATGATACACGTATTGTGGCGTGTAATTCCATGAAAAGCGGCGTTTGGTCCACAGATAAAGTAATGGGTTTGCCCCAAACGACACCCTTGTTTTATATGAAAAGCGTTTTATGCATTATTGATGTTACAATATAATATATCTATTTTGTACAAGCATTTGCTTTATGTGACGTGAAAATAATGCATGATTGCTGTCACATTACAAATTGGTAGTTTGGTACATTGTATATGTTTTGCCTGATGTGAAATGCAATTTATGCACACTTATTGTTAAGTTACCATAGAATAATCATGTCTCCTACATTTAAAGGGGGAGGCATAAGGATTTAGTACTGTCCAGTTGCCTGTCTGTCTGTCTGCCTGTCTGTCTATCTGTAACACAGTTTGTCCACGCAACTTGACCATTTAAGGGATCTACATTAAACTACACAAGAATGACAAATGCTTAACTTAGTTGTGCATGTCGTCGGCACTTTCCAATTCTATAATTTGCTTTGGATTTTTAGCGTGATTCATAACATTTTATGATATTTTGAACTTTTCTATTATTCCAATGGGCAGATTTCCAAACCTTATAGGAGTGATCAGTGCCAAGCATCATTATGCATATTGTCTGCATTTTTGAGTTCAAAGATTTTTCAGCGGAGTTATCCCCTTGATTTGTCAACTTTTATGATGTTTTAGCAACTTCTATTATATCATTGGGCGGATTTCTTCCAAACATTAAAGGAGTGATCAGTGCCAAGCTTCATTTGGCATATCATTTATAACCCCTTCCGGTTCGGTGTTCGTCCCATCTTATCATGTTTAAGCCATTTCTGTTAAAAAATAGGGCGGATTTACACCAAACCTTACAGGACTGATTGCCAAGTCTTACTATCCATAACATTAGCATGTTCCGTTTCAAGGACTTTCAGGGGAGTAATTGCTCTTTATTTGTCAGATTTGTCTTATATTTTGACAACTTCTCACACCATTGGACATATTTCCACCAAAATGAAGAGTGCCAAGCTTAACTATTCATGTCATAGGAGGTATGTTCCGGTTAAGTGTTTGAGCAAAGTTATGGTCCTTAATTTTTCACATTTTACAGTGTTTACTTTATTCGCTTTATTAGGCTGGATTTCACCATACCATACGAGTGATTAGTTGAGAAGTGTAGTTATGCATACCATTATCATGTTCTGATTAATTAATTTACAGCGGGGTCATGATCCTTAATTTGTGAAATTCTTTGATCTGTGCTATTTATCTGATACCTCTGTAAAACCAATGATTAAAATTCCACCAAACGTCACAGGAGTTACAACTGCCAATAATAATTATATATATAATGTTATGGTTCATAGTTTTTTCCTAGAATAGTAGCTTTCAATTTGTGCCGTTTTACAATTTCGCAATGTGGCCTGAGTCTACTGCATACATAGAAATGGTCAAGATGTAAAACATTTCAGCATCACCTTTTCCAAAAAATGTTTTATACCTAATGAATTTAAAAATTTTACCAGATCCGTCACTACTGCAAAGTAGCTGTAATTTATTCTTATACAACAAAGTTATACTGAAGACTCTACCTGTTATGAAACTTCCATGATGTGGACCATTTATATCTCTTTTACTTTTCTATCTTTGATTGTACGTCTGTCTTACAATGTAAGAACTTAAGTTTCGAACACACCAGCCATGTCTGGCTTACAGTATTTCTTCTTACATTAAAACCGTTTTTACTTAACGTGGTATTTCTTTCTTTAGAGCAACTTTTGGAAGCTTTCTCTGTAAGTTCACTTCTCAACATTACTTCTTGTATTTGAATTGTATCCCATGATGACTATTGTTTCTCTTACATTTTACGCAAAAGACACATTTTCAAAGAAAAAAAATCTAGGCTTTATTAGATTAGATGCTTTTGTCTGCGATCTACATCAGTCTTACAATATGCGTAAATGTCGTATTTATCGTTCATTTTTATATATCATTCAAGTATTTCGTCAAACTCCCACGCAGTCTCTTGGTTTTTATAAATTTTTGCAAATGACGTTTCCATACAATCCTATCCATAAACTTTACAGCCATTAATACTATTTTCCGAACAATGTATGTATTTAGACGTATGAACCCGGAATGAACTTGAAGGAGAACTATTTTGATTTCTTGATGTAAGCTAATTTATCCTTTATTTAACATTTAGAAGTAAACTGTTTACATTTGTGTAATAAATAAAATCAATAATATCGGAGTTTGATAAATGCATTTTTTTATTCTTTTAGAAAATTCTTATGGTGCTGATGGTGAAGAGAATGAAAATTGTTGTTTTCCATCAAAACAACCATACACATTATCCCAAACTTATCCCAAAGCATTTAGCAAATCTTGTCTTCATGTTCATCTGACTTCAGTAAGCTTCTTTCTTTTGCTGCATACTACCGCATATTTGGTCTTACCTATTATTCATCCTCTTAACATGCATCTAAATCCTAAATTCTAAATTCTTGACCCAACTCTTTCTCTAACATTTCATCTGAGTCTATAGATCTGTCGAAATATCTGCCATCCATGACTGGCATCACCCCCCCCCCCCCCCCCCTCAGGTGGTCCTATTTTAAACAATGATAATTGTTTGAAGGATTTGGTAGAGGATCACAAAAGGAACATTGCTATTTTGTATTCGGGCCAGTGATTTCGGAGGAGATGTCTTTTGAGGTTTTCTATACTGTAATACTGGGAAACTCCGCCCCCTGTGTCCTTTTCGTTGCCATGGCAATCTGAATTCTACATGAATGCCCTAGATTTAAAGGAACCTGAAAACATTCCGGTGAAATTTGGTTGGAATTGACTAACTTTTAGGATCGTTTGATCTCAGTCGTTCGCCCGTCTTTGCTCAGTCGAGGGGAATGAGGAACAATGTATGTTACCAAACATCATAAAATTATGAATTATACCGAGATGAACTTTCAAAATAGAGATGCCGAATAATATTTTTCAGAGATTTTTGTAATATGTTATTTGTTAAAATCCAATTTCAGTCACGAGGGTATTTAATATCTAAATTCTTGAATATCAGTTATTTCAGGACAAATGCATACCTAATAATAACTAATGTTACTGCTGACGATGTCAAATTGATTAATACGTCTTTGACACTTAAAAACAGTTCTAGGCCTGATGGTGTAAACAAAAAAATTCCCAAAAGAACTTCCTATTGATCCCTACGTCTCGCTGATATTTTTAGCCACTCTCTGTCTACAGCCACATTTTGATGTATTTGTATTTGAAAGGCTAGATTTCATTATCTCAATTAAAATGGCATTTTACCTTCTCTTTAGTCTGGTTTTGTCCCGGGTGTTTCAACTGCTAATCAGCTCACTTAACTGTACTTATACAAATGTCTCACAGAGGCAATATACTAAGGCAAGGAGGTCTGGGTTTTATTCTACTATATAAGCAAACGATTGATCGCGTGTGGAACACTGTCTTGTTACGAATTTAAATTTATTTGCGAAAGTGATAGCGCTGGTTTTTATTATATCTCTCTCACAGGAATCAAAAGGTAGGCACACAATCCAGTTTGAATTACATTCGAGCCGATCTGCATCGATCCTCTTTTCTTCCGAATATTCATAAATGACATTGTTGATATATTTGGCAACAATCGCCCTTGTTCTAATGACACAAGTATGTATTAGATTATTGACGTTCAAGCGACAGTTGCAGAAATTATAAACTCTGATCTTATTAAAATATCAAATTTGGCATCTCACAATCTTGTAAATTTCAACCATTTCTTACCCTGCATCCCTGTGTACATTTGTCTGATGAGGAATTCAAGGAAGTGACCAGCAACAAACACTTTCAGTTGATGTTAACGAAGTGACATGCCCATATAGACTACAACTTAACCAAAGCTTACAAACGAACTAATACCATGCGGAAATTTTAGTTTATTCTCGACCGTAAATGTCTTAAAGCCATTTAAATATCATTTATTCATCCAATCCTAGAGTATGACGGTTTGTACGATCCAAGTGAAGGGCATGATTTAAAAGGTCCAGTACGAGGCTGTTAAGATAGTAACGGGTGCTACCAAACAAATTTATTACTGAAGCTTATGAACGACGTTGTATAGGATACACATGAAAGTACCATCCCACTGTTTCAAATGATACCTATAATCAGCGAGATCAACTTGTTTTCAGGTGCTAAGAGCTAGAATCTCTCTCTACTTTGATATTTCCACCAATCAAAAGTTTAACGCTCTGCATATGCCACTTTTGAGAAATTCTCCCCTGTTCCGCCATTGAAAAGACTAAAGTCACTGTCAATTTCTATAGCGGAAAGCTAAAACATCAGTTACTTAACGCTCGTCATCAAACCAATTATGGCTGACTCGTGAATGGTCTGTTCTGCAGATGTGCTATAATTGCAATACCCCTCTGCTCATGCGGACAGCCTGAAAGATCCCTATAACATTTCTTCCAAAGTACATTTAACGACAACCTACTTTTAGCACTTATAAATGAAGTGTTTTAGTCCAGTTATTTTAAAGACTTTTTTTTTTCGTTAGAATGGCATTAAAAAGTGGGGCAATGGGAATCTTTCTTGCAGTTTGTCATTTAATTGAAAAGTCTAAACGGTTTGCTGAGGCGAAAGAAATCTTTCCAACAGTAATGATTAGGCATTTATAACCAAAGTCTTTCTTCTACCTGTCCATCTCCAACCTATATTTACCGAACATTATTGTTTCTCCAAATACTTTATATTTCCTTAGTAAAACTCTTTACATTTCGTTTTCATTAACTAGAAAGTTAAAAAAAACTATTTCACCATACTGTCTTATTTTGCCAAATGAGTTTATGAGATTAAGTATGCAGTAAATAAGAATTCTATAAGATCAAGCTTTAAATTCAGTTCACTTATCTATAATATGTAAAACTCTCAAATTGTCATCTGCTGTCAGATGTTATATTGACTTATAATTTTTAGCGTTTGAAAATGACAGCCATCTTGAATGATGACCGATATTTTTGGATCCACTTCACGTGAGGTTCCGAATATATGATGAGGAATACTAGTATTTGGAAGATTTATGTTTGTATCACCATTTGCATTACCTTCCACGTTTTGCCTCACTGGTAGGACATTGTTCCAGGCATGGGAAGGTAGAGCCGACAAAGTCCATAAATCAGTTTCGGCACAAACTTTAACCACACGGACACGGATGCTCCAAGACAACTAACAAAACGTTCCGCTTTTGTAACTGACCTTTTCATACAATCCTATCCATAATCTTTACAGTAATAAATACTTTTTGAACAGTTAATGTATTTAGATGAACGAAGCTGAAATTAACCTGAATGAGATATATCTAGATTTCTTGATGTAAACTCGTTATCTATTTGTTAAACACCTATAAGTGAACTGTACATTTGTGTAGAAAATACAATCAATCATATCGGAATTTCAGTTAAATAAATGCATTTTTTTTCTTTTAGAATGTTCTTGTGGTTCTGACTGTGAAACAAATGGAAATTGTTGTTTTCCATCAAAGCAACCATACACTAATGGAAATGAGCAATTTGATAGTGTATTTCAAAGGAGGCGTGTTTGTCTTTTCCCTACACCTTTAGAACTGCAAGGAGAACAAACATTGTCATATCAGTCTTATTATATGATTTCAGCCGTTTCAGGTAACAAAACAGCTACCTCTACTCAATTATGTGGGGATACCACAGTAGCCCCATGGGGAAGTCTTTTCCCTGTATACTCCAGAAAACGAAAGCAGATATACAAGAACATTGCTTGTGCAACTGAAGATGATGTCAAAGACGGTGAATTATGGGATGCATATTTTAAGTGCAATGTAAAATTGGATGATAGTTTCCGCACCTTCGATCCGGGTAATTTTCTTGATTTAGCGGGGGATTCTGATTTCGGTTCTAGGAATTGTCATGTAAGTTTCATTTACCAAGGAAGTATAAATGAGATACAGCCTCTTAAATGTTACAGAGATGTTATAAATGTTTGTCCTGACCCGAGGCTGTTTCAAATAACTGATGAGTTTGGATTTTCTAATGAAGAAGTAACTGAAGCGTGCATAAACGGTCTGGTCTCACCATACAGGCAGGAAAAAATGTATGCGAACGTATTTTGCCATATATGTAATCAAGAACAATTTGCAAAGGAAAGTCGATGTCCACAGATTTCAAACACCTTTACACAACAACGTAACCCATTTGGGAATAGTTTTGCAGGGTTAATTGATGGTGATGTTTTTCTAACTGAAGTTCGCAAGGAAGGACATTCTGCAGAACAAACGAATACCAAAACAGTGTGCTACGGAAAGAACGTAAGTATAATAAATAAACAGTTCTTCTTAAATAATCTCTCTAAAATAGACATGCGAAATTGTAAAATTGCGCACATGCGCATTTCAAAACTTATATTATAAATTTATAGAAATCATTTTTGAATTTTGGCGGCATTGTGTTAGCACGCCTGTAAAGGAAAAGTAGTATCATATTACAGTAAATAAACCTAGAAATGTGTATTGTATTTATAACATATCTACACAGACAAATATAGGTCATGTGTAGAATGAGTGGTAATGGAAACATATATAGTAAAGTCCATTTATGAAAAAAGGGGAAAAAAACTCGCAAAGAATTGATTTTTGGTGAAAGCATTACACAATATGTATGCAAAAGCATACTAAAAGTATAGAATGTTATCATGGTGCAAAATTCATTTTTTGGGGATAAACAGTTAAAAATATGATTGAAACTGTGAATTTCTGGAATCGGCCCATAATGATGTCAATATTTTATTATGAAGGTGAAATTTTGCATGGTAGTAGAAAATTATAACACAAAAAAAATTAAGCTAATGACTATTTAAAACAATCTAAGATGGCCGCCATTAAATCTCATTACACAGGAAAACCGTTTTAAGCATTTCACAAAGTTCAAATAGTGTGAAAAATGACCAGCATCATAAAAGATACACACATTTTATCTCAAAACACACAAACTTCATTCTTAAACGAATTCAAGATGGCTTCTCAATTCCAAAATGGCCGCCATACTGGTACTGATGATAAACCCGGACAGATGATAAAGTCGAACACCTTGGAAATATTCGATTGCAATCGGTTATTTATAAAATTGAACACACCATCTAATAGTTTCCACTTACAACACCAACTGGTGTAAACAAAAACAAAATTGGTAAATATTCTGTATAAATGACTTACATAAATTTGTATAAAAATATTTATCCAAAATTTCTGGGGAAGAGGGTGTTCTTTTGTGCATGCTCACTGCCGAAACATGAAGGCCTGACATTTGTCAATTTTTCATTACATGATCAGGAATGACTGGGGCAATTTTGTGCATATACACGGGAAGAAAAACGAACACATGTACGTACGCGTACACGGACAAGAGTAACACTATATACCCCGTCCCCATTTCTAATGGTGGGTGCATAAAATATTCCCGGACTAACGTGCCATTATCGTTCCTGGCACAAGGTATGTCATGACATTTTTGTTTTCTTTCAGAAAGCAGGCTGCAGGCCAGTCCTTTGTCCATCAGGACAGTTATATGACCCATCTGGAAAATGCAGATACCCGATCAGGTTTTGGTACAACCTAGAATTCATGGTATATCTCACCCTAACTGCGGAGGAAGATATAACAGGGGTAATACAGGAGGATATCACCAGTACTCTGAAGTCGCCATGGCCAAGGAGCTGGCTTTTCTCCGACATAGAATATGAGGAAACTACTTCCAATGTGAAAAGCACACGCCTTTTGGTCAAATTAAAAAGACATGTAGATACGGTACGCCCGAGCTATCTAATAGAAACTGTGAACAAAATGGTTAAAATGGAATGGTCAGTGGAGGTAAAGAACACAAAACATGTCCTAAAGTCAGATTTTTCGACCGTAACAATTCAGCGTTCTCAGTCTGATTTTATTCGATTGGGTGACCGTATTGAAAACATAACAATGATCCCAAACTATATCACGATTTACAGGGATTCGTACACAATGAGTTTGTACGTTGGTCAAATAATCACTCGTTTGTATCTTTGTAACCAAGTAGAGTTAACTCGGTCGGAATTCATTTTGAGCGAAAGCAAAACGGTACTTTTTAATGTTATTACGCGACGCTACATGTTTAGTGGTGAATTTACGTTCATATTGAGCGATGAGTTCGAAGACTTTCACGTGAGAATATGTGTTGAAGATTCGGGATTATTTGAAATCAGTGTAGCGGCCATTTTAAATTCTAACATCGTCATATTCTGTATTTGGGTTAGCTTTGTCACATGATAAACGTTGATGTAATCGTTTTGCCGTTTTCTCCTTTCTAGAGAAACTTTTTAAACGGTCACAGTTCAAGGCGCGCACTCATTTATAGAAAAAAAAATATGTGTGTAACTTTTTAATGCATCATCGGCGTTGTTATGTACCACTGAAAAAAGGCTTCTTGTAGTTATTATACCAGTTTCGAATCGGCGCTGATAGTTTATCGATGAAGTAAACGCTTCTTGTCATGTAATGTCGGCTGTAAACGCTTCCTTCCATGGCATGTGGTCTAGAATTTGATATTTTATGGATGTAGTAAACAACATATTTCTGTTATGCAGTCTCTCACTGATATTTCATCTATGATGCAAACGCTTCCTTCCATACTATGTCGGCATTGATATATTTCAAATGAAGAAAATGCCTTACAGCCATGTAGTTCGGCTTTGGAACATTACCAATGTAGTTAACACATCCCTGTCATGTAGTCTCAGCTCTGAATCTTTACTGATGTAGTAAACGCTTCCATTGTGACAGGAAAGGCCGTACCGGCGACAGTAACCATCAGAACAAATCAACACCCTTTACAATATTTACAAATTTATTTACAAAAGATGATTATTAACAATGAATAGATGATATGAAAAGTAAAAAAAACTGATTATAAGAAAGAAAAAAAAATAAAGTTCAGTATCTCTAGATACAAAAGTTCTTATAGTTCCATTCTAATCTGACGTGACACAGTTCTTTAATTTAATTGTGAACTTTAAGTAGCACAAACAATATATGACAACATATCTTCTAATCCAGTCCCTTTAAACCGTGAATACGTTGATTCCGTATTGGCTCCCTATGGTGGTAGGTGATTGCATCCCTTAGCTGACTTCAGAGGATAACAAAAATCATCGTCTTTGCGGTTTACGGCAAAACCATGGAACGAAAGCTCTGCGCTGGGAATATCACATCCAGGCGAGTGAAGACAAGTGAACCTCGGGCATTGTACTTCCGGGTTATGACATCACCAGGTAAAATCGTCTGGCGGAAGAAGCTAAAATATATAACATATGGTAAGCACCATAGCAAAACAAATAAGTCAGGGCATAAAACTGCTCCTTTGGGTACACCATACCTCCGTAGGCTCCCATAAATAATACGTGCTACTTATACAAAATATATGTGCTACTAAGTTCATACGTCACGTGATTAAAATACGTCACTAATTACTTCCATTATTACAAAAATTACTTACTTAAAAGACTAAAGTTAAAGTATGAAATGATATGAAAAGTATATGATGAAACATTATAGTAATGGAAATGATAAACTGCAGCTATTATTTACAACTACAAATTAACAAAATTCAATGTAAATCAAACGTTATATGATAGTTGGCATCCATATAATATCTAATGCCATACACTAAAACGGACATTGTATGTGTATGCAATAGACTGGCACACAATTTCATATTACAATAATATATTACATACATGGTACTAGACTTGCCATATAGAGTTATACATAACAATACAGGGCAGTAATGGCGTTCCATAACAACGAAATGTTTGACATAAGTTTTTGAAACAAAGTACCTTATAAATACCATGTTACAAATTTCAGTAAAAATTTTACATCTCATATAAACGAAACATTTTAGATTCCTCTTTCGAAATAATTTAAAAAGTCTGAAAAAATTAATAAATTATCCTGATATACCGAAACTAGCCAAAATCACATGCCGAAAAGTAAATGTTACAGAATTCTGTAGAATGAACAAAAATTTACAAAATAAAAATCGTAATGCAAAAATCATACAAAAATCTAACAAATAAATTTCTTACCTCGATCGAGCATAAATTTCTAGCAAGAAAATAATTCAGTCATAGATTCGTCTATAATGTCGGAAGGTGGTGTGCGCAAGGCATATCTAGTCCAGTCTATTTAAAGGATAATGTCCCGCCAAATACTAAATTTCATGGGATTCACGGCTAAGCCGTGGACTCCGACTATTTGTGTTTCCACGGGATTCACGATATAGCCGGGAAATCTAACTACTTTGGCGCGGATTGAAATTGACAATTTGAGGCCCATTATAGTGGTTTTGGGGATAAAAACAAAGAAATAAAAAGTTTACAAAATATCAACTTTCTTATTACTGAACAGAATTTAATGAAATTTACATGAAAATTTAAGTTATGAAATATAGAAAAACATGAGAGGTATTTTATGCGTGAAATCTGACATTTACCTCAATAACTCAAAAATTTACAAAAAGATGATGCAATACCTGCATTTACACTACAGATAAAATAAGGCCCGTATGTCAATTTGTGACAAATATAGCCTTGGCTCAGATATTATACCGATGTAATCGCAATCCTGTCAAATACTCCTGACCGGTATTTTAAAGATGTAGTTAACGCTTCTTGTGATGTAGTCATGGTTCTAATATTTCACCGATGTAGTAGACGTATTCAAGGCATGTAATTTTGGTTGTAACACGAATGCATAAATGCATACCTGTCAAATAGTCTCAGCACGGATATTTTTCGATGTAGCAGACGCATTCCAGCCATGTCGTCTCGGCTGTGATACATATAATCGTTGTAGTTAACGCTTTCCAGTCATGTAGTCTCAGCTCTGATATCTTACCGATTTAGTAAACGCATTCCAGTCACATAGGCTCAGCTTTTATATCTTACTGATGTACCCAACGCATTCCAGTCATATAATTTCAACTCTGGTATTTAACTAATGTAATTAACTCATTAATAGCTCAGCTCTTAGTTAAGGCATTCCAGTCAACGAGACTCGGCACGGATATTTTACCAAGGAGTAAACGCATTGCTGTCATGTAGTCTCAGCTCTGACACTTTACCGATGTAGTGGACACATTCCAGTCATAATTCTGATAGCTACTGATGTATTAACGCATTTCAGTCATGTAATCTCGACTCTGATATTTAACCGATGTAATAAACGCATTAATGTCATGAAGTCTCATCTCTGACACTCTACTGATGAAGTTAACACATTCCAATCATGTTGTCACAGCACTGATATTTTACCAAGGAGTAAACGCACTGCTGTCATGTAGTCTCAGCTCTGACATTTTTCCGATGAAGTAAACATATTCCAGCCATGTCGTCTCAACTATGATACTTTACTGATGAAGTAAACACATTACTGCCATGTAGTCTCAGCTCTGACACTTTACCGATGAAGTAAACATATTGCAATCATGTAGTCTCAACTCTGATATTTAACTGATGAGGAAAACGCATTAATGTCATGTAGTATAAGCTATAATATTTATTGATATAGTTAACGCATTCCAGTCATGTAGTTTCGGCACTGATATTTTACCAACGAGTAAACGCAGTGCTGTTATGTAGTCTCAGCTCTGACACTTTACCAATGTAGAACACGCTTTCCATTCATGTAGTCTCAGTTCTTATATTTACTGAATGTAGTACACGCATTTCAGTCATGTTGTCCCAGCTCTGACACTTTACCAATGTAGAACACGCTTTCCATTCATGTACTCTCAGTTCTTATATTTACTGATGTAGTACACGCATTTCAGTCATGTTTTCCCAACTCTGACACTTTACCAATGTAGAACACGCTTTCCATTCATGTAGTCTCAGTTCTTATATTTACTGAATGTAGTACACGCATTTCAGTCATGTAGTCACGGTTTTGATATTTTGCCGATGTAGTAAACGCTTCTAGTGATGTAGTCATGGCTCTAATATTTAAACGATATAGTAAACACTTTCTTCGATCAAGTTCAATTAATAGTACTAGTAGTGATCCATACAGCTTCTGATATCAAAATGATGTCCTTTAAGAGACGTTTTGAATAGTTTAACTGACGAACTGAATATTACGTTTGTTTACATATAATAAGGTAAATGACTTCTTTAGAAGCACAATTATCTGCATGATAATTTCTATCATTAAAATATCATCGTAATCATCTGAAATTATACGCTTGTAACGTTTTGTCTGGCTTAACAAGATTTAGTGCAGCAAGAACACTATTCTAAATGTACTCATTACATAAACTTCAATCAGAATATTTAAGAACTCGCACTTCATTACAGTTACAACTAGAAAAGAATTGCTACTTTTAAATACACTGACGAGATAAAGAAACGCCTCATTCAAACTCGGTATACAATTTTTCGTTAACCGTGATTCAAAATTAGAAAAGAACAATTCCATTCGCAAATTAGATGCTTTACAAGAATTTATGGTCAATAAGAAATCATTTCATTGTCGCATTAAGCTTAAATCTTGAATTTTAATAGCCCGGTCGGAGAAATTGCATTAGAAAAATCAGTAGCGCGTGTGGCCACCTCTGCTAGCAACCACAGCAGCAAGGCGACGCCTCATAGAGCCGCACCAGTTGCGTAACAGATACCGTGGGATTCTGGCCCACTCCTGGTGCAGCGCTGCTACCAGTTCCCGGACGTTTGCTGGCTGGGGTTGACGTTGGCGTAACCGCCGTCCGAGATAACCCCACGCGTGTTCAATCGGATTGCAGTCCGGTGAACACGCCGGCCAAGGTAAAACATTAATGTTTCTAGCCTGTAGAAAGTACCTGGTGACGCGTGCAACGTGAGGTCGCGCGTTGTCGTGCTGATAGACTAATCCTTGACGTTGACGGAATAAAGGGACAACTGCATGACGTAATATCTGGTCGATGTAACGCCTGGCTGTGAGATTACCTTGGCAAACGACGAGTTGGGACTTAAACCTATGGTTGATTGCTGCCCACACCATTACTCCACCTCCACCGTAACGATTGTGCTCCAAAACGCAATTGTTTGCGTAGCGTTCATGGCGTCGTCTATAGACACGGATACGTCCGTCGGCGTTCCACAAGTTGAAACGCGACTCGTCACTGAACACTACGTTCTGCCAACGCTGGCCGCGATGGTTGCGGGCCCAAATAAGACGTTGGTGACGGTGGCGTAACGTTAAAATTAGACCGCGGTAGGGCCTACGACAGGTAATTCCGCGTTCTCTGAGTCGATTTCTCACTGTATGTCGACTAATTGGACGTCCACGGTTACCTACAACTATACGTGACGTAGATTGCGCCGTCACAAATCTGTCACGTAAATGACGTTGTCGTATATAATTATCCTGTCGTATTGACGTTACACGCGGTCTACCTGAACGTGGTCTATCGATAGACGTTCCCGTGTCTCTAACACGTCGAATAAGACGCACAATTGTCGAACGAGAGACGTTAAAACGTCTAGCAACTTGTTCCTGCGTTCGCCCACATTCAAGCATAGCCAAAACCTGAGCCCTCTCTTCAGAATTCAGCCTCGGCATTACGAAAACTAATGTTTTTTTTCAGAGAATAGCTGAAAATATGGTTGTGTGTCGTATTACACATGTACATGTGCAAAAATCGTTCAATCAAACCACATGGTTTACATGCACAGACTGCACGAGGAAATCATGACCAGGTACATGAAGTGAACAAATGGCTGAATGAAATCGCGCGAGTTTTTGTTCACTGTGTTTGTCGGTCAGAGTACCTGTAGATTTACTACATTTCACAACAATTAAAAGCGTTAGGAAAAAAATAACGCCAAATTTCAATGAGGCGTTTCTTTATCTCGTCAGTATATATTGTAAGTGTACTTTATTCATGGATTAAAATTGTTTATATATTTGTGAAAGTTTTCAATTGAATCCTCCCATACGAAAAGAATATAGTATCTAAGAATCTAAACCACATATTAGGTTTTATATTTCTCGAGGCTAAGAAGTCTTTCCAGGAACAGTGATGCGTGAACGGGGCAGTATGGCTTCCCATAACGGTACCGATTTTCTTTGTAAGTAATTGTCACTATTTAATTGGAAATGTTCATTATTAGAAATCTGCTGCATATTGTCCGATTTTTCAAAAAAATACGTAGAGGCACTAATACCGTCTTATTGCGGAATATTAGTATTTAAAGATGAGACATCCAAAAGTAACCAAACATAAATCTTTGTTTGTGTGGGGTTTTTTTTAATTAAACATTTTTAAGTTCACTTAGAAAACTGGAAGTACCTTTGATGTGGGAAAGAAGAGTCTGCATACTAGGTTTCAGTAAATTATCTATGTACCTAGCAATATCATCAGTGCAGAAGTTATATGAAGGGACTATAACCTACGTCCACTCTCATGTTTTATATTGTTTTCAAATGTGTATCTTGTTGGTGGAGTATTTGAAGCACTCTTTCCCTACAGGTTCCATTTTTGGTCACCCTGCTCTGCTGTGGGTCTATCTGTATTTTTCTGTGTTCATTGTTTCCAGCACTTGAACTTTATCTTTCTTAGTAGGACAAGAATATAAGAACAGCGGCATGTTGATTTAATCATGATGAGAAGTGACCTAGATTTAAACCATATGTCAGTAAGAGTAGCCTGTCGCTTCTGGGTTTTGACAATAAATTACAAATGCTGATTGAAGGGGACATGGCCGTGACTTTATCATTATTATAATGCCATACAGCAAATTAATAAAATAACATGGCATATTGTACGAGATATAAGTATCATGAAATGAAGCATGAAATGTTAGATTTCAAGCTAAAATGCATAGAAACAAAGTAGACAACGCTATGATGCTGAAGCTATCATGATAAGAACACAAGTCATTCACTAGACAATGCAAGGAGAAAGCATTTTGTTCGGCAAGTCAAGCTACCGAAAGTGTGAGTAGATGCTACACGAATTTTTGACATAATTTTGTCGTCTTCAAAGGAAACAAATATATGAATCCAATGCAAGTGCAGGGGAGAATACATTATTATAACACTGAAATTTGTGTCTGCAAAATTAACACTTGTATTTGATGCATATATATATAATTTTTCATCCTTCATTGTTATATTTGTATTACGTACTAGGATGCTAGGTTTAGATCGGTCAACTTGTGCCACGCAATAATTAAATATCCAGGCAAATGACTGCACTAACGTGCACACTAAACAAAAGAAACAGCGGGTCATATCTGTTTTAACAGACCCAGGTGTTAGAGGTCTGTAGCAAAGTGATCCAAAAATATATCTTTTTAAATATAGCATATGTACAATGCGTTTTTTTTTTTTCAACTTCCGACGGATCACTGATCAGTTGGCCGAAGAGTTGTTATCGGTTACAATCACTTCGAGGAATTCTGTTCAATGGCCGACCATTTAGGTCAAGGCCCCCTCTTTTTTTTCAACTTTCGACGGATCACTGATCAGTTGGCCGAAGAGTTGTTATTGGTTACAATCACTTCGAGGAATTCTGTTCAATGGCCGACCATTTAGGTCAATGCCCCCTCTAACGGTCAAGAATACTCGTCATTAACACCAATGATAAGTGAAGGCCAGTCGACCGCTAAAATTTGAATGCTGATCTAGTGACCAACCTAGGAAGTGAGCTTGGAATTTTGCGATACAGTCGCTGTATCAAAATCCATTTAAAGGCAAGCCGATTTTGTTGATCACATTTTTATTTATAATCTCACATGTAACGGACGGACATCAGTTACCATTTGTTAGAATAAAACTGTCAAAGCTAGAACTGTCACAGGAGTGACGAATACCCCCACAATACGGTCTTGTCACAGAAGAATGGCAACCATTAGAAAGACATGGCCACAAGAAGGTGCAATTTAAATCGAACTTGACCTGTATGTTATGATGTTACACCTGTGTACCAAAAACAGTAAATTGTATTTTATGATGTTACACCTGTGTACCAAAAACATTTGAATCTGTCAAGAACGGTCACTGGAGTGTTTAATGACTCCAATGGTGGATGAATATTGCACAATAGCTTGAGTCTGTGTTAAAAAATATCAAATAATAAGAGAGGTACAGATAAAGTGTATCAAAACACTATATAGATATAATTCTAAGCAAAAAGGGGGCATAATTCTGGACATATTGGTGCAAGAGTTATGCACCTTGTGTCATATGATGTGAGTGATGATGTGGAACATCTGTTTTAAGTTTGAATCAAATCCATTTAGTAATAACTGAGATAGAGTGAAAGTGTATCAAAACAATTCTAAGCAAAAAGTGGGCATAATTCAGGACATATTGGTGCTAGAGTTATGCACCTTGTGTCATATGATGTGTGTGATGATGTGGAACAACTACTTCAAGTTTGAATCAAATGGATTTCGTAATAAATGAGATATAGTGAAAATGCATCAAAATTAACCTTAAATTCTAAGTAAAATGGGGTATAATTCGTGAAACATTGGTGTCAGAGTTATGCACCTTGTGTCACATGATGTGGGTGATAAGGTGGGACATCTATATTAAGTTTGAATCAAATCCATTTAGTAATAACTGAGATAGAGAAGCATAATAGATTTCGTGACAAAATGTCCCGGATGGGACGCGACGGGACGGGGCGGGACATGCCAAACTGACTCCAATATAGCCCCCACCCCCCACCCCACCCGAAAAAAAAACATGTTTGGTGGGGGTATAAATAGAATACTACTATTCCTGCACTTGTTTATTGGATTACTTTTCTGCCACGTTTATGCAGTAATACATTAGCCATTATGAGAAAAATGTCACGACTGTCAATTGAAACTAGTCTTTAAAAAGATATTTTAGCTCTCAACGCTGTCTATTTAAAAGCAATGAGACAGAATCATTCTGGTGGAAGTCCTTTTTCAAAATACGCAATTTAGCTATTACAGAGAGCTAACATTTTTTCGGCCGCCTTAACAATGAGATACGTGTACTTTCTGGAAAACCATATATCAGTCTTTCTTACAATCTGTTAAGGAGGTAGGTTACCTTGTTACAAGGGTAAATTCAAATTAGTTGAACCGCAGCATTTTTTTTAATTTCATCTTATATGAAGTTTTAACTACTACAATCTCAATTTCTTTTTTCTCTGTCCCTTCAAGTTCAGTTTTTATCAAGGTTTGAAGAACATGACCCTCAAAAGGTATTTCATATTGAAAGAAGAAGGAAAATACGGATATTTAACACTTTTCAGTGTATTTTAGTTTCAATGATATCCGTAGAAGTCTGCATAATTGATAATTTTACTAGAATGCACGTTAGCTTTCTAACATCAGCTTAAAATGTATATGTCGCGGGGCTCGTGTTTCCATGGTAACGCATTTTCTCTCATTTTTAAACAACTATGAATAAAAATACGGGTTTTCGACGGCTTCAGTGCCATTCTGTTAGTGACCGGCATGGAATATTTAGGTAATATTATCAGCAAAATAACAAGCACTTTACATGGTACCCTATTTTTCTTAAAGTTTAAAGTAACCATGGCAACAGAGGCGTTTAAAATAGCTTATATCTTGCTTTTTGACGTAATTTCATATAAAAAGATATTGAATAAGATTATCTTTCTAATTAATGTATCTTTAAAACATATTATTTCTAACGTAAGTTATATTCTCGTGTTATTTGCATTTATTCAAACAAATTTCACAGCTTAGAATACTTACAGCAGTACCACTCGTCTGGTATTTTTTATGGAAAAATCGTTCAGCATGCTGCTATTATTCTCATGGATATTGTTGAAATGAAAATAAAAAGCCGAAGCTGTGTTTCTTAAATAGACCAGTGTCAACGCTTTTGAATTTTACATTTAGATACATAGGTCACGGGCTTCGTTTCCATGGTAACATAAATTTAATTCAAGAAACCACAGTTTTCTACTGGAATTTGAACAATTTTAGATCTAAATTCTAGTATATAAGTAACAAATTATCAACGGAACCTGAAAAACAGGTATTACAAATCAAACTGCTAGATTTTTTTTTGAAAATGGCCGAAATAAGTAACCTTTCACCCAACTATATTCCAAATAACATTGGCTATCTTCGTCCATTTTCTTACATTCCGCATAACATTTCAATATAACTACATAAAAGAAGCAAAATATTGAGTATCATTCAGAGCAATAGACCCATAAGAAATATTCAAGCAAATAATGGTTATTTGAAAATAGTTAAAATAAAGAAAATGCATAGAATTACGTACTTTCAAGATAAAAACTATTAATTTTGCGCGGTAACTGACACGTAACGTCATGACGTCAATGACGTCATTTTAAGACAACATTGTTTTGAAGCGTTTCTGCAGCAATTTATTCATTATTTCTGCATTATTAAGCCATAAAGCATCAGATCGAAGACAGGTTCATGATTTGTTTTCAGAAAAATGAATATACAAACACATTTAGTTTGTCGTAAACGTCGTCGTAAATCGTCACGTTAGCTTCCGGTTGGACATGCGCATATACAAATATGAAGGTAACCTACCTCCTTTATAATGACAAGTTATTTTTGATACAAGAATTCATATAAAATTTTGAATAAACAGTTCTGTACAAAAATAAATGAAGAGCTAAAATTTGGTCGGCCGGCTTAACAATTATACATAATTATTCAGTTTCTTGAACACCCATTATCTATTTTTTTTTAAATGAAAAATGAAATCATATAATATTTCAAATAAACATGTGTAACCCTGGCTTCCAGTAGTTTGTAAAATGATGTTTTGTTTTATACAAACGAAGTCATAGGTACAGCATATTTATTTCTGTTGTTCTGCATTACATAATAAATTTGACATTGGAATTTTTTGCTGTTCTCGTAAAACCAGTCTAATATCATACGACAATTGGATAAAGAGATTACTAACATCAAAACGTTCAAAACGTCGCTCTGAAATTAACAAATACATATATTTACTATAATTATGATCTTGTCAGCTGGTTAGCAAGAACTAAAGATACCATATATAAATGTCACCATTCATATAAATAATAAAACATTCTTTACGCAAAGTTTTATTTTAGCTTTTCATGTGTATAAAGATACATTGAAACAATTGTTTTTTGGGGCGATTATCTCCAGAGTTAACAATACGGTTCAGATTCTCTTAATATGATCTGCCTACAAGCAACCAGTAAACAACCGCCCCCGAAATAGTCCTAAAATTATTTCAGCAGCACAGTAATAACACGTATGGCATTTAAACATGTATAGCTGTCCAAAATACATACTTTAGAATGCTATAACTTCTACGCGATTCTGTACATGATTATGTCATACATCTCTCTGTTATCCTTTTGGATAATATCAGTAACTATTACATACTGAATTATTTATTCTATGTTTATAAAATTATACTGGCAAGAGAATGACTGAATAAGTTTGCAGATCAAGTTGTGAAAACACTTTAATTCAGGGCGGGCCTAAATTGTCCGCCTGTCATCTTGTAGAATTGCTGTATTATACCGATTTGCACGAAGTTCATGTGGGAGGAAAAAGTAGGTCACTAGGTCGTTGTGGGTCTTTAACTGGCTCTAAACACCACTCAAAAGATTTATCAGGACATCATTTGGGTGGAAAACAGATTAAAATGAACCTTTCCAGTGGGCTTTTTTTTCCTACATTTGTACTTAAGACTGACCTTCAATAAAAATTCTGAAGTTTTATCAAACGATTTCATAACTCGTGTGTTTATTGATAAGATACATACTTTTTTGATCGGGCAGCCATGTTAGAAAATCAGAATTTGAAAATGCACCTTGTTGATATTTAAAATGTATTAAACGTTCTGAGAATTTGAATAGTTTTACTCCAAGTCCGTGACGTGTTCAAAGTCAAGTTGAACACCGTTAAACTTCTTTTCACTAAACACTGCTGTTTACAACATTATGTTCCGATACTGTGAACTATATTACTCTTAGAACAAAAAGCTAATATGTACAATACAGCGGTGATAAAACTGAGAATTCCTGAAACGATACACAGGCCAAAGCCGGAGTGCAGTTTCAAATTTGTCTGTCCTTTAAATGCGTGTTCTTCTAAATATTTCTCAACTTGGTTATCGACAGCAAAAACTACAGCACCCACAATTGCGAGGAGACCTGAAACATCAAAACTTACTGCATTAAAATACAACTGTATGTATTGATATATGACTGCTGTATCAGATTTCTGCAGAAGTTACCATTTTTGTAGCAAATTATATCACGAATATCGTGGTAGATAAAAAAAAAGTGAGGGGAGAGGATGGGGGTGGCCTTGATTATCCATCTGTTTTAAATAACTTAAATAAATATGAAAAGAAAAGTAATTTGAAAGTTGGGCTTGCACGCTTCACATCGTCTTCTAAGTTATTATGGTCATAAGCTATGGACTTGACAAAATAAATTATTTAAAACATGGAGCACTGTGACATGTAAAACATGGAGCACTGTGACCTGACAAAATAAATTATTTAAAACATGGAGCACTGTGACATGACAAAATAAATTATTTAAAACATGGAGCACTGTGACCTGACAAAATAAATTATTTAAAACATGGAGCACTGTGACCTTAACCACAGAGTATGAATTCATCTCTTCTCGAACTGCATCAACTTAAATTAGAAAATACTGATTTATGTTCTGTTTTTATTTCGTAGACGTATCTGTCTCTTTTATACAATTTTGATATCGTTATTTACATGAGGAGTGACTACTATTCAACAGCAGACACAGCCAATTACCTGCTATTCCAGCATTTATTCCGGCCGCAAGTACAAAACGTCTGTTGTCTTTCCTTGTGACTACTCGCAGGAATGCTAAAGCTCCGGCCATTGCAGTGGTCAGAACAGAGAGTATTTCGAGACCACGGGTAACTCTGATTTGATTAGCTGAAATGCACAATGTTTATTTTCCTTTCTCAGACTGCATAACAGCATAATGACCGTATAAGAAATAAACATAACAAATTTCAGTAACACTCTCTTCATCATTCATGTGCATAGAAATATCCAACCTATGTAGCCTTCAAAATATTTATTTTCTCTATATTGTGGCTTTAAAGTGTCATTTAGTGTTGCCTAGCAACGCATGCGTATAATATTTCCTCGTGATTCTAATATTTAGAAAGTACTTAAGATACGGCCATTTTTATGATACTGTTTCCAAGAGAGTGTTTAACTATCCCGCAACTGGAATAATTATTGGATGTTAACATGTAAAATATTTCCTTTCCCTAATCAATTTGCAACCACCTGTTCCTTAGTATCAACCAATACAATTTATATGACGGGTTAGTATGTACGTAGTAATGCACAATTTTCATTACTTGACAGTGTCAACATGTGATAAATTATAAGATGAATCTTAGTCAACTTCGTTTTTTATATATATTATTATTACACAAAGATCATTCGCTTAGAAATATTATAAATTACGTATGATTTATGATAAAAACATAATGTCGAGCTATTTTTCATTTGATCATAATGCCTTCGGAAAAATAAGACATTTATTGTAGTCAAGTCAGTAGGACATTAATTGTAGTCAAGTCAGTAGGACATTAATTGTCGCCCAATAAGGAGAAAATTAATTGTAGTCCAGCCAGTAAGACATTAATTGTAGTCCAGGACATTAATTGTCGTCAAGTCAGTAGGACATTAATTAGAGTCCAGTCAGTAAGACATTAATTATAGTCCAGTCTGTAGGACATTAACTGTAGTCAAGTCAGTAGGACAGTAATTGTAGTCCAGTCAATAGGACATTAATTGTAGTCCAGTCAGCAGGATATTAACTGTAGTCCAGTCAATAGGGCATATATTGTAGTCCAGTCAGCAGGATATTATCTGTAGTCCAGTCAATAGGACATATATTGTAGTCCAGTCAGTTCTTGTGATGTGCTTTCAAACTTTATATATAATAAAATAAAATTTCTATGTCGTTCTGTTTCACAAGGACCAAAATTAGACGAAGAAAGAACAAACTTACTGTTGTTTTCTTAACCCTTACCCTGCTAAATTTCTAAAATGGACAGGTCCATCATTCAATTTCAGCAATACCATTTATTATTCAAAGGAGTGTTTACTGAAAATTTACGGACTCATGCCGCCAGCAGGCTAAAGGTTAACCAGTATTTATTTGTATGTTGATATACATTTGTTAGATTTTATTAAGTATAAATGCAGAGAAAAAACTGATTCAAATTTTCAATGCTATAAAATGGAAACAAATGCCAGGCGTTAATCATTTTGCACAAATTTTATACATTCAATAGGTGAAAGTCGTTCTACTTACAAATCGGATGAATAATATCTTCCAAACTTGTACATTCTGAATCTAGCAACGGCACTTCTGTACAACATTTCCAAAGTCCAAACTTGATACTGGCTGTGAGTCCGTGGACCGAAGTAGACCAAATAAACCAGTAAGGTATTATCACTCCTACAACCTCAAGAATTAGAGCCAGTCCATTTAACGCAATGCCTATTACAGCCAGCATTCTGCTGCCGCGTGGTTCGAGTGGCGGAGTTATGACATGATTATGTTTACCGTAGCCAGAGTTGTCAGTATTTATTGCTGACCAGTAAATGTCTTTCTCTAATAAACATGCTGTTACATTTCCTTCTTTAATTGACTTACCAGCTTGGTATACTCAAATATTTAAAAGAAGACATTTTGATACGTATCATATGTGTGCGTAAGCGTGCGTGCATGCGTGCGCGCGTAATTGCGCATAATTAAATATTTTAACAACACACACTGTGCTTGATTTTTATTTAGTGCCGTTTCAACAAGTAATTTTGGATTCAACACCAGTACTAACTTGTTCTCAGCAACTAACTATCAAGTCCTCCTATAGACTTAGGCCTAAAAAAAAAAGTTGTTTGTTTCCAGTGACATGGCCAAAAAAAATAGGGTAGGTAGGTAGGCATTTTTTTTTTTTTTTCTTTTTTTTTTTTTTTTTTTAACCTGCATGTAACACTACTGTAGTTTCAAACAGGGAGATTATAAACCTTATAAACATGCATCCTATTGTTATGTTTGATTTACACCCGGATGTACAATGACTTTGATGATGTTTTAGCAATATAAAATGCCGTTTGATTGTGTATTTAAATATTATGAAATAAATATTTGCTTTACATGTTTGCGTTTTGTTGTTGTTGTTTTTTCATTTCCAGATTTATAAGCCCATCCGATTAGCTCAAGGTAGAGCAGTCGATCTACGGATCAAGTGGTCATAGGATCGTTGTGTCCTATATCATTCATTCTACGCCGCTAATTCATGCGGAGAAGTTGGCAATTACTTGCGGAGAACATGGTTTATATTTAATTAAAGGTGAAACTTGAATGAAATCTTGCTGTGGATTCTCTCTTTAAATAATATAATTTTAATATTGAATATTATTCAACAACCAACATTTATATTTCAAACTAAAACCAAGTAAAAGCACACTGGCCAGGAATATGATTTGCATCTTTGATCTGCATTGAGATTAATACCATCAGCCCCTACCCCAATCTAAAATTCTGGATTAAAAAACTGGAAATGCCACACAATGAAGTTTTGACTGGTATGCCCAAATTGTGAATTATTAAAGCTGCAAGTGGTTGTTCAACGTCTTACTACTACTATAAATCCCATCTAAAACCTGACTTTTCAAGCCTCTGCAGGCCTCGACCTTAACTTTTTTCAGCAGGTCCACCAACTGCTGAAATCTAGTAGACCTGCTCAGACTTTAGTGGACCTCCAAACGTCATAACTTCAATTGACTCAAAGAAACAGGGCTTATTTCTAAAATAATTAAAAAAGGAAGACTAGCAATCTGTTATCCCGAAAAATAATTATTTTGTAAAGTGTCCCAAAATATGGACACAGTAATCATCATCCACCCGACGTCGACCCGTGTTGAAAGTGAAAAAAAAAAATTTAACAATTATCGGTAATTATTCTGATGATAAACTAAGTAATTAGCCTTGTTTTCATCATCAATTAACACCCCCTCAAAGAGCTAAAAGAAGTGTGTCGGTTATTATGGCATCTGAAGTGGAGATCAAAGCGGTATAGTTGCCCGAGATTGTCATGGCATTACGTCATGTTTTCGCGCCATGTGACACATCACTGTCTAATCGCACTTTCTCGATTCCTTAAATTGTTGAGAAGAAATCAATAAAAAAGTTTTTTCTTTAATTTTTTAAAAGCGAATGTGCAATATCCCGAATAAACTGACATGTAAATGTGTCAAACCGTGAACGATAATAGTGGATAGCCTACCTCTGTGACCTATTTGCCCTCAAGGAATTTTACATTATTGTTTGAAAAGAATATCTAACAAAGTGTTGTGTCAAAAAAAACATGTACAATGAATAATTTAAAATTTACTAAAATCAGCAACAACATCATACTGCTTTATTTTAAAACCACATTTCTATTTACGTTCACGAGGTCACGTAACCTATTCTGCCGTGCTAACAGAAATCTGTTTGCCAAAAATCGTTTTACTCCATGTATTTAAATTGCTGCCGCTTTTTCATTATTTAAGATTTTTTAATTGTGTTTTTTGTACATTCTGGTCAAAAGTCTGAATTGTATTACCATAGTATGTACCGTTTATTTACTTTAAGAAAGAAGTAAATAATCAAGATCGCGCTGTTAGAAATTTTACAAAACATTATATGAAAATTTGATCGTTTTTAAAGAATTTTGCCTACATTCCTGTGGATATCTTATTAAAATTGTTATAGAACTCAAACTGTATTAGTTCTCAAACGGTGTTGAAAATTTGAAGCGATTATATTAAAAAATGAATGCACTATGCGCGTTTTTTGTGTCAAAAGTAACCGCGATGTAAATTAGATATTACGATAGGGCGCACGTGCTTGTGGAATGGAAAATTACCAGCACGACGTTTTGATATTTTTACGATTCGCGGGTAAATTCCAGTCAATCCAGGTAATTGTGCCTCATGTAATTTCTCAATTTGGTAAAGTTACCACGAAAAAACCACTCGCCCGATCGGTGGAGTAGTCCATTCGTGCAAAGAGCTATAAAAAATAATAATATACTTATTTGCAAAAATATGCGGCCCGATTTTACCGCTAAAAAAGTTTAGGGTCGGCGGTAAAAAAATAGGGTAGGTCGGGTCACCGGAAACAAACAACTTTTTTTTTACGCCTTATTGTAAAATAGTCAGGGGGTTCAAACTCAAAGCACATGATCAATAGATCTGCACTTTCACTATTGATCTAAGCGAGCGAGCTATATTTTCTTACAATCGCATGTGCTACTTTTTCTATAAAAAAGATAAATTCAGTTAGAGAAAACTTGATGCGTGAAATTATCTTGTTTATCTGAACCAATCAGTTGCGTTTGTTGAAAGGGTCGTGTCATCAGCTTTTGAGTAAAATTATCTTTCTAATTTATAATTTGAATTTTGTCATATTATGACGTAAGAGTATTAGCATCTTTAAATTGCGGAATTAGGAGAAAACAACGTGTACTGTGAAATGATTTAAATTCGCTAGCATGAAATTGCGCGCAAACGGCAAAAAGGCAGTTTTGCGCGGGCTTTAATTCATAAATCGCCAGCATCGCATTTGTCTCTATTTATGTACCGCATGTCAATAAAAGTGTCCTTGTGAAAAAGCAATATGACAGTGCAACTGATAATTGGTGTTAATTGACACTATGGTTTGATGAAGTGTGAAAGAGTATGAAATAGTTTGTTAAGCAAACAATGGCAGGTGCGAATAATTACGAATGGACAGATCCAAAACTGTCAAGCATTAATGTTTACTTAAAACAGACTGTCCAATCAGGACTGCCAAATGCAATTGACCTAGTTTACACAATAGGCACGTACGTTTTGTTTGTGATACCGCTTGTGAGCACTTTACCTCGGTATGAATAGAATAGAAATAGAGGGAGGAGTTATGTGTAGGTTACTAACCGAGTAGGAGGTGTTCATGAATTGAAAATACCCGCGCTCGTGCGAATCGTGTTTCCGCACGACCATGAGTATTTTTATTTATGAAAGCTATTGTGACCGGTCATTGTCCGGTTTGACTACCACACTTAACATACTAGTACACTTTGAGGTAACTTTGTCTCACCAGATCCAATTATACACACACACATTTACACACGTCTGTATACTTTTTAAGTAATGGACACTGACACTCACACTCACACGCAAGCACACACAAACAAACATACCCACAAAAGCACACACAAGCACACACATACACACATGAGCACACACATGCTTAAACGTATAAATTTGTACTGTTTTAAGTCATCTGGTGGATTTTGGTGGATTTTGATGTTTGTAATATTATTTTTACCGTTTTATGTCTCTTATAATTCTAAAATTGAATGGCCATTTGCATATGTTTTAATGCTATGTTGTATATTTGTATTTACTTGTAGTTTGTAAATGGAAGAGACTAAATTAAATAAATAAATTTGCGTCGCCCGTCAACATTTGCCTTGTGAACACTCTAGAGGCCACATTTGCGACCCAATCTTTATAAAACTTAGTCAGAATGTTAGTCTTGATGATCTCTAGGTCAGTTTTGAAACTGGATTATGTGGGGTCAAAAACTAGGTTAGTAGACCAGATCAAAGGATAAGCTTGTGAACAGTCTAGAGGCCATCAATCTAAATTTTATAAATATCCAGTGTAACATGCAACCCCTACTGCGTACTCAAGGTTTTTTCTTTCAAGTGACCAGATGACCTAGTTTTCTTTTATCCAAGATGATCCATATTTCAATTTTACCTAGATTTCATCCAGACAAACATTCTGATCAAAATTCACGAAGATCCGGTATAAAATACAGTTCCAATTGCAAACACAATTTGTTTCTTTAATATTTCCTTGTGTCCTAGTTTTTTATCCAAGATAACCCATATTAAAAGTTGACCTGGATTTCATCAAGGCTATCATTCTGACCAAATTTCATGAAAATCAATTGAAAAACTTCAGCCTCTATCACATATTCAAAGCTTTCCTTTGATTTAACCAGGTGACCTGGTTTTTTGTCCAGTTAACCTATATTCAAATTTGTCCTAGATTTGATCAAGACAAACATTCTCATCACATGTCATAAAGATAGAGTGTAAAATGCAGTTCCTATTGCATAGAAAAGGTATTTTTTAATTTGACCTAGTGACCTAGTTTTTACACCAGATAATACATTTTCTTACTTGACCTAGGGTTAAATAAGACAATTATTTTGACTAAACTTCATGATCAATTGAAAAATACAGCCTCTATTGCATACACAAGCTAAATGTTGACGGAGAGACAGACAGACGACTGACGACGGACATCGAACGATCACAATAACTCACCTGAGCAAAAAAGTTAACAGAATGTACAACTATTCAAAATTTACAATTATTACCTTATAACCTCATGAAAAAAACTTTATCAAAACAATACTTGGAAAATTCATACATATGTACATGTATATCAAATGGAACAATAACTTTATATTATTTCAAATGAGGACAACCCAAAGTCAGTATTAAAACGTTTAAACTATGAACAAAGACCTCTGTTCATGCAACACAGAGCTATCTCCCTAGCGACATGACTACTTCCTTCACGACAGAGCTATCTCTCACAATAAAAAGTGAATAATTTTACTCCCCAACCATTTTCAGTACATATTTTATTTCCAAATGCATTGTATATTTTACAGCTATCTCACGCCTACTCGGTTTGCTTCTTAATATTAGTTAAAATGTAAATATTTGACAATGAAAGTGCATTCATGACGAAATGGCCAAATTTACTGCAAAATCAGCTTGTTGGTAAATATCACCACAACCACAAATTAAGAATGAATTAGCAAACTTAAAGTTCTCTGTAAAGTTAAATCATATCTACATGGCCTACCATTCCCTGATTTTTGATATTCGATACACTGCTTGTAAAAATGCAAAAAGTATGATGACACTCAACTTTGTTGATGTTTCTTTTATCGCGACGTGCACTCCCTCGGAAGTTGCGACAGAGCAGTTTACCGTATACCTCTTAAAGAGGTAGCTCTGTAGTTTACCAGGCGTGTTGAAAAGGAACACTTAGGGCCGGTAAGTCACACTTGTCTGAGCAACTGACCTCGAAAACTGTTGTCATTACCAGCTGGCCAATTAAACTCCGTGACCTTAGAAATAACCTCTGACATTAAACTTATTATTTCCTAATTGAGGCGACTCTCTGACTGAACGCGCTCCGCGGATTACATAGGATGATTGATTGGTTCTTTTATTTCCTCCATTCTTGAAGAGCATAACATATGTACAAAGAGATCGACATATATCAGCAAATTTACATGTAAACAACAAAATAAATGGTATCGTTACTAATAAACTTTGATAATGTGGCAGTTGAATCCAATAAGTCCAGGGGTGTTCAAAAATAGTCCGTCATAGATCCATTGTAAAGCAAATATTGGATTTATCTGTATTGGAAAATAAACAGTGTCGACTGGATTTAGGTCAACTGCCACATTATCAAAGTTTATTAGTACCTTCGAATGCATGGTCAATATGTGAAAACAAACCCGATTGCGACCCTCTAATTATGCGCAACAAATTCATCTAACATGTGGAAATGGATTGACCGGGTCAAATGCGTATGGCCAGTGGTTTCTTATTACCGTATTTACGCCACTGAAGGTGGTAACATATTTACTTTGTTGTTGGAGTTAACAATTTATTTTAGCGTAAATACTTACTTTTTAGGCAGTATAAAACAACAAAGTTCTTTTTCAAAATTTTAGGGTTTTTTTTTATTTTGTTACAGAAATAAACGCACTCTTGGTGCAAAATGTAACGCCCTCCCCCCCCCCCCCCCACCCCTCCCCCAAAGGGGCGCTTAAAGTAAGTAAAGTTTCTTGTCGGTGAAAGACCCACCTGGAATGGATGAAACAACTTATTTCCAGCCAAGCTTACGGCAGGCGTCATTTACCTCCCCAGCATCCAGTCTAGACCGATACTGTTGGAAACAGTACCAAATTAAAGTAAATCACCCAGCACTGAACACTAGTCGGGCAACCGGGAATCGATCCAGGTCCGGTAGTCGAACGCGGATCGCTGGCGTTGCAGTCCAAACTGCTACTAACCACTGCGCCACTGACTCCCTGATTAAACGGGAGGATACGGAATGTCAATAAGGTAGAATGGTCTTGTTCTTGTGTCCGATCCTGGGATTCCGCACACTGATTACCAATATTTTAAACAGACATTGCAACCAAAATTTTACAATTTTTGCTCAGTGAATTTCGTTTAGAAGATCAAGTACTTTAGTTAGATTGTGTTTAGTTGCCATATGTAAATGTAAATGCCAGCAACACCTTTTTGTTTCCTTAACTATTCTATTTTAATACCGTTGACGGATTGAAATAAGCCTAAAAATTAACGATGAAACATGTACCTATGAGTAATATTAGCAAATTAGTCTCCCTTTGTGTTTTGCGCTGCAACTTTATAGAATCAAGTATTAACAGCTATGAAAAATAAAATTTCAGAGAGAAATACCCTAAATTTGGATTATTGGTGACTCACTCGTAAGAGGAGACCTACAGACAGCACAGTCTCGCCCTGAGGGTCCAAATCTGGGTTTCAGTAGTTTACATTACAGCATACCATGGGAATATATAAGCGGTATGAAAATTTCCGACTTAAAAGACACTGTCGGATAATTGTTAAATTTTAATTATAACCAGATATTTTGATTATTCAGCAGTGAGGACTTGGGTTTACTTTCTACGTTGGAAATTACTTGGGCAGTAAAACATCTGGTAAAAGACTGGCTAAAGTTCATGCCACACACTAAACTGGTCTGGTCACAAATATTGCTGAGACGAACTTGGCCTTTTGTTTCAAATAACGTCGTGGCAAATAAGATGCGTTCAAGAATCAACAGTTGTTTAGGGACATATTTGATAAAACATGATGGTGCTTATACGAAACATCCGGATATAACTGAGGACTCGATATACTATGCATCAGATGACTGTCATGTATCAACTTAAGGTTATAATATTATGGTAAGCACCGTCTCTGGTGCTGTTAAACACTTTTTATTTACAGGTCAACAAGTGTTCCCTAACCTGACATGGCTGAGGAACTGTTAGTGTTTGATGAAAGTCCGCTTTGGCGGAAGGTGGCGTTCACTCACCTTTTGGCGTTTTAGCTATCATAAAACACTTGCTGCCGTTGCCAGGGCAAGAAAATTCAGTCTGAATTTATATTATAATTACTTTTTTAAATCATCTGAATCCAGCCATGACCACTATATGCCCAAAACTAAACATATGAAATAAATGTATTAAACAGTTACATATAAGTTGATCTTAATATAAATGTTTAGTTTTAGTTTTATGACACCTACATAAAAATGAAGTACGGTGGTATGTTTAGGACACACACCTATTTTTGTGCCCCCCCCCCCCCCATGAGTGGTGGGGGCATATAGATTTGGTCTTGTCCGTGCGTCCGTCCGTCTGTGCGTCCGTCCGTCCGTCCGTCCGTCCGAAGTTCGTGACGCGCCTAGCTCGAAAAGTATTTGATATAAATTGATGAAACCTTGCATGAGTCTTTATCATGATATGAACTTGCGCACCTCCTATTTTTCGTCTGGCTCCGCCCCTTATTTTTAGAGTTATGGCCCCTGAAATAGTCAAAAATGCACATTTTTACCTTGTGACACGCCTAGCTCAAAAAGTATTTGATATAGATTCATGAAACCTTGCATGAGTCTTAATCATGATATGAATTTGCGCATCTCCTATTTTTCATTTGGCTCCGCCCCCTATTTGCAGAGTTATGGCCCCTGAAATAGTCAAAAATGCACATTTTTAGCTTGTGACATGCCTAGCTCAAAAAGTATTTGATATAGATTCATGAAACCTTGCATGAGTCTTAATCATGATATGAACTTGCGCACCTCCTATTTTTCATCTGGCTCCGCCCCCTATTTTCAGAGTTATGGCCCCTGAAATAGTCAAAAATGCACATTTTCACCTTGTGACATGCCTAGCTCAAAAAGTATTTGATATAAATTCATGAAACCTTGCATGAGTCTTAATCATGATATGAATTTGCGAACCTCCTATTTTTCATTTGGGTCCGCCCCCTATTTTTAGAGTTATGGCCCCTGAAATAGTCAAAAATGTACATTTTCACTTTGTGACGCACCTAGCTCAAAAAGTATTTAATATAAATGGTTGAAAACTTGCATAAGTCTTAATCATGATATAAACTTGCACATCTCTAATTTTTTGGCTGGCTCCACCCCCTATTTTTAAAGTTATGGCCCCTGAAATAGCAAAAAAAAATGCACTTTTTCACCTAATTATGTGCCTAGCTCAAAAAGTATTTGATGTAAATTCAGAAAGTCTTTATCGTGATGTGACCTTGCACACTTGGCATTCTTCTTAAGAATCTTAGCTCTTATTACAGAGTTATGGCCCTTGAAATAGCCAAAATAGTGGATTCTTTGTTTGTGATGCACATAGCTCAAAAAGTATATGGCCTAGAATAATGAATCCTTTTCATAAAATGTTTGTTGAGGCTATACCCTCAAACTGAGACTACAGACATTTGAATTATTGCCCCTTATTTGTGACAAATGTACCAGTGGGGGGCACACCCTGTGTCCTACAGACACATTCTAGTTCTTATTAGAATTATCTCTAGCGATCGAAATAAGATGTCGTTCCATCGAAATAAGATGTCGTGAGCTCGAGATAAGATGTTGTGCGATCGAGATAATAAGTCATGCGTCCGATATAAGATGTCGTATGATCGAGATATGATGTCGAGCAATGGAAATAAGATGTCGTGTGCCCAAGATAAGACGTTGTATGATCGAGATAATAGGTCGTGCGTTCGATATAAGATGTCGTATGATCGAGAATATATGTCGAGCGATGGAGATAAGATGTCGTGCACTCGAGATCAGATGTCTTGTTCTCCATATAAGATGCCGTGCGACTTAATAAGATGTCACGCACTCTGGATAAAATGTCGAGTGCTCTCGCCATGAGATGTCGTTCACTCGACATAAGATGTCGTGTTCTCGCGTTAAGATGTCGTGCGATCGAAATAAGATCTCGTTCGCTCGAGGTAAGATGTTGTGCGATCGAGATAGTAAGACGTGCGTTCGATATAAGATGTCGTATTGTCGATATAATATGTCGAGCCATGGACATAAGATGTCGAGCGCTCGACATCTTATCTGAAATAAAATATTGAGTGATCGGAAAAAGATGTCGTACGCTCAAGATAAAATGTCTTGCTCTCGCTATAAGATATCATGCTCCCGAGACAAGATATCGTGCTCTCGAGATAAGAAGTCTTGCGCTCGAGGAAAGATAATGAGCGTTCAAGATAATTAATAGCATGCAGTTCAGAACAGTATGTCATTAAGCCCTTCCCATAATCCACTGAATGCATTCTCACGCATGCACGCAGACACTCACCTAATTTTACCTCGAGTTCAAAACCATTGAAAGTAATATCTAAGTTGAAACGACTGTTGAACTCATCTTTTAGTTAAGTTGAAACGACTGTTGAACTCATCTTTTAGTTATTCTTCTTTTCCTGTGCAACATTTAGCGTTTGTGTTGCGACAAAACGGTGGGCAGATTCTTGCGTTATTTAGCGTTACAGGCAGATGATTTTTGTGACATTTAGCAGTGGTTGCGACATACTGCTAAATTTTAGCGCAAACGCCTGAAAATTGAGTAGTTTCGACTTATAAGCGCGTACTTTTATTAGCGCAGTATCAGCAGCACTAAAATAGCCAATCTGAAACACCAATTTCCGATGAAATATGGAATGGCCCGAACGTGACCGTTGTGTTAAACAGTTTTGCCCGGGACTGTATATACACGTTTTTTCTTTAAAGATATTACTTAATAATGTTTGCAGTTGTATTAAGTCTTCTTTTTTTAATAAAAAGCAATATATATATTATACATGTTGATCTGTTTTCTTTTTCTTTCTTCTCTTACAGTGGAAAATCTCGTATTAAATAATGTTATTAAATCGACCAGGCACGCAAATAAATCTACATTCGTTTAGATCAGTGTTAATCTGTATACTGTAAATTTGCACATGTATACAGTGCAGAATGGTGATAATTGTTTGTTTTCAAATTCACACTTTGTTTTCAAAGCAGTAAAATGTTATGGTGACACTCGGAATTAGCGCGACCAGGCAAACTGCCCATCTACTCCGAAGGTGTTATATACGATGTTTATGGACAATGGCGAAGATAAAAATGCAACTTAATTTACAAAATTAGATGACTTTTGCACTAATGTTCAAATAGGTTTAATTATTCTATTCAAAACTTTCTGCAGAATATGAGTTAGGAATGCAGTTATTGTCATATTTACACAATAAATATGTTTTTCTCTGTGTTCTGTTGCATTGTAATAACGGCATTTTCGATGCGATAAATGTTACTTTTTTATCAGAAAAGCCTTTCGTTTCAGTCTAATATTAGCGCTAGACATGAAATAGAGCATGTCCGATCCCGCTAATAGCGCGAAAATTAGTACTCCGCTAATATTAATACACTTACAGTATCACGACAACCTCGCGACATTTAACGGTAGTTGCTACATTTAGCGGTGGTGCGACATTTAACGATATCACACACATTTTATAACTTACCAAATTTCGAAAAATTGGCGTGCCCCATTTGTTTTCGGAAAATGATCAGGTTAAGTATGATTAACGACATTTAAGGTGAGCCATAGATTATGTTATCTATTGACCCCGGTTTAAGGTGCCTGTAAATCAAAGTCTTAAGTACAATGATGTCCAGGGTAACGAAATTTGTTTTTATCTCGCTCCTTCGTTAAGATAAGATTTTTAATCAATTGTAAGGTGTGCTTTCAGCTTTATCATTATAAATCGCCTTTGCATGACAACCTTCTTCAGGGTGCAGTGTTACTCAGTTTTATATTTGTTTAAAGGGTAACATTAGCTAAAGTTATCTGTATTTTTGCGAAAAAAAATAAATCGTTTAAAAGCTACATAGAAATAAATAAAATGTATGAGAAAATAGGACTGTGTGTCTCTGGATTAGCTTTAATCTTGAATGTAGTGGGTGTTGCCATCCCGTACTGGTTCTATTCCGGCAGTATACAGGGTGTACCAGGGACAAGTATCAACTTTGGACTGTGGAAAAGCTGTGCGACCATGCCTGAGATCATCCATGGCCCCGTGATTTCGATGTGCAAGTCATTTGATGATATAGAAGAGTTTTCATTGCGTAAGTACAAATGTTTTTTTATTGTTAGAATGCACGAGGTCACATCAACGCGTGTCCTTCTTTCGTTATTTAAACTGGAGTCTCCGTTACCAAGTGGTTTAGGTTACTTACATCGAATCACATGCCCTCACCACTTTGGTTTTAAGTCTTGGCTCGTGGTATAGAATTTTTATATATAAAAAAGTCACCAAGCTGGATTACGGAATTCGGTGCCTGTTGGTGGCTTAAGTAATACCCAGAAAGGCACCATTTAAGGCTGGAAAGTTGCGATGTGGTCTACGATCGTGTGTGAGATTAAACCAACACAAATCAAAAATGGTTATTGCCTTTTAGGCTTGTGTACTAAAGGAAGTGTGAATTACAAAATAAGAGAAGTCCTCGTCAGTGTATCATTTCATGCACTTGTCTCTTTAGAAATTCAAAATTTCATTTATGAAAAATATAACTAAAATTTTCTCTTTCTCCTTTACGAACTTAGACGAAAGAAAATATCGAAACATTTCAGAGCGCCTGACGCAAAAATTGTCGGCTATAACTTAAGATGTGGTTCCATAGTGTGCCACTCTGAAGTGCGCGCTGATGAAATCGGCGTTATTTTTAAAAAAGTAGCTTTTAAAGTTGATCAATGAATAATTTAAAAAAAAATGTACATTTAAACGTCTGTATATGTTAAACATCACAAAATCCTAATGTCGGCATTACAACCTTACCTGGTCAAGTGGCGAGTCAGAAAGAAACAGGAAACTTGAATTTGTCAAATGCATGAACTAAATATAGGGCGCTTTGGTTACAGTGTCATATCAGTAAATTATGGTGACTGATTTCTGCCAGTGTCGTTCTGTCGTTCTGGCGCCACCGCAATAACGAAAGAACGACGTTTTCCTCTTTTGGAGGAATCGGCGAATACAAATTTCGACAAATACGCGAAAATATAAGCAAATTTCGTAAAACTGAACTCAAAATCTGTCACGACCGTGACGAAAATGATCACGCTCCCTATGGCATTTTCCGTTTAAACTTACAGAAAATGAATTACCTGGGATAAAAACGGACTCGGCGAATACAAAATTCGACAAATACGCGAAAGTGTAAGCAAATTTCGTAAAACTGAACTCAAAAACTGTCACGACCGTGACGAAAAATGATCACGCTCCCTATGGCATTTTCCGTTTAAACTTACAGAAAATGAATTACCTGGGATAAAAACGGACTCGGTGAATACAAAATTCGGCAAATACGCGAAAATATAAGCAAATTTCGTAAAACTGAACTCAAAAACTGTCACGACCGTGACGAAAAATGATCACGCTCCCTATGGCATTTTACGTTTAAACTTACAGAAAATGAATTAGCTAGGACAAAAACTGAATCGGTCAATACAATAGATTCATCAAAATTTAATAATGACTCTGTGTTGTACCTTTGTTAAACTGTTAGCTCTAGAAGTTCGAATACATTTCGCTTTGAACCGGGGCGTTCTTGAAGCGATTGTGGTTCTATATTTAAAGAGTCGGTTGCCGACGGCCTTAAGTATAGAATCTACGCGTTAAAGGGTTAATAATGAGGTGGAGTAAGGGTATATCGATTTTTCTATACCGTTAGGTCAAATATTTGATAGGAAAATTGACGCTAGTCGGGAATCGATAGTTAGGTCGTAAATATCCGGTCGTTAGATTATAAAGAAAAATTAATTAGTTTACCGTTATCTAATACGAACGGTTTTAGGAAATAATGAGTCAGTCCCTCTAGATGACATCATGGTTGCGTAATGATCCCGGGTGAGTCATAACCTTGACCTTTGACCCGTTATGTAACCCCTAGGCTCCACCGGCTCCACCATTGCACCATTGTCCCAACTCTCCCCAACTCATTGTTATATACTACTTCCAACCTTATTGGTATTTTATAAATTTAAAAAATAACATAAATCTGGAGCCATTATAGTTTTAATAAATTAATTATTAACGCAGACGATCACATTCTTGTCAGACAATGCATTCATAGCCACTTTAAATTTCCATAAGCATATAAAAATGCATTTTGGTTATCAAATAGATAATGTTACTAGAGTTTTTTTCGAAATATTATGACTGAAACCATATACAATCTATCAGTTTGAAGTATTGTTCATTCAAACATCAATACCTGTATAAAAACAAACACGTTATTCAATATTTTTTCAGCATCTGAATTCAAAGCGACACGAGCTCTTGAGATTTTGGCCATCCTTGTAACAGTAGCGGCTGCAGTTGTCGTCTGCTTGAAGATGTTTGTTAAGAAGGACGACAACCGTCTGCTATATGCTGCTTCACCCGTTCCCTTTATTGCAGGTAGGTCGCTACACTAGCTTTATATTGGCTTGTAAAATAAGGCAATGCCTCAATCGGGAATTGTTACAGTCCATCAGTTTGCCCAGAAATAAGCGTTTGTATCAATTTGTATAAAGGGTTATTAAATGTAGATTTTAGAATAAAAACAATACTGCCCATATTTGTACTGATGTGCAAGACGTTGCGGTTCGGACAAGTTATGTGGACGCTTATTACGCACCAGGAAACCCCGCATTCTTCCAAAATATCCGAAGTCAGACGCTCTGTGCACGTGTCGGAAGACCACTTTTTTAATTCGATAGTATATCTCATTCGGTATATATCGCATGTCGATCCCGAAAATTGTTTGGATCGATTCCCTAATACACATTAAAAACTTCATTGCATTACACCAATGATGTCAACCATACAAGAGAACAACAGAAAGGACTTTTACATTATTTTATGCTTCATGGATATATATTTTGCCTCAATATAGAACAGTCATTATTATTTCAAAAAGAAGATAAACCCTAGTAGATTAAATAGTGTCAATTTGTCTTCTATATCATGAAAAGAACGTGATACTGAGGTCAAACAGCGGTCGTATATTCGTCGACAACCAAGGAAACGCCATGCCTATTTCAGTTTTACAGGTTAAAGCTCTACTGGACTCAGAAAATAAATGTCCTTTTTTATGAAACCGCGACCGTGACCGTACGAATTCAGCAAATCAACATATTAACAAAACAGCTATCAGCTTATTTTTGACCAACGCTAATGGACATTTCCGTTTCCCGTTGCAACTTCCGTTTTGTGATAATCACCAGTTAGGTTAGTGGCCCAGTAAATGATCACCAATTTATAATCAAGTAATGCAAGTAAGGTGTATCATGTTTAAAAGGAAGTGTTCATTATGGCGTAATTTATTTACCAATAAAGATCCTGATATTTAATAGAAGCTGATGTACATGACGTGGCAAGTTCATTTTAGATTAAATGTTAAACAAGAAGGCTGACAAGTGAAAAAAAAACCTTCACCAGAAAGTCAACACGACATTTGTTGTTATGACCTCGAGTTGTCACGTGGCGGCCCCTACAATACTACAACGCGATAAAATGTTGCTTTGCCCTATCCTGTTTCCCTGCCAGCACGAGAACGCGACAAATTATGCCCACAATACGACATATGTAAAAACATTTTCTTTTCTTTAAAAAAACTCGTGGCTGATCAATGTATGTATATTCCATCCTATTGTTCAGTATCAAACTATAACCGGCAAGTGATTTGCCCTGAAAGCTGATCTTGGTCTACACTGTTCGCTATTCAGTCAGTAAACCTTCAGTGAACACCCCTCTGAATAATAAGTGACACTGCTCAAACTGAATGATGAACTAGTCCAATTTCGAAATTTATCAGGGTAAAGGTTAAAATGAAGTAGAAAAATCGTGAGAAAATCTGAGATATTTTGCTACTAAGATGCTTTGATGCTTTATAACTAAGGGATACAATCCCTTGGGAAAATAATTGATTTCAATCGGTATGAACTGTTTCCAGTTACCATGGTTACTATTCCAGTATTGTTTGCATTCATCAACATTGCATGAACATCAGTAATGACAAAATGCCCTTTTTTGCAGGTTTGCTTATGATAATCGGCGCAGTCGTCTTCGTGGCTGATAACAAAGTGAAAAAATTAATCGATTCAGAAAGCAACATAGATGTGAAACCCCATGCAGCATTTGGCCTCTGCATTGTATCAGGGATCCTAAGTTTTGCTGCTGCAGTGCTATACTTTCTCGCCGCCAGGACGATTCCAGGTCTCCGGTAAAGCTGGGACTTACTTATCCGGAGGTGTAAATCTAAAACTCACAGTTAGAACAAGGAATGACATTGATTTATTTTATCAGTAGGATACGAATATAAGAAGCGACAGGCTCAGTCTCACCCTTTAAGACATGTTGTTTTCAGTTTTAATCATGAAGATATGACTTGACTTCAGATGCGAAATTGCTCCTGTAGTGTTGATACTGGTCGTTATGAGGGTATAAGTGAAGATCTCAGAAAATGTCTTTTTGTACTGCTCTGGAAAATGAACATCTTGTAGTTACAGTGCAAACATTTATAACGACATAAAAGCTCTTTTTCAGAACCTGTTTCATAACTAAATATAGTTTTCACATATTGTTTTGTGCCCCCTCCCCCCCCCCTCCCCCACCCACCCAAAAAAAAAAAAGTTTTTATTCTGTTTGGGTTGGGGCACTTAGAGTTGCTCTTGTCCGTCCGTACATCCGTCCATCCGAATTTTTGTCGTGCATATCTCGAAAGTATTTGACCCAGAGTCATTTAACCTCACATGATTGTTATTTAGCACGGGAAGTATCTGTACATCTGACGTTTTAATTGGGTTCTGTTACAGCCAGACCACAGTTATGGCCATTGACTTTGTCAGAAATAGATATAAAAAGGACCTAAGTTTGTATCTCATGTATCTTAAAAATTAATAAAGCCAGGATAATGAAACATTACAGGAATATTATTTATCATGTGAAATTGTGCACATTGGGGTTTGTTAGAGATATCACTCAGACAGAACAGAGTTGTAGCCCTTGACTTAGTCAAAATATGAGCCATGCCATGAGAAAACCAACATAGTGGCTTTGCGACCCGCATGGATCCAGACCAGCCTGCGCATCCGCGCAGTCTGGTCAGGATCCATGCTGTTCGCTTTTAAAGCCTACTGCAATTAGAGAAACCGTTAGCGAACAGCATGGATCCTGACCAGACTGCGCGGATGCGCAGGCTGGTCTGGATCCATGCTGGTCGCAAAGCCACTATGTTGGTTTTCCCGTGGCACGGCTCATATGTATAAAAAGGCATAAAATTTTGTGTCACATATATCTCATGAAACATCATAGGAATATTATTCAGCAAATAAAATTGTGTACTTAGAAATTTGGCTCGGATGTCTGTCAGTCAGATCAGAGTTATGGCCCTCGATTGTCAAAAATATGCAAAAATGGCATATAAGTTTTTGTCGCATGTATCTTAAAAAGTATATTTGACTTAGAGTAATAACAAATGAGGGAATTGTTATATGGCGTGTGAAGTTGCGCACTTGGTGTTCTGTTAAGGATTTCACTAAACCGACCAGAATTATTATATAGTCCTTTACTTAGTTAAAAATACACATAAAGTGCCAAAATATTTGTGTGGCTTATCGTAAAACTATTTCACATACAGACCTGAGACCATGTAGAAATATCATCAAGCATGTGAACTTATTTTGAATTTAACTTTGCTAGACCAGAATCATGGCCCTTGACTTAGTCAAAAATAAAAGTTTGTTTCTCATTTGTTGTCCTAGAGTCATATAATATTAGAGGATTACTATAGAACATGTACAGTTGTGTACACGTGGTGTTCTCTTTGTGATTTTAATCAGTTGGCCCGGAGTTATGGTCCTTCACTTAGTGAAAAAATACACATAAAGTGCTTAAAGCTTGTGTTGCATATACTTAAACAATACTTCACCTAGAGTCATAAACCATGTACAGTGACAGGAGTTGGGGGCACCTGTGTTCTATAGACGCACATTTTAATAAATCTTTTTTGCCAAAGTTTTCCTTTCCGAAGAATATGCATCAAGTTGATAATCGATAGCGGTAAGACTTGCTATACAGAAATAAGAAAAACAAGTGCACATTTTACGTAATAATAATAGAAAATATTAAGAATTAGAGTCCTCGGGTGCAAAAGGTTTATCCATGTCCATTATTTTATTCATTCCAAGCTCTGGTCTGATCAGAGAGTACATAATTTTCATACTACCTTTTTAACTAGTGTGCATTAGTACCCATTTCCAGTTTCATTCGTACATTTAAAATTTTCAAGTAAAGACAGTTTTAATTAACAGATCAGCAAATGTATCTGTTAGATAGTTAATGTGTTAGAATTCATTCATGGTTCATTACTATAGTCTCTTTATAACTCCTGCTTAGGACTGACAATACTTACCTTGAATTGTTATATTTGTATATTTACTTTGTATGACTTTGTACATCAGTGTGACAAATAAAGATTAATACGCTGTCTTGGTTATTGTATTTAAAAGATGTAGACCAGTACATAAAATGGATCTTAGCGTATTGACATATGATCTACTGCCAGAACACTGTGACAAATTAATGAGATGTGTCTACTTTTATTATCCTCTTAACTTACAGTGTATGAACACTTTGTTGTATCTCTGTATCTCCAGCAAGTAAAGTCTCTTATTGTTTCTATGTAGATGCGATGTAGCAGCGACTTTGTTCAAATGACGACATTTTACATGTAGCTTAAAATTCAACTTGAAAACTTTTTAAGAGTAAATATGGACATACACTACTGGTAGACGTTTACTTTTCAACAGAAGCTAACGGTATTGCTGCAGATGGCTGATCGTGTTACGTGATATACAGGAAACTATACAACCCTACATCTCATACCGTTTCAAAAGAACTATATTTATGTACCCTCGCTCAGAAAGATCATATGTTTTTCGAAAGGGTTTTGAAAATTAAAGAAATAATAAATATTTTTTCAGTGAATGCAGTCAATGAATACATCGAAAATAAATCCCTCTTGATTTTTTTATCATACAGTAGATAAGTGTTACTATATTATTTGCTAAAGCTATATAATCTATCTTACATTCTAATATGGCTCGATTTGATTTCCAGTTAAACAAAGAAGAAAATCAAGCTCTGTATATTCTGCGATAAACAACGGTTGACGCGCGGACCGGTAAGAGAGCATTATGACGTCAATTATGACGTCAAATTGCCGCATGACGTCCGATACATTATTCCTCACGTAAATGAAGTCCAGTATAATATTTATTAAAATATATCAATGAGCATGTCAGAATGAAAACAATCAAGGCCTTCTTATGATTTATCGTCTAATTTACCACGGTTCATCGTTCAGATGCTTCAGTATTTTAACCACTCGGGCTAACGCCTTCTTGTTTCAATTCCTACGCATCTGAACTCTGAACCGTGGTAAATCAGACGATAAACAACTCGAAGGCCTTGATTATTTGTTAAACATACAAAAGTATTTCAAATATTATTAAAAGGACACCATTAAACATTGAAAAATTTGGAACACAGCAAAAGTAATTATTGCTTTGTTGTTTTCTTTTCTATCTGGTCGAAAACAGTGTATATTCTCACTTGCTATGAGATAATGTTTACAACTGACCAATCTCAGCCTCGTTCTGGCATTGGAATGTGAAGTATGTATATAATTTGTGAAGAGGCAGTGTAGTAAAACTTTTAGACGGACCTATTAACGTATAAAGTACATGTACTTTTTTTAAAAACTAATGGATATAGTGTTATGTGTATGGATATTATGTTTATATAAACTACATGTTATAATTCTAATTTTTAAATGAAATCTTTCGGTCTGATATACCTTTAAATGCTGATAATATATTTTGAACAAACGTATTTCTTCTATCAAAAACTTTCAACCAAGATGAAATACATACATAGACAATAAAGCATTTGCGGTTTTCTGAACCATGGTCACCTATATTAGTGTAATCGTTCGTATCATGGTTACGGACGCCACTGGGATAAAACCTTCCAAGGAACAAGTCAGTCATGTAATTGCAAAATTATGACAATAATCAGTATATGTAAAATATGAATGCTAAATGAAAGGTATTTATTTATCATAAACATGAGGCAAACATGAAATATATAACGAGCAAACGACAAGTATGATGCTCATAATATCTAGATATTGGCAACAGCGATTCGTATCATATTTTAATGAAACCATAACTGAAATCATTATGCAACTATATAAGATCTAGTTACTATAAAAGCGGAAATTTTCGCGAGGGTTTACTTTTCGCTTTATATATTCGCGAGACCCTACATCTCGCGAAAATTAATCCTCTTAAATATTCAAAATTAGTATAATTCAAATTCAAGTAGTATACCGTTTTACAAGTTCGCGAATATTAAACCTCGCAAACGTACTCAAAGTTTCAAGTTCGCGAAATTTTGACCCGCGAAAATAAATGCATAAACAGTATATCTTCCGTCTAATAATACGCAATTAATCCGTATCATTACAATATTCTTTCAAAATGATATTCATAAATCAGCAAAACAATCAAAGATGTCAATATCGAGAATAGATCTAGTTGACATCTTTGATTGTTTTGCTGATTTATGAATATTATGCCAATTTGTCTTATAAACATATACTAGAATTCATCAAACTGTTAGTATTAATGGTATTATTGCACAAAATTGTAATAATGGTGAGACAACTTTCAACATCTGACTAGATTTCTATTGAAAATAATGAATTTCTTACGAATCATTTTGAAAGGTAACCATAAACGGTCAAATATTTCAGATTGGTTTTCTTGTTCTGTCTACAACATTTTGTGCATTATATAAAGCTTAAATAACTCTGGTACATTTATTTACCATAACAAAATATGTAAAATTCCTGCACTAGGCCTCTAGCTTTACGGTCTAGGTTACACATTGATATTTGTTCTAGTATTGAAAATTTCCTTAATTTTATCGGGATATACTCAAGTCCACACCTTATTACATAATATATTTCTCAAATAATTTGGTTTGCCAAATCGTGAGGTCATGTTGAGATTCAATAAATGTAATCGGTATATTATAAATAAACGTCTTCAACAGGGAGTCTGTGCTGCGGTGATTTGCAAGTTTAACTTCATCGCAAACAATCTTGATTCGATCCCCTGTTCAGAGCAGGATGATTTACTTGCATTGGTACTGTTACCAGAATATTGACCTAGACTGGATCCTGGGACGTGAATATAACATCTGCCGTGAGCTCGACTGAAAATAAATTATTCCGTCAAATTCAGATTGGAACTTTCGTCGGCTTTCCACACTAAACAAGAAACTTCACTCTTTGTACGCTCGTTTTGACAGAAAATGGATGTATACTGGATTGGCGATATTCATCCACCGGTCCGTTTGTCAGGTCTCGAAGTGAAAAAGTATAAAAGCTACAACTATCAAACTTTACAGGATGGCTAAGCACTACTTGAACAGGATTCCTGTTGTTTTGGGATCAACAGGTCAAAAGTCAATGTCACAGTGACCTAGAGAATGAAAATGATTTTCGGACCCAAACAGTGTGGGGAATCACGTGACTTACTATGGCAGATTACACGGAAAAATGGCCGATCATTTCTCCGATTCGGCAGGAAAATTAAGGTATTTCTGTTTATAAACATTTGTTTTAGATGTTCTAATATATCCTATCATATGCCCCTTACCTTCCGATTTCCTCCGGTACCCATACTTTGTTCCCTTCACCTATATTTTCCGAGAACACTCGGGAAGTTTGAATACATTTGCAGTTTTTGGGATGACAGTATCCACGGACCGGCTCAATTTTGTCAAAAAAATACAAATTACTGAAGTAAATGACAGTACATTCACACGAAAAGTTGACCAAGTATCTAGTCCATCATAAACATGTAACGAACTGGCAAAAAACAAAGCTGCTAAAAAGAGAATGTCGAAATCTATGAAATGGCGCTGAACACGTACACAGTCTTCAAAGGCGCTGTGCACGTACAGGAACAACTATTCCATTTTATACTATAGAAATATTTGTTGCCACGAGGCTTCTGTATTTAAACTTGTTTATACATACACAAATGTATTTATAGTAAACAGATATGTAAATATTACTTTAAGAAGTTCTTTTGCTGTACTTCATTTTATGTTCAATGTTTTGGTTCACTTTACGGAATGACATTCGTATAAATGATTAAGTGGTTGTAGATCTGTTTGTAAGTACTACTTTTATAAATTGTATTTGTATTTCTATACATCCAATATATATGTAAGCTTTAATTTGAGAAAAGTGCATACAGTTAAAGTTTGTTTACGTTATATAATTATTGTGTCAAGGATAAAATCGCATTTTCTGAAAAACAGGATCTACGAAAGTCCATGCATGAACGGCACTGAAGCAGACATGCTCTATTTGTCCGGATAATCTAATTCTGAACGTTCATGAAAGAACACACAAATGAAAATAAAAAGAAAACCTTTGTACAATGTCTCTATAGGTTGACTGCATTTTCTACCCAATTTTATTACATAACGCGGTATTTAGAGTAATATCAACGGTTACACTTGATGGACGCTACGAAATCAAATACATACTGTTATATGACGTCTCGGAGACACTGACGTAGCTTCCTATAGGTATTTTAGACACGTGCCTACACGTTTTCTTCAAATATGAGTAAAAAAAAATCCCCCAAAATGCCAAATATGCAATAAAATACGAGGGTATACGGGATGATGGGTGTTACATATATTTCATAGTTTCTGTAGTTTTCTATATGAAACCCATGTTTTTATTTACATATTTCAGAATGTTTGGTGATAAACAGCGAACGTTCAGTGCAAATGGCTGTCCGGGTACAAGTGGCTTTGTTTATAGATCTATCGCAAAAGACGAAGTACATTGTGCAAACCTACACGTATTGTTTTGGCGCATTGGCGGTAGAGAGAAAAACCTTCATATTAGAACTACCAGTGACAGATTCGAAGAATTTTTCCATCTGGCTCTAAAGACGTTATAAAAATCCTGTCACCACAATGCGTCGGTCTTGGGGGGAAATTATGCGACTATCAAGACAGGAAAAAATGATTCGATCAACAAGAAAATATCTGAATCAACAAAGAATCCAGTACAAAGAAATAGACACATACTTTGGGAAATAATAAAGGTTACTGCTGTTTGTACGGAGCAGAATATAGCAATGCACGACCATACGGAAGAGGTTAATAATTTCATGACAATGTTCACACATTTGCACAGGATGGTGATATTTTAAGCGAGCACTTGGGCCATGCACAGTATAAATAAAAAAAACACATCTCCTGACAATGCACATATAGAGATCTAATTCAAACTCCTGACATTAAAAAAAAAATGAAATAACAGGAATTTGCTCTAAACAAATAAGAGAAAAAGTGTAAGCGGACTGTATAAATGCTTCTTTCTTTGCCACCATTGTTGACGAAGCAACTGACAAATCAGCCAAGAAACAACTCTCGCTATGCGTTAGGATTAGGCCTACTGATGATGCATGTGCCTTTGTAAAGAGTTCCTATAGAATTTATTGTGTGCAAATCGATCAAATGTCTTAAAGTTAATCGAAATATCTTGGATTTCTTGCAAGAAGCTGATCTAGGTATTTTAAAGTTAAGAGCACAGTGCTATGATGGGGCATTAATACATAAAAATTCCGTAGTGTGCAAACGCTTATAAAAGAACGATCTCTACATGCAAATGATATACATTGCAAGGCTCGTTGTTTGGAGTTAGACTTAGTACACAGCTCTAAAATCCCATGTGTCCGAACCATGATGCCAACTGTGCAAGATAAGCTTTCTGTTCGATTACTCAGCAAACGATCGGTAGCGTTACCGAGGAACTTGCAAGGGATGCAGTTTCAATGGACGAGATGGAGCAACGTACTAAAATGTGAACCCTTCTGAGACTCGGTGGTCAAGACGAACTTATGCCCTCTGCACGTTCAAGAGCACGTTTCCAGTGGTAATACATGCTCTGGAAACACTGCGTGAAGATGGAGATGAAAAGGCAGGCCAGTATTTTGCTGCAGTTCTTAGATTTGACTTTATCATTTCCCTTGTATCTGAAAATTTGTTAAGTATCATCGTAGCGCTGACGAGCCTTTTTGCAGAAGGAAGATATGGACTTACTAAATGCCGTTACAGAGACAAAGATACACGTTTCCTCGAATTAGCGGAATGACTGGGCAGTGTGGCTTGCCCGATACGAAAAGGCAATGCGTATGATCAGAGACGTCGGCACTAAAACATCTATAAACCAAGGTGTGTTGAAAGTCAAATGCATAGAGACAACCATGATGCAGAATTTGTCTTGGATTATTGGCAGTTTACGGTATAAAATGTATTTGTCGGCCATTTTGTCTAGAAATGGCAATATAATCTGTAAAAAGATCCTTTGGGAGCAAAGAATGCAACCAAGAAGAATAATAGCAGACTCGGTTTTAGTGAGTCTGTTCGTGAGAGGTAATGAAATGTGCCTTCCTAGCACCGGCTTTAGCGGAACTCTATTACACATAATATTATGTTGAATGTACTCCATGATCCCAAAGGACCAGAAAATATAACAACACTGAATCCAAGTATTGGGAGACTTTTTTACAGCCGCCACACTGCACTTAAAGATTGCTTTTGTGAGAGATAACTCACATTCTAGAAAATGAAGACCGTTTTGTCGCCGGAAAGTCAAAAGTGCCGGTGCCTGTTTACACCGCATATGCACCAGAACTTCACGGCAAATGTCAAGATATTTAAAAATGAGATAACAAAGTAGAAAGTAAATTGGAATATTGTCAGTCTAAAACCACAGACTTCAGACCACTCTTCTACCTCCCAGCGAGGTCTTGTATCCGTGTGTAAACACTATTCTGTTTGTGCTTCTGACCATGCCTCCAACATCTGCATTTTGCGAACGCTCATTCAGTCCAATGAAACACATTCAAAAACTACCTTCGTTCAACTGACGAGTGATAAAATGCTTTACTAGCTCTGATACACATTCACAAGGATGTCTGCATTGATGTAGACCACGTCATCAATGCACTCGCTTCACAGAAATGCAGAATATGGACCTTTTCTGACCCAAAGCCTGCTCTTTACGAATTTATAAATGTAACAGAAACGGAATAGACCTTTTCTCTCTCTATCAGACACAGTTACCAAAAATTGTTAAATGCGAATAACATATTGTAGCGGTTATTAGAAATGATAATAAATAGGTATAACTACTCAAACTGAGCCCCATGGCAAAATTTGAATACCTAAAAGTCAAGACAATTATTGGAACTATTTTGTGCATGGTGTAGTATTTTTAAGTGCGAGAAATCAAATGTAAAACACTTGTTTCTCAAAAGTGTAGTTCAGGATGTATTTTCAAATATAACAGAGTTGTGGAAATGGCCAGGACAAATAAAAACCAGTTCTTCCTATTTTGCATTGTTATTTTTTAGTGTCTCTACGTAGTTCTACGGGAAACTGTGAGTGAAATAGGTCAGTATCGGCATCTGATCACAATTTTAAATGCTGGAAAAAAAGTCAAAATAAATGTATAAAAATACATTGACAATAATGTGTTGCTGGCGAGATGCTCAGATGTGCCCAGAATGTAGTACAGGGCGTATGTTTACTAAACAATTTTCCGGCGGAGCATGCCACCGAACTCCTAGATAATTAATGTGCCAATTAAAACACATCCGATTCGGGCAAGGAGCGCCTATGCAAAGGAAAATAAATCTAACAAATCGGTTTCCTTATTCACAACTAGAAGGCATAGTAAATTCACTTTATATGATAAATAGCGTTGTGTATTCAAATGATTTCCAGTATATTCTTTTACACAGCTATGGCCGAGTGAGTAAATCAGAGTCTTCTGTCAATATTCTCTGTTGTGTTTAAACAAAACAATCATATTTTATGCTATAATCTACCCACAGACATAGCCTAAATCTTTGTGATTTCCAAAAAATGTTTTATCTGGCATCGGTACGTAAAACAATGGTGACGTACTAAGTTAAAGCTGAGACGTCACAATATTATAAATAACGAAAAACAATCATATAGTGTGTGTAAATACAAAAACCTCGCGGCAACTTAAGTATTTCTATAATATAAAATAGAATAGTTGATCCTGTACGTGCACAGCACCTTTGAAAACTGTGTACATGTTTAGCGCCATTTCGTAGATTTCGACATTCTCTTTTTGGCAGCTTTGCTTTTTGCCAGTTCGTTACATGTTTATGTCGAACAGGGTACTTGGTTAACTTTTCATGTAATTGTACTGTCATTTAGTTCAGTAATTTGTATTTTCTGGACAAAATTGTGTCGGTCCGTGGATACCGTCATCCCAAAAACTGCGAATGTATTCAAACTTCCCAAGTGTTCTCGGAAAATAAAGGTGAAAGGAATGAAAAGTATGGGTACCGGAGGAAATCGGAAGGTAAGCGGCATATGATAGGATATAATAGAACATCTTAAACAAAGGTTTACCAATAGAAATACCTGGATTTTCCATGCGAATCGGAGAAATGATCGGCCATTTTTCCGTGTAATCTGCCTTTTTAAGTCACGTGTTTCCCCACACTGCCAAAAATATTAAAGCTACGGATCATAAACTTCACTCAATGATTAATTACTACTACACAAGGATCCCTACTGGTTTTTGGATCAGTGGCGCATAGGTCAATGCAACAGACACTTTACTTAATTTCTGTAAATATTTTCGTTTCCGGGCTGTAATACTGATGTTTAAAGATACCTGACCATAAGTCAGATGGTTTAATATATCTTTTATTAATGTAACTACAACACTGACATACATATAAACATACAGAAACACAGCACTCTCTCTCTCTCTCTCTCTCTCTCTCTCTCTCTCTGACTGGATATGTAATAAAGTAGGCGGAGCTATAATGTTGTAATGTCTCTACTACAAGGGCTATAAGACACACTATTCAACTAAGCACTACTTCAGGAAGGTCCCAAATTTTTGGGGTCGCTCGATAAGTAAAAGGTCACAGTGACCCCGGCTCTTATTCATAAACTTTCAATTTATGTATAACATCTGCAGTTTTCAAACATTACAAAATGATTCATTTATCATTTCTGGGCTCTTACGTATAATAGCTGTAGCTTTCATAATTTACAGAATTAGTAAGTTTTACTTGAGGAGCCCTCCACACGCACACGCACACACACACACACTACCAACACATACACATACCTCAAAATGAATTGTTGTTTAAATGCCCACTTTTACTGGCCTGTCCTATTTTGCATAAATCCGAACGGGCGTATTATTCCACCTTAATGGGAACTCTTGTTTAACTTTATCATGTGTTACGTAAATATTTTGCTTAATGTTACAATCGTTACAATTCACAGAGATTATATTAAAAGTCGCAACGACCATGCAGATCCACTAGGGATCTTTTTAATAGTCATGGCGACAAGAAATCAAAATACTAAGGCATCACCAGCCTAACGTAGTGTACATAAAAAGAACTTTCGTTTTTACAATAGGAATATTATTACCATTACAATAGGAAAATTGGTATCATCAGTAGAGGAGAATGACTTTGAGGAAGTCGACCATAGCTTGCAACATGGCTCCTCCAGATTCGGTCAGTATCCCCGTTTGTTTGTTGACTTTCACCAGATCATCGACAGATATCCGGAGTGCTGGAACCAATTCTTCAGCCCTCTTTAAGCTTCCAGCTCTTGCGTGGAACGCAACAAGACCTACAAAGGTTTACATTTGAAATAAATTTGCCTTAGGTTTGGTAATATAAATTATAGATTTTTATATCGACGTCAAAAGTGTCTACGTAAAACACACATTGTATGTTTCTCTTAAACAAAGCCATAATGATTTTGCTCTCATGACAAAAAAGCACCTGACATTAAGTTAAAAGACCGGCTAGAAGACTGTGCAGTATTTAAAAACAAAATATTACTGGTAAATGGGTACATGTTAACAGAGGGTAATGGCTTTGCTACAGGTGACAGACTATGTTCTGTCGGATACAGAAATCACGTAACACAGCATATCGTTTCAAAAAAAATGAGAGTCGTTGCTAGATCATCACGGAAAGGCTTGAAATTGCAATAGCATGAAACTAGTATTTCATATATGATTTAAAAGAACTATATGACAACACAGAACTCTTGTTGACCAAGATATTAATGTTTTATACAATACCTGTTGAAACGTATGCTGCATGAAAACTCTTGTCGTAGTTCCGAAGCTCGCGTCGAATAGATGATACCGATTTGGCATTTGGCAAATCTGAATGATCTGAGAAAATCCCGTGTACCATCTCTGCATAACATAAGGAATTATGTATGTATTCATGCACTATCTGCTCAACAAAGAACTGAACTGAGGCATTCTGTAGACCACTCGGATCAAGCCAAATGACGCCAGGTGTTGAGCATGATGTACCACCCACATGCACGCGTTCTTCTGACTTATAAAATGCAAAACAAGCTACAAGCTGAATAATGGTGCGGTGTAACTCAGGCGTTGTATCATGCAAATATTTCATTGCAACGTCCATTTTCTTTGTTATTTCCGCACGTTCGTCACGATTGAAAAGATGTCGTTTAGCGTCCATGAACGCTTCACTGTTTTTCAGTAGTCCTGAACTGTTCAGATTAATAATAAGCTTGGAATTCTCGTCAAAACTGTATATAACTTCACGTTCAGAGAACGGTATTCCAAGCTGAAGAGACTTCTCAACTGCAGAATAAAAAGTTGTTTTCTGTTCATGATGTGGTACGTCCACTGTCGATAAACCGAAAAGTCCAAGTTTTTGATTCATGAATCCAGTTTCGTATACAAAAGGCCAAAAGAGCTTTAGAAATATGTCTGTTGAGCCTATCGCTTTAAGTGATGTTTCGTCTGCCATTCGAGGAAATAATTTCACAAACTGTAAATCAGACATATATTCTTTTGAGAAAATCTGAATAGTTTCTTTCCAATTTTTGAAGAATATTATTATTTCGTCTGCAATATTTTTTCGAAGAGTATTCGCTGTCTGAAACCAACTTTCCTCGTATGATTCACTTTCGTTGGCATGACTAGCAGTAGCTAAATGTACATGACCTTTGTTATTACTACTGTACTTTCTGGTATCTGACAGTTTCATACTGAATGAATTCCTTTTGTCAACCTTTGCATCAACCAGTTTCATACTAAATGAATTTCTTTTGCTCACCTCTACGTCTGACAGTTTCGCACTAAATGCATCATTTTTGCTGACTCTTGCATCAGTCAATTTCATACTGAATGAGATATCATTTTTAGCCTTCGCATCAGATATTTTCATATTGTATAAATTTCTATCGCTGTCTTCAGCGTCAGACAGTTTCATACTAAATAAATTCCCATCGCTGTCGTCAGCGTCAGACAGTTTCATACTGAATATATTCCCATCGCTGTCGTCGGCGTCAGACAGTTTCATACTGAATAACTTCCTATCGCTGTCGACGGCGTCAGACAGTTTCATACTGAATACATTCCTCTCGGTGTCGCCGGCGTCAGACAGTTTCATACTGAATAAATTCCCATCGGTGTCGTCAGCGTCAGATAGTTTCATACTAAATACATTCCAATCGCTGTCGACGGCGTCAGACAGTTTCATACTGAATAAATTCCTATCGCTGTCGTCGGCGTCAGACAGTTTCATACCGAAAGTCTTCCCATCGCTTTCGTCGGCGTCAGACAATTTCATGCTAAATGAATTCTCATCATCGCTGTCGTCGGCGTCAGATACTTCCATACTGAAATAATTCTTATCTTTGCCGTTGGCGTCAGACAGTTTCATACTGAATGCATTCCCATTGCTGTCTTCGGTGTCAGACTGTTTCATACTGAATGCATTCCCATCGCTGTCTTCGGTGTCAGATAGTTTCATACTGAATGTATTCCTATCTTTGTCGTTGGCGTCAGACAATTTCATACTGAATGAATTCTCATAGCTGTCTTCGGCGTCAGACATTTTCATACTGAATGAATTCTCATCATCGCTGTCGTCGGTGTCACATAGTTTCATACTGAATGTATTCCTATCTTTGTCGTCAGTGTCAGACAGTTTCATACTGAATAAATTCTCATCGCTGTCTTCGGCGTCAGACAGTTTCATACTGAATGAATTCTCATCATCGCTGTCGTCGGCGTCACATAGTTTCATACTGAATATATTCCTATCTTTGTCGTTGGCGTCAGGCAGTTTCATACTGAATGAATTCTCATCGCTTTCTTCGGTGTCAGACAGTTTCATACTGAATGAATTCTCGTCGCTGTCGTCGGCGTCAGACACTTTCATACTAAATAAATTTCCATCGCTGTCGTCGGCGACAGACAGTTTCATACTGAATAAATTCCTGTCTTTGTCGTTGGCGTCAGGCAGTTTCATACTGAATGAATTCTCATCGCTTTCTTCGGTGTCAGACAGTTTCATACTGAATGAATTCTCGTCGCTGTCGTCGGCGTCAGACACTTTCATACTGAATAAATTTCCATCGCTGTCGTCGGCGACAAACAGTTTCATACTGAATGAATTCCTATCCCTGTCATCGCCATTAGACAGTTTCATACTGAATGAATTCCCATTGCTGTCGTCCTTGTCAGACAGTTTCATACTGCATGAATTCCCGATGTTGTCGTTCGCGTCAGACAGTTTCATACTGAATGAATTTTCATCGCTGTCGTCCGCATCAGACGGTTTCATACTGAATGAATTGTCCTCGCTGTCGGCGGCGTCAGATAGTTTCATACTGAATAAATACCCATTGCTGTCGACCATGTCAGACAGTTTTATACTGAATGAATTCCCATCGCTTTCGTCCGCGTCAGACAGTTTTATATTGAAAGAATTCCTCTCGGTGTCGTCGGCGTCAGACAGTTTCATACTGTATAAATTTTCATCCCTGTCGTCTGCGTCAAACAGTTTCATACTGAATGAATTCTCATCGCTGTCGTCCGCGTCAGACAGTTTCATATTGAAAGAATTCCTATCCCTGCCGTCCGCGTCAGACAGTTTCATACTGAATAAATTTTCATCCCTGTCGTTCGCATCAGACAGTTTCAAACTGAATAAATTCTCATCGCTGTCGTCCGCGTTAGACAATTTCATATTGAAAGAATTCTTATCGCTGTCGTCGGCGTCAGACAGTTTCATACTGAATGAATTCTCTTTGTTAGTCGTAGCATCAGACAGTTTCATACTGAATGAATTGCCTTTGATAGCCGTAGCGTCAGACAGTTTCTTACTGAATGAATTCACTTTATTGTCTTCTTTATTTGACAGTTTCATACTGAAAGCATTATCTTTGATGTGTTTTGCATCAGATTGTTTCATACTGAATAATTTCCCATAATCGTCCTTAGAATAAGTAGATTCCATATTTTGTGCCACATCTTGCTGTGAATATCTTGTATTTTGTTTGCAATAACTATCTTGGTATATCTGAATGTTTCTCCTAAGCTGTTGAATAGTATCATTGTCCTTGAAATTTTGTACTGGTTCATTTGCATTGATAGAGCCTGAAAGATATAGAGGAGCGACTAAAATGCTGAGTAAGTAAAATACGCCCACCATTTAATATAAACATTTAGTTAATTAGAAAAGGAATTCAGTCAAAATAAACGTACTTCCCGAGAACTAACAGACACAAGAAACTAAAAGCGGCTGAAATAATCGGAAACATACTGTACTGTTGATTTATTTTTCAGATTTCTTTTCAAAGGTCTTTGTATAATTGTTATAACATTTCAACGAGTATGTTAGTTTGAGATTTAACAATGCCTTTTTGTTGTTTATTGTCCTATGGACAATTGTTCATCTTCAAGATGATTGGATACTTCACCACTCTCGCTTATGTCCTAATGTTTAGTCATGTGAACTCACAGTCGCGGTAAAGCAAAGCAGACAATATAGTACGCGAATGCGTTGATCATTGTAGAAGTACCTTTAAATTTTAGCGGATCTACCCTCACTGTTACCTTGTAGATAGCGCAATTATTTCATATATACATGCATTGTGAAGTTACAATTGCATACTCTTGGTGCTTTTTAAACATATGTAATATTCGTCAATGTTATAGTCATATTTAAGCAACATTTTATGACATGTTTCAATTTTTGCTTTTTATGTTAGAGATTTATTAAGGAAATACATTTGAATAGATTAAGGCATCAGTTAGAAATGTATGTGGTAATTTTAATTATTACACTGAAATTATCCCCTTTGATGTGGAAGTCTATTAAAATGTTATTTCTAGTTTAAACTTGAATTTGATAGATATTCGGATGTTTCAATAATCCGAACTAGAAGGCAAGTTTTCGAAAACATTTATCTATTTATTAAATTGTTTGATAAATATAGTAAAACAATTCACATTATGTGTATCATTCATTACGCAAAGAATGTTTATTACAATTATGTTAAGATAATTCTGTCTTTGTTAAGCAACCAGAGTAGGAAAAACAAATTTTGAAATTACTTCTGGAGAAAATCTAAAAATTATTCAGATTGAGCCAAAACAAAAAAAAAGAGTACAAAAATTCGAATCCATGACTTAATTAAAGTCTAATAAGGCGGTTTATTGAAGTGAGACAATCTGGTTACTATCCCGGCATCAGAGTGACTCAAGAATATATGCAATTGTCAATAATATCGTGTTATTGGTTAAGGTTCATGTAAAGTGCTTTGAAGCTGCCCCTCAGGTAAAATTCTTGTTTTATGTTTGTACGCCTCATAGCCTTAGTTTTTCATAAATTGTATACCAAACTGTTCAGAATAAGTAGAAATGTCTTCGAAGAGAGGTTGTTCTGTCTGAAATAACAGATTTTCTCTTGAATTACAGGTACTTTGGCTGTCCACAAAATATCCAATTTCTTTTTCAAAAGTATTTTGATATTATATTTACAATCATTGTATGTCTAACAAATTTCTGTAGGAAATCCCAAAGTTGAAACTGTTACAAATCATGTACATTTCAAAACATAGCAAAATGGTAAAATGTAAGTGAAAGTAGAGGTGTCAGAATGACAAAATACTGCTCTGTTTAAGAAACATTATATTTAGGTTAACTGTATTTTATTAATGGGAGTACCTAGACAAATATGTTACACGTACAACCAAAACAAAGGCAAAGAATAAATACTTTCAAAAAAGATAATTTGATCATTTCTACAAAATAGAACACTGACAGTCAAAATACTTCCCTCTCTCTTCACTGTGTATTTTTCGGACATGCAGATATATACATACAAGAGGGGAAAGTCCCTCTTCACCGCGTATCATTCAGACTTACAGATACTTACATACTAGAGGGGAAAGAATCAGCTTGACAGTTTCTTTCCCCTCATGCACAGTCAATTATTCAGACATGTAGATACATGCTTACTGGGGGAGAGGGAAAACACCAACTAGTCAGTTTCTTTCACTTCATCTTCACCATGTATTATTCAAATATGCATATACATACATATCAGGGGGAACGAACCAACTAGACAGTTTCTTCTCCCTTCACGGTGTATTAGTCAGACATGCAGAAGCAAACATTCTAGGGGAAATAACCAACTTCTTAGTTCCTTCTCCCTTCGCTGTCTATCATTTAGACATGCAGATACATTCACACAACTTGGGAAAGAACCAACTTGTCTTTTTCTTCCCCCTGCACCATCGAATTATCAGATATGCTGATACATACATACTAGGGGGTAAAGAAACAACTAGTCAGTGTCTTCCCCCTTTACAGTGTGTTATTCAGACATACAGATACATTCACATGGTGGGGGGGGGGGGGAGAAAGAGAACAAACTAGTCAGTTTCTTCCCCCTTCACAGTGTATTACCGTACTTTGGGATATTTTCGTGTCGGAAAATTTCCGCCCTTTTAACCCAAAATGTAGTGTTTTTATTTTAGCGTGTGTATTTTTCGCCATCTTACATACGTGGCGAAAATTTGCCCAAAACTGTTATCAAAATCCAACAACATTACCCGCATTTGTGAAGAGTATCCAAGTTAGGTTACTTTTCTGCGATTATCCTGTCACAAATTGACATACGGGCCTTATTTTATCTGTAGTGTAAATGCAGGTATTGCATCATCTTTTTGTAAATTTTTGAGTTATTGAGGTAAATGTCAGATTTCACGCATGAAATACCTCTCATGTTTTTCTGTATTTCATTACTTAAATTTCCATGTAAATTTCATTGAATTCTGTTCAGTAATAAGAAAGTTGATATTTTATAAACTTCAGTAATTTATGTTTTTATCCCCAAAACCACTATAATGGGCCTCAAATTGTCAATTTAAATTCGCGCCAAAGTAGTTAGATTTCCCGGCTATATCGTGAATCCCGTGAAAATGACAATAATCGGAGCTCACGGCTTAACCGTGAATCCCATGAAATTTAGTATTTGGCGGGACATTATCCTTTAAATAGACTGGACTAGATATGCCTTGCGCACACCACCTTACGACTTTATAGACGAATCTATGTCTGAATTATTTTCTTGCTAGAAATTTATGCTCGATCGAGGTAAGAAATTTATTTGTTAGATTTTTGTATGATTTTTGCATTACGATTTTTATTTGATAAATTTTTGTTCATTCTACAGAATTCTGTAACATTTACTTTTTGGCACATGATTTTGGCTAGTTTCGGTATGTCAGGATAATTTATTAAATTTTTCAGACTTTTGTAAATTATTTCGAAAGAGGAATCTAAAATGTTTCATTTATATAAGATGTAAAATTTATACTGAAATTTGTATCGTGATAATTGTAAAGCACTGTTTCAAAAACTTATGTCAAACATTTTGTTAATTATGGAACGCCATTACTGCATTGTATTGTTATGTATAAATCTATATGGCAAGTCTAGTGCCATGTTTGTAAAAATATTAATAGACCTGTCTCTAATTTACCGTATGTGTCTAATATACTTGAAAAGGTAGCCGATCCTCGTTTTGGACAGCCACTTGTCTTTGAACAGTCTCCACAAAGAACATCAATCTGCCTACAGAAAATTTCACACCACTGAGACTGCATTACTGAAGGTTCAAAATGACATTCTCAACTCCCTTGGCCAAAATGATGCGACAATGTTAGTGATGCTTGACCTATCAGCTGCTTTCAATACCATCGACCACAAGACACTACTGCACCGCCTCCACGACCATTTTTGTATCGCAGGGAAACCACTCGAATGGATAACTTCATATCTGAGCGACCACTACCAAACTGTGACCATACATACATGTCAAAACCAGTGCAAATGAAATACAATGTTCCACAGTGGTCCGTTCTCGAATTTTTTCACAATGTACACTAAACCAGTTGGTACAATATACAAGAAACATGGACTATTGTTGTAATATTTGACTAGTTATGTAATCATATGTACTGTATCATGTGGTGTCTTTATAAAATAAATAATAAAAAAGAGGAACTGTCAAGGTATTTGAGTTTTTTTTTTTTTTTTTTTTTTTTGCGTATTTATATTTTTTGTTAGCATGGTTATTTTGTTAATTTTGCGTTTATTTTGCATTTCAATAATTATGCAAAGCTGAAAACATTACACGAATTTTTATCGAACCAGTTTTGCCGTCACAAAGTAGTACGACCACAAACTGCTTCGTTTCCAGGCATGTGTATGTACTCTTTCTCGCTAAGTGGGACTTACGCCACGTCAGTTTTACAGTTCATAAACGAGGTCGTCAGAAACTGTTGACCGCAAGCAGACGACAAAGTTATAGTAACAGTGAGAAAAGTGTCATGACGCCATTCACACTAATATTCGCTAAAGTATCAAATACTTCTCAATTCCCCAGCAATACTGGCACCTTAAGACTGCTTTACTTGATAATTTGTTGGCACGAGTTTCATGTATTTCATCTAATTACATCCTTTCTCGCAAATGTTAACAAATTTGCGAAAAAGGGTACATACGAGGGTTGATAAAGATAACGTTGATAAAATATATTTATAAACCGCAGTCTGGCACGCATTTTGTACATTTAAGCATGACAAGTAAATATGTATGTAAAGATGAAATCAAAATTAAATTTCATTTTCTAGAAACAGCTCACCCACAGCACTGTTGATTAAGAATGTTCAGAATGTTTACTTGATGTTTACAAAGATACACTATACCGCGTTTATATTTTAGACGGCGTGAGATATAAATTTAAACAACCCTCATACCACTGAAAGCCGCGAAATTCCATATAAATAGCAATGCTCATCCTGTTAATACTTTTGCGCATGGATTCATGGTAAAACTGGTAAGTACATGCGGCTTTTATTACTTTTGTATCATTTATTGAACATGCCGTTGCCACCTTTAGATCAACTTTAACTTTACAAAACGGAATAGAACTCAGGTACAAAATCATGAACTTACTATTTAGTGTTAAAGAACATAAAGGATTTATAGCAAGGTGAAACTGATGATGTCCAAAGTCATAACATCTAGATCTATAATTTATTATCAATTGTGTAAAATAGATATTCGTGAAAATTCCAAAGTTTAAAGAAATAATTCTATATTTTTATCATCAAAAGACAAAAATAGCATTTCAACATGCCTTATTCAGATCATCAACCTAATCTTTTCTGATTATATCAAATGAAGCATATAAATACCCATTTGTGACCTCAGTTTCATGCATGTCTTCACGTTCTTTAACGACGATAATTTCAGTTTTACTCAGGTTAAAGAACAAATTATATCATTTACATAATAATTACAAGTGTAGTGTGTGTATGTAATAAACAGATTATTAGATTTGCATCGAGATATGCACTCGTTCTTTCGCGGAATAATATTGCGCTCCTTAAGTCGCGCAATAATTCCGCTGCAGAATTTATGAACAAAACAGAACAGAATTTTATTAAAGACTTGTACATGGTACATCGTCAAGCATAATAAACTACACATTATTATAATACAATTTATGCATTTCTCGATACAAATTTAATAACCTATAAATATAATGCACTGATATTGAACAGTAACCAGACATATTTTGCATCTTGATTTCTTGCTTACCCATGCTGCTACTTTGACAGTTTATAACTATTATTATTATTATTATTATTATATACCACATTTATATAGCACTCTTTTCATATAAAAATACGTTCAAAAGTGCTTTACATAAAATCATCTATATAATTTTCAATAAAAAAATGGTAATTGAACTTTTATAGAATGAATTAAAACTTACACTACGGTAATAAGACACATAGCGTTTTAAATTAAAGGTAAGCAGATCAAAATATGAAAATATGAAACAAAATACGATAGCGTAAGAAATTAACTGATCTATCAAAGTTACAGGTTAGAGCAGAATAGAACAAAAGATATCCTGCATTTTGAGCAGACAGAATTAACCAGTATGATGCCTGTGAAATGCATCACAGCGTGCAAACCGTCCCGGATGATTGAGTTAATCCCCACCTAAACGGTCCGGAGAACATCCATGATACATCTTACAGAAAAAAGCACTGTTTATATTATTCTGTTACACTAAAGTACTTGATTAGAGTTCTTGATTGGTCGGCAAAGTACCTACATTATTCTACATGTAATTAGTGAGATTAGTTCCCAAAGAATTGTATGAAATAATGCGTCTTTAGCGCTTTTTGAAACTTAGCAAGGTCTTACAGTCTCTTATGCCAGATGGGAGAGCATTCCATAACCTCACAGCTGCTGTCTGAAAGCTGTACTGTCAGACATTTGGGCACCACTAGTCTTAATGCATTATTCTGGGATCTCAGATTTCTGGGTGGCGTATATATTTCTAACATGTTCATTTCATAAGCTGGTGATTGATCTTGGAGAGCCTTATATGTATGTGTTAGAATTTTGGTAGAGCCGTCCACTGTCACAGATATGTTTGAAACAGATTGTGCTTTGTGTTCAGATAAAAAGATGATTAATTCTGTTTTTTTAGTATTGAGTTTCAACATGTTGGTATTCATCCAACTTACTATATCCTTTAAACAACCTTCAACGCGATGGATGGCCTCTTCAATAGACATTCTGTATATCGGTTTTAAGGATTGATATAACTGCGAATCGTCCGCATAGAAATGATTGTTCAGTCCGTGCTTTCTACAGATAGCTCCAACTGGTTTTGTGTACACTGTGTAGTTCTTTGGCCCCAGGACAGACCCTTGGGTACACTGTACTTCATGAGCACTGGCTGTGATAGCTCACCGTCTATGCATACGGTCTGGTAGCGGTCACTAAGGTATGACATTATCCATGCGAGTGGCATGCCCGTAATAACAAAGTGACGTTCTCAACGTCCCGTGGTCGATAGTGTCAAATGCTGCGGAGAGATCGAGCATCACAAGAATAGTCACATTGTTCTTATCAAACGATCGAAGAATGTCATTTTGGACTTTTAAAAGGGTGGTTTCGGTCGAGTGGAATTTCTTATAAGCAGATTGATTGACTTCATGGAGTTCATTGTTCCTCAGATTATTTTCAGTTCGAACATGTACCACTTTTTCTAAGATTTTAGACAGAAAAGGCAGATTTGACACAGGTTTATATATTTTTAGGGTATTAGAATCGAGGCTTAGCATTTTTAGAAGAGGTCTTATTCGTAAATGTTTGAACGATTTGTGCACAGCGTCTAGAGATGCATTTATAATTTATGTTATCACTGGTATTAGTTCGTCAAGACATTCTTTTAATAACCATGTTGGGATAGGAACTGAAATCTTGTGCGAGATGCTGTGGAGATTAATGTGGTGGTAAAATCCTATGGAGTGTCCGCCTGGCTATGCTGATATATGAAAGTTTTGAAATTGAATAGCAATAGTGCTTTTTTTTTAATCAAAAATTCTTTTAAATCACAATTATGATTCACATTAAATTTATAACACTCCAATTATGATAAAATAATGTCCGATATATCCAATTTTCAGAATTCTGAACCAAGTATAAATGTCAAAAAACTATCAATATTTGAAAGCACTGAAAAATGCAACCGACACCTAGCACATATCAATAACAGTCTACATTTAGTCAAGTTTGTAGAAAATATCATACTTTTTTTTCAAAAAAACTTTGACATTATATCTACAATTTCTATGTGTCTAAAATATTTCTCTAGGTACTTCCAAAGATGACACGGTAACAACAAAAAAAATGTACATTTCAAAACATTGCTAAAATGGCAAAATGAAAGTGAACGCAGAGTTGTCAAAATGGCAAAATACTGCTTTTTGTTAGAAAATATGTAAGTAAACCGTATTTCATTACTGGGAATACCTAGATAAATATGGTACATACACAATCAAAACAAAGTTAAAGTAAAAATACTTTTGAAAACAGTTTGATATTTTTTTTACAAATTAGAACACTGGCAGTAAATGTAATATTATACAAAGAAGGTATTCTCATAGACTTTTTTTGAGCAACTCAATTCATTATGTCTATTATGTCTATTATAAATAGTAATGGTGTATGAAATAGAAATTTCCAAAGTTGACGGCATTGACCAGAAAAATGTTTATGCATACTTCGCTAGATCTCTTTATTCCATCTGTTAGCAGCGAATCGTGTACTTTTTAAAAACAAAATGGCGTCGTGTTGATTTCACGGACCTAATCAACAATATCACTGGCATAATTTGTCAATAGTTATTTGGTGGATGCATTACATGTAACAACGTAGCCTAAATAAACTAAGTATCAACAATGAAATCAACGACTCATTGTCAAGAAATAGCCATTCACTTTCAATAAACTGTTCGGGCAATGAAGCATCTGAAAGTACTTGGTACTAAGAGTAGGCTAAGTGTTCATCGGTACCAAACATAAATACTTCTGATGGTCAGTAAATCAAACGTCGGATGCACAGAATACCACCAGTCACGTGATCATGGAGGGCATGTTTTGAAATTTTGTTGACAATTTATAAACAAATAAATCGCAGTCGAGTTACAAGTGCTATATGGGACTCAAGAACAATGAACAGTTAAACATTAGTAACAAAGGTATATGATTAGAATGACAAGAAAGAAAAAAAACAAAGGTAACATAGAGATAAAGACAAGTAAACAAACGGAAACAAAGACCAGTACCCCACCCACCCGTGACTCTACCTGGTATAACGAGGAGCAAAACAACAAAGTTAACGGATCTCAAAAGACAATGGAAATGAATACAAACAACTGTACAATAAATGAAAACAGTAATAAGACATTTGATTCGACAAACGTTGCACACCAGTTATCACAAGCAAGAGAGACTCTGTATCCAGTATGTGAAGCCACCCAGCAACAAAATAGTGCTAGTTTCTCAAACCAACATATGGGTTTGGCCACATCAAACATGCAACATGTAACAAACAATAACAGTAACAATCCCAACAGAAATGAATATTCATATATGATGCCTCCACCCTTACAAACACTTGCCCAACCCCATATACAACCCCATATTCTACCCCAGGTTCAACCTCAAGTACACTCAGGAGCAACAGGGTGTTTCAATGATATTCCTCAATGGCTATCGATCATGCTACAAGATATAAACAACAAATTGGACACAAAATTAGACAGCATTGAAACAAAGCTAGTAAAACAAAGTGAAGAGTGGAAAAATCTTGACCAGACATTGAAACATCAAAATGATAGGCTTAACAAATTAGAAAACAAAGTGACAGATATGCATGGACTCAACAACAACATAAAGCAATCTCTTCTAAACAATACAATGCAAATGAGAAATGTAAACACAGATTTGATAGAAATTCATAGCAAGATGAATGATTTAGAATTAAGTTGTCAATCAAACAGTGAAATGTTTGACAACCAGATGATTACAAATAAAGAATCACATGAAGTTCTAACTGACCACCAAAAGCAAATTATTGATTTACAGGAAGAAAATGAGAAACTCAGAGCAAATCAAGAGATACAAACAGAGACAATCCTTGAAATGCAATGTAAACTATTGGAAAATAACCTGATCATTTTTGGGATAGATGAAACAGATGTTGGTCCAGATGCAATAGAATACACAGAGGGAGTTATAAACCAATTTTTGAAAGAAAAATTAGATATAAACAGACACATAAAAATAGAGAAAGCATACAGACTAGGCAGGAAATCAAAGCATCAAATTCAGCCAAGACCAATAGTGGTAAAATTACTCTCAATAAAAGATAAAGAGTATATACAGAATATGGCTTCAGAAAAACTAAAGGAAACACAATACACTGTCAGGGAACAATTTCCCAAAGAAATACAAGAGAGAAGAAAGCCATTATATGCAGAACTCAAGAAAGCAAAAGGTAGTGGTAAAAAGGTGAAATTAATAAGAGACAAATTGTATATAAATAATGAAAGATATACACCAACAGAAAATAGAGGACCAGGTAGTTCAATGGATCAAAGGTCACCCCAAAACCAAAATAGACCTAGAAGAAAACCACAAACAAGTTACAGAATGGTTTACAATAGTAACAGAAGAGACCAATTACCTGATAGGCCACAAAACAATTTCCCAATTTCTAACAGATTTGACATTTTCAGTAGTGAAACACCAATAAATAAAGAAACTAGAAAACAATCAGACAAAAGAACTGCCAGTCAGAGATCACCATTAGATATAGAACCAGATGCAAAGAAATATAGAGACTATGACAATGATGAATCAGAAGATGGAGATATGGATGAGGAGAATGATTACTTAAATTTCACAGCTTCAATCAGAGGTGACATGAAACAACAAATAGGACAAAACAGAGGACAACACAGTTAATAATGATAGTTATAATACAAAAAACTGTTAAAATCTGTTCACTGAATGTCTGTGGTTTAAAAACAAAACTGTTAACACCAGAATTTAATCAGCTAGTCCACAAATATGATATTTTAGCTGTCCAAGAAACCAAACTTGATGATATAGATACTATAGATATTGCTGGGTATAAAATATTTATGTCAAACAGAGAGGAAATTTCCAAAAATAGGTCAGGTGGAACTGCCTTTATTGTTTCAGATGAAATTAAACCTTCTGTTGAAATTTTACAAAGCACAAGTAAACTTGTACACTGGTTAAAATTGACATGCATAATTGAAAACAAAGTTACCAAAATACATATTGGTAATGTTTATATACCTCCTGTTGGCTCTAAATATGAGCACCCAGACCCCTTTTTGGAAATGCAAACAGAAATTGGTAAATTTGATAATGAAAACATATTGTTAATGGGAGATTTTAATGCAAGAACTGGTGAGAAAGATGACTTTGTAATATGTGATGAATATTTATTCAACTTGTTTTGTAATGAAGAAATGTTTACAAACAGTAATATCCCTTTGCATGAATTAAATGTTTTGAAAGTACCCCTGAAGAGGCAAACACTTGATAAAACAATTAATAATTATGGCAAACAACTTCTAGAACTTTGTGCAGCTAATGACATATTCATATTAAATGGCAGAATTGAAAATGATAGAAGTTCACCAGGACTGACATGTAAAGATACCAGTACTATTGACTATTTTATAAGCAATGCAGCCATAATCAAATATTTCACATTTCTTCAAGTCCAACCATTTTCCTGCTTATACTCTGATGTGCACAATCCTATTGAATTACATATAAAACTAAGTGAGCCGACATCTACCAATATCAGTTTGACTGAAAATAATCAGAAAAGCGACAACCAAATATTATGGGACAAACATAAAGAAAGCATTTATGCCAATAACATAGATACCCAAGAACTAGAAATTATAAATGAATACTTAGATAATCTAACCAGGCAAGAAAGTGTCTCCCAAGAACAAATAGATACTTTGGTAAATGAAATACAGCAGGTATTTCTAAAAACATGTAAAAAAACATTTGGAGAATCTAAAGAATACATCCGTACTTCCAATAAAACAAAAAAGGAATGGAAACCATGGGTAACAAATAAATGCAAAGTAATGAGAAATAAATACCATGTAGCAAAAAGAATATATAACAGAAATAAAACAGATAGAAATAAGATGAAATTAAAAAATGTTAGTAAAGAATACAAACAAAACATAAATCAAGCTTACAGAGATCATAAAAATGAAAGAATAGAAAAACTTAGAAATCTCAAAGGCACAAACCCAAAGGAATACTGGAAGATAATAAATTCTATAGATAAAACAAAGCAGACCACTAAAGCAAGTTTAAAAGATTTATATGATTTTTTCAGAAAAGTAAATGAAGGTGACCAAAGTCAAGAAGACGTTGAAATTCAGGATACCCATGTGACCACAAATGAAACCATAAATACAGAAATTACAGAAGACGAAATAACTAAAGCTGTTAAATCTCTGAAAAATAATAAAAGTCCAGGAACCGATAAGATACTAAATGAACATATAAAGATAACTCTTGACAAAATGCTCCCAATCTATAAAAAACTATTCAATATTATATTTGATTCAGGATATATACCAACAAGCTGGACCAAAGGTTTGGTATTACCTATATACAAAAACAAAGGAGATGAAAAACTACCAGAAAATTATAGACCAATTACCTTACTAAGTTGCCTTGGTAAATTATTTACAGCTATCCTAAATAACAGAATTACAAAATTTACAGATGATAATAAAGTTATCACAAATTGCCAGGCAGGATTTAGGAAAGATCATTCAACTATAGACAATTTATTCATACTTCAAAGTTTAATTGATATCCTAAGAACCCAAAAAAAGAAAATATTTTGTGCTTTTATTGATTTTAAACAAGCTTTTGACACAGTTTGGCGCCAAGGTCTGTGGTCCAAACTGATAAAATACAACATTAATGGTAAATTTTTAAGAATTGTCAGAAGTATGTATGAAAATATCAAATCTTGTATCAAGACATCACAAGGAATATCTGAATTTTTTCCAAGTGTGATTGGAGTCAGACAAGGGGAAAATTTGTCTCCCATACTGTTTTCCCTATATCTAAATGACCTTGAAGATTTTCTTACAGAAAATAATGCACATGGAGTCACATGCCAGATTTCAGAACAAGACTTAATTACATATTTGAAATTATTTGTAATACTTTATGCAGACGACACAGTCCTGATAAGCGATACACAAAATAATTTACAAAATGAATTAAACCTATTCGAGCAATACTGTAATCAATGGAAATTAACAGTTAATATATCTAAAACCAAAGTGTTAATTTTTGGATCAAGAATTAAAAACAATATGCCAAAATTTACCTTTAAAAATGAAGATGTTGAAGTAGTAAATGAATATAAATACTTAGGACTATACCTTTCAAGAACATGCAGTTATAAAAAAACTAAAGATCATATAGCTCAACAAGCGACTAAAGCAATGTTTATGTTATTAAAAAAGATAAGACATTTAGACCTTACATTTGATCTTCAAATAGAACTTTTTAATAAGACAATTAAACCCATCTTGCTTTACGGTAGTGAATTATTTGGTTTCAGTAACATGAATAACCTAGAAAGAGTGCAGTTAAAATTTTTTAAACATATTCTAAATTTAAAAAAAGCAACACCATCTTATATGATATATAGTGAACTAGGAATTTTGCCACTAAAAGAAGAAGCAAAGATAAGAATGATTTCTTACTGGTGTAGACTGAATAATAATAATAATAATAATAATAACAATAATAATAAATTAGCCACAAAGGTATACAAACTCCTTATGGTCCTTAAAAGGCAAAGAAAAGTGAATTCAAAATGGCTAGACTGTATCCAAAGTTTACTGGAAACTAATGGATTTAACAATGTATGGTTAAATCCAAGCAATTTCAATCCCAAATGGTTTTCTTTAGCTTTCAAGAGAAACATTAAAGACCAATTTTTCCAAACATGGAACTCCACTGTCAATAACTCTACAAATTTTATGTATAAGACAATTAAACATGATGTACAGATGAACAAATACTTCACAAAAATTTCCAACTATTATTGTAAAATCCTAACAAGATTTCGAACAAGAAATCACAAGTGTCCAATTGAAGTTGGCCGTTACCATAATATACCTATTAATGAGAGAACCTGCCCTCTATGCAACGGCGGCATAGGTGACGAATATCACTATACATTAGAATGTAAACATTTCAGTGATACACGAAAAATATACTTAAAGCCATATTATTTTAAAAATCATAATACATTGAAGTTTGACCAATTATTTAATTCCGAAAACAGAAAGGAGCTTACTAAGTTGAGCAAATTTGTTGAAATCATTTTGAAAAGTGTTAAAGCCCAATATTAAGTTAGTTACTTAGCGTCCAATTTTAAGAACCTAATAGAATGTAATGTTCAGACAACCTTAATGCGGCTTGTACCAAACAGTATGAAAATTGAAATAAGAAAAATTCATACAGTAACAGTTACTATATTTTGCAACATACATTTTGTGTATATTTCATATCCCTGGGGTTTATACTAGGGTAACTCTTTGTAAACTTAAAAAAAATAACCAACCGGATATATTTTATTGTGTAGTTTTATCATCTATTGTACATTTTCTAGATGATTATCTTGCATTATACCATATGACTTACATGCAGAAAAATACTTTTTCCTGCTATAGAGAATGCAGATACTAATATTGTATCCTATCTTCCCGTTGTAAATATATGTAAATTTATTCTTACACAGACTTAATGTAAAATAATACAGCAAATTTGTAGCATTATATATGTAATTAGATCTCATTATACCGGCTATGTTTCAACTGTGTTTAATTTTCCGATACTGTCATTTTATTTTAAGCGTATTACATAGCTTTGCATTTTTTCTTTGACAAAATGCCACTATTGTACTTTTTCTAGATGAATATCATGTATACAATATGACTTGTATATAAAATATATGCAGGAAAATACTTTTTTATTATATAGAGAATGTAGCCACTAACATTGTATCTTTCTCTTAGTAAATATGTATAAATTTATTCATACATAGCCATAATGTAAAATAAGACAGCAACTTTGTGTCAGTTTGCAATTAGATCTTAATATGCCGGTTATGTTAGTGTTTAATTTTCCTAGAATGTCATTTATACATTTTAAGCATATTACATAGCTTTGTACTTACTCTTTGACATAAAGTCAGATTCTAATAGTTATCTACTAGATGGTTATGACCAGTAACCATATAACAGATGTTCAGTATTTTTTTTCTAATTAGATCTCATTATACCGGCTATGTTTCAACTGTGTTTAATTTTCCGATAATGTCATTTTATTTTAAGCGTATTACATAGCTTTGCATTTTTTCTTTGACAAAATGCCACTATTGTACTTTTTCTAGATGAATATCATGTATACAATATGACTTGTATATAAAATATATGCAGGAAAATACTTTTTTATTATATAGAGAATGTAGCCACTAACATTGTATCTTTCTCTTAGTAAATATGTATAAATTTATTCATACATAGCCATAATGTAAAATAAGACAGCAACTTTGTGTCAGTTTGCAATTAGATCTTAATATGCCGGTTATGTTAGTGTTTAATTTTCCTAGAATGTCATTTATACATTTTAAGCATATTACATAGCTTTGTACTTACTCTTTGACATAAAGTCAGATTCTAATAGTTATCTACTAGATGGTTATGACCAGTAACCATATAACAGATGTTCAGTATTTTTTTTCTAATTAGATCTCATTATACCGGCTATGTTTCAACTGTGTTTAATTTTCCGATAATGTCATTTTATTTTAAGCGTATTACATAGCTTTGCATTTTTTCTTTGACAAAATGCCGCTATTGTACTTTTTCTAGATGAATATCATGTATACAATATGACTTGTATATAAAATATATGCAGGAAAATACTATTTCATTATATAGAGAATGTAGCCACTAACATTGTATCTTTCTCTTAGTAAATATGTATAAATTTATTCATACATAGCCATAATGTAAAATAAGACAGCAACTTTGTGTCAGTTTGCAATTAGATCTTAATATGCCGGTTATGTTAGTGTTTAATTTTCCTAGAATGTCATTTATACATTTTAAGCATATTACATAGCTTTGTACTTACTCTTTGACATAAAGTCAGATTCTAATAGTTATCTACTAGATGGTTATGACCAGTAACCATATAACAGATGTTCAGTATTTTTTTTTCTCTCTATTCTAATAATCATGAATAATTTGATAATAGGCTACTTTACCGTATCTACTCCAAAAAATCTATTTCAAAAATTTACATTTATAACCGCAATGAAATAATTCTACTTGTTTAAACATGCTTGTTACAACATTGACATGTGGTATGTAGATTACTCATTCAAAATGCAATACTTGATTTGTTTAAAAACATTTGTTACAATATTAAAGGACATGTAGTACATACTCCACAGAATTTATTTTAAAAAGGTACTTAACCAAATTGAAATATTTATAAGTCTAAAATACTTGTTACAAAACTGACATGTTAATTTACATGTTAATCTTTATGGATTGTCAACACCAATAAAATTATTGTGTCTTCACCTGTTTCATGCATATATTTGATAGAATATACAGGACAACAGTTATTCAGAGATCTGAAGGAAGTAGATTCCATCTTTATATTTTACTATGTAGCTAATAGTAATCTTCCCAAAAAGACCTAATATTTTGTTTGTCTTTTTCTTACTTCTATATAGACTTTTGTTGACACTTGTAACAAAACTGCTGTTTCAAATATTAATATATATATATTTTTTTTTAGAACTTTACAGTTACTAGATCTATTTGAAAAGAATATTCACAAACAAATGATGATTATAGGTCTGAGAAAGAAAACAAAAAAATTCCAACCAATTCTGCCGACAATCAAGTCAGATGTGCCCTTGTGATTTCGTTTTCGGTCAAGGGTATGTCACCAGTACTTGACATCAAAATGCATAATATGGTATACTAGCATGCTAAAGCCAATTTTGTATAATATAAATTGGTATAGATCTACTAAACTAAAGAGAAAATATGTAACTTACCCCTTCTTGATAGTACGCATGCTGACATACTGTAAAGCTCTGGTAAAATTCCAATTGAGAATGCTTTTTTTTCCATAGATTTTAAATATAAATTCCACATATGAATGACACATCTGCTGCGAATTCTATTAATTAACATCCCTGTCCACATTAACACCATTTGGTGACACTCATTTGATCCCCATTTAATCACGGAACAAAGTTTTTACCGGCAGACCACGTGTGAGGGATTTTAAAAGTAAATAACGCATGCTTTTCTCAAAATTCTCACGGTCAATGATTATGACACAATAACTCAAATGTCTGACCTAGTAACATATTTATGGTCATTATGCTACACAGTTCTAAGCGCGTGCAATTAATCTGACCAATCAAAAACCTAGCCAATGATGGATGATGAGGTAATTAAAACTTCTAATTATAGAATAGGTAACGAGGCACTAAAATTAAACCAAATGTTGGATCTTAATTACTAAATTTGATATGATGTGTAATAAATTAGATCTACTGTATTGATTTTGAACACAACCCCAATTATGATTCCTTCACTCTTTTGAATAAGAGTTGTCCTCTATTGATCATGTGTCTTTATTATTATTGTTATTTATTAGAATGTGAATCTCATGTTTATGCTTTGTACATACTGAGAATTTAATAATAAACTTGAAACTTGAAACTTGATTGGTCTAACTATATCCAAACAGTTTTATAGCATATTTGAGCCGCGCCATGAGAAAACCAACACAGTGGCTTTGTGACCAGCATGCATCCATGCTGTTCGCTAACAGTTTCTCTAATTGTAATAGGCTTTGAAAGCGAACAGTAGGGGTCCCGCGCAGTCTGGTCTGGATCCATGCTGGTCGCAAACGCACTATGTTCGTTTTCTCATGACGCGGCTCATTTGTTCTTTTTCAGACTATGAATCCTACTATTGTATTAGTTTTGGTTGTCGGCATTGGCACTTGTTATGGCATATATGATGACGTCATATTATCGAATGGTACTCTTCCTGACTTCGCTTCGCTTTGTCCATACACTACAATGTGCAGCGCCATACCAACAAAGGTAACCAAGCTATAGTTTTAACTTAATCCAACGGTATTAATCTCTTTGTAAAACATGTACTCTGTTCTTATATCTTCTTGTTGAATTCGTATAGATTTTGACGAAAACACATGTATGCCTTAATCATTCAGTTTATTTTTTTCTTTGTTGGGTTTAATGTCGCACCGACACAATTTTAGGTCATTTGGTCATCCAGCTTTGACGGTGGAAGAAGACCCAAGGTGCCCCTCCGTGCACTTTTTCATCACGAGCGGGTACCTGGGTAGAACCACCGACCTTCTGTAATCCAGCTGGATGGCTTCCTTACATGAAGAATTCAACGCCCCGAGTGAGGCTCCAACCCACGTAGATTAGAGTTAATCATTTAAATCTTAAGTGTATTAGTAAATTGAAATTTCATAATTACAATAATAATTGCTCATTTATAAGGGTACTTTTCGAATACGTCACATTACAATAATGTTGTTTTCGTAATTATGACATGGAACAATAAGCTAAGTGAAGTAACTTCAAACTGAATACATGCGTACTTGCAGTCCAAGGTACCTAGTTCAGTAGGAAGTAGATGTGTATCCATAGGCACTGGTGCCCCCACTTCCTGTCACTGTACATGGTTTCATAACTCTAGGCGAAATATTTTTCAGACATAGCAACACAAACGTTTAAGCACTTCAAGTGTATTTTTCAGTAAGTCAAAGATTATAACTATGACCCGTTAACATAATACCAGATGCACAACTTCACATGATACATAAAAATCTTCTAACGTTTTATGACTGTATGAGATCCATAAAACACACACTTTTAAGCCCTTAATGCATATTTTTGATCAAGGCAAGAACCATACCTTTGGTCTTGCAGTGTAAAATTCAAAACAAAACTCCAATGCAAAACAATATTCCTACATTTTTTCATGACTTCAAGTTGATTGATCAGATTTTGATAAAGTGATGGATTTGTTTTTAAGTTTAACTGATGATCATTTACACTAAATTGTGTTCAATGAGTGCTTAATGCATGAAAGATTTTCACAGGAGGTATTTTTAAACATTGATTTTTCTGTCCTAGTTGTAAGCCAAGACAGAGTTATTTTAGCATATTTATAAATTTGATAAGCCTATTTTGCCTACGGAATGATATAAATATAAGAACTTTTGAATTATATTTGTTGTATTTGTTGACAAATGTGTATTTAGCCAAAATTCATTATAAATGCATGTTTGTAAAATTATTATTATCTTCCGCTACCTGTCTTGGTTGCGCAACTCGGATAGATTAAAAATAATTGAATATGGAAGCTATAGGCCTACACTGTTTTAAAACTTGCTCTTTGCTCCATATTATTGAAATGTTTCAATAACTATCAAATGCAAAAGTACAACTAGAAATTGTATTGAAATCAAATTTTAAATTAACTTTCATATTAATGGGGAGTAATTTCAAAATTTAATGAAAATAATAAAACATACATTTTTGATAGGAATTTAACACTCTGTAATGGATCTTTTTGTTCATTAAATAACTCTTTAACAGAATATACTAAAATGAAAATTGTCATAAAATGTTGCTCAAATGTGATTGGCAATCTCTAAGTCAAATAGTTTTAAGTTATATGCAACACAAAATGTTCCGAATTTTACGTGCATTCTTTAGAATGTCCAGGGCCAACAGAACACATGTGTGCAACTTTACATGCTTTATAACAATCCTCGTATTTTATGACTCTTAGTCAACTGCTTTTTGAGAAACATGCAATACTTACTTATATGACTTTCATGCATACTTCCGACTAAATCAATGGCCATAACTTTGGTCCGACTTACAGAAATCTCAACAACCCCAATGTGCAAAACTTCTTAATACTATTTTCTTTATGTTTCATCACTCTAGGTCAAGTCCATTTATAGATTCATGTGATACAAGCTTTATGTCCTTTTATGCATATTTTCGAATAAGTCCATGGACATAAATCTGGTCTGGCTGTGTGGAATCCCAATTAAAACACCAGCTGCCGAAGAAGTATATGAACTTCTCTAGATATGTACGACACAAATTCGGGCGGACATGGACGAACTCTTAAGTGTCCCACACAAAAATCGCCACTCTATAATATTCTTGCTCAAAATGGATATCTGTCAGTATTATAGTGAATTAGTAAAAACAGGTATATTTTAAACGTGCGATTTTCTTGACCGGGGATACTTACTGGTTCCAATTGTTCTGATAATAAGTCAGACATCGGGTACCTATTTTTCATTCTGTTATCTACAAATTGTACTAAATTTGATTCTTGGGACTTCTGTCTAAAATTGTATTTTCTTAATTTTCGATTGAATGAGGTTTGTTCCGAAAGTAGCCATCGTTGATTACTCTTGACAAATGTTTTGTTTATTTGTTCCATTTTGGTTCTACGCCGTTTTTCACCACAGGCTACCGGTCAAACGTTTCGCCATTAAATGCCTTTGAAATTTACATTTAGATATATAGGTCAAGGAGTTTATTTCCATGGTAAAATGGTAAAAATGAGGTATTACAAATCAAACGGTCTTATTTTTATTTGACATTGGCCGTAATAAGTAATCTTGTACCCAGCTATATTCCCAACAACATCAGTTACCATCATCTGTTGTCTTACATCCCACATAACATTTCGCAAAATATTGATCACTATTCAAAGCGGAAGATTCATAAAAATATTTCGGCAAATAATGGCTGTTGTTAGCTCAAATAAAAAAAAAATGACAAGAATTACGTACTTTCATGATAAAAGCTATTAATTTTGCGCGGTAACTGATACGTAACGTCACGATGTCGATGATGTCATTTTAACGCAACAATGTTTCTTAGCAGGTGATTTATTCCTTATTTCAGCATTATCAAAAATTTAAGACAGTTTAATCAATTTGTTTCAGAAGAATGAATATACAAACACATTTAGTTTGTCGTAACCGTTGTCGTAAATCCTCATGTTAGCTTCCGGTTGGGCATGCGAACATATACAAATATTTTGGTATACTATCTCCTTAAACCAACCTTGAACGTACTGAAAAAATGACGTCGTAACAAACCAAGAAACTTCTAGTCGGCAACCTATGTTGAAAAATGGCGTTTAAACCAAACCGTAGAATTATGGTACGGGTGTTTTGGAATATGAAGGTATTACTGTGATTTTATTCAAAAACTATGCGACTACAGTAGAGACTAAATATACAAAACGCAATTCATTCGGTTCAGTACCTGCATTTATCATCACAGAATGGGCCAGCGTATCAATTAATAAGACTATAGCTGATTTGTTTCGTTTGTTTCTATTGGGGTTAACGTCATACCGACAAAATTATATGTCATACGGCTACTTTCAAGCTTTTGGTGGTGGAGGAGGACATAAAACTTAAGAATTGCAATTTAAAGATTTTCACATTTTTTTACTTCAGAGCATCAAAGATTTGGACGTGACATCTTGCTGCCAAAAATGTTCATGTACCAAAGATTGTCATATAGTTGGAAATTGTTGTCCTGACACACAGGCAAGTAATTTTACCGAGCCAATTTACAAATGTGTAGACGGTCGAAAAATATTTAATGAAGCAAGGGGACTGGAGTTCAAACAAGGCTATAGATTATGGGTTCGTGTCATAGACACCTGTCCCAGCCATGAAATGGACAAGGCGTTTCCAGCTTGTGAGCGACCTGCTGAAATACAGGACTTTGTAATGGTTTCTGATAGCGACGGAGCAAAAGTGTTTAAAAATCGTCAGTGCGCGAGGTGTCATGGTTTAGACGAATATGTTGTCTGGAACACATACACATCCTGCTCAGAGATTGTATCAAACAATTTCGAGTCATTTGAAGATCGGGATCAATATGTTTTGAAAAACTGCGCATTTATGTCACTTCCGGCCGACATAAGTTTGCTAGAAAAGTCACGCTGTTATTCCTACATGCCTATTGTTAGTGTATGTAGATCTACCAACAGTAGGGACGTTTATGAAAGAGAGTTAGAACATGCATGTGAGACAACACGAACGACTCAAAATACACTCTTTTTCGAATATATCGGGCCGCTTCTATATATATACGCAAATGTGTACTGCTATTACTGCAATAAACCGAAAGGATTTCTCGGAAACGACATATGTCCTGTCAATCAACTTAAATCAGAAAAGACTATTTCATTTGTACCATTTTCTTCCATATTGAATATCAAGATGGATGAGCGTAAAGATGAAATCACTCGATGTAGATCTATGACCATTTGGGATCCGTTTGATGTAAGTAGTTCTACTGTTCTTTGTCTCACTATAGGATTGTTATGACTGATATTATCATGAATATATTCGAATTATTGTTATACTTTCACTGGCAATGTTCATAATTGATAGCCAGTTGATTGTCAAAAACAACATCAATATATCAGTTCAAACTGAGACAGAGTCAAAAATATCTAACCAGAGGCTTGAATTCTGAGACTGACCTGCATTTATTACCTAAGACCCTGGAATCATTTTAATTGTCAATCATTTTTTTGTAGGTAAAGATCGTCCAAATTTGCTTTGTTGTTCTTGTTGTTTTGTAGTAGTTTTTTTTTTTTTTTTTTTTTTTTTTTTGGGTGAGGGATGGGGGGAGGGGTTGGATTTAAGACACCCCATTCGTGTAGAGCTTTTCAAAGTTATGGAATATCCTGGTACCGTACCGGCCACTGAACTAAGCAGCAAGTGACTAAGTCAACACAGTTAACCATTTGACCAGATGTCCTTATTATGCAAACTTATTTGATCTCAGAAGAATCATTATATCTTGAATACACTTTTTTAAATCAAGGCAATTCTCGCTACTGGCTGAATTAACAGAAGTAATATCTTACTAAAAAGACAAATCAAATAAATGTAATTATGTCTTTCGTTCCAATCTGAGTAATATAATATTTTATTTCAGAGTGTTTGTAGGCCGTTATTTTGTCCAGGCGGAAGCATTCCTGTCCATGGGATATGTGAAAACAGTTCAGAATTTATTGTTGGTCACTCCATGGCACTCTTCTTTGAGGTCCGTGGTTTTGATAACCTCAGCCTTGACCTATTGAAGTTTCTTGTTGGAGAACTACTTCAATATCATGGACAACGTTTCCATTGCGGAAAATGCTTTTCTCGCATGTTTAGAACTGACAATTCATCCAAAATTTTCTTGAAGCTATCATTATATACAACAACAATGTGTTCACCACAACAGTTACTTGGGTATTTTGGAAAACTAGCAAAACTGAGCCCTTTTCAAATACCATTCGCCGACAATAATATTTCTCTCATGACAAGTTTTGATCAACATAAAAACGAAATAAATTTGGTAACTAACTCTGGAAAATTTTGCAGTAACACTGAGCCTATTGTTAACCAAGTCACACTACAAAATTGTCCACGTATTGAATTAACAACACAAGAAGTCAACGCCCTAAGACCGACTCCCGTCAAAGCTGCGAGAAAATTTGAGACCGACTTAATTATGAACACGCAGACACACAATATATCGATTTGTTTAGATAAGTATTTTCGTATGCGAAATCTCGAGAAAAGCTCAGGGAAGAAGCTACAGTTTTTCAAACCTGGAACAAAGATGTTCATGCTACTTCTGTTTTGGATGAATTATGTCTCCCACATGTAGTGGGGGAACTATACTGATCTAGTGCTGTCTGTCTGCCTGTCAGTCTGTCTTTTTCCACGCAACTCCTGTGCCACAACCAGGTGAATTTACACCAGACTTCACTAAAGTTAAAATTGTCAACCGTAGTTGTGCATATTGTCGGTGATTTTTAGTGAAAATAGTCAAATATTATAGTATGATAATATTATTGGGTGTACTTCTATCAAATCTTACGTAAGTGATTAGTGACAAGTCTATGTATTCTGTCTCTCCTGAAAATTCTTTCTGTACCATTTAGTTCCAGATTTTGGTAGATCTATGTTTACACTGTGCATCAGGGATATAAACTGTTATTTTTATTAAGGGGCCCAGACTGTCAAAAATAAATGTTTAACGTTAGATATATCGGCATTTTCTCAAACAATTTAGGGGCCCAGCCCAAAATCTAGGGGCCATGGGCTACTGGGGCCCTGCTAATTTATATCCCTGTACATATTTTTGTATAGGCTATAAACATTGTAATGAATGTTTAATGCTTGAATAAATTACTCATATTCGTATTCGTATATCAAATTTATGACTGTTCATCCGTTTCGACACAAGTTGATGCGTTTGACCGACATATTGTACTTTACACCTTTTACATGTGATTAAATAAATAACGCCACTAGACGTGCAGTTTCCATCGAAAAATATTTTGAAAGTGTACTCGTAAATGTATCACTTTCAATAATACTGTCACAATGTGTACATCTGCTTCTGTTACATCTACTTGTTTTACAATCCAAAGATTTTTTGTTTAGTGACGAATGAGTAAGTTAATCCTATAGGTTTTTGGATCGTTCGTAAGCTAGAACAGATTTAACTGTTGTATAAATGTTGTACACTGTATTGTTGGACAATTTCAAAAGATCCCAGTATTTGTTTATTGTAAGCCCAAGATGCGGAAGGGACGGGTTATATGGGATCACAAATGGTATTAATTGGCTATTGTTTATGTCTGTATTTTTGTTGATTAGATCCTCATCTTGTGTAGAACTAGATACTTTTTCAAATGCGGCCTTAATAATGTTGTCGAGATAATTCCGGTTTTTGAAATACTGTTCTAAGTTGTCAAGAGATTCTTGAAATGTATCGTCGTCTGATACATGATGCGTCGATACCGCTTCGCCTGACTGAATGGTATGCCTTCTTTACATTTATTTGGATGACATGAACTGTATTCCAGGTATTGATGAACACCTGTAGACTTGATGTGAATGTCCGTAGATATAGTATAGGAGAGATCGTGTTTGTATACAAATTCTATTTTTAGAACTGATAAGACAGTGATCGGGTGGGCAGAAGCCGACCGTCCATGTTTTTTGTAAACAGTGATGTTTTTCTAACGGTCTAAACTTTCTTAAAACACAAATTACATAAATAATTTTTTGATCAATGGAAAGGTTATAAAACAAGCAATTTATTGATTACTTTTAATTGTTATTTCGAAATAAAATGGATTAATTATGAACGCTTAACTTACACTGTTTTTCTAAAGGTTGTGAAAATCACTACGCCGCTTTTAAAATTATATGTCATTTAAAACGGTTATTCATTGAAAAAAGATATTTGGATACAAAAATATGAAGATTGTTAGTATTTGAAATCTTTTTGAATTTTGAAAATCCATAAATGAGCAAAAAAGTTATTAAAAATTAAAAATTCTGATTCAATACGCAAACGGTGTTAAAATCATTTGTTTTGCCAACCACCAGATAAACAGATGTTAACGCGTGACGTCACGGCGATCTCTCCTATTATTTTCATTTTTTCAACATTGTTACGTCTAGAAATGACACTTTGTTTTCAGATACGTTGTAAGTAAACTTTATTGTTGGATGATATGCATTCAGCTTTTTTATGAAATTCTTTAAGTCTGCGAGAGAGTGATCCCATATCATGAAAATATTATCTTATAAACGGAGCCAGGCAGTAGGTTTAAGATGATAACTTTCAAGAAAATCACTCTCTAATTTACCCATAAATAAAGAGACATACGCAGGTGCCATGGAACTACCGATGGCCGTTCCTAAAGTTTGGATATAGTTTTCACCATTAAATTGAAAATGATCGTTCTCGGGAGTTAATTTAATGAGGCTACATATTTCATCCGTCGATAGTTTTACTATTATTATTTTCTTTATCTAGGTAGTGTCGATGTTACGCGCATATAGCCAATCTGTGCATTTGGTAAATCGCGCAGCGCAAATAATCAATTTGTTATCTGCGCAACGATTTGTAAATCGGGCAACCTTATATATTTCTTATATGCGCAGGGTAACTGTCTTGCGCGTTTGGTAAATGAGTCTGCGCTTTTAACATATGGATGATATCTTCCGATAAAATTGAATATCATTAGAGGGTTAGACTTGTAGGCCTACATAAAACTGTTTAATTTTAAAACTGACGGTGATCAGGCACGCGTAAAGGTGTGAATTGACTGTGCTTAATTTGTAAAGTAAATGAGCGTATTTATGCGGTAATTTCAATGAGATGCTCACGTCCCTGGTAGTTTATGGACTAAAAATTTCTGTTGACGACGGTATTAAGAGTCATTTGTCATAGATGTTAAAAAACTTTTAAAGTGATACAAAATATCCGAAGTATATTTAATAACACAAGTTTTTTTTTTATTGTTTTTTTTTTTAACTTTTAAACGCCGTAACCAGTGCGGGATGTCGATCCAGCGCTAATATCAAATCCTGAAATGTCACCGATATTTCAAATATATATTGATCATTTCTTACAGATCGTATTGATATTTTTTAATGTTTTGTAGTACAAAAGAGTAATTTTCGTGCGCTAATAAAAAATCTGGAAATTACTCTGATAATATGAATAACTGCCATAAACCATGCTAACTTTTACATTGTTTAACAATTACAGACTGATATTGCAAATCTTGGTTTTAAAAATGTGTCATAAATTTATTTCAACATCAGTAAGTTCATGGGAGTCGGTCACCAGGTTTCAATACCTGCAGTATTGATACAATATGCAATAAAACTCAAACATGCGCGAAGGTGTGATTTCCTTCGGATAGCCACATCGTCCTCTCTATTCTTTTTATAACTGAAGTATTTTTACTTCATTCGATCACACGCAGTGATTTTATACCGGATATAGAACATAAATGAGACACATAAAAGACTGAATTGCCACACACTTACCACAATTCACCATATCGCTTTTTTTCATCATATTGAAAAAGCGCACATCTGTATCTTGCGCGGGATGTCGGCCCTGCGCTAATAAAAAATCTGGAAATGGTCCTGATTACTTGAATATCTTTCATAAACCATGCTAAATTTAACTTTGTTTTATGGTTATAGACTAAAGTTGTAGCTTTTGCAAAGACAAATGTAATTTTAATTCTGTAACCCGCGCGGGATGTCAGTTCTGCGCTAATAGCAAATCCTGAATTCAAATATATTTAATTTATAAAATATATCATTTATGTACCTTTTAAAAATGTAGTAGAAATAGATAGAAACAAGAGTGATTTCCGTCATAACAAGAACGAAAAATTATATGTTTTATCTGTGCAAGACGTATGTCCTGCGCTAATAGAAAGTTTTAACAATACTTTGATAAGAAAGAAACAAGTCTGAGAAATATCCAATTTTATCATTTCCTTTGTTGCTTTGATCGAAGTAATAGCACAGGATAAGCATCATGCGCAGATAACAAATGTAATATTTCGTTCTCGTTATGACAGAAATCATTTTTTGTATTTATTTATTTATTTATTTATTTATTTCCTACTCTTAAAACTTTTCTTACAAAAAAAAAAGAAACGTTGCATAGATGGTATGTATTAAAAATGAAATATATTTGAAATATCGGTGTCATTTCAGGATTTGCTGTGACATCCCGCGCATGGTACAAATTTAACATTACATTTGTCTTTGCAAAAGATACAATTTTAGTCTGTAATAATACAACAAAGTTTAAGTTTAGCATAGTTTATCAGAGATTTCAAGTAATCCAAGTAATTTGCAGATGTACTATTAGCGCAGGACATACATCTGCGCAGATAACAAATGTAAAATTTCGTTCTCGTTATGACAGAAATCACTCTTTTTCTATTCATTTTTACAGTACTCATTTGAAATTTACATGATTGTATGTTTTATGAATGAAATATATTTGAAATACAGTGTAATATCAAACTTTGCTATTAGCACAGGACCAACCTCCCACGCAAGTTACAGGTGTAACATTATAGATACATTTAGATTTGTAAAAAAACTATAGTTTTAGTCTGTAATCGTAAATCAAAGTAAAAGTAAATATGATTTATAAATGATATACAAGTTATCAGAGTAATTTCCAGATTTATTATTAGCGCATACACACATCTTGCGCAGATAAAAAATGTAATATTTCGTTCTCGTTATGACAAAAATCACTCTTTTTCTATTCATTTGAAAGTTACATAAATAGTATGTTTTATGAATGAAATATATTTGAAATACAGTGTAATTTCAAACTTTGCTATTAGCGCAGGATCGACCTCCCACGCAAGTTACATGTGTAACGTTATAGATCCATATTTAGATTTGTAAAAGACTATAGTTTTAGTCTGTAATCGTAAATCTAAGTAAAAGTTAATATGATTTATAAAAGATATTCAAGTTATCAGAGTGATTTCCAGATTTTCATTTAGTGCAGGGCACCGAACACATATCTTGTGCAGCTACAAAATATAAAATTTCGTTTACGTTTTGATGAAAATTAGGCCTACTCTTTATTCAATCGATTTTGTACTATAAAATAATAATAATAATAATAATAATGATAATATAGATAAGATCTGTAAGAATTTTCTTTTAATTCTGTGACTTTTTTATTTCATCTTTTATCTTAGACATGTTGAAAGATATGCTCCCGTTGGTAAAAAGAATATTATTGTGAAATTTCAAGATATTTCAATATAATAAAAACGATATTTTGCTAAGTGTGTGCTCGGGAGAAGTAGAAAATTATAAAAATAGCCTAAAACATACCAGAGGACGGCGTGTACAAGCTGGAGGAAATCACACCTTCATGCATGCTTGGGTTTTATAGCATCTTGTATAAGATCGGAGGTATTGAAACCTGGTGACCGACTGCCGTGAAATTACTGATGTAGAAACAAATTTATGACACATAATTAAAGTACCAAGATATTCAGCCTTTGACATCTATATTTATTAATCAATTGACCAACTGCATGATTTATCAAACACGAAATGCAAATTTCTGATATATAAAGTTACATTTGTTATTTGGTTAAATTTATCCTGCACAACGATTGGTAAATCGTTGCGCATATAACCAACGTACAAACAATTGTTATATGCGCTGCGCGTTTGGTAAATAGCGCAGATTGGTTATTTGCGCACAACATCGACACGCGTCTATTCCATCAGCATGTGGTATAATTGTATACCGTGAAGTGACATCCAAAGTTACAAGCAATGATTTTTTCGACAGTTTTGGCACAGATATCAATTTTCGCAAAAAGTCAGAAGTGTCTTTAACATAAGACGGTAGGGATTTCATATGTGGTTGCAGTATAAAATCAACATATTTTGAAACATTATCTGTGTAACTGTTGCATGCAGAAACTATTGGTCTACCTGGGATCCGATGGGCAAATTTTCATTGTAGTCTTTATGTATTTTTGGTAAAACATAAAACTGTGGCGTTCGTTGAACTCTTATATTTATATACAAATGTATATGTATATGCAGAAGCGCAGAATATAATATCGAAAAACATGTTCTCTCTAAACATTCTTGCTCACAAATGTTTGGGTAATTTTTCCAAATTTTCTAACCCCACTTCATCAAACAAAAACCTTTAAGTATATCAGATGACGCACTATATTAATATTGGTTATATTAAGGTTATATTAAAGTATTGTTATACAGTATGTTTATATTTTCATTTTTTCTAACATACATTGTTAATATACAATATCTGTAAGTGTTTAAAATGTATAACATGTGCAATCTGTGTATACTTAAATGAATAAAAATGTAAAAACAAAAAAAACTGTGGCGTTCGTATGTTTTCTGGAAATGTGTCAAATTCCTCACTTATGACACTGTTTGATTCACTGATTTTATTTATACAATTCTGAATATTCAGCTTAATTTCTTCTGCCGGGTTATGGTCTAGTTTAGTGTAATATTTTTCATCGTTTAATTGACGTTCAACTTCCAGAATATAGTCAGCTTTGTTCATTATAACAATCACATTAGATTTGTCTGCTTTTTAATCACGATAGAGTCATCTTCGCTGAGTGAACGTAATGGGTTCATTTCATCTTTAGAAATGTTACTGTAGTTAGGCCTTTTGGGCTTTAAGAATTTCTTGTGTCACAGCTTCTATATAAAAATCTAGACATGCAAAACTTGAAAACGATAGTCAGGGGTCACGCGCAGGGGTCACCCCGTCAAAATGTATGCGCGTGGACTTCTTTTTTTTTCATGAAATGTCTAGGTCTGCAGCTCTCAGATACGGAAATATCTTACACCCGAGGCTTATACTGACACTTTCAGACAACATCAAAAAGGGCCTTTTGAGCGATTTGACGAAGTTCCAAAAAATCTCAATGTACCCTTTCTCCGTTACGGACCCCTATAGTCCTGGCTTCCAAAAACTCTAAATGCCGCTTTTTTATATTTTCTTTTTTTTTTCATGATTGCGGCTCCCGTCCAAATAATCCAGTATATAGATCTATATATAAACCGAGAGCGCTGAAGATCTTAAGCTAGGGCCCCTGTGGTATTTGTGTTTATTCCGAGCTCAAATATATTTTCGTAGATGGAAAGCTGACATATTGTGCTAATGCCCAGGTTTTTTTCAAATCGTTAGAAAATGCTGAAAATTGACTCCGCATTAGCAAAAAAAAAAATGTCCACGCGCATACATTTTGACGGGGTGACCCCCTGCGCGTGACCCCTGACTATCGACCAATCCAAAGGCGACTTTCGTTTTTAAGTTTTGCATGTCTACTTTCATTTTCTTTTCCGGAAATAGCTGAAGGTCGAGTGATGTCATTTTCCGTGTTGTCAAAAACATACACGTACATATGCCTGGCGAGACTGCATAAAAATGTGCCCGGTGTCCTAAGGATATCTACATGATGTGTGCGTACATGTCTATACAATAATTTTTGCTCGTATTTTAAAACATTGCGGAAGTAAGAAGGGAGCCTTAAACAATAGCTGTATAGCACCTGATATACTCATATTTAAACGGGACTGCACCATTTAGCACTTGTCATTAGCATTTAGGTCATAGGCAGGTTTAGAAACTCTTGTAGTACATACTAGTAGTCCTAAGTAATTAGTGGATTATTGGATACTTCAGTTTTCTTTGTATAAAGTTTGTTTCTGCGCAACATGTGTTTATCGTTTGTTGGTGGTTCGGTGGGTCTGCAAAACGTTTAAAATATTTGCTTGAATAATGGATCGAATTTAGAATTACCTTGTTGCTTATTCATTAAATGAGCCGCGCCATGAGAAAATCAACATAGTGGCTTTGCGACCAGCATGCTGTTCGCTAACGGTTTCTCTAATTGCAGTAGGCTTTAAAAGCGAACAGCATGGATCCTGACCAGACTGCGCGGATGCGCAGGCTGGTCTGGATCCATGCTGGTCGCAAAGCCATTATGTTGGTTTTCTCATGGTACGGCTCAAATGTTCTTGATGTGAGGCTGTTTAATTTGATCTATCTTGAATGTTTTCCACAATTCTTTAAGGTAACATGTGTTCATATTGATTGTTATTGGAAAAATAGGATTTCCCCTGAAGTTATTTAGATTTTGTTTTATCTGCGTGTATTTAAAACATGACCACAAACAGGCTTTTACTTTTTCTACAAGTTTTAAACTTTTGAGTTTCGGCTATGTTTCAATCTGATCACCTCGGCCTTTATGCTACGCAATAGACTTTACCGGAGAATACGGACTGAATGCCTGATGTTGCACGATTGGGCTATGTTTATGTAATACATTCTGAAATGTGCTATTGAAACAATCAAGAGCAACCTAGGGATAATTAAATATGTCAATGACAATTCCGGCCTGTATGGTTAAAACTTCCAAGAATTTCTAATTAATTTTATCCAGTTCCATTCAACTGCGGGAAAAGTTTTTATTGCCACGACGGCCCAGGTTCGATTCCCGATGCGGGCACCTTTTTTGTTTTGGCATTTTAAGATTGTTTAGAAAGTTTAGAAACAAACAAAAATCATATTCTAATGTTCATAATATGACCACGCTTCAATTCTAAACAGAGATCATTTTAGCCAAAATCTGGAGGCCAGTGCCTTAAAATGCTTATGTTAGAAGCTCATGTATGGCGTACTGTGTGTACACGTGTCATTCCTATAGCTTAATTAAAAGTGATGAAAATCTTATCTGAAATATTGAGGGAAAAAACGTTTTTGTTGAAACAATAATGACTAAACTAGTGAGTAAATAAAGAGATCTTATGAATTTGATATAGTTAAATCGAATTCGATACCTGACCCTATGTTTACTAAACATTTTTCGGTCTCTGCAGAGTCTGGGGATTTCATATCCTTTGCGGCTGCGCATGTACTGTATTTTAATCAAATCGCGAGTATATTTTTTAGAGCGATGCGATTATCGAAGATGATGAGATGATGAGTTTGCGAAAAAGTAAAAATTTACGAGACACTTTTCTAAGCACATCCCGCGGATTAGGTCAAACTTAAATGCATATAGATTACAGTGTCCTTTAACAGTATTAAAAAAGCCTTGAGGTCGGTATTGGCATTTTCTCACCATATATGATAATTTCACTGATTTCTTTAGGAAAATTCCTTTGTTGATACACGCCGTGTATAAGGGAACAATAATACAAAGACAGTTCCATGATTTTGTTAGAAAAATCCTTCGTAAGTATACGTCGTGAATAAAGTGACTAAGGTATTACAAGAAATATATAAAATAATTTCAATGATTTTTAGAATTCCCCTTCGTAAATTTTTTGTTTGTTTAACGTCACACCGACAAGGTCATGGGTCATATGGCAGCGTTCCAGCCTTTTATGATGAAGGAACACCGCAGGTGCCCTTCCGAGCATTATTTCTGCACGATTGGATACTTTTGTAACCATTGACCTTCCGTATGCAAGCTGGATGGCTTCCTCAAATGAAGAATTCTACGCCTCAAGTGAGTTTCAACTTGAATTTAATCTTGAAATTCTGATTAAATTTGAAGTATAAAAATATATTTACATCTAAAAGTCTCTCTTTGTACACAGTTTAAAAATAACTAATAAAACAAAGATTGGCATTTAGAGTGTGTTGACATTTCCTAGAACTCTAGCCGGTAGGCTGATTTACGGCACATTGAGGCAGGCGGTTCCAAAGGACAACAGTGGCAGGGAAGAAGAAGCTGTGTTGGTAGGCAGATTTGCTACAGGAGATTTGGTTGTACTGTTGGTTGTGGATTCTGGCTGATCTTGATTGCCGTAGAGGAGGAACAGGAATAATTTCAAACAGATTATGCCTAATTTTGTACAACATGGTTACTCTGGGCAAATTGCGTCTGTGACTGGAGTTCATGGAGCATATTCGAGACTGAACTTGTTCGTTGGTAGTCGTTTTTGACAAACATTGCAGCTCTTCGCTTAATCATCTCCAGCTGACTGGTGCGACTGTCAATGTAGGGGGACAACACAAGTTTTGTTATAATATGTTTTAACATTGTTTTGTTAAATCTCTATGTGCTCTTTGAAGAGTCTTTCGACTCTGAGTGACTTTGGTGCTCCTCAGTTATTTACGTTGCACTCAAGAAAATGGTGGAAGCGTGAACCATTTAGATTCAATTTTACGAGGTTTATTGTTGAAATCTTATTTCATTTTTCATTTGCAACAATAGGATTAATTTAAATCTACCCTAGCCGTACGAGATCGGTACGGGATTTAGCAGCTTCCTGAATTGTAACTTGTAGTTATTTCCCTTTAACAAGTATCGCCATTTGTAAGTTATAATTTGCCCACAGGTGCAAGGTACTTCCTTATTAGCATATGTAGGTATATACATGTAGCTTAATAATATATATGTAGACAATGGATTATTAAAGAAAAAGGACATTCTAAGTGAGCTTAAGTAGACACTTGGCATTAGACATTCTAGTCTAACAAACTTGTCGCGATCCTAGGAAATAATTGTAGCAGCAACTAGCTATTTCATTGATAAGGAGCCTGAGGCTAGAATAGAGCCCAGTGCTTGGTCACATGTTAAGACCGGAAATACTCTAGCTAGGCCTGGGGACTTGATCACCCCTAGACCCAGAATGCATGCTGTATCTTCTGGTATGCACAGGCATTTTTGAAAACTCCGGCTGAATTCCTTGAGACACCAGCATCGGGCAGGAATAGGGTATCGTTACCAGAAACGAAACTAAATTTCAACCTTGGTGAATGTAGCACTCCTTTTGGTGATGATGGTAATGCCAATGCAAGTAAACCATCATCAGATGGGGGAGTGGAAGCCGACTATAGTCAGCTGGCAAAGAAATTAAGTTCTTTGAAAAAGCATTTGACATTTGATGGTAAGGGCAGCTGGGAAGCTTTTGATTTAAAGTTTTCCAGATATGCTGAGACATGTGGATGGTCAGATGCTGAGAAATTTGAGGATTTGTGCTGGTGTCTTACTGGCACAGCTATGGACTATTATGTACTGATACATGATAGTGGTGAGGTGAACTCTTACCAGGGTTTACATAGTAAGCTTGAGGTGCGGTTTGGGGAGCACGAGTTGCCAGCTGCGGCTCAATTGCAATTTCAACAGGCTTACCAGGAAGAGGGCGAGTCGTTAGATGATTTTGCAGACCGGCTTTTGACACTTGCAGCAAGAGCGTTCAGAGGCCTGCCAGATTCGTTCGTGACTAATCAAGTCATAAGTCGTTTCTGTCAGGGCCTGTTAGATAAGGTGCAGGCAATCATGTGTTTATGCTTGATCCTACGAGTATCCAACAGGCCAAGCAGGTAGCCCGTAAATACCAACAGGCACTCATGGCTATATTTGGTATGTCAAAGCACCAACCTAAGTTGTTCGAAGAGGAGGAATGGTGCGAAGAGGAGGAATATGTTTTTGCAATGGGAGAAATGGCCGGTAGCACACAAGGGGCACCGGATAATAGGACTGTCATGGAAGCACTTAAGCAATTAGAGCTTAAATATGAAGAAGTCATGACAGTCAGATCCAGTAGAGGTGAATCTGGTGAACTACCATAGAGGCTTTATAAAAGCAAAATCTGTTTTATGCTTTGACAGGCAAACTTCGGTTTGTTTGGCGGGGAGAGTGGGTCAGAGCTTTTGAAGTTTTGATAAGAGGCTCTGATGCAACCGCCTGGGTTAACCTTGCCGATGGGGATGGATGAGTTTATGCTTTACACCAATGCATGGAATAAATAGATCAGTGCATGGGTACCTTAGGTCCAGGTCGGCAAGAAGAAGGTCATTTCATGTGGTAGTTATGGTACTAGTAGTTATGTTCTTATTTGGTAAACTGTATTGTACGGAATGACCACTCAAGTTTAAGGTGATTCATGGGGTTCCAAGAGCCTCAAGGTTAACTGGTGAGACGGTGGCCGGAGGAGCTGTCTCGGTTGAATATTGTGCTGCAGCACGGGGTAGGTCGTGAGCATGATAAAGCTAACGCAATGTCTTGAATGCCGGTTGGAGGCATTGCAATGAGTATCATGCTTGGACACGACTGGAGCAGTTATCTTGTGGCAGGTGTAATTACTGTTAAGAAGACAACGAAAGTTGGAGTCCTTAAACCTTGTAGACGACGCAGTGCCGTTGGTCATAGGGTACACCGAAGCTTCCATCATAGAGCGTTTGAGGGACCTAGGACCAACAAGGGCATGGGTACGACTGTCTACGAGTATCTTGATGTAGACGACGCAGTGCCGTTGGAAAAGGGGTTACCTGGAGTTTACATCACAGAGCATCCGGAGAACCTGAGACCAACAAGGGCATGGGTACGACTGTCTACGGGTATCACGATGGAGCCATAGATTACACCGAGGATAAGAGTGGCAAGCCAGTCTTTGCAATAGTAGTCTCAGATGCGGGATGACCTTTCTGAGAAAAGTAGCCTACCAGATGCTGGTATGGATTTAGACTACTGTGAGGTAGTAAGCTTCTTTGTGGTAGATATGTTTAAACATGCTGTTGTAAACATGAACATGGTGACCACAAGGAGGGTTGTGACTGAGGCTGTTTAGGGCCTCGGTAATCGGTAATACAGTCACGTCTGGACAGTCAGTTCAGTGCCTACTGTAAAACAACCAAGTTCACAGTCTAAGGTCCTCCCCCCCCCCCCCGGAAAGGACAAACTAAAAAGACTTGTCGTGCCTAAGGGGGCGACAGGTACCTCTGACTCTACAAAAGGTCTGGGGTCTAGCCTTCAGAATTCCATCTCGGTACCGGATCAAGGAGCTCTGAGGGATGAAACTGGACTGTGTAGTTGGTGGTTCTCAGTAGTGGAGCTGAGTAAAGTGTTGAAACAGGATTAGAGATTGCTGTTTGTTTTGGATTGGTAACGAGGTAGGACAGATCAGGCATGGTCCGATCTGTTTCGTGCCAGTCAAGCGACTGAGTCAAATCGGTGAAACAAGGAACAATTTCTTCTGTTAGATTGTGTTTTATGTTAGTGTGACTAAGGTCAAGATGGCATTCATCTTGGTATGCTGAAAAGTCTGAAGGAGGAAGCTATTGAAATCAGTCATAGCCTTCCCTGTTTGGGACATCAGACTCTGAAATAGATTAGTCCGGGACAGCCTCGTCCAAGAGACCCTAGACGAGGAAAGTATGGCCTCACACAGTTTTACTAGGATAGGGCAGGCACCGCAAGTCCCTGTCACAGAGGAGACTTGAGCTCTGCTTGGACTAGCAGTAAGGTTACCTAGGCCCCCCTCTGTTAGGCAAAGCTCAGGTAAAGGCAACTGTGTGAGGTAAGGGTCAGCCGCCTGTTTGACTAAAGGTTGTTTTATGGTAAATGTTCGGCTGCTGACCATTCTTGGAGTACGAACAGTTCTTATGATAGCATTGACTATCTATAGAAGAACTGAGTCTGTTTAGGCCATAGGGGCTGATCCCGGTGCACTATGGATGCGGAGATCCATGGCCGCCGGTAGCGGTGGTATTGTGGCTGAAGTGACACAATACTAGTACTGGTTAAACCCAGGAACATCTCATATTTATGAGCAAGAGACCATGGTATACTTCCATGGTCTAAGACACCATGGTCTACTTCCATGGTGTAGGGCCTACCTCCTTTCAATAGGACGGGGAGGAGTGTAGTGCTCGCGTACGGTCTGGTACAGCCTACGGGGCGATAGCCTGAACACGGAACACAGCAAGAGTGATTTCCCTTGGCGCGGGCAGCACGAAAAGACATTGCTGGTGTTGCTAGTCAATATTTTTTGGCTATTGTCCCGAACAGCATAAAGTACAGATTGATTCCACCTGGTAAGTTTCCCACAGTTACAATAAATGACATTTTATAAACAAAAATACATTTCCAACTTTTCAAAATATTACTTCATTACTTAAAGCAATATCTTTCTAAAAATGTTAAGAAACTAGTTGAATTTATTACAAAACAAGAGCTGTCTCCGTAGGATGACACATGCCCCCGATGGCACTTTGAATGAATAGTTATGGCCAATGATAGAGTTTAGGACCTTTGACCTACGGAGCAGGGTCTTGCGCGCGACACATCATCTTACTGTGTCACACATTCATGCATAGTTATTTAAAAATCCATGCATGAATGACAAAGATAGGACCGGACATGCCCATCAATGCACTATCATGAAAAATGATCTTTAACGTCTAAGTGTGACCTTGACCTTTGAGCTACGGACCTGGGTCTTGCGCACTGCACGTCGTCTTACTGTGGTACACATTCATGCCAAGTTATTTGAAAATCCATCCATCGATGACAAAGATATGGACCAGACACGCCCATCAATGCACTATCCTTTAACGTCTAAGTGTGACCTTGACCTTTGAGCTACGGACCTGGGTCTTGCGACTGCACGTCGTCTTACTGTGGTACACATTCATGCCAAGTTATTTGAAAATCCATCCATCGATGACAAAGATATGGACCGGACACGCCCATCAATGCACTATCCTTTAACGTCTAAGTGTGACCTTGACCTTTGAGCTACGGACCTGGGTCTTGCGCACTGCACGTCGTCTTACTGTGGTACACATTCATGCCAAGTTATTTGAAAATCCATCCATCGATGACAAAGATATGGACCGGACACGAAAATTGCGGACAGACCGACAGACCGACAGACAGACAGACGGTTCAAAAACTATATGCCTCCCTTCGGGGGCATAAAAATGATTCTGCTCCATACAAGCGTTTCTCCTACTTTTTCTCACTTGAGACTTTATGCAAAAAAATGTAAACAAAAGGGAGACCACTACTTACTACAAAGGGATAAATTTCAGAATGCATAATTAGCAATGTTTTAGTTACTTCCCCTTTGGTGGTGATAGTAACAGAAAATGAATAATTGCTTCTCCCTTAGAATTTCATAACTTCCGTTGCCCATGCGCAGTGAGCACTTTACGATTGGAAGTTTTGGAGGCATATCGCTTGTAAATGCGAGTTGAAAATGATTTTATTTCTGCAATAATAAAATACTTGCGATGTAATCTCTATCATCTGTAGAAATGTCTTTTTGTTTGCTGCTGTATTTATGAAAATTGAAAATCATTTCCAACTTTCTGTGTTACTAAGTAAAAGCAAAGTTTCACCGCTGAATTTGTTCTTACAGAACATGACTTTTCCATCGAAAAAATCACGAGTGTATTTATGAATTTTCAAGCGAGCGGCACTTTCTACTTTCTATCATCGGCCGCCATATTTGTTTACATTAAAGGTCAATGTCATTGAAATACCTACAACAACCACCACTTTTTTGTTGGCTTTGATTACAAGATGAAAAATATGTTTTTGGACTCTTATATGTTTATGAAAGACAAATCAATTGTGTTTTTGAACAATAAATTTACTGATAAAGTTTTATTGGGTGTTAAAAGTCATGTCCTAGATTTTGACACATTATACATAACAAATTTTTCAGTTTTTGTAGTAAAAGTGACTGCAGCTAATTGCATATCTTTGTCCTATATGTAACTGATTTATTTTAACATTACAAAGGAAGATTTCCCTAATTTCTTTAGAGTGTTTATGGAGCCATTCAGTAAAAAAAATGAAAATGAAATTTTAGCCCTATTCAGACACATGGTACTGTAATGATAGTAGGTTTATAGACCACTTCCAACAGCCTCGCTGTTGGGTTAACCCTTTAGCGACGTGGTTGAGTGTACGCCTACAGATCTCTAGTTCCGGGGTTCGAGCCCCAGAAGGGACCTTGGTATTTTCTCTCCCTGGATTTACTTCAATGGTGTCAGAAGTGTTTGACGGACTCATGCGGTCGGCATGGAGTGTCATTCTGGAGAGCTGGTAAGCTCTGAAAAGTAAAGGGGGAGAAGTGTAGTGATAGTAGGTTTTTAGACCACTTCCAACGGCCACGCTGTTGGGTTAACCCTTTAGCGTCATGGTTGAGTGTCCGCCTACAGATCTCGAGGTCCGGGGTTTGAGTCCCAGAAGGGACCTTGGTATTTTCTGTCCAAGGATTTACTTCAGTACTTTCACTTTGGAAAACAGTGTATCATTTCCAGTCTCCATATTTTCCCATCTTAAAAATCATACAGTATTTAGGATACCTTCTATGCAACACAATAAGCTAGGTTTAAAAAGCGTTTTCAAAAGTTAAAAAAAATCTACGATTTTTATTGCATATTTTTGCTTCTTAGATGATTGTCCTTCAATATCTAAAGTTTGAAGAAATTCTATTATTGGGAAAAATTTTGCCCCAAATTCTAGCATACGCCTTTAAATGCTGATTTTGTTGTGAATATGAGATAAATTCAAATGAAAGTTACATGTATCTAAAGGTGATTCAATTCCTCATTGATTTATGTAAAAATTATCAAATATTTTCCAAAATTACAAATTTTCTGGTGATTTAAACCTATGTATGTACTGTACACGATAAACATTTACCGTGTCTGCGGTGCTATATGCGCAAGCGATAAAACCAATAACTTTATATGATGGTGTACTGTGATTTATCCTCCATCATTATGGTCCTTCGAAGTTTTGGTGGTAAGATTGCCCGTCACAAATATAAAACAATCTGACTGTCGAATTATTTTGACTAAGGGTAATGGAAGATAGATTGTTTACATCACTGTAAAGGTATAGATAGTAATGGAAGGTACTGTTTTATCCCTGTAAAGGGTTATCTAATATTACTTAATCTAACATTTTTTCTTTCAATTTTTCTGGACTGAAAAGCACTATTCAAAGCAAACTGTCACATTATCGTCAAATATAAAACTATCTCTGCATTAAATACATCAAACATTTGGAATTGTTCACTAAATATATATATAATACCACTTAAAAGCATGTAAAAAAATATTTCACATTAATTATAACAAAAATAGGTAATTTTATATTTTTTTCAGAGTATTGGAAAGCACTCATGTAATAGATATTATCGTACTATCGTAATAAATGAAACCAAACTTGGTTTAGAATTCAATCATCAGATTATCACATTTGTTCAATAATTGATCAATTCAAAACACTTAATTCCAAATCAGAACTTTTATAAGAAATTTGAGTGTTATTCATTGTTTTGGTTCATGTGGAAAACACTTTAAGGAATCGGGAAATCTAAAGAAACACGTGCAATGTTTTCATTGATTATTTATGGATTGGATTGGAATCTTTCCATGTTATATATATCATGTACATGAAGCTTTGATAATCCAATAAAATGTATTATTAATCTTAAGTTAGTGGTAAATATGACCTAATGTCTGCTCTTGTATACCAGTAGTTATCCAACAAAGTATTATTAATGAGGATTATAACATTGTTATTGAAGTAGATGTCCTGTAAGTTACAGAACACTAGTTTTATAAACTTTGAGATAGACAAGTGCATGCTGACTTCAAATTAACATGCCCTTCACCAGTATGTGTTGTATAAATCTATCCATACACTGGGTTATTGTGTGTTTTGGGTTTAACATCATTTTTCAACAGTATTTCATTTTTTAACGGTGGACAGTTAACCTAATAAGTGTTTCTGAATTCTGCACCAGTATAAACCTGTTCTCCCCAAGTAACTGCCAACTTCCTAGCAAGAATCAAAGGTGAAGGACGAATGATTTTAGACACAAAGTCTTTAATAAAATTGTCACGATGAACATATGCTTCACCCGAGGATCAAACTTACGACCTAGTGATCCGTAGATCTGCGCTCACCCTATTGAGCTTAATGCGGGCTATACACAGGATTTTGATTTAAAAGACATCTCCTCCATAAGCATTGAATGGATTTTGCTTGGATGGTCCTCTACCGAAATTTGTTCAAACGGTTCCGCTTGGTTGCACATAGGGGTTGTCGGAGTTAAAAATAGAAAAATCTTCAAACGACATCTCCTCCTAAACCGAAAGTCCAATTTTAAAGTAATTTCATACAAATAGTCCTTATGTCACCCTCTACCAAGATTGTTCAAATTATATTGATTCGTCAAAAAACATGGCCGCCAGAGGGTGTGGTCACTTATATGTATACAGTGGAAACTTTAAAAATCTTTTTGTGTGAAACTGCTGGCCTGATTTTAAAATAATTTTACACAAATGGTCCTTGTGTGACTCTGTACCAAGATTGTTAAAATTATTTTGGTTCTGGGACGATCTGTGTATGAAAAGAATTGGAACCACTGCCTTACCCTTGCATGATCGTAAGAGGCGACTAATAGGGTCTTAACACTTGGTTTTGCAGTAACTGTGATTCCAGCAGGTATGCAAATTTTGATTCCGTACCTCATGTTTTTATTTCGATGTAAATGAGATGTGGAACGTAAATTTGTAGTCCTGTTTGGCGCCATATAACCTATACTGTGTTGGTGCGCCGTAAATCCCAAATAAATAAATAAATAAATCAAAAAACATGGCCGCCAGAGGGCGTGGTCACTTTCCCCTATATGTATATAGTGGAAACTTTAAAAATCTCTTGTGTGAAACTGTTGGCCCGATTTTAGAATAATTTTACACAAATGATCCTTGTGTGACCCTCTACCAAGATTGTTCACATTATTCCGATTCATCAAAAAACATGGCCGCCAGAGGATGTGGTCACTTTTCCCTATATACATATAAATCTTCTTGTGTGAAACTGCTGGCCTAGCAGTAATTGTCTAGAATTAGACAATTCTAAGTGTCTAGAATTAGACAATTCTAATTGTTTACCGTAATTGTTCAAATTATTGCCCTAGGTTCAAAAGTGTGTGTAACATGTATATAATATAGGTTTACATAGAAGAAACCTAACTCTGTACTTAAACAAACACACTTGAAGCCTTGTACACAGGTGAGCGCTTTGGGGTCAGTGACCCTCTAGTTTTTTAGCATTATTTTCGGGGAGAGAAATGTAAACTAAGAAGAAAACGTGTAAATAATATATAGCATGTGATTTGTTTTCAATAAAATAAAAAGATTATGATATAATGTTAAGTTTTTTTGATTAAGGTATTGTATCTTATCTCCCGATGAGGTTCAACTCTGAGAGGGATTCAGATTTGGCATGGTCCTTCTATATTTTCCATCCGTCTGCCAACCACAGACATATCTGTGCCTTAGTTTGGAGTAACAAAAGCAAGGGTAACATTACAAGTACATTCTGTTATTCTGTCTTGTATTGCCGACAAGTCCTATTTGAAAAATTCAAGAAATGGTAACCATAATATCATTTGGTGATTATATAACTGCTGTTCGAAAATGTTGAGCGGAAGATAAAAAAAATCAGTATCAGTGCGACGAAAGAAAATGTAATGGAATAAGTTAAGATCTTGAGAGCAGAAGTACTTAACAATTAAACAAGCGAAGACAAAGTATTGGTTTGCATATGTTTCTAAACTGAATTCCAGATCATAAGTTAAAAACTTTGGGATATGATTTATGAAATTAGTTTTTATAGAGGAAAAACGTCATTTTTTTGTCATTTCACTAATAGTACAGAAACGTCTACCATGCATCCGCTAGACACCAACTTTTTCAAAATTAAAAAATGTTCCCATGAAAAAGCTCTATCACACGATACATGATTTCACTGTTTCCATTGCAGCCGTTCGTTTTTGGAAAGGACTCCCATGTAGATGATAATCAGTCATATCTTGGTCAGTTTTGGTGATAAAATCAAAATGGAGCTTAGACATGAGCCTGTTATTATCAGTATTATATGTGAATTTATTAATTTGCATATTCTTGTATATTAATGTGAATATTACAAAATGAAAATTTTTGTTAAAAATAGCATTTTCTACGTTTTTTTGTTCCAAACATTTTGATCTGATCTTAAAGTCTCTCTATGTTTTCTAAAAAAGTATTCTCTTACTCTTGTATTACTTTAGTTTACTCCAAACTAGGTATGCTTTTCTAGTTTGCATAAAATGAAGAAGTGACGCAACCAACGTCTAATAAAACTGAGACCTCTAAAGCTGAATAATATGATAATTAATTGTTATCGATGAAATGACAATTATTTGAGATACTAGTATATTGTTCGCTGACATAGAAGTAAGCACTAAATTGAAGGAGGAATTGGTATGTTACATTCTTCACACATACTACGTAACCATTTCAAAAACCTTTTTTATGTGTGACGCCGGTCTCTGAAAGAGCGCGGCATATGTGAACACCTGTGGCGGGCGGCGTCCAAAAGTATGTCCGCTCTCTAAGTCAAACAATTTTCATCCGATCTTCACCAAACTTGGTGACAATATTTGTTGGCATAGTATCTTGGCCAAGTTTGGTAACCAGCAAAATAGCCCCAGGCACTCTTGGATTATGGCCCTTGAATTACTCCAAAAACTGCAAATTTAGCCTTGTCCGCTCTCTAAGTCGAACAGTTTTCATCCGATCTTCCACGAACTTGCAGATGATGTTTGTTGGCATAATATCTCAGCCAAGTTTGATAACTAGCCAAATCGCCCCAGGCACTCTTGGATTATGGCCCTTGAATTACTCGAAATCTGGGAATTTAGCCTTGTTCGCTCTCTAAATCGAACAGTTTTAATCCGATCTTCACCAAACTTGCTGGCAGTGTTTGTGGGCATAATATCTCAGCCAAATTTTGATAAACAGCCAATTTGCTACAGGCACTCTTGGATTATGGCCCTTGAATTAGGTCAAGTTCGATGAAGGGCGTATTTTGTGACAGTCTGCCACTCTTGTTTATTGCATCAGTTGTTTAAAAATATTATAGAAACATAACTAATATGAGTCGATTATTTTGTACTATAAATATGCAGTATGCTTCTTTATTTGTCAGGCAGTGAGATTTTTTCCGTAACACAAAATACATTACCGCTATCATTTTTTTAAAGACATGTAAGAAGAAATTGAACCCACAATTATCAACATACTGATTTACTTAAACTGTCAGGTATTTTTCTTTTGTTAACTCAGTAATTGCCTAAAATATATATTAAACATTCTATGAATGTATTATTTTAGATGATATTTCAATAAAACACACATTATCCATATTTTTCTAATATATGATCATAAAGCTTATATCCACAGTCATTTGAACGAGTAAAAAGCAAGTTTTGTAAAAAGACTTTCTTTTATTTCAGAAAAAGTAGCATTATAAGGAAATATACAAAACCAACCCAGTTAGCTAAAAATGGAGAACATGAATGAATGAATGAATCATAGGGTCTTGAGTCAGATATCCTGACGAGGCCTGATATGATGTTATGTCTGAAATCTTTCGACCTCCGCCTCTGTTTAATAGGGACAACTTAGCACTTACATGTAGAGAACCGTTTAGTTCTTATACAGAGTCCAGGCATACTGGTTAGGTTACCGCTCGTCGTTACACGAATGGATTACTATTGCAAAGCGTTGCTAAACCAAAACTTACAAACAAAAATTTGCAGGTACATTGTATTTAAAGTAAGAACCAGGTTGTCAAAACTGAGATTTTTTAGTGTTAGCGAACCAAGATATAAGAAGTATATTAACTTGATATATTTGAAAAGAAGAAGACTGTTGTAGTGATTTCGAAACATTTAAATGTATGACTGTAGGGCTTTGATAATTGATCGGCAAGAAAATTCCATTTACAGATGTTGGATGTCATATCATCTGTAATATAGTTTCATTTTGCTCATACCATCTTCAATAAAGAGTTCCATTTTGCTCTTGATGTATTTAGAATATCGTCAGTTGAAAGTTCGTTTGTGGAAGAAAACGAACCCTCTCTTAACACACGCCAAGAAAACAGTCGATGAAATCCTCTGGGGATTACAGCAGACACTTTATCTGCTTTATAATTATTTTTAAACCAAGTTCTTCGATTCTTACGAGAAAAAAAAAATCAAAACAAAGACCGTTTTGTTTTCGCATTTAATCTTCTTTTAATAAAACTGACATTGAATACGCCACAACAGAACAGACTCTTACCTCCCATACATTTATTTCGAAAATAAAAACTGTCCTTAAAAAGCCTGAAAGGCACCCTTCAAATTTAATGATATCAAATCGACTTACCAGGACTTTTTCTCAATTTCACTGAGGGATCGAAAGACGATTTAAAATTCGTCTTGGTAGTAATGGAAACAAGGATGCTAATACTATAGCAAAGGAATTCATTACCACATAAACATATAAATCAAATGTAAATAAATACACTTTATCTGAATGGCAATCGAACGATGCTTCGTTTATTTTACTTCATTATATAATTTTATATGTATTACACTAAGGGAACAGATTTGTTCGCAGGGAGGAAGTTGTTCTTTCTCGCTGTCGAATAGGTCCCGTTTGACTTATCTTCTGAACAAGGAAAATTAATGGATGTGCACCATGCCGAGCACCACTTACTATTAAACCTATTTTATTTTAATGTGCAGCGCAGTGTTTACAATGATGTTCAATCTTTAAAGGAGTTGTTTTAATCGGATAAATTTTATCATTTTAAAGCAGACGTGCATCTTATATGATATATTTTTATTCACATCTGTTGCAATATTACTATGTTTGCGACTGATGGTTTTAACACTATAAATATATATAATTATGTTTTTACTTAAATGTCTTTAGATATGTTTTTCAATTTACGTTTTCAATATAACTTCTTCTCGGCGATGTATGACCTTATTGTGTTGATTCGCCGTAAGGTCCAACTTTTCACAGCTATTTTTTCAAATATCATGATACTGATCTTAACATTTATATCTAAAACAGATATTACAGCAGTCATAGTAACGTAGCTAGAAAAGCACTACTTCAAATGTATTCAAAATACAGCCATAAAGGAGGGTGATCGAAAACAACGACTTCTATAATATTTTCTTGCATACCAGACGGGGATTTCCGGTATTTTTACCGGTGCTGGAAAAATCCATCTTACACCCCGGGGTGTAAGATGACTCTCGTGCTTTGAATGACGTATTACGAACTACATATATGTAGGAGATTTATGTAGTTATTTATATTTTATTTCGAAAAACGGAATAAAAATCCAATACCTTGACAGTTCCTCTTTGTTCCTGATAGTATATTTCTCGATTCAAAACACGTTATTTTATCAAAAATTCATAACGTTACGCTGGAACTGATAAAACAAAACCGGAACTAAACATTATTATTTGTCTTTGAAACGCCATGACGTCTTTCCTGTTTACGGACGTTGATTTCCCGCGCTTTGTTTAAATACGCTGCTATAAGAAATAGATCTAAAAAGAAAGCCGTTCGACTGATTTTATTTTTATTATTATATCTTGATATCGGTATGCAAGAAAAAGATTCTGTCACTGGTTATAGGTGCAGATGGGAATATCCGGCTCTCGGGTAACTGTTTAGGCGGTAACTCGGTAGGAACCTCGTTACCGCCTAAACAGATACCCTCGAGGCCGGAAATTCCCATCTGCACCTACAACCAGTGAAAGAATCTTATATTCTACTTATAGCAATCAATTATTCAAACATATAACAAATATCTGACAAAACAGTTACAGAAAGAACTAAAATTAAATGTATTTCAAAATAATCAAAAATGTAGCTAAGAGTTTATATTTGATTTGAATGATTGATCTTATCGTATGACAGTAATATAAGCTAATGTACCGCACAGTTTTATGGCGTTTTGAAATGTAAACAAACAACAAAACGTTTCCGATGCAAACACGAATTCCTCGTTAAGGTGGAATGCGCCTAATTTGAAGTTGTTAGATTCCGTTTAGAAATTTTGTTTAATACAAAATTCAGCATATTCCTCATAGAATGCGTATTTTACTTTTTTGATATTTCTGTAACTTTTTTCTCTACAAACCTTCAAATACGGCTATTGACGTCCATTTTTGATGAACCATGATTTCACGTCTGTCAGACTGTTTTCTTAAATCGTTCTGTTCAGTCAGCAAGTATCGATTTGCTTGTTTCTCATCATCTTTTTATTTAAAAATGTCTTTGAAATAGTGTATAATTTGTGGAGATCATTTTAACGTTGAGGCCGATATTTACGTTAAAGTGACGTCAGAGCGACAAATATGACGTTTAGTTTTGAATAAAAAGTTTGCGTTAATCTTGTCTCATGTAAAACCCAAACGATAGAATTTGACAAAAAACTAACATGATCATAAAAACTTTACTTTCTGTCGATTGAAGGAATAATATTATGGGGTCACCGAATTCATTTTCGCGTAAAATTACGTTACGCTACCCCTACCCCCCAAATCACAAGATAGCGCAATTCTGGGTACTTGCAGATAGCATTAACGGATATGTCCAAAAGATGACTTGTTACCTCGGAAAGCGGTTCGAACCAGCAATTGTCGGTCTACAAGGTACCCGAGTCGTGTTGGATCTACTGTCAAATTGTAATTTGCTAAATAAGGGATATCATGTTGTGGTTGATGGTTTCTTTAGTAGCATTGACCTTGCAAAGAGGTTTTTGCTGGTCGGTACTTATGTCACGGGCACATTACGCGCCAATCGACCAATGCCCATAACTATAAAAAATGCCCGTCTAGATTCAAGTGAAACCATATATATGCATCAGGGGGGTATTCTCATAACAGCATACAGACCAGCAAACCGGGCACGATCTAAACCAGTGAGATTGTTATCAACAGCTTTTGCCGCACGTGATATACACGACCGTTGCCCTGCCATTGGTCATACGTACGCGTATAAGCGTTATAATGAACGATGTGGACGGTGCAGATATGCTGCCTAGTTTTTATAATGGACAGAGAAAGACAATAAAGGTATGGGAAAAATGGCATTTAACATTATACAGAGAATGGCCCTTAATTCTTATGTGCTTTACTCACAAAACACACAAGAGAATCCCATGTCTTGTTTGAGATACATGCAAGCAGTAGTCAATGGTCTTTCGGAAGAACATCTTAGAGAGAGAAACCAACCTCCAATGGTAGTGTGGCGGGAAAGGCACCGTAACCAAGAACTGAGTCCAGTTGCAGGTAAGGCACTGAACAGATTACCCGTTAGTTGATTGTAGTAAAACTTCTAGCCAGAAAAAGTTATTTTATGTATATGATTTATTTCATTGGACCTTAAGTCTTGATTTTGTTGTAGCAAATTCTGCACAAGTACTAGAATAAAACTGAGGCAGAAAAAAGTAACCTGACTAAGCAGAAAAGATGTCAGAATTATTACTTTACGGATGTGTTTTCCGGAACACCCTTTACAAACGTGTTCATTGAACAAGTGTCACTGCAGTAAATGTATGCAAGAGTTTTTGTTTATACCAACATAATTATGAATGAAATTCACACATAAGATGTCAAAGATAAAGTATTTATATATCTAAAATAATGAAATATTCCACTCAAAATATATCTCAATTACATTTCAATATTCTTACGTCCGTACTTTTTCATTGAACTAGGCGGATGCGAAAAAGACTGCGCGGTCTGCTCAAACCGTAGGATGGCAAGACGAAGATCAAGGAAGGAATGTTCAGTTTGTCTGCGCGGTTGCCACAGAGTCTGCTGGCAAAAGCATGTGTTGTCATGTAAAAGACCCGAGTGAAAAAATTTCGTTTGAAATAAGACTTACTTATTCTAATGAGTGCGTTTATTTGTGCTAGCGTGTGCGTGAGGAAGACTTATTTTTGTGAGAGACTTTTTCTGTGAATTATTTAAATATTGAAAGATGATACGATTTATGACTACAAGAATGTGTGTGCGTCAAGTTTGAGGCGTTTGAATTTTTTGTTTGTCAACTTCAGGTATGTGTTGTATAAACTACCTTTTTCATTTATCAAACACTGGTCACGCACATGAATAGTGCCATAAAAGATATTGAACATTTTAACATGGAAACAGCTGTAAGCATGTGTTCATCAGCCAGGACACATTTTAAAAGGCAATAGTATTACAGGTTATGCCGCATAAATGTTGAATGCGTTCTCTAACTTTCTTTCTTGTAAATTCACTGCTTATGATATATATATATATATACATACTCAACTAAACCTGAGATAAACAATTCTAGAACAACCATTCACTTTATACTGTTTTGACAGTCCTAATAGTACTATGGTAATTGGATCAGCACGTCAATTATTACCACCAATTAATCAGATGACGTCAAATTTATTTATCGGCTTTCAACGACAGCGACGTCACTTTGGCAGCTTTTGAATTTTCCGTTGGCAGCGAAAGGGCTTTAAACAGGCATTTAATAGCAAGTATGTACGTGATATTCAGCACGCAATGATAGGTCAAACGTCCATCTTTGGAAGCGGGTAAAGCCGCCTCAATTAAATTTAACTATGGAATGTGTCTAGCAAAACAAATAGCTTAAATACATATATAGATGTTGACGTATATAGATTTAATTACAAAATCAATAATGCAATAACGCTTTAGCTATCTTAGAAAAAACTTCAACATTTCAATGACGAGTAGACTAATTATTTCTTTCAGGTATCCGATGATCTTCAGTCTGCCTAGAATCATGTTCGGCCACTTACAGAGTAGCATGTTCCCACTTTATTTAAAGAGTCATATGTATTTTCTAGAGTTCATTATCCTGTTCATTATACTTTCTCTTTTTTCTCCCAAACAGTTGATAGGACTGTGCATATGTGTGATATCAACATTCGTGAACAGTTTTTACATAGCACCAAACATCGTCGATGTCATGATAAGCGTGTTCGAGATTGAGAAATCATCCGGAATAGCGTACGTGGTGGAGTACTGTGACAGAACTGAACTTAAAAAAGATTCAAAATACTGTGAACATTATAAAAGATTTAGACTGAATCACGGAATATCAGGATGTGCTAATGTTAGCACACATATTTGCAATATCATGTATTTGTATCATTTAGCAAGTATGAGTGCGAGTCTCGATTAGAATACTTCCTACTATGTATGAGGCTGTTTCATTACATTTTCGTGTGACATATCAGTATTAACAATACCCTTAAGAAGTAAGCAACATGTTTACAGGGATGCTTTGATGCAGTAGTCTTACATTATATCGATGTCCTTATTCCTATACCGCCTCGGTAGCCTAGTGGTAGAGCGTCCGCTTCGAGTGCGGGAGGTCGTGGGATCGATCCGCGGCCGCGTCATACTAAAGACGTAAATAATGGCACTAGCAGCTTCCTCGCTTGACGCTCAGCATTAAGGGGATAGTGCTAGGACTGGTCAGCCCGGTGTCAGTATAATGTGACTGGGTGGGGTATCATGCCACGTGTCTACGGCGTGATATTCCAGTGAGGCAGCACTATAAAGTTGGGCATTGTGCTCGCTGCTACAAGTAGACACCGTCGTTTATATGACTGAAAAATTGTTGAAAAAGACGTTAAACCCGAACACACACACACACACACACACACACACACACACACACACACACATTCCTGCAGTGATCTAAAAGGGAACGATATAACGTGAGGTGTTGTAGAGCGTTGTAAGTAGCAATGGGTTATGACAATGTCATATTATCATATTATTAGAATCATTGTGTTTAGAAGGATATTTTTGTCAGTATTCTATATGTAACATATGTAATGTGTCAATATACAATCGTTATTATTTATTTTTATGAACAATTTCAAGGTATTTCTACGTTAACTTGTCTTAGAATTGAACTGTATAATATAACTTTATTTGTAATCATATCTTTTTGTTTTTCACTCTCCAGAGCACAAGTCTTTGTGTCTCTCACTGTCTGATGCTCATTGCCAGCGGCGTCCGGTCGTCCGCTCACATTCTACTCTAATGTCATCTTGTCTGTAACTATTCGATAAGTTGGCCTGTATGTCCCGTTTAACTGTACAAATGACGCAAACGGGAGAAATTTTTAAACGCCACCTTCTGAATCACTGTCCGATGTTTAAGTAATTTTATAGAACAATTCATTGAATGGTTCTCTATCAAGACTGGGCAAACTTCTACAATTCGTCAAAAACATGACCTTTAGATGGCGTAGTCACTCTTCACTGTGTATGTGTTCATATTGCTGACCAGAATATGTCTATAGCGTACAGACGGAATATGCATTATTTAGATGAAGTCATGTAAAATGGGAAAGAGTATATTTCTTGACAGACAACACCCAAAACACAGTCAGAGAACAATGTATCGCAAAATAGATCCATAATAAAAAGAAACTGAAATGTAACAAACAATATAGCAGACGGAGTGCTTAAAAAATCCAACAACAAGTACATTTTGATTATATGTTTACTACAAAACTACGTTAAGGTTAAGAAGTAGGCTTTTAGAAACAAAAATCAAACAACAAGAAATCATTGAAAGAAAGAGTTGTTTAACATGAAAATTGAACAGCATGTAAGACATGTATATAACTTTACGAAACAAGTGTCAGTATACTGATATAAACATTGAATTCCAGAAAATGACTGCCTATATGAGCCCCTCTTCCAGACAGTCAAACGCCTTTAAAGACTCACCAGTTTCAAAGAACTGTTACACATGTTCGTTTTGCTGTATTTGCAATAGCGTGCGAGTGGTGAAATTTCACATAACAAGTTGGAACACAGTTTTCAGCAATTGTTTATCTTTATTTTTTTTTTCAGAAATGGCATTCATTTTCAAAGGGAGACAACACTTTTTCTCGACGATTACTTAATATAATCGGAAAAAGTTGTCTCCTCTTTGAAAATGAATGCTATTTGTACTTAAAATAATCGGGAAAAAATGTCTACCTTTTAAAATGAATGCCATTTGTAAAGAAATAAAGATAAACAATTGCTGAAAACTGTGCTCCACCTTGTTATGCGAAATTTCACCACTTGCACGCTATTGCAAATGCATCAAAACGAACATGTGTAACTAATCTTTGAAAAAGGTGAGTTTTTAAAGGCATTTAACTGTCCAGAAGTGCAGCCCCATTAGGCAGTCCTTTTCCGGAATTCAATATACTGAGGGTCCAGACAGCTTTTATCTGAGAATAAAAATTAATAGCACTTTCCTATACACGTTACACATTTTAGATATAAATTGAATGACTTCTCCCTATATTAAGACCATCCAACTTTGAAAAGTACTTTTTGAAAGAACCGTTAATGGTCTTATCAGCGGGATTCTACTGTAAGATTCATTCTCCGCACCAATAGTGTGTACATCTTTGTTCCTCGGACCAACTGTTATTATTTATACATTTCATTTTTATATTAATTGAATAGAATCCTGTATGACATGTCACCATTAATTCGGTTCCACTAAATGCTATTGGGTATCCACTATAAATATCTGGTAAACCACAAGCTGAAAATACAAAGTAGAACATGCCGCTTTTAGTTAAAATACCAACGAAACGCATGTGAAAAACTTTGCAACATTCTCTTAGCCAAAGTAGTACATTTGCTAAATGCAACTGAACGATCTGTTATTCAGATAGAACCAATTATATAAACTCACAAACACGTTCTAATATTTTATTCAATGGCAACACAAAATTATCACAAAACAAGAGCCTAAATATGAATGACTTCAAATACAAATAGTATAATGCAGTATGTACACAGATATCTAACGAGTCTTGAAATGTTACTTATATGCTCCCTTCGTCACATTAGTGTGTGTACATACTTGTACATCACTTTTATATAAATCTTGTCTTAGACAATCAGATTCCAACGCATTATACTTACGTATTTATGTTTTAACATGGCCTATAATACTATTCGAAGTTTTTATATTATTTTAAAGGCAATAGTTACATAACAAGGAGTAATAATGTTGCACTTACTTGTACAAGCTATGGATAAGTCGTACCGGTGAGAGCTTGAACGACGATTCGGAGCTTTTAATGAACATCTATATATAGTGTCCTTTTCTTCTTTGCAATTAATATTGATTACCAGCATTGGCCCAGTTCCTTCCCCATATATTGCAGTATCAAAATACATAGCTAAGCTAGAAGAAATTTAAAAAAAACAAGATATTGGATGATTATATGAGCCGAACCACGAGAAAGCTTTGCGATCAGCAAGGATCCAGGCCAGTCTGCGCATCCAGAATCCATTTTGTTCGCTAACTGTTTCTGTAATTGCAATAGGCTTTGAAAGCGAACAACATGGATCCTGACCAGACTGAGCGAATACGCAGGCTGGTCTGAATCCATGCTAGTCTCAAACGCACTACGTTGGTTTTCTCATGGTGCAGCTCCTTATTATATGTTTCGTTTATTTTGCTTTATGCTGAATAATTTCCACATCATACACGGTGTCTCATAAACATTAATTTATGTATCAGTCAACGATTAGTAAGCAAATAAAGAAAAGGATTTTGCGTGGCGTGGTTTTAAAGGGATTGAACAGTTCGAACGTGGCCTCCCTGTTTGAAGTTGTTTTCCGGAATTAAGTGCACATATCCGTTTCGTAGATTAATACTGTACCTGTTTATAAGCTGTTCAGTGTGCATACAGAACAGCTCTTTCTTCCAATGTCTTTATTTTCAAAATATGATCATACGCGTTAATGGTTCAATTTTGACGTATCTAATATTATCAATGTTCATCATATTTTGTTCTATGTATTTTTTGTCACTTGGTACATAATTAAAATAATAAAATATGCTAAGCTTACAGATACATTGATCAAGGTCGTTATTTTAGTTTACGTTATATATAAAACATGCACTGTTATTTGTTTTTGAAAATCTAGAAATGGAAAATTCTCGACAAAGTAACATTAGGTTTTTATTATGTTTGAATAATCTGTTTATTTCAGGACTGCGAAACCTATATCTATTTACCTTGCACCATGCGTTCTGCATATAGTCTGTGCATCATACTTCTCAACAGATCCTTTGTCTATTGTTCCCCAGCGGCCATCAATATATAATTCAATACGACCGTCGTCCGCTCCAGTGCCATCAATGAGCCTCATGTTGGTGGTATTAAAAGGAAAAACTACAATAGAAAAATTTTGAATTTTTGGTATTTAAAGGAAAAAACTACAATAGAAAAATTTTGAATTTTTGTTAAAGTATATAGATGTCCGAATTCGTATGATACTTATAATACTGACTGTGTATATAAAAAGATCGTCTATTGCATTTCAATATATCGAATTATTATATTCTAACAGGGCTAGATTTGATTTCAAGTTGAACAAAGGATTTCAAACTGTATATTCTGCGATAAACAACAGCTGACGCATGGACAATCGGTAAGGCAGTATTGTGACGCCAATTATGACGTCACATTATACCATATGACGTCCAGTTCATTACTACTCAAATAAATGAAGTCTTGCTTTTTTCCAAAATATCTCAATTAACATGTAAGAATGAAACAAGAAATGCCCTCTGTACGTTTGTCGTTCAGTATACTACTGTTCGTCGTTCAGATGCTTATATATGAAACAATGGCAAACCTCTCGAAGGCCTAGAACACTTTTTTTAAGTTAATTCTAACAAAGAAGTATAGCTCTTTGATTCTAATGATCTATTATTTGACAAGGTCATATTATGACAATAATGGTTTACAAAGATTTAATATACTTTCCACAGCAATTCATTCATATAACGGCGTACAGTTAAAATAACCTAAATTCCTGGATTCTGTACCAGTACAATTCTGTTGCCACAAGTAACTGCTAACTTCCCCGCATGAATCAGAGTTTAAGGACGAATGATATAACGTCTATTGTTAAATCGTCGTTGAGAATATACGATTGAATTTACGACCTCGCGATCCGTAGATCTGTCCCTATTGAGCTAAGGATCAAGGACACTGACTTTAGCCAGTCTGCTCCTCCTCCTATTTGTTTACAACCAAACTAACCATATATTGCCAGCTAGGTACATATCTTTCTTTGTTACATTATTTATATAGGAGGATGAAATATGCTCGCCAAATTTAAGTTATGTTTTAGGAAAAAGGTGGTAAATTTGTGAATTTGTGTTTGTAAACAAAATTAACTCATTACGTTCTACAGGCGAACAGCAACATATAGTTACAGTAATATTATGACAAAAAAAACATGTCAACTACGTCAACTATGTCAACGCTTTTTGAAAATATAATACAATAATATATTTCAAAAGTCTAATCATACCAACAACAGCTACCGGGTGTTTTTGCTACAACGGTAGTTAATATCAAAACAAATTTTCATTTTGCCACGGCAATATTGCCATTGCAGATTTTCATTTTTGTTAAACGTGTCTTACCTATTTTGTACGTAAATATAGGTAGTATAACAATTTTATACAAGCTAAACACCACGATCAAAGCATCATTTTTGCGAAAGCTTTACGCAACAATCATAAAGCAAAAATAAGGTCATTTTTTTGTATTCGAATAGACTGAACGAAATAACAGACTTTTAAGTTTAAATAACCAAACAAGTAACTTTTGTACAAGCGAAAATAGTTTAAAGAATGGGATATGTCAACTGAAATATTAATTAGATTAGATAGTAATTCAATCAAAATCTTTGACACTGAAAAAGACAGATGGCAATAGGCGGAAAATAGATACCTTGATTGCAAATTGAAGTGTAAGATAAGTCATTGTATTGTTATATTAAAGGCAACACTTGCTCTGGGTCTTACCTGTTGCAATTTCGATCAACATATGATTCAACAAAAACACATATGCTATGTGCATATTAATGGGTGCCATCCTATCTGTTCGTTCCTGCAATAATAAACAAAATAAACAAACGATTACTTTTAATAATGAATTTTAAAATGTAAGGCATCATGGCTTATGCTTCTCTTTCTTGTAGGAAAATTAAGGTTTGCATTAAAATTATATGTTCATGCACTCAATGTTATTTATTCTCTGGTCCTGTCGTATCATTTTTATTACAAATGTTACTTTTGTTTACACTTCCACTTTATGTGCACATGTAAGTGTCTCTCGTAACTATAGTTATCAAAAATTGCACTATTTCATTTGACACACCTGGGTTATCTTCAAATAGATTTCATTGGTGTTCATATTATCTTTACTGATACCGACCTTCCGTTTTCCAGCTGGATGGCTTCCTAACAGGATGAATTCAACTCACCGAGGGAGTTTCGAGCCCCGATCGGTGAGGACCCAGCGACTCAAAGGCAGTGACCTTAACCTGTCGGCCAAGGAGGATACTTTTTAACTTGTAGAATATATCATTGAGTGAATGTATATCAAAGTTGCCTTAAATGATTACCCTCGAGAAATAAAAAAGAAAAAGCGAAGCAAAACAAAACAGATTAACTAGAAGAGTAGAAGTCTTTTAAGGAGCTTTCGTGGCTGTTGTCTTTATTCGGAGATCGTTCATATTATCATTGTCTGCATTGTAAGTTCCCTACCGGTGGAACACCGGAGGTGACATTGAAGTCCGTTTGTAAATTCCGTCTATCCACAGACCTGTATACCAAAATTAATCAAAAACTATTCAAACTAGAGGCAAAAACTTGGTTCGTGTATTGAAGGTTATATGTCGATAATGCAAATATATGGCTTATGCTTGAAGGTCAAAGCAAAATGACACTTCTGAAGGTCAAGTAAAAATTGTGTCTGCTTCATGCCTTTTACATCCAATCATGGATTATCTTAGTCGTATATACAAATGTTCGCCATAATGAGACAATATGTCAACACTTGATTGATATTTGTTGGTTAAAGGTCAAGGTCACTGTTTAAGGTCTCTGCCCTATAAATTTAATTGTATTGAAGGAATTTTATTACTACAAAAAGTTTCCAGTTTAGACATTGTCGTGACAAAACCCTATGTTTGTCACAAGGTCAGTATTAAAGGTCAGGAAATTGTTTCGTTTGCATTGGTGAAACTTAATCTGCAATAACACGCTGACCAATGAGACAATGCGGTAAGGATCGTTTTGTACGCAATTATGACGTCACATTAACATAATACGTCTGTTCATTACTACTCAACTAAATGAATAATTTGCTTTTTACCAAATTTGTATCATCCAATTATCATGTAAATATGTAAATAAGTAATTGCCCACTGGTACGTTTTTTCGGTGCTGAAATACTGTTCGTCCCGTGTCAGATGCTTATATTAAATACATTGGCAAACCTCTCGAAGGCCTAGAAATTTTTAAGTAATTAATCTAACAAAGAATAACTCTTTGAAGTTCTAATGATTATTTTGAAAGGTCATATTATGACAAATAGGTTATACAAAGATTTAATATACTTTACCTACGCAATATTCAAAACGCGTACAGTTATTTAAATAACCTAAATTCCTGGATTGGGTGGTACCAGTACAATTGTTTGCCAACAGTACACTAGCTAACTTTCCGATAACAATGTTTAAGCGCATAATGATAAAAGTCTCATTATTGTTAAAAATCGTCGTTGAAATATACGATTATTTGAACTCTAGCGATGCCGTAGATATATCGTAGCATTGAGTTAAGATCAAGACACATGACAATTTACCATCTCCCTCCTCCTATTTGTTTACATCAAACTAACATATATTGCCGTTGGTACATATCTTTCTTGTACATATATTTTTTGATATTAAGATGAAATGATGCTACGCCAAATTAAGTTATGTATTAGTAAAAGGTGGTTTAAATTTGTGAATTGTGTTTGTAAACAAAATAATCATACGTTCTATAGGCGAACAGCAACTATAGATTTACAGTAATATTACAAAAAAACATGTCACTACGTCAATAATTCAACCTTTTTGAAAATGATACATACAAAATTATTTCAAAAGATTAACATACCAACAACATCTAACCGGTGTGGTATTTGGTGCGAAATGGTGGTTGTAAGACAGTAATAACAAATTTTCTATTTTGCCACTGCGAAATATTGCATGTGCAAGACTTTTCAGTTTTTGTTATAACGTGTCCTTACCTTTTTGTACGTAAATATGTAGATAACATTTTATACAAGCTAAAAACCACGATCAAAGCATCATTTTGGGAAAGCTTTACGCAAGACATTCATAAAGCAAAAATAAGGTCATTTTTTTGTATTCGAATATTGATGAACGAATAACAACTTTTAAGTTAAATAACCAATACAAGTAACTTTTGTCGTACGAAAATAGTTTAAAGGCATGGGATAGTCAACGTGACAATATTAATTAATAGATTAGTATTCAATCCAATATCTTTGACACTAGAAACAGACAGATGGAATAGGCGGTAAAATAGATAGCTTGATATGCAAATTGAAGTGTAAGATAAGTCATGTAATTGTATATTAAGGCACAAACACTGCTCTGGGTCTTACCTGTAGCATTTTCGCAACATATGATTCAACAAAACACATTTCTTAAAGTGCATATAAATGGTGCCATCCTACTGTTTCGTTCCTGCTTAAGATAAACAAAATAAACAAACGGATGTCCCTTTTAATAATGAATTTTAAATGATTAAGGCATCATGCTTCATGCTTCTCTTTCTTGTAGTGAAAATTTAAGTTTTTTGCATTAAAAGATATGTTCATAGGACTCAATTCATCATTTAAGCTCATGTCCTGTCGTATCATTTTTATTACAAACGTTACTTTGTTTACACATTCCACTTTATGTGCAACATGTAAGTGTTTCTCGTAACTTTAATGTTTATCTAAAATTGCACTTATTCATTGAAACACACCTGGTATCTTCAAATAGAATTTTTGTGTTACATTAATTCTTTACTGAACAGACCTATCCGTTTTCCAGATGATGGCTTCCTAACAGATGAATTCAACTCACCGAGGAGTTTCGAACCCCATCGGTGGGAACTACCAGCGACTCAAAGCCGTGACCTTATACCTGTCGCCCAAGGATGGTATACATTTTTAACTTGTGAGAACTATATCATTGAGTGAATGTATATACACAAGTATGCCTTCAAATGAATTACCTTCAGAATATTAAAAATTGAAAATGGGCCAGCTAAAACAATACGGAGTTAACTAGAGAGTAGAGTGCCCCTTGTTAAGGACTTCTGAGCTGTTGTCTTTGCATTTCGGAGATCGTCTTATATTATCATTGTCTGCATTGTAAGGGTTCAGTTTCACCGGAACAGGGGTGACAATTGAACGTCCGTTTGTAAATTCCGTCATAATCACTGCACCTGTATACCTAAATTGGTCAAAAACTATTCAAACTAGAGGCAAAAATTGGTTCTTATGAAGGTTTTTATGTCGATATTGCAAACTATGCTTATGAAGGTCAAAAATGACATTGCTGAAGTTCAAGTTAAAAGCGTCTGCTTCATGCCTTACATCCAATCCTGATTATCGTAGTCGATAAACAAATGTCGCCATCACATGAGTATCACAATGTCAATCACTTGATTGATATTTGTTGTTAAAGGTCAAGGTCCTGTTTAGGTCTCTAGCCCATAATTTTAAGTTGTATGAAGACAGTTTTATTACTTACTAATAACGCAACTTCCGACAGGTTTAGGACCATTTGTCGCGTCACATAACTCATGTTTGTCGTCAAGGTCAGTATTAGAGTCAAGAGAAAATCTTTGTATCTACATTGTTTGAGTATTTCTTAAAACTGCACATATACTCGTTTCCCCATGATAGACAATGTCTGTTACTATGAATCGTGCTTATTGACGTCGATCACTTATTGAAATAAATGTATACATATTTTGTCTTAACTACTGTTGTCAAACGGTACACAAGGGATGAATTTCAGCTGTGTTAATACTACCGTAATTACACTTCTGTATAGTACCACTGCAATACACACCTTTCTGTTAATTATGTATAATGTTAACTTGCATACCATGGCAGGATTTACGTTATTTTTGAGGTGCGGAAAAAATCCATATTACATCCGGGATGTAAGAAGACTCTCTTCTGTAGAAAATGACTTATTTTTAACACACATATATAAAGATAATTATGTTAATTTATAATTCTAATTTAAAATTTCGGATAAATATTCATACCATTGACAGTTCCTACTGGTTCCTGATAATATTTTACGGTATTCAAATCACGTTTTATCAAAAATTGATTAAACTTTAAGGCCTACCGCACTGATAAAGACGTACAAAACTGGAATTAAACACTTATGTTTGTTTGGGTCTGACGCCTTTCTGTTAACGACGTTGTTTCCTTGAAGCAGTGTATTTTAAAGGCATACAGACACTAAATAGCCTGAGCACCTTTGAAAAAATGGTAGTCGCATAATGGCGGATTCAAATAGTTCTCAGTTTTATTTGCTGTAAGAAGGATTTTTCCTTGAAATCATTGCTATATATTGGTTGAAATCATATTGCATGCCTATACTTGATATACTGGTAGCATTTGCATGTTGAAAAAAGACTCCAAACTGACTTAACATGTGAAATTTATTCATACACCCCTACCCTAAATTGTGATTGTCATTTCAGTGTAAAAATTACGGTGTGTCCGTTTGACCAGAAATATTTTTCTTGCATCAAACATGACCCCTACTTTTCTTTGGATATTTTTACAGTATAAATGTTATTGTACAAGAAAATGTAAGTTAAAGAAATTTAAAATGGGTCTAGGTGTGTATTGCAGCATTTCGAAAACTTGTCATTTTATATAGAATATATAGTGGTGGCTATTTAGTGTGTTATAACCTATAAGAATTGTCACCCGGTAGAATTACTAAAATTTTCTGTCGTCTGCAAATAAAAATTTTTTTGTAAACATGGCACATCAACCCAGACAATTGATTTTTGAAAGAATTAAGCAAAAAATAAATGATAATTCTATACCGATGGGGGAAAAGGGTGTCGGAAATGGCTTGGTTGTACGACAGTGAATAAAAATCCTAGCTATGGAAAAAAAAACACAAAACTGCCTGGAGAAACTGTCAGAAAACAATATTATGTGCACAGACTTATGTGTCAGGCCACTAGAAATATTTTAAAAATTCCCGAAGGCCTACACGTGTCGCATATATGCCACTTTTCTCTGTGTGTGAACCCGGAACATTTGAGCATTGAACCCCAGTTCATAAATAATGAAAGGCAGAAATGTGGGGACCAATGCTCAGGCCATAAGTTTAGGGAATTTTCTTTCAAGGACTGTATTCTATGGTATACAGTAGTTTACTATTTTTGTATAATATTTTTGATAAATATAGCACTATTATATACACAACTTTTACAAGGCTTATTTACATTTGTGCGGTTAATATAACTTGTTATATGTGTGCAGTGCCGGCTCAGCTGGCCACAAGGCAGCACAATAATTTTACTTATAACCATCTTTATTTCATCCTAATATCACACTCTATGCATAAGCATGATCTTTTAGGTGTGGGGTGCTAGAAAAGTCAGGCTTGGGGTCAGTGAGACCCTTTGAATAGTGTAAATCTGTATGTAATTTGTACCTATACTGGCGTGATGCAAAACGACTGCGTCTTGCTCGCGATATGTACCTAGTAGTTTTACGCAACTTGTCGTAGTACTCTGTTCTTAAAAGGTGTCTGATAACAGAAGAGCCATGTGACAGATTTACACCATTTACCCTAGCTTTAAGGATAACAGTGTCAGCAAGCCCATGATTTAGTCTTAGAATCTGGCCACGGATACGGCCATGGCAGTTGCGGAGAAATGTAACATTTTTGGGCAAGCATGCATTATAGGATCTGTTCACTGCTTCACATTTCTGTGTAGATGTTAAAAATTTAGTTTTTTCTATGCTTTCTGGACCAAGGAGAATTTCAATACATTTCCTGAGTAAAGTCTCATCATCATCAGTCATTTTAAGCCTGACATTGTCTGGCATATAGTTTTTTGCTTTTCTGTAGTTGCCAGAACAAACCAAGCTGTATTAGAACATGAGTACCACAGTAACCTTTGAAACATAGTACTATTGCTGAAATTATATTAGGCATTTTGTGTTTTATTACTTTCAAATTGCTTTTGTACTTCTTATGTGCACTTGATAGCTCTGAAACACACTAGATTTAATAATAGAGCAAATCTGTTTTTTAGATTAGACTTCTGTTTACCACGGAACATTTTGTCACTAAATGGTGCCCGGTTAATTTGCCTTTTTAGAGAATTTGCTAGGTGCCTCACATCTTTCAAGTGCACAGTTTTAGTTCCTTGACCTTTGTCTACACCAGAATGACCTTTAGAATCTCCATCACCTGTGTGGTGTGAAATCTGAAAATCTTTAGTAATATCCTTAGATACCATTTCATTCCATTTGGCTTCATCACCAATGGATTGGGCCTCATCTAAATTTGCTGTACAGTGGCCTGGATGATTGGGGCACTTTACATTTTTATACCCTTGATTTCTTAACTTAGAAGCAGCTGTACATGCTTTAACACCAACAAATGCACCAATAATTGACTTTCTATGTGTATTATTTTCACAAATAGTTGTTGCGACAATGGTGCCAGCTTGAAAGGGCGTACTTTCGGAGTTAAACAAGGGGTTATTGTAGCAGGTGTCCCCTTCGGTTAAGACTTCTGAGCTATTTGAATTACCACATTTTGCATTTTCCTGTTTAAGTGACTGTCTTACTTCATGCATATTCTGTTTGTTAAGGGTTTCAATGTTTTCACCAACTTTATTTGACAATCTTTGCATACCAGTAACACAGGGTAGAATTATCTCAGCATGGGCCAGTAATCTAGCTGCACCTGTATTACCTATTGGGGTTGTCATTACACCTAACTGGAAGCCAACATTGATTTTAGCAGCTTTTCTACCCCTTCCTTGTTTTTCAACCTCATCATAAAGCTTATAATATTTACTAATATAGCTACATTTTCAGCATTTAAGCCGCTCTTCCCAAGCTAATCCCCATTTACGAGAAGATTCAGCATCAAAATTCAGATTGCCATCACATATGTTTTCACCAGTGCAATGCCTTTTTATTTCAGAGTTAAACATTTCCTGTAGCAGCTTAGGACAGTACAGTTTGTGAGTTAACAGATCAGGGAGAGCCTCAGTGTTTCCTGGTGTACTGTACTCATCCGCCAACTTAGGACAGCTGTTTAGTGATCGCAGAGGTGCGACACCCGTTTCAGAGCCATTTACATCATTTAGTGTAAGTAAACCTTCGTTATCATTAACCCTTGACTCAAAAGTCTCTTTTGTAAGTCTAACATACTTTTTTGCAGTAACACTTGTCTGACTAAGTAAAGAAATGTTAGTTTTACCTTCATGCTTTACCCCCTTTTTAAATCCGACAAGTCTGTTATGACTTTTACGGGAAAATTCCCGTGGCATCTCACTTGAAGAGCGGCTTATTTCTTAACAAAATGATTATTTACACTAAACCTTTTTTTTCTATTTTGTTTTCTAAATTATATGTGTTAGTAACAAGGCATGCAGAAACTTAACTAACATTTCAGGAGGATTCCTGTGTCTGACAGTACTGAACCTGAGGAATTTCACACATTTTTGAGCAGAGACCAGGTGTGCAGTATCAACACCTTTTTAGTTACATTTTGACATGAATTGTTGGAGAGAACTTGAATACCATGGCCATGAGATATGACTTTAGCTATAGAATGCAAAAAAATGCAGTATTGTTGCATTTGTGATGAAAAGAAAGACAATTTTCCCATTTTTTACTGAAAAATAAGCTTTTTTTAACCAAAAAAAATTCACTAAACACTAATTTTGTTCTATATTTTATCACAGTTGCATAATTATAAGTTTTTTTCAGTGTAGTTGTCTATTACGCACTTGCTGGTGGTATATTTGATGTAATATCTTACGGGTTTTTTGAAATAACAGCGTTTAATGACTATATGTGATTCAGCCAAATTTAACGGCTTAAACCGCAGTCTTTGGACAAAATGATGGCTGTACAAAAATAGTGATTTTGAGAAAACTACTGGTTTGTTTGGGCTGAAACTTGTTTTATAAGCTGAATATAGATGAAACTTCACATAGAGAGCAAAAAAGCTGAAAAAAAAAATCATATTCCCTTATAGGCATACAGATACTAAATAGCCTGAGCACCTTTGAAAAAATGGTAGTCGCATAATGGCGGATTCAAATAGTTCTCAGTTTTTTTTTTGCTGTAAGAAGGATTTTTCCTTGAAATCATTGCTATATATTGGTTGAAATCATATTGCATGCCTATACTTGATATACTGGTAGCATTTGCATGTTGAAAAAAGACTCCAAACTGACTTAACATGTGAAATTTATTCATACACCCCTACCCTAAATTGTGATTGTCATTTCAGTGTAAAAATTACGGTGTGTCCGTTTGACCAGAAATATTTTTCTTGCATCAAACATGACCCCTACTTTTCTTTGGATATTTTTACAGTATAAATGTTATTGTACAAGAAAATGTAAGTTAAAGAAATTTAAAATGGGTCTAGGTGTGTATTGCAGCATTGTGAAAACTTGTCATTTTATATAGAATATATAGTGGTGGCTATTTAGTGTGTTATAACCTATAAGAATTGTCACCCGGTAGAATATTAAAAAATTTCTGTCGACTGCAATATAAATTATTTTTGTAAACGATGGCACTCAACCCAGACAATTTGATTTATTGAAAGATATTACAAACATTAATGATAATTCATTACCGATGGGGAAAAGGGTGTCGGAAATGGCTTGGTTGTACGACAGTGAATAAAAATCCTAGCTAAAGGAAAAAAACACAAAACTGCCTGGAGAAACTGTCAGAAAACAATATTATGTGCACAGACTTATGTGTCAGGCCACTAGAAATATTTTAAAAATTCCCGAAGGCCTACACGTGTCGCATATATGCCACTTTTCTCTGTGTGTGAACCCGGAACATTTGAGCATTGAAACCCAGTTCATAAATAATGAAAGGCAGAAATGTGGGGACCAATGCTCAGGCCATAAGTTTAGGGAGTTTTCTTTCAAGGACTGTATTCTATGGTATACAGTAGTTTACTATTTTTGTATAATATTTTTGATAAATATAGCACTATTATATACACAACTTTTACAAGGCTTATTTACATTTGTGCGGTTAATATAACTTGTTATATGTGTGCAGTGCCGGCTCAGCTGGTCACAAGGCAGCACAATAATTTTACTTATAACCATCTTTATTTCATCCTAATATCACACTCTATGCATAAGCATGATCTTTTAGGTGTGGGGTGCTAGAAAAGTCAGGCTTGGGGTCAGTGAGACCCTTTTGAATAGTGTAAATCTGTATGTAATTTGTACCTATACTGGCGTGATGCAAAACGACTGCGTCTTGCTCGCGATATGTACCTAGTAGTTTTACGCAACTTGTCGTAGTACTCTGTTCTTAAAAGGTGTCTGATAACAGAAGAGCCTGTGACAGATTTACACCATTTACCCTAGCTTTAAGGATAACAGTGTCAGCAAGCCCATGATTTAGTCTTAGAATCTGGCCACGGATACGGCCATGGCAGTTGCGGAGAAATGTAACATTTTTGGGCAAGCATGCATTATAGATCTGTTCACTGCTTCACATTTCTGTGTAGATGTTAAAAATTTAGTTTTTTCTATGCTTTCTGGACCAAGGAGAATTTCAATACATTTCTGAGTAAAGTCTCATCATCATCAGTCATTTTAAGCCTGACATTGTCTGGCATATATTTTTTGCTTTTCTGTAGTTGCCAGAACAAACCAAGCTGTATTTAGAACATGAGGTACCACAGTAACCTTTGAAACATAGTACTATTGCTGAAATTATATTAGGCATTTGTGTTTTATTACTTTCAAATTGCTTTTGTACTTCTTATGTGCACTTGATAGCTCTGAAACACACTTAGATTTAATAAATAGAGCAAATCTGTTTTTTTTAGATTAGACTTCTGTTTACCACGGAACATTTGTCACTAAATGGTGCCCGGTTAATTTGCCTTTTTAGAGAATTTGCTAGGTGCCTCACATCTTTCAAGTGCACAGTTTTAGTTCCTTGACCTTTGTCTACACCAGAATGACCTTTAGAATCTCCATCACCTGTGTGGTGTGAAATCTGAAAATCTTTAGTAATATCCTTAGATACCATTTCATTCCATTTGGCTTCATCACCAATGGATTGGGCTTCATCTAAATTGCTGTACAGTGGCCTAATGATTGGGGCACTTTACATTTTTATACCCTTGATTTCTTAACTTAGAAGCAGCTGTACATGCTTTAACACCAACAAATGCACCAATAATTGACTTTCTATGTGTATTATTTTCACAAATAGTTGTTGCGACAATGGTGCCAGCTTGAAAGGGCGTACTTTCGGAGTTAAACAAGGGGTTATTGTAGCAGGTGTGCCCTTCGGTTAAGACTTCTGAGCTATTTGAATTACCACATTTTGCATTTTCCTGTTTAAGTGACTGTCTTACTTCATGCATATTCTGTTTGTTAAGGGTTTCAATGTTTTCACCAACTTTATTTGACAATCTTTGCATACCAGTAACACAGGGTGGAATTATCTCAGCATGGGCCAGTAATCTAGCTGCACCTGTATTACCTATTGGGTTGTCATTACACCTAACTGGAAGCCAACATTGATTTTAGCAGCTTTTCTACCCCTTCCTTGTTTTTTCAACCTCATCATAAAGCTTATAATATTTACTAATATAGCTACATTTTCAGCATTTAAGCCGCTCTTTCCCAAGCTAATCCCCATTTACGAGAAGATTCAGCATCAAAATTCAGATTGCCATCACATATGTTTTCACCAGTGCAATGCCTTTTTATTTCAGAGTTAAACATTTCCTGTAGCAGCTTAGGACAGTACAGTTTGTGAGTTAACAGATCAGGGAGAGCCTCAGTGTTTCCTGTGTACTGTACTCATCCGCCAACTTAGGACAGCTGTTTAGTGATCGCAGAGGTGCGACACCCGTTTTCAGAGCCATTTACATCATTTAGTGTAAGTAAACCTTCGTATCATTAACCCTTGACTCAAAAGTCTCTTTTGTAAGTCTAACATACTTTTTTGCAGTAACACTTGTCTGACTAAGTAAAGAAATGTTAGTTTTACCTTCATGATTACCCCCTTTTTAAATCCGACAAGTCTGTTATGACTTTTACGGGAAAATTTCCGTGGCATCTCACTTGAAGAGCGGCTTATTTCTTAACAAAATGATTATTTACACTAAACCTTTTTTTTCTATTTTTTTCTAAATTATATGTGTTAGTAACAAGGCATGCAGAAACTTAACTAACATTTCAGGAGGATTCCTGTGTCTGACAGTACTGAACCTGAGGAATTTCACACATTTTTGAGCAGAGACCAGGTGTGCAGTATCAACACCTTTTTAGTTACATTTTGACATGAATTGTTGGAGAGAACTTGAATACCATGGCCATGAGAAATGACTTTAGCTATAGAATGCAAAAATATGCAGTATTGTTGCATTTGTGATAAAAAGAAAGACAATTTTCCCATTTTTTACTGAAAAATAAGCTTTTTTTAACCAAAAAAAATTCACTAAACACTAATTTTGTTCTATATTTTATCACAGTTGCATAATTATAAGTTTTTTTCAGTGTAGTTGTCTATTACGCACTTGCTGGTGGTATATTTGATGTAATATCTTACGGGTTTTTTGAAATAACAGCGTTTAATGACTATATGTGATTCAGCCAAATTTAACGGCTTAAACCGTAGTCTTTGGACAAAATGATGGCTGTACAAAAATAGTGATTTTGAGAAAACTACTGGTTTGTTTTGGCTGAAACTTGTTTTATAAGCTGAATATAGATGAAACTTCACATAGAGAGCAAAAAAGCTGAAAAAAAATCATATTCCCTTATAGGCATACAGATACTAAATAGCCTGAGCACCTTTGAAAAAATGGTAGTCGCATAATGGCGGATTCAAATAGTTCTCAGTTTTTTTTTTTTGCTGTAAGAAGGATTTTTCCTTGAAATCATTGCTATATATTGGTTGAAATCATATTGCATGCCTATACTTGATATACTGGTAGCATTTGCATGTTGAAAAAAGACTCCAAACTGACTTAACATGTGAAATTTATTCATACACCCCTACCCTAAATTGTGATTGTCATTTCAGTGTAAAAATTACGGTGTGTCCGTTTGACCAGAAATATTTTTCTTGCATCAAACATGACCCCTACTTTTCTTTGGATATTTTTACAGTATAAATGTTATTGTACAAGAAAATGTAAGTTAAAGAAATTTAAAATGGGTCTAGGTGTGTATTGCAGCATTGTGAAAACTTGTCATTTTATATAGAATATATAGTGGTGGCTATTTAGTGTGTTATAACCTAAATACACTGCTGTAAGAAATAGTTTTAAAAAGAAAGCTGTTCGACAGATTTTATTTTTATTATTATTTCTTGAAATCGGTATGCCAATCTGCACCTACAACCAGTGAAAGAATCTTATGATCTTCTTGCTATTGTATTTGATAATTGTATCATATGCCATGTAACCTTGTATAATGACATCTACCTGTACATAACGCACTAGTGACGGGAAGTTTTTTATTGTTTTACAAATAAAACTATCAGTCATAAAATATATTGGAATGTCAGCAAATGTTCCAAAATTTGTACCAAAATTGCGTATTTTAATATACTGCGACTCAATGAAGACCTGGAGTGCCTGTGTAAACGACAGACTCCGGTATATACCGGATTCAAGCGATCTGAATGATGGTGTCGGCCCGGTACAATTTCTCCTTTGCTGTATAGTAAAACAAGCACTTTTGGACATGGATTGTGAATTTCACAACAAAATTGCAGCATTGACAGCTCTGTATTTCTGAAGAGTAATACTATCCCAGTCAATATATCACAGAAAAACACCACCATCAACGATGAACATTTTTGCTACACATCAAAGTATCTAGTCCATGTTTAAATTTCCCACTGACATCTGTCATGGCCACCAGCCTGGTGTAGTTTTTTAATCCTTCCGCACAGAAATGTAATCCTAAAAGACACACATAAAACAACTGTTAAAGACATCAGAAATAACAAAAAATGTACACAGTGTCAATAAATACATTTGGAATATAACATGTCAAAGTAGGGATAGCGTTAAATTGGGAACTTCAAAATTTCAAAGAACTACTTTCTAGGATACAACGACCCGGAAGTATTTCTATACCGGTTCGACACCTAAATCTTATCAAATTTTTAATTTAGCCATATTTTTCCCATAAAATCTTGTAACTTAGGGTTTTGCGAGAAAAGTTACACAAGACATTGTCATCGCAAAGAAAATTTTGTACCGCAGAAACATTTCAAACATTAGACCTACTTTGCGGAGAAATTGGCTCGGAAACCGGAATTTTGAAGAAAAAAGGCACATTACAAAATTTTCCTTCCTTCTGAAAATTTCAATCAGATTTTCATGAAATCAACTGTGATTATACAGTGATATCACTAGTTAATGCTTATAGTATGTTTTATGTAACTTTAAGCTTATTTATTTTGAAAAATGATGTATCAAAATGAGTATTTACTTTAAAAATATGCAATTTTTAGTAAAAAATGCATAATTTACCCACTACAATTGCAGAAAAATGAAACTTTTATTGATTGAAAGACCAGAACCCACAAGCAAAGACCAATATGTGATTATATTTATGACAATTACTGAAAGTAAAACAGATCAATACATCACAGCCTATCTTAAAATGAATTATTTCTTCGACTAAGCCGGGCAATGGCTGAAACGTCAAATGCAAAGCCGATCCGCACCATCTTGGAAGCAGGCAAGTGCGGAAGGTCAAAAACTCAGGACAACTGGAGCCAGACACAGCTCAGGGTACCCCTGAAACTGTCAAGCAGTTACTGACAAGGCTACAGTTCTGACTAAAGACATTAGGACCAGAGGGAAATGCACCGGTGGAACATGTAAATCGCTTACCGAAAACTAGCCGTCATTCTGCGGTGTTACACTGGGAATCACAGCTTCTGCCCGCTCGACTTAATAGGTTGGTCTGGTTTATGGGTAGCTGCTGACTGGTTACAAGTACGATTCTAAATTCCTACTGACATATGGAATTCATCCCCTGCAAATGACAAAAGAAAGATTGTGAACCGGTGTCGGCCTTTCTTGAGAAACAACTGAGCGTGTGTGTATAGTTCTAAGTGATCAGGAAAAAAGTGACATAATATTCACAGACTGGTACCATCTATCATTTCTTTATCATTCTGATATCAACTGGTTCAGGAACTTTACAGGAAGTCTGTCATTAAAACACGGCAACTGAATAATTTTCTACATATATATGTTAGCTGAAATAGTGAAAAGAATAATTAAAATAAGTATTACCAGACAACCTCTTTCAGCACAGAGAACAAAGTATCTGAAATGCACATTTAAAAGAACTGAAACACATAAATGCTATGAAAAAACAACATACAGAAAAACATGAATGAAAGTCCCAACAGGAAAAATCCTATCAAAAGAATGAAGTGGAATGAATCGAGCAAAACTGAAATACAAATACCGTCAAGTTGTGTTTCCAGTCGGTACCAGGACAAATACATATTAAGGAAACTGCACGAGGCCGACCCAGGAAATCAGCCCGGTTAAATATTTTCTTAGTAACACAGACCTGCGTTGTAAACCTGAAAAGCAAATCAGAATAAAAGCATCCTATTCAAGGCAGAATGTATCTGACGACGGCCTGATGCGGGTTGAAGCTGAAAGCTCGGAATATGTTCTAAACTGAAAAAACAAATGAATAAATAAAATAATACACAAACAACAACAACAACAACAACTATTTTATCACACTGATGCAACCTCCATGTAATTCCCTGTGTAATACAACCAATGTCCTGAGTGTAAAGAAAACTTGTTATACATTAGTAATGCCGACAAATGCACTCGGCACACCGGTAAGCAATGTCCTTCAATGCCAAAATGCCGGTAGCACATTGGATTTGATTGAAATGAGAAAAATAATTATTTCGTGTAATATTAGTTATGCGTCTCATACGCAAGGGAACGAACATTCACGCAATTTCTTTATATATATATGAGACGACTGCTGACTGGCTTTAACATCAGTGTAATAACACTGTGACCGGTTCGAGATCCAGGCCCGATAGGCAATCAGTCTCTCCGACTGTTACGAAACCGACTATAGCCTCATTTATAAACCCATCCGGTCCAAAATGTACAGCTTCCATACATACGACACTGTTCATCCACGGTCTACTGCGGCACTATGTAACATGTTCACATATATATACTCATAAATTCTTCGGAAAAGAGACGCTATGCGAAATAGAAATTTTTTTAAAAAATTTAAGAAATTTAAATTTATATATTTTTCTTAAAATTAATGTGTCTTCTTTTTATATAGCCTTTTTAAAGCTTCCTGCTTGTTCAGTGTCTTTGCACTATAGTAGAAGACTGACAAATTAAGAGGAGACAACTATTACTCAAATTTCAAAGAAAATTCAACTACTGAATTTTTGAAATTTAAATAAAATTAAAATTTCACAAACCTTGGAAATATCCTTTAAGCCACTGATTTGTTTTGTTATCAGCTACTAGTGTGTGAAGTTTCATGACTGTAAACCCTATGGTTGCTGAGATATTACACTTTCTGAATTTGCCATATAGGTGTCTGCCCGGTACAATTTCTCCTTCTTTGCTGTATAGTAAAACAAGCACTTTTGGACATGGATTGTGAATTTCAGAACAAAATTGCAGCATTGACAGCTCTGTATTTCTAAAGAGTAATACTATCCCAGTCAATATATCACAGAAAAACACCACCATCAACGATGAACTTTTTTGCTACACATCAAAGTAATTTCATGATAAGGGCGTTTTTTTAGTCTGACATGAATATTTTCACAAATACTTTCTACACTGAAAAGCAAATGCATGTCTTGTAAATCTCAAATTATCGGTGTTGAATTCCGTAAGACGCATATCAGCACTGAAATCGAAAGTATTCGAAAAACATTGTTTGCGTACTTTCATTTTAATGCATCAATAATAATACGTCTGGCAATTTTATGCAAAAATAGAATAAAAAGCACAGTTGTTTGCAACCAAATGTGACAGAGTTAACGACACTTTACTGAGAGATTTTATTCATGATTGTACAGGTATGAGAAATGCTTTAAAATTATATCTGCACAGCATTCTGAACCTGTTCAACATCCCACACGCTTTGTCTGGTTGAAAGCATTTTCTAAAAATTTCTTTAAAAGGGGGGGGGGGGTCCCAGTTAGGTGTCTGCGCAAAATCTTTTTTGATTTTATTTATATTTTGTGGTAATATACCCACATGTATAAAGTTTCATTAACAAGTGTTACTGTTACCAGTTTTGACTTACTTTTATAGATATTCACATTTAAAGTGGGTGGGGTAATCTGACATGTGACCAGCCAGGAACACAATTTCTGTTATTTTTTCAAAAATGGTTCTACCTTTTTACCTGAAACTTTTATGATAAAATAACTATACAATGGACATTCACACAACATGTTGCATTTTAAATTGTACTGAATACTTTTTTCAGCATAGAGCCACAAATTGGTCTAATCAAATTTACTGATTTTCAATTGACGAACTTTACCAAAAAGCTAAAACATTTTTCATTAGTTGAGATATTAAGGTGTTATTTACAGCAGATATTGCAAACTAAATAAACATTAAAATGACAGTATATCAGTACACTCTGATTAATATTGGAAGAGTGGTACACTCTCAAACTGGGAAAAAGTGGGTGGGGTAAATAAATATTCGAAGCAACACTAAAAAAATTGTGCAGTTGTTACAAAATGGCCTCATATTGTCTATTACTATCTTAATTGTGCCCATATGAGTGGTTGGGGCATATAGATTTGCTCTTGTCCGTGCGTCCGTCTGTCAATTCGTCCGTGTGTCCGTCCGAAGTTCGTGACGCGCTTAGATCAAAAAGTATTTAATATAAATTGATGAAACCTTGCAAGAGTCTTTATCATGATATGAACTTGCATACACCTTCTATTTTTCGTCTGGCTCCGCCCCCTAATTTTAGAGTTAATGCCCCTGAAATAGTAAAAAATGCACATTTTCACCTTGTGACACGCCTGGCTCAAAAAGTATTTGATATAAATTGATGAAATCTTGCATGAGTCTTTATAATGATATGAACTTGCACACCTCCTATTTTTCGTCTGGCTCCGCTCTCTATTTCTAGAGTTATGGCCCCTGAAATAGTAAAAATTGTACATTTTCACCTTGTGACACGCCAAGCTCAAAAAGTATTTGATATAGATTCATGAAACCTTGCATTAGTCTTAATCATGATATGAACTTGCGCATCTCCTATTTTTAATCTGGGTCAGCGCCCTATTTCTAGAGTTATGGCCCCTGAAATAGTCAAAAATGCACATTTTCACCTTGTGACATGCCTAGCTAAAAAAGTATTTGATATGAATTGATGAGTGTTTATCATGATATGAACTTGCGCATCTACTATTTTTTGTCTGGGTTTGCCCCTATTTTCAGAGTTATGGCCCCTGAAATAGTAACAAAATGTACATTTTTACCTAATTATGTGCCTTACTCAGAAGTATTCTCGGTGCCTTACTCAGAAGTATTTTAATGTAAATTCATGAAACCTTGCTTGAGTCTTTATCATAATGTAACCTTTGCACACATGGCACTTCTTGAAAATTTTAGCATTTATTACAGTGTTATGACCCTTGAAATAGCTAAAATAATGGATTTTTTGTTTGTGATGCTCATAGCTCAAAAAGTATATGGTATAGAATAATGAATCCTTTCCATAGTATTTTTTGAGGCTATACCCCATTAAGACTGCAAACATTTGAATTATTTCCACTTATTTGTGACAAATGTACCATGCGGGGGGAGGGGGACACCCTGTGTCCTACAGACACATTATAGTTTTATTAAATACAGACTTGGTTGATAAATTTTAACAAAATTTGTTCACTTTAGTAAGACTTTATACATGTGTGCCATGGAAAAATCAATGCAGAAAATTTAATGTTAATTTGAACAATAGTTTTCCTCAAAATATACTGTCTCAGGCAAAACCTTCTGTTAAATACTTTGAGCTTTCAGGGTTAATTTGGTTTGTCTACATGTCATGTTCAAGGTCCATGCTTTTTCCATGACACACATGTATAAAATGCGATTTTATTTGTTAAAATTTATCAATCAATGCTGTATTTAATAAAATTAAGATAGTAATAGACAATCTGAGGCCATTTCTTTAACAACTGCACAATTTTTATAGTGTTGCTTCGAATATTTATTTACCCCACCCACTTTTTTCCCAGTTTGAGAGTGTACCACTCTTCCGATATTAATCAGAGTGTACTGATATACTGTCATTTTAATGTTTATTTAGTTTGCAATATCTGCTGTAAATAACACCTTAATATCTCAACTAATGAAAAATGTTTTAGCTTTTTGGTAAAGTTCGTCAATTGAAAATCAGTAAATTTGATTAGACCAATTTGTGGCTCTATGCTGAAAAAAGTATTCAGTACAATTTAAAATGCAACATGTTGTGTGAATGTCCATTGTATAGTTATTTTATCATAAAAGTTTCAGGTAAAAAGGTAGAACCATTTTTGAAAAAATAACAGAAATTGTGTTCCTGGCTGGTCACATGTCAGATTACCCCACCCACTTTAAATGTGAATATCTATAAAAGTAAGTCAAAACTGGTAACAGTAACACTTGTTAATGAAACTTTATACATGTGGGTATATTACCACAAAATATAAATAAAATCAAAAAAGATTTTGCGCAGACACCTAACTGGGACCCCCCCCCTTTACGAAAACTGAAAAAAACATACAAAATGAATGGTTAATTATGTTTTGCTTTTGACTGACAAGCAGCTGAAGCTATAGGAGGGTCATAAATAAAAATCATGATTTCTACACAGGGACACCCGCGTTCGAATCTACAAATCGCCCTATCGCTAGAGCAGCAGCTGTATTAAAAGCATAACTTCTAATCTTCTCATTTTAAGCATGCACATGCGCACCGGAAGGCGATGGTGCGACAATAATAACGCGACAGTACGATGGCGATAACGCGTCAGTGCGATGGTGATAACGCGATATTGCGATAAAGATATTGCGAAATCACGATGGTACGATAATGAAAACGCTATAATACGATAGTACGATAGTGAAAACGCGACAGTACATTGTATCGCATTATCATCATCGTACTATCGTATTATCGCGTTTTCATTATTTTAGTATCGCGTTGTTATCATCGTCTTGTCGCGTTTTCGTTATCGTAGTTTCGTGATGTCGCGTTTTCTTCATCGTACTATCTAGTATCGCGCAGGCTGGTCTGGATCCATGCTGGTCGATTTTTTACTAGATATATGAATTAGAATAATAACGTATTAAGGTTTAGCAGTATATTACAAAACAACAGATTTTTTAGTAAATGAACTACAACTTAAATCAGTCCAACTGTTTTACCGTTTTACTAAAAATGAATTGTCCCCCTTTTATATAAGAATGCCATTTGTAAAGAAATAAATGTGAACAATCGTCAATACAGTACACTCGCAAGATGTTGCAAATGCATCAAGACGAAGATATGTAACAGCTTTTTAAAAATGGTGAGTTTTCAGTCAAACCAAGCCTGCAACATTTTCATTTTTGTCTTGTTGAGCGACCTGTGAAGTTTTCACTTTTCTCTATTTTAAAGGCACTTAACTGTGTTTTTTAAAGGCGCTTGTGGCCCCTTCATGCAGCCCCTTTCCGGAATCATGGAGGTAATGGATGGATCCGTGCTGTCAATGAAACTAATTGTTATCTATGATATTGACCAATAAGATAACGCGGATTATTCAGTGCACTTACCTTGTTGCTAACCAGCCATTGCTTCCCACAAGCTTTCACTTAGAAACCGTTACTGACTTATTCTTTAAAGTTTGATACATTTGTTTTTTTTTTTCGAAGGAAGTGGTGTTGAGGTGTGCGTTAGGAATATGTAATGCCGACGAGCGGTAACCGGAAAGGCTAGGAGGGTGGAGATTTATTTTTTCCGTAAACCAAACGCCGATTTAGAAAAATGTAAGCATTGAACGTTAAACGGATCAATAAGCAATCTGCTCAAATGTAATTCTAATAAACTTTATATTGAAACTGCCGTGTGTGTCACTAATGTGCATGGTATAATATGATAGCATTCGTAATACATCATGAATCGTCTCTCTCTCTCTTTACTCATTTGTCTGTGATCGGAATTTTAATATAAATTTGCTCACTTTATTTTAATTCAGGCCGATCGCAGAATTATTCAGTTCAAGACATTAAATATATAAGTCATAAATGTATATCTTATTTCATATAAAAGTAACAGCTAACCTTCTTCAGCAATATATTCTCGCAATTAAAAGTATGATCTATATTTTCGCATTTGACTGTATGTTCATTATACTACATAAAAATGTTGAATTAAGCGACAAATCTTCTTACACAGAAAATATTAAACATAGAGCTCACATTGAACGAGTCATTAATAAAGTCTAAACATATACATGTAAATTAATTTTATATACAATACCAAAACCATTATTTAAACATATACATAAGATCTGGACAGTGCACGGCACATTAACTTTATTTCAAGGACAAAACGTAAGCTTTTATTAATCAGACATCAACAGTAAATCAGGAACATAAAGATAAACACTGGGAGTGAATTTTAATGCTTTCTCATTATTTATTATGTTATGTTATGTCTTTCATATTTGTAGACAGCAAGTATATTAGTATCCCCTGTTCCGACACCATATTCTGTTTTATTCAAGTACGACAATTGATAAGTTTAAATTGATTTTCCTTTTAAATGTAATTTGAAAAAAAAATATACGCACATGTCGATGCGGTTTAGAATGTCGCTGATTTTTTTGTTTGATATGTTTATTTTACCTTACGACTATCGTAAACTATAGCTACTATTAAAAGCTTGTGGGAAACAGCAACAGTAACTAAGGAGCGGAGTTTATTGGTCGGTTTACGGATCCATCCAATGGAGTGCGGACGAGATAATTGGGCTAATTATTTATTATACTACATGTTGTTTCTTGATCAACACCCGTTAACGGGTGTTGATGAGCTCCTTTCAGAATCCTACAAGAGGTATCACCACAGACACCTAATTACCACTATTTCACATGTAATTATTAATGTAATCTTTTGAACACACTGTGTGGAACCGCCGTTTTATCATTAATCAGCAGATGCATCAAAATTTTATCCCAGGTTAACGGGTGTTGATGAGCTCCTTTCAGAATCCTACGAAAGGTATCACCACAGACACCTAATTATCACTATTTCACATGTAATTATTAATGTAATCTTTTGAACACACTGTGTGGAACCGCCGTTTTATCATTAATCAGCAGATGCATCAAAATTTCAGCAAAACGGAAGTTGTGTGTGATATATGCACAAGTGTCATATTTTGAAACTTAGCTCAGATCTCCACAAATAATGCGGAATTCCGCAGGACTATTTCCGCAAGTCAGGCGTAAAAAAGCGGAGTATTGAGCCGCGGAAATCCGCAACAAATGCGGAAAAAATGCGGAAATTGGAAATCGGGTATCGGAAAAAGTTCCGCGATCAATGCGGAGTATTGAGCCGAGGAAATCCACAACAATTAACCGGAATGCGCAGAATCTGCGGAATGCGATTGCGGAGTATTATCGCATTTTATGAGTAAATTTCCCAGTTTCTTTGCCTCGATTTTCCAGGGAAGAAAATTGAAATGAACAAAAGGTATATAATAACGGGCAGATTGGGTGATCACTATAATATGAATTACAACTCTTATGACGCGTGATTCATATTATTCAATAACACTCCATTCCAGATGCAATATATTCCTTTGTTTAAGTGAAGATCAGAATCGGAAAAGTTACGCAATTAATGCAGAGTATTGAACCACCGAACGCAGAAAAACATGCGGAAATTGGGAGAAAATCAGTTATCAGAAAAGTTCTGCAATCAATGCGAAATGCTGAGTATTGAGCCGAGGAAATCTGCAGCAATTAATCAGAATGTGAAGAAGCTGCGGAAAATTAAGAGACTTTTCATTTCTAAATACGAAAAGCTTTAATTAAAATGAAAGTTTGATGACGGACATGGGGTGGTCGCAATAGCTTGCCAAAAACATTTCGCTCTAATGTGAGCTTATATCATATTCAAAATCATTAAAATTATGTTTTTTATTTAATTTTAATTAAATATATTTTCACACACAAACTCATACAGTGAAGCATATTCAAATGCCTGAAATTTAATTAATTAAAACATTAAATGAATTAAAAATAGGCACAATTATGCAAGTGGACATTAATCTAATGATAAATACAGTAGTCTAAATTTAATTTATCTGAAACACAAGATTATTCTAAGCAAAAGTTCCAGCTGTATACACTATCAAACTCGGCAAATGCATTCATGCTGCTTTGTAGAACAAAATTCACATCCTTTTAATGTCAGAACAATGTGAATGTCATGTTGTGAATTATTCGTAAAAATGGCTGAATAACTGTTAACGTAATTAATAGATGATCGACAAATTGAACTAATTTAAAAGTACTAAAAGGGTCAAGTTATCCCCTTCCTAAATTTCAGTTTGTTTAGTTCTGCCCATTGTTTTCTCGTTTCGGACAAACCCTTTACTTTATCTGGGGACCAAACGCCGCTATTCATGTAATTACACGCCTCAACATGTGTATCATTGAATGTTCCATGTTCACCGCCGCTTGAATACAGAACAGAACATATAGTTTATTAAGACTTAAGCCTAACAGCCCTTCGTCATACATAATACAATTTTACAAACATGCAAACACAAAGAAATGGTAATACATGTCAATACAGTCAAAACTTGTCAAAACGTGTGAGAGTGTTCATTTACATCGCCCAATAAATGTATAACAATCGTGGCAAATGTACATCAACTTTAAACTACAGTCGGTACCTTGACATTATAGATAAAAATATCAACAACAAACTTTAATTTATGTTTACCTGGTTTCTAACCTCAAATGCTTGGATACAAAATTTAGCTAGTTTTATTAATACTGATTTCCTATCCGAGTTTATAAGAGATATAAATTTAAAAACGCTCGGGTGTCTTACATAATATCTTGGAATAAACTGCTGTCTAAGATTACTGTAATATGGACATTTTAAAACAAAGTGAAATTCGTCCTCTAAATCATTCAAATCACACATGGTATATTTTCTTTGACTTCTATCTACTTGTCTATGTCTTCCCGTTTCAATAGCAAGATTGTGTGAACTTAATCTTAACTTTGCAATTACATTTCTGTATTTTGTATTGTCTAAAATTTCTAAGTATTCAGATTTTACATATGACAACTTAATTTCTCTGTATATGTATAACGATGTACACGTGTTCATATTTGTACGCCAGTTCTGAATATAAATATCTCTCAGTCTTAGCCTAAATTCTGGTATAAACATATTTATATTTACAGGTTCCGGAAATAACCAGATTTCTTCAAAACCCGAGTCTTGCAACAATTTTCGCACTTTGGATGTCCAGTTACTGACATTTTGATTGTGTTCTATACTATATCTTTGATTCTTTACTATATGATAGAGAATGCAATTTTCACTTTTAGATGTATTCAGCTTTAACCAAAACTTAATAATACGAACATGCCTTTCAATATATAAAGGAAATCTACCACATTCAGCATACAAGGATAAAGTGTTAGTAGTCATTTTCACATTTAGTAACCATTTACAAAATTTCTTATGTACACGTTCTATATTTTCTGCCTTAAGGAAACCCCATACTTCACAATTATAGTTCAAAATTGACAATACATATGAATCAAACAAGTTAAACATTATGTGAATCGGTGTATGTAAATTCTTTGTAACGCTAAATAACATGTTCATAGCTCTGAGACCTTTTCCACTGAGCGTATTAGTTGCTTGCACAAACGATCCCCCCGCTTGAAAAAACAATTCCAAAATAATTAAAGTTTTGTACAATTTCTATTTCGTTTCCAGCATATGACCATTTATATTGCCTATTTAGTGCCCCACCCTTACGAAAAACTACTATTTTGGTTTTTTGAACATTAACCGTTAACTTCCATTTATTACAATACTGCTCTAAGCTATTCAGCGAGTTCTGTAATCCTTCCATAGTTTCGGATAACAATACCGCATCATCTGCAAATAATATAAAAAAAATGATATCTGCTCAACTGTTAAACCTGCGTTTATATTTTGTTGTAAGTGCATTTCAATATCATTTAAGAATAACGAGAACATAATTGGTGAAGTAATTTCCCCTTGAAATAATCCGATTTCACATTTGAAAAAATCAGACAAAGTATTCATGTGCCTAACACATAATTTTACTTCATTGTACATAGACCTAAGAAGTGAAAACATTTTTCCGTCTATTCCTAGTTTAATTAATTTAAACCATAAACAATTTCTGTCAATTAAATCGTAAGCTTTCTGGTAATCCACAAAGCAGCAGAACAAATTATTTTTATTCTTGAACTGATTCTCAATCAAAGAATGCAAAATAAAGACAGCATCCACAGTTCCATATCTATTTTTGAATGCATAGTTTTGTATAGCGAAATGAACTTTGACCTTGAAATTGATCTTGTGACCTACCTTCACATTTCTCAAGCTACAGCTTTCAAATTTGGACCACATGCATGGACCACATGCACGGTGATATATACTGAAATGAAATTCGACCTTGATTTTGACCTTCAGCTAGTCTTGAAATTTGGAACAATCAAAAATGGCTCAATGGTGGGCGCCAAGATCACTCTGTGATCTCTTGTTAAATATTAATACATTTATTTTTTAATGAAGTTTCATGTAAATCAAATATATATTTATAGGCATTTGTTTAAAAAAGACAGATTTTATTAGCTCCCTAGTCCTGTCACATAGTGATAGGGTGAGTTTTTGTGATAGCCCTTCGTCTGTCCGCCCGTCCACAATTTCCTTGTGAACACGATAGAGACCATATACTGTATTTGCTTTTTATCAAATTTACACACAACTTGAATGAGCATAATATCTTGATTCCTTTTGAAACCTGGCCAGATCCCACTATGGGTTGCAGAGTAATGGACCCCTTAAAGGGCCAAAATTTGCAATTTTTGGCTTGTGAACATTATAGAGACCACATTAATTTTTACAATCAACTAGAATCAAACTTGCACATAACTTGTATTGGCATAATATCGCGGTTCCTTTTGAAAACTGGCTAGATCCCATTATGGGTTGCAGAGTAATGGCCCCTTAAAGGGCCAAAATTTGCAATTTTAGGCTTGTGAACATTTTAGAGACCACATTTTACAATCAACTAGAAACAAACTTGCACACAACTTGTATTGGCTTCTGTCTCTGTACCTTTCGAAAACAGATCCCATCATGGGTTGCAGAGTTATGGCTCCTTTTAGGACCAGAATTTGCTATTTTTGGCTTGTGAACATGTTAGAGACAAAATTGTGCTATTGACTATAAACAAACTTGCACACAACTTGTATTGGCATACTATCTCTGTTCCTTTCGAAAACTGGCCAGATCCCATCATGGGTTGCAGAGTTATGGCGCCTTCAAGGTCCAAAATTTGCTATTTTTGTTTTTGCAGCCATATAGAGACTTCATTTATAGTTTGATTTGATACAAACTTGCAAAGTATCTTCAACAACAATAAATCTTGGATTCCATGATGAATCTGTCAGATCCAAATATAGGTTCTGGAGTTATGGCCCCTGATTGACCCCTAAAAGCGTCAAAATTTGGTAATTTTTATCTTGAGAACATGATAGAAGTGACATTTTATATTTGATTTTAACCACAATTACACACAATTTAAGTCACAATAAGATCTAAGTTCCTTTTGAAAACTGGCTAGATTTCATCATGGGTTCTAGAGTTACTGCCCCTGGAAGTGGCGAAATTTTCTATTTTTGTCCTTTCAGCCATATAGAGATTTCATTTATGCTTTGATTTGATACAAACTTGCACAGAATGATTATCTTGATGATCTCTATGCCTGGATCTAAACTGGGTCATGTCTGGTAAAAAACTAGGTCATCAGGTCAAATCAATGGAAAAGCTTGTAAACAACCTAGAAGCCACATTTATGACCTTATCTTCATGAAACTTGGTCAGAATGTTTATCTTGATGATTTCTAGGCCAGGTTCGAAACTGCGTCATATGAGGTCAAAACTAGGTCACCCATTCAAATCAAAAGAAAAGCTTGTTAACACTCTTGTCCATTTGATGTGCATGAAACTTGGTCAGAATGTTTGTCTGCATGAACTATCATATGAATTTTTATCTGGGTCATGTATGGTCAAAAATTAGGTCACCAGGTCAAATCAAAGAATAAGCTTGTTTACACCCTAGTGGGCACATTTTTTGATTCTGTCTTCATAAAATTTGGTCAAATGTTTGTTATCATGAATTCTTGGACAGTTATAAATCTGGGTCATGTGGGGTCAAAACTAGGTCACTAGGTCAAATCATAGGAAAAGCTTGTCTAGAGGCCACATTTTTTCTCTCATCTTCCCACAACCTTGTCAGAATGTTTGTTTTCATAAAATTTAGACAAATTCGAATCTGGGTCATGTGGGTTGAAAAAATAGGTAACTAGGTCAAATGAAGGAAAATGCTTGTTTACACGCAAGAGGCCACATTGTTTGGTCCAACCTTTATGAAAATTGGTCAGAATATTTGTCTTCATGAAATCACTAGGTAAAATATATATACACTTTTATGGTATGTTACACAGGTGAGCGACCTAGGGCCATCTCGGCCCTCTAGTCCGTAATATTTTTTGTGTTCATTTTAATGTATATCTAAATTGGGAATGCACATTTCACAGTCTGTACTAGTTTGTTGTTTTTCAATAAATGATGTCTAAAACACAGTTGCCTTGTTTTATTGTTTTTATGGCCACATTTGGCATGTTTACCTTCTGAAAGAATTGCAAAAACAGGACAGTTCTCTTCAGTGAACTTTGGCATGTTTTCCTTGTCAGAGATTGGTAAGAGGACGTTGTTGACTTGTTGATGGGAGACTAGACGACTTCAGTCTCATTTATTTATTTTGCCCCCCTTTGAAGAAGGATGGGTATATTGTTTTGCAGATGTCGGTCGGTCTGCCGGTATGTAGACCAAGCCGTTTCCGGAAGATAACTCAGGAACGCTTGGGCCTATGAGCATAAAACTAGATAGGGAGGTTAGTCATGACCACCAGATGACCTCTATTGATTTTGAGGTCAGTAGATCAAAAGTTAAGGTCACAGTGACCCAGGAAAGTGAAACGGTTTCCGGATGATAACTCAAAAATGCTTGGGCCTGGGATCATGTAACTTGATTGGCAGGTTGGTCTTGAATAGCAAATGACCCCTATCGATTTTGAGGTCAATAGATCAAAGGTCAAGGTCACAGTGACCCAGAACAGTGAAACGGTTTCCGGATGATAACTCAGAATGCTTGGGTCTAGGATAATGAAAGTTGATAGGGAGGCTGGTCATATCCAGAGATGACCCCTATTGATTTTTAGGTCAGTAGGTCAAAGGTCAAGGTTTCAGTAACCCAAAGCAGTTAAACCGTTTCCGGATGGTATCTTAAGAACACTTGGGCATAGAATCACGAGTTTTGAGATTAATAGGTAAAAGGTCAAGGCCACATTGATCCAGAACAGTAGAACTTTCTTGTACAGTCACCATATAATTTCTGTTCCTGGTGCAATTACTGAATGCATCAAGGGGTGGGGTGGAGTGGGGGCGGCATTTCGTGTTGAACGAGCTCTTGTTTGTGTTGGGTTTAACGTCGCACAGACACAATTATAGGCCATATAGCGACTTTCCAACGTTGATAGTGGAGGACGACCCCAGGTGCCGCTCTGTGCATCATTTCAGCACGAACGGGCACCTGGGTAGAACCACTGACATCCCGTTAGCCAGCTGGATAGCTTCCTCACATGAAGAATTAAACGTTCCACATAGAACGCGTATTCTAGGTGTCTTGGGGTGAACGCACATCGATGAGGGGCATGTGATTTGAAGTCGGCAACCTTAAACACCCGGCCACGGAGCCCCCTAGACTTTAGTCTCAGTTGCCTAGGCGTTTCTTCTCTAAAAGGAACAAATAAAATTTCTTATACAAGAAAACAGAACACACTGTCAACATTCACAACAAAAATGTTTTTGTTGCTCCGTAAGGGTGACATACTTTTGGCTATGAATGATAACAAATAAAATAATTTTGACCAAACTACACAAATGATATATCATGTGAAGGGGTATGGAGCCCTGCATTCCATAATATACTGTTACCTCAAACGCCCACCCGCATACCTTTATAGGCAGATTGTTAACAGATTGTGGGATAGTGAATTCAATCCACGGGTGGGGCGTATGTTCTCCACGACGATTTGATAGATTTGTGTCTGAGATCATTTGTCTTTCACCACTTATTCATATGGAAAAGTTGGCGGTTACTTGCGGAGGTCTGCAGTTTTATACTGGTATAGAATCCAAGAACTCTGAAAATAATTTTAAAAGGTCATTCCAGGTGAGTGTTAGGGTGCATTTGAACTTAAGTAGCAACATCTCTAGCAACAGATGAAAGCACTAAAACACCAATTTTAGATTTCTACATTCACCCTTCTATCATCCTATGAATTATGAAAGTCTTTGACCAAATGGTTGTCAAGTAATTGGTCGGAAACATTTTTCCATCTTCAAGCACTTGTGACCTTGACCTTTGATAGAGTGACCTCAAATCAATAGGGGTCATCTGCTCTGCGTATCCATTCATCCTATGAAGTTTCAACATTCTAGGTAAAGTGGTTCTCGAGTCATTGATCGTATACGGTTTTCCATATTCAGACCCCTCTGACCCTGACCTTTGATAAAATGACAAGAAAAACAATAGGGGTGATCTACTCTGTAAACCCTATCACCCTATGAATTTTGATTGTTCTAGGTCGAATGGTTATACGGTCATTGGTTGAACATGAAGTGTGAGGGCTTCAACAGACTGGACATGTTTCAAAGTTAATACACGAAGTTTGGCTTTGAAACCAGAAGCCATGTTAACTTCATATTTTGATTGTTTATCAAGTTGGACAGAAACATTTAACAGAATGTATGAATTAACGAAAATGATGATCTGGTTTTAAGAAGTCGTTTCGTTTGCACACCATACTGTGTTCGTTTCGCTTGCACACCATACTGTGTTCATTTCGTTTGCACCGTGCTGTATACCACAATTAAGGCATTTCATGTAAATACATAGGTAACATCAAAGGAATTAAAAAAAATGTCTGACTGAATAGTTATATTGAAATTTTCTATTATTTATCGCAGAGGGTATTAAAAACCGTTTGATATATCTTCAAAAACTTAGTTTGTAGCATTGTTCCTTTCCCAATTTTATTTAAATTATACGGAGGAGTTAGGGCTCCAATTTGGGGCCAGTAGAGATAAAAATAGAAATACCTTTAAGCAACTTTTCTCATTAACCACTTGTCAGCCCTTTTAGAGATCAGTATAGCGGCTAAAAATAGGAAAAAAAATAAAGAGCTCTAGGGATCTTCACCAAAGATGTAATTATACCACCCTGCTTGATTTCTAGGTCAAAACTTCCCGCCAACTGCCCTGCTATTTTATAATGTAGTATGCCTTTTCTGATCTTGTTTTTTTTTTTTTTTTTTTCATTCTTTTTTGTTTTCGAACTAGTAATTAGGGGGTAAACAAGTTATAGGATTTGCCTCCCTTACATTATAGGTCTTAAAAAGCACTAACAAGGTCTCAAGAATTATCCCCCTTATACAGTTGTAGCTTTTGCTGTTTTCGACATTTTAGCGTCGAACAATTCTACTTCAGTCATTACGCTTTTACGAAAATACTCAAACACATTTTGCAACAGTATAATTTTTGTAGCATCGTCAATGTATACAAAAGCAAAATGAAGATGAAGTCAAACAATATTACAACTAGCAGGTAGATTAAAAATATTCGCCTAATGTCAGCAAACAGATGATGGAGAAAAAAGACTTTCATTAAAAAGTTTAGAATGAAATAATAAGCCATAAATTGCTTTGATGTTAGAAACATGTCGTTTTATTACAAAAAAAAAAATAAAAAATAAAAGAGCGATCATGTATCACGTGTGAAATATTCATTGTATTTGATTTTGAAACAAAATTAATCAAAATTATGAAATAACAATACAAATTGTCGTTATTTTACTGGAGATAGGGGAAGCGCCACGGTAAATAATGGGAAATCTAAAACGGCAACCCCCAATGTTCTGTTAAGACACAGAAAGCGATTAGAACTTTGAACGCTTGTTCAAATCTACTTGAATACTGTCTGGCACTTTCTTTAATATAGGACTTTTACACGAATTTCTGGTGAAACTCGTCGTCAGTTTTACGCGTTTTGGGTTCATAGCGTGTACATATTCTATCTCTGTCGTCCGGCCGACTTCCAGCAAACACGAGTCCCATCCCCGCCTTCGCCTTCTAGAAGGGAGAGCGTTGGTCTATAGATCGCCGGGTCGCGAGTTCGATCCGCGGGCGGGGCGTATGTTCTCCGTGAAGATTTGATGAAAGACATTGTGTCTGAAATCATTCGTCCTCAACCTTTGGTAATTCATGTGGGAAAGTTGGTAGTTACTTGTGGAGAACAGGTTTGTATTGGTACAGAATCCAGGAACACCGGTTAGGTTAACTGCCCGTCGTTGCATGACTGAAATACTGTTGAAAAACGGCGTTAAACCCAAAACAAAACAAAACAAACAAAAAAAACAAAGTCACACGTTCTATCCCTGCTGTTCAGCTGTCACGCGTTTAGTCTCCATCCTAAAGCCGTCACACGTTCTATTCCGCCGTTCAACTGCCGTGCGTTCGATACCCGCCATTCAGCTGTCATGCATTTTATCCCCGCCATCCAGCTGACACACGTTCTATCCCCGCCGTTCAGTTACTATCATGCCTTCTATCCCCGCCTTCTAGCTGTCACGCTTTCTATCATCGCCTTCTATATAGCTCTCACGCGTTCTAGCCCCACCTTCTAGCTGTCACGCGTTCCATCTCCTCCACCAGGAGATACGAGTTCTATCCTGAAGTCCAGCTGTCACTCACACTACCTCCGCCGTCCAGCTGACACGCCTTCTATTCCCGATGTGCAACTGACACGCCTGCAGTTGACATGTTATATCCCGCCGTCCAACTGACACGCCTGCTGTCCCCGATGTGCAACTGGCACGCCTTCTATCCCCGATGTGCAACTGACACGCCTTCTACCCCCGATGTGCAACTTACACTCCCATCCCCGATGTGAAACGGACGCGCCTTTATCCCCGATGTGCAGCTGACACGCCTGCTATCCCTGCCGTCCAGCTGACATGTTGTATTCACGCCGTCTTAATGATACGTTCCAGCCACTGTCTACAGCGAGCCATTGCGGGTAATTGTAACCATACAGAACATTTCCAGCCAGCTAGAACAGAAAGAAAACTGCAGTGAGTAATTGCAAGCCCACTGAACCCTTATTATATGCAGCAGCGGCGGTTGTTTGTGCTGGTGAAATGGGAGATAATTAAATCTGAAATAAAATGCAGCAAACTTGTTTATTTCCCCTTCCCCAGCTGCTTGTTCAATATATGCATTGAAGTGTATCTCTTTTGCATGAGTATCACGGGTATCACGGGAAATCTCTGTTTCTTGTTACATGTGCTCTCAAAATGAATGAAAAGTAAAGGTAAGAATTTTATTCTTATTATGTTGATCTAAGATATTTCATATATATAATAATATACGACGCTTTTATATTTAGATTATATATGCTGAGCTCGACCGTCTCAAATGCCCGTCCCCCTACTTTAGTAGCAGCATTCTTGCTGAATCCCCGCCAGACACACACAGCTGTGTCTATGCCACGAGATCTTGCTGAATCCCCGTCAAACACACACAGCTGCGTCTATGCCACGAAATCTTGCTGAGGTTTTATCGCCCTTTCAGCAGGCCAAAGGCTTCTAGATTTGGACGCTGTTGGAGGGCATTCGTTCAACTTCAATCTAAACTCTGTCAGTTAGCTTAAGGAATCAATATTACTGAAACTGAAAGACGTACAAATTTATTCCAAAGATAGAAAATGATCTTTCTTTTGTCATTTTCAAAATCAAACGGGAGATAGCGTTTAGATCGGGAGAAGTCTTCAACTCGTTCAAGTGGTGTAGTTTTGTATCTATAAAACGATCACAAAAGACCAAGGCAGAAAACTACCTTGGACAGCCACTGGGTGGCCCTGGAGCGGCATATAAGATGATCTTGCAGTGTTAAAAATGTAATTATTTTTACCATGTATTGTGTTTTTTTTACAAAGTTTGTTACAAGGAAATTCAGACATAGGCCTACTCTACACGAACTTGCAACCAACTGAAGCCAACAGTGTGTACCTAGAGCAGCTGCATTTTGCGAAAATACCAAAAGGTGACTGGTTATGTTCGAACTGATTCATTTCACTATTTTGACCTATCTTGAATTTTTGTTTGTTTTTTTTTTTTTTACTCGATACCTGCCTCATGCAGGCCATGACAGCCAGAACAGACACACTTAATGACTTATTCGCCCATACTATACATGGAAAAACATGTACATTTTGTGTATATATATTCTTAATCTCTAATTTGAAAAGATTCTAGGGTAGGTTGGTATGTTAAAACCGCTGCATGCTTTGCGTAAATAGATGAATCAGCTTTATATTTAAACTATTTAAAGCGGCATGTCTCCAGATCGTTCGACAACAACAACAAAAAAGATACCTTTTTTGGATATTTTCAAATAAATGCTATATTTATTACGGCTTGAAACTTAATTACTGACAAACTTGATGTTATGGAAACACATGAGAATTTGCTGTTTTTAATACTTTTTACGATGAAAATCGAAAAACGTTTGTCATGCAGGTAAACTGTCTCGATTATAAATATCTATATTTCGAAGTTATTATTCACTACTTCAGCTATAATGCACGGGAAAGTGTCTTTATTGCCGCGGTGGTCCGGGGTTCGATTTCCGACGGAGTTATTTTTTTTTTTTCTTGATTTGGAATTTTTTAAAATCATATTCTAATGTTCATAATATGACCAAAACTTGAATTTGAAAGAAAGATTATTTTCTAGCCAAATCTTTAAGAGTCAAAATAAAATGCTTATATGCTTAACCGCGATGCGTTTTTTTTTTTTTTTTTTTTTTTTTTTTTTTTTTTTTGTCTTGACAGGCGGATTGACATTCATGGCTTTGCTTTAAAGAGCACCAATTTTTAACGCGGGAGGACATCCGGTCCCTTTCTATTTTGGGGCACGGAAATACCCGATGTTACTAACCGTTATTTTCCGTTGACGCACGAGCGATTGGAAGATGCCATTTATGAAAGAAAGGGTAGGGGGCAGATTTGAAATATGAAAAAAAGACTGAAATGAAACGTAAACATCGACAAGAAGTCAAAATAAGAAGGAAGAAATGCAACATTGTTAAGATTCGATCAATACAGTGATATGCAATTATTAAAAAATGACCTGCAAACTGCAAACAATTGTAAATAAACCCTTACTGCAACTACTGTCCATTATCCAATGAAATCGTCCGCTTGGTTTGACCTACTATATATATGGAAATTCAAAATTTGACCTTCAGAAATATAGCACTTGCCAAGTATTACACATTGACTAACAAAATTATCAAGATGGCTTGTCTTAGGCCAGAGTTTTTTTATCTTTTGTTTTACGGGAGATTTTTGAAAAATGAGCAGGGGGAGGAGGGAATAAAAATAAAAATAAAAAGCTTGAAAGTGAGCATCTCGGAAAAAAATAAAAATAAAATATAATTTTTTTAAGATTTTTTTTATTTTGATGAACTTTCGTTTCAAGTTTTGTTTACTTGCGTTTGTGTCCAATATTTAATATTGTGATGTATTGTTATGTTTTAAGACTATAAAAGCCATTTATACAGGATGAACATTGAATAAAATTTTCATGCATGCTTGTGAATAAACTGCTTCAGGCACTGTAACTCACACTGGCAAGTCTTTAAAATTCAGAAAGCTTGTTTTACTTAATTTAAGTGGAAGACAAAAATTATTTTATCTGTTACAGAACAGAACAGAACAGAAGTTTATTCAGTAATTTGTACATACAGTACCTCATTACTAGGGGTGACTATTGAGGCCAATTTTGACTATTGCAATACTATTGATATTGCTTAAAAACTATTGCGATACTATTCTATTGCAGGTTACTATTGCGATACTATTGCAATAGTTATCGGCCATCATATTTTATACAGTAAAGCTACCAACTGGCATTGTTACACAGTGTAAGAGACGAGACTGTTTATAATTGCTGTTAACACACATTGAGATGTTTGTATAACTGAAACGGACAGAAATAATTCTAACATTAAATATTTCTTGCCTTCCTTGGCTTTGGAACAATAAGTAAAACAATAACCTATGCAAGGTATACTCAAACGAATCGGCCATTTTGTTGTGAATGTCAACATGTTTAATAACCCAAAGCATTGAAAAAGACGAAAATTAACGGATCGGATTAAGGTGTACCAGCACTAAATGAAGGGCCCTACCGAACAGTTTGCTGTATAATACAAGTAGCCTTCTTTCTCCATGTCCATAGTACTTTTTTCTCATCTAAAATTAACAGGTCATTTAAATATATTTAATCAAAGTTTCTAAGAAACTAAATTTATTAATTATCTTCCAGACTTCTCAGTACTTTATGGTAGTTTAATTCCGTGAGGGTAATTATTGTAATGGAGACGTAAACATTTTCCGAGGCGCAAATGAAAGCTGGCTCTGTTTCTTGGTTTATAAATTATAAATTATTTCTGTATTTACCAAAATTTCAAAACTATCGAACCTATCGATTGTTGAAGGAACTATCGGCGATTGTTATTGGATCGTGACTTTTCTATCGATGCATGCTATCGGGACACTTAGTATCGCAATGCATCGATAGTTCGATGTATCGTTACACCCCTACTCATTACATGATATACATTGACATATAAGATATGATCATGTGGCAAAGTTGTTGAAAATTTAAACTTTAAATGGAGAACGGATCGTAACAAGCCGTAACGGGCAGGTCTTTTTACCCCAAGACACCCCAGAACCCCAAAACACAGCAACCACCATGACACCCAGCATCAAAATAATCACTTGTTTGATACTGTAATTGGGTAACTATATAACAATGATAACTCAAGGGGAACAACCCAGAACCACTTAACTGTAAATGAAGATGTGGCAGTTATTTCCCTTTCAATTGTTGCGACAAACCTAAAAATGTAAACTGGGACGTCCCGGGGCAAAAAGACCCGCGAATCGTAACGGTCTTAAAATAAAGTTTGATGATGTTGCGAAGGAACACAAAAAACGTTACAATAACAACATCAGTGGTTACTATTCAATATTGATATAGTTACAAAAAACTATCTGGAAGAATGAACTATGTATAATTCACTATGACAAAAAAAATAACTAGTTGTTAGTCCTGCTGGTATTAATGTTTCCATGCAGTTATAATTGACAATGCTTTTATGCAATGTGGGATGAGCACAGATAAAAATTTTTCGTATACAAAATATATGAAACAATCATAACAACACTACAAATAGAGCTGCTTTTAAGAAAAGGGAATGCCTCCCCCAACTGCCTAATCATCTAAATTGCAAGTTAAGCCTTTATATACATATCACTCACAACAATTCACGGGCCCAAACTCCGCTTTGGCTCATTATCGAACTTGTCAGAGGTCTTACAGTCAAACACTTTTGTACAAATTGGCGAAGATCGTGTTGTAAATGTTCAACTTGGAGTGCGGACAACAGCAAAGAGCTGATTTTTCGGTAATTCAAGGGCCGTAACTCCAACTTGGCCCTTTATGGTCAAACACATTTTGTTCAAGTTTGGTGAAAATCGGATAAGAAATGTTTGGCTTAAATTGCCGACAAGAGCAACAAGGCCGACTTTTCGGTAAATCAATGGCCGTTACTCCAAAGTAACTCCAATATGCCTGGACCGGTTTAGCTAATTATCGAAACATGGCCGAGGTTTATGGTCACACATATTTTTTCAAGTTTAGTGAAGAAACGATTGAGAAATGTTTGACTTAAAGTGCGGACAATCTTTGTGACAGACAGACACACCCCACAGACCGGAGTAAATCAATATGTCTCCCACACCACTGTGTGGTGGGAGACATAATGAACATGTTGCCCTTATTTATCTAAATAACATAGTATTCCTTTTATCGCTTGCCAATCTGATATATCTACATAACCCTAACTGAACAGATTTTTTAGTACACTGCAATAGTTCGACAAATTTATGCATATTTGGTCTTTCATAGTAGTACCTTTGTATACAATTTGCTACGATATTCATTATAAAAGTTACATTTCAAAAATAAAATGAAACTCGTCCTCAATATCGTGGACATTACAGAGTTGACAAGTTCTTTGATTTCTCTCCAATCTATCTCTACCATATCTTCCAGTTTCTATGCGCAAACTATGTGCAGATACCCTAATACGGGTTAAATATTGCCTAGTTTTTTTACAAACAATTTTTTCTAGATAACTTTCCATACCAAATACAGGTTTAATATACATATACAAAGTATTTAATACATTGTTGTTTGCAATATCAGAAAACCACTTTTGCTTAAAACAATCTATAGCCCTTTCTTTAAATGTTAGTAAAAACACATTTGACTGATAAGCAAGTGGGTTATTCCATATATCTGAAAAACCATATTCTTCAAGCAAACATTTTACTTTGGAAACCCAATTTTTAACACCTTTCTTACATTCATTTAAAGCATTGTCAACAGCCACAGTAAATTTCAGTGACAGCAAGTAGAGACTAAACACGTCTGGTATAAAGTGGCTTAATTAGTAGTGTAGTAGTTTTGGTGGTTTGGTTTGCTTGCATCTTCTGCTGTGTAACCTCTGCTTTTTATACATAATATTTACTTATTGTATCTTTCACCAATATCATATTTAATGAGCTAACTTTACAGTTTATGCCCGCTCATAATATACTGGATTTTATCAGCAAATAAGTATTTAAAACTTTGAATAACAGTCACAGTTTCAGAGGGCAAGAATTTTTTTTTTCAGTGATGAAAAACGAAAGATAATCTAGCAAAAAGTAATCTGAAATTTACCTCATTTAACTCTGTGATTTGCACCTTTTTATAATACACTTAGTGCAAGTACTGAAGTTGCTTCTGTAATTTGCACCTTTTTATACTACACTAAGTTCAAGTACTGAAGTTGCATCACTTTTGTCAAAATATTGTCTCCAATAAAAAGTATTCTTTAATATTCTTTATACATTATGAATTCTATCGAAGTTACAAAAGAAATGGACCATCTGTCTGAGATTTTGCCAACACTACCAGCTGCTTTATGCCAGCCAGTCCCAAGCCTGTGTAAAGTGTGAGGGGTCACCATTGAAATAAAAATGTAAAAACAATCTGCTGTTACAAACATTTATTTGTTCTGCAAACAACTAATGTTTTGAAAAAATTTAATGTCAAAGCACCTTTGATATTGTATTACCTTTCTATGGCAAATTTGTAATTTGAAATCTATTGAAAACAAAATGTGAGTAAGACAATTTTTAGACAATTTAATACTTTTAATATTGTCACTTTTATGAAAGGAGTTTTATGTACAATAGTATTATTTCCCGAAAAATATATATTTTGAAAAGTATCTAAAAAATTTGGACACAATCATCGTCCATTCACCCGTGTAGAAAGAGAGAAAAAAAAACGTTAAAGATTATCGGTAATTATTCAGTAAATTAAACAAGTAATGTTGACCTTGTTTTTCATGATCAATTTACATCCCCTCTAAGAGCTAAAGAAGTGTGTCAGTATCTTGACATCAGAAGCGGAGATCAAAGCGGTATTTTTGCTCGAGATTGTCACGGCATTACGTTATGTTTTCGCGCCATGTGACACATCACTGTCTGATCGTACCGCATCGGTTCTTAAAATTGCGGGAGAAATAGAAATCAATAAAAAATTTCTTCTTTAATTTGTTATCAAAGCGATTGTGCTATACCCCGTATAAAAGGTAAATGTCTCAACGATATTTTATTATAGTGGATATCCTCCCTCTGTGACCTATTTCCCTCAAGGAATTTACATTATTGTTTGACAGAAAAAACTTTTAAATTGTTGGTCAAAAAAATACATGTACAAAGATTCATTTAAAACTTATTAAAAAACCGCAGTGACATCACATTGCTTTACTTTAAAATCGCATTTCTATTACGTTCACGAGGTCACGTAAACCTATTCTGCCGCAACTAACAGAAATCTGTTTGCCAAAATCGTCTTACTCCATGTTTTGTAATCGCAGCCGCTTTTTCATTATTTAAGATTTTTTTATTCTGTTTTTTGTACTTTCTGGTCAAAAGTCTGAATTTTAAGCCAAGTATTTCATTTATTTATTTTAAAGAAAGAATAAGAAAACTAAGATCGCGCTGTTTGAATTTTTATAAATGATTATATGAAAATTCGACCGTTTTTATAGAATTTTCCCTACATTTCTGTCGATATCTTATTAAAATCATTATAGAATTCAAAAAGTATTATTTCTAAAGGGGGTGTTGAAAACTTGAAGCGAAAATATTAAAAAAAAAAAGCACTACGCACGGTTTTTTGTGTAGTGTCGATGTAAATTTGATGTTACGATAGTTCACACGTGCTTGGGGAAATGGAAAATTACCGGCATGACGTTTTGATATCTTTATCTGTTTCCAGTCAACCAGGTAGCGACTGAACCTTTCCCAAAGTTTGTTGACGTTTTGTAGATGTAATTTCTGAATTTTGGTTAAAGTAAGGACTTTATAAAAAAAACCCACTCGCCCGATCGGCCCGAGTACACAGTGAGGTCCACTCGTCTACTCAGACTTAACTCCAATGCGAGCAGGCGAGTGGAATTTTACACCCGTTAATGCCGATAAATGTATGGCAAAACACGATATTTTGCACGCGTTAAACTCCCTTCCTGTGAAATTACGTCTAAATACACTAATTTTATTTTCTTTGGGGCTGTAAACAACCGACCGGCGGAAAAAATAAAATAAAACTCGGGAAAATGAATTTTGATTTTATTCCACTTTTGCAATATTTAGGACCGGCGCTCCCGTAAAACGAAAAATAAAAAAACTCTGGCCTTACGGGAATGTTGAACAGCTTGTTGTTGCTGTTGATTATGATTCGAATAATGATGGTGATGATGATGAAGATAAAGATAATATCAATGCTGCTGCAAACTGTTTACTTTAAAATAGACATTGTTTTAGTGAAGGTTCATAATAGAGAAATGTTGCTGCTGTGATGATGATGACACAATAGATTTAACAGGCTTTTATGATTATTAGATAGATATGGTTAAAGTGAAGGGTCGTATGGTGCTTATCAAAACTGGAATACATTTATGAAGTCAAATAAGATTTTATTTATTGCAAAACATGGACAATTATCAAATACATTTATGGTCACAATGCAGTAATTCCGTCAAAAATGTGCTTCCGTGGTGTAGAAAGAATTCCCTAATAAATAGATTCTAATTTTTCCATTTTTCTCGCATTTGCACGTAAATCGGGGGCCAAATGGGCATTATTTCACTCGTGGAATGAATTTTACGTAAGATAGGACACTTTTCATGCTAATATTCGCATGTTTTCGAGTTGTTTACTTGAAAACGAAAGTAGGGTGTTTATTCTGCGGACTGCTTTCTGAAATACAGCAATATGAGGGTACCTGACTTCAGTTGACTTGCATTTCACTGCATACTATTTAACACCCCTTTTTATCCCCCGACGAAAGTCGGAGGGATATAGTTTTGGCGTTGTCCGTCTTTCCCTCCGTCAGGAGCCATATCTAGGAAATGGTTGGGAATATTTATTTAGAACTTAATATACACGTTCACCACTATGAGTTCTTGCAGCCCGTCAAGTTTCAGTCACATTGCCCAAGTAACACCAGAGTTATGGCCCTTAGAAGTTTCTAGTGTTAACTATATAGGGTACTATAAATACGGCAATTTTCTGCATCATAACTTTTGATTTAAATTTGACCTAGAACTATGAAATTAAACAGAATTTAGATCTCCATAATGTGGTTGTGTACACACAATTTCATTCGGATTTATTTGTAAATTAGAGTTATTGCCCTTTAATTGTATAAAAACCCACATATTTGTACATAACAAACTTACCATTTGGTTTGAATTTCATTAATTTCTTTCATCCTTTCCATGAACATTTATTTTAAACATGTGAAGTTGCGTACCCATACCTGGTCGGCCCCTTACCTTGATCACACCCCCCCCCCCACACACCCCCCCCCCCCCCCCCCCCCCCCCCCCCCCCCCCCCCCCCCCCCCCCCCCCCAAAAAAAAAAACATTCCTTATTTTAGATTTTTTTCAAACAAACTTCATATACATGTTCACCATTTAAAGGTTAGGGGCCCTTCAAGTTTCAGACAGATTGCCCAAGCCCATACAAGAGTTATGGCCCTTAGAAGTTTCAGTGTTAAACTATATAGGGTACTATAAATATGGCAATTTCTGCATCATCAACTGATATATTAGATAGATATGGTTAAAGTGAAGGGTCGTATGGTACTATAAATACGGAAAATTTCTGCATCATAATTTTTGATATATTTGACCTAGAACTATGAAACTTAAACAGAATTTAGATCACCATAATGTGGTTGTTACACACAATTTCATTCGGATTAATTTGTAATTAAGAGTTATTGCCCTTTAATTGTATAAAATCCACATATTTGACCTAACAAACTTACCATTTGGTAGAATTTCATTAAATTTTTTCATTCTTTTCCATGAACATTTATTGTAAACATGTGAAGTTGTTACCCACCCCTGGTCACCCCCTTACCTTGATCACACACCTCCCCCCTATCCCCCAACACCCCTCCCCACCCCACCCCCCCCCCCCCCCCCAAAAAAAAAAAAAATTTTTTTTTTTTTTAATTTTTTTCAAACAAACTTCATATACATGTTCACCAGTATGAGGTTATGGGGCCCATCAAGTTTTAGACAGATTGCCCAAGTAGCCCCAGAGTTATGGCCCTTGAATTTTTCTAGTGTACAAAATAATAGGGGTACTGTAGATTCTATAGATAGGGCAATTTCTGCATCATAACTTTTGATATATTTGACCTAAACTATGAACTTTAACAGAATTTAGAGCACTATAATGTGGTTGGCACAGACAGTTTTGTACGGATTTCTTTTGTAACTTCAGAGTTTTTGGGCCCTTTAATTGTCTAAAAATCCACATATTTGTAAAATAACAAACTTACCATTTGGCAGAATTTCATTAAATTTCTTTCATCTTTTTTTGTGACATTTATTATAAACTGTGAAGTTGCACACCCACACCTGGTCACCCATTCCCTTTGGTCACACCCCCCCCCCACCCCCCAAAAAAATGGGATTTTTATGCCCCGAAGGGAGGCATAAGTTTTTGAACCGCGGGCCCGTCTGCCCGGTCCGTCAGTCTGTCGGTCTGTCAGTCTGTCCGCAATTTCCCTGTCCGGTCCATATCTTTGTCATCGATGGATGGATTTCAAATAACTTGGCATGAATGTGTACCACAGTAAGACGACGTGTCGCGCGCAAGACCCAGGTCCGTAGCTCAAAGGTCAAGGTCACACTTAGACTTAAAGGATAGTGCATTGAAGGGCGTGTCCGGTCCCCTATCTTGTCATCGATGGATGGATTTTCAAATAACTTGGCAAAGAATGTGTACCACAGTAAGACGACGTGTCGCGCGCAAGACCCAGGTCCGTAGCTCCCAAAGGTCAAGGTCACACTTAGACATTAAAGGATATGCATTGATGGGCGTGCCGGTCCATATCTTTGTCATCGATGGATGGTTTTTTAAATAACTTTGGGATGAATGTGTACCACAGTAAAACGACGTGGCGCGCGCAAGACCCAGGGCCGTGCTCAAAGGTCAAGGTCACACTTAGACTTTAAAGGATATGCATGATGGGGGTGTCCGGCCATATCTTTGTCATCCATGGATGGATTTTCAAATAACTGGGGATGAATGTGTACCACAGTAAAAACGACATGTCGCACGCAAGACCCAGGTCCATAGCTCAAAGGTCAAGGTCACACTTAGACGTTAAAGGATAGTGCATTGATGGGCGTGTCCGGTCCATATCTTTGTCATCCATGGATGGATTTTCAAATAACTTGGCATGATCGTGTACCACAGTAAGACGACATGTCATGCGCAAGACCCAGGCCCGTAGCTCAAAGGTCAAGGTCACACTTAGACGTTAAAGGTCATTTTTCATGATAGTGCATTGATGGGCGTGTCCGGTCCATATCTTTGTCATTCATGCATGGATTTTAAAATAACGACGTGTCGCGCGCAAGACCCAGCTCCGTAGGTCAAAGGTCCTAAACTCTAATATCGGCCATAACTATTCATTCAAAGTGCCATCGGGGGCATGTGTCATCCTATGGAGACAGCTCTTGTTTCTTTTTCATTTCTTATTTTAGATATTTTTCAAACCTTCCAAGTTGTACCATTCTCCCACCTCACTTCTCTACCCAGTCATGCCCACCACTGACCTTGCATCCTCTGCCCCCCCCCCCCCCCACCCCCCTCAACTTCACCCTTTTACCCTTTTTTTTTTTTCATTTTTAATTTTCAATCAATATTTATAATCAACATGTGAAATTTTGTTTCCTCTCCCGTTCAACTGCACCCCCACCCCCTAAAAAAATAAATATATACATATATGTATATATATACATACATATATATACATATATGTATATATATACATATATATATTTCCATTCTTTTTTTTTTAAATGTTCAAACCTTCAACATGTTAAGTTGTGACTGCACAAACCTTGCCCTCAGCCATGTTCAAGATATCTTACATGTGTTCTCTTAAGGACATCATTCTGTTCTTTTAAGTTCAAATGTACATGTTAAATGTGGCAGTACCTGGTTCCAAACCACTCAAAGACAATATTTCGTTCCAGTTAAACTTCAAGCTCACATTTCAATTAACTGCATTTAATTTTAAAAGCTAAGCTTATTACAGTAAGCATATCCCATTCAAAATAAATTCTTTAGTCAGAATCAAAGTATCATACAATTTAATACTCTTTAATTAAACATTTGTTTTCTGTTAAACTGATTTTGACTAATGAAATTATTTGCTTCTTATTAACATCCTTAACTTTTTGCCGGATATATCTTTTTGCCATTCCTCACCACAAACCCTTAAGGCGGGGGATACCAATTCATCGAATTTGCTTGTTCTTTTCGTTTTCTTGAAGCAAATGTATGGATATCTTGTGGAAAATAGGTCTACGACGGAGTGAAAATCTAGAAACGGTAACAAAATTGTTCTGAAGTAGCTGAATTTTATATGAAACAAAAAACAGTTTCTTTTATTGGTATATAGCCTTATATCATTATACCCCCACCAAACATGTTCGAGGGGGGTATATAGGAGTCAGTTTTGTCGCGTCCCGACCCGTCCCGAAATCTATTATCTCAGTTATTACCAAATGGATTTGATTCAAACTTAAAATACTTGTTCCACCTCATCACCTACATCATTTGACACAAGGTGCATAACTCTGACACCAAGTTTTCATGAATTATGTCCCCTTTTACTTAGAGTTTAAGGTAAATTTTGTTGTATGTTCACTATATCTCAGTTATTACTAAATGGATTTGATTGAAACTTAAAACAGATCTTCCACCTCATCACCCACATCATGTGACACAAGGTGCATAACTCTGACACCAATATTTCATGAATTATCCCCCCTTTTTACTTAGAATTTAAGGTTGGTTTTGATGTATTTTCACTATATCTCAGTTACTACTGAATGAATTTGATTCAAACTTAAAATAGGTGTTCCACCTCATCACACACATCATGTGACACAAAGTGCATAACTCTGACACCAAGTTTTCATGAATTATGTCCCCTTTTACTTAGAACTAAGGTTAATTTTGTTGTATTTTCACTATATCTCAGTTATTACTAAATGGATCGTTTGATTCAAACTTATTTAATAGTTGTTTCACCCTCATACACCATAAATCATGTGATAAGGATGCTTACTTGACGTAAATTTTTTATGAATTATGTCCTTTTAATTAAATATTTAAGGTTGTTTTTGAGACTTTATACAAACTCTCTGTATTAGAAAATGGATTTGATCCAAACGTAAATAGTTGTTCCACCTCATTCACCCAACATCATTTGACACAAGGTGCCTAACTCTGACCAAATTTTTCATGAAGTATGTCCCCTTTTTATTAGAATTAAGGTTTTTGTTGTATTTTCAATATATCTCAGTTATACTGAATGGAATTTGATTGAGACGTAAAAATAGATGTTCCATTCATCACCACATCATGTGACAAAAGGTCATAACTTGACACCAAATTATTCTTGAATTGTGTCCCTTTACTAGAATTTATAGGTTATTTTTGATGGATTTTCACTATATCATCATTGGATTGGCTTAGAGCTCAAAGGCAGTAACCTTTTTTAACTTTGGTACTGTGTTTCTTCCCTTTAAAATTCCAGAATTTTAGTCTAGTTTAGAATCCTATTTTATAGATTTTCATATAATATTTTTTAACTATTTTATTATAAAGTCCTATGTAAAAAGTAAATCATTTTTTCTCACTATGTACCATGAGTCGTAAGACTTTTTTTATTCACTTTAGTGTAATCTCTAATATTAGAGATTTTTTATATTTAACTAGTATTATCTACTAGTTTACCTAATATGTGGAAGCCAGGATGAAGTACTCCAAAGACTAAGTATTTTAAGATTTTTATGGTTGCCATTCTTCTGTGACAAGACCGTATGTAGGGGTCTGAGAATTGTGACAGTTTAGTTCACATGGATATAGGTTACTATCCTCAAACTAATGCAGATACTGGATTGAAATTGTATAAATATTTTAACATATAGGGTACCATTTTCCTGATTCTGGGAAATATTTTAAATAGTCGAGCATTGCTGTCCTATGGACAGCTTTGTTATGTTGATGTTGTGTTGGTGTTGGATGATGATTGAACATTGTATGCAAATTGAAATCTGATCTGATAGTCTGCTGGCATGTTCATTGTGTGTTTTCAAGGTTGTTTTCATGACTGCCATTGCGTGCTGTTGATGATAACTGTAACTTGTATTGCAGTATCAGTTCGTTTTTTTTGTTTATTTTTTTTTTTTTTTTTTGTTGTTATTTTTTTTTGTCTTTTTTAAATCTTTTTTCTTTTTGTTTTTTTTTTTTGTTTTTTTTTTTATATTTTTTTTATTTTTTTCTCGACATTGAAACTGTTGAAATTATAATGTGGAATTAGTGTGATTGTATTGTGATTGTGACCTTAAAAACCGCAATTTACACCTCTGCCATGATGCCGGATTTAAAATTACTTGTGTATAAATGTTCGCCATATTAAGACGGGTGTCATGAGCACGACAGACACTTAGTCAAGATCAGTACCTACACGGTCAAAGGTTAACTTGGTGTTTTTCTTTGTCCGTCCATAACTTGCATTTGAGAAGGTTTGAAATATATTTAGCATAAATGTTCCATTATATGAGATGGGTGTCATATGCAAGACCAGACCTAATTCCAGGTCAAGGTCACACTTAGAAGTCATAGGTGTTTCTTGTCTGTCCATAACTGTGAATCTCTTTTCAATGCCACATCATTTGCACAAATGTTACCGTATTGAGGTGTGTCACACTTATGACGAGACTCAACTCACTCATCCTCACTGGAGTGACGGACTCTAGTTTCTCCAAATGTCCCAGTTTCATGTCAAGCATCGAAATGTCGAGAATGCTGTCTCTGTGACAGCTCTTGTTCTGCTGACTACTACTGTACGGTAGAGGCTGCTGCTGCAGAATTTGGAACTGTTTACACTTGTGTTATCGTGTTGTGCTGCTGCTGATAATGAATGATAGTAAACTATGCTGCTTCGAATTCTTAATTATTATTTTGTTTTGGACTGGTCTGAAAAGGTGAAAATGAATGATCGATGTTCATGATAGGAACAAACGTCTCAATGCTAAGATTAATTTACTAGTATGATTGTCACTTTAATATCAAGATTATTCTTAGAAATTTAATGTGGGCTGATGATGATGATGATGCAGTTACTACTGCTAACTTTCTGTGGTGATGCTGAATGATGATACTAACAGAAATCTGGTTAAATTTACAATGTGCATCAATTGAATGTGAGAATATTCTTAGAAAGATTAAATGTGGAATTGGTTTTTGTGTTGCTGCTAGTGATTTTAATGGCATTGGTATTCATATCAATAACAGGTCTTACCTGTTTAGTATGCCAAGATTTTTGTAAAATTTGTGGAATTGTTTACAAATGTATATTTGTTTAGGAGATGTTGTTGTTTTTGTTGCTGAAGAGTTTGCTACTTTTACTGATACCTGTAATTACCACAATGATTTCCTTATTTTGGTAACTGGGTACTGGTATTAAAAATCTGTGCTCTGAAGGCTTATCATTATGTGATATCTAAGGGTCTGCAGCATGACAGAAATTACCAACAGTTTTATAAGTTTCAGATTTAAATTATGACTAGAAGAATTGTGTACATTGAATACTTTTTTCTACTTAGGTACTGAGGTGACGAGGCATGTGGCACTACCTCACGGTAGTGATGAAGTCAGTTGACTTTGGCGTGGACGGAGGAGCTGTTATGTGGTGCCTCCTACTAGAGGACCCTGTCCACCCTGTTGTAGATGTTGCGGTAATCAGGAGGATACGCCCGCGCTTTACGTCGAAGGTATTGGGGAGAAGGGGCTCCTCAGGTGGCCATGTCCTTTTGGAGCTGAGGTATTAGGTTCTGTACCCCCGCGGATTTTCTTTTTGTACCTGAGGTAGGGTGCCTCTCCACCTCTTGTTGTCCCTGAGGTAGAGGTGCCGATCCTTTGGCCCAGGTATCCCAGGTATTCCCCAGGAACACCAGAGACAGGGAGTCTCTGGGAGGGGTGGTTCAGGTATTTGAGGTTATCCTGAGGGTAGGCAGAGTTAGATGTACAGGTTTTTGGCCCACGCAGTGTCAACTAGGCCCCGTGACTCTGTGCCTATGCAGATTATTGGGCAGGGGGGTTAAATCCTATGGATTAGCCAATGACCTCCACACCTCCTCCCTTTTTGTGGTTGAGGAGAACATGACAGAAATAAGGGTGTTTAGTATACTTTAACATTAAGATACTTTATCATCTATTCATCATCATCATCTGTTCATCATCATCCATTTATCATCTTCATCATCATCATCTAGTCATTATCATTATCATCTGTTCATCATTATCATCATCCATTTATCCTCATTCATCATCGTTCATCTACTTATTATATCATCATTGTTATATTCATTATCATATCATCAGCATCATCCATCTCTTTTATCATCGTCATCTATTTATACAGTAATTCACATCCTGTCGTAATCCCCCCTCCCCCCACCCCGCCCCCCCCGTATCATCGTCATAATCATCTAATTTCATCCCCTCATCTCTATTCATCATGATCTCTTATTTATCATCCTCATCTATTTAGTCTCAGTACTGGATTTTTTCTCAGACACTTGTTGGTTAGTCCCAATCCCCTCCTCCTTTCCCATGACATTGTCAGCATCGAGTTTAGATCATGATTCAAGATGTACTCTTATTTTGATATTGTTCTGTGTTGATCAAGTAGGCTTATGTTATGGTTTGTTTGCATTTTTCTGCTCATGGCTTCTGTTTCCTTGCCGTTGGGGGCTGTCTTTTGTACTCTTAAGAGAAATTGTAGTTGACGGGAAGTTGAATCTGTGGCCATGCCAAAGAAAACAATGCCTATAGGACCAACAACCTTAGCCTGCTCAGCTCATGCCAGAACATGATTGAAGATGACAGCTCATCTTGATAAACCAAAGACTAATATCTGTGTGACGTCTCGTAAAATTTGAATATAGCATGTTTTATAAGCACAACCATTTCTCAGTTTATTTTAAAAGACTAAAAGTTGCGGATAGTTGTCAGGGTCTTAGGAGGGGAGTTGGGCAAACCCACCGGTGTATGTGGATTTTCCAATGAAACAGTTGGCATCACTGCTTATCATTCATCTCCATCAGTCATGATCATAAAAAATTCCATTTATCATATCTTCTCATTATTCATCTTATCCGCATCATTTCTATTCATCCTTATCATCAATCGACTTATCGTCATCATCATCATCATCTCTTTGCATCATCATCATCATCTGTTTATCATCATCTTTATCTAGTCATCATCTATTCATCATTGTCATCTCTATTCATCAGCATCTTCTCTTTTTATCATCATCATCTATTTTGTCATCAGTACTTTTCAGTCATCTTTATCATCATTCTGATCATTAATCATTACTCATCATTCATCCATTATCATTATTCATTACAAACATCATTCATCATCATTTAAGTCATCATCATCACAATCATCAGTCATTATCATCATCATCACCATCCTCCTCCTCCTCTTTTTCTCATCCTGCCCCTCTCCTCATCTTAATCTATTTTTCATCTTTCATTACCATCTTATCCTCTCTCATTTATCATTACTCAGCATCACTAATCATCCAGTCTTATCATATCTATTATAAATCATGTCCATTGTACATTTATTCAACGTGTTAACTGTATACCAAGCAGTCAGATTTTTGCCCAGTTCTTTGAAAACATTTCTTAGTTATGTGTAGTGATTGTTGTTGTTGTATGTGTATGTTTGTATATGTGGAGTTGAAAGTTGTGTTATATAATACCAGTAACAGTTATTTGTACTATAACTACTTAAAAGACATATTACTAAATTAGCAAGGAGGCTTTGTTTAATAATGGCAAAATGCATGCAGTACTGATTTTCCCGGACCAGCAATTTCCAGGACCTGCAAAATTAGTATTTATGGTACTTATTGCTTCTTTGCCGGTATGGTTTTTTTCCAGGGCGTGAAAAGAAGAATGTGTGAAAAGTAATGTGTGTGTTTTGTATGGCAGTGTGTGGGGGGGTTTGTAGGTGATTGTTGTTGTGTTGTATTTGTTTGTGTATGTGGAGTTTGAAAGCTTGTGTTCTATGTTTACATGTAACAGTAAGTGTAGATAAATTACTTAAAAGACAATTATCTATTAGTCAGGAGGCTTGTTATAATGGCGAACATTGCATGCAGTATGGATTTTCCAGGACAGCAATTTCAGGATGGGCAAAATTAGTATTTATGGTAACTCTCTCTTTGCGGTACTGTTTTTTCGGCGTGAACTAGACGATGTGTTGAAAAGTAATGTGTGCTTCTTTTGTTGGTAGTATGTGTGGTGTGTTCGTTTGTTATTACAAAAAAAATACAAAAAAATACAAAAAAATAAAAAAAAAAATACAAAAAACAACAAAAACAAAAACAAATACAAAAAAAACGATTGTGCATGTTTTTGTTTGTAGTATCTATGTAATAATTATTGTGACCATTTGCAGTGCAAGAAGAGCATCTTATGCAGTAACTGAATTCTGTTATGAGAGTAAAGGAGGCATCAAAGAACAGTGGACTGGATTTTATGATGAAGCAAAAAAGGATATCAAAGTTCATTTCAAAGGATTCATTATAAAGCAAGAAAGGAATATCAAATTGCAATGGACTGTTGTTTTTTTTTTAAGAAGCAAGAAAAGAAAATCAAAATTCATTTAACTGAATTTTGTTATGAAAAAAGAAAGGAACACCAAAGTGCAGTGGACTGGATTTTATTATGGAAAAGGAAAGGAATACCAAGCAAGAAAGGATTATCAAAGTGTTATGAAGTAATTGTTAGTGACAGAGAAAAACAAATCAAATTTATTGATGGATTTTCTCAGGAAGAAAAGAAAGAACATGAGGAAGGAACCATAAAAGTGCAATTAATTCAATTTTATTATTGAGCAAGGAAGAATGTCAAGTGCAATCGACTTGGATTGTAATTAAGAGCAGGCAATGGATTTGATTTTTCTCAGAGTGAAGAGTGATATCTTAATGTAATAGACCCATAAAAGTGACTGTATCATTTGTCGTGTGTAAAAGTGACAAAATAAACATAAAGAATGTTAATCCTTGGATATGATCTTTGTCGGGGTGGGAATCTCTGACTGTCTATACCTTTTCTTCCCATTATCCTACTACCAAACTTATCCTGTCCATCCATATCTGATTGGTTACAGTATGATTGTACAAATAATGTAATAATATGCTTGTTTGAATTCAAAATATAAACGTAGAGCCTGGCCCCCTCCCGCGACAAAAAATGTGTCTAACTCACTTTAATATGAAATATGTTAGTGTGAAAAATCGTTTATTATCAATGACTCCTTCTATAATTCACAACTTTATGATGAAGTGGTAAAGGTACACTTCTTTATAAATAAGTAAACATATGTAAATGATAAAAAAAGGTCGAAAACATGAATTTTTCAAGACATTCAATATACTATTATGGATAGAGTCTGTTATGTGAATTGGAATAATTATTAAATCTGGAACCAGCTTGTACAGCTTTTTTCGGAAGTTACACTCGCTATATTTTGAAAAAAATGAAAAGAATTTTTTGAAGGTATTATTGTTTGTTCTCTTTTCCATATTTGTGAATTACATGAGTAATTTATATTTTTGTTACCATTCTTTTTTTACAGTACTTGCACCAGTCCATTTTCTATCAGTTTGAGCTGCAGGATGAAGCGGGAAAATGGTGTCAAGTTTGAAGGCAAGCCAAAGATGCCAATCTGACTAAAGCACTTGATCTTCTATACGACGATCTGAGAACGGCCCATTCACATTCGTCTTCTGTATATTTTGATCCAGATTTCTTATTTTTATTTTCGCAAATTATTTTGTGTGACAACCAATCAGACAATTATTCGAATGTCCAAAGAGTAAGAAAAATTTGTAGTTAATCCAGGGGCCTGCCCCGGGCTTGCTTAAGAGCAAATGCGCTACCGATGAGTCGGTGTTGCATTTTCTACATAAAATTGTTAATATAAATACTTAAGGCTTTTAAAGCTTGCAGAATGTTGTAAGTAAACTTTTGATTGGCTAGCGGAAGGGTTGTCGCAACGAGGCCATCAATAGCTCGTTGTAGATCCTCTGCGTAGGTAATAGGAGATGTCCTTCGTAGTTGCAAAGATGCAGTCTGGATTTTCCTGGAAAGTATGAAAAAATGTCTGTGAAGAAAAGTGGGGATTTGTGTATTTGCGGTGTGTAAGTGAGAAAAGAATAAAAGTTTAAGACAGCAAAGAAGCCATCGAACATTAAATAAGATTATATTCACTTTGTATGATAGAGCATTTTATGCAGTGAACTGAATTTCTAATGAAGAAAGGAAGGACTCAAAAGGTGCAGTGGATCGGATTTAATCAAGAAAGGCAAGACGGGAACATCAAGTGCAGTGGAGGATTTCAATTATCCAACATTCAAATTTATTGACTACGATTTTCAGGAAGAAAGAAGAACATAGGAAGAAATGTAAAGTGCAATTAATTCAATTTTTATTATGGAGCAAGGAAGAAACGTCAAAGTGCAATCAACTTGGATTTTATTTAAGTGCAGTGAAGAGGGTATCTTAATGTTACCATAAAAGTGACTGTATTCATTTTAAAGTGAAAAATAACATCAAAATGTCAATCCTTTAGTGGGGGTGGGAGATCTCTGTCCTGTGTATACCTTTCTTCCCATTCAACCTATCTTATTTCATTCTGATCCTTCCCATCCCATTTCTGATTGGTTACCCAGATATGATGGTACAAATAATATATAATATAGCATATTTTAATTAAAATATCAGTGTAGAGCATGGCCAAAAAATAAACAGAGAAAAGATGTGTATAAATCAATTTAATATGAAATATGTCAATGTGAAAATGTCTTATTCATGTATTAACATTTCTATATTCACATTTTATATGAAGTAGTTGTAATTACACTTCATTATAATAGATGTTGTATATGATAGGAAAAGGAAGCTGTTAAAACATGAATTTTTGGAAACATCTAATATTTTAGGAGTTACAGTCTATTATCTGAAGTGAATAATTATTACATCTTGGAACATCGCTTTGTACAGCTTTTTCAAGTTGCCCAGTTGCAATATTTGAAAAATATGGAAACCGGATTGTTTAAAAGGTAATGTTTTCTGTTTGGTACATTTTTGCGAATTACAGGAGTAATTTATATTTTTTGTTGCATGTTTTATTACAGTATAACCGACATATTTTCCGTTTGAGCTGCAAGTTGAGCAATGGTGTAAGGAAGCACAAGAGCAGTACTGGATTTTTTCGGGAAAAAGTATGAAGAATGTTTGATGAAAAAAATGAGAAAGACTAAAAAGTTGAAGGCCAGCAAAAGAAGATAAATTTACTCCCTTTGCCAGAATATCAAATTGCAGTGGCCTTAAATTTGATTATGATGCACGATAAAGAATATCAAAATTCATTTGACTGATTTTAAGAAGCAAGCAAGGAAACGGTAGAGTGCAGTGGGACAGGGATTTCATTAATGAATCAGACGATATTAAAGTGCAGAGGATGCTTGACATTATGAAACAAGAAAGGAAACATCCAAATTACAGTGAATGGATATTTTATATGAAGAAAGAGTGACATCAAAAGTGCAATAGGACCTGAGGATATGGGGAGATGATGTGCTCAAAAGATGGCAGAGTTTGTTTTGCTACGGTGCAAAAACTTGACTGATTCGTTTACTATTGATTGAGTACATGCTAATGTTACCTTCGAGGACAATCCGGTGTCTATATGTCGCTTGATTGTGGCATTTATTGGTCGCGACTGGTTGCTACAATGTGCGGGAGTGTTGGAGATGGTTGTTCCCTCTGTGTTTTGAGAGATGGAATCAGGGATTGTGGAGGATTTGATTTCTTCGAGTAAAAAGACTTCCAGTGACAATGACTTTATGTCCAGTTCATATGTATAGTCAAGCGATTGATTGACTTTATTTATGAAGCAATAGTGGAGTATCAAGTGCAATGGATGGATTGATATGAGACGAAGGGAAGTATTAAGTGTATGATTAATATTGTTTTAGGGCAGAGAGAAATATCATCAATATTAATTGACTGGATTTTCTCAGGAAGAAAAGAAAGAAACTGAGAAGGAACATAAGTGCAATTGATTCAATTTTATCTGAGATAGGAAGCAATCCGAAAGTGCCCTAACTTGGATTTTTTTAAGAGCAGCCTAGGTGAGGCATGGATTTACTCTGAAGAAGTTAGGTATATTCTGATGTTAAATGTGACCATAAGAAGTGATATTATTTATTTGTGTTAAGTGAAGAAATACTAGAAGAAAAGTTAATTATTTAGATGATACCTTTGTGGGTGGGAATCGTTGTCTGTGGGTATACCCATTTATCTGGATTCATCTGTCTTATTCACAACTTGACCATCATCCATTTCTGATGGTTCCCCAGATATGGATTGTATAAATATCATAATATCGATCATGCATCCCCCCTCTTCTTTGAGCATGGCAAAAAATAAACAGAATAAAATGAGTAATAAATCAATTTCAATATGAAATATGTCAATGTGAAATCAGATCTTATTAGCAATGAACTTTCTAATAGTCACGTTATATGAAGTGTTAATAGTTACACTTACTTATAAATAAATGTATGTATCTGATCACAACCCAGTTGCAAACTTGAATTTTCCAGCCCTTAATAATATTATTATGGATAGAGTTATTATCTGAAGGATAATTATTAAATCTGGCACCTATATTGTCGTTTGCCGTTCTCCAAAGATCTTTTCACTAGCTGCCCATAATGTTAAAGGTAATCGTGTTTTTTTCTGCTTGGTAATATATGCAGAATTACAAGAGTAATTATGATTTCTCTGTTGCCATGTTTATTCTCACGCAGTAATCTACATGTGCTCCTACTCATATCTTAGCCTAAATTCATTTACTTACTTATAAACCATTGGCTACTGTCACTTGACAGCCCAGCGCTCTCTCTGGCCCGGGTCTGGGTCAAGGGTCACACAGACCCTAAGAACCCATCCCCCCCAAGCCTCATGTCTCTGCGGGATTTTCCCACGGAAAGAGTTAGACTGAAAAGGATGTCTGTAGAAATAGTGCTTTGTTCATTGTGTAGTATTTAAAGTGAAGAAAGAACTTCTTTCAAAATTTTAATCATTGGAATTGTTTAAATTTTGGGTGGGGGGTGGCATTCATCTGTCTTTAGTCCAGTTTGCTTCCCTCCTTACCCCTAACCCTTTCATTTTGACCTGGGCCATCCATCTGATTTGAATCCAGATATGAATGTATGCAAATAATATATATTTCATGATTTCAATTAATTAATATTAATATAGAGATGGCCACAAAATGAAGCAGAGATGTGTATAGATGAATTTAATATGTTAGTGTGAATAATGTACATCTTTATGCATGCAATTGTCACTTTGCAATAGTAACACTTTATATGCATGATAAAGACACTTCTTTGTAAGTAAATTATATGTATATGATAGACAAGTGGACAACATGAGTTTTTGGAGCTGTTTATAATATTGTTACAGATTCAGTTGTTATCTTAAATGGAATAATTATTGAATCTGGTACCATTTGGGTTAGAGCATGGTAACAAATAAGCCAGAGAATGGATTGTTATAAAAGAATTAAATGCGAGTTATTGTTCATGTGAAAGTATGTACTTCTTTAATGCAAATGAACATTTGCTATAGTTAATTAATAAGAAGTGTAAAGTCCATTTCTTTGTAAAAATGTATATATGATTAGCAAAGGTCAATCTGCCTGAAACTGACTTTACGCTCCCGTTCATATGTGTGTAGTCGTGATTGATTGACTTTATTATGAAGCAGGAAAGGAATATTAAGTACAATAGAAAGGATCTTAATATGAAGTAGAAAATCATTTAAATGTTATAAAAGTGACATAATCAAAAAGTTAATTCCTATATATCATGCTCCTTATTGTGGGTGGAATCCTGTCCTGATTACCAGAATCCTTCCCCAATTCATACAAAATAATATGTAGATATTAAACATAGAATGAAAGTATTAATGTAGAGCATAGTTGCATCAAAGGCAGACAAAATATGTGAATAGATAAATTTGATATGATAAATGTTTGTGTGAAAATATGTCATATTCATGTAGTTGAGACTTTGTATAGTCACACATAAGAAGTGGTAAAAGTATACTTCTGTATAATGTATGTATGATGTTTATGTAGTGTTTAGAATGAAGAAAGAACATAAAATGTTAATAATTGAAAATTTGATACTTTGATAGGGGATGGGAAATTGTCCGTCTATTCCAGTTCCTTCCATTCATTCCTATCCCTAAGCATCCTGACCAGTCCATCCCATGTTGTTGGGTAACTCATGAATGCTGGTACATGAAATAATATATAATATTAGCAATTAGAATTAAAATATTCATGATGAGGTATGGCCAAATAAAGGAAAAGAAAAACTATCATGTGTATAAGATAGGAATAATATGAATAATTTTTTCTCGTGGGAATTAAAGTCTTACTGTGGTCAACACTTTTTATAAGAAGTGTAATAGTAGAACTTTTTATAAGTAGTAATTATGGATTGATAGAAAATGTTTAAAAACATTTGGTTTAGGAGCTGTGCATAATATTATTGTGGACACGGTTCTACTACCAAAGACAGAAGACAAAGATTGATTAAATCTGGAACCACATTTGCATGATCAAATGAAGGGTTCATGTATAGTTGTTGGAAAGTTCATTATTACAGTATTTGCGCGTCTGTGAAAAAGAATTGTTTAAAAGGTAAATGTTTTCTGCGTGGTACATATCTTGCAGAATTAAAGGAGTATTTATTTTCTTCGGTCCAACATGATCTTTTTTTCAGTATTATACTGTCCATTTTTTTTCTTTCAGTTTGAGCGCAATGTTGAAGCAGGAAAATGGTTGTCAAGTGTCAAGGCAAGCCAACGAAGCAGTCTGGATTTCCCCGAAAGTATGAAGATGTCTGTGCACCAAGTGATGTTATTTTGTAGTATTTAAAGTGAAGAAAGAACTTAAAAATTTTAATCATTGGAAATGGATATATTCTTGTGGGGTGAGAATCATTGTCTTGTAGTCAGTTTTTTCATCTCTAACCTATTTTATTTTGACCCGGCATCCATTCTTGATTTTGTAATCCAGATATATGAATGTATTTTTTATCCAAATAATATATATCATATTTCAATTCCAATTATTATAGAGACTTGGCCACCAAATACGTGCGAGATGTGTATCGATGAAATGTAATATGTTAGTATGAAAATGTATCTTCTATGCATATCCAATTGTACATATTAGTAAACTTTATAAGAATTGATACCCTACACTTCTTTGTTCATTTCACTTTTTTTGGTTAAAATTTAATTCTTGTGTGTAACTCACAGTTTTCACCCAGAGCTTTAGGAGTTTTATAATATGTTATTAACCCCTCCCCATTTTAGTGCAAAATTCACAGGCATCATTATTTGCCAAATTTACTTCCTTGATATGCGAATTAACCAAATACTCATAGAAGTATTTATTACTAACTGAAATATAATATTATCTTAATTTTAATTTTCCATTTTTAAAACATCCTCATCAATTATAGTATTATTAATACAGAAGTGTAACGTCCATTATTGTAACATGGTCAAATATATAGATAAATGTCTAATACTGCCATTGACAACTGGAAATTTATTGTCCGTTATATGTGTATTCTCGAACTTGCAATCAATATAAATCCTATCCTATATTTCACGTACATAGAAGGATTTAATTGAAGTAAGAAAATCATTTCCAATATCACCCACCTATCCCTAATAAAACCAATATTATTGAATTGATACTTTTTGCAGGGTGGGAATCACTGTCCTGACAATATCAGATCCTCTCCCACCAACCCCCCTATATAATATAATCCTCCCGACTGACGTAGTTCATGGTCGCAGTTTAGCACCCTTTCAAATTGTGTCCTCTCTCCCTTTGTGCTCTGATTCCATGACATATTTGAAAAACTGTCATATATGTGAGTGAGATCATTGTATAGTCTCACATACAGATAGTGTAAAAAGTATACTTCTGTATAATGTTATGTATGATGTTTATAGTACGTGTTTTAGAAGAAGCAATAGAACATAAAATGTTAAATTATTGAATAATGATGACTTTTGTAGGCATAGGGAAAATTGTCAGTCTAGATTGCAGTTCAATTCCATCATGCCTCATGCACCAGTCCCCATCACATTCAGAATGGGTAACTCATGAATGATGGTACAAAATAATAAATATCTTATTGCATTATTAGAAGTAAATATTCATGACGAGTATGACCCAAATAAGAAAGAAAAGGAAAATATGTGTATAATATGAATTAATTATGAATCTTTTCTTTCTGCTGAATACCGCTTACTGTGTAACACTTTTATAAGACGTGTAATAGTATCACTTCTTTATAAGTAGATTAATTATGTTTGATAGATAAATGTTTAAAACATGTTTTCGAAGCGTTCGATAAACTTATTCCACCATCTATTACCTAAGACGAAAGAAATGATTAAAAATCTTGGATAAACACTTGCAATGAGCAAATGAAGGTCGTGTATAGTTGTTGAAAGTTACATTCTTACGGTATTTTCTGAGAAAGTCGAAAAAAGAATTGTTAAAAAGGGTAATATCTTTTTTGTTTGGCTACTATATTCAGAATTAAAGGCGTAAATTTATATTCTTGTTGATGTTTGATTTACAGTAACTTATACCTGTCTCATTTTTTTCTTTCAGTTTGAGCTGCAGTTGAGCAGGAAAATTGTGTCAACAGTGGACAAGGCAAGCACACGACAGCAGACTGGCTAAATTCCCAATTGAAGAATGTATAGCCCCCCCTCGTGAACTGTCTCATTTGTTAGCTTTAAAGTGAAGAAGAAATTAAATTATGAAAAATATTATTTTAATTCACCTACATTCCTAAAAAAAAAAAATGTTTAGATCTTGAATTGATACTTTTGCTGGGATGGGACTTACTGTTCCTTTAGTCAGTCTTTTCTTCCCATCAGTTTTCTAACCCCATTTCATTTTGACGGGCATCCCATTCTTGATTTTGTAATCCAAGATTGTGAATGTAAAAAATAATTATATCTATATTCAATTAAAATATTATATAGAGCTGCCCCCATAATCGATTAGATGTGTATAGATGGAATTAATATGAAATATCGTTAGTATGAAAAACTGTATCTGATACATGCATGATTTGTCCATGCAACCAGTAAACACTTTATAAGAATTGATAAACAGTTTACGACTTTTGTAAGTTAAATTTGTGAATATGATAGAAAAGGTGGAAAACATGAGCTTTTTCGGGGAGGATATTTATAATATGTGTTACAGCTTCAGTTATTTATCTTGAATGAATAATTATGAATCTGGTACCATTTTGGTAGGAGCATGGTAGAACAAAATAAAAAAGCAGAGAAGTGGTTTTGTATAAAAGAATTTAATATGAAGTGTAATTGGTCATGTGAACGTATGTCTTTCTTAATGCAAGAAACATTTGCTATAGTCTAATAATTTAGATAGAAGTTGGTAAATAGTACATTGTCTTGTACACTGGTATATATGATAGAGATAGGCTCACTACTGGCTCAAATGAAAACTTGACTTTAGAATTTGTTTTTATGGGTCCGTTTCATTATGTGTATGTCCGTGATTGACCTATGACTTTTGATTAAGACAGCAGATAGAGGGACATAGTTTAATAAGCTGCAATAGAAATGATTTTATATTGAAGTAAGGAAAAATATTTAAAAGTTCTATAATGTTGACATAATCAAAAATGTTATTATTGAATTGATATTAGCTTTTATATTTTTCCAGCTCAGAAATATCACCTCACTTCGATTCATAGCAATTAATAACGGACTTTATAATTATTATCATAGAAAATGATAAGTATTAATGTAGATGCCTCCCCCCTTAGTTGCATCAATAGGCAGACAAAATATGGGAAGAGATAAATTTGATGTGTTAAATGTTTGTGTGAAAATATGTCATATCATGTAGTTGGACTTTGTATAGTACACATAAGAAGTGGTTAAAAGTTATTAAATACTTCTGTATAATGTATGTATGATGTGTTAATGTGGTGTTTAGAATGAAGAAAGAATATAAAATGTTATTAATGAAATTGATACTTGTATGGGATGGGAAATTGTCCAGTCTATTTCCAGTTCTCCCATCAGTCCTATCTAGCGCATCTGACAGGTCATCTCCCTTTGATGGGTACTCATGAATGTGTGTTACAAATATTATAACTATAGAGCATATTCGCATTCAATATCAATGATGAGTATGGTCCACTCCGGCCAAAGAAAATTGTGTATAAATAGAATATTATGAATATTTGTTCTCGTGAATTATCTCGCTTGTTACTGTAGGAAAACTTTTATAAGAAATGGTAATATTACACTTCTTTATAAGTAGAAATATGTATTTGACTAGAAAATGTTAAACAACATTTGTTTTAAGCTGTTCATAATATTATTGTGGATAACGTCTATAAACCCCTCCTCCTAGAAAGGACAAATGATTATTAAATTAGTAACACTACTTGCATGGAGCAAATATTCATGAAGGTTATGTATCGTGTGACAGTCTACATTATTTCAGTCTTTGCGGAGTTGGAAAAAGAATTGTTTAAAAGGTAATATGTTTCTGTTTGTGGTACATATATTCAGATTACAAGGAGTTGGTTACAACATGTCCCTGTTATTTTTAACAGTACTTATACTGTCCATTTTTTTTTCCTTTTGCGCTGACCGTTGCCGAGGAAAATGTGGTCAAGTGTCAGGCAAGCCACAGAAGCATTACTGGATTTTTCTGGACAAAGTATGCCGCATGTCTTTGACAAAAAAAGACTGTTCATTTTTAGATCTTTCAATGACAAGAATTATACTTTCAAAATTTAATATTTTTGAATTTGGTCTATACTTCTATGTGTGTATTCCACTTAAAACGATCTAAATATTTCACGTCTAACCATTTCATTTTGACCGGCCTCCCATTCTTGATTTGTAATCCCATGATAGAATGTACAAATAATATTACTCTCATACCACTTAAATCTACATATTAGGAGTCATGGCCTCCCACTTACCGCTCGCGATGTGTTAAGATTATGATGAATTCTAAATATGTTAGTAGTAGAATGCTACCATTTTGCATGGCAAATTGTCACATTGCATATGTTAACACTAAATATGAAGTTGAATAAAAGTCACACTTCGTTTTGCTAGAAGTAAATATCTGACTCAGCAACGGCATCGGTGCAACAAATTGAGCTTTTGGGACGAAAGGATGATTTATATACTTGATAACAGAATCAGTCTATTAATTAATTGGAATAATTTATTTGATCTGGTTTACCATTGTCATGGGTTGGTCATGTAACAAAATATGAAAGAGAATCGGATTATGTGTAAAATGAATTTAATATGAAGTAATTGTTCATGTGAAAAAGTATGTCTCTTAACTTCACTTATGAAACATTTGCTATAGTCTACATGATAAGAAGTGGTAAAAGTCACTATTTCTTTTTATAAATGCATACTAGTTTTAATATGATAGAAAATGGTCATTACTGAACTAATGACATACTGGACTTATGTAATGTCCCCGTTAATATGATTTCTTCCGTCCTTCTCTTGCTTTCTTTGAGAGCACCTAAGAATTATTAACAGTAAAGTAGAATTGGGATTTTTATATGAAGTAAGGAAGAATCCTTTTTATCATGTTATATAAAAAGTGACATAATCAAACAAATTATTATTGCATTGCTTACTTTTGCGGGGGATTCACTGTTGATTATCCAGATCTTCCCCCCCTACACCCATCATAATTATTATAATTAATATACATAGGAATGAAAGTATTAATGTAGTGCAAAACATCAACTTCTCCCTCCCCCGCACTTTTCATCAGTACCCATTTCAGTGGGTAATATAATGGTTTGTGTGAAAATATGTATAATCCATGTAGTGAGACTTTGTATAGTCACCACATAAGAAGTGGTAAAGTTATACTTCTGTATAATGTAATATTATGATGTTTTATGTTGTGTTAGAATTCGAGACAGAAATAAAATGTTAATATTAGATATAATTGAGATTTGTTGGGATGGGAAAGAATTGTCCAGTTTTTCCAGTTCCTTCACATTCATGTCCTGACAGGTCCATCCATTTCTGATGGGTAACTCATGAATGATGTTACAAATAAATATTTCATATAGCATATTAGATTAAAATATCATGACGAGTATGACCAATAAAGAAAGAAAATATTGTGTCACCACGACTCCTTCTGAATATGTTTTCGTGAAATTTAACGCTTACTGTGTGTAACCAACGTTTATACCGGAGTGGTATAGTACACTTCTTTTAGTAGATAATTATGTATCAATCACTCCCATGTTAAAACATTGTTTTTCGAGCTGGTATAATATTATTTATGAAACGTCTATTTACCTAAAGCAGACAGCCCAATGATTATTCAATCTGGAACCACACTTGCATGGCAAATTGAAGGTTCAGTGAATGTTGTTGAAAGTTAGCATTACTTACAGTATTTTGAAGTCTGGAAAAAGAATTGTTTAAAAGGTAATATGTTTTTCTGCTTGGTACATATATTCAGAATTAAAGGAGTAATTTATATTTCTTGTAGCATGTTATTTACAGTATTATGACCTGTCCATTTTTTTTTCAGTTTGAGCTGCAAGTATGCCGCCGGAAAATGGTTGTCAAGTGACAAGGCAAAAGAACAGAATAGCAGTACTTTCAAAATTGTAAAAGTATGAAGAATGTCTGTGATAAAAAGTGACTGTCATTTTTTCGTATTTAAAGTGAAGAAAAGAGACGTAAAATTTAATTCATTGGTATTGATACTTTGTGTGGAGGTGGGAATCACTAGTCCTTTTAGTCAGTTCTTCCTCAGTCCTAACCATTTCATTTTGACCCGGCCATCCCATTCTTTATTTTGTAATCGAGATATGAATGTACAAATTATATATATATTCATTATTTCTATTAAATTATTTAGATAGAGCATTGGCCACAAAATAGCGAGTGATGTGTGATAGATGAATTTAATATGAAATATGGTTAGTATGAAAATGTATCTTATGCATGCACAATGTCAATGCAACAGTAATCACTTATATGAATTGATTTAAAGTACACTTCTTTGTAAGTAAAATTATGTATATGATAGTAGATGGTGGAAAACATGAGCTTTTGGCGAGGTTTATAATATTGTTACAGAGTACTGTCTATTATCGTAATGTAGATAATTATTGAATCTCGGTTCATTCTCTTGGGTTAGAGCATGGTAACAAAAATAAGCTAGAGAAGGATTTGTATAATATGAAATTTAATTGAAGTAATTGTTCATGTGAAAGTATGTTTTCTTAATGGCAAATGAACATTTGCTATAGTTGAACTTTGATAAGAAGGGGTTTGGTAAAAAGTACATTTCTTTGTAAATGTATATATGATAGAAAGTCAATTCTGCCCCCCCCCCCCCCCCCCCACTGACAATTGATTTATGTCCCGTTCATATGTGTAGTCAGTGATTGATTGGACTTTATTATGAAGCAGAAAAGGAATATAAAAGTGCAATAGAAAGGATTTAATATGAAGTAACTTAAAGGAAAAATCATTTAAATGTTATAAAAAGTGACATAAACAAGTGTTAATTAATGGAATTGATATTTTTCGTGGGGAAGGGAATCACTGTCCTGACTATTCCAGATCCTTCCCATTAATACAAATAATAGATAATGTAACATACCTGAATGAAAGTATTAAATTTAAATGTAGAGCATTGTTGCATTAAAAGCAGACAAAAGATGTAAATAGATAAATTTGATATGAAATAAGTTTTTGTGAAAATATGTCATATTCATGTAGTTGACCATTTTTTACACTTTCTATAGTCACACTTCATAAGAAGTGGTGAAATATACTTCTGTATAATGTATATGTGATGTTTGTATAGTGTTTAGAGTGAAGAAAGAACATAAAATGTTAATAATTGAAATTGATACTTTGTAGGGGATGGGAAAATTGTCCAGTCTATTCCAGTTCCTTCCCATTCATGCCTATCCTAAGCCATCCTGACCAGGTCCATCCCATTTCTGATGGGTAATTTCTGTATGATAGTACAAATAAGTAATAGTTATAGTATGTGTGAGAGTGTGTTACCAGGATATATCAGAGCTAGGGGTACATCGAGGGTATTTTTCTCTGCACATATCGTCGAGGCCGGTAGGCCGAGACAGATATGTGAAGAGAAAAATAACGAGATGTACCCCTAGCTCTGATATATCCTGGTAACACACGAGCACTACATATTATAACTGTTTTATCGCATAGTTTATCATTAAAATTTATATATCATTTTCATTTAAATTTGTTTATTATTATTTTTACTATTTTGATTCCCTTTCTGCGCCTCGCTGACTGAAACACTAAAACTTCTGTTTTAGAAAATGTGTTCCCCAGATAAAAGTACCCAACAAATTTCTGCATTGGTTTTAATCTTTGCATTTCATTGGCCAGACATATTGTAAAGCTTGTTGTTTTGTTTGTAAAAAAAATCAAAGAAAAAGAAACATTTGAGAAATCTCAGAATTTCATATATTTCATGTATTTCTGAATTTGGCAATAACTATCAAGTTTTTGAAATATTCTAGTTTATTTATTCTTTTACTGTATAAATGTAGGTGTTTGTGACAATTCTTTCTCTGTGAACTGTAAATTGGAGCTAAAATCATCTTTTCTTTGAAAGGAAAAAATTATACTCCCTTGATAGGACCTCAATAGAGAAAAAGTGTTCCGATATATATCGGAACAGTTTTACTGTGCTGATATATATCGGAACACTTTTTTTCTTATGAAACTCCATAGAGATTTCCGTGTTGATATATATCGCAACAGTTTTGTAAGATATCAGCACAGTTTTTTAGTAATAATGTGTGTTACTATGTATAACATGCTGCAAAGATCAAAGGAAAATTGCCGCACTATGCGATAATATATGATATAGCATATTAGAATTAAAATATTCATGTTGAGTATTGCCCAAATAAAAAAAAATATGAATATGTTTTATTCATGCAATTGACACTTACTATGGTAACACTTTATAAGAAGTGGTAAAGTACACTTCTTTATAAGCAGATATATATTTGATAGAAAAAGTTAAAACAGTTGTTGAAAGTTACATTCTTGTGGTATTTTGAGAAGTATGGAAAAAGAATTGTTTGATAGGTAAAATACTTTCTGTGTTTCAGTCATATTTGCTGAATTTGCTGACTATTGTTGAAGCTGTGGATTTTTCCTGGGAAAGAATGAAGAATGTTTTTCAAGAAGAGACTGTATTCATTTTGTAGTGTTTGAAGTGGCGAAAGAATAACAAATGGGTACTTACTTGAAATTACATTTTTTGTGGAGTTGGGAATCTCTGTCCTATATATTCATGTTCCGTCCTATCCTGACCTGGCCCATCCATTCCTGATTGATAATCTAGAAGTGTTTGTAAAAAGAGCATGTTGCATATTTGAAAGGAATTATATATTGAAGTAGTGTAGTAGAATATGGTCACAAAATAAGCTGAAAAAAAGACAGTGTATACAAACATGATTACCAAATATGTTTGTGTGAAAATGTGTTTTATTTATGTAATGGGTACTTAGTTTAGTTTATTATGGTATAAAAATAGTGTGTTTCATGAAAGTATATACGAGTTTTGTCAAACATATGGATTCAGTTATACAGTATTATACAGGATATAAGATAGAACAAATATTAAACCTGGAATGACATTTGTAGCAATATGGAAAAACTTGGTCTATTGGGTACATAAACATTCTGAATGTAACAACATGACAAGTCTCTTACATTGTACTTTTTCTAGAGACAGAAGACAAAAGATGTTGAATGTGACAGCTGTAAATGCTGGAAAAGGAAATAGTAGGCTACAAGACTGATTTCCAAACCAAATGATAGGCACTTGCAGTGTTGTTTATAATGATACTTGAAGTCTTGAAGTGTTGTTTATAAAAGGTTTCATTGATATGTTGACATGTTCAACACAGGTAAATGTCAACTTCTCCACTCATATTAGAGGTGGAGGATGATTGATTCAGACTTTAGTTTACCAGGATTTAGCTAATTTATTCCATGCATCTTTTACCATGATTTTAGATGGCTAAGTTCCAAAACATCAGCACTCTTAGGAGAAACACCATGGCTGAAGAATCAGAAGGCTTAATCAACTGATGGTGAAAATTGTCACATGCTTCAAGAAAAATGCCAGATGGAAAGATAAAATCCCTCACACCACCAGCACCAACTCGGACAGATGGTATCTCACCATGTAGTAGATTCACCGTGATACATCATAGAGCAGAATCTGATATAGCTGGTCAACTTATACAAGAATGTTGAGGTAATGAAACTTAAATTCATAGTATTTTTTTTTTTTCGTAACACCTTTTTACATTCGAACTTCTTCAGATAGAGAGTACACACAACGAACATTTAAACTTTAACCTGCTGCCGGCAAGTGAGTCTGCCTTTATTAAGATCAGCCTGTACTCTGCAGGCTAATCATGGTCTGCACTGTTTGCTATTCAGTCTGTAAATTTCAAGTGAACACCCTTTGAATTATAAGTGGTAGTGCCCAAATTAAATGATGGACCAGTCCATTATAGAACAAAAAGCAGGATAAAGGTTAAAGCATATTGCCATTGCCAAAAAAGGTAGTTAACTGTTAGTTTTAATGCTAACTGCTATAAAGCTTTTTGCTTTTTTTTCGTTTCAAAACAAAACTACATCAGTTATTATACAAGAGGGCCAAGATGGTCCTAGGTTGCTCACCTGAGAAACACACAATAACAGTGTAAACATGTTTGACATAGTGATTTCATGGAAACAAATGTTCTGACCAATTTTCATTAAGATAGATCAAAAATGTGGTCTCAAGTGTAATCAAGCATTTTCTTCAATTTGACCTAGTGACCTAGTTTTTGAGCTAAGATGACATATATTTGAATTTAACCTAGATTTGATCAAGGCAATCATCCTGACTAAATTTCAACAACCTCGATTGAAAAAACGGCCTCTTTTGCATACAAAATGTTTTTCTTTGACCTAGTTTTTGACCCCAGATGACCCATATTCAAACTTGACCTTAATTTCATCAAGGCTAGCATTCTGACCAAATTCCATGAAGATCACTAGGGAAAAAAAATCTGTTACTTTGATTTGACCTGCTGACCTAGTTTTTGATCACAGATGACCCATATTTTAATTTGACCTAGATTTCATCAAGGCAATCATTCTGACTAAATTTTATGAATATCCAGTGTAAAATGCAGCTCCTGTTGCTAAACAAGGTTTTTCTTTAATTTGACCAGGTGACCTAGTTTTTGACCCTAGATGACCCATATTCAGACCCCACCTAGATTTCATATAGACAAATTCTAATTAAATTTCATGAAGATCTGGTGTAAAATGCAACCCCTATTGCATTCACAAGGTTTTTATTTGATGTGACCTAGATTTTGAGTCCAAATGACTCATATTCAAATTTAACCTAGATTTTATCAAGGCAATTGTTCTGATCAAAATTCATGAGGATCAATTGAAAAATACAGCCTCTATCGCATACACAAGGTTTTTGTTTAATTTGACCTAGTGACCTACTTTTTGACCTCAGATGTCCTATTTTCAAACTCGACTTAGATTTCATCAAGGTAATTCTTCTGACAAAATTTCATGAAGATCAGTTGAAAAGTACAGCCTCTCACATACACAAGGTTTTTCCTTGATTTGACATAGTGACCTACTTTTTGACCCAAAATGACCCATTTTCGAACTTGGCTTAGATTTTATCAAGATAATCATTCTGATGAAATTTCATAAAGATCAGTTGAAAAATACAGCCTTTATTGCATACAAAAAGTTTTTCTTTGATTTAACCTAGTGACTTACTTTTTGACCCCAGATAACCTGTTTTCAAACTTGGCCTTAATTTCATCAAGATTATCATTCTGATCAAATTTCATAAAGATCCAGTTGAAAATACAGCCTTAAATTTATCGCATGCACAAGCTAAATGTTGAAAGACGACAGACGCCGGACATCGAGCGATCACAAAAACTCATCTGAGCATCTAACATGAGCACTGCAATGCAGAGCAATAAACACAAAGCAAAATCATATGACCTTTGACCCCTAAATGTGACCTTGACATTGAATTGAGTCATCCAGAACATGTGCTCTGCATGTTGTCTAGGTGTTGTGAACAATTGTGTCAAATTTCTTTGAAATCCTTCAAGCAGTTCAAGAGTTACAGAGTGGAAATGAAACAAACTGATATGACCTTTGACTCCTAAGTGTGACCTCGTTTGTGGACTTAGATTTTCTTTTAAATTTCTTCCCTATGTTGTTCCTATCCTTTGGGCTTCCCACTCCCAAGTTATTAAATTTTGCTCCCATCCTCTGATGTAATCCTTCAGGTGTATAATGCCCCACTTGGCAGAGCTCTGGTTTATATTTCAGTTTATTATATACCTATATAAATTCTGTAAAAAAATTGGCTTGTATTTCACAATTAAATATGAAGAAACAGACAAAAATTCTGTATTGTACCTTCCGTATTGTATGCTGCCAAACTGTTTTCATTAATATGCATGATCTGATACATTACTATAAATAACGCACATAAAAACTTCAGTAAGTTCCATTTAATATCGATAAACATTGAAAATTTCGTTCAAGAACAAAACAAGAATCAAAATGGTAAAGGTATATTATAAAAAGTCATTATAACAGAAACCAGTTCTGGGACTTTGTATTCGGCTCTCATGGATTTTGCAAGGTTGGATCACACTCGGCGCTTGCGCACCTCATGAGATTCAATCTGGCAAAATTCACGAAAGCCGAATACTGCGTCCAAGATCAAGCTACAGTTATAAATTATAACCCTATTATATTGTCGCTTATATTGTCACTTAATTTTTTTTTCAGCAAATGCCCAAGTGGATAAGAGATGTAAAAATTTCGTCGGGCTTCCTCAGCCACTTTTAAAGTAGATACCTCCCTCAAGCGTTTCTGAACATAGATTATATGATACTGATTTATAACATTGTAAACTTGATTCCTTGAAACTGCATTTGTTAGATTGTGAAATTTTAATAAATCATACATGTCAGATGTTAAATATAGGTAAGTTACTGATGCTAAAGTTAAATCTATCACTAAAATACTGAACTTATTGAAGATCCTTGATTTTCACACTTTTAAAAATGGTTGGTTGAAAGCTTGCGTATGTGCGCAAATTGACTTAAAAGCGGCATTAATGAAGAGTTTTTCTGTGCAATGGCCGCTCACTGCCAATGGCTGGCCAGACCCAAAATTACTTTAGCAGAAAGTTTACTTGGACATCAGCTATAATACCTACAGTTAGCATACAGTAAAACCTGCTGTTGCCTCTATTAAGCAGCCAGTGTCTCATTGCCCTTCATTCTATAAATGACATTCCACTCTCTTGGCTGGCTGCTTTAGACAGGTTTTACTGTATACATTGATTTTAAAGACAGTGTCAATTCTTTTAAAGATGTTGTTGCTTTTTTGTAAATATAGGGTGTTGATGATACCTATTCTGTTTCTGGTAAAGGACAATGAATGCTAGGCAAGTTTCTCAAACATTATCTTCTTTCCTTGACAAAAAAAAAATCGATATGAACAAAAAATTCTTTACTTCAGACATTGATAGTTGGTTTCCTGCAAAGAAGAATGTATAATATGACACCTGCAGCCAGAGATTGGAGAAGGGGATCAGCTCAAAGAACATTGGAGAGGTCAGATGACAATATTGATACAGGTTAGTCTGGTATCATTTAACAAGGATTTTCAAATTGGTTATTTAAAATACTTGTGCTGCTGTATATTTATTTTACAGTTTGACGGAAGTGTGCACACTATATTTTAATTTCAGTTAATTGAATGATCAAGTTTAACATTGATCTTTTCGGTCAAATCAAAGGAAAAGCTTGTTAACACTCTAGACATCACAATTTTGGCCCAATCTCAATGAAACCTGGCCAGTATGTTACTTTTAATTAAAATCTTGGATGATTTCAATATTGGGTCATCTGGGGTCAAAAACTATGTTACCAGGTCAAATCAAAGAAAAAGCTTGTTAACATTCTAAAGGTCACAGTTTTGGCCTAATCTTAATGAAACTGTCAGAATGTTACTCTCAGTAAAATCTTGGACAAGTTTGATATTGAGTCATCTGGGGTCAAAAACTAGGTCATCAGGTCAAAGCAAAGGAGGTGTACTGGTCTGAAACCCAGGCAATCCTTGCGTGTATCAGTGCTATACACTGGGCACGTTAAAGAACCAGGCTGTCTATTCGCAATGAGCTAGGCTAAGTTAGCCAGACAAGCCTGTATCTGATTTCTGATCTCTCTGTCACAGGGGCTTTGTCTCACTCTGTCCCTCTGGTCAGATCACTCTGTGTCTGTACTAGTAGAGGATGAGTTATGCGCCCTGTGTGGCTGCATTTGAACTATGTAAAGTGCCTTTGAACGTGAAATTGATCATGAAAAGGGCGCTATATAAATCTGGTATAATAATATATATCTGGTATAATAATAATAATTGCTAACACTAGAGGTCACAATTTTGACCCAATCTTAATGAATCTTAGTCAGAATGTTACCTTTAAGAAAATCTTGGACGATTTTGATATTGGGTCATCTGGGGACAAAAACTAGGTCTCGGGTCAAATCAAAGGAAAAGCTAGTTAACACTGTAGAGGCCACATTTATGACCATATTTTAATGAAACTGCAATCTTAAATTGTGTGATGCAATAAGGTCACAATTTAGAAATACTATTTGAGCATACGAAAGAAACAGCAATCCTACTTGATTCAAACTTAAAACAATTGTTTCATATCATCACCCAGATCATTCGACACAAGATCCATAAATCTGGCATCAATATATTATGAATTATGCCCCATTTTTTTTTATTTATTTTTTTTTTTAGAATTTCAGGTCAATTCATGATGCTATTTTTTCTCTACCTTAATTATCACTAAGGTAGTTGTTTACTTAATTAGCCTTACGATGTGACACAAGGTACATTTTTCTTGCAGAAATATTTCATGAATCATACAAAGTAAATGATTTGATGCTGTTCCACTTGAAAACCTGCCCGCTTAGCTCAATAGAGAGAGCATAGATATACAGATGGATTACAGGCAGGGCTTTTTCACCCTATCTCACGGGGCCGATATTCGTCCCCATTCCCAATGCCAAATATGCTCCATTTTTCCCAATTTGGAGCAAAAAATTCCCAATCCAATGAAAAACTTCCCAACTGAAATCAGTTACTTTCTGTTTTTCAATAATAATTCTTGCACAATTAGTTTTGTTTGCCAAGTAAATCAAACAAAATGTTGGAAAAAACAACTCGTTTCTATTTTTAGTAACATGACCGTCTGCAACATCGGCAGAAAATCCTTACAAGATTTTGCTGAAGAAATGTATGATTTTTATGCAAAAACCTCTCACAATGCATTAAAACACAAATATTAATTGAATAAAGTAACCAAAACATGTTGACAGGTGGTTCTTTTACCATTAAAATCAGTTGTCACATATGTTCGCGACCCAGTTTTTACACTCGAAAATACACGCATTTTGCCATTCTACTTTTTGGATAATTTCAGTTATAACGTTGGTGAAAACAAACTGTAAACAAAAATTTTAGCATGACAAATAAAGAGTTACTATATTTTTAGGCAATACTGGAACACAATCCTGAAAAAAATATTCTCAAAATTTCACAAGAGGATCGATACTGTCTACCAGTAAAATTTGAAACTGAAGATTTAACTAATATATATTAATTAAAAACTCATTTAATTTGTCAGTATATTTTCCCAAATTTGACAATTTACCGTGTTAAAAATTCCCAATATGACCAGGGGCCTTTTTTCCAAAACCCCCTGAAAAAGCCCTCTGACAGGGTTGCGAGTTTGATACTTGGGCGATGCATATGTTGTCTGTGATGATTTTATAAAAGACTTTGTCTGATACCATTCATCCTCCACCACTGATTCATTTGGAGAAGTTGGCAGTTACTTGCGGAGAACAGGTTTGTACTGGTACAGAATCCAGGAACACTGCGTTCGCGCTGTTGTTACCCACGCCATTTTGAAAATATTAAGGTGGCATGAAAAATTCGATAAACTTCGTGAATGTAGACTTAAACCTTCTTCAGCATGATCTTGTGCATCAATCATAAGTTACTTCTTCATTTTATCATAAATTTACTCCGAAATTTACTTTGTATACGGCCGATTTCAATAAATGAATTGCCCAGAAACCGATTCCACCGACGGTCTGAACTCCGTACAAAAGATCGTCAATATATATAAAACTGGTACTGCTTTCAAAAAGATTTATTAATAATCAATTAAATGTATGGATCTGAACAAGTTGATGCAAGAATCAGACATTATTAAAGCCAGAGAATCGGAACATGTATGAAAATTTTCAAGGCATCTGATAAATTAATGAGTTTCGGATAGGTAAATTTCGGTTATGAATTTAAAGTCTTTAAAGAACTTTTTCAATCGAGAAATTTTTTACTTTATTTAGAATTCATGATAATAATAATGCAATATAAAATTTCCTTTTGTTTTGTCAGATAGTTATAAATATGTGTATGAAATGCTAAATTTAAAGAAAATAATGCCACTGAACTATTTTAATGATTTATCAAGTAGCCAATCGTAATGATCAAAAGTTCTGGTGGTATGGATTAAAAAACAAGAACACTTCAACAAAAATTCAGTTCCGTTCTTTTTTTAAAAAAAATATCAATTCATAGATTTGTATTAATGCATTTACTCACTACATACAAATACTTCTTTTGGGTTGTGAGAAATACAATTTATAACAGTCAAGTTCATGCCACAAAAGTGTGGGAGAAAAAACATTGAACATATCCGAAACCACAAGGGTTAACATGTAGATATTTCTGATGGTCTGATTTATTATACCTGTACAGTAGTTCATGAGATGATTTCTTTACAGAAATATAAATACATGTACTAAATATACAAGTTCCAAACATTTATATTTCTATGTGTATCCAAAGCGATAAATCTCTGCCAGAAGCCCGCCCGCTTAGCTCAGTAGGTAAGAGCGTTAGTCTACGGATCTCAGGGTCGCGAGTTCGATCCTCTGGTGGGGCGTATGTTCTCCGTAACTATTTGATAAACAACATTGTGTCTGAAATCATTAGTCCTCCACCTCTGATTCATGTGGGGAAGTTGGCAGTTACTTGCGGAGAACAGCTTTGTACTAATAAAGATTCCAGGAATACTGGTTAGGTTAACTGCCCGCCGTTACATGACTGAAATACTGTTAAAAAACAGCATTAAACCCAAAACAAACAAAAATCTCTGCCAGAAAAAACTGCTTTGCAACGTACAGCTCGGGAAGGGAATTGAACCTTTTTATAGGATTTCTGTTTTATTCTGCTAACACCCCTGAAACTACTACAGAGATGCTCTTTTTAATCTTATAATATAGTAACACTTAAATAAATTCTACATACTGAATAAAGTTTAAGAGAGGATATTAACAACAAACTTCAAATAGTTTTCACATGGTCTGATGCCCAAAAAAAAAACTCACCATTTTCAAAGAACTGTTACATAATTATGTTTGTTTTGATGCATTTGCAATATAGCGTACAACTGGTGAAATTTCACATAACTAGTTGGAACACAGTTTTCAGCAATTGTTTATTTTTATTTCTTTACAAATTGCATTCATTTTCAAAGGGGGACAATTTTTATGCCCCCGAAGAAAGGCATATAGTTTTTGAACCGTCTGTCGGTCTGTCAGTCTGTCTGTCAGTCTGTCAGTCTGTCCGCAATTTTCGTGTCCGTTCCATATCTTTGTCATCGATGGATGGATTTTCAAATAACTTGGCATGAATGTGTACCACAGTAAGACGACGTGTCGCACGCAAGACCCAGGTCCGTAGCTCAAAGGTCAAGGTCACACTTAGACGTTAAAGGATAGTGCATTGATGGGCGTGTCCGGTCCATATCTTTGTCATCGATGGATGGATTTTCAAATAACTTGGCATGAATGTGTACCACAGTAAGACGACATGTCGCACGCAAGACCCAGGTCCGTAGCTCAAATATCAAGATCACACTTAGACATTAAAAGTCATTTTTCATGATAGTGCATTGATGTGCGTGTCCGGTCCATATCATTGTCATTCATGCATGGATTTTAAAATGACTACGCATGAATGTGTGACACAGTAAGACGACGTGTCGCGCGCAAGACCCAGCTCCGTAGGTCAAAGGTCCTAAACTCTAACATCGGCCATAACTATTCATTCAAAGTGCCATCGGGGGCATGTGTCATCCTATGGTGACAGCTCTTGTTTCAGAATATTTTAAGTATCCATCGCATGGGACAGTACGGCAGAACATGTAATGGTGAGGTAAAATATTGGTAAAGATGTTGTTTGTTTATCACATATTTCTGTGTTTTGATGATATACTCCTAACCCTTAAATATGATGAAATCCTAGCAAGTTTATTAGTGTATTATATATTTATTTTGATGGAATCCATTTTACAAGCTACATATTTGTATTTTGCAGTGTGTATGTTCATAAATTCTTTTTTCTTCAGAGGTTGAAGTTGCAAGTAGAGACTGACAGTGACTGCACAGATAATGATGATGGTGAAGAACTATAGAAAACTGTGGAAAACTTTTAATAGTGGTGACCATCAACAAGCAGTTCCAGCCAATGTATCCGTCTCGTAGGTAGCAAAATGATTAAGATACTGCTTGTCAAGTTGTTTTTTAGCTCGACTATTCGAAGAATAAGTAGAGCTATCCTACTCACCACGGCGTCGGCGTCGGCGTCACACCTTGGTTAAGTTTTTCGTACCAGCCCACATTTTGACAAAGTCTTTCGAGATAAAGCTTTGAAACTTTCAACACTTGTTTACCATCATCATGGCCAGTTATAAGCAAGAGCACATAACTCCATCAAGGATTTTGGCTGAATTATGGCCCCTTTTGACTTAGAAATCATGGTTAAGTTTTTCGTACCAGTTCATATTTTGACAAAGTCTTTTAAGATAAAGCTTTGAAACTTTCAGCACTTGTTAACCATCATCATGGCCAGTTATAGGCAAGAGCACATAACTCCATCAAGGATTTTGGCTGAATTATGGCCCCTTTGGACTTAGAAATCATGGTTAAGTTTTTCGTACCAGTTCATATTTTGACAAAGTCTTTTAAGTTGAAGCTTTGACACTTTCAACACTTATTTACCATCACCATGGCCAGTTACAGGCAAGAGTACATAACTCCATCAGGGATTTTGGCTGAATTATGGCCCCTTTTGACTTAGAAATCTTGGTTAATATTTCGTACCAGTTCATATTTTGACCAAGTCTTTTGAGGTAAAGCTTTGAAACTTTCAACACCTGTTTACCATCACCATGTCCAGTTATAGGCAAGAGTACATAACACCATCAAGGATTTTGGCTGAATTGTGGCCCCTTTTGACTCAGAAATCTTGGTTAAGTTTTTCGTACCAGTTTATATTTTTTGTAAAGTGTTTGACATATGGCTTTGAAACTTTTATCACTTGTTTAGTATAATAGTCTCTATCTGTAGGAAAGAGAAAATAACTCTGTCATCTATTTTGGCTGAATTATGGCCCTTTTTGGACTTTGAAATTGGTTCTGTTTTCATACAAGTCCATGTTTTGTCAAAACTATTTGACATATGGCTTTTAAACTTTGAACACTTGTTTATCATTATGATTTCCATCTGTAGGCAAGAGTACATAACTATTTTGACTGAATTATGGCCCTTTTTGGACTTTGAAATTGCCTCATATATTGCCATTTAGTGCAAGACTTATCGAAATCGTAGTAATACAGGAACATTGTTTGTCTAATCTATTTTTTTCTTTTGTCTGAATATCCGTGGAAATATTTTGACCCCATTCTTCAATCAATTCTTCGAATAGTCGAGCGCGCTGTCATCAGACAGCTCTTGTTTTAGACTGCTGTTTCAGAGTTTAATTTTTTCACATTGGTCATTACCCTGCTTTTCTATAATGAACTTGTTCATATTTCAATTCAGACAGTAACATTCAGTATCTTTAAAAGGGTTGCATACCAGAAAGATACTGACTGAATGGCAAATAGTGTAGATCATGATCAGACAGCATGGATGTACAGGCTGGTCTTTATCTACACTGGTCACTAAGGCAGAATCATTTGTGCCAGCATGGTAAGGGTTACAATTATAAGATTATTGTACCCCCCGACAACAAAGTTGTAAGGGGGGGTATACTGGTTTCAGGTTGTCTGTCTGTCTGTCTGTCTGTCCGTCTGTCCGTAGACGCAATCTTGTGCGCACCATCTCTCCTTATCCCCTTGACAGAATTTAATGAAACTTCACACAAGTGATCAGTACCAACAGTAGTTGTGCATGGGGCATGTTAGATTCTTTTAGAAAAAAAATTTGCGGAGTTATGGGACTTTGTTTATTTGTTACTATACTATATACATAGACACAATCTTGTGCGCACCATCTCTCCTCATCCCCTTAACACAATTTAATGAAACTTCACACAAGTGATCAGTACCAACAGTAGTTGTGCATCGGGCATGTTAGGTTCTTTTAGAAAAAAAAATTGCAGAGTTATGGGACTTTGTTTTTTTGTTACTATACTATATATACATAGACACAATCTTGTGCGCACCATCTCTCCTCATCCCCTTGACACAATTTAATAAAACTTCACACAAGTGATCAGTAACAACAGTAGTTGTGCATGGGGCATGTTAGGTTCTTTCAGAAAAAAAATTTGCAGAGTTATGGGACTTTGTTTTTTTGTTACTATACTATATACATAGTCACAACCTTGTGCGCACCATCTCTCCTCATCCCCTTGACACAATTTAATGAAACTTCACACAAGTGATCAGTGACAACAGTAGTTGTGCATGGGGCATGTTAGGTTCTTTCAGCGACAAAAATTGCAGAGTTATGGGACTTTGTTTCTTGTTAACGTACTATGTACATACAGTCTGCATATGCAATCTTGTGCGTGTCTAATCTACCAAACCCTTACACACAATTTAATGAAACTTCACACAAGTGATCAGTACCAACCCTAGTTGTGCATGGTGCATGTTACATTCTTTTAGATAAATATTCTGCATAGTTATGGGACTTTGTTTTTTGTTACTATACTGTATACATACATTCTATATACATAAGTCCACATAATTATGCAATCTTGTGTGCGTCAAATTGCAATGTACTGTGTCAGTGCATGCGGGGGGTACATTCATCACCTTTAGTGATAGCTCTAGTTAAATCTAATGCCAGCTTGCACATTTTTTTGAAGCTCATGAAATTCTCTGTGGAAAAAATTCTTTGTCAAGTTTAAAAGAAAATTGTAGCATGTGTAAATGTTGAGTTCTGCTCACAAAGGGCTAGAGGGTGTGGACAGTAGCTCTCGCAGTGTAGACTGCAACATTTCAATTTATGTCGAGATGCACAACCAGTGCTTTTCTACTATTTCTATTTTATTAAAGTTTGTAACATTCGGTTTATGTGGGGAACTTGTTAGTTACATGCTCATATTCAGAGTTCAAGGTGGTCAGTCACATTTGAGCAGCATTTTATTGTATTTTACATTTTTCATATATTTTGTTAGAGATTTATTCTAGGAATAAAAAGACCTATTACATAGGCATAGATCCCTATTGGAAATGTATAATGTATTACTTTTTTGTGAAAATTTGTAATTACCTCCCTTTTATATAAAAGTATTTAAAAAGTCATTTATTTTGTTAGATTTCAACATCTAGTCTTGTGCAACCGAGACAGACAATTGTGATAATAATTGTGCTAATATTTATATGATTCCTTAGGAAAAAATGTTTATTTAATTTATATTTACACTAAAATAATGCTGTCTTAGTTTGGCAACCAGGATAAGGAAATCAAATTTTACGAATAATTCCAGTGACAAGGCAATGTGTATTAAGAACTGGCTGAACACAAATAAGTATAAATGATCACCAGATAAAGTTTTGAATGAATTCATTAATTGACCAAATTCTGATTAATCACCTTAAATAGTTACAGATGGCCATTGTAGAACTGAAATATTAATGAAAAAATTGTACAACACCAATCAACAACAGATTAATTCCTGTTTACAGCACACAAGAAGCAATACCAAGAAATATGTGACATTCATCAGCCACAGGTAGTCATTTACTCCAAGTGACAAAGCCTGACACCAAAATACCCATTCTTGGAAAAGGGGTGGATTGTTTTGTGCAATGGACTTTGCTGAATAGCGAATTTGACTGTTTAACTTGTAGGTATCATGTTTGAATTGTTACCTATTAAAACACTATATATGTTAGCAAGTGCATTTATTAGCTTAACTATTCAAAGAAAAGGTACATCTTTTGGACACAGCCGTTTGACTGCATTGGCGTCCCAATTAAGTTTTTGTATGCAGGCTGGTACCTCAGTAACCAATTGTGTGAATAATTGAAACTTTACACACTTGTTCGGTATGATAAACTGACTTACATTGCATAGGTTTCATAACTCTGTTTTACTTTTTACAAAATTATGCCCCTTTTTCAACTTGAGAAAAGAATTTAGTGAAGATTTTGTGTCTCAGTACCCAGTAATGGTAATTGATTTAAATGTCACACGCTTGCCTTCTTTCATTAGTTGATATGCATTGTGTGGGTTCCATAACCCTGTTTTGAATTTTGGAAAGGCTGTTGAATAGTCAAGCATTGCTGGTTTTTCATATTGAAGATTTTAGATGTGTGATATGGATTTTATTGAATGCCCGCCCATCTTAGATATTTGACATGTAGCATTGTCTAGTAGACCTCTACAAAATCTGTTCAAATCTTGACCCCCCAGGATCAAATTGACCCAGCGCCAGAGGTTACTTGATTGTGCATAGGGAAATCTTCATAAATTTGCTCAAAAATAAACCAGAAGGCCTAGATCTTAGATATTTGATATGTAACATTGCCTAGTAGACTTCTACAAACCTTTTTCAAATCATGACTCCCCGGGGTAAAATTGACCCCGCCCCAGGGGTTACTTGATTGAACATTAGAAAATATTCCAAAAATTTCTAAAAATGATCAGTTTGACATTTAAACATGTAGTTCATATTACTCAGGTAAGTGATCCAGGGTACTTATGACCCTCTGGTTCTTCTTGTTTGACAGGTGTTACCAGTTTTATTCAGCAGTTTGTTAAAGTTGTGTCCAGGAGTTTGTTCCAGTTGTATCCAACAGCTTGTTCCAGTTGTGTCCAGCAGCTTGTTCCAGTTGTGTCCAGCATCTAGTTCCAGTTGTGTCCAGCAGCTTGTTCTGGTTGTGTTCTGCAGTTTGTTCTAATTGTGTCTGCAGCTTGTTCTAATTGTGTCTGCAGTTTGTTCAGGTTGTGTCCTGCAGTTTGGTCCAGTTGTGTCCAGCAGTTTGTTCCAGTTGTGTCCTGCACTTTGTTCCAGCAATTTGCTCCAGTTTCATACTGCAGTTTGTTGCAGTTCCTGAATTTACTCTTCCCAAGTCTTTGTAGAAGTTATAAGTTTTAGTATATCTTTAAAAAGCTAGAACAGAACTATAACTATTGTGTATGGAAGCATTTAATGGTATTACCATCATAAGATAGCATCATGCAGACTGGATGTTTATTCAACATTTGTAATAGGAAGAAAGTAAAAACAAGTAATATTTATGCATAATAGTTTAATATTTCAATTTAGACAAGTAACAGTATTCAACTTTTAATTTGTTGTTGACATTTACCCATTTGTCTCTTAGGTTAACTTTAAAGCAAGACTTTCTCTGTCATGTGGGGGGAAAAACATGAAATTGAGAGGATCAATTACCAGCTCACACAGTTGACTTTAGAAGGTGTCACCCCAGTATTGAAGTACTTCCGGGTTGTTGTATCCTAGGAAGTAGTTCTTTGAAATTTTGAAGTTCCCACTTCAAAGCAATCCCTTTGACATGTTAAATTTTAAATGTATTTACTGACACTGTGTACATTTTGTGCCCTGTCTGATGTCTTTAACAGTTGTTTTGTCTGTGTTTTTCAGGACTATACTCCTGTGCGGATGGATTAAAAAACTACCCCAGACTGGTAGACATGACAGATGTGTATTAGAAATATGAACATGGACTTAAAACTTTGATGTGTAGCAAAAAAGTTCATCGTTGATGATAGTGATTTTCTAAGCTATATTGACTGGAACAGGGTTATTCTTCAGAAATACAGAGCTGTCAATGCTGCAATTTTGTTGTGAAAGTCACAATCCATGTTAGAAGTTGCTTGTTTTACTATACAGCAAAGAAGAAGAAATTGTACTGGGCCGACACCTATATGGGAAATAGTTAATTGTAAATATCTCAGCAACTAAAGGGTTTACAGCAATGGAACTTCACACACTAGTAGCTGATAACAATAAAAACCAGTGGCTAAAAGGATTTTGTCAAGGTTTGTGAAATTTTAATTTTATTGAATTTTTAAAAATTTAATAGTTAAATTTTCATTTAAATTAAGTAACAGTCATCTCCCTTTGATTATTCAGTCGTCTGCAATAGCACAAAGACTTTCAACAAGAAAAAGACTATTAACCGGGCTATATAAGAGAAAATCATACAGATTTTATTAATTTAAAAAAAAAAAAATTGTTTACTTTTTTAAAAAAAAATCACTATTTTTGTGTATCAGTTTTTCGAACAGTTTTTTTTTTAGGATGGATGACCTACTGGAACATTGCCGCAACAAACTGCAGATCAGCAGTGTCTTGCATGAAAATGGAGAATGTATATTTTGGACTGGTTGTATTAACAAATTTGGCTACGGCCAGTTTTGTTACAGAGATCGAAGAGACCCACCGTCTGCCGGTTATAGAACACGAACCAGTCACCGTGTTGCATTAATGATTCATTATAGAGATTTTGATATTTCAGGCAGTCAACAGGCATCACATTTGTGCAATAATAAACTGTGCATAAATGTTGAACACCTTGTTTTTGAGAGAAACAGTACAAATAATTTAAGGAAAAAAATGTTTTTCTCATTCTAGGTGCTATGGGCATTTTGATGTGGCAGGGCACCGCTTAGCAGACTGTTTAGTGCATTTATCAACACATTGGCTATAGTTTTAATTTTCTGTTTTTGTTAGTCCCCTACTGGTTGAAAACACCCAGTACCCTAGCTTAAAGGTCAAGGTCACACTTTGAGATCAAAGGTCAGTAGGATTTTTTTCCTGTCCAGTCTATAACTTTGTCATGCAGAAAAGGATTTAGATATCAGTTGGCACAAATATTCCCCTGGATGAGAAAACATGTTATGCGCAAAACCCAGGCCCAGGGTCTAATGTCAAGGTCACACTTAGAGACCAAAGGTCAGACTCAAGAATGACTGGAGCATTTCTTCTTCATGCATAGAGGGATTTTGATGTAACTTGGCACAAATGTTCACCAACATAAGACGGATTGTCATGCGCAAGAACCAGCCTAGGTCTAAGGTCAAGGTCATATTTAGAGGTCAAAGGTCAGATTCAAGAATGACTTTGTCCGGATCATTTCTTCTTTATGCATTGAGGGATTTTGATGTAACTTGGACCAAATGTTCACCACCATGAGGCACCCTTGTTTTTAGAATTATGTCCCTTTGTTATTACTATAAATAGATTTTGTTGTAACTTTTTTATTACTGGCCGTAGAGAAAAATCGAGACCACTTTTCTGTGGTACAACATGCATGTTACATCCAAATTTTATACGCCCGTTTGAAAAACGGGACGTATTATGGGAACGCCCCTGGCGGGCGGGATGGCAGGCGGACGGGCGGGCGGTGTCCACAGACTTTGTCCAGAGCATATCTTCTACATGCATGAAGGGATTTTGATGAAACTTGGCACAGTTGTTCACCATCATGAGACGGAGTGTCATGTGCAAAAACCAGTTCCCTAGGTCTAAGGTCAAGGTCACACTTAGAGGTCAAAGGTCAAATTCAAGAATGACTTTGTCCGGAGCATATCTTCTTCATGCATGGAGGGATTTTGATGAAAGTTGGCAAAATTGTTCATCATCATGAGACGGAGTGTCATGCGCAAGAACCAGGTCCCTAGGTCTAAGGTCAAGGTCACACTTAGAGGTCAAAGGATACAAGAAAGAAAACTTTGTCCGGAGCATATCTTCTTCATGCATGGAGGGATTTTGATATAACTTGGCACAAATGTTTACCACCACGAGGCAGAGTGTCATGCGCAAGAACCAGGTCCCTAGGTCAAAGGTCAAGGTCACACTTAGAGGCCAAAGGTCAGATACAAGAATGACTTTGTCCGAAGCATTTCTTCTTCATGCATGGAGGGATTTTGATGTAAGATTATCTTCCCTTAGTTGTTACTATAAATAACTTATATTGTAACTTTTTTATAATTGACTGTAGGGAAAAAAACAAGATCACTTTTCTGTGGTACAACATAGATGTTACTTTCAAATTTTAGGTGTATTTTAATGTATCTCTACCTGGCAATGAGTTTTTTTGTGGACTTAGAAAAACAAATGACTTACAATGATTAATAAACAACCGCAAAATTAAAATTCCATTTGCAAATACAGGTGCTAGAGTAAAGAAATTTGCTGTGACAGGCGTATAGTGTGACATTCTGGCACTCTTGTTAGGTGTATTTTGACCTATCTCTACCTGGTAAAGAGTTTCTTGTGGACTTATATTATATAGATTTTTTTTTTTTTTTTTTTTGAAGATTAATTCCCCTTTGTTGGTACTATAAATAACTTATATGATAACTTTTTTATAATCGGCAAAAACATTTAAATATGAAAACAACTGTGGTTTTTTATATATGCACATTTTAATCCAAGTGTGTTATTATAACATATTGTATATATAGTACAATATTGTTTATACATCATTGACAGATATCAGTTCATTATGTTATACTGCAGTAGAGAAAATTAGGTGCCTTCCAGTAGGGGACTTTGTATTGCATGGCAATACTTCATCCACTTGTTTTTAGCTCACCTGTCACAAAGTGACAAGGTGAGCTTTTGTGATCGTGCGGTGTCCGTCGTCCGTGCTTGCGTGCGTGCGTGCGTCCGTCCGTAAACTTTTGCTTGTGACCACTCTAGAGGCCATATATTTCACAAGATCTTCATGAAAATTGGTCAGAATGTTCACCTTGATGATATCTAGGTCAAGTTCGAAACTGGGTCACGTGCCATCAAAAACTAGGTCAGTAGGTCGAAAAATAGAAAAACCTTGTGACCTCTCTAGAGGCCATATTTTTCACGAGATCTTCATGAAAATTGGTGAGAATGTTCACCTTGATGATATCTAGGTCAAGTTTAAAAGTGGGTCACGTGCCTTCAAAAACTAGGCCATTAGGTCAAATAATAGAAAAACCTTGTGACCTCTCTAGAGGCCATATTTTTCAATGGATCTTCATGAAAATTGGTCAGAATTTTTTATCTTGATGATATCTAGGTCACATGTGCTCAAAAACTAGGTCACTATGTCAAATAATAGAAATAATGACATCATACTCAGTTCAACACTGGGTCATGTAGGGATAGGTGAGCGATTCAGGACCATCATGGTCCTCTTGTATAATTTACAGGGCAATGTTTGTATTACAATGAATTTGAGATGGATATTAGTTATGCCTGTTGTTTTGGTTGTTGTTGTTTATGTATTATTTTAGTTTCAGTAAATGTTCAAGAGCTCTTTCTGTTTCAGCAGGCATCAGGCCATCATCAGACATTCTGCCATGAATGTGACGGTGCTCTTTCCCTTTTTAGCTCGCCTGTCACATAGTGACAAGGTGAGCTTTTGTGATCACCCTTCGTCTGTCGTCAGTCCGTCCGTCAACAATTTCTTGTCTGCATGATAGTGGTTTCATTTATGATTTTATTTTAACCAAGCTCGCACACAACTTGTATCACCATAAGATCACGATTCCTTTCTTGAACTGGCCAGATCCCATTATGGCAGGGTTCGTACAGGCTTGAAGGGTACTTGAAAATGAAGGGCAGTCTTGAAAAGTCCTTGAAAACAAAATTTGTCTTGAAAATTGCCCAAAGACCTTGAAAAGTACTTGAATTTCTTATTTTCTCATATGCTAGACAATTAAAATCTCCCTGAAAATCAAAAGTAAATCTTTTGGAATAAAATCGGCAAGTTTCGAGCAATGGGCAGAGCTACGAAAATGCCTTAATAAAATGGTCGAATGTGTTCAGGACGAAAGCGAAGTTTGGGTACGAATGTTTCGTACTTTCTGTTAGCGTTGTCTCCCCCGACTAAAATGGCGTTAATTCGTCACGGAGCATGAATCGCAATTCTTATTGTAAATATTTATAAATAAGTCCTTAAAAAGTATAAGACTAGTGCTTGAAAAGTCCTTGAATTAGACTTGGCCTTGTCTGTATGAACCCTGTATGGGTTCCAGAGTTATGGCCCCAGAAAGGGCCAAAATTAGCTATTTTGACCTTGTCTGCACAATAGCAGCTTTATTTATGATTTGGTTTTTACCAAACTGGCACACAACTTGTATCACCATAAGATCTTGATTCATATCTTGAACTGATCAGATTGCATTAGGGGTTCCAGAGTTATGGCCCCTGAAAGGGCCAGAAATTGCTATTTTGACCTTGTCTGCACAATAGCAGCTTCATTTATGATTTTATTTTAACCTGAGTGAGACTTGCACATAACTTGTATCACCATAAGATCTCGGTTCATTTCTTGAACTGGCGAGATTCCATTTTGGGTTCCAGTGATGGCCCCTGAAAGGGCCAGAATTAGCTATTTTGACCTTGTCTGCACAATAGCCACTTCATTTATGATTTGAATTTAATCAAACTTGCACAAAAGTTGTGTCACCATAAGATCTTGTTTCCTTTCTTGAACTGGCTAGATTCCTTCATGGGTTCCAGAGTTATGACCCCTTAAAGGTCCAAAATTGGCTATTTTGGCTTTTGCAGCCATATAGAGACTTCATTTATGGTTTTATTTGATACAAACTTCCAAAATATCTTCAACAACAATAAATCTTGGATTCCATGACAAATCAGATCCAATCATAGGTTCCAGAGTTATTTTATAGCTGATTACCTCCCCTGATTGTAATCAAAATGGATTTATATCAGTAAGTACTTACAGGACTCATTTGAAATTTCATTATTGTTATTAGTTGGACTGAGACAATCAGGGTAGATAACTATGGACTGATTTTATGTCAAAATACCTCCCTTTATTTCAAATTAAAATTGTTATATCTCCATAACTAATGAAGATACTGATCTGAAATTTCATTTATGTCAACAGATTTATTTGGCAGATCCTTCTTTTGTCCACTTACAATTTTTTTTTTAATTACTTCCCTTTTACGTTACTATAAATAGCTTATTTTTGGATTTTTAGTAACTTTTTTATTATTGGCCGTAGGGAAAACACGAGACCAGTTTTCTGTGGTACAACATGGATGGTACCTCCATTTTTTAGGTGTATTTTAACATATCTATACTTTGTAAGATTTTTTTTTCTTTTTGGTTAAATTTCTTCCCTTTGTTGTTCCTGTCCTTTGGACTTAGATATTTTTTCTGAGGACCTTCTTGTTCTCAGGTGCAATGATAACAGGTGAGCGATATAGAGCCATCATGGCCCTATTGTTTTCTGTTTCTTTTTCTTGTAGGTGAACAATCGCCGTGTTTCTAAGACATTAAATTTTAGAAACGCTGTTTTGCTGACGGAGCCTCATCAAGTTGTCCTTTCATGTACTCGTCCGGGTACTGGCCTGCGGGCTTGATGATAGCCATATTCCAGCTTTGCTCGATTATTTTTTTCTCGGCGGGACTTGAACTTGGCTGTTGTTTGATGATTTCTGCGTCTCTGTGACCTCTTTGAAGTTGTTTTCAGATATCTTTTTGCCCGTGGTGAAAGAGCCAGTCCAGTAATGCTTTTGACTTTTTTTTCCACAGAAGTTTGCAGTGAATTGTTTGGCTGAAGTGTTTTTGATGCCAGACTACCAGCAAAGTTTCTGGACAGGTTAATATCTTTCGGCATAGTAGATAGTACTGCCCTGTTGAACCCCTCACATTTCTGTGTTGAAGTGTTGCTTGTCACACTCATGATGGCACACTCACTGAGTCTTATCTCAAGAATTGCTGACAACAGCTCACAGTCATTTTTGTTCAATTGCAGGTGATGAATTCCATGGGTTGGTAGAAACCAGAGCAAACTATCCAGTTGTGTGGACAGAAGCTGCAGTTTCCAGTGTAGCACTGTATAGTAGCTGCTGTTATTGCTGGTAAGCAATTTACTTCTTCTGCCAGTCCATTTCCATGGGTTCGAAGTTTCTCTATGATTGCGCTACATCTAGCCTTGGTATCTTTACCCAGAGCTGAAATGGCTTGTTGTGTGGCACTGCCTGTCAGTTTCTTGCCTTCAAATACTGTCTGGCTCCAGTTCGAAGTCCAGACTTTTCTCACTTGCCTGCTGCCAAGATGATGCAGATCTGCATGGCGGTTGACACTCCAGGCATAGCCTAACTTATCACGGAAGTCATTCATTCCCAGATGAGCTGCCGTGTCTCCATCAGTTGTTAGTGAGCAGACAAGTAGGTCCTCATTTGACAACTGATCAGCAATGCCATATGCCATTTTTCTTTCAGAATGAGGCTCCATGTATGGTATTGTTGTTGTACATTCAGCATGGCCACCAGGACAAGTTATGTCAAACACCTTGTAACTCAGATAGGCCCCTGTCCAGCAGAGTTTATTTTGTACAGCTAGTCCCACTATATACTTGTAGCTTGTAGGTTTTCAGTTGCAACCCCATAGGCTTGTGAAGCTGCCTGTCCAGGTTTGTAAGAAGACACCATTCTTGTTGCATTGTAGCGGCCATCAAAGGACAGGTCTTGAAGTTGCGGGTTCTGATGTCCTTGTTCCAGATTATGCTGAATGGCTAGCTGCCTTTTTTTATGCCATGTCCTCCTCATTCAGCTTGACAGTGTTGAGGCTGGCAGCATTTAGTAAAGTTTGCATGTTGCTTCTAGCTGGTGGTGGTATGTCCATCAAAGTTAAGAGCAAGTTCACTTTTTCTATTCCGTTGGCAGTATCCTAAAGGGCAGAAGCAAGTAACATGTTAATTGCTGCTCCTTTGCCGTCCCGACATTTTTTATGTTTCCATTTTATTTGAGAGGAAATGGCAAGAATTACACTTTAACTGCAATTTTGAGCCTAGTCTATATTTCTCTTCCATGTGCAGTGAAATATTTAACTGTTTACACTTTCCAGAACTATGTTGCTGATACACACTGTTCATAAGGTAAATTAGTTGGTCGAGATTCACAACCCTGTTCATTTTCAGATCAGGCTGTTATAGTCAAAGTTCAGGTTTCTTTGGACAGCCCCTATCCAGCTGGTCTTCATTTACAGTTGAACTACATCCAGGATCAGTTGCAGCAAAGGAAGATAAGCAGGTGATTTCTTATTTCCTGGCTTGAAATGTCCGCCAGCAGCACGGAGCTTAAGTTTGCCCTTTGCCATACATGCCATAATTTTTCAGGACATTTCCGGGATTCTGAGTTAAAATTTCCAGGATTTTTACCCTTTGTCCGGGACATACACCGTGACATTAGTATTCGTCTGTTTCAAGCATAAATATCATAAAATTACATGTAGTTTCCGGAGATAAACATTGTTCACTCGCTTAGGAATAATTAGCTGCAAATGTCGTCTAACTTTCTAAGGGAGGTAAATAGGGTAATTCACGTCTATAGTTCTATAATTCGGCACGTGAATTGGTTGCATTCCCGAGGTGAACAGAATTAGGAGACTTACTACATACGAAGAATTAACCTGGTCATCGTAGAATCCAGCTTATTATTCCCCTTCTGGTTGAAAACCAGTTTCAGGGACTATAGGAATGCGCTTTTCCGTCATTCCGTCCATCTGTCCGTCCGTCCGTCCGCAATTTCGTTTCCGGTCCATAACTCTGCCATCCATGAAGGGCTTTTAATATTACATGGCACAAATGTTCCCCATGATGAGACGACGTGTCATGTGCAAAACCTAGACCCCTAGCTCAAAGGTCAAGGTCACAATTGGAGGTCAAAGGTCAACATGGCTTTTTTCCTGTCCAGTCCATAACTCTCCTATCCTTGAAGGGATTTTAGTATTACTTGGCACAAATGTTCCCCATGATGAGATGACGTGTCATGCGCAAATCCCGGACCCCTAGCTCAAAGGTCAAGTCACAATTGGAGGTCAAAGGTCAGCCGGGGTTTTTTCCTGTCCAGTCCATAACGCTCCCATCCATGAAGGGATTTTAATATTACTTGGCAGAAATGTTCCCCATGATGAGAGGACGTGCCGTGCGCAAAACTTGGACCCCTAGCTTAAAGGTCAAGGTCACAGTTGGAGGTCAAAGGTCAACAGAGTTTTTTTCCTGTCCGGTCCATAATTCTCCCATCCATGAAGGGATTTTAATATTACTTGGCACAAATGTACCTCATAATAAGACGATGTGTCAAGCACAACTTTCAGACCCCTAGCTCAAAGGTCAAGGTCACACTTAGCAGTCAAATGTAAACATAACATGAACATGGTCAGTTTCATGTCCGGACCATAACTCTGACATTCATTAAGGGATTTTAATATCACTTGGCACAAATGTTCCCCATGATGAGACGACTTGTCATGCGCAAATCCCGGACCCCTAGCTTAAAGGTCAAGGTCAGAAATAGGGGTCAAAGGTCAACAGAGTTTTTTTCCTGTCCCGTCCATAACTCTGCCATCCATGAAGGGATTTTAATATTACTTGGCACAAATGTTCCCCATGATGAGACAACATGTCGTGCGCAAAGCCCAGACCCTTAGCTCAAAGGTCAAGGTCACAGTTGGAGGTCAAAGATCAATAAGGTTTTTTTTCCTGTCCGATCCAGAACTCTGTCATCCATCAATGGATTACAATATTACTTGGCATAAATGATCCCTATGATGAGACGACGTGTCTTGCGCAACACCCAGTACCCTAGCTTAAAGGTCAAGGTCACACTGAGATCGAAGGTCAAGAGGATTTTTTTCCTGTCCGGTCTATAACTTTGTCATGCAAAACAGGATTTAGATATCAGTTGGCTTAAATATTCCCCTGGATGAGACAACATGTCATGCGCAAAACTCAGGCCTAAGGTCTAATGTCAAGGTCACACTTAGAGACCAAAGGTCAGACACAAGAATGACTTTGTTTGGAGCATTTCTTCTTCATGCATGGAGGGATTGTGATGTAACTTGGCACAAATGTTCACCAACATAAGACGGATTGTCATGCGCAAGAACCAGGTCCCTAGGTCTAAGGTCAAGGTCATATTTAGAGGTCAAAGGTCAAATTCAAGATTAACTTTGTACGGAGCATTTCTTCTTCATGCATGGAGTGATTTTGATGTAACTTGGACCAAATGTTCACCACCATGAGGCACCCTTGTTTTTAGAATTATGTCCCTTTGTTTTTACTATAAATAGATTTTATTGTAACTTTTTTATTACTGGTGGTAGAGAAAAATCAAGACTACTTTTCTGTGGTACAACATGCATGTTACATCCAATTTTTAGGTGTATTTTGACCTATCTCTACCTGGTAAAGAGTTTCTTGTGGACTTATATTATATAAAAAAAAATTTATGCCCCCAAAGGGAGGCATATAGTTTTTGAACCGTCTGTCGGTCTGTCAGTCTGTCTGTCAGTCTGTTCGCAATTTTCGTGTCCGGTCCATATCTTTGTCATGGATGGATGGATTTTCAAAATACTTGGCATGAATGTGTACCACAGTAAGACGACGTGTCGCGTGCAAGACCCAGGTCCGTAGCTCAAAGGTCAAGGTCACTCTTAGACATTAAAGGTCATTTTTCATGATAGTGCATTTGTGTCCGGTCCATATCTTTGTCATCGATGGATGGATTTTCAAATAACTTGGCATGAATGTGTACCACAGTAAGATGACATGTCGGGCGCAAGACTCAGGTCCATAGCTCAAAGGTCAAGGTCACACTTAGACGTTAAAGGTCATTTTTCATGATAGTACATTCGTGTCCGGACCATATCTTTTTCATCCATGGATGGATTTTCAAATAACTTGGCATGAATGTGTACCACAGTAAGACGACGTGTCGTGCGCAAGACCCATGTCCGTAGCTCAAAGGTCAAGGTCACACTTAGATGTTAAAGGTCATATTTTATGATAGTGCATTGATGGGCGTGTCCGGTCCATATCTTTGTCATTCATGCATGGATTTTAAAATTATTGGACATGAATGTGTACCACAGTAAGACGACGTGTCGCGCGCAAGACCCAGGTCCGTAGGTCAAAGGTCCTAAACTCTAACATCGGCCATAACTATTCATTCAAAGTGCCATCGGGGACATGTGTCATCCTATGGAGACAGCTCTTGTTTTACATAGACATATATATGAAAAGACTTTAAAATTCTTCTCATCTGAAATTGCAAGGCATAGGCTTTTGATATTTTGTATGTTGCATTGCCTAGTGGTCCTCTATCAGGATTATTCAAATTATGCCCCCAAGTTGAAAAGAGGCCCTACCTAGGGGTGGGAGATCCCAAGTTTTACATAGACTTAATATATAAGAAAAACTTTCAAAATCTTCTTTTTTTGATATTTGGTATGTTGCCTTGCCTGGTGTTCCTCTACTAAAATTGTTCAAATTATGCCCCTAGGGTGAAAAAAGGCAATGTCCTGGGGTTCCAAATTTAACATAGACTTATATAGGAAAAAAATCTTTTTGTCAGAAAGTTCAAGGTCTAGGCCTTTGATGTTTGGCATGTAGCTTTGCCTAGTTGATCCCTTAACAAGACTGTTCAGATTATGCCCCTGGGGTGAAAAGAGGCCCCGCCTTGAGGGTCACTTGTTATATGAGTATAGAATAAATACTCCAAAAATTATCAGATCATATTTCCTAGACTGTTTATTTAACTATAATTACCTTTTGACCCCATGTTGACTCACCTTGACCTACTGAATTACTTTCCTGTTGTTGTTTTTTTGTCTCTTTTTTTAAGATAAACCTTGAAATTTGGATGACATGTACAGTTTTGCACACTGATTTTAAAACTGACTTTCAGTGACCATGAATATGACCTACTGACCTACTTTCTAATATTTTAACATCAGTTTGCCATTTTCAGCATGTGATTCAAATTACTCAGGTGAGCGATTCAGGGTCATCATGACTCTCTTGATTAAGCTTTTTACAAAGAAATTTGTTAAAGCAAGCAACTTAACTGAAGTGGGCGATTTAGGGCCATCATGGCCCTCTTGTTTTCATCCATTACAGTATCAAGTGAATGAATATGCAATATGTGCCATAGTCAATGCTTCTAAGGCTTATACTATAACCATTTGAGTAGCATTGCGTTTTGGTGAAGATAACATTGAATATTTTGTTTTATAGCTTTGTATACATGTAATTGATTTTCAGTTGATAGAAATTCATTGCTTTTCAACCAGTTTAAGAAATAAAACTTGTTTCTGCTTTTAAAGATTTGTCTGTTTTGAATTTTATACATTATGTCTAAGTGCTTATCGGTTTTACACATTGTTTATTTTAGAGTGATATACAGTAAATTGGGATTTTTCTTTTATATAGTTCAATATGGGAAAATGCCACATGTCACACAAAGACGCATACTACAACAAATCGCTTTATGTCACACCTAAAAGGGAAATCTCACCAGAGGCACAAAGGATCACCAGGATTTCATGGAATATTCAGACACCATGACCATAAAAAGCACAAAAATCCAACACATCTGTACCTGGAATTAAGTCTACTGTAGAGAAATTGTGTACTTGGCTTGAAAAGATCTTAAAGTGATTTTGATAGCCTGTTATGGAAGACAATTTGATTTTTTGCAGTTCTTGTCTCAGCTCTGCTGTGCACAAAAATAACTAGGACATTATTCAGCTGAGTTTCTTCTAATAAGTATTTACCAGTGTTCAAAGAACTGTACCCTAAACAGTTATACTTGCTATGACACTTCTTGGTATCTTGTATAATGCCTATAACTGACAGACAGACAAATTTATTATGAAAAACTGGGAAGGCCTGCCAAGGGTTTTCATGTTAAAGAAAAATTTCAAGCAATGACACACATAAATTTGGTGCCATAATGTTCATTATCTTAAGTAGAAAATGACAATTGTTATTAGAAATTCAAATGTGTTATTTTACTCTATATTTAAGAAAATTAATATATTCAAACTTGTAAATTTTATCATTTGTTAAGATGTTACATTATAGCTTAAAGCCTTAATGCTCCCTTTTTACAATCTGCCTAAAGAAACACTTCATTTGTTCTTGTTTATTAGTTAGCCATTTCCTGGATTGAAAATACACAAACTTCTAGCTCAAGACTTTCCAAGGTTGACAAGTTATTACTTTCTTTGATTTTGCTTAAGTTTGTTAGTTATTGTTAAATACTTTGGTTCAAAATTTAATAAGGTGTAAAACCTTTAGCCTGCTTGTGGTAAGTGATTCTGCCTTTGCGACCAGTGCAGACCAAGATCAGCCTGTACATCTGTGCAGACCAAGATCAGCCTGTACATCTGTGCAGACCAAGATCAGCCTGTACATCTGTGCAGACCAAGATCAGCCTGTACATCCTGCAGGCTGATCATGCAGCTGATCATCAGATCAGCACTGCTGCTATTCAGTAAGTAAATTTTTAGTGATAACCACTTCAAATAATAAATGGTACTGCCAAATTTGAATGATGACATCAGTCTATTTCAGAAATTTAGCATGTTAAAGGTTAAATAATATCCTTAAGCAACAGATGTTATCTTTTGATAGTAAAGTAAGGAGAAGACAACCTTTACTGTTTGCTAAAACAGCTTTCTGTCCAATGCCTGAAATTTTTCTGTAAATATTTCATGACTTTCTGAATAATAATGTTTAAACTAAAACTATAAGTAAAGTATATAAACCCCAAACTCCTAAGGAGCAAGAAGACAAAATTTCATTTCGACGGTATAAAATTAACTTTGTGATTTTTCTTAGTGATAAGTTTCTCAGTGATAACTGGACATTTAATTTTATATCTGTGTAGATTTTTGTACAGTTAATTCAGGTGTATACAAGACAATATTTATAAAGATTTTTTTATGTTTTAAGGTACCTAATTATTTATGTTAGAGAAAATTGTTAAATTTTAATTACAGTCAAAACTGTACTTTATAAGTGTACGTGTAAATCCTATTTCACTATACTTAAATATTATTGAAAGCTAAGGGACTCCATTGGAAATAAGTGACATGTTACTTTCCCAGGCAGAAAGATCATTTTTTCCTGATGTTTATGTATCAGCTTGATTACACTTGTAAAGTACAAACATATAAGGGTTTAGTGCATATTAATTAATTCTAATATTTTTTATTTCTGAACCACTTTGTATTTCTGTTATAATTGGATCTTACACCTGAATAAAATTGAATTGAATTGAACTGAATCGGATTTTAAACTGAAACTGAATGGAACTGAACTGAACTGAATTCTAAACGAAACAGAACTGAACTTGAAACAAACTGAACTGAATTTTAAACTGAAACTGAACTGAACTGAATATAGCTGGGTAAAAAAAATACAGTACATTTTGCGTAAAGAGACCACCAAAGGAAAGGAAAAAACATGCAACATATTTTGTATTTGATAACATAAAAAAGGAACTGAAAAAGTGATCTCTTAATGCAAGTTGTCTATAAATCAAATGTACTTGATGAAACTTATTGTGCTTTTGTGCTGCAAATTTTGTAATGTAGTTTTGTTGTGTCTGATGATTTCTCTAAATAAACTTTAAAAATTATTTCTCTTATTTATTACAATATTTACAGTTGACAGATGCATGTTAGTTCAAATAAAATGACATGAGATTTGTGTGCCATTTACCAGTCCATTTTTAGCTGGACTATTCGAAGAATAAATAGAGCTGTCCTACTCACCACAGCATCGGTGTCGGCGTCTGCATCACACCCTGGTTAAGTTTTTCGTACCAGTCCACTTTTTGACAAAGTCTTCTGAGATAAAGCTTTGAAACTTTCAACACTTGTTTACCATCACCATGTCCAGTTGTAGGCAAGAGTGCATAACTCTGTCAGGCATTTTGACTGAATTATGGCCCCTTTTCACTTAGAAATCTTGGTTAAGTTTTTCGTACCAGTTCATATTTTGACAGTCTTTTAAGATAAAGCTATGAAACTTTCAACACTTGTTTACCATCATCATGTCCAGTTATAGGCAAGAGTACGTAACTCCATCTAGGATTTTGGCTGAATTATGGGCCCTTTTTGACTTAGAAATCTTGGTTAAGTTTTTTGTACCAAATCAAAAAATTTGACATATGGCTTTTAAACACTTGTTTATCATCATGATTTCCATCTGTAGGCGGATAGCTCAGTGGTTTGCACACTGGCCTTCCAATCCTGAGGTCGGGGTTCGATCCCCGGCAGCTACTCGGGAATTTTCAGAAATGCTTTTCAGTGTTTCCCATCGAACTAGAGGTGTACTGGTCAGGAACCCAGGCAATTCTTGCATGTATCAGTGCTATACACTGGGCACGTTAAAGAACCAGGCTGTCTGTTCGTAACGAGCTAGGCTAAGTTAGCCAGATAAGCCTGTATCTGATTTCTGATCTCTCTGTCTTGGGGGCTTTGTCCCTCTGGTCAGATCGCTCTGTGTCTGTACTAGTAGAGGATGAATTATGCTGTGTGGCTGCATTTGAACTATGTAAAGCACCTTTGAACGTGAAATTGATCATGAAAAGAGCGCTATATAAATCTGGTATTATAATAATAATATATCCCGGTACAACCTGTTTTCGGACACCTAACGGTATATCGCTACGGTTTCGCTACATGGAAAATGTACAACAATTATAAGTGCTGGAGTTTTGTTCAACAATCATTTATCCTAAAAAATACGGAAGTAAACAAACCCCATCCCGCAGCATGTTTTAGATATCCTTTTCAACATGGCTGACCTACTTTTCCATTAACCGGAAGTTGTACAACCCGTTTTCGGACACCTGCTTCAAAATATACTGCGCTCCAAAGTTTACGTCACAAAAAGTCAGAAACAGTTTAAACAAATTTCGAACATTCATTTTAACTGTTAGTATCAAGAAAACTACCCAAAACATATTTATAAAGTATTTTCAGTGTTAGTTTATGGAGTTAGTTGGTGGGATCAGCACAAATGGGACACAGGAATGTGTCTCCTATTCCGATTACCCTCACTGTTACATACAATATGATACGTATACCCATCCCTAATACATATTATCATCATAAGGTCTGTATGATCCCCTAATGGGCACATGATTCTGAAAAGAAACAGAGAAAAAAAACTTTACTACTACTAATTAAAATTTCATTAACCAGTTGATTAAGAAAACCTCGTAAGGTACACGGATCTATAAGTGGTAACTTTCTGTGTGAAGTTAATTTTGCAAAATTTGATAGTGGGGGCGGAGCCTGTAAAATAACCTCATCTGTCGGACGACAGAGCTTTCAACATGAAAACATTGGATTTATTTCTAAAAAACACATACTTTGGACGTGATATTTTGGGAATAGTGAAAAAATTAAAAATGTAACAGTATGTAAGTTTTTATCATTTGCTTACCCTTTTAATTTCTATTTTTCTTCAGAACTACCAGCGTGACATTTGTATGGTGTTTGTAAACAAAGCATGCGTGTGGGAAACCGGAAGGGGCGTGTTTTCCAGGAAAACTAAAACATTACCGGGGCGGGCCAAATACGGGTTGTGTCCGAAAATAGGTTGCCGCGGGATAATAGGCAAGAGTACATAACTCTGACAACTATTTTGGCAGAGTTATGGCCCGTTTTGAACTTTGAAATTTGTTTAAGTTTTCTTACAAGTCCGCCTTTTGTCAAAACTATTTGAACTGTGGCTTTGAAACTTTTAACACTAGTTTATCAACATGATTTCCATATGTAGGCAAGAGTACATAACTCTGTCAACTTTTTTGACTGAATTATGGCCCTTTTTGGACTTAGAAATTGGTTAGATGTTTCATACAAGTGTATATTTTGCCTAATATATAACATAACATATTTGCCATCGTGGTCACACATTGCCATTTAGTGCAAGACTAATCAAAATTCACAAGTACAGGAACAATTTTGTGTTTAATCCATTATTTCTTTTTTCTGAAAATCTACAGTAATATTTTGACCCCATTCTTCAATCAATTTTTCGAATAGTTGAGCGCGCCGTCTTGTTTAATCCCCTGCCACAAGTGGTGGGGGGTTATAGGAATGGTCTCCATCCGTAACACGTTCGTGTCTGCTTTATCTCCTAAACCCCTTGAAGGATTTTCATGAAACTTGGGTCAAATGATCACCTCATCAAGACGATGTGCAGAACCCATAGTCAGCCTTGTCCACTCAAGGTGAAGGTCAAAGGTTTGAGCCTTCAGTTTTGTGTCTGCTCTATATCTCCTAAACCCCTTAAAGGAATTTTATAAAACTTTGGTCAAATGATCACCTCATCAAGACAATGTGCAGGACCAATTAGTCAGCCATGCCAGCTCAAGGTCAAGGTCACAAAGATTTGAGCCTTCAATTTTGTGTCTGCTCTATATCTCCTAACCTCAACCCCTTGAAGGATTTTCATCAAACTTTGGTCAAATGATCACCTTTCCAAAGCAATGTGCAGAACTCATAAGTCAGCCATGCCGGCTCAAGGTCAAGGTCACAACTGAAGGTCAAAAGTTTGAGCCTTCCATTTTGTGTCTGCTCTGTATCTCCTAAACGCCTTAAAGGATTTTTATCAAACTTTGGTCAAATGATCACCTAATCAAGAACTCAAGAGTCAGCCATGTCAACTCAAGGTCAAGGTCACAATTCAAAGTCAAAGGTTTGAGCTCTGTATCTCCTAAACCCCTTGAAGGATTTTTATGAAACTTGGGTCAAATGATCGCCTCATCAAGACGTTGTGCAGAATTAATGAGTCAGCCATGTCAGTTCAAGGTCAAGGTCACAGATAAAGGTCAAAGGTTTACCCTTTCACTATCCATAGCAGTGGCGGTGGATTTAGCTGTCTTTCAGACTGCCTTGTTTTTGCTAATAGTAAGTCATCATTTTCATCAAAATTTCCAGTAATCACCACCTTCTTGATGAGTATACTCACAATTTGATTAAGGTACTGTTTTTGTGTGGCTGTAATGGACAAAAAATTATGTCTCCCTAATCGCTGATTTACTGCCGTCTGTCACAAATCTTGTCCTCAATCTTAAATCAAACATTTCTCGTGCAGTCTGCACCAAATTTGAACAAAATGTGTCTGCATGACATATATTTATTGCTAGCCAAACCACTTTGGAATTACGGCCCTTGAAAATCAGCCTTTTTAGCTCAACTATTTGAAGTATTAGGAGAGCTATCTTGCTCGACCCGGCATCTGCATCTTTCCGCATCCCTACCTTGGTTAAAGATTTTTAACACTTTCCCTTTTTTCATCATACTCTGTAATTACTTGATGGATTTGAATTAAACTTAAAATAAGTTGTTCCTCATCATCACCCACATCCTCTGACATAAGGGTTATAACTCCTTCACCAGTATATCATGATTTATCCCCCCTTTTCACTTACAGTTTCAAGCTAAAGTTTTGATGCACTTTCACTCTATCTCTGTTATTACTGAACGGATTTGATTCAGACTTAAAATATTTGTTCAGCATCGTCGCCCACATCATATGTCTCAAGGTGCATAACTCTGGCAATTTTTTTTCATGAATTATTCCCCCTTTTACCTAGAATTTTAGGTTAAAGTTTTTTAAGTTTTTTTTTTGCTTTTACTCTGTCTCTGTTATTACTGAATGGATTTGATTCATACTTGAAGTAGCGAGTAGTTGTTAAACATCATCACCTACATCTTATGACACAAGGGGCATAACTCTGGCACCTCTGTTACATGAATTATGCCCCCTTTTACTTAGAATTTCAGGTTAAAGTTTTGATGCATTTTTACTATACCTCAGTTATTATGAAATACATTTGACTAAAACTTGAAGTACTTGTTCCACTATCACCCTCATCATATGACACAAGTTGCATAACTCCTGCACCAATATTTTATGAATTATGCCCCCTATTTCTTTACAATTATAGTTATATATGTTTTGATACACTTTGTATTTATTTTCTTATTACTTGATATTTTTGACACAGACTCAAGCTAGTGTGCAATAACTTCATCCACCATTGGAGTCATTAAACACTCATATGACAGCTCCAGTTTCCTCTGATGTGCCCAGTTTCACTATCTGGCATCAAAATAGTCGAGTGCGCTGTCTCCTGTGACAGCTTTTGTTACTCTTGTCCTTACTCTCAAGTTGAAAATTTCTTATCTGATCTTCACCAAACTTGAACAAAATGTATTACAATTAGTCCTCTGCCAAGTTTGATTACTTCCCAAATCCCCCCAGGCACTTAATAAGTATGGCTCTTGAACTACTCAAAATTGGCCTTTTTACTCTTCAAAAGTATATTTGTAGTGAGAAACAGTACATTTGTTTATGAAAACTGACTTACTGTTCAGATGATTAATCAGTTGTGGGAGACATGTGCTTTTCTCAAAAGCAGCTCTGGTTATTAATTATAATCTAAAAAGTCTTTTTTTTAGCTCAACTTTACAAAGTATATGGAGAGCTATCCTACTTGCCTTGGGGTCGGCATTGGCGTCTTTCCACGTCCCCATCTTGGTTAGGTTTTTTATACACTCTCCTTTTTTTCTCCTTATCTCAGTAATTACCTGATGGATATGCTTTAACCTTAAAATAGTTTTTCCTCATTATCACCCACATAATCTGGCATAAGGGCCATAACACTCACACCAATATTTTATTATCTCCCCTTTTTTGAATTTCAAGTTGAAGTTTTCATGCACTTTAACTCTTATATCAGTTATAACTAAATGTAGTGAAATAGTTGTTCCACCTTATCACTTACATCATATAACACATGGTCAATAACTCTGGTACAAAAATTCCTTGAGTTATGCCCCCTTTTACACAGAATTTCAGGTTAAAGTTTTGATGCACTTTCACTCTTGCCTCAGTTATTACTAAATGGATTTGATTCAAACTTAAAATGGTTATTTAACATCACTCACATCATTTAACTCAAGGTCCATAACATTTGCACTAATATTTCAAGAATTATCTCCCCTTTTTACATAGAATTTCAGGTTAAAGTTTTGATGCACTTTCACTCTATTTCAGTTATTACTAAATGGATTTGATTAAAACTTGAAATGTGAGTTCATATTCTATGGCAACTGCCCGGTACAATGACTTGAATGCCGGTAAATAGCGCTATTATATGTCGGTAACTTATGTTTTCTGTTTATATATGCACCAATTTTTAAATGAGTCATGCCATAGGAAAACCAACATAATGCGTAAACTTGTGACCAGCATGGATCAAGACCAGCCTGTGCATCCGCGCTATTGGTCAGGACCCATGTTGTTCGCTTTCGAAGCCTATAGGAATAAGAGAAACTAGCAAACAGCATGGATCCTCGCAGGCTGGTTTGGATTCATGCTGTCGCAAATTACTCTGTTGGTTTTCACATGGTGTGGCTCAAATAAAATTTGCATGCAGTTTGCCGAACGTATAGATCTAATGTATAGAGCTTTGTGTATATCGGTAAAATAAACTGTTGAACTATCTTTTCTTTGTATGTCATTAAATCATAACAGTATTCTTCCATCTGTAACTTCTCATACTCGTCCATCTAATTGGAACCTAAACTGTTCAGTTAAAAGACAAATAAATATGAAATAGAGATGCTACATTTTCCAACTTGAAAAAAAAAACTGTTATTTTCACACTCTTTTATCAATAAGATGACAACGATAAAAATATATTATACCACACATCGCTCATTCTGAAGTTCTCGGTTATTATCCTTACCGGAGACGAATGTAAACAATCGGGAAAACACTGCAAAATAAACCATGTAAGTGCAATAATATTGTGAAATTTCTTTAAAACTACATTATTAATTACATTTAAACAAAATATAGACGAAAACAAGCCAAATACCTGGTAAACGGGAGGTCCGTACCCGTAGACCTGTAGTAGGTATTTCAATGACCTTGACCCATATTGTCAACAAAGCTTTTTCAGGTTAAAGGTCAGTAATTCAAATCCTTCTTTGTTTCATATAAAAAACTCATATCGTCTTTATGTATCTTTAGAGAACATCACTTTTTCCTACACCTATTTTTCATGAAAGTTCTATCACAAATTAACGAAAAAATGAAAAGAAAATAGGGGGTTATGTAGTTCCTAGTGAAATGCCAGTCAGTTGTGGTCTGCTACCCTAAAAATGGCGCATATTTACTCTCGTCCGCGCAATAAACACCTACTTCCGGTTTCGATCTGCAAAACTTGCCATGTGGGGTGTATGAACATGAAAACCGTCTCATTTCATGCAGAATGTCTTCTAGTAGTGAGAAACGGTGATAAAAGCACTCGTTCTACACAAATTTGCGCAAAAAATGGGAAAATTAGGATCTATTTATTATGGACTTCTTTCGACTACACCACGGAAGCACATTTTCGACCGAATTACTGACCTTATTCCTATAAGAAATGTTTCTTTTCAAATATCACATAATTTTCATTTCTATTTTCAAGAAAGATGTAATACCAAACATATTGCCAAGTTTCATTGTGAAATTTCGAGATTTTAGAGAAATGTAGACATTTAAAAGAAGCCACCCCCTACCAATTTACTGGGCTAAATTTTGGCCCTATGGCCCTTTTATTGTATATTTTGGTAAAAGTTCCACTCGTTTGCATTATTTTTCACTTGGATTCTGAAATATCATTCATTCCGTCATGAATAAGACCCAAAAGGATGCATTTTGTGCATTTTCTGACATTCTGGAGACAAAATACTGGCCTTTTAATCCCAGAAATCGCTGCTGAATTGGCGCATCTTCTCAAAATATGGTCAAAATTCAAAAAATTTCAAATTTCACTATTATTTTGCATCGAAAACACCCTTTTATATCATAAACAACCGATCTATGACTATTAAGACTAATTGCGATGTGTTTCGAGAAAGTCTTATTTCAGCTCTTATAGGTTAAAGGTCAGTAATTCAAATCCTTCTTTGTTTCATATAAAAAACGACAACTTCATATCGTCTTTACGTATCTTTAGAGAACATCACTTTTTCCTACACCTATTTTTCATGAAAGTTCTATCACAAATTAACGAAAAAATGAAAAGAAAATAGGGGGTTATGTAGTTCCTAGTGAAATGCCAGTCAGTTGTGGTCTGCTACCCTAAAAATGGCGCATATTTACTCTCGTCCGCGCAATAAACACCTGCTTCCGGTTTCGATCTGCAAAACTTGCCATGTGGGGTGTATGAACATGAAAACCGTCTCATTTCATGCAGAATGTCTTCTAGTAGTGAGAAACGGTGATTAAAGCACTCGTTCTACACGAATTTGCGCAAAAAATGGGAAAATTAGGATCTATTTATTATGGACTTCTTTCGACTACACCACGGAAGCACATTTTCGACCGAATTACTGACCTTATTCCTATAAGAAATGTTTCTTTTCAAATATCACATAATTTTCATTTCTATTTTCAAGAAAGATGTAATACCAAACATATTGCCAAGTTTCATTGTGAAATTTCGAGATTTTAGAGAAATATAGACATTTAAAAGAAGCCACCCCCTACCAATTTACTGGGCTAAATTTTGGCCCTATGGCCCTTTTATTGTATATTTTGGTAAAAGTTCCACTCGTTTGCATTATTTTTCACTTGGATTCTGAAATATCATTCATTCCGTCATGAATAAGACCCAAAAGGATGCATTTTGTGCATTTTCTGACATTCTGGAGACAAAATACTGGCCTTTTAATCCCAGAAATCGCTGCTGAATTGGCGCATCTTCTCAAAATATGGTCAAAATTCAAAAATTTTCAAATTTCACTATTATTTTGCATCGAAAACACCCTTTTATATCATAAACAACCGATCTATGACTATTAAGACTAATTGCGATGTGTTTCGAGAAAGTCTTATTTCAGCTCTTATAAGAAATGTTTCTTTTCAAATATCACATAATTTTCATTTCTATTTTCAAGAAAGATGTAATACCAAACATATTGCCAAGTTTCATTGTGAAATTTCGAGATTTTAGAGAAATATAGACATTTAAAAGAAGCCACCCCCTACCAATTTACTGGGCTAAATTTTGGCCCTATGGCCCTTTTATTGTATATTTTGGTAAAAGTTCCACTCGTTTGCATTATTTTTCACTTGGATTCTGAAATATTATTCATTCCGTCATGAATAAGACCCAAAAGGATGCATTTTGTGCATTTTCTGACATTCTGGAGACAAAATACTGGCCTTTTAATCCCAGAAATCGCTGCTGAATTGGCGCATCTTCTCAAAATATGGTCAAAATTCAAAAATTTTCAAATTTCACTATTATTTTGCATCGAAAACACCCTTTTATATCATAAACAACCGATCTATGACTATTAAGACTAATTGCGATGTGTTTCGAGAAAGTCTTATTTCAGCTCTTATAGGTTAAAGGTCAGTAATTCAAATCCTTCTTTGTTTCATATAAAAAACGACAACTTCATATCGTCTTTACGTATCTTTAGAGAACATCACTTTTTCCTACACCTATTTTTCATGAAAGTTCTATCACAAATTAACGAAAAAATGAAAAGAAAATAGGGGGTTATGTAGTTCCTAGTGAAATGCCAGTCAGTTGTGGTCTGCTACCCTAAAAATGGCGCATATTTACTCTCGTCCGCGCAATAAACACCTACTTCCGGTTTCGATCTGCAAAACTTGCCATGGAAGCACATTTTCGACCGAATTACTGACCTTATTCCTTTTCACAGGCACTTGGTTGCACTGATAGTATTATATTGGCTGTACCTACAGTTTGTTAGTTTTAATACGTGCACCAGTGCTCCCTGTATTCAAAAACATTATTTACTGTAAGTGAATTCCTTTTAATATGAATTAACAGGTCTAGGAAAGTGGAATATTTACAGATTATCTGTAAATTTACAGATAATCTATAGATTTACAGAATTTTCAATCTGTAAATTTACAGATTGTGTGTATGAAAACTGATGAAATTACATTTATCCTCAAAACCGCAGCTTGGAATTAATTGGTTTATTTACAGCATGCATAAATTAAGGTCATTTGTGGGTTTCAGCCATTTTTGTTGACTTTGAGTTTTTGGCATTTCAAGAAAAATCAAAGTCAACAGAAATGACTGAAAGTTACAATTGACCTTTATTTATACATACCATAAGTAAATCAATTAATTTCAAGCTGCGATTTTGTGTCTAAATATAATTTTAGCAGTTTTCAAACACTTGATCTGTAAATTTACAGACTGAAAAATCTGTAAGTTTATAGATTATCTGTAAATTTACAGATAATCTGTAAATACTCCACTTTCCTAGACCTGATTAAGGCACCACCTAGCATTGGGGATTTATCTTTTTATATCTGCTAAGAAAGAAATATTCAACGCTCAAGAAAGTGAAACTTTGCTCTAAACTGTAGTTTACATTTAGTGTCATCATACCTCTTACAGCGAATATCATACTTTGCAAAATTTACGGAAGCCGTGACGGTGACGTCATTCAGCGTTCTCGCACTAGCTTTTAGGATTTTTGTTTGTTTGTTTGCACTCCACGCAGAAACTTGACGGCCTTTACACTTCCTTACTGTTTTAAAAGTGTTTTTCAGTTGCATATACAGTTTTCATTACGAAAAAGAAGTAAAATAATCATGTTAGCGCGGTTTACGAGTTTCTATGACTGATTCGGGGTGCTCAAATGTTCGTGCAGACAACCAGTCTGCGGTGTGTATATAAACCGGAACCGGAAAACATCGAAAAAATTGTCTCAGTATATGCAGACAACAAAGACGAATAACTATATACGGACGTTACCGTCTCGGGGATTTTCATCCACGGCGCTTTGCGCCGTGGATAAATCCCCTATTAAAAAAGTTAAAATTTTAGGTTTTGGTATATTATTACCACAGGAGGCTGAAATTATATTTAGCCATTTTGGAGCATTATAGATAGAATTTCAGGCTCCTGTGATTATTACATATAAGGCTTGGAGGACACGGCAACAGAAGTGTTTGTCTTGTGTATGACGGGTAATGACTGGTTTTGTGAAAAGGTTTTCGACCACTAAATGCGGTGTAGTTCCGGTGTACTGCAACCTGGCAAACTGATTGCCTTTTCTTTGCGAAACGAGAACCAGTCGAAAAATTAGTGGCTTACTACCATTTGCGAAACCAGTCGAAAAACAAGTGAGCCGTAGTTCCGTTGCCGAGAATGGCGGACTGCAATACCTTGGCTTTATATCTATCCTTAGACCTATTTTTTAAGATTCTTTAAAAAGCGATTTCTCGATACACTGTTGATATTTTTATATTCAGAGAGTGCTACTTCAGAGTTTAAAAGTAGCAAACGTTTGGTATTTTTCCATTTACGTCAAACTACCATCACTGCAACCAGGTGCCTGTGAGCTTTTTAAAGTGGAAAGTGTCTTTAGCTTAGTCAGGAATCAATAAATTCATCCAAAACACTTTGTTTATTAATCTTAATAATATTCTGAATTTGGTGATACAACTTTGCAGGAATTCTTTTTATAACTCCAAAATAAGTTAAAAATTAGAAAAATGTGGCCACTTCCAATAATTCCTTCTTCATCTATATGAAAATTTCTGAGAAACTGCTAACTGACTCTTGGAATGATAAACAATATCATGCTCAATACCTAAACACATAATTTGAGGAAAAATGCAAGAATTAAAATATTTTTATGAAAAATTCCCATACTCTATCATAGCTTAAGATCTTCAGCGCCTTCGGTTTATATACTGCCCTGCACAAAAATGAGCTAACAGAACCAGCGTCTGTACTCTTTCGGCCACCGCAGCAGTTGACATCATGAGCGAGTATTTTTATTTTAACCACTAACGATACTGTCTGTGTCCCGGCTCTGCATGTGTAGTAAATTTGTATGCACAACATCAAGCTGGGATCTATTCTCCTATTAAAAATTTACTTGGACAAGCTATTTTATGTTGAAAACGCTCAGAGTAAGTTGTCTTTAGTTTTTCTGAGCATTGATAGTATATTATGGGAGAATTTTTAAACATATTAAAATGGTACCAGAAGTTGTTGTATGATCGAGACATGTGCTCAGTTTGATTTAAAAAGCGAAAATATACAATGTATTGGCTGAAGGTTGGCAGGGGCAGATTGGGAGAGGGGACAGGTTCTGACCCTCAAGTGTCTGTGGTCTAGGGTACGGATCCGTACCCTACTGGCTAGCGACCACCAAACCAGAAAGTCCTGTAAACGCTTTATTTCAGTCTTTAACCTTGCTAATCTGTTTACGATCAAATGGACGCTTGATTTTATATTTATTTTATATCTTTATATATTTTATATATGTATTATAAAAAATTCCAGCTAAAAGGTAAATCAAAGTGAAAACATTTGACGATTTTAAAACCAGTAATATTGTGTCCAAATTTCAAACAAATAATTCTCAGTGTTACAAAGTTGAACTTGCCACAACTGAAGTTTACAGAAACAGTTTCTTCTTAAAAACAACACCTGACTGGAATGCCCTTAATGACAATCAAATTCATGCAAACTTGCAAAGACACTACACGGCTTTAAATGTGCCGTACAGAAAAGGGACTCATTTCCCTACCCACAAACCCGTAGTTAATGTGCCAGAATTGGACTTCTACTACGTAACTGATACAGATATAGATACAGATTTTCAACAACAGGACAAAGTTACAACAGTACATTTAAGTGTTTTACAAGAAATGCTACATTTCATTTTGTCTGCAATTACGAAGCATGTTTACATGTCTGGGGAAGTCGTAAGTGGCGCAATGTGCATTTGCAGTATTTCCGTGAGTCCCGATCATTAAACTTGAATCTTGTATTGGCATAATTATGTGTTAAGTTTTATGCTGTATTTACTTTTGTATTATATTTATGTATGATTAATACCAATTGGTTTATTCTTTCAGATTTTTGGTGGATACACATATTGTACAATAGGTGACTAGCAGTCATACTGTGCAGTATATACTACATGTAAGATGATATTCCGGTTTACTTCATGAAAACTGAAGAATATGTATAAATGCAAGCGTTATATATCAAACAATTATAAATGTCTGGTTCTTGCATGAACACTGAAGAACATTGTATAAAGGCAAGAAATATTTCCAACATTCAGATATCTATGAATGACTTTACAAATATGGATTATTCAAGGTAACCTTAGCAAGATCTGATATATTTGGAAGGACACACAATACGAATAAAACAGTTTATTTTATATTAGAAACAAACATTTTCAATATGAAATGTGCATAGCCTGGTAATTAAAGAGACACATAATTATATCCTTCAAGGAGAATATCTGTACAAGTTCAAAGTTTTGCATAAAAGTCTTTTCATGGAAAATGCAAGATTGATAAGTTTGTATGCTTTAAAGAAAAGTCATTCTTTTTAACATATAATTAGCCATTTGGTTACTCAAGACCTTAAATGCATGATGTAGGAATTTTGTAGAAAAATACATTCAGCAATAATTTCTAATATCTTTTATTCTACAAACTTGAAGGTCGTGCATGCAAATTATGGAAACAGAACCTGGCATTAGTGAACATAATTTTCAGTGTAAAGTATGCAAAAGACTACTAATGAATTCAGATCAGCTTACACAGCACATGGTTAGTCATACTGGAGAGCATACATACAAGTGTGAAATTTGTAAGAAAAGTTACATGTCAGAATCACTTCTAGAGGACCACAAGCGTGTTCATACTGGAGAACGACCTTTTGAGTGTGGAATATGTCGGAAAACATTTCTGGTATCTCGGAGTTTAGAAAGGCACATGCTTACACATTCTATGGTGCATCCAAATAAGTGTGAAATTTGCAATAAATCTTTCAAGAGTGTGGATTATTTTAAGAGTCATGTTCAAGCTCATATTAATGGATGTCCTTTTAAGTGTGAAATATGTGGTAAGAAATTTAATATGAGAGCCAATTTAGACAAACACAAACTCGTTCATTCAGGTGAATGTGCTTACAAATGTGGACTATGTGGTAGGTCTTTCATGCAGGCTTCCATTTTAAAGAAACATTTGTATACTCATGCCAATGAGCGACTGTTTGAATGTGACATATGCAAGAAAATGTTCACTAAGAGTGGTAATTCAAAAAGTCACCAACTTGTTCAATCAGATGAAAAAGCTTACAAGTGTGAAGGATGTAGTAAAATACATGTAGATAAGAACTTGAAAAATCATATAGCGGTTACACATACTGAATGTGAAGTATGTCATAAGTCATTCACCCGGAAACACAGTTTGAAGAGACATAGGCGTATGCATACGGGTGAACGCCCATACAAGTGTGAAATGTGCAGTAAATGTTTCATAGAGGTTGGAGCACTGAATCTTCATATTCAACGGATGCACACAGATTACAAACCACATGAATGTGAAGCGTGCCGGAAATGTTTTATAGATTCTGCAACCTTAAGGAGACACATGCGTATACATACAGGTGAACATGCATATATATGTGAAATATGTAATAAATCTTTCCCATATTCTTTTTCATTAAATAGGCATAGGCTTGTCCATACAGGCTACAAACCTTATGAGTGCGGAACATGTGGAAAACACTTCAAGGAATCGAGAAATCTAAGGAAACACGTGCAGTTTTTTCATTGATTATTTATGGATTGGAAGCTCTCCATGTTATATACATAATGTACATGAAGCTTTGATAATCCCATAAAATGTATTATTAGTCTTAAGTCAGTGGTAAATATGATCTAATATCTGCTCTTGTATACCGATATTTATCTAGCAAAGTACCATTATTGAGGGTTATAACATTGGTATTGAAGCCAATATCCTGTAAGTTACAGAACGCTAGTTTGTAAACTGTGAGATAGACAAGTACATACCCTTCATCAATATGTCTTGTATAAATCAATCCATACACTGGGTTATTGTGTGTTTTGGGTTTAACATCATTTTTCAACAGTATTTCATTTTTTAATGATGGGCAGTTAACCTAATAGGTGTTTCTGGATTCTGCACCAATACAAACATGTTCTCCCCAGGTGACTGCCGAATTCCAAGCTTGAATCAGAGGTGAAGTATGAATGAATTTAGACACAATGCAAAATTGTCACAAAGAACATTTGCCTCACCCGAGGATCAAACTTACAACCTAGTGAACCAGATCTGCACTCACCCTATTGAGCTGAATACAGGCTGGCAATACACTGGATTTTGATTTAAAGGGAGTTACTTTGGATCATTGTCTTATTTTTATGATCACCCTTCGTCCGTCCATCTGTGCATCAACAATTTCTTGTCTGCACGATAGTGGTTTCGTTTATGATTTTATTTAAACCAAACTTGCACACAACTTGAATCATCATAAGGCCTTGGTTCCTTTCTTGCACTGGCCAGATCCCAGTATGGCTTCCAGAGTTATGGCCCTGGAAAGGGCCAAAATTAGCTATTTTTAGCTCATCTGATTTTTTGAAAAAAAATGATGAGTTATTGTCATCACTTGAGCGGTTGTCGGCGTCGGCGTCGGCGTTGCCCGGTTAAGTTTTATGTTTAGGTCAGCTTTTCTCCTAAACTATCAAAGCTATTGCTTTGAAACTTGGAATACTTGTTCACCATCATAAGCTGACCCTGTATAGCAAGAAACATAACTCCATCTTGCTTTTTGCAAGATTTATGGCCCCTTTTGTACTTAGAAAATATCAGATTTCTTGGTTAAGTTTTATGTTTAGGTCAACTTTTCTCCTTAACTATCAAAGCTATTGCTTTGAAACTTGGAATACTGGTTCACCATTATAAGCAGACCCTGTACATCAAGAAACATAACTCCATCTTGCTTTTTGCAAGATTTATTGCCCCTTTTGGACTTAGAAAATCAGTTTTCTTGGTTAAGTTTTATGTTTAGGTCAGCTTTTATTCTAAACTATAAAAGCTATTGCTTTAAAACTTGCAACACTTGTTCACCATCATAAGTTGACCCTGTACAGCAAGAAATATAACTCCGTCCTGCTTTTTGCAAGATTTATGGCCCCTTTTGGACTTAGAAAATATCAGATTTCTTGGTTAAGTTTTATGTTTAGGTCAACTTTTTCTCTTAAACTATCAAAGCTATTGCTTTGAAACTTGCAACACTTGTTCACCATCATAAGCTGACCCTGTACAGCAAGCAACATAACTCCATCCTGCTTTTTGCAATAATTATTGCCCCTTTTGGACTTAGAAAATCATTTTCTTGGTTGAGTATTATGTTTAAGTCAACTTTTCTCATAAACTATCAAAGCTATTGCTTTAAAACTTGCAACAGTTTTTCACCATCATAAGTGGACACTGTACATCAAGAAACATAACTCTATCCTGCTTTTTGCAAGAATGATGGTCCTTTTTAGACTTAGAAAATCATGGGTAGGACAATATTTCTATTACACAAAAAAAATCAGATGAGCGTCAGCACCCACAAGGCGGTGCTCTTGTTTTACTTTGTCTGCACAATAGCAGCTTCATTTATGATTTTATTTTAGCCAAACTTGCACACAACTTGTATCACCACAAGACCTTGGTTCCTTTCTTGAACCGGCCAGATTCCATTATGAGTTCCAGAGTTATGACCTCTGATAGGGCCAGAATTAGCTATTTTGACCTTGTCTGCACAACAGCAGCTTCATTTATTAGCTCATCTGATTTTTTGAAAAAAATATGATGAGTTATTGTCATCATTTGATTGGCGTCGGCTGGTTAAGTTTTATGTTTAGGTCACCAGTCCTTTTCTCCTAAACTATCAAAAATGTTGCTTTGAAACTTGCAACACTTGTTCACCATCAATAGCTGACCCTGTACAGCAAGAAACATAACTCTGTCTTGCTTTTTATAAGAATTATGGCCCCTTTTGGACTTTGAAAATATCAGATTTATTGGTTAAGTTTTATGTTTATTAGGTAAACTTTTCTCCTTTTATAAAAACTACCAAAGCTATTGCTTTAAAACTTGCAACACCTGTTCACCATCATAAGCTTACCCTGTACAGCAAGAAACATAACTCTGTCCTGCTTTTTGTAAGAATTATGGCCCCTTTTGGACTTTGAAAATATCAGATAAATTTATTGGTTAAGTTTTATGTTTATTAGGTAAACTTTTCTCCTTTTATAAAACTACCAAAGCTATTACTTTTAAACTTGCAACACCTGTTCACCATCATAAGCTTACCCTGTACAGCAAGAAACATAACTCTGTCCTGCTTTTTGTAAGAATTATGGCCCCTTTTGGACTTCGAAAATATCAGATTTATTGGTTAAGAAAATATCAGATTTATTGGTTAAGTTTATGTTTAGGTAAACTTTTCTCCTAAACTATCAAATCAAAGCTATTGCTTTGGAACTTGCAACAGTTGTTCACCATCATAAGCTGACTCTGTACATCAAGAAACATAACTCCATCCTGCAGCAGTGCTTTTTGCAAGAATTTATGGCACTTTTTGGACTTAGAAAATCATGGGTAGGACAAATTTTTCTATTATACAAAAAAATCGGATGAGCATCAGCAGTGCTCTTGTGCTGTGAATTTAATCAAACTTGGACACAACTTGTGTCACCATAAGATCATGGTTCCTTTCTTGAACTGGCCAGATCTCATAATGGGTTCCAGAGTTATTGCCCCTAAAAGGGCCAAAATTAGTTAATTTGACCTTGTTTGCACAACAGCAGCTTCATTTATGATTTGATTTTAACCAAACTTGCACACAACTTGTATCACCATAAGATTCCTTTTTATACACCCAAAGGGTTGTATTATGTTATCACCTAGGTGTCTGTCTGTTTGTTGGTTAGCAATTTCCCTTCCGCTCTGTAACTCTTGAACCCGTTGAAGAATTTCAAAGAAAGCTGACTCTTCAAATCGTTGTGCAGAGCGCATGTTTTGGATGGCTCATTCAAAGGTCAAGGTCACACTTACGGGTCAAAGGTCATATGACTTCTTTTTGTGTGTATATTTGCATTGCATTGCAGTGGTCTTGTTTTCATTTGGCAGATCCTTCTTTTGTTCACTTACAATATTTTCTTTTGTCCCAATAATTATGTCAGAAAGTTGATGATTTCTTGGTCAAGTTTGAATCTGGGTCATGTGGGGTCAAAAATTAGGTCACCTGGTCAAATCAAAGGAAAAGCTTTGAACACTTTAGAGGCCACAGTTGTAACTCAATGAAACTGGGTCGAATATTTTTCTTAAGCATTCCTAGATCAAGTTAGAATCTGGGTTATGTGGGGTCACCTGGTCAAAACAAAGGAAAAGCTTGTAAAATGTCTAGAGGACACAGTTGTAACCAAATCTTACGAAATTTAATCAGAATGTTTGTCTGGATGATCTTTAGGTCAGGTTCAACTCTTAGTCATATGGGGTCAAAAACCAGGTCAGTAGGCCAGATCAATTCTGGTGAAAGATATATTGGGCCATCATGGCCCTCTTATTAGGTGTATTTTGACATACCTGTACCTTGTAAGATTTTTTTCTTTTTGGTTAAACTTCTTCCCTTTATCGTTTGACCTTTTTGTCCTTAAGTGCAATGATATCAGGTGAGCGATATAGGGCCATCATGGCCCTCTTGTTTAGCATTATTTTTAGGGAAAGAAATGTAAACTAGAAAGAAAATGTGTAAATAATATATAGCATGTGATTTGTTTTTTATAAAATAATAAAAAAAGCTATGATATAAGGTTGATTTTTTTTATTATGGTATTGTATCTTATCTCCCGATAAGGGTAGAGGCAGGGGAAAATATTAGCAGTTGCCCAGTGCGACCAAAAAATCGGCTGGGCGCCTAAAAATCGCAAGTTAGGGGCCCAGGAGGTGACCAGGGTGAAAAAAAATAAAATTTTCCATAATTCGAAGTGGCCATCGTATTTCACTGTTACATGTACTTCATTATTATCTTAACCACAAACTTTATCTACACAACTCGTGTAGAGATGCCGATGAACTGCTAACTTTTTTGAAAGCTAAAATTTGGCTGGACTTTAGACTAAAGAAGTATAAAATACACAGAATGGTAACTGGCTGTAATCTCGCATGATCTTGTGTCAGAGCGTGAATCGGCGTTATCTTAGCAAAAACAAACATCGGCGAGCATGGAGTTACAATTTGTATCTTTAAAACTACATTTAAAATACATGTTAGCTACTAAAACAACATTAGTTTAATGTGAAATAGTCTTAAGACACAAAGTACATGTTTCTTACCATCAAAAGAAGCGTGGTCATACGGTGAATTTATCGATGAATACTTGCTTTCGCATATAAAATGGCGCGTGGAGAACACGTCACTCCCGGTAAACGAGATCTCATTCAGTAGTCACGGGATGTTGGCGAGATTTGCTCTGTATGCCTTTCAAGATCTATTTATTTTTATAGCTCTTTGTTTAGACATACCGCATCGATGTGAGTTATCTTTCTTGTAATGGCGGCGCCCTATGTGTGATGTATGCGAAGCCTGTAAACTGTGGAAAACATGGCGATTTCTTGATGGGGTTACTAAGACCGCTGAAAAGCAAGTACAAACGGCGGCCGAAAAGCGAAAGTATTATCAAGTTTATGAAAAAAACAAATGGTCCAGGAACTTAAACAAAAAATGGAAAGAAAACAGGCCCGGGTTGCAAAATACTGATAACGGTCTCATTTGCAGTTTTTGCAAAGATCACGCGAATATGTTTATTTTAACCTGTTGAGTCTTGAAAGGTTTTAATTTAATTTCCATTAAATACAACTGTACAATTACATAAAACAAGCATTAGCTTATATCAATTAATCCCCTGTAAATGTTGATAATTCACTGAACATACATGTACCCGGTTTGTATGAGAGCATCCTGAAATCATATGCAATATTAACTACAGATACCTGACCGTATTAACTGGGCCCCTAACTTTTAATCTGGGGCCCCTAGTTTTTAAAAGTTAGGGGCCCAGGTGGCCCCTGGGTGAAAAAAGTTAATATTTTCCCCTGTAGAGGGATTACAGTTTTGGCACGGTCCTATTTTTCCATCTGTCAGGCAACCAAAGACATACCTGTGCCTTAGTTTGGAGTAACAAAAACAAGGGTAACATTGCAAGTACATTCTGTTATGCTGTCTTCTATTGCCGACAAGTCCTATATGAAAAATTCAAGAAATGGTAATGATGATTATAAAACCATCTGTTCGAAAATTTAGAGCGGAAGATAAGAAAATCAGTGTAAAGTGCGACAAAAGAAAAGAAAATGTTATGGGACCTGAAGTACTCGAAACAGTTAAACAAGCGAAGACAATGTCAAGGTCATAGGTTAAAAACCTTGGATATGATTCATGAAATTAGTTCTAATAGAGGAAAAATGCCAATCTTTGGTCATTTCACTTACAGTACAGAAACATCTACCATACACCTGCTAGGCACCAATTTTTAATTCCCCGCCACAAATCATGGGGGGTTATAGGAATGGTCTCCCTCAGTCCTTCCGTCTGTGCGTAACACTTTTGTGTCTGCTCCATATCTCCTAAACTCCTTGAAGGATTTTCATGAAACTTGGGTCAAATGATCACCTCATCAAGACGATGTGCAGAACCGTGAGTCACTGTGTCGGCTCAAGGTCAAGGTCACTACTCAAGGTCAAAGGTTTGAGGCTTCAGTGTCGTGTCCGCTCTATATCTCCTAAACCCCTTGAAGGAATTTTATTAAACTTTGGCCAAATGATCACCTCATCAAGACGATGTCCAGAACCTATGTCAGCCATGTCAGTTCAAGGTGAAGGTCACAACTTAAGGTCAAAGGTTTGAGCCTTCCATTTTGTGTCCTCTCTGTATCTCCTAAACCCCTTGAAGGATAATCATGAAACTTTGGTCAAATGATCACCTCATCAAGATGATGTACAGAACCCATGAGTCAGCCATGCCGGCTCAAGGTCAAGGTCACAGCTGAAGGTCACAGGTTTTAGCCTTCCATTTTGTGTTTGCTCTATATCTCCTAAACCCCTTGAAGGAATTTTATAAATCTTTGGTCAAATGATCACCTCATCAAAACTTTGTACAGAACCCATGAGTCAGCCATGCTGGCTCAAGGTCAAGGTCACAGGTTTTAGCCTTCCATTTTGTGTCTGCTCTGTATCTCCTAAACCTCTTGAAGGAATTTTATAAATCTTTGGTCAAATGATCACCTCATCAAAACGATGTGCAGAACTTATGAGTCAGCCATGCTGGTTCAAGGTCAAGGTCACAACTTAGGGTCAAATGTTTGAGCCTTCCATTTTGTGTCCAATCTGTATCTCGTAAACCCCTTGAAGGATTTTTATCAAATTTGGGTCGAATAATCACCTCATTAAGAACTCAAGAGTCAGCTATGTCAACTCAAGGTCAAGGTCACAACTCAAGGCCAAAGGTTTGAGCTATGTATCTCCTAAACCCCTTGAAGGATTTTCTTGAAACTTTGGTCAAATGATCACCTCATCAAGATAATGTGCAGAATTCATGAGTCAGCCATGTCAGTTCAAGGTCAAGGTCAAAGCTAAAGGTCAAAGGTTTACCCTTTTACTATCCATAGCAGTGGCAGGGGATTTAGCTGTCTTTCAGACTGCCTTGTTTCAGAATAAAAAATGTTCCCATGAAAAGACTATTACACGATACATGATTTTACTGTTTCCATTGCAACTGTTCATTTTGAAAAGGATTCCCATACAGAGGATTATCAGTCATATCTTTGTCAGTTTTGGTGATAAACTAACAAAAATGGTATCAAAATAGAGCTTAGACATTGCCCTGTTATTATTAGTATTATTAGCTCACCTGAGCACGAGGTGCTCAAGGGTGAGCTTTTGTGGTCAGTGATTGTCTGGCGTCATCCATAGTTCGTCAACACCTCTCAGCCTAAACCACAAGTCCAGTTTTGATGAAACTTCACAGGAATGTTCCTTGCATGATCCTCATTGAAAATTAGTCAAAGAAATGAATTCCACACAAAACTCTGGTTGCCATGGCAACCAAAAGGAAACACTTTTAAAAAATCTTGTCCAGAACCACAATAGCTAGGGCTTTGATATTTTGTATGTCGCATCATCTAATGGTCCTCTACCAAGTTTGTTCAAATTATCCCCCTAGGGTCAGATATGGCCCCACCCTGTGGGGGTCACATGATTTGCACAGATTTATATAGGAAAAAATGTTGAAAATCTTCTTGTCAGAAACCACAGGGCATAGGGCTTTGATATTAGGTGTGTGACATCATCTAGTGGTCCTCTACCAAGGTTGTTCAAATTATGTCTCTGGGGTGAAAAGAGGCCCTGCCTCGGGGGGTCTCAAGTTTTACATAAACCTGTATAACAAAAAGCTTTAAAAACCACAAAGACGTAGGTCTTTAATATTTTGTATGTAGCATTGCTTGGTGGTCCTTCAACAAGATTGTTTAAATTATTACCCTGGGGGTAAAAGAGGCCCTGCCCCGTGGGTCCCAATTTTAAATAGACCTCTATAGAAAAAAAGTCTTTAAAAATCTTGTTGTCTGAAACCACGAGACCCGGGACTTTGATATTTGGTATGTAGCATTGCCCTGTGGTCCTCTATGGAGCAGTTAAATCGTTTCAGGATCAGCCTAGGATCACGAAATTTAATAGGGAGGTTGATCTTGATCAGCAGATGGCCCACATTGATTTTGAGGTCAAAGGTTAAGATCATAGTGACTCAGAACAATTAAACCATGTCCAGACAATAACTTTAGAACACTTTGGCATAGGACTGAAAACTTAATAGGGAGGTTGATCATGATCAGCAGATGAACCCTAATGATTCTGAGATTGGAAGGTCAAGCTTTCAGTGACTCTGAATAGTTAAACCGTTTCCGGATGATAAGTTGAGAACGCTTAGGAGTAGGTTTACAAAACTTGATAGTGAGGTTGATCATGATCAGCAGATGACCCCTATTAATTTTGAGGTCAGTAGGTCAAAGGTCAAGGTTACAATGCCCGGAGCAGTTTCCAGATGATCACCCAATAATGCTTTGGTCTAGGATCGCCAAACTAATGATAGATAGGTTGATCATGATCAGCAGATCACCCCTTTTGATTTTAAAGTCAGTAGGTCAAAGGTCAAAGTTACATTGGCCTAGGACAGTAAAACATTTGTGTACAGTGACCAAATAATTTCTGTTCCTTGTGCAATTATTGAATGCATCAAGGTGTGCATTTCGAGTTCTACAGGCTCTTGCTTTAGATGATATTTCAATAAAATACACATTATCAATAATTTCTAACATATGATCATAAAGCTTATATCCACAGACATTTCAATGAGCAAAAAGCAAGTTTTGTAAACAGAATTCCTTTTATTTCAGAAAAAGTAGCGTTATAAGGAAATATACAAAACAGCTAAAATGGAGAACAGAGATCTATGAATCATAGGGTCTTGGGTCAGATAAATAAAAATGATAATACACTAACTATAGTGTAATAAAGCTTTGACGTCGACGTGATTTATGCTATAGGCGACGTCGGTCAAATTGTCTGGCTTATATAGTAAAAGAAAGTCGATTTATTGATGTATCGAAAAGAAAGACTAACATGTGATAAAAAGAATATCACATTTGTGACTTTCCACATTGGATTTATTAAACTCGTTGAATAAAATCGATCAACTGCTCGGCAGAGCCTCGCATTTTATTATTTTATTCAACTCGTTTAATAAATTCAATATGAAAAGACACTCATGTAATATCCTCTATTTAGTTCTTAGAATACTGGTTAGGTAACCGCTTGTCGTTACACGACTAGATTACCGTTGTTAAGTGGTGCTAAACCAAAACTTGCAAACAAAAGAAAATTTGCAGGTATTTAAAGTATGAATCAGGTTGTCACAACTGTGATCTTTCAGAGATAGCAAACCAAGATGTATGAAATATATATTGACTTGATGTATTTGAAAAGAAGAAGACAGTAGCAGTGATTTTGAAACATTTAAAGGTAGGACAGACTGTACAAAACATTTTTAGCTCACCTGTCACATAGTGACAAGGTGAGCTTTTGTGATCACCCTTCGTCCGTCGTCAGTACGTCCGTCCGAGCTCACATTTGCATACTTAGGTGGCTATAGGAATAATAGGTAACTGTACTTTTTCTTTGATGTCATTCATTCCGTAAGGCTTTTATGTGGCTATTTTTCTCTTACGTGGCTAAAAGAATAATAGAGAGAACAAAAGAGTAGCCACATAAGTATCCATATGTAGGAACGGGGGTCCGTCCGTCCGTGCGTCCATCAACAATTTCTTGTCTGCACGATAGTGGTTTCATTTATGATTTTATTTTAACCAAACTTGCACACAACTTGTATTACCATAAGATCTCGGTTCCTTTCTTGAACTGGCCAGATCCCATTATGGGTTCCAGAGTTATGGCCCCTGAAAGGGCCAAAATTAGCTATTTTGACCTTGTCTGCACAATAGCAGCTTTATTTATGATTTGATTTTTACCAAACTGGCACACAACTTGTATCACCATAAGATCTTGGTTCCTTTCTTGAACTGGCCAGATTCCATTATGGGTTTCAGAGTTATGGCCCCTGAAAAGGCCAGAATTAGCTATTTTGACCTTGTCTGCACAATAGCAGCTTCATTTATGATTTTATTTTAACCAAACTTGCACACAACTTGTATCACCTTAAGATCTTGGTTCCTTTTTTGAACTGGCCAGATTCCATTATGGGTTCCAGAGTTATGGCCCCTGAAAGGGCCAAAATTAGCTATTTTGACCTTGTCTGCACAATAGCAGCTGCATTTATGATTTTATTTTAACCAAACTTGCACACAACTTGTATCACTATAAGATCTTGGTTCCTTTCTTGAACTGGTCAGATTCCATTATGGGTTCCAGAGTAATGGCCCCTGAAAGGGCCAGAATTAGCTATTTTGACCTTGTCTGCGCAATAACAGCTTCATTTACGATTTTATTTTAACCAAACTTGCACACAACTTGTATCACCATAAGATCTCAGTTCCTTTGTTGAACCGGCCAGATCCCTTTATGGGTTCCAGAGTTATGGCCCCTGAAAGGGCCAAAATTAGCTTTTTTGACCCTGTCTGCACAATAGCAGCTTCATTTATGATTTTATTTTAACCAAACTTGCACACAACTTGTATCACCATAAGATCTTGTTTCCTTTTTGAAACTGGCCAGATTCCGTCATGGATTCCAGAGTTATGGTCCCCTTAAGGTCCAAAATTGGCTATTTTGGCTTTTGCAGCCATATAGAGACTTCATTTATGGGGGTTTTTTTTATACAAACTTTCAAAGTATCTTCAAGAACAATAAATCGTGGATTCCATGACAAATCAGATCCAATCATAGGTTCCAAAGTTATTTTATATCTGATTACCTCCCCTGATTGTAATCAAAATTGATTTATATCAGTAAGTACTTATAGGACTTACTTGAAATTTCATTATTGTCATTAGTTGGACCGAGCCAATCATGGTAGACGGTAGATAACTATAGACTGATTTTATGTCAAATTACCTCCCTTTATTTCAAATTAAAATGGGTATATCTCCATAACTAATGAAGATACTGATCTAAAATTTCATTTATGTCAACAGATTTACTTGGCAGATCTTTCTTTTGTTCACTTACAATAATTTTGTTTTTAATTACTTCCCTTTTACGTTACTATAAATAGCTTATTTTTAGTAACTTTTTTATTATTGGCCGTAGGGGAAAACCGAGACCACTTTTCTGTGGTATAACATGGATGGTTCCTCCAATTTTAAGGTGTATTTTGACATATCTGTAAAAAAAAATTTCATTTTGGTTAAATTTCTTCCCTTTATTGTTCCTGTCCTTTGGACTTAGATAGTTTGAGGCAATAATAACAGGTGAGCGATATAGGGCCATCATGGCCCTCTTGTTTAGTTTTATAAGAGCTTGTTTTTTTTATGCTAAATATGAAATATCTGGAAGCAAATGTTCGGTGTCATTGAACCTTTTAAAAGTAACTTCAAATATTGATTTGGGATTCTATTAAGATCAGGGCTTTGATAATTGATCAGCAAGAAAATCCCATTTACAAATATTTGATGTCGTATCATCTGTAATATAGTTTCATTTTGCTTATACCATCTTCAGAATAGAGCTTCATTTTGCTCTTGATGTATTTAGAATAACGTCAGTTGAAAGTTCGTTTGTGAAAGAAAATGAACCCTTTCTTAACGCATGCCAAGAAAACAGTCAGTGAAATCCTCTGGGGATTACAACAGCCACTTCTAATTCTGCTATATCTGGGGATTACAGCAGCCACTTCTAATTCTGCTATATAATTATTTTTAAACCAAGTACTTCGATTCTTACGAGAAAAAATTCGAAACAAAAACCGTTTTGTTTTCGCATTAAATCTTCTAATAGAACTGACATTAAATTCCGGATACGATAAAACGTACTCTTACGTTCCATACATTTATTTCGGAAATAAAAACTGTCCTTAAAAAGCCTGAAAGGCACCCTGGCATAGTTTAAATCTGCATCTACAACTAGTGGACACTTTTTAGCTCCACTAGTCGGAGAATAGGGGGCTATTCTACTCGCCCGGCGTCGGTGTGAGCTTTCTGGGTTAAAGTTTTTCGGCAACCTTTGTTTTTCTGTCATATCTTTGTTAACATTGCTTATATCTTACTGTAACTTCACATAAACATTGTCCAGCATACAAGCTAAGTATGTGCAGGGGCTGGGCCCTTTTTACATAAGTTCAAGATGTTATACTTAGGTCATTTTTAAGGTTAAAGTTTTCAGCAACCTTTGTTTTTCTGTCATCTCTGTTACCATTTCTTATATCTTACTGTAAGTTCAAATAAACATTGTCCAGCATACAAACAAAGTATGTGCAGGGGCAGGGCCAATTATACCCAAGGTCAAGGTCACCAAGGTGATATACTTGGAATAATTTTCATGTAATTTATTTTTTGAAAGTTTCGTTTATAGAAATATATTTGGTACTTTAAAAGATAATGGCTTTGAATTAAAAAATATTCTTTTATAAGCATCATCTGCATGTGTGGTTACAATCCTCATAACTCTAATTGTAATTTGAATTATGCTTCTTTCATATTTAATTTGTTTGTTTGTTTGTTGTTTTTTTAGCTTACCTGTCAAGTAGTGACAAAGTGAGCTTTTGTGATCACCCTTCGTCCGTCATCAGTCCGTGTGTCGGTGGGTCAGCAATTTCTTGTCTGCACGATAGTGGTTTCATTTATGATTTTATTTTAACCAAACTTGCACACAACTTGTATCACCATAAGGTCTCGGTTCCTTGCTTGAACTGGCCAGATCCTATAATGGGTTTCAGAGTTATGGCCCCTGAAAGGGCCAAACTTAGCATTTTGACCTTGTCTGTACAATAGCAGCTTTCCCTATGATTTGATTTTTATCAAACATGCACACATCTTGTCTGCACAATAGCAGCTTCATTTATGATTTTATTTTAACCAAACTTGCACAAAACTTGGGCTACTATAGGATCTTGGTTCCTTTCTTGAACCGGCCAGATCCCATAATGGGTTCCAGAGTTATGGCCCCTGAAAGGACCAGAATTAGCTATTTTGACCTTGTCTACACAATAGCAGCTTCATTTATGATTTGATTTTAACCAAACTTGCACACAACCTGTCTAATATATTGTTGTAAAAGCTTGTACTCTATTGCTTCAACATGCATATATCAATGCATGATTAACTCCCCTGATTTTAATAAAAATGGATTTTTCTCAGTAAGTATTTATAGCACTCATTTGAAATTTCATTATTGCATGTATTGTCAATAGTCGGATTGAGACAATCAGGGTAGATAACTATGGACTGATTTTATGTCAAATAACCTCCCTTTTTATACGCCCGTTTGAAAAACGGGACGTATTATGGGAACGCCCCTGGCGGGCGGGCGGGCGGGCGGCGTCCACAGACCTTGTCCGGAGCATATCTTCTACATGCATGAAGGGATTTTGATGAAACTTGGCACAGTTGTTCACCATCATGAGACGGAGTGTCATGCGCAAGAACCAGGTCCCTAGGTCTAAGGTCAAGGTCACACTTAGAGGTCAAAGGTCAAATACAAGAATGACTTTGTCCGGAGCATATCTTCTTCATGCATAGAGGGATTTCGATGAAAGTTGGCACAATTGTTCATCATCATGAGAAGGAGTGTCATGCGCAAGAACCAGGTCCCTAGGTCTAAGGTCAAGGTCACACTTAGAGGTCAAAGGATACAAGAATGAAAACTTTGTCCGGAGCATTTCTTCTTCATGCATAGAGGGATTTTGATATAACTTGGCACAAATGTTCACCACCATGAGGCGGAGTGTCATGCGCAAGAACCAGGTCTCTAGGTCTAAGGTCAAGGTCACACTTAGAGGTTAAGGGATACAAGAATGAAAACCTTGTCCGGAGCATGTCTTCTTCATGCATAGAGGGATTTTGATATAACTTGGCACAAATGTTCACCACCACGAGACGTAGTGTCATGCGCAAGAACCAGGTCCCTAGGTCTAAGGTCAAGGTCACACTTAGAGGCCAAAGGTCAGATACAAGAATGACTTTGTCCGAAGCATTTCTTCTTCGTGCATGGAGGGATTTTGATGTAACTTGACACAATTATACACCATCATGAGACGAAGTGTCATGCGCAGTTCCCTTCTTTCGAATTACTTCCCTTTGTTGTTACTATAAATAGCTTATATTGTAACTTTTTCATTACTAGTCATAGGGAAAAACCGAGACCACTTTTCTGTAGTACAATATGCATGCTACATCCAATTTTGAGGTGTATTTTGACCAGTCTCTACCTGGTAAAGATTTTTGTGAGGACTTACAATTTTTTTTTGATTTTTTTTTTTACAATTTTTTTTTTGATTTTTCTTTTTTTTTTTTTAAGATTAACTTCCCTTAGTTGTTACTATAAATAACTTATATTGTAACTTTTTTATAATTGACCGTAAGGAAAAACCAAGACCACTTTTCTGTGGTACAACATAGATGTTATTTTCCAATTTTAGGTGTATTTTAAGGTATCTCTACCTGGTAAGGAGTTTTTTTGTGGACTTAGAAAAACAAAACACTTAGTTATTACTAAACAACCACAAAGTTAAAATTCCATTTGCAAATACAGGTGCTAGAGTAAAGAAATTTGCTGTGACGGGCGTATATTGTGACATTCTTGCACTCTTGTTTCAAATTAAAATGGTTTTATGTCAGTAACCAATGAATATATTGATTTGAAATGGCATTTATGCCATCAGATGGACTCGGACAATCAAAGTAGGTAACTTTTGACTGAATTAAAGACAAATTACCTCCCTTTATTTTATGTAGATGAATTTACCTCAGCAGCATCTAATGAGATTGGTTTTAAATGTTATTTAAGTTTTCCAGGGTAAGGAATAGTCATACTAGTACAAAAATGCTGCATTTGAGCCTATGACCTTCAAACTTGGTATGGAGATTGGCCTTGACTAGTATGTGACCCATAGGTCAAAAGCGACCGTTACAAATAAAATATTTATACTGTTTTGCAATCTTCGTTTTCTAGATATAACTTAATTACACTATAAAATAAAGACTTGAAACTGAAAATGTATCCGTTTTTCATCATCATCTGTATGTGTGGTAACAATTCCTGTAATTCTGATTTGTATTTTTGATCAAATTGTGCCCCTTTCAAAACTGTCCATGTTAAATGTATAGGCAATGTTGTTCTAAGGTGTGCGGCAGTTTGTAAATGTTCTAGATCTTTTCTCAATACAATAAGATATAAAACTAAGCCAAAAATATAATGTCACGTATGACTCATCATTCCAGATTTTATCAACAGCATTGAACTACATTTTGGATTTCTTCACAGATAGCATTGAGAAGTCACTTCCGGTTTGATGTATTCAGTCCTTTAAAGTACTGTCAAACCGCCGAATAGTGGAACACAAACACGTAACTGTCTCTGCCTGTAAATGAATTGAACTGTTTTCAGACGCTAAAAGTCCAATACTGATCTTAACTTTTATATCTAAAACAGATATTACAGCAGTCATAGTAACGTAGCTAGAAACGCATTACTTCAAATATATTCAAAATACAGCCATAAAGGAGGGTGATCGAAAACAACGACTTCTATAATATTTTCTACTTATAGCAATCAATTATTCAAACATATAACAAATATCTGACAAAACAGTTACAGAAAGAACTAAAATTAAATGCATTTCAAAATTATAAAAATTATTTGATTTGAATGATTGATCTTATCGTATGACAGTTATTCTCGCACAGTATTATGGCCTTTTGAAGTGTTAACAAACAACACAAACACTATTTCCTCGTTAATATTTTCGTCGTGAGTTTAATTCTTGTCCATTTATATTTTTAAAACTGTATCTTATTAAGGTTCGACGAAGACAACTGAAGTTAGTTAAATTAGTTCCAACTTTTTCATTCTTATTAATAACTCGTAATTATGTTTAACTACCCTTTGCCTTGAACATATTTTAATGTGTGTTTGAAGCTCTCGGCACGGATTTATTTAAAGATACTGCTATTTCATACGAAATCGAGAATTAAAAGATAGATAGGCCTAAATAAGAAAGCGGTGAAAAATAATTCAAAAATTGACAGATGCTAGAAGTACTACAAAATGATCGCATGTCCATCCACTCACCTATGTTACGCCAACAAGCCAACTATTGACCTAACTGCGTATATTTTTTGTTTCGAACGAAGATGCTACTAATTGTTTTTAGTTTACATACTGCTAAAAATAAAACGCCTTAATACTATGCGATGCTATAATTATTAAGTCATTTTGCATGTCAACTATATAATAACATTTTGAGAGATTTCAAGTTTTTCATTGAGTTCTAGTCTCTGTGCGCATGTCCTTTTGGAAAAGTTATATTGAGGCTTTACTCTTACCATACTGGACACGATTGATCTTGCCTTTGCGGCTAGTGAGGATAATGATCAGCCCTCACACCCGTGCAGTTTGATCAAGATCTGCTGTGTTCGCCATTCAGTCAGTGTATTTTTGGTAAACACCCCTTTTAACAGTTAATGGTATTGCCGAAATTGAAAGATAGAAAAGTTCATTACAGAAATTAAGCAGTGTAGGGCTTAATGGGACGCGCGATATAGTGTTTGCTTATTACAATTAAGTATAAACTCTATCGAAGTACTTATTTTACAAGTATGTAACTTCAATTACTCTCAGAACTTTTACGCATTCACTTTTTAGCCCACCATCATCAGATGGTGGGCTATTCAAATCACTCTGCGTCCGTGGTCCGTCGTCCTTCCGTCCGTCCTTCCGTCCGTTAACAATTTCTCGTTATCGCATCTCCTCAGAAACTACCGGGGGGATTTTGACCAAACTTTGTCAGAATGATGTATTGGTACCCTAGTTGTGTCCCTCTGAAAATCAGACTGGTTCAACAATTTTTTAGTGAGTTATGGCCCTTTGTTTATTTCTATAATTTACATAGATTTATATAGGGAAAAACTTTGAAAATCTTCTTGTCCAAAACCACAGAGCCTAGGGCTTTGATATTTGGTATGAAGCATCATCTAGTGGTCCTCTACCAAGATGATTCAAATTATTTCCTTGGGGTCTAATATGGCCCCGCCTCGGGGGTCACATGGTTTATATAGACTTACATAGGGAAAAACTTTGAAAAACCTCTTGTTCAAAACCACAGGGCCTAGGGCTTTGATATTTTGTATATGACATCATCTAGTGGTCTTCTACTAAGATTGTTCAAATTATCCCCTAGGGTCAAATATGGCCCTGCCCCGGGGGTCACATGGTTTATATAGACTTATATAGGGAAAAACTTTGAAAATCTTCTTGTCCAAACCACAAAGCCTAGGGCTTTGGCATTTGTAATGTAGCATCATCTAGTGGTTCTCTACCAAGTTTGTTCACATTATCCCCCTAGGGTCAAATATGGCCCCGCCCTGTGGGGTCACATGGTTCATATAGACTAATATAGGGAAAAGATTTTAAAATCTTCTTGTCAATAACCTACAACATTTAAATTTGGACCACATGTATGGTTTTGAGTGGCAAGATGAACCTTGACATGAGTTGACCTTGATTTTGACCTAGTGACCTACTTTCACATTTCTGTAGCTACAGCCTTCAAATTTGGACCACATGCATAGTTTTGTGCACTGAAAAAAACTTTGACCTTGACATTGACCTAGTGACCTACTTTCACATTTTTGAAGGTACAGGCTTCAAATTTGGACCACATGCATAATTTCGTGTTCCAAAATGGAATTTGACCTTGATTTTGACCTACTGACCTACTTTCAAATTTCTCAAGCTACAGCTTTCAAATTTGGACCATATGCATAGTTTTGTGTACTGAAACAAACTTTGACCTTTACATTGACCTAGTGACCTACTTTCACATTTTTGAAGGTACAGGCTTCAAATTTGGAACACCTGCATAGTTCTGTGTTCCGAAATAAAATTTGACCTTGATTTTGACCTAGTGACCTACTTTCACATTTCTCGAGCTACAGCCTTCAAATTTGGACCACTTGCATAGTTTTGTGTACCGAAATGAACTTTGACCTTAAGATTGACCTAGTGACCTACTTTCACATTTCTGTAGCTACAGGCTTCAAATTTAGACCACATGCATAGGATTGTGTACCGAAACAAACTTTGACCTTGACACTGACCTAGTGATCTACTTTCACATTTATGAAGGTACAGGCTTTAAATTTGGACCACATGCATAAATTTGTGTTCTGAAGTGTAATTTGACCTTGATTTTGACCTAGTGACCTACTTTCACATTTCGTCCTTGAAATTGATCTAGTGACCTACTTTCACATTTCTCAAGCTACAGCTTAGCTTTCGAATTTGGACCACATGCACAGTGTTGTGTACGGAAATGAAATTTGACCTTGAGCTAGTCAGTAAGTCTTGAAATTTGGAACACTCAAAAATGGCACATTGGTGGGCGCCAAGATCACTCTGTGATCTCTTGTATGTCCTCGTCAACATAGATGTTATCCGCAATTACAGGCTTTGCTAAGAACCTAGGACACACAGGGACATAGTTGAACAATTTAATCTTATCCAAGTAAAGTTGAACATAAGGGAAATTATAAAGATCATTATTTGCTAGGGATGGTTCTGATTTTACCGTCAATGGCGCCTGTCTCCATGAGTGAATTCCCCTTTCTTCATCTGTTCCCGAGATTGTATTATCTAGGATAAAACCGACAAGGCCTCCGACAAACATGCTAGTACTCAAGAGAACCGATAATAATTGATCTATGATGTCATTTCCGGTATTGATGACGTCATTTTCGGCAATCCACATAGGTAGACTGAGACCAAAGAATAAAGAAACCCCTAAAATGAAAAGATTTCGTGGTGAGTTTAGATCAATATATTGAAGATTGGATAACCCTACAGCGGTTACCATTCCGAATGTTATCATGAACATCCCTCCAATTACTGGTGTAGGTATCAAGGTAAACAGTGCAGCGAACTTTCCGAAACACCCAAGGATCAACATCATCAACCCGCCTATTTGAACAACACGTCTGCTACCTACTTTTGTTATGCCAAGTACACCTATATTTTCAGCATAAGAAGTCGTACCGTTTCCAGATCCCCATACCCCAGCAAGGACGCAAGCAATCCCTTCCGTAAATACTCCTCTGTTGACTGCATGTAATGGCGGCGGAGGAGCACCTGCCAGCCTTGCACATGCGTAGTAGTCTCCAATTGATTCTATCATGGCGGCAATAACGCCAGCAAGCATTCCAAATACACCCACAGTACTGACTGTAGGTAAGCCCCACTGGCCAGGATAAGGAAATCGAAACCATTTCGACTCTTTTAGCACGTGTATATTTGTGTCCGTACGTGCAAGATGTCCCCATTTAGACTGATCGCTGGGAAGGACGTCCGTTGCAGTCAAAATGACACACACGATAAAAGATGTCATTACTCCCAGAAGAACCGGAAACAACGTAAAGAAGGCTACTCGATCTTTCGTACAGAAACATGGAATTTCGATTCGTTTCATGTACTGGCTGAACAATGTTATGAGGAACATAGTAAGTACAGCAATCCACCAGTGACCAGACGCCATTTTAGAACCAGCCGGAAACAACGAAATTCCTGTCAACGTTATGATTGGTACAATACACAAAGGTCCTATATACTTCAGCATATACGTCAATATGCCACTAGCCCCCGTTAGCACTTGGAAAAGGGAAGCAACTATAATTGCTCCCTGTATTTCACGTATCCGGGACATCCACATTTCGCGGTGTTCATCACTTCCGACTTCCGGTAATCCAACCTCAGTTATGTTTAACGACGGTCCATATTGGTTTCTAGCTGTTACATACGGACACTCCCATTGCGGTTGAAGCAGAATGGCAATTGTGGGTATAACGAATGTGACAGTACCTCCTTGAACAATTGGAAGTCTCACACCTAATGTGCTTTGCAACAATGTAGCAAGGCCAGACACGAAAAGTATAGTCCCTGCAAAGAGCAAAAACGTTTTATTAGATATCATAGTAATAAAGTTTCAGTAAACTTTAATGTTGGCGTAAATTATGGTTGTGTTTCAGTCACAATGACATAATTTAGGTTCCAGTTCAAGTGACGAAGGAAGACACCGGGGTCCTTTTGAGAATTATTCTGGACGAGGGGAATACCGTGATAGAACCATCGACATTTTGTAACCGGGCGGAAAAATTTCCTCGGTCAAATGAAAGAGTCTCGCAATCAAAGCTGAGTTTAGACTAACAGCAGTAGTGGGGATTCGAGGTAAATTACCCACACTACTCCGCCACGAAGTCCCCTTCAAATTAATATAATTAATACTGACTCATTTGTCAAAAATTCTTTGGGGATTTTTTTCTTGTCTGTTTGAAGTGAAATACTCGTAGTTACCCGTAACTTCAAGAGAGCCTGACTCACCTATTAGCTCGCTGATTCCAACAACGTCTTGGTCCATACAGAAATACTCTGCCAACATCAGGGGAACAGAAATTATGTCACCAACAGCCGTCACATAGTGCTAAAAGAAGTAAACATGTACGGCATTGAAAACAAAACTCAGACCAAACAGAAGCGGAGCTGATGCCTATATCGCACTTTTTTCTCAAGTTCAATCGTTACTTCGCAAAATCAGTTTAATCTAGTTTCAAGATGCGGATTTAACTATTTCTGGTAGGAAAATTCCATTTTTTTCTCTAATATTTAGAAATTACTGTCAATGATGACGTATGATACAAGATGTGCCCCTGTCATTTTGAACACTCTTTGCTATCATCCCCAGTTCCATGTTAATATAATCACTTTTCAGTCGCTAAAATCCATATGAAAATGCAAAGTATAAATTTATTTTTATAGCTCTTTGGAAAAAGGGATAAATAAGGTCTATGCAAAATAAAACATTATACACAGTTTCATTTCCTAAAAAAAACACGATACAATATTAATATCACTAATAGATTCTTTTTTATATTGTTTGTTTGTTTTTTTGTTTTTTTGGGTTTAACGCCGTTTTTCAACAGTATTTCAGTCATGTAACGGCGGGCAGTTAACCTAACCAGTGTTCCTGGATTCTGTACCAGTACAAACCTGTCCTCCGCAAGTAACTGCCAACTTCCCCACATGAATCAGAGGTGGAGGACTAATGATTTCAGACACAATGTCGTTTATCAAATAGTCACGGAGAACATACGCCCCGCCCGAGGATCGAACTCACGACCCCGCGATCCGTAGACCAACGCTCTTACCTACTGAGCTAAGCGGGCGGGTTTTTTATATTGTACTTGGTGATTTAAATTTCTTGGAAGACCGATATAAGGTATTATTATACCTTACATAAATGTCCAATGCAAGTTTCCCATTAGTTTAACTTGAATATTATATAAATATTGCATTCCTGAGAGGGTGATATGTAAAATGTTCACCGCGAGATATATGAATATCGACCGAGGCGCCAGCCGAGGTCTATATTCATATTTCGAGGGGTGAACATTTTTCATATCACCCTCTCAGGAATGCAATGTTTATTTTATTATACCGAAAGATTATAAGGGTCAAAACATTTACTGGAAAATCAACATAATTTATTTAACATTGAAAAGTAATTACTAGCCAAATAATGAAGACAGAATTAAAGAGTATTTACTTGTTATGGCGACTTTGCTGTGTAATAAGACTTTTTTGATAGATTTAGTCGAGACGTTTACATATCGATGACCCCTACAGTATACTTTTTCTAATATTTCAACCTTGCGTCAGTCAGTCACATTCGAAAAACGGCGATAACTTTCTTTTTTCTAAACGAAACATATAAGCGTGAGTACTCATTTTCTTAGTCAGATCATTTCCAATATCATGGGGGTAGTTTCGATTCAATATTAGATGAAAAGTTGTTTTCGAAATATTTTGCACGTAGCATAAAAACGAAAATTCGGCCGGATTCGCACATGCAAGAGCACCAGAAAAGGGTAGTTTAATCCTAAAGTATAATTATATAAGCGCCTCGTCTGAAAATTTATCGACTCGGTCTTTTAATCAAAGCGTAAGTATCAATCTCTCAACGGGTGATATGATAACAAAATAACGCTGTTGCGCATGTGATATGAAATTATGGATCATATCACCTGCGCAGAAATTGAAAATAACGATTTTACGCATGAGTTATAAAATCATCGGGGAACATGATATAATATCTGTCCGAACTGGTCGGTAACGTAGGAGCTACAGGCACAGTGGTCGTAAAATGCAGTAACATAGGAGCGTCTTAGCATTTTCTGAGCCCTTTTCAACCTTTTTCACGATATCTACAATAGCTTTATATATTCATTTAATCAGTATAAAACATTGATAAGTACCACCTAAAATTCACTTGTAAGCCTACTACTTACTCATTCCTCTGTGATGTACTGGTCAAGACTGGAGGTAAGTATTTATTGTTAAGGCAGCCCGGGCTATATATCCGACTCGAGCATTTTTTCTTGATTTTTCATATTTTAAGATCAGTAGAAGCAAAAACTCCTGTCCATAATACGACTAAAAAAGAAAGATCACTTTCGCCAAAATCTGGAATACAGTCCCTTTAAATGTAGTCAGAAAAAAATAAAAAGCTAACGTTAACGGCATCTTCAGCTGTCACTAATGGGGACGAATGCCCCCGCAGCACCTTGACCTTTGACCTGGTGACCCCAAAGTCAGTAGGGGTGGTGTTCTCAATAAGTACTATCAGCATGTGAAGTTTGAAGGTCCTGGGTGCAGTGGTTCGCGAGTAAAGTGCCTTCATGCAAAAAGTTAACGTTGGTCCCTGTGACCGTGACCTTTGACCTGTTGACTCCAAAGTCAGTAGGGGTGGTGTACTTAATAAGTACTATCAGCATGTGAAGTTTGAAGGTCCTGGGTGCAGTGGTTCGCGAGTAAAGTGCCTTCATGCAAAAAGTTAACGTTGGCCCCTGTGACCTTGACCTTTGATCTGGTGACCCCAAAGTCAGTAGGGGTGGTGTACTCAATAAGTACTATCAGCTTATGAAGTTTAAAGGTTCTGGGTGCAGTGGTTCGCGAGTAAAGTGCCTTCGTGCAAAAAGTTAACGTTGGCCCCTGTGACCTTGACCTTTGACCTGGTGACCCCAAAGTCAGTAGGAGTAGTGTACTCAATAAGTACTATTAGCACGTGAAGTTTGAAGGTCCTGGGCGCAGTGATTCGCGAGTAAAATGCCTTCATGCAAAAAGTTAACGTTGTGACGAACGAACCAACCAACCAACTAACGAACGGACGGACAGTTGAAAACTAATATGCCTCCCTTCGGGGGCATAAAAATCTATTAAAAGATCTTGAATTATATAAACATTTCTAGTGAAACTGTTGATCAGAATTTAATTATTAATACGACAATTAAATTACTTCAACCATGATGATTATGGCAGTATACAATGTTACATGTTTACTTACAAGAAAATGGGTAGCAACTAATGTTAAAAAAGGACGGGTATATCTTGCGTTATCCCTCAACTTTGACAATAATTTCTACATATTAGAAATACAAAATATCGTCAATCCGCTCTTTTCGATCCTAGATCATTCTTACTGAGATCATCATCAGACACAACATTCCTATCATTAAACTGCTTATAAACCAAGGTGTCATAATAGTAATGGTGGCTTTATTATCTTAAACTATTGGCAGCTTTTCTTCAAGCCTACAGTAGAAACTAGTATTGAACTGTGCGCTTTAAAATCACACGACATTCTCATGGTACTTTAAGAATTTTTAGCAAGGTCCTAACTTCCAGTCCAAGACGTCATATTTTTTACTATTGGCCTAAACGAAACATATAATTGTGAGCACTCGATATTTCCTATTTGATGATCATGGTAACGGTTCAAAGATGAAAAGGGTTTTTTTTCTAGATTTTTTTTTGACGCTGGGAGTAAAAACATGATAACAAGTATGTTTACGAAGGAATAAAAATGAGCACCTGATGCTTGAAAATGTATTAAAAAATATGTGAATATTTGTTTTTCTGTCATTTCATTTTTATCATGGTATGAAATAAAGAGGTAATTTAGTAGTATTGATAACAATATTACCTGAAATCCAAGAAGAATACATAAATGCCATGGTGGATTGTCCTCAACGGAGTACAGAACACCACTGTCATCTAATTTTCTTTGCTTTTTACTCCTTTCCGTTTTAAGCCCTTCACTTTCTCCAGTCTCCGTTCTTTCATGACTATCGTCTCCGTTTTCTTTCAATTCTTTTTGCAAATCTTCAATTTTCCTCGCTCGTAGATTTTTCTCAGCATCATCCTTAGGTTCACGGTTCCCTTCTTCACTTTCCCTTATCCGTTTGGTTCCTGTACCACTCTCCTCCGATCTCTGAATGCCTTCTCCGTACCCTTGCGTTTGTATTTTTTCAGCCACAGCTTCCTTCATTTCCATACCCATATTTAGCGACGAATCTCGCGTTTCATGTACGTGATCTCCCATTTAACTACCTGTATATTTCATACAAATGATGATTTCTCCTTCGTATTTACCTGTATAGATGCATGTGTCGCATATGTCGCATGAGTAAATATATAATTGGAGCAGAAGTAACTAGGAGACAGGTGAAGTTTAAAATGTTGCCTTATTAGTATACAAGTACATGTACATTTTGCACTTTCTATATGCATATCAATTTCCAGTAACACTATAGGCATTAAGCTTCAAGGATCGAAATGAAGTTTTATCACATACACGTGTCAATATCGAACATGTGTGACACGCCCGTGCATATAGTGTGCCGATTAGCCTAGTTGACGTGCACCATCACCACAACTTAGTTCCTCAGTTCTATGATATCCAGTAAATCTGGAAGTTTCAGCTTGAACAAATTATTTCGATCCTGAACCAGGAACTTACATATTGGTATAAAATGAAACAAGAAATTTCTTTAAAAAGACAAACGGCGTAGAGGTAATAATGTTAAAAATTCAGAATTAAACAGAATGTACAGACAGAAAAGATTTGGATAATTCTATGCATATGTGAAAACATTATTCATTTTCAAATATTTCAGCTAAGCAGCAAATTAAAATGATCAATAGGTACCCTTTCAGTGATAGAAGGCCAAAATGATTTGACGTCCTGGGCTGATTCTGGTTAGAATCCCCCATAAGTAACCCACTAGCACAATATGTCGGTCAGCATACAATTAGTTGGACCGGAAAAGGCTAAAGCAGTTGAATACCTGAAATGAAAATAAAACCCTAGCTTTTAAATCACTAGTGACCCCCATAACTCTAATTACTTGATTAAGTTCTCAGTTTAAATAATAATAAAAAAAACTTAAAGAAATAAAAAAACATTTGCAGATTGTGAGACATTCAGGAAATGTTGAAATATTTTTATTTGGGTAAAGTAATAGGTAAATACTTACGTAATATATGATGGAATAGTCATTTTTAAATTTAATTTGCACATTTTTGTTGTTTGCATAGTCATTATTTTCATGAAATTGAAGATTTTTCAGCTGACCTACTGGCCTCCATTGGTGTTGTTATTGTTTTCGTCTGGTTGACCCCTGGTGTCAAATTATGTAGGGAATAACTCAGTTTCGTGAAATAATAACAAAGAATTGTTAAATTTTCTTCTTTATTTTCACGAAGAACCGTGTGTGTGAAACCGCGTAAAGTCCGAAACTGGGTACACTGACTCTACAGTTACTTGTACAACCAGCCACTACTCATTCATCAGCAAGCGTGGTACGCAGCGGAGGAAGAAGTTTACTTTCGATTTCTCTTGCGGTGATAAATTACTAAAAACTTTATTTTCACGAAGAACATGAATTTGCCGTGTGTGCGAAACCGCGTAAAGTCCGAAACTGTGTACACTGACATTACAGTTGCATGTACTCATTCATCTGCAAGCGAGGTACGCAACGGGGTAGGAAGTTTACTTTCGATTTCTCTTGCGGTGATAAATTACTAAAAACTTTAAAATTAGAATAAATCATTTTAGTTCTGGGTAAAAAAAACTACTAAATATCTTCCAGTTAATATGTACCTTCTGATATTCAATACCATTTATGACTTAATAAATAGTTTATCTTCTCAGCGCGCACCCGTGTCCCGATTACTACAGAATCTAGGTCAAAATCCATGTTATTCAGCTAACGCCGAAAAATTTATTCGCAAAGAAATATAACTTTCGCAAGACCTCACGCCTTTGCTTGCCGACATGACAGTACATGTACAACATCTCTTGACAGAACAAGTGCAGTGGCAAAAATATAATTGAATAGGTTTTACGCCAATCTGGATCAGTAATTTAGATATGCAGTCTTACCAGACATGCTTAATTGATTTCGCAACAGTGCTGACTCAATTTTTGTTCTCCGCAAGAGAAGGTGAATGAAACTAGACTCACTGTCGCATGAAACCGTCACGGGGAAAGTCAACCGTGTTCCGCATTTCTGTTTTTCATTTATAGTAACATTAATTCTGTCAAGAAAATATCGACTACTGTAATACAAAATCATCAGTGGTATTTTGTATGTAAAATATACGTCAATTAATAAAATTACATTTGAATTGTCATATTATGTCATATTATTTTGTGCCAATGTGAGTTTCTGATAGTAAGTACTGACATTTTAATCATGGCCTTTCTCATGTTGTTTTATTTGCAAGGCTTAAATTTCTGTGCCTCTTAATGCGGATATATTGCGGCAAATAACGTTTATGTTACAAAATACTATGTTTACAGTATATGCCTAGACAAAACTCGAACTTGACATAGAGCACGGAGGCATACACATTTTGAAAATATGCGGGGCGAGGTTGGGCGAAGCGGCATTCCGACGGGCCGGGCGCCATGACGACGTTTGTCCTAGTGTCGCTGCGACAGAACGAAATCAAAGCCTTGAGATGCCTGGTGGTTGCGGGTTTTGCTAGAATTATTTTCATTTAGAATGCAAATCTATAAATATACATGTATAAGAAACAAATACTAATGTGCCTCATATCTAAGATAAACTCTGCCTGACCTTACATGAACAGCTGGAAGTCAGTGATGTAACCATGGGCTGGAATACCTAATCATTGACAGATCTTATATAACCTAAATGGCCAGTGTGAATGGATGAGGATGAGTAAGAGCTACTTTTTCATTGATAATTCATCCGCATTGTTCTTGAATGGGTCTACTTTGTGTAGCACATGAACATCCTTCCTTTGGATGTGATTTGGAATCAAATAAAGATACTACATGATTGTCAGAAATACACTTAACTTTGGTAGCGGGATTAACCCGCAACCAAAAACGAAATGGCACAAATCATCCACCATAAAAATGAATACCTCACATATGTTAGTCTTTTCAAACATGTGTTTGCATTAAGCGGCATTAAGCGACACAAGAAATGATTATCAGCTAAAATATTTTTACACGCATCGAAACGTCTATGATATAAATTTATTGTCATTAATGTTGCAGAGACAGACAAGTTTCAGTTTTTCCCAGAAACATGTTAAGAACTATTTATTGACCTAGCTGTATGAACGAAAAGGTATAATCAACCACTCGTTCCTTGAACCCACTTACAAATCGAAACAAGCTGAAACCTTTGGAAATTACTGTTTTACTTTAGATAAGTTTTCGGTAAACCAACATACTTAACCACAACTATAGGAAAATCGGTTGTTTGGTCTGAAGTGCTTCAGCATCATTGTCTGATGAATCAGTATTATTTCCTAATAACTTTCTACTGTTGCGTAACTGCAATATGATATTTCGTTTCGGCAAAGTAAGATTTCGATAAAACCAGAAAATATTAATGGATGTTACCCAAGTGAATGATGAATTAATCATTTTCGAGGTCTATAAACCAACGGTTGTGGGAATTTATAGCTCAACAAATAGTTATTTGCGAGCAGTAGCATAGGAATTCCAATAAGCTACCGTACCGTGGTATACAGTCATATTGATTTTTTCTGTTAACAAATAATTTGTACATTAATGCAAGGATCAGTGCGTTTGTGTAATTTTGAATTAATGTAAAAACCGACTTTACATTTCGATTTGTATTTACTCACTTATTCAGTACACTATACTACGAATATGAACTGAAAGGAAAATAAACAAAACCGGTGGTCAGTTTATCCAGGACAGTGTGTATTTGTAACTGGGACGGTATATATACAATACGTTTACAGGTGAGTGAATATTTCTTTTGATTATAAAGGTCACCACCTTCAAACTATTTTTACCACTGTTAGATGAATTCATGTACACATATCGCCATTCATTTATACCCTTGAACTCGGTCATTAATTTATTTAAACTGCTAAAGACATACGTCGACCTACATTTACATGTACACATCTACATGTTTGTTTTATCTACTATTTTACATGTTTACAAAGTGCACTTTGACAGCTTAAAGATCTGCCTCGACATACATTTAGTGAAATCCTTGCATACGCGGTGATGTTTAGATAAAATCTCGGGTCTGAGAAGAATTATGCTTCAATTACCAAGTTAATTATTAAACTCTCGACATTTGTGTATTCACAGTGTACAGATTTCGGATTTGTTATGATTTGTTTATCAAAATTAGAGACCAAACAAAGTTTTTTTATAACTTATTAGGGGGTTTCATAAAAGAAAATTGTATAATTTTACAACCTATCGCATGTTCGCACTCTGGAAATTCAGACCGGTACTCGTGCTTAAGAACTGGAATTCGATACCCACTGGTTATGAGTCAGACGCTCTACCTCTACACAAAAGTATTTCTCGCATAAGCATAAAAGGTTTCACTGCCATAAAACTTTAAACTCATTTCACTTATTTGAAATGTGTATACGAGACCATATGTTTCATGTGCGGATCCAGAATGGGTGGCTGAGATCTGCGCCCATTCTAAAATTTTGTCATTTTGGAAAAAATATACATATTATTCTACATTAGGAGTCGTATGCCTCCTGAAAATTAATTACAATATATTTGGGACAGCCAAAAGGACAAAACAAACATATAATTTACTTCCAATGTGCATTTCATGTTAACTATTAGCTTAAGGTGTTCCTTGGATCATCTCTCTCTCCCTCTCTCTCTCACCCGCTCTTGCCCTGTCTTATATAAAAAAAGCGCAAATGATCTGAATGTATTGAATTATAGACGCGCTATTTATTGGTTTATTAATACTTCGTGTAAATATTGTATTTACTTTTCTTTTAAGGCCATACCAAATTGAAACCATGTTTTCGGAACCTACCAACCAGGCAGGAAGATGCCAGTCATAAAATAAAGTTAATTTTTTGTAGTTACGAGGAGATTTTTCTGACATAAAAACATTTTGCATAAAATACCTACTAAATCTACTGGATGATGAAACATTAAAGTGAAACTAAGTCACTGACTACTAGTATATTTATTATCAAACCCTTTTTCCAACATTGCATTTCTGTGATATCTTTTACACCGACGTGAAAACTATACCTTTCTAAATTCTAACAAAATATCATATTTTAGCCTAAAACCTACCAGCTCGAGAATGATGATTGGTCACTGGTTTTATTCAACATACCGGGCAGTAGACTTTATTCAATGTAAGGTCATAATTTTGATAAAATGCCACTGTTTTGACAGTAATTATCTAAATACTAGTAAGCAGTTATCCTGACATTTTAACATTCCATCGTCCCGTGTCAATAGTTTAGCTTTAACGCCTTCTTTTGAAACTACTGGTAAGAATTAAACCAAACTTTAGCAACCTTGCATTTTCATTCTTTCTCTTAAGTGTGTTCTCTTTTATTTTAAGGGCTGCTAGAGATAAAAATATAAAAGAAAAACAATAAACAGCTTATCATGAAACACCAGATGGATCTACACCAAACGTAGTCTGTATCAAACTTGTTTGGTTGCCAATATGGATCCGCTTGGTCCTTGAACCCTTACTTTGCTAAATTTCCATAATGAACTTGTCCATCTTCCAATTTGGACAGTACCATTAACTTGAAAAGGGGTGCTTACCAAAAAAGATACTGGCTAAATAGCGAACAATGCAGATCGTGATCACACTGCACGGATGTGCAGGCTGATCATCATCTACACTGGTCGCAGAGGCAGAATCAATCGTGTCTAGGTAAGGGTTAAGGGCAGTCGATCAAAATCTTTGATGGTCCTCCGCCAAACCTGACCTTTAGCATCAATACTGCATCATTCGAGTTATCTGTCTAATAGTTCTGTGCGACCTCTTTTATGGTCAGCCAGAGCTAAAAATAGAAAAAAATGACTTCTTCTTATGAACCGTTGTGTGAATCTTTCGAAATTTCGTATGCAGCATTTTGGTATTGATGTGTCCCATCTTTGCTCTAATTGTCCCGCAGCTACCAGTGATAATACTTTTCTTGTCCTGGACAGTTTGAAGGATCTTCACTAAACTTGTCTGTAACATCCTTGTATGGATCTCTGTCAAGTTAATTCAAATGGTTAAACCAATTTTGTCAATTTTTCGCTTGCCTAAACCAAAGAATTTTTATCACGATCCACATGAACGATGTTTTCCTGAACTTAGTCAGCAGCAAGTCTAAATTTATAGGTCAGAAAAGTCTCTGTGAACCTCATAGCCCTCTTGTCTCTGAGTGTATATACATACATTATATGTATGCAGCTCATTATGATGCAGTTTGATCATTTTATATTTAAAGTTATAAACTCTACCTTGGTCACTTTTTGAATGACTTCCCTCTTGATAATTACACCCTTGTTTCGAGAAGAATTCTAAAACTTTTATAACTTAAGCAATAACAGTGGAGGCAATGAAGAGTGAGTGCAGTGTAAAAAGCATAACTATTTTTGCTTACTTTTTTTTTATTATATCCTTTCATTAAATTTAAATTAAAGTGCATACAAAGATGAAGGACATGTTTTTATGTCAGAATATGTTCTCTTCTTCACCATCTTTTACACGAACAATTTTCTTTTGGGTGGGGCTGACCTGTCCAATGTGGCTCTTGTTTCATTTGAAAGATAAAATAAATTCGTCTTTATTATTTTCTAAGATATGTATTATAGGCTACTAGTTAACGTTTCAAGAATTTCTTTTAGACCAGCTTGTTAGAGAGCTTTGTGGAAAAGAATCATGTTTCAAAGGCAGAATTCCTTGAAAATCAACCAGGAACGTTTCCTTTGCTTGAGAGACGTCACATCCGCCATGCGCGAGGAGGGCATGCGCAAGTGTGGTCTCGTAATTGGTATGTCGGTCATGTTGTAAAATAGCTTGTGTTATTCTTTAAAGCATTAATGCATGTTTATTTATTTTTGCATGATTGTTTTAAGTTTCACCGAAACACTAGAATAGTTCTTTGTTTTGGGATTGTGTGTATTTATTTCGGGTTAGTTTTTTTTTCTCAAAAGATACATTTGTAAACAATACAGCAGTTTTTAGTCAAGTGGCATATTTTTATTATATGTATTATAACAGTGTCATTGTTTAAATACCAAAAACAATTATCTTAGAATGAAAGCTTTCTTTTTAATAGTAATTTGCATGTAGTAATGCTTTAAAGAGTCGATATACAATATAGTCAATAGTTTAGCATGGGCAAACACATAGTGTAACCGTCAACAGATCCTGTCTTAACAGTAGTAGCGTAGACATTTTGTTTCACTTTGCTTTTTGTAGGACGGTTTACTACTAACAAATACACACAATATGGCAGAAAACACACTTCGAATCAACACTGATAGGTTCTGTAACCTCCGAGATCTGGGTCAAGCACTGGTTGAAGGAGGTCTTAAAAAGTGTAGCCTTATTTTTGGTAAGATCTTTTAGAAATAACATGAACTAAATAAATCATTATAGGTTTCTATAAAGTATGTCTCAATTACCTTTTAACGTTTTTGGGAAGGGCCGTTTTAATACTGATGTTGCAAGAACTTTCAGTCCGACCCATTTGCTTATTTTCTTGGCTGTACATGTACACTTATTGATATGTTATTATAAATGTAAATAATGTATCAATAAAGGAAAGAAGAAAGGCTATCATTGTCTTTAAAATATGCTGACTCATCATTATTTCTTTTATATATGTATATAATATCAGCGGTAGAATTTATTGTCTTGATGTTGAATAAACAATTAACCTAATTATTTCCTTTTTTTTCTTTTTCTTAGTATTGTTTTTTTAATATGATTATATAATTTTCTTGGAAGATAACTTCTTTTTTTGTTTATACTATCACTATATAATATAACTTAGTCATACATCACATGGATCTCTGCTTTTGTCTTTGTATCAGCACTAACAAGCTTTTCAGTGTGCTTCTTATTTAAACATTAAGTGTTTGCTGATTATGTTAGTTCTCCAATATCTAACCATTAGAAGTTTAATATTCCATGACATGTTTCATTGCTGTCTCGTTCTCACTGGTGGCTGACGATGTCAAACCGCGAGCCGTTTCGTTACGAAGACGGGTAATGGTTTCGTTGTGAGTATTTGTTTACATCTAGCGTGGCATGCATATGCGGTTTACAAATTTTAATATATTTTGCTTTTTTTCGGTGTGGATCTTTGGATAGTTACAGAGAAATGGTGAGTTAATGTGTATGTTATGTTTGTGTATGCGTATATGCGACATTTTGTTTTTTCTTAAATTTTTTTGTGTTTATTAGTGTTCAGTTACTATTGTTACATAAAAATCCTTGTTTATTTGCAAAACGGTATAAAAGTAAGATAAAATAATCAAAGAAAGAGTCACTTGTCGAGATATCAGTGAATATTTGTTCCTGCTACAATAAGATGTCTCTGTCATTACGAAAACATTATTAAAATCGGCAATATACATCATTTTTTGTGTCTGTGTTTCGCACAGAGTGTGTCTAGGTTTTTATACGAAGTACAACAAAATAGTATGTGTTTCGTTACAAAGTCGATTTTCTTTTTCTTTTTTTTTTTAAGAATCTTATATGCAGCTATTGTGACTCTACATTTGAGAGCATAAAAGACACAGTGTGTCATTGTGTTGAGGATCACCCGGCAAAAAAGGTGTCCTACATGTGGAAGTCCATTGACGGGAGGAGTAATCGCCAAAGGACATACAATGTATTGGGGTCTAATGTTACCGGCAAAGAAATCAGTTTTGATCCCCAATCTAGGAAAATGATAGTACATACCAAATCTTCAGTCAGCGACAGCCCAGTTCGAAAACTACACAAAATCAACACACCATCAAAATCAGTTCATCGTCAATTATATTCACAATTAGAAGTCGACCAAGAACATGTCGAAAACTTATCTTCAACTGAGGCAACCGATTCAGTTGCTGATTTATCGGAACTGTTGGACACCACAGTGTTATATTCGGATTCAGAGCCCGACATTGAGGAGTATGAACTAATGGAAAATGCAAATGACATCCCTGATGACGTAATGGCGGACACACAAACTGTACAAATGGTAGTTCAGCAACTTAAAACATTATTGCCGTCTGTTACCGCTCATTTAGCTGATTGTGGTCGTTTACATGAATGGATGAATTTCTTTCATTTGATTGACTCTGGAGATTTTAGTGTAAAGCACATTGCGGCCCAGTTGTTTCTAGATGTCTATGAATGCTTTTAAGTGAAACTTAAACAGACGAGAATGAATCATCTTTCCCTAATGTTAAACACAACAAATTAAACAAATTATATTAAAGGTCAGCATACATGTATAATTATCTAATGGCTTCAGAAGAAACCCTAGACATATTCTGTTGATGTCTTCAATAGAAAACACATACACCTTCAGTTGAAAACCCATACCTAATGCAGTGACTTCGAGAGAAAACCCATACTCATTTCTTATAAACACGACCGAGTATTAAAGGCATTTTTTGTAGGAATAGAGGCATAAAATCAAACGAAAAACATGTACAGACGAAAAATATGTTGAACTCGTTTTCAAAAGCTGAAAGTTTAAGCACAATAATTACATTTAATAACGGATGCTTGTGTTTATCATGAATTTGCTGTATAAAACAACACATTCAAAAAGAAACTGTCTGATTTTATTCAACACACGATCAAACAACTGCAAATTAGTCATATGTTTGCTTTGCTAACAATTGGTAAAGATATACAGCTTACGTTTCACACAAATACTCTTACCTTTATATGCACATTTATGAATTCCAGTAACACAGGGGTGTGTGAGGCGTGTATGTAAACAAATACTCACAACGAAACCATTACCTGTCTTCGTAACGAAACGGCTCGCGGTTTGACGTCGTCAGCCACCAGTGGTTCTTGTGTTCCGCCGGAAGCACAGGTACCATGTGTATCTATATAATATATGATAGAAGGATTTGTCACAGCGAAAAGGATCACCTGATGGCTGAAAAATCCATTGATTCTTATAGCGTGGTATGCTCTATTTGGTGTTTGTGTGTGTGTACGTGCTCAACAGTACAAAATAGTTTTTACATGTTCAGTTGTTACTTGTAAACCGGGATTTACTTCCTTATTTGTTTCGAGTTCGAGCACAGTTACGAATATACGTGCACGTATAAAATAATGCGTAGACACCTTTATGTAAGAGCACGCTAATATAAACGTGTACGTGTAGAACATAGTTGCGCGTTTACATTTTTTTTTTTTACAAGAGCACGCGGAAATCTGTAGGTGCACGCATGTATTGATATGTACAGTTTACTTACATTTCAATAAAACAGTCCGTATTTACTGAACGTTCTATGACTGTATTCATAAATAACATGAAACGTTATGCAAATATATGGATCATTCAGTATTTGCATATACACCATGTAATTACCGGCATTATTACCCTAGAATATTTCTGTGTTTTATGATCTTCACACAATGTACATCATAAATATTTCAGAAACTAAGAACCAGCGGCATAGCTTAAATTACGAAGCTCGGGGCCGTGCTCCTTACTGTAAAACTGCCCCGGACTTTTTGAACGTATATTTGTAGATATAGATTTCTAACCTAACCCAGATTTGATATTTTAATAAATCGTTTTCGTGGAATTCATGTGCAGTTAGCCATGCTGCTGTGAGTATAGCCGCTGAATATTTCATATCAAATGAATGCGATCATTAAGTTCTAAATTTCTTTCAGCTAGATATTTTATTGATTATAATAATATCTTTTATCTCCTCTTTATGACATTTTATATTAAGTTGTTATGTTATCCATGATCACAATTACGTTACTGGAAACAGAGGAAATTATCTGCAGAGCCACGCCAATAATCAGCTGGCATTTCAGTAATAGTGTATTGATCCTTTAACAAGGTACTAAAGGTAGTTGACCTTAAAGCCTGAAGTAGAAATATTTGATTTGCTCATTAAATTTGCTAAAAGATGGAAGAATTGTCGTCAGTTTGCTAAATACGGAGAGAAAAAGTCGTCTGCTTTGCTAAAATATAACACTGCTGTCGTTTGATTAGTTAATAGATTAGAGAGTTGTTGTTTAAAGTTACATGTAAGCCGGTACATATCCAGTAATAACCTTGTAACTTGGTATTTAGTCACCGTTTATAATGGTGTTAGATAGACAAGAACCATAACTCTACATTGCATGACTGCCAAACATGTGATGTTTCCAGCAATGCCATTGTCAACGTTTTATTAAAATTTCAAAACAAAAAAATAGTATATCAGAGCAAAATAATGAAAACTTCATGAGATGTATTTTAGCGGCTTATCATTAATGTATAAGATTATTTTCTGTATGTTCCAGGGATCGATTACACCATGAGTAACAAAGTTCAAGGGGAGAAAACTTTTGATGGAAAAAGTTTGCACGATATCAGTGAAGATTGTCTCAACCCTTATCAGGAGGTACAATTTTATACCTTGCTACCCCTGAGGGCCATACTGTGTTTGAATTGCCCTTCTGTTAGTCTCTCGTCACACTTACTTGAGTAATCATCAACATAAATTAGTGGCCTTGCGCATATTGTTGAGACTTCCATGCAGTCCAATAATATTTTTTCTAGAATTATGGTCCTCGGAGACTGTGTACTTAATTCCACTGAACTAAAATGAAATTTGGTACAATATCATCAACATGAAGTGGACATGTGTATATTGGTTATCAACAGCAAGTATACGGCTTGTCTGCAGTGTCCAGTCCGATATATTAGTTATACACTAGTTTTGGACTAACTCTGTCAAGACTTGATGGGGGTGGGGACTGCGGGGGGGAGGGGGGGGGGGGGGTGCATGTATCACATGGTTTTGACATTATTTCAGTTTAACTTGTATAAGTATGTAACTGTTGGATCAACTTAGAACAGACTTCATAATTACGTTTCGTTCGTGCATTTTAGCAAATAAATAATAATAATGTTTAACTTCATACGAAGCGTAATTATCTTCTTAAGACAAATTTATTCACACAAAATGAAGAACTAGACCCAGGACTAAACGCTTTGACCTGTGCTGATGCGAACTATAATTTGGTACTCGGAAAAGTATGCTGTAACTGAATGGAGACAATCTAACTGGAACAAGACAACTCACCAAGTTATTTAGATTTTATCATGTCTCATGTTGATATTTCAGGTTATATGTATTCTCGGGGAAACATTGCAGCCCCTAGACTCTGATGGTTTGATACCTGCTTATGGATTCGGTGATTTCCAGACCAAAGGAGATGACATATTTTGTCTTAAAGATTACGTACGTATCTTAATAGATCTACTTTGTAAAGTGATAATGCAGTGATAACGCAGTGATATCAGCCGTCGGTATCTATTAAGATCTCTAGATATTGTTCAGGGTCCAGTTGTTCGAAACTTTAACGGGCTGTTAAACTAACCACCTGTTAAATCCTGATTCAAAATACTAGTCTTGGTGGGAATTACTAATATGATTTTTAAATTTTACTGTAAAGACATTTTAGTGTTCATAATCCTTAACTGGCACATTTGTTTTTCTAAGTTGATTAAAATGTTAGAATATAACCCTAAAAGTTAATCGACCGTTAGTTTAATCGCCTGTTAAAGTTTCAAAACAACAGGATCCAGATTTTCAACAGGCACATCATTTTTATAGCTTGGGGTTTTATTATCTATCAAGTTCTTCGCCCCGAAAAGAAAAACTTAAATGCATGATGATGGTCAAGTCACTTTAGAGTGTACATACTTTCTGTTGAGCAATCTTAAATTTTCATTTTAAGCTATTGCTGACTAAACGACATGATGAAGTCTCTTTTAACGGTATATTTCTTTTGTTCGCCGGATATAGTATATAATTTGTATCCACAGATGATTTTAAACAGAGAAAAAATGGAGAAAAAAACTGTTGACAAAACGCTACTTCTACTTTAGTTTAAGGGTAATGACTGATTTTTAATTTTCAGGGTTCATGTGTTGGTTTCCGGGAGGTCCTTCAGACGTACAATAAGATAACACCAACCATAAAGCTTTACAGACCTACCAACTTTGCACCGCTTATCCGTAAAGCTATTGACATTGTAAGATGTACCAAAAAGGTAATACAATACGGAGTCGTTTGTGCCATTTTGTTCAGGTTTAGCAGGACATTGTATATCGTCAAAACACAGAAAGCCCGCCCGCTTACCTCAGTATGGAGAGCGCAGATCTACGGATCGCGGGGTCGTGAATTCAATCCCCGGGTGAGGTATATATTCTCCGTTACGATTTGAAAGACATTGTGTCTGAAATCATCCGTCCTGGACAAAAAACATCTTTACCAACAATCTACCTGTCCATTACATGTTCTGCCGTACTGTCCCGTACAACTGGTTACGCAAAATATTCTTACAAATGAATGCCATTTGTAAAGAAATAAAAGTAAAGCATTTCTGAAGACTACGTTCCACTTTCATCACTAGAACATTATTGCAAATGTATCGAAACGAAGATATAACAGTTCTTTGAAAATGGTGAGTTCTTAAAGACGTTGAACTGTTCGAAAGTGTGGCCCCTTTATGCAGTCCATGTATATATCAGTAAATTGACAATCGTTTTATAGAGCAATATACATGAATTATATGCTGTTCAAATTCTCTGTAAAACGACCCTTGGTGTTGTTTTAGTTTTTTTGTCAAAATATTGGGCTAACCTTTTAAAGGTCTAATGGCCTTGTGTTTGTTTGGTTTAACCAACTCCAACACAGTGTAGGCCATGTAGCGACTTTCGTTCCAGCTTTTAAATAGGAAGGCAACACGGTACCATTTTGGGTACGGGAAGGAATCTAACTTAGCTTTTTAAAGGTCAAATAAAGGTGTTGCACAGCGAACTTCGAGTTACAGAATTTAAGTAATGTTGTTGGTTCTTCAGTTTTAAAGCACTCTATTACAAGAGAACAGAGATTAATCTCCATTTTTAATCAGGATCGAATTTCTGTTGCTATAACAGAATTAGGAAACCATGTCATGCTGGAAACTAATTCTTACGTTACCTTGTGCCAACTAACCAGTTGCTGTGATTTCTATTTTCTTTCACTTGCTATCATGTTAGAAGAAATTAACATGTAGAACTTGTATATTTCAGTATCATATACTTGTGATAGCGGCAGACGGACAAGTGAACTCCGAGGAGGAAACCATCCAAGCAATTGTAGAGGCGTCGAATTATCCGCTGTCAATCATCTGTGTGGGCGTGGGGGACGGACCCTGGGGTATGATGAAAGAATTCGACGAAAAACTGCCAAAAAGAAACTTTGATAATTTCCAGTTCTTGAATTTTTACGAAGTAATGAGTCACGCGAGAAATAGACAGACTGCGTTTGCGCTGCACGCGCTGATGGAGATACCTGACCAATATCATGCCATACAAGAACTCGGTCTACTTGAGAAGTTAGAAGAGTCGTGATTGGCTTATCCCAGTGAAACATTACTTTTGATTAGATATTAAACGGAATTGTGTTCGTTTGATCAGTAAATGTGTACCAAAGAAGAGAGATACAAACTTACGTAAAGCAATTACCAGTTTTTATTTATTAAATTGATTCATATACATGTATATCAAGACTACAGCTGTTTAAGTCGAAAAGTGATCTTTATTTGTATGTGGCATTAATTGCAAATATTAGTCAGAAATGAAACAAGTACTAATTGCCAGGTGGCCGCTGTTCTCAGATGGTCTGTACCACAGATTTTACTGTATGTTATGAATGATGGCTAGTAAAAGATAATGATAAATAAAAGAAATTTTGGTTATAAATCGTATTTATCATCTCATCATTTCGGATGAAAACGGGTAATGCAGTAATTTCGAATGTAATGGTTAATTTTGCTCATTAGACAGCACGGTGAGTTAATAATTTTTCGTTCATGCAAGAAATGTTGCAATATGTCCTGTGCTTTATTTCGATCAAACTTACTTATACTCCACATATATATTTTTGGTCGTCAGTCTAGCAGAAGGATTTAATATTTTCAACATATTAGCCCAGAACAAATATTCAGTGCTTAATGTCCAACCAGATAAGTTTTACATAAGTAAAGGAATTGACCGGACGTCTTTTTTTCGTTGCGCATGTGTAAATAGCGATTGTATTGTGGCATGTTGTTTCCATTGTCGTTTTAATTTAATTTAATCTAGAGTCTATATGATGTGTTTACGTTTCTGTGTGAATGTGTGATGTTACTTTATTGTAAGAAACGATGATAAAATCTTAATTTGAGACGTGCCATAATAAAACCAACATAGTGGCTTTGCGACCAGCATAGATCCAGACCAGCCTGCGCATCCGCGCAGTCTGGTCAGGATCCATGCTGTTCGCTTTTAAAACCTATTGCAATTAGAGAAACCGTTAGCGAACAGTATGGATCCTGACCAGACTGCGCGGATGCGCAGGCTGGTCTGGATCCATGCTGGTCGTAAAACCACTACGTTGATTTTCTCATGGCGCGGCTCATTTCTTTGTCGATACCCTATACGCCCCATAAAGATACTGTCTCGGTTCTTGGGTCTCTTGTTACGCCCAGGCAAAACGGCTTATACTATTTTTGCCGTTTTCGTGTCAATTACCGTTGCACATGACATATTTGTGTTTTATATACTCAGTTCATGTACATTCAAGTATATATTGGAAAGCCCTTGCTCATTACTTTACATTTGATTTTAAATGTTTAAATTTATTAGAGTTTAGTAGAGATCTATTTGTCAATCTTATTGTCTCAAGTTCTAATTAAATGTATTTACAACTGTTAACTTCTGTGTTATATCTTGTGTCTATCATATCATATATGTGATGCCGTATCATATCATACTGTATCATATAATTCATAAACTTTTTTATTTTTTTTATTTTATGATTTAGCCGAGGAATGTCGTAATGACTGAGACGAAAGTGTATTGAAATGTCTAGAAAAAATGTTTTGAAAAATTTCTTCTTTGAAGTTAATGTTATTTCAATACAGAAGGTAAATTATCATTGCGTTGATCTATGCAAAATATCTTATTTGGGAGTGCTGTATACATAAACCAGGTTTGTTTCCATACCTCATGTTTTTATTTCGATGTAAATGAGATATGAAACCAAAATTTGTAGTCCTGTTTGGCGCCGTATAACCTATACTGTGTTGGTGCGCCGTAAAACCCAAATAAATAAATAAATAAATCAGGTTGGTGAACACCTGTTAAAGGCATTGGAAAAGGAATGTTCCAAATCTCTATGTGATATAGGTGGAAATTTCGTCTGGTGCCTGAAACCACAACCAAATAAAAGCATTGCCTGATTCAATTTTACACTACAGAGTGTTACTTGATTCAAAACTGAATGCCCGTTTACTAAATCCGCCGGCCAGAACGTGTGAATTCAGCAACTATCCATCCTAAAATCCATAATTCCAATATAAGGCTGACCACTACCAAATAGAATGTAAGCCTCCGCAGGTCTAGTCACAAGTAGTCCAAATATAAATAGTACTAATCTTTTTTCCTTTCCTTGTGCATTTTCTCGGCAGCAACGTGCTTACTTTTACCCTACCGCGTTTCAGTATGTATCACTTTGCATTGTAATGAAATCGGCATGTTCCTATCGCATGCTAGATAAAAATGGCGGCGTAAGAATTTAATGTCCCGAAAAGAGAAATTGAAAGAAGCAAAAAGTAGTAAATTCAGCGGGTTGTATTTAACGAACTGTAGTTTTCTTATATAAAAGTTAACACCCCCCTTTTCTTTTTGTTTTTCTAAAGTAGCGATCTAGCTCTTTATGGGAATGTAAGTCTCTGAAAATCTGATATGCTAGAAAATGTCGAAACACCGTTATGAAGTGAGTGGATTTTATATGAAATAAAGAACAGCTGGATTTAGTGGTGTTCAGCCTATAAGTGCTTAACCAACGCCAATGTAAAATTTCGTCTTTCGTTTATTTAAACACCTTGTGGTGGGTCACATGTTACTATAGGGTATTTTTGTATAAATTCATTCCGACGTAATATTGTTTATGCATATGGCGACTTTTCCAGCTTTTAATGAAGGAGGAAGACCATGGGTGCCGATCCGGGCATTATTTCATCACGGGCGAGCACCTGGGTAGAACCACTTACATCCTCTACGCCAGCTTGACGGATACTGTAGGGTATAGCGCACTAAATAATCTGTCATCTGTATTCGAAATCATTGACGGATACTGTAGGATATAGCGCACTAAATAATCTGTCATCTGTATTCGAAATCAAGCAATATTTATAAGATATACATTATAATGTGTTGACGGAACTTTACATCAAGGTGGCGTATATTTTTCTGCCAAAAATGGATCCTGATATTGGCGATAACCAGTTATTAGTTGTATCACACTCTGCCATCAAATTAAAGGAATCTGGTGCTGGCCCAGGATCTCCTTCATTTGCTGTGCAAATATTTTCGACTTTATGATCATAATCATGGGCAGTTAGCGCAGTATAGTGGCAGAAATCACACAATTACTTAATAAACAAAAGTAAACATCTTCCTATGCAAAACAAACTGAAATCTTGTGAGAGACATTTTACTCCATGATAAATTACAAAATAATTTAGTGATAAACATGTCAACTTGTAATCCAAAGAAATATAAATGTTTTATAAGTCTCTAGAAAGGAAGAAAAAAATAGTCTTAAACTGGTAATACAGTGCCTCGGCTTTCAACATCAGCTACTCAACTCAACTCTGTCACAAGCTGAACATCATAGTATTATTCTATGATGAGGAGAGAAAATACAGTTACATGATGCATGAACAATTCGTGCAAAATGTCAGTGGTCTCTTGAAAAATATGTAAATTCCTTAAATGCAAAACCTATTATGTTATTACTGCGTATGTTGGGACATTCATTCATTGCGTAGAAAATATCAAAGACATAAAGATATGGTTGTCTGCTGTAACATGCCGCGGTGAACTAACAAAAAAGTACCAGCCACATGACTGAAATATAATACACCCATCTGATGACTGAAAAATTAAATTGATAGTCCCCCTCCCCCACTACAACCCCATCCCTAATATTTTGGCGATATCCGATGTTATATTTATCAAATTTCATACATCTATATTGTTAAAGTTTCGATGGAGGCCTTGAGAAACAAAAATCAAACAACACCAAATCATAGAAAGAAAGAGTTGTTTGACATGAAAATTGAACAGCATGTAAAACATGTATATTACTTTACGAAACAAGTGTCAGTATACTGATATAAACATTGAATTCCGGAAAAAGGCTGCCTAAAGGGGCTCCACTTCCGGACAGTTAAATGCCTTTAAAAACTCACCATTTTCAAAGAACTGTTACACATGCTTGTTTTGATGAATTTGCAATAGAGTGCGAGTGGTGAAATTTCACGTAACAAGGTGGAACATAGTTTTCAGCAATTGTTTATCTTTTTTTTTCTTTACAAATGGCATTCATTTTCAAAGGGAGACAACTTTTTCTCAAAGATTACTTAAAATAATCGGGAACAGTTGTCTCCCTTTGAAAATGAATGCCATATGTAAAGAAATAAAGATAAACAATTGCTGAAAACTGTGTTCCACCTTGTTATGCGAAATTTCACCACTCGCACGCTATTGCAAATGCATCAAAACGAACATGTGTAACTGTTCTTTGAAAATGGTGAGTTTTTAAAGGCGTTTAACTGTCCGGAAGTGGAGCCCCTTTAGGCAGCCCTTTTCCGGAATTCAATGTTTATATCAGTATAGTGACACTTGTTTCGTAAAGTAATATACATGTTTTACATGCTGTTCAGTTTTCATGTCGAACAACTCTTTCTTTCTATGATTTGGTGTTGTTTGATTTTTGTTTCTCAAGGCCTCCGTCGAAACCTTAATAATACATTTACAGGGGTATACATATTGATTTTTCACTGAATATGGTCATACATCTAAACAAATATAAATTTAGTCCCAAGATATGATAAGATTTAGAAGTCATTTTGCTTTTGTGCCTATGAATTTCGCTTGTTCATAAGACATGTATGAGTATTTTTGTGACTCTTTAAGCCTGGATTGAGGCAGTATATAGAATAAGTTAAATAATACCGTAAAATCACTCGACCTTTTTGTAAGTGTAAAAGTACCTATAAGTATGATGTGTACAATATTTTAACTTCATACGAGACTTTGGTTAATACTGTAGTTTGTAAGTGTAAAAAGTTTGTTTGTTTGTTTTTCAACAGTATATCAGTTATGTAACGGCGGGCAGTTAACCTAACCAGTGTTCCTGGATTCTGTACCAGGGCAGACCTGTTCTCCGCAAGTAACTGCCAACTTCTCCACATGAATCAGAGGTGGAGGACACAATGTTTTTTATCAAATCGTCACGGAGAACATACGCCTCGCCCAGGGATCGAATTCACGACCCCGAGATCCGTAGATCTGCGCTCTCCCTATTAACTAAGCGGGCGGGCTTAAGTGTAAAAAGTAGCTATAACTATGATGTGTACAATATTCTAACTTCATACGAGATTTTAGATAATAAGTACAATATCTTGTAGAATACATTTGGAAAAGTTCCAGAGAACTGTTGTCAATGAATTAAAAACAGAGATATTTTGAAAATATTAGTAGTTACAGACAACTACAAAATATAATATCAACAGAAGTACCAATACACAGAGAAAGAAAATATCACAAAATACAGTCCGTGTATGATAACTTCGGAGTGACGTCACGTTTGTTTATGTTTTCTGGACTTATAGAACTAACAAAAAAGGTAAAGCAGCTTACATAAACAATAATATTGGGTATATTTTATTGCAACACGTCTGTCAGTCCCGGTAGCTCAGTGGTTAAGCATTAGTCTTTGAAATATCGAATATTGCGGGCCGTAGGTTCGAGTCGAGGAGAGTCACGTTGTTGGGTATTTTTTTTTTTTTTTTTTTTTGGTTTTTCTTTCAGGGTAACACAATAATCATTCATTTCTCCTGAAATATATTTTTATTTATTTAGATAGAATTATCACATGTTTGACGTCGCGGGAGTGTAATAAAGCCATTAAATAAAAATGATAATACACTAGTGTAATATAGCTTTGACGTCGACGTCATTTATAGTAAAGGCGACGTCGGTCAAATTGTTTTGTTTATATAGTAAAAGAAAGTCGATTTTTTTGATGTTTCGACAAGAAAGGTTAACATGTGATAAAAAGAATATTACATTTCGTGGGCTGAGCGCGAAACTATTGTAACTGTATATAAGTAAAGAACAAGATACAATAGTTTCGCGCTCAGCCCTCGATTTGTGACTTTCCATATTGAATTTATTAAACGAGTTGAATAAAATTATAAAATGCGAGGCTCAACTCATGTAATATCCTGTATATATTATTGAATTAATTTCTGTTTAAAGGGGACCAACCATCAGATCTGTGTAATCGTATTATGAATGCATAGTCACGAAAACACTCGTTTCGTGCAGGTTAAATTCCTCTCTGGTATATTGCCAGTATTGGTGTAGTAAACATGTCCGAGGCGTCCACGTATTTTTTGCAAAGAGAAACATTGTTCAGTATAAGAATGATGCTTAATGCATACTACAAAATATTCTGAAGGTTATTTCAAGCATAATCATTTTTTTTTTTTCATATTTCAGTTCGTTATTGTATACCGTAGTGCTGTATTACTGCATTTTGAATATTTTGAATATTTTCAATTGTCTTTGAAAATTAAAACATAGATAAAAAGCAAGGATTTAAAAAAGTATAAATCACGGTGGGACTCGAACCAACGCGACAATGGAAATACAAAAGAATCGAACATGTAAGGCTAACGCTCTACGACCGGTACTGATCTTCTACTTCAAAGAAAGCGTTTCAGTTAGTGGTATAATATAAAAGCATTTACTTAGATTAATGATAATTATCGATTACCCTCCTGACTTGGACTCGTCCAAATAGTCACTCCGAAGTTATCAGACACGGACTGTATGTAATCAAACAAAATTTTTTTCAAAAGATTGGTGGTTTCATAACGAATCTTTTAAGTCGGCAACCGCAATTATTTTGTGCACCGTTTTTCATCTCTTTAAAGATGTCATTTGCTCATCTTTCACTAGAATGTTATATCATCAGATAGTGATTTAAACCTATAAAAAACCTCATCAAATATACATAACCTGGTACCCATGTTTGTACAGCTGCAAAAACAATTACATATATACGTTTTCTAGTGACACATTTGTTAAAACATTTCCAGCTTTTTTTATGATATTACATATTAATATTGTGTTTACTGATACATTGATAGTATAGTGTATATAGATATACAGTAGTATTTCAAACCTAACATACAGTACAGTTTATACAAACAGACATTTTTGTTTTATGTTTACATAGAAAATGTGCAGTTACTCTCAAATTTGGGCATGATATATCTTTAAATGTGTAATCCTTTCATCAAAAGCACATCCCTAAAGAATCAAAACACTCTTTTGTCGTTGAAATGAAACATATTTTACAGTTGTAGTCTGCATGTTTTCTGCAACAATGGCACCGCACCTTGCATAATTTTGAATATAATCCCTCAAAAATCCGCAACCTCTTTGACAAGACCTTACATCTCGTTTCCGGTGTTAACGTTTTAAATATCGGCGAAGCCTCAAGTTCGTGAGATTTCCTTTTTATCGCTAATTCGAGCACTTCCTCTTTTAATTTAGCTAGTTTATGTTTGTCCGCGGCACTTAGCATGCTTACAAGTCCATGAATAAGGGGTTTCTCTGTTTTCCTACATCGCTGAATCATGTGACTCTCGCACCTGATGATAAGATCCATCTCACTGTAATCTACAGCAATGCGTAAAACGTCGTGTACGTTACCGTCTGCAACAAATAAAAGTATATTAGGTTTAATGTGCTAGTAATAGAATGTATTTATATTCATTCTGAAGAGAATGCATAAATCGCTACGTAAATGACGGTCTTTAGATATTAAAACCGTTGCCGAAGCGATTATATGATACGTTATATTGTACATGTTACCATGTACAATGCATAAAGTACGTTACCACTTACATTATCTGGCATGCATATAAAATATACAGCTACAAGTGTTATATCTTAAAAAGAGAATGCATAAATCGTAATATACATTACACTTTAAGCACATATTTATATAAACAGTGTTCTTATTTACATGTGAAGCCGTAACACATCGTGTACGTTACCGGATGCAAAGAATGAAAATACGTTACCATTTAACATTATGGTTTGCCGCATTTTCATCAATACGTGAATGCATTAACCGTCATATAAGTTACCGTCTGATGCGAGTAAGTAAAGAATCACTTACATTTGTCTAAAGACAGAATTTTTAAAACCAGTATATACCTGTCAATTTCACATCTAAAGCTTGTTCCCTGAGCTTTTTAAACGATGACCTCGTTTCTTCATGAAGTTTGTGATATTCAGGCACAGATTTTACCTCGTCAGGATGTATTTTTGAAACCTTATCAAACGATGCGTTGAAGAGATTCTTTAGATTATATTGCTCCGCACATATCAGAATATTGACCAAAGCGGTCAGAGGCGTGTCTTTGTCTTTGCACTTTGACAACAAATAGTCCTCACACTTCCGTTGTAAAATGTCCACTTGATATTCATCCGCTAAACTAAACACTGGAAACACTGTTTCATCTAAAATAAATAACACAACTCGTATTAATAATGTTGATGTACCGATATTTGTATAATTGTGGAAGCGACTTATCCGTAATTACTGCACAAATGTCCCTATATTCCTAATTCTATTGTCCCGTAATGTCACGTGTCACAGAAGAGTCTGCTTATTTGGTTTTATATATGGACATTATAGAATAAAATAATAAGAGTCATGGCTGGTTTTATGTGACACGATGTTCAAGGTTCAAATAATATCATGTATTTTTTAAAACGATATTCTATTTGCTTTACAAGCAGCTTAACTGCAAAAGGTTTATAATTAGATTTTATATCCTTTTAAAGATTTCAAATTACGTTACAGAAAGAAAATTTGGTTGATTTTTTATAAAGTAAAACATAATGCTTTCTGACATAGCAATATTTCGTCACCTTAGCTTCATTTGCAATAAGAAACAGCTGAGCAAACGATCTTACTGTTAAGAAGATCAATGAAAACTGAAAAAGAGACTAACAATTCAGGACTTTGAAAGATGGTTATTTTTATAACAATTTTGGCTTTGTTTTTAAAGCAGTAAAAAGATGTTCTCCTTCTTTTGCAAACGCCACGAGTGTTTTTTTTTTCAAAAGTAAATGATTTCACTATTATGTTTGTATTACTAATAAAAGGCATTTCTTAATTTTGAAACACTTGGCAGCAGTATTGAGGCGTGCCTCTCGATAAAGATATTTTGATAGATATTCTACATTGTGACGGCTAATAAACAGACTTGATAATTTAAAGGTCTGGACTGATTCCAGAGTAAACCAAAACAGAGATCGCATAATATCTTTAAAGGGGCTCGCATCGAAAATTTTTGTCAAAATTTTGGTAACTTTGAAAACAGTTTCATGTGCTAGAAAATGTATATAAAATGAAAAACAGCAATGGAGTCGGCGAGTTTTGGGCACTATTTTCATACACAAACGTCCAAATATTCTGTAAATTGTGCAGAAGTATATTTGTATATCAAAAACAAATACAAAGCGTAAGAAGAAATTACATGAATGACGTATCTTACTCGTAGAGCCTAAGTTTAATTTATATAAGTTTTTGACAATTTGCATACAAACGTATATGTTTTTTTTTTAATTGTTGATATTTCCTTGTACACGTCTCTTTAAAGAGCGGCTGTAATTTGATATGTTATTCAAGATCTTAATTCACGATATAGAGGGCAGTATTTTTCTAATTTTTCAATTATTTGACTTATTTTATTGAAGACTGTATTACGTGAAGGCCGTCTCATTTTGCTGAAGGTTGTTGATTTTGTGGCAAATCATAGATAACGCTTAAAGAAAAAAAAACAGTAACCATTTGTACAATACAAATATTTAAACAAAATTTAAATAAATGACTATACAACGTTGTATGGTATAACGTATACAAGTTCAGTGTGTTTGAAAAAAACGTCAGACAACTGGGCTAAATGATCACGTCCGGAAAGACACGGACTCATTTTCACTGCAGCTCATAAATTTGGCAGAATTTTTTAAAAATAATTTTAACAAATAAACTGTCATCTATGTTTAGGTATTACTGCTGGTACTTCAAATTCTCAGTCTGTTTGTTTCAAGTAAAGGCACTTTTGTCTACGGAGCTAACTTAAAAACACTGTTAACCTCTTTTACACCAGCTTCCGACTCTTCCAACAAACGAGTAGTGTCTTTATAGGCACTGGCCTCCAGATCGTACGACAGCAAAAAAAAAAAAAAAAAAGAAAAAAAAAACAATTTAGGTATCAGGAAATTAATGTTATATGTCTTACAAATGCTTTGAAACATAATTACCGACAGACTATATGTGATGGAAACACGTGACAATTAGTTGTTTTTCCAATTTATACAATGAAATCAAAGGCGGAAAAGTTTTTATTGCCGCGGCGGCCCGGGTTCGATTCCCGAAGCGGGTATCTTTTTTTTTGTCTTGATTTTTTAGATAGTTCAGAAACAAAAACTCATATTCTAATGTTCATATAATATGACCAAACTTCAATTTTAAAGAAAGATCATTTTAGCCAAAATCTGGAGGTCAGTGCATTTAACGTAGGTGCCACTAGCTTTCAAACAGCCTTCTACAGACAGCTGATATGTTTGTAATGCAATCTTTTAAGTGTAAAAATGTAAACGAAACTGCAGGAAGGGAAGAGACATTTTAATTTATAATACTTATATACATGGGAACTGAAATATGTAATTTATTTCAGATACTTAATTTAAATGTAGAAAATGTTCAGCTAATGAATTTAACTTGACTAAATAATAATATAAACTAACTATTTTAGAGCTAAATTCATAACTGAATCTCCTATAGAACATTCATTTGTTTGTTATTTTTTTAAGTTGTATACAAGTAGTAAACATTTTTTACTGTGCTTAGCTATACATTTCACCAATACATTTCATTCACAGTACAGTAACTGTTCATCTTTTCAAATACAACAACATTCTAATATATTTTTAAAAACAGTTAAAAGTAAAATTTGGTACTACATTTGTTGTATTAGTCTCACATGTATATTTAAAATATAACGTATAAATATATAATACAGTGAGTATTTGACAAGCATTTTAAATAGTTGTTTTTTTATAGTTTTATGTTTGCAACACATGGCCATGCCGTCATGTGGACGTCATGGTTACTTCGACACGTCGTACACTGTCATTTCGATAAAACCGACGTCGGAGTGTGTCTAAATGGAGTGAAAATATATAATTATACAGAGAAGGTATTTTGACGGACTTGAAAAGTTCTTTGAGATAACCGAGATTCGTGACAGGTGAGTTAAATTAAAAAGAAATAAAAAAACAAAACTGGTGGCCATGGTCTAGTATGAGACCAAAAACAGGGTCTGTGTGAAAACAATTTTACAATTTTTTATCTGTACGAATATTTGAGTGAGTGAACACGTCTTTTGCAGTACAATAAATTAATGACTTAAAATTTGGCAAGGAATCTATCCTTTTATGCAGCTGTATAATACATGATCTTGTCTACAAATTAAATTAATACCCATTGTCGCTGATCTTCAAATGTCCAATTGACTTTGTTTACAATACTCGGGCAACATCGATTGTTTTTGGAACAAAAATAATGGTTTGACCGATATGAAAGAATAACAGAATAACATCTCCCTAAAAATAACTGACTTGTATTTCAAAACAATGTGAGAAAATCAGGGAAGGGATCACGTTTTATTATATACGTACACATGTATAGAATTTAGTAATTATTGTAAATTTCTGAAGACGATGACAGAGCAAATTCTTCTCATGTTTTGATTGTAGTGATTTTGGGTGCGAATAATTTCTGAAATTCCCTCATAATTTAAGTGGCTTGTATTTATCTTTAGATGTAAAAATGAAGTTATTCCAAGCCCAACCAGAACGCCAGGGTTCATTTAAAAATTGTCTCACCGTATATATTACTCTGTTCGAATAAAGCTCCTCGTGAGGGGTATCATGACGGAAGGTGTAGAAGGGACGAATGTGTGGACAAGAGTGGCGTAGCGTAAGACAATGAGGAATGAAGCAAATACTTTAAGGTGTATAATGGGGCAGGGGGGAACTAAGACAAAATAAGTAGGTCAAACAAGAGAACATGAAAGAGAATGAAATAAGTTGAAAATGTTAAAACTTCTCTTTTTTTATTTGGGAACGGGGTGGGAGAATGAGGAGGGGAAGATGTGATACTAAGAAATAAACCGGAGTAACACAAGGCAGTTTACTTAGGAAGAATGGAAAATATACTTAAAGGAGTGGCATGGTTGGTATAAAATATAATAAAGAGAAAGATTTTTGTTTAATCTCAGGGGTGATAGTATTATGGAGGGCATTAGCGGGACTGGGGTTGGGTAGAAAGGATAGATGGGTAGGTGATACACAGAAACAATACGGAGTAATAAAAAAAGACTTAAGGTGTCTGTTACAGAAAAACAGTTTTGAAGTCTTGTTGTCAAAACATGTTTTAAATGACACCTTACCCCAAAATATACGTTACTATATGAACATTCTCAAAAGGGCCGCATTGTATTAAAAAATAAAAAGTCATCAGTTATATTACTTAAATCAATATGTTTTATATACATTTGAATATATTTTTGTAAGTAGAGCTACATTTCTACTACCTTATAATATCACTAATGCAGTAGAGAGATTTTCTGTATATTCAACAGACTACTGGACAGTTCGAATTATCAAACGTTTCGAATAAATTATCAAATCTCTTTGAATGTTTTTTACTTTTTTATCTGCAACAATTACTTACAAATTAATGTACTTGTTGATTTTGAAAAAAGAAACATAACCATGTCCCTTGGTATTCATTGCTTACCAGTCAGAGGCTTCTGTGTATCAGGGTACAAGCACAGCAGGAACTCTGCAAAGTCCTTGTAACATTTTCCAGGCAATGGTATGGAGTCTGCCGAACGCTCCCGGAAATCCGACTCGAACATGTTCCGGAACACCGGTGAGCATAGCGCAAGCACTTCCTTCGAGGCGAACAACTTCCGGTTCTCAATATAGAACACTATACTTGATGTCATACCGTCGGACTGCGTAAATCTCGAATCTTGTTTCATGTTTGTTTTCATTGATTTTCCGATAGTTTTTTTTTTAATTTGGATGAAACGGTCTATTGTAAGTTGAATTACATAAAACGCGTAAGTCTTAAGGCACGTACTGCTAAAATCACGACCTAAATCCACTCTAAATCGGTTTAAGCCTTTGATTTTTTCCCCAATTCAATATTTCTTCAACTATTGAAATTTTCTTTTGAATTTATGTCCTTTACAGTTTTATTATTAAATTTTCTTTGAGTACATAGATCTATCTCCGTTTTTAAGGTTGTCCTTATCTATTTCAGTTCTGATAAATCCCCTCAACATATAATTACCCGAACAAATAAAACTACAATAAATAAGCAGCCGATTCGGTTTAAAGTATTGAACACTTATTCGACCCAATAGATATGAACTGAAATGTTTTTGATAAAATGTTAAATGAATATACAACCTGTTAAACACGACACATTCTCATTATTTTGATTTGTATTATATCGCCCACTTATCATATTTATATACTGCGCCTATGAATAAGTTGGCAATATTTTATCTTTGAAATGACAATATTCTTTTAAAATAGATTATAATACATCTGTTATAAACCCTATATACGAATATTCCAGTAGAGGACATAAAGAAAGTTTTTTGAAAGCCAACTTGACGCACAACCTATCATAAATTAACTAGGCCTACAACTTGAAAAAACAACAACAACAAAACATTCTAGTACAGTTGGGTCTACTTTGTTAAGTAAACCAGTGCTTCTATTATATTGTATAATTGTGTACAATGAAACCTGTGCTAAAAGCCACCTCTTAACACAGACCAACTGATTCTAAACAAATTAAAAGGTAAGGGTAGATTTCCCGGAAGCACCGAGCACCGAGCACCGCATACCACAGCCATAGATAACTGGCTTTGTTTCCTATCTCAATATTTACAGTGAATTTTAACCTGTGAATAAAAACCACCTGCCGACGAAAACCACTTTTTGTGTCTCCCTAGGGGTGTCTTTGTAGACAGCGTTGACTATATAAAACCACCCTCTAGAAATTTGACCAAAGCAAATACCTCTTCCCCCTGAATTCGCAAATGGCTGACCCGATCTCGTGGTCATGGCTGTCGATTCAACTGTGTTAAATGTCTGTAATTAAGAACTTAAGAATTCCAGGCCCAAATATAGGTTGTCAGGCATAGAGATTTCAAATCGGTGACGTTTTTCACGTGCGCATCTGCGATCGAAAAACTGTATCCTGCACGAATTTCAGATTTCCCTAAAATTCAGTAGATGAAGTCCTCTCTTGTTTTTAACCGGACCTCTAAACAGTCCATACATGTCATACCTCTGTTAATCGTTGAGATGTTAAAGGTTGTCTAGCGGGTAGTACTTTTTGTTTACACTGTCATGTGACTTTGGAACATGGTCGTGGTAAGAGTGGGGTTAGGTTTGCACCGTAACCGGTTTAAGCTCCCCAGTGGGGGTTTTGCCACTTATCGCTCCAAAGCGGTGCCCCAAAGTGTTCCTTTATTTGTTAGTTTTGTTCTCGTACGTTTGCTTTGTCTTTACATGTGTGTGCGTGCACGTGTTTATGTACGAGTGAGTGCTTGTCTGGTGCACGTCCGCGTGCTGTGTGTTGCGCTTTGGGATGGCTGCGTTTTTGGAACACGGCTTGGATATTCATCCTTGCATTTTTTGTTCCAATATCTGAACCTCTAGACGCTGGATCCAGAAGTAAGGTTTATTTGACACTTAGATTTATTCTAAGTTTTGAATAGCTCTGAATTTGGCCACCCCTATATGGCCTAAGTCAGACGGCAGCACGTGAATACAGACTCCTAACCATTGCAATATAAATTACATCATTTACATCTCGTCTCATTCTAGTATACTCGTGATTTGATTAAAATACTGTACATGAGCAGCTGTTCAACTACTGCAAGACTAAAAGTATCTCTCTGATGATAAAACAAAGACTGGCATTTAGAATGTGTTGTAGTTTCCTAGACCGCTAGCGTAGACCGGTTTTAGTTTAATCATATTTTATTGCGTATTTTCATTTCAACATATATACATAACATTCAAAATAACTAATCATATATTGGCATAAAAAACAGCAAATAGTTGGACTATAGTTAACATTGTTAAGCAAACATTATAAACAGTCAACATTATGTAGATTAAATCGATGACGGAATAAGACCAAAAAAGAAAGAAAAATTGTTTGAGTAATGAAATATTGTTTTGTGCTGCTGTTCTAAACAAAACTACGAGCGACCGTCCTCGACCGCTCGACCTCTAATGCGTTTTCTCTGGAAACATGGTTAAAATCGACTCTTTATATATGTTTGTACTTCATTAACTATAGTTTGATTGTCTGCGTCATTCAAGTTAGTTGCACCAAAAAGAAGTTTTTCAGAACTTAGTGGATGGGAAGTGCGAGTGTTACGAAACAGCTTGAAGCATTTCATTTCTGAATCTGTTGCATTTGAAAAAGAAGTGTTCTGTGTCTTCTATTCCGTTGCCACACTGACAGTTGGGATCTCGAAAAATGGTCATTATTCAAATTGCTACTCATATTTCTAATTCCGGCATGATGAATTGTACGAAAATCTATCGCCGTGTAAGAAAAGATGAGATTGGTCGACTGCAACTGTCTGGTCCTTTATTTTGTAAAACATTACTAATGAGTTGAATTACCTTCTGTATTGGAGCGTATTCCATTCTAAGGTGTTCAACATTTGGTTAACGCTACTGGTGTAACTGTAGTCGTACACGACGTACCTAGCAGCTGATCTTTGAACATTTTCGACTTTACTTGTGAGAGTTTATTTTGCCATGGATGCCAGAGGCTTGAACAGTACTCCATTTGTGGATAATAGGTGTTGTAGGCAGCAATTTCGACCTTTTTATTGTCAGTTTTGACATTTCGTTGTATGAAGCGAAGAGTGGAAGTTGCTTTGGAAGCAATATTGCCACTGTGTTTAGACCAGTTTAAATCTTTGGAGATGGTTATGCCTAAGTATTTAGCTGCCTCACATGTTTTAGCTCTATGTTATGAAGTTTGTAGGGGTAAACTACAGGATTTTTCTAAAGATTCTAAGGATTTCACATTTGTCAGGATTGAACTCCATCCATGTCTTCTCCTAGGTTTCTAAGCTAGTGAGATCTTGTTGGAGAGATATACTATCTGAAATGGAGTTGATGGTAAGGTATATCATGGTATCATTTGCAAACATTCTTGCATTACATTTGACTGAGTCTGGTAAGACATTGATATAATCCAAAAAAAAGACAAGATCCAAGAACAAACCCCTGGGGAACTCCAGACAGTACAGGAAGTTCACTGGAAAAATGACCACCAACAGCGACTTTCTGTGATCAGTTTGACAGAAAGGATTTCACCCATTTGGTGATTTGTGGGTTGACTCCAAGGCGATGTAGCTTCAATAAATTGACCTAATATGAGCGACCTTATCAAACGCCTTGGAAAAGTCCATGACAACAGCATCTGTTTGTTGACCCTGTTCAGTGTTATTGTAAAGTTCCTGGGTGAAATTAGTCAGCCGAGTCTCACAACTGTGACCTGACCTAAAGCCGTGCTGGAAATGGCTAAGTAGCTTATGCTTATCAAAATAAGTCATACGACTGGAAACAAAAATATGTTTCGAAGAGTTTAGAAGCAATGCAAGTTAAAGAAACTGGACGGTAGTTACTGGGTTTTGACTTGAGACCTTTTTTAAATACGGGGGCTACAGTGGCTTTTTTCCAGTCACTTGGTACAAGGCCAGATTCAAGAGATAACCTATATATATGGGCAAGTACTGGAGCAATTTCATGGTGGAGTTCTTTCAGGATGCGTGGGGATAATTCGTCAGGTCCTCAGGCTTTATGTGGGTATAGGCCATGGAACAGTTTTTCCACACCTTCAGTGGTAACATGTATCTCACTCATCTTGGAGACCGGGGATGAGAAGACTCTGGAGCATATATGCTTTAGACTATAAGGGGCTGGGGTGGGGAAAACACAGATTCAGGTAATAAACCGTGCTTATAATATACTTGGAACACCGGAGTCAACAGATGTTTGGTTTGATGTCTCACCTTCTACTACCACTTGCATTAACCTATTTGTTAGGAAGTTCCTCAGCCAAGTGTTAATTGATCATGTTATACCATAACTTTCTAATTTTAATAGTAGTTCTTCATGGGGAACAGTGTCAGATGCTTTTCAAAAGTCTAAAATAATGATATCTGTTTGAAAGCCTTCTTCACTGAGCTTAAGCAAGTCGTTGGTGGTTACCAAAAGTTGGGTTTCACATGAATATCCTGAACGAAAACCATGGTTCAAATTTGTAAGAATGTCATTTCTTTCATTCTTATGCTGTTCATAATGCCGCTATTTGACCTGGATTATTTAACGATGGAATTACGGACAAAATTAATAACGAACGGTAAAGCCAAGAGCGGCTACTCATGAAAGACTAGAAAGTAACTTTTGCAGAGTACATTCCCTTGGAAATCACTTTTCGCTTCCGGTTGAAAGTTGACAGTGTTTATGAAAATTTAGACGATTTAATTATTTATTTTCCTGCATTTGGATGAGCAAATTTAAAGAGGTAACATTACATATTCATAGTTCATATGCCATTTTTTATCTTGGGCATAATGTCGCTTTTAAAATTCCACGGTAAGGGAAATCGATCGTAGAATATCTCCACGTTTTGACGTTTTTAACTGCAGACATGGTGGGTGGGGGTTACAAGAATTTTTGTTGATTTATGAAGTTTCCTGTGTTTTCATAAATCGGTATCATATTTTCCTTGATATGTTGTCATTCGAGTAAACACAGTGCTATGTAAACAGTTCACATACTTTTACCATCTTGAAAATGCGTATGCTGTTACCAGTTTTGAGACCAGACTCTATAATTTGATTTCTACTTCTACTTCTACCGGTTAACGGCCTCCGTCAATAAGTTGACTATTCTGCTGTGTTTAGGGTGTGCGCAAAAGATAAGGTCCAAAAATTAAAACAACACTTCATTGTTGTTTCCAATCTTATGACCTATTTTGACAAGCATAAGCTACTTAGCCAGTTCCAGCACGGCTTTAGATCAGGTCACAGTTGTGAGACTCAGCTCATTAACTTCACTCAGGAACTTTACAATAACACTGAACAGGGTCAACAAACAGATCTTATTGTCATGGACTTCTCCAAGGCGTTTGACAAGGTTGATCACATAAGACTAATTTATAAACTACAAAGCCTTGGTGTCAACCCACAAATTACCAATTGGGTCAAATCTTTCCTGTCCAACCGATCCCAGAAAGTCGCTGTTGATGGTCATTTTTCCAGTGAACTTCCTGTACTGTCTGGAGTTCCCCAGGGGTCTGTTCTTGGGCCATGTCTCTTCCTGGTATATATCAATGACTTACCAGATTCGGTCAAATGTAACGCAAGAATGTTTGCAGATGACACCATAATATACCTTACCATCAACGCCATTTCAGATAGTGTATCTCTGCAACAAGACCTCATTAACTTAGAAACCTGGGAGAAGACATGGTCCATGGAGTTCAACCCGGACAAGTGTGAAGTACTTAGAATATTTAGAAAGAAAAATCTCGTGGTCTACCCCTACTAACTTCACAACATAGAGTTAAAAACTTGTGAGGCAGCTAAATACCTAGGCATAACCATTTCCAAAGATCTAAACTGGTCCAAACACATTGACAATATCACTTCCAAAGCAACTTCCACTCTTCGCTTTATACAACGGAATGTGAAAACTGACAATAAAAAGGTCAAAATTGCTGCCTATAACACCAATGTCCGCCCTCAACTTGAGTACTGTTCAAGCCTCTGGCATCCCTGGCAAAAAACCCTCACTAACAAAGTCGAAAATGTCCAAAGGTCAGCTGCTAGGTACGTCATGTACGACTATAGTTACACCAGTAGTTTTACACAAATGCTGAAAACTTTAGAATGGAATACACTCCAATATAGAAGGTTACACAACTCATTAGTAATGTTTTATAAAATAAGGACCCAGACGGTTGCAGTCGACCAATCTCATCTTATTCCAACTAGAAACCTAAATTACTTAATCCCCATGTCTCACACTCAGTACTTTTCTAACTCCTACTTCCCAAGGACCATCCGTCTCTGGAACTCCCTACCAACTTACGTTAAATCTAGCCCCAGTCTCAGTATCTTTAGAGAGAGGCTGGCGGTGGTCAGTATGTAATTCTATTGCTTCTGCCCCATTTTAACTGTAGCATACTGTCTTTTTTAGCTTTTATTATTTTAACATTGTAACATATCATTTCTTTAACAACTGTTTCTCTGACAGCGCCGCCCAGTGATAGTCGGAAATCGACGGTTGGGTGAAAGATGTAGATGTAGATGTAGATTAACGCTTGTGCTTTACAAATTTACAGTGTCAATTTAAAAACAGACAGTGTTTGATGTTCACACTGTTGAATGAGCCTTGAACAGGGGTTCCACTAGACCCGAAAACCTAAGAGTCCCAGGACCCTTGGGCCCAAATTTTGAAGGGTCCTTTTCCAAAATACAGGAGTCCTGTCCCAACACGTCAATATAATTTACTATATTTTTTATTCAGTAATACATAGATCTTTACCTAAGAAAACAATAAACCCAAGATCATGTTACAGCATAATAAAAATGCCAGTCTCAGGTCATATACTCTCATATTGTAAACTAATATTTATCAAATTCATGTTATTTTAATTAGGTTTTTCTTCAATATTTCATTTCATTTTTAATAACAGAACAGTGCTATAACACTCTAGAAAAATGTATCCAAAATGTACTATCCGAATACTGTTACACTTTCAGAATGTCATCGGAAAGTAGTTTTTGCTCAGTTTATTTTGCAAACTAAGCTAAATCAGCGATAGTTTCTCAAATAATGATGCTACTTATCATAAAAAACTGCATTGAAAGTCAGTTTTTTTTAGGAATTTTGGAAATAAGCACATGACATCGGGTGTAATTAGACCCGTAAACGGACATTCTAAACTTATTTTTGCTTTCGAAATTCATCAAAATTTGTGAAGTTTCATGTTGAAATTACGATATGATCACTAAACAATGGTCTAATTTAAAGTTGGCATGAAAAAATCTTGCAGGGCACTTTTCACATGCTCGGTAATCAGCTGCTTACGATAATTTAATAATTGGCGCCTTTTTTGACAGTACACAGGATTCGCTTTATCAATTAATTTCAACACTTCATTGATTTCTTGTTACCTATGTGCACTCGCCGTGACGTAACTTGCTGATAAAAAGTCAGCGAGGCATGTCTACAGGAGAAAGGGCGGGATTTAGCAGAGATCAAAGGCAGGAGAGCATGACCGCGAGTGTTTAATTTCAATACACGTGTCTATCGTGGAAATAGTTTTACTGAAGGAAATTAATGATACGAGAAAGGATTATCAAAGGAAAATGTCCCCGGGTCCCGAAGGACGCACAGGCAAGTATTCTGCCGGGTCCTTTGAGCGTCTTTTGAAAATCTCCCGGGTCCGGACCCGGGGTCCCGGGTCAAATGGAACCCCTGCTTGAAGGCCTCAAGACTCGGTGCTGAAATGGTGCTATTGGGTAAGGTGTTCCATTCCCTGATGGTGTGTGGGTAGAAGGACTCTTTCCTAATGTTGGTCCGACAGGTTGGAATCTGGAAGGACTAATTGTTGTTGTTTCTCGACTGTCTTTGATTTAACAATAATTTATCAGTGATGTCAATGTATACATGTCCATTTACCAGCTTATACATCATATTTAATCATGCCATTTGTCTACATTCTTCTAGTGATTTCCAGTTTAGATTTTCAGTCATTTCTGAAACTGATGCAGTGTAATGGTAACTATTACACACATATCTGGCTGCTCTCCTCTGTACCATTTCCAGTTTGTTTTTATCAGGGACAACTTTTGTCATGGGACAACTTTTGTAACTAAGTACTCTTTATTTGTTACCAGCACAACTACCAAATCTGCTTTGAGAACTTGCAGTAATAACATCATAAATAAAGTCTGAAAGAAGAGGGGCTTAAAAAGGACCTAGTCTTTACTACAGAGCCCAAAATCATCCTACAGTTATCCTACAGGTATACAGTAATATTTTTTTAGGAAGTGGCTAGGGGTCCGATAATATATATATACTGTTATGTACTGTATTCCTAGTAATTGCTGGTACAAGTTATGATTAGTTGTCATAAAGTTGCCGTTATTACAGTTATTTTTTTGTACAGCAATATCTTATTTATAATTAATCTCACTCGGGTTCGAGGCACAACTATTGAATATGCATGGAATTTTAACAGCGATTTCCGGTAATCACCGTTACTTAATTACCTTAGCAGTAAAACGAATTTAACAATTCATGAGGAAAACCCATGTATTAAAATATTGAAGAAAACATAAGTTTATTTTATTCATCAGTCCCAAGAAAAACAAGAAAAGCTTCCGATCATGGCGTACAAACTGCTATTAATTATTTGTCGAATTCGCGATCGTATTTTCCCCGGGATTAAAGAATTATAAATACTTCTGTTTCCTGTGACTTAACATGTTTTTAAAACAACAAGAAAAATACGAGAACAAACCTTTGAAATCATTTTCCGTTTTTAAAATATAGTCTGCTCTTTGTAAATACAATTCTTGGAATTCATATTGATTACCAGACCTCTAGCCTGCCCTGTATGGGTTGTCTAGAGGTCCGGTAAATGGACCTCTAGACACCCGACCCCTAGCCACTGCCATTTTTTTAATTTCATTTTTATGCTTAAGCCTTCAAGTGAGTGCAAGTCATTATAATAAAGCCAATAAGGAGACAGCTGTACTATTTAGTATGCACATTATATCAATACTTGGTGGTTATTCTTAAAGCTAAACCACTACACCGCTAACTTTTTCTTATGTTTAGTGAAAAGATTATTTTTACAATTTATTCTGTAGTTCTGGCTACTGTACCATTTCTTAACTGATGCTATTTTTATTTTACGATGGTCAAGTCCATTAAGTTATGCCGTAACCCCATTTGGTAACCTAAATACCGCCTTGGTAGCCTAGTGGTAGAGCGTCAGCTTCGAGTGCTGGAGGTCGTGGGTTTGATCCCGGCCGCGTCATACCAAAGGCGTAAAAAATGGTACTACATGTAGTAGCTTCCTTGCTTGGCGCTCGGCATTAAGAGGATAGTGCTAGGACTGGTCAGCCCGGTATCAGTATAATGTGACTGGGTGGGGTATCATGCCACGTGTCTACGGCGTGATATTCCAGTGAGGCAGCACTATAAAGTTGGGCATTGTGCTCACTGCTACAAGTAGACACCGTCGTTTATATGACTGAAAAATTGTCGAAAAAGACGTTAAACCCGAACACACACACTAAAAGTGTGGATGTGCACTGACTGTCATGAGAAACCGGTGACCTCGTGTAAAGTTCGTAGTGTTGCTGACATGGTTGTTTTTTAATATCAATCAACGTTTTGTATATATATATGAAGTTAATTCTATGAATATAACCATTTTCAACAAAGTTCATGACAAACATACCTTAGAAGGTTTAAATTCGCAAAAGGGTCATAAATAACAATTCTGTACCATCTAATTTATTGGAGAACAGAAGATTATATATTGTTAATATATAACTTTTTCTGGTTATAAAGGATGTCATATATGTAATCAACAAACAACATAAGCTACAAATTTCTTGTCTGACCAATTATTAATCCAGTAGTAGATACTTACCATGGCTCATTTTACCTCTTGGTACAACCATTTCCAACCATTTTAATATTGAATGTGAAGCAATGGTACTACTAGTCCTGTTTTTCACATCATTCACAACCTGAGCCTGTGTAATGTGTGAATACTTAGGCGCGAAGCTGCGAGGTATTTATGGTTTGCGCAGGATCAGGTTCGTATGGCGATGCATACCGATACTGATGCTTGATATCTGATTTACCTCAACTGTTCATAGTCGTTCTATGTATGTAACTGAGAAATATCTGTATAACACATATTAAGTGGAGGACATATAATGACATACTGTCTTCTGTAAAGCATCCTTTCTATTCGCTGCACTGACTGTCGTGAGACTGACTTCGCGCTGTACCTTCGGAACTAACTTAACAGGCCTGCTGTACATCTGAGTAGTAATTTTCTCCCCATAGTCTAGAACTAATAGTAATATTAGGTGACGACCATTTAAAAATACGAAAATAAGTATAAACAAGTAGCATAAAGCTGAGTATTGAGATTTTTAAAAAAAATCTATTAGCAGTTTTTGGTTAAGTTTTTGTATGTAAGCTGCTTTCTCAGTACCCACTAATGGGAATCGATTGAAACTTTACACACTTGTTCACTGTCATCATCTGACATGCAGTGCACAGGATCCATAACTCTACTTTACATTTTTACAAAATTATGCTCCTTTTTCGACTTAGAAATTTTTGGTTAAGGATTTATAATTATGTAAGCTGGTAAGGATTTATAATTATGTAAGCTGGTATCTCAGTACCAACTAATGGGAATGAATTGAAGCTTCACACACTTGTCCACTGTCATAATCTGATATGCAGTTTACAGGTTCATTAACTCTGTTCTGCAATTTTACATTTATATTTATATTCAGTCACTTGATAAGGCTGTTGAATAGTCAAGCGTTGCTGTCCTCCTGCGGCTCTTGTTATTCAAATGAGCCGTGCCATGGGAAAACCAACATAGTGGGTATGCTACCAGCATGGATCCAGACCAGCCTGCGCATCCGCGCAGTCTGGTCAGGCTCCATGCTGTTCGCTAACAGTTTCTCCAATTCCAATAGGCTTTAAAAGCGAACAGCATGGAGCCTGACCAGACTGCGTGGATGCGCAGGCTGGTCTGGATCCATGCTGGTCCCATACCCACTATGTTGGTTTTCCCATGGCACGGCTCAAATACTTACCTAGTAGTCAGGTTAGTGTTTGGTTACCATCCTGTGCTTTTGTGCTTTTCAGGTTGATACGCTCAGAACTATCCCAGTCAAAACAAAGGAGTCATACGGTAAGGACAAGTTACCAAGTTGTCCCAACCAACTTTGAAAGTACTCCTATATCAGTGATAGGGGCAATTAGAATTATTAGGGCAAGCTTCAGTTTCACATTAGGTTAATTTTCATGATTGTACCTTAATGCATAATGTACATTCTATGCTAAACTTTGTGGAAATGAACATGTTAAAAACTTCCATCCTAAATTTGGGCAAGTAGTTAACTTCAATATAGAGCACTACCACAGTATAAGGCCTACCCTACAGTGTAGGCAATATTCATAGAGAATAGGTAGACTGTTGAGTCATGCAGTTGATATGATATAATAGAATTATGGGTTTTTCTATGTTCTATAAATAAATTTTTATGATCGGACCATGTAAATTAAGTTTAAGACTGGATTTTTTGCTTGATTAATTAAGTAAACAGAACTTCTTGATAGCTTTATTTATCAGCACACCCAGTGATATTTGATTTTGAAGTTTTAAAATTTGGAAAAAACTGTTGTAAAGCTACCAATTTGAAATTTTGACCAATTTATGTTCTCATGTGACTAAACGAACTTTTGAGATTCAAATGGGGAGTACATCCCTAAAGAAAGAGGAGGGTCGCACTTCAGTATTGAAGAAGATAGTGCGATTTCACAAGGTCAGTAAAGCAAAGAAACAAAATACATGTATGAAATTTTGAATCACTCATAGTATGAAAACAACCAATTTAGTTGTCTTTCTGTACAAGGGAACACCCAGGGTATAGAAAAATGTTTCTTGGCAAGGAATCACACAGAGTAAAGAAACAGTCAATTTAGTTGTCTTTCTGTGCAAGGAATCACCCAGAGTAAGCAAACATCTTTCTACACATTTTTGAATCTGAGTTTCTAGGTGTTGAGCCTATAATTATCTGTTCATTAGATAGAACTCCATACAGCATTAATAGCTGTATTCCAATGTTCCACAACTACAATCAGTCAGTATACAATTTTGTTATTTTAAAGATTGATTAATATAAAAAATAAACAACAGTAAGTTCAATTAGTGCAATGGGAATGAAAGAAAAACAAAGAATTTAAGGTAGTAGATGTGTAATAGAGTACCTCCTTTTTGAAGAGTATTCAATTCCTACCATAAACCCACATTTACTGCAATTCTCAGGGGGGCGTAGGTTCAAGCCCTACTGGGACCAAATTTTTTTTCCCCTTATTTTCGATTTTTTCTAGTAAGTTTTTACTTCTTTCAAGACTAATGATAGATTTATTGTACAAAAATGAAAAAAAAACATTTGCTAAGCGATTTCTTGCTGTTCAAAGTGAATTTACTACTTAAACAGAAGGGGTAGAGTTACACATCTGTAAAAATATTGAGTTAAATGTGGTAAAAGTTCTCTATTTTGCTTCCATTCTTTAGATTACATATTGTGGAAGAAATTTAGGTAGGTTTTACATCTGTCCCAAGGTAATTTTTGAATGAAGTAAGCAAAATTCAAAACAGAAACAAGGATTCCACCTTGTTTTTTCAACGTTGAAATAAGAATTCTGTATCATTAAATCCGTTTACTTGAGGAACACTATATAAAATGATATCCACATTTTTATTTTGTGTTTAATAATTGTTTAACAATAGTTTGATGATTCTTTTATTAAAATTAATGGTAAGGCCATACCAAATTGATATGTCGTTCGTCGGAACTACCGCATCAATAATTTCATTCCCGAGAAAAAAAAATTACCCGCCCGCACGTACATAAAAATCTCCGATTTTTTTTTTTTTTTTTTTTCGATTATGCGGTCCGGAATAATAACGGCAAAACAGGTTTTATCGCTGTTTTAATGCGTCAAAGTGATATTGATCGGATTTCATGCGTCATGTAGCTGATGATCCAAACTCAAAAAGTCAGGAATTATGGTGTTGTTCATCATTTGTTTTAAATCTGGAGTGTCCTTCGATGTGCCGGTAGGTAATGAAATAGGCACATTCTACTTTTGTTCAATACAGTGAAAAGAACGAAGACGTGCACGGGGATGCAGTTAAAAATATTTGGAAATGTTGTTCAGATATAAAGTTTTCAAACCATTTGTTATCAGCTGTTTAATTCAGCATGTTAGATCTAGAGCCCAAAGCTGAGGCCAACTATTATCTTAAAAAATATTTGTTCACAGATCCTGACCGACCTATCACACTGTCTCGGCCCAAATCTTTTTGAACGTAACTTCTTTAGTACAGCAGTCAGATATTCTATCAAAACACATTTAGTCAATTTAAAAATTGTTTAGCTTTTCAAATAAGTAGTGTTGATATGAAAATAATTTCTAACAAAATCTGTCCTTTTGTAACCCCAGTTTTGCCTGTTTGTACACATGACGCCAGGATATATTTAAAATTGGCTGTAAATTGATTGAACGAAAGAAACTGAAAAAAACAGACTTCCCCAACTCTAAATTTATAGTTCAGTCAAAGCACAACAAACAACACTTTTAAGGGTGGCCATATTGGGATCATTCTTTGTCCGTCTGTTATCATTTTTGCCTGAAATGAATCTCTAACACAAAAACATAAGCTAGCCTGATCTGTTAAGAAATTATTCCAAAGGGATTCGAGCAATGTCGAAGCATCTGTATGCCCAACTCTGTTTGGTCTCACTGGTCAAGTGGTTTATTTCTTCCCCTCACCTCTATGGGTTGGAGTTCCACTAGGGGCACAAATTTGTTAATGTGTCAAAGCCATCTAACTGTGTTTCAGAAGAAATGTTATTCCACACAATCATGTGCCTGTTTTGTCTTAAATATTCCTCATCCTGTGCCATTAAATAGGCACGTCTTCAGATTAATGTAGAAAGATCAAAATTAAAAATAAGACACTCATTCCTTAGTAATTAAAATTACAAAATAAAAAAAATAAAGTGATTCAGTGAGTTTTGGCAAGAATTTATTTGCAAAATCATTCATGTAGTCTTTAAAACATATAGAAAAGCTATATACTGTGTTACCCACACTGTAAATGTTTGATGTCTGTGTTATTTCTAAAGAAATGTTAACTTTATATATAATCATAACCGCCTCCTCAAGGGTTCAAGCTGGGAAAAAAAATAAAAAATGCCCGCTCGCCCCATGTAAAATCTACCCGCCTCTGAAAAAATCAAAACTGAGAAAAAAAAAATAAAATAAAAATTTCGCTCGCCCGCTCCTATTTTTTTTGAAAATTTTCCGAAGAACTATTAATCAATTTGGTATGGCCTAAAATGAGTTCTCTGCAAACATTTTATATAGCGGCCATCACTTAGAAATTTTTCTCTACTTGAGCTAGAGGAGATACCACAAGTTATACAAAATTTAGAAAAAACAGCATGGTAAAAGTTGTTTAAAATTTGCAATACAGTGCAAAACACGGTCATCTTTAAGAATATACCATGCAAATGCCATTTTGTAAACATTGCTATTACACCTCTACTACCTTAAGAAACATGAGTCACAGTTAAGCAGTTTACATTAACATAGTATGGCCTCCATGCACCTTAAACATGCCTTTTGGAATAAATATATTTAATTGTAATTCATTTCTTAACAGAGCTTTGTTTCACAGGGGCTTATGATGTACAGTCAGACAACAGTATTTAGTGAACTTTGTCTTTTATAGGGATTCTTCCTATTTATAATGTTAACATGTCTCGAACCTTTAAATGCCCTTTTGTTGCCACTGTATGGCAAAGATTTATCACTGACATTATAAAAATTTGGAGATACAGCAGTTAAAGAGCTATGTATTCCCCACCCCCCCTCACTCTAGTGTAAACTTTATTGCAAGTATTTTGTATTGTGTTGGGACAGGGGTACACATATTAAGAAAGTTTTTCATGCCTAAATTAATGTTGATTTTCAGCTTTTGGGAAATGATGGCAGAGCCCGTCAAGAGGGGAAATTGTGTTATAATAACTAAAAAGAACATAAAAAATCACATTTAAGAAGTATGTAGGTCTGCTAAGAGTTTTGATTGGAATATGTAAAAAAAGTAATTTTTAGCTCGACTTATTGAAGAATAAGGAGAGCTATCCTTGTACTCAGCACGGCGTTGGAGTCACACCTTGGTTAAGTTTTTTGTACCAGTCCACATTTTGACAAAACCTTTTGAGATAAAGCTTTGAAACTTTCATCACCATCTTCAAGAGTACATACTTCAGTCATTGATTTTGTCTGAATTATGGCCCCTTTTAACTTACAAATCTTGGATAAGGTTTATTTACCAGTCCATACTTTAATGTCTAAACTATTTGACATATGACTTTGAAACTTTTATCACTTGTTTATTATAACAGTCTCTATCTGTAGGCAAGAGTACATGACTCTGTCAGGTATTGAAGCTGAATTATGGCCCTTTTTGGACTTGGAAATTGGTTCAGTTTTTGTACAAGTCCAATTGTTTAGTCAAAACTATTTGACATGTGGTTTTGAAACTTTGAACACTTATTCATCGTCATGATATCCACCTGTAATCAAGGGTATGTAACTGTGTTAAAGATAATTGGCTAAATTTTGACCCTTTTTGGACTTGGAAATCAGTTAAGTTTTTTTGTACCAGTCTGTAGTTTGTTTAAATTGTTTGACATATGGCTTTGAAACATTAAACACTTGTTTACCATCATAGTCCCCATATGTAGGCAAGACTACATAACTAGGACAAGGATTTTGGCTCAGTTATATATACTGCCCTCTTTTGACAAGGAAATTTGTAAAGTTTCTTGTACCTTTATATATTTTGATCCCATACTTACATCAGTTCTGCAAATAGTCGAGCATGTTGTCAACAGACAGCTCTTGTTTTACTGTTACTAGTACTATTTTGTGAAAAATATGGGGGAAAAACATACTTGGTATGACTCCGATGTTGAAACCTGGGATATATTGCTTAACAGTCTGTCTGTCGAGCCGTCACACATTCTTGTGTTCTCAACTGCTACAGTTTCCATCCATTTGAACCTGATATACATCATCAACATGAAATTGACATGGGCATATTTCGGGGACTTTCATGTCCATTTATTTTTTCTGGAGTTATGGCCCAGTTGTGTTCTTCATTTATTATTCCGTCTGGCATTTTCAGCCATACATTGTTAACATCATTCTTGTAGGAGAGGGAAATGGCCAGAAATAACACACTGTGAAACCAAAAATGTCCATGATACACCACAGTGGTTTGACACTTAACCATACTGGACCTCAAGTTTACCAGTGGGCCATGGGAAGACCTGTCATCCTCTGTTCTAACATTTACAATAGGTGGCACCATTAAATGCCACATCATGCCTCTAACTTTATCAATGGTTAAAACATACTTGACCATGGTCTATAGGCAAAATTAAGGAAACGGCATGTTAAAGGAGGGATTTTAGAGAGTTAAATTTGTTTAAGTGTGTAATCCTGTCTGCTCGCGAAAATTACTTAGATGAGGTACTGAATATATTTCTGTGAGTTACAATTATAGTATTAACACTGCATTAAGTTTATAATAGCCTTAAATTAATCCACTTGTTATATATAATGGTCAAGGTTCACATTGACTTAAAAGTCGGTCAGCCATTTAATTATGATGAATATTAAAATCAGATAGACAATTGAATAATGCATATCTTTTATAGAAAGAACTATTTTTTCTTTGGTCAATTTACACTGTGTTAAAGGCACTGGCCTCCAGATTGACAACAAAAAAAGAGAGATTTTTTTAGATATCTGGAAATTAATGCTATATTTCTTAAGAATGCTTTGAAACTTTAAATTACTGACAGACTATATGTTAAGGGAACACATGAAAATTAGTTGTTTTTACAATGAAAATCGATTTACTTGAGGTAAACTGCCTCGAATATAAATATCTGTATTTAATTCGCATTATACACTAAATCCTCCATAGTGTTTATGATTAGTAACAACAGCAGAAAACTTTTTTATTTACCGCTGCGGTCTGAGGTTTGGTTCCCATTGCGGTCATCTTTCCTGTCTTAATTTGTCATTTTTAAAATAGTTTAGAAACAAAGACTCATATTCTAATGTTTATAATATGACCAAACTTCAATTTGAAAGAAAGATCATTTTTTAGCCAAAATCTGGAGGTCTGTGCCTTTAAACTCTTTAGTGTCAGGTATTTGAATACCAATACTTAATATAGTTAGTCACTGGCTCATGTTACAGTTTAACGTAACAAGCAATTAATTGATTATAAATAATAGTTTGTATTACCAGATTAGATATTGTGACTATTCAGTCGACATGCATTTTACTTATATTGTTTTATTGGAGACTCTTTACAGAAAAAAATTATCAGTAAGAAAAAGAAAACAAGATATATGAAAGAATATTGTCAATTTAGTTAAACTGGGATTTCATCTATCTTTATGAAGTGTTATTTGCAAATAAGCTGATAAGATTAGAGGTCAGGTTAGGAAACCCTGAAGTACAACATGAGGTTTTTGAGGAAGAAAAAACGTAAGATACATGAACAACAAGAAATAGGTATGTCGAAAATTTTGAAATTTCATCTTCATTGTAAGATAAAAGAAAAGAGAAGTAGCTATCACATATTCATGATATAGAATTTAAGAGAGTTTTCAAAGACATATTGACCCAAATTCATAATTGAAAGTATGAACAGTTACTTCATAGTGTCTATGCAAACTTAAAATTAATGTGTTTGTGTGTAACAGTTACTGTAGCAATCGGGGTTAAGTTACAAGATTTGTCTGACATTCGGACAGACGACCCAGGATAACCTACCTGACTGAATGAAAACTCGTCTGTATGAAAACATATTTTGTTATGATCAGGGATCATCCTACAAGGCGATTTGAGCGATATCGTCACTTTAAAGTCGGCCACTTCGCCTAATTATCGCCTCCGGGCGAAATCCGAATCGCCGAGTTTTTCAGCGAGTTATTATCTGTTTACTTAAAGTTGTAAAGCTTTATGCATATTCTAGATTAAATTATCGATAAATCCATAGTCAACCCCGCCTACTCGCCTGTCAAACTTCAGCCAATCGTAGCTTTAATATCCCACAGTGTCAATCAATAATATTGTAAGCCGCCGCCATTTTGAAAATTGTCAATCGGCGTGTAAAAAGCCGATAAACTTAACGAGAGCATGATCATATGCAACAATTGTATATTATTCTTTCATTTTATTAAAGATTACTTCAAAATTTATTTCAATTATCATGATTACGTCAATTTCTGTAAATGAATTACTCGGGTACTGCGGATAAAAAATGATTTCGCGGACGTCAGAACTGCCGTACAAAATATTGTAAAAAGATCGCCATTACCTACGAGTTTGGTATTATTTTCGAAAAAATAAATAAATGAATGAATTAAATGTATAAATCTGAACAAGTTGATGCAAAAATCAGGAATTATAAAAGCACAAGAATCGAAATATGAATGAAAATTTTCACGGCGTTTTGATCGTGCACCTGTTAAATTACGAGTTTCGGACATGTAAATTTCGGATAAAAATTTAAAGGCGACTTTTTCATAGCTAAGTTCATACTTTATTTAGAAATTCATGAAAATGATAATGCAAAATGCAAAAATCAATTTCCTTAAATAATTACTGGTTATAAGTTACAGCTAGACCCATAGAAAGTGGATATATATAGGCAGGAAACTGAATGCTATACCGATTCTTCTCCTTAAATTCCTCAACTTCTCCCTAAATTCTGCGGAGGAAGAAGTCACTTCTCCCTAAAATTTTGACCAAGGATGATCCCTGTATGATGTTTTGCTGGAAGTCATGAAAAATGAACATGCACGCAAGAAAACTGCATTGTATAGGCATAGGAAATAGAGATCAATATAATTGCACCTTTACTAATCCTACCAGGTGTTCTGTATTACGAAAGTGCTTCTATTGTGACATTTTGATACAAGCAAAACTGTATTATCTGCACTATTAATTACTTACTGGTATTTCATTTTATTATCGGCTTGTTAAAAGTTAATTTTTTACCATATGTAAGTTGACAGAATCATAGGAACCATGTTTTGAGGGATAAATCAAACACAAATGAATAAATCCTAAATGTTTTTGTTGTGCAAAAAAGTATGATATTGTGTCTAAAACTGTTTTCATTTTCCACTCATTTGTATAATTGCAAGGGAAGTAAACTAATAGATATCTCTGCTTATAAGTACTAGCCCAAGGCAAGAGTTGTCATTCTTTGTGGATCACAACTTTGAATTAAAAATTAAAACTTCTGTTATTGATATTAACAAAACTATCATAAACTTCACATTTGTGAAATCATTTTTGGTTATTTCAAGGACTTGGAAACAAATTTCTAGACTTTATTTAATGTATTACTATCATTGAAAATTTTAGGGTGTATCTCTACATTGTAAAAAACACTGATGGTCACTAAGTATTCGTATCGTATTGGACATACAGTCCGACGCCCAGACCTTCAACATAGGACCTAGCCATTTTTTTTGTCATGACTTTTATACATGACATTTTATTGTGAATTATATATTCAATATATAGTCATTTTGAATAATAAATTCATTTGATAAGGATTTTCAACATTTAAATTTGCTTAAAATAAACTGTTTTAGTGTAAGATGTGCATCAATTTTTTTGTAAGAATTCAAGTAGCTTGTCACATTGCCCTAATGCATTGATACAAATTAATAAGCTCAAATTGGGATCAGTGTCATATTTGGTCAAAAAAACTTTATATAGGTCAGATATATATATTATAGTACCAGTCACTGTCTTATGTATTGGTTCCATTTAAATGTTTCAATGTTGTTAGTGTATTTAACTTTGGAATGAACTTATTTGAAAGTGTATTAAACAAATATGGTATAGCTCTTCTATTCAAATATATAAATATATTAGAGAAATTGATTAAACATCAAAAGTAAACGAACTGTTTGTTAATGCGATATTTTACAGAGTGTTGAACTCTTGAAAAAGGGTGTTAATGATTATGATATTTTTATTCATTTAGATAGATTTTATTTTAGATACTGACCTCATTATAGTGGATGCAACTTGACCCTGATGGTTGACCTTTGCATTATAATACATAATGAGGCACAACCTATTATTGAAAAGGAGTGTACGTAAAACACGAGCTGCACGAGAAAAAGGAAATATAAATTTGTGTAAATATAAATTAGTGTATTGGGAGATTTTAACTGATCAAATGTAAGTATATATACTTTGATACTGCGCTGTATACAGACTAATTCCATATAAATATACACCGCTAACCTAAGCACCCCTGATTTCTGTAATGAAATCATCAATATGAATAATCAGCCCAAGGTCAACCATCACAGTCAAGTTGCGACTACTATACTTCAAGGATACAAGTATGTAAATAGTATGCTATCCAATTATATCTGTATTAGGTAAATTCTGCACCTCTTAAGCATACTGGTGGGAAAACAACTTTCACTGACAACCTCCTAAAGACATCAAGGTTTCAGACTCCTAAAAAAAGCCTCCTAGAAACATCAAGGTTTCAGACTCCTAAAAAGATGTAACAATATAATAAATGATAAATTTTATTTGTACTTTCAGGGAAAAGTGCTAGGTACTCTCCTTCTCTTAAGTGGAGATCTGTAGGTTGTAAGGAAGGAGTACTCAAACACAGGACAGCTCATCTTAAACGGTTACCATCACATAATGGTAAGTTCATATACCTTCAGACTTGTCATTTCTAGCTCTGGGATTTGAAGAGCAAGCAGGTTACTCCACTCAAATCAAATTCTGTTGATTCTGATTTATTTAAGCTTGATTGATTAAGTTTTGAAGAAAATGTAGATCGCATTATTAACTCTTTACAGAGTCCACTTCTGTGGAAAAAAGCAAGTGTCACGAGATGGGCCGATATGAACCAGACAGTGCTTAAATACCTAACCTCTGATTTAAGTGGCCTATACTGCACTAATTGCTAGACCATTGCTTCACTTTATCCAGAGACTCCTGGAGTGCTGTTTTGATTGTGTCTGGCATCTGTAGTACAAACTGTATTGTCCAGTCTCTGTACTTGTTGGAACCATAGAACCTTCATTTATCTATTGATGTATTCATGCCAGACGTGTTCAGTAGGTATATAATATATAAAGACATTATTATGGTTCTAGATTGCACAAGCTGAATTTAGTTAAAACCCTTAAATTGACAAAATAAACATTTTGTTGTGGACACGTTAGAACTTCTATTTTCCATACTTCCACAGTACATAGCTTATATAATAGTATGATATTTTATAGTCCTCATTCCTGTATTAAGCAGACAGCCAAAGGGGAGACAGTTTCACTGATGGCTTAAGACAAACTGATAGAGCAAGAAGTCATTTTGTGAAGTCGGCAAAAGCAAATGGTTGTTACCTACAGGTGGTTGCTATGGCAAGATCAAGTTTAGCTATATAAGTAATGTTTGTTTCTCACAACAGCTAGACACCAGTTTGAATTTATGAGTTATTGCATTATTACTAAAAGTTTTTTGTTATTGTGTATTGTCTATTGTGACTGCTATTGATATCAGGTGTGTAGCATCATCTAGTGGTCCCCTACCAAAATTGTTCAAATTATCCCCCTAGGGTCAAATATGGCCCCGCCCCGGGGGTCACATGGTTTATTAGCTCACCTGTCACAAAGTGACAAGGTGAGCTTTTGTGATCGCGTGGCGTCCGTCGTCCGTCGTCCGTGCGTCAGTGCGTGCGTGCGTAAACTTTCGCTTGTGACCACTCTAGAGGTCACATTTTTCACGGGATCTTTATGAAAGTTGGTCAGAATGTTCATCTTGATGATATCTAGGTCAAGTTCGAAACTGGGTCACGTGCGATCAAAAACTAGGTCAGTAGATCTAAAAATAGAAAAACCTTGTGACCTCTCTAGAGGCCATATTTTTCATGAGATCTTCATGAAAATTTGTCAGAATGTTCAGCTTGATGATATCTAGGTCAGGTTTGAAACTGGGTCACGTGGGGTCAAAAACTAGGTCAGTAGGTCTAAAAATAGAAAAACCTTGTGACCTCTCTAGAGGCCATATTTCTCAATGGATCTTCATGAAAATTTGTCAGAATGTTCACCTTGATGATATCTAGGTCAAGTTCGAAACTGGGTCACGTGGGGTCAAAAACTAGGTCAGTAGATCTAAAAATAGAAAAAGCTTGTGACCTTTCTAGGGGCCATATTTTTCATTAGATCTTCATGAAAGTTGGTCAGAATGTTCAACTTGATAATATCTAGGTCAAGTTCGAAACTTGGTCACGTGGGGTCAAAAACTAGGTCAGTAGGTCTAAAAATAGAAAAACCTTGTGACCTCTCTAGAGGCCATATTTCTCAATGGATCTTCATGAAAATTGGTCAGAATGTTCACCTTGATGATATCTAGGTCAAGTTCGAAACTGGGTCACGTGGGGTCAAAAACTAGGTCAGTAGATCTAAAAATAGAAAAACCTTGTGACCTCTCTTAAGGCCATAATTTTCAAGAGATCTTCATGAAAATTGGTCAGAATATTTACCTTGATGATATCTAGGTCAAGTCCGAAACTGGGTCACGTGGGGTCATAAACTAGGTCAGTAGGTCTAAAAATAGAAAAACCTTGTGACCTCTCTAGAGGCCATATTTCTCAATGGATCTTCATGAAAATTTGTCAGAATGTTCACCTTGATGATATCTAGGTCAAGTTTGAAACTGGGTCACGTGCGGTGAAAAACTAGGTCAGTAGGTCTGAAAATAGAAAAACTTTGTGACCTCTCTAGAGGCCATATTTTTCATAGGATCTTTATGAAAGTTGGTCAGAATGTTCACCTTGATGATATCTAGGTCAGGTTCGAAACTTGGTCACGTGCGGTCAATAACTAGGTCAGTAGATCTAAAAATAGAAAAACCTTGTGACCTCTCTGGAGGCCATATTTTTCAAGAGATCTTAATGAAGATTGGTCATAATGTTCATCTTGATGATATCTAGGTCAAATTCAAAACTGGGTCACGTGCGGTCAAAAACTAGGTCAGTAGGTCAAAAAATAGAAAATTCTTGTGATGTCTCTAGAGGCCATATTTCTCACTGGATCTTCACAAAAGTTGGTGCGAATGTTCAGCTTGATGATATCTAGGTCAAGTTTATAACTGGGACATGTGCGGTCAAAAACTAGGTCAGTAGGTCGAAAAATAGAAAAACCTTGTGACCTCTCTAGAGGTCATATTTTTCACGAGATCTTCATGAAAATTAGTGAGAATGTTCACCTTGATGATATCTAGGTCAAATTTAAAAGTGGGTCACGTGCCTTCAAAAACTAGGTCATTAGGTCAAATAATAGAAAAACCTTGTGACCTCTCTAGAGGTCATATTTTTCAATGGATCTTCATGAAAATTGGTCAGAATTTTTTATCTTGATGATATCTAGGTCACATATGCTCAAAAACTAGGTCACTTTGTCAAATAATAGAAATAACGACGTCATACTCAGTTCAACACTGGGTCATGTGGGGATAGGTGAGCGATTCAGGACCATCATGGTCCTCTTGTATAGAGTTATATAGGGAAAACTTTGAAAATCTTCTTGTACAAAACCACATGGCCTAGGGCTTTGATATTTGGTATGTAGCATCATCTAGTGGTCCTCTACCAAGGTTGTTCAAATTATCCCCCTAGGGTCAAATATGGCCCCGCCCCGGGGGTCACATGGTTTATATAGAGTTATCTAGGGAAAACTTTGAAAATCTTCTTGTACAAAATCACATGGCCTAGGGCTTTGATATTTGGTATGTAGCATCATCTAGTGGTACTCTACCAAGATTGTTCAAATTATCCCCCCTAGGGTCAAATATGGCCCCACCCCGGGGTCACAAGTTTTACATAGACTTATATAGGAAAAAAAGTTGAAAAATCTTCTTGTCTGAAACCACAACTCTTAGACCTTTGATATTTGGTTTGTAGCATTGTCTTATGGTCCTCAACCAAAATTGTTCAAATTGTACCCCTGGGGTGAAAAGAGGCCCTGCCCTGGGGGTCCCAAGTTTTATATAGACTTATATAGGAAAAAGCTTTAAAAAATTTCTTGTCAGAAACCATACGACCTGGGCTTTTGATATTTGGTATGGTGCATTGTCTAGTAGTCCTCTACAAAATTTGTTCAAATTATGCCCCTTGGGTTAAAAGAGGGCCCTGCCCTGGGGTCACATAGTTATTATGTGAGTTACAGTCGAGACTGTTTTAAGAGACCGACTTTGGGAAGCAGCAAAAAAGGTCACATATGACAGGGAGTCTCTTAAAACAGTCTCACTTAACTGGATGACGTTGGTTTCATATATTTTTCCAGTTAAAGTACATGTATATCGGATACTTATATACAGACCTGTTGTAAGGTATGCATGAAAAATGATTAAATTCTATTTCTTTAATTGCATATTGATAAAATATAAATTTCAAATAATTTGCATCATTCGTATGATGTTGATAAAACAAATATAAGCTCATGATCAGGCGAGAAAATAAAGGGGAGCAGTAAAATATAAATGTTCCATTAGAACTATTTTACACACTGAGGTTTATGATATTTATATTTTTGTGTATTAATGGTTCATTGACATTTATCCGTTTAATGACTGCATCTTAAATCCGTGTTTTCTTCGTCGTTTCCTGTTAAATACCGCCATCTTTTTGTTTCACCAGGAACATTGTTAATTTATGCACCGACTCCGAATTCTTCATCGCCTTTATACGCTGGTTTTCCCCAATCGAGCAATTCAAGTGCATTAACACGCTGTTCTAATGTCAAACAGTTCTTTTTTATGTTTTTCATCCGCCATTGTTTGTAAACAAGTAAGTTCTCGTCACAAACAACTTCACGCGAGATAACGAACGGTAACTCTATCGTGTAAAATCTTGCGAGGGAGCGTCTCAAAGTCGCTGAAAACGGTCTGATAATCGATTCGGGAGCCTGATTTCACAGTCGCTTGTCGCGTAAGGCAGGGGATTGCTTAATTAAGACTCTTTTAATATTAAATTGCGTCCGGAGCATAAAAAAGGGTCGCATATGACAGGGAGTCGCTAAATTCAGGGGGTCGTTAAGGCAGTCTCGACTGTATATAGGAAAAATACTTAAAAATCATCTGATCCTATTTCCAAAACTATTGAATTATAATTACCTGATGACCCCAAGGTAATATGATCTCACTTTATTGTGACCTTGACCTACTGACCTACTTTCTTGTTTTTTTAAGATACAGCCTTAAAATATTGATGACTTACACAGTTTTGCACACAAATCATAAAACTGACTTTCATTGAGCATGAATGTGACCTACTGACTTTCTTAATATCTTATCGTCAGTTAGACATTTGAAACATGTAGCTCATATTACTCAGGTGAGCGATCCAGGGTCATCATGACCCTCTTGTTTGTTTTTACTGCCCAATACAATTTTAGGTCATACAGCAAGTTTAATTTCAACCAAACTTACTTAATAGCTCTATAGCTAAAACTAATCATTCCTTGAACAGTTGCCTTTACTAGTCTGAAGTGGACATGCTAAAAGAGATAGTTTAAAGGAATACTTGAATTGTCAGAAAACATGCCATTGGGTGTATTTAAATAAAGGGAGATAACTGAAATCAATTTTCTAGATACTTACGGTCTGGATGAATGTTCTTTGTAGTAAATATGTAAGAATTAATACATTATAGTGTGAAGGTAATTATCTAGGTAAGGTTTACTATATAAAAAGCTAAAAAAATTAGCATTATTGGATGTTGTGAAACATTTATTGTTTGCAAGAATTGTATTTTCCGTAAAATTTGCATAATTATGTTTCAATCCTGTGGATTTTAAAGTTGAGAGTTTGTATAGCTGTATACAGATCTTAATACATAGAATATCCAAATGCATTTCAGGTTTCATGCTGTGAATTCAACATTTTGCTAGTATTGAAAATCAGTGAAGGAGGACAAAGCGCCATATGTCCAAATGTACTGCCCATTTCAATGTTGCAAATTACGTTATTAAATTAACCCTTGCCCTGCTAAATATCTATAATGAACCTGTCCATCTTTCAATTTGGACAGTACCATTAACTGTTAAAAAGGGTGCATGCCTACCAAAAAGATACTGATTGAATGGTGAACAGTGCAGATCTTGATCAGACTGCATGGATATGCAGGCTGCACGGATGTGCTGGCTGATCATGATCTACACTGGCTGCAAAGGCAGAATCAGTTGTGTCCAGACACTTAAATGTCTGCCACAGTGAATAGCCTTTTTCTTGTATTTCAATATCTTGCCATATTTATTAATATTGGTCTGATTGTAGAAAATCTTTCATTGTTATGAGCAGTTGGACATCAGCTTTCATGTGAAATTAACTTACGGTTGGACATTTTGTCTCCAATTAGTGTTTCACAGTACGCATGCTAGGAACAAATTGTGAGGTGTGAAAGAGAAGCATTGACAGCTAGAATGAGTTATCAGAGTTATTGAAGTCAAGTCAGTTTCCCAAACCCATTGTTACATTAAATACATGTACAAGACTCTATTTGACTGTCTTGTCATATTGAAAATAGTGTTTTTAACTGCCAATTTTAATTTACAATTGACAATGGAGGAACCATCCAGATAACAGTTACTTAGGAATGGAAGGCTATAAATTAAAAGTCAAACCTCGAGCCAGATGTAGAAAACTAAAGAAAGTAGATTGGTACCACAGTCATGCATCGTCCAAATGAGCCTTGGTTTCCTGGCTTTAGATGTGATCTGTGAGCAGTTTTTCACTTTATAATGGATTATTTGAAATTGTTGTAGTATTGATGAAATGTGTGACAGCTGTAATGGAATGCTGTGTCAGCGATCAGGAAATGTGTTCTCATATTGTTGAATTGTACAATTCTTATACGAAGCTGCTATCTCTTTCTTAAATTATGTTACACAATGAGGAGCATGTAAATACCTTACGATAGGATTGATTTTGATGGAACGGGATTGGGATTCGTATGAAATAGTTTAAAAAATCAATGAATTTATATCCTGTTTGATCATTGAGTATCTAGAGTGTGGTAAAACAGCGTTGAATTCACTTATTGATTACAAATATTACCATTATCTGTTGAACATTATAGACACTTTATTTGAATCTTTAAGCAGAGATGATGACTTCAAAAACATCTTATTTTTCTGTCAAGTTTAATTTTTAATGTTTCTCTTGTATTTATCCGGTAGTGTTAATTTTTAATGAGTTACTATATATATATATATACGTTGGTGTGAGTGGTGTTAAATTATTTAACTGATGACTTACTGACATGTTCACAAATGTATGGATTATGTTCATTAATTGATGGAAGTTGATATGGTTTTCAGAATATAAGGTAAATAATCAGTAATGGGTTAGTGAATGGGAAAAAACTTTGGCTAGTTTTTACAATTTGGAGAATGACTAAAAATCAATGCTTTTACAAAAAAAGTTAATTCTTTGTTTTATTTGGTTTTGTTAGTATGTAAACATACATAGTTTATAGATCTTGAACAGATTTTTTGTAGGACATTTAAGGTTAAACTAGGTTAAAAAATTCTAGGAAATATTGTACAACTAGCTGTGTTAAAGTTTCAAAAGGCCTTTAATTTTATTTTAAAAACAGATAATGCTGCTGTCCAAATGGAGACTACACATAATTGAATGGTTAGAAAAACACTACTTTCAGTATTACAGTTGAAATTATGAACTGAGGGTCATAAAGGGAGATACAGTAAAACACCGCTCGCTCGAGGTCGCAAGGGGATGAGCAAAATGCTCGAGTTATCCATGGTTTCGAGCAACCCAAACATTGACCAACATACGAAGAAAACTGAAGTTTGTTTTACGGTCATCGGGACCGTTTGCTGAGTAAACGGTGATGCGTAATAATAACATACTTGTGACATTTTCGAAAACAAACGTATTACAAACGTTATCTATTGATAGACGTTTCAATATGTAATTTGTAAATGGCACATGCGAAGAAACAACTAAGATATTTTTTTTAATTTTTATTCATCAACAAGTGCATATCATAATTATCGTCTCAATTTTATGAAACGGCTATATTATTTCCTTCATTTGCATGCAAACAACCGCTGATTAAATTACTAAGATTTCGATCCCGCAGAAAAGATGATTTAAGTTATCAGTAATTGATCGATATTTGATCAATAAAACTTTTCCTTAAGCTTTTAACAATAATTAATCTCATCATAATATCAAATATACCGACAAACAAACATTTATTAATAAGATAGTCTGGGAATAGACTACTACGCAATTCTCACGGTGTGTGAAAATGTTTAATTAACTGATACATTCTGACCGCCGAAGGTGTGAAAATTTTTGACACCTCTGCTCGAGTTAGCGAGAGACAACAAAGAGTAAATTGATACACAGGGACCAGGTGTCATGCTCGAGCGATCGAGTTATCGGTGCTCGACCCAGCCATGGTAATATCACATAGAAAATAGAAGGAAATCGGCCGGGACCATATGAATTGCTCGAGCGAGCCAGGGTGCTCGAGTCATCGATGCTCGAGCGAGCGGTGTTTCACTGTAATCGAAAACTGTGCATTATATAGTACTTTCTATTATGTTAATCATATAGTCAAACCCATATGACAAATAAATGAGAAAACAATTATCAGACTTTGGATTTAACATGAAAATAATATATTTTATGTTCATAACAAAAATATGTGGCAGCCATTATTTTAATCAAAGGCATTATGACACTTTAATTGTAAGTGTTACTTGGTTTGAAGGTTAAATTTCAGTAAATAGCTAAATTTCCTCAAATTCAACAGAAGAATTACAAGCAGAAGTTCTTGCAGTACTTAAAAAGCTTTGTTCCTTGAGTAAGTGTGATTTTAACAATTTACTGTGAGTCATTATTTGAGAAGATTTTATATTATATGTTTCAACTAACGTATTTCCATCTGTCCATCCTTATGAACCAGATTGCCTATAGCCCACAAGTGACCCTATTTAGTTCATACTCACTACTCACACTCGACAATCCTTGTTGCAAGACTTACAAACTGATATATATATATATATATATATATATATATAAACTACCTAGATGACCTTGACCTTCATCTATCCTTGACCTTCATCTATCCTTAAGAGCCAGATTGCCTATAGCCCACATTAATGACCCGATTCAGTTTGTATTCACACTCAACAATCCTAATGGCAAGACTAAAGTACAAACTGATCTATATAATATGAACGACCTTGACTTTAATATGACATTCACCTTCAACCTAAAACCTTTATTAACAACATTTTTGGTCCTGTACAGTTGCATAAATGATCCAGTTTAGTTCATACTCGCACTCAACAAACCTTGTGGCAAGATCTACAAACAGACCTATATTTAGATGACCTTGACCTTTATATGATCTTTACCTTAAACTTAATACCTCAGAAAATCAACATGTTTGGTCATACAAGCAGGGGCATGATTTTGCGTTTTAAAAATAGGGCTCATTGTTCCAAGTACTAGTCAAACTCCGAAGCAGTAATCCCCCTTTCAGTAAAGAGACTCAGGCCATTACATACATTTTTATCTCACGGTGGCGATACCCTGGGTATGCAGGGGTGCAAAATGGCGGCGAAATCTCTCGATTCAGGTAACATTTTTCATTATTACTGTCTTAATACTAAACCAATTTTAACGAAATAAAGACGAGTGCCCGCTCATAAGAATACTACACCCTCGGCTATAAAGCTTGGGCTCCTGAGTTTCGTAGTTTTTGTGAAAAGTGCAACGGCGCATTCTGACGGAAAAAATGCAACTGCTATGTAGGGGGGTATTTTTATGAAAAAGACTAAACCAGCTATCTCCGTGTGTTTCGAAAGACGGCTTGTAGGGCGGAACCGGGTTTGAAATGTTCCAAAGCTGTTGTAGAACTTTAGCAAGTGAAATCACCAGTTTTCGGCAATTCCGTGCGATTGAAAGGAAATGCTGTGTGGGGGAGGTGTTTTCATTATGTTATGTGGGGGAGCTTTTGACATGTGGGGGTGACTTAACTGGCTGCAAGGCTGCTAGAGGCACGCGGTGATATGATCATTTGATATATAAAGTATATATAATATGGATAGAAATTATCTCAGTAGAAAAAAAGCCTTTTCAAGAATTTTTCATTTTGAAGGTGGGTGTGAAGTAAACATGTATAAATGCCTTGTTCTACGGACACATTTGGGTACATGTCTCTAGAACAGATTGTCAACTCCGTCCGCTCAGATTCGTACTTGTATTTTGATAAATCGGGGGCAATATCTTTGTTGGTCTCTCTCTCTCTCTCTCTCTCTCTTTCTGTGTGTGTGTCTCTGTCACGAAACGTAAACATATCATATCAATAATTCATATCTTAATTGATGTCTTTGAAACTCACATACTTTACTCTTTGTCATATTACCTTTACATATCAATGTCATGTTACCTTTACATTGATATATAGACATGTTACCATGACCTTCAAGATAACTTTTTCACGGTAAGACACTTGGCAATTTTCCTATTTATCAAATTAATGCTAATGAATGATTCATTTCTTTATATATATATATTTGAAACTCACACATGCTTCTTCTCGCTTAAAAATATGAACTCGGTATTCAAGATAACTTATTCGAGGCCAAACACTTTTACCATTACTTTTTCGTTTCTTTGCCCATTACATTTGTAAATAAACATTTGACCTTGGTCTTCGTTTTGGCATATTTATACGTCAAGCACTTAGCTCTTTTTCCAGCTTCATATTTCAACGAGGGCATTGTGCTTCAAAAACACATCTAGTTTTTCTTAGTTTTCTCATATACTTATAGTCAGTTAGCGTACTCCATGCCCCACCTACCAAATATTTTATTTTGTTGTGGCAGCAATGTTTCCTTATCTAATTTTCTGATTAACTGTTTTAACTTTGACAAAAAATGAAAAAGAACGTGTTAGTGTATTATTAATTACAACGTAAACAGAAATATATATAGTGAAAGTCAAAATCGTAGCATGATATTTCAGACCGAATTATTGTATATTGTTCCGGACAAAATTTAGCCTGTGTATGTGAAAAAGTTTGACCCATCAAAATATTGTTCTAACGCCGAATTATTTCCCGTGTACTAGCAGTAAATTTACACGGGCAAACACGGTTCTTGCAACTGAAAAAAACGAAATGAAAGGTTCTATTCAAAAATATTATGTTTTACGTGCAGTTTCTTTTTAAAATAAGGAGGAAGATAGTGATATCGAAAATGTTAAAAAATCGTTATTTAGACAACTGCTTTACCACTTAGAACCATAGAATATTTTAAGTTTCAACTGTCATGCCTATACTTCAGTACAATACAACTTCTAATTCCACCTTTAATATTTTTTCTCAATTTCTTTAAAAGAGTTTTTATGAATGTAACCATCGCTGTTCCTGCTTGTGGAGATGCAGCCGATCAACTGATAAACCCCGGTCGCAAAATTCGCAAAAAAATCCAACAGATATAATATACTTTTAGTAACACACGTCGGGGTTAGTCTTATTGAAACAGCATTTGTGTTTCAAATTAAATTTTACAATTCTCACATGACATTTGCACCGGTGGTAAACGAGGTCGTGAAGCATTTTCTCCGTTAAATGAAGACAATCTTTATCGTATAATACCGTGGGTAGTGACAAACTGCCCGATCGTTCAAAATCAAATTATTTTGCACGTAAAACTCGGGGTTGCATGGTTATAAAATGGTCAAATATTAAAGAATATAATTGAACGTCTTGTCAACAATGTTGTTATTTGATTATTAGCCAAATCGATCAAGTACTTATTAAGAACAAGTTATGGCCAAATTTAGTATAATAGATCCAGGCCCCTTATGACACCTATAGCTTTATATCTAGGTGTCGTATGAAAATGCACTCCCCAAAGGCCATAGCAGTATTGTGATCAAGTTTCAAGTTTCTAGCAGCCTAGCAGCCAGTTAAGTCACCCCCACATGTCAAAAGCTCCCCCACATAACATTATGAAAACATCTCCCCCACATAGCATTTCCTTTCAATCGCACGGAATTGCCGAAAACTGGCGATTTCACTTGCTAAAGTTCTACAACAGCTTTGGAACATGTCAAGCCCGGTTCCGCCCTACAAGCCGTCTCTTGAAACACACGGGGATAGCTGGTTTAGTCATTTTCATAAAAATGTCCCCCTACAAAGCAGTTGCATTTTTTCCGTCAGAATGCGCCGTTGCACTTTTCACAAAAACTACGAAACTCAGGAGCCCAAGCTTTATAGCCGAGGGTGTAGTATTCTTATGAGCGGGCACTCGTCTTTATTTCGTTAAAATTGGTTAAGTATTAAGACAGTAATGAATGAAAAATGTTACCCACGGTGGCGATACCCTGGGTATGCAGGGGTGCAAAATGGCGGCGGAATCTCTCGATTCAGGTAAATATCATGTGAGAATTGTAAAATTTAATTTGAAATACAAATGCTGTTTCAATAAGACTAACCCCGACGTGTGTTACTAAAAGTATATTATATCTGTTGGATTTTTTTGCGAATTTTACGACCGGGGTTTATCAGTTGATCGGCTGCATCTCCACAAGCAGGAACAGCGATGGTTACATTCATAAAAACTCTTTTAAAGAAATTGGAAAAAAATATTAAAGGTGGAATTAGAAGTTGTATTGTACTGAAGTATAGGCATGACAGTTGAAACTTAAAATATTCTATGGTTCTAAGTGGTAAAGCAGTTGTCTAAATAACGATTTTTAACATTTTCGATATCACTATCTTCCTCCTTATTTTAAAAAGAAACTGCACGTAAAACATAATATTTTTGAATAGAACCTTTCATTTCGTTTTTTTTCAGTTGCAAGAACCGTGTTTGCCCGTATAAATTTACTGCTAGTACACGGGAAATAATTCGGCGTTAGAACAATATTTTGATGGGTCAAACTTTTTCACATACACAGGCTAAATTTTTGTCCGGAACAATATACAATAATTCGGTTTGAAATATCATGCTACGATTTTGACTTTCACTATATATATTTCTGTTTACGTTGTAATTAATAAATACACTAACACGTTCTTTTTCATTTTTTGTCAAAGTTAAAACAGTTAATCAGAAAATTAGATAAGGAAACATTGCTGCCACAACAAAATAAAATATTTGGTAGGTGGGGCATGGAGTACGCTAACTGACTATAAGTATATGAGAAAACTAAGAAAAACTAGATGTGTTTTTGAAGCACAATGCCCTCGTTGAAATATGAAGCTGGAAAAAGAGCTAAGTGCTTGACGTATAAATATGCCAAAACGAAGACCAAGGTCAAATGTTTATTTACAAATGTAATGGGCAAAGAAACGAAAAAGTAATGGTAAAAGTGTTTGGCCTCGAATAAGTTATCTTGAATACCGAGTTCATATTTTTAAGCGAGAAGAAGCATGTGTGAGTTTCAAATATATATATATAAAGAAATGAATCATTCATTAGCATTAATTTGATAAATAGGAAAATTGCCAAGTGTCTTACCGTGAAAAAGTTATCTTGAAGGTCATGGTAACATGTCTATATATCAATGTAAAGGTAACATGACATTGATATGTAAAGGTAATATGACAAAGAGTAAAGTATGTGAGTTTCAAAGACATCAATTAAGATATGAATTATTGATATGACATGTTTACGTTTCGTGACAGAGACACACACACAGAAAGAGAGAGAGAGAGAGAGAGAGAGAGAGAGAGAGACCAACAAAGATATTGCCCCCGATTTATCAAAATACAAGTACGAATCTGAGCGGACGGAGTTGACAATCTGTTCTAGAGACATGTACCCAAATGTGTCCGTAGAACAAGGCATTTATACATGTTTACTTCACACCCACCTTCAAAATGAAAAATTCTTGAAAAGGCTTTTTTCTACTGAGATAATTTCTATCCATATTATATATACTTTATATATCAAATGATCATATCACCGCGTGCCTCTAGCAGCCTAGCAGCCAGTTAAGTCACCCCCACATGTCAAAAGCTCCCCCACATAACATAATGAAAACACCTCCCCCACACAGCATTTCCTTTCAATCGCACGGAATTGCCGAAAACTGGTGATTTCACTTGCTAAAGTTCTACAACAGCTTTGGAACATTTCAAACCCGGTTCCGCCCTACAAGCCGTCTTTCGAAACACACGGAGATAGCTGGTTTAGTCTTTTTCATAAAAATACCCCCCTACATAGCAGTTGCATTTTTTCCGTCAGAATGCGCCGTTGCACTTTTCACAAAAACTACGAAACTCAGGAGCCCAAGCTTTATAGCCGAGGGTGTAGTATTCTTATGAGCGGGCACTAGTCTTTATTTCGTTAAAATTGGTTTAGTATTAAGACAGTAATAATGAAAAATGTTACCTGAATCGAGAGATTTCGCCGCCATTTTGCACCCCTGCATACCCAGGGTATCGCCACCGTGTATCTAGAGTTTGATAAATTGTTGTTTTTTTTGTCATCATTTGATATTAGATTTTAGCTATAAAAATTGTTTTGAGTATATTTCAAAAATGTTGGTGATAAAATGAAAAACTTACAGACAAAAATTATCAAAGAAAATAATATTTGAATTTCTTTTCATTGGTCTAGTGATTTTCATGGTCCTGTGGTATTACGGCAGTGGTTGTAGGGGAGATAATCACCACTGGGAGTTCGACTACTAGTTTGTTACTTCCATTTATTTGCAAATGTCCATGCTTAAATCACAAGATCTTTTTATTTTGACAGTTTTTCTGATGCTTTGACCAACCACTGCTTTTAGGGGCTTAATACCTGGCAGTCTCATGATTGCCCAAATTTTGATGCCGCCAAAATTAAGTTTAGTATAGTATGTAGAAATCATAAGACCTGAACAATTATGATATAAAAATGCTTTAATATATAATTGTCATTGATATAAAAATGTGTCATTAAGTGTGTGACCTTATTGTGCAAAACTAGTTTATCTGCTTGCTTAACTACAATATAGTTACAGCAGTTCTGTGTTTGGTGATAATAATCTGGTCAGTATTGCTGCTCTGTAATAACATGAGATTAACTTTATATTTATACCACAATAGCCCCGATTGTGTTTATTAAGTATACAGTCATACATGCCATAATTTTTCAGAACGTTTCCGGGATTCTGAGTTAAAATTTCCGGGATTTTTACCTTTTGTCCGGGACATACACCGTGACATTGGTATTCATCTGTTTCATGCAAAAATATCATAATATACATGTAGTTTCCCCGAGACTAAACATTGTTCACTCGCTTGTATTAATTTGCAGCAAATGTCGTCTAGCTTTCTAAGGGAGGTAAATACATGTATACAGGTAATACATCTATAGTTCGGCAAGTGAATTTATTGCGTTCCCGAGGTGAACAGAATTAGGAGACTTACTATATACGAAGAATCAACTTGGTCATCGTGATTTAGATTCTAGCTAATTTGGTATCATTCTAAAGCTTAAACATTTATCTAATAATTAAATGAATCCTTAAGGGAATAAAATAAATCTTGTAGATAAAATCGACAATATAAAATATTTGGAGTCGGGTCAATTTTCATGGGTCGGTCGGCAAATACATTCAGCATTTTAATTTAAAATATGTGTGACAATCGATCTAGATCTTAAATAATTACAACCTTTTAAAATAATTATCGTTTAATTGACCGTTTTCAATAATCTCTTCCATAAAGGCTACATGTAGCTTTACCGCCAACGTGCTAAAACCAAAGAGATTTACGACTATTGTTCCTAATTTAACTATCATAAAACAGTTATTGATTGCATAATCCTGTCAGTTCTTAATCAGGGTCATCATAATAACTGACTGTAACTTAATCAGTGTCATCAAAAGATCGTCGCGTGATCAAAGCAGGCTTAATCAACACGTGTCCCGCTCGCCCGCTCGAGGGCATGAAAGTGATTAGAATAAACAATGTGACAACGGGGACTGTTTATTGTGTAAAATTTAACAAATTATAGACAAAAACAAGTTTTTTGGGGGATTGTTTTTATTTGTTCCTGTATTTTTATTTTTCTGGGACATTTTAAGACTGTCCGGGACACCGGGACGAGTATGTAATTTCCGGGACAATCCGGGACGTATCACATGTATGATACAGTCATCATAACAGGGTGATATTTAGCTCATTAGATCGGTGACAGTTTCCTTGGCAATCATGTACACTCATTAAAGCACATGTGTGTTTTTGGTGAATGTTTAATAAAAGCAATTTTTCGGTTGCTGTGCATTTAAATGTGTTAAATTAATGATAATGCCGTATAAGTATTTGAAGTTGATGCTTTAGAAATAAAGAAATCAGACTAATGAAATAATAGTTCTTTCTCAGTCTTCTACGCAATGATCTCCTTTACCTGTAGGTGGAGATTTATGAAGTTGAAGGGAAGCAACTCCTGCATGCAGTTTGACTTTTCTTAAAAAGACTGCCCCAGTCAAAATAAGAAAAGTCATATTTGGATACTGGTAACAGAAAGAGTTTGGTATATTGGGTTAAAAGCTATAATTTCTCCACTCTTTTTATGCCCCTGGCATCTACTGATGCGGGAGGCATATAATGATTGTCCTGTCCGTTTGTTCGTCCGTTTGTCCGTCCGTACGAGGTTAACCAAATGGGACCGTTTTTTCTAGCATCAATACCCCTTACTAGAATGACTGATACTAATGCAGATGTAACCTGTGACCATTCCTCATCTTCAGACATCACCTGACCTCAGTTTGACCTTGACCTCATTTTGGACTTAGGTTGCTTTATATGGGCCATCTCTTGGTTAACCAGTTGGGACCGTTTCGTCTAGCATCAATACCCCTTGCAAGAATAAATTGATACTAATGCAGATGTAACCTGTGACCATTCCTCATCTTCAGACATCACCTGACCTCAGTTTGACCTTGACCCTGAACTTGACCTCGTTTTGGACTTAGGTTGCTTTGTATAGACACCGGGGGCATCAAGCATTTATTGAACGCAGCTTCTTGTTACACATACATCTATTTCAGCTGGATTTTTACTTGAATATGAGAGTAATTCCACTTTTAAATGTATGTTTTATTGTCTTGTTCAAAATTTTGTAATTATCTCCCTTTAATGTGCGAGTGTTTGTAAAGCTTAGTTCATAGTTGTATTTCTTTTGATTTTGTTGAACATTACCATTTGATAGATATCAAGATATTTTTACAATATTAACTAAAAGGCAAGGTTTGATACTGTGTTTAGCTTCAGAATTCATTTATTTCCAACAGACTAAAGGGAGGTAATAATGATTTTACAAACTAGTTTTTCTAATGAATTTTGTCTAAACATATAATTATCAATGTAAATTGTTGATAAAAGTAGTAGTCTTGTTTTTAAATTCTTATCAAAATTTCCTGAATTATGCTGAAAAAATTGATTAAATTGGGCAGTTTGGATTAGTATCTCCATTGAAAATCTAGCATTTATTAGGTACTCTGTGAATACTAATAATTGTTAAAGTTTGAACCAATCTATTACTTTACCAAATCTGGATTGACCACCTTTGAAACAGAGATAATATCTAAGGCACACCTTTCATCACATATGAAGCTATTTATTTGAATTTATCTATGTATGCGTGGGGGCGTTTATTAGGGAGGATGCATTTTATAGTGGGTGTATGGTATGATAAAATGACGAGTCTAGTATTTACTGACCAGCCTGGAATATTAAAGGCTCATATTGCCTTTATTCATAATGTGGCTGCCACCTTTTTTTATTATGAACATAAAATAATTATGTCTCCCCAAGTTGTTTTTGCCCTGTCCGTTCGTCCGTCCGTCCGTCACACTTCATTTCCGATCAGTAACTGGAGAACCATTTGACCTAGAACCTTCAGATTTCATAGGATGGCAGGGCTTATGGAGTAGACGACTCCTATTCTTTTTGGGGTCACTTCATCAAAGGTCAAGGTCACAGGGGACTGAACATGGAAAACCATTTACAATCAATAACTTGAGAACCACATGACCCAATATGTTGAAACTTCATAGGATGATTGATCATGCAGAGTAGGTGACCCCTATTGATTTTGGGGTCACTCTGTTAAAGATGAAGGTCACAGGAGCCAGAACATGGAAAACCATTTCCGATCAATAACTTGAGAACCACTTGACCAAGAATGTTGAAACTTCATAGGGTGATTGGACATGCAGAGTAGATGACCCCTATTGATTTTGGGGTCACTCTGTTAAAGGTCAAGGTCACAGGGGCCTGAACATGGAAAACCATTTCCGATCAATAACTTGAGAACTACTTGACCCAAAATGTTGAAACATCATAGGATGATTGATCACGCAGAGTAGATGACCCCTATTGATTTTGGGGTCACTCTATTAGTTTAAACATATTTTATTTCAAACATATGTGCATACTACAATTTTCAATTTACAATATTGTTATCATACATGCTGAAAAAGGATTAGATCCGAAAGCTATGCTTATAAAGGTCTTCTCCTAGGGTCACTCTATTAAAGGTCAAGGTCACAGCAGACAGTACATGGAAATCCATTTCTGGTCAATAACTTGAGAACAATTTGACCTAGAACCTTTAAACTTTATAGCATGATATATTTACAGAGTAGATGACCCTATTGTTTTTAGGGTCACTTCACCAAAGGTCGAGGTCACAAGGGGCTGAATATAGAAAACTTTCCAATCAATAACTTGAGAACCACTTGACCGAGAATGTTGAAACTTCATAGGATGATTGGACATGCCAAGTAGATGATACCTATTGCAGCCAACCATCAATGTCTCTTTGACTTTTGCTCATGTCCCCTATTGACTTCTTGCCTATATGACTATGCATTGGGAGAGATATGCGCTTTTCTACAAAAGCATCTTCTATAGTTATATTCATTTCTTGTACAATCCTATTTTCAATAATTGTTTTCTCCAGTATTTGTCAAAGGTTTGAATACTGATTGACATAGTATAACGTTTCATTCAACACATTATTTTTGATTACCTCCCTTTACAGCTCTGTGTAAGTTCATGTGCAATATTTCAGGTAGTGCTTTTCTTACCCTGTGATTATGCATAACATCTATTTGGACAGCTATGTCATCTGTTTTTAATATAATATTTATTTACTTATGGGACTTTAAATATTCATTGGTCAGTGTCCTGTCTGCATTGACATCATTAATTAATGTATGGGGGCAAATCAGTGTCAATCATCATGTTTTCTTACATGTAATTGACATTTTCAGCCAGTATTAATTACTGATATAATTAAAATTGGTCATAGGTCAGTTTTTACCTTAGTAATAATATAAGTAGTTAGCTCACTGGTGACTAATAAAACTGAAGTAACATATGATGATGCAGAAATTTGCTAAATAAGTGAAAAAATGCTGTACTGTGAATTATAGTAAATGTTGGATGTAAGATTTGGTCAAGTAATGGATTTTCTAAAACTTTATCATTAAGCTTACATGTATTTGTTTACAGTCAGGGTGTTTGATACATAGAGTATTTTTTCTTCAAGTTGCCCTACCAAAAGTTTGTAAAATTATGGTTCCCTCAATTTACCAATCTTGTTTGCATATGAAAGTTACACTTGATTGATTTTTGATTAAATTTACACCCTAAAACAAAGATTAGCCCTTGGAATGTTTCGGAGCTTTGTAAACATTTTGTCACACAAAAATCGCTGGTTTTACAGTAATTACGTACAGACTTGATGCACAGACAAATGACATGCAACTGTCATGTATCTATATTTGTTTGTGGATTTCCCTGCTTTTGTCATTTTGAAAAATTCACCATCCTATTTATAAATTTAAGTTCCTGTTTGGCTATATATCTGTTATCGTGTATCATTAAAAAGGACAAGTTGACTCATAAAGGGTGGGACTGTGTCTTTAATAACATTATATTGCATTTTGCCTGAGACTGCACATGTGTTATGTGTGTAGTTTTAATAACTATTGTGTTGGATATAATATTATAGGATGGTGTAGAAGTTCGTGGGAATTGTAGAATATTTCAAGATAATATTGCAGATATATATTTTCTCTTCACACATGCAAGCTGAGTACGTATTAAAACTCGCGTTACTGTAAGTGCTCTTGGATATGTAGACTTTATTTCGGGGTTTTGATTGATTTTGAGTATTTTGCTTGTTTGATAATTGAATTGAAGTATGATCATGAACTGTTCATGAAAATTCATAAACTCATATGAACTTTATCTTGACTGGAAAAGACTATTGTCCCTATAACATTTATAAAGAAAAAATATTTAAATCTAATATTTTGTAACATTAATTAAATTGGTTAGTTACTACCAGTCTAGTGGCTAATCTACTACTTTACAAGAGCAAAAAAACCATCTTAATTGCTCAATGGTCACATATAATTATGGTAAACTAATAATATATTGCTGCAGGTATTTATATACGTATATCTTATTACTTAAATCAATTACATGCATGTTGAGCCCCTCCATCTACACAATTAAATCCTATCAAGAAATAAAACAGCCATTTATGTTATCTTTCCCAATACCAAGAAAAGTAAATTAAATGGTTCCAGGAAAGTATTGAGGGTTATAAAGAACACCTCACCATATTAATAATATCTCTTCAGATAAAAAGTTACACATAGGTTTATGCTTTATTCATCTTCTAGGCACAATATTATCTATGCCTTGTTGTGAATTGTTTATAAACTTCTTACTGAAGATCATCCCCCTTTCCAGGTTCAATATTTTCTGTTACACCTGAATAGATCAAAGAGAAATGAAAAGTGAATGACCATTTAATTATGTATATGTTAAAATCCTTTGTAGTTTTTTTATGGTTTGTGACTTTGTAGTTTATAAGCAAGCGGCTTCAAAGGAATCAAAGATTTTGACACCAAAGTATTCAAAGAAAGATATTTGCCTGTAAACTATATAGACTTTTCTTCAAAACAATTAATTTGTGTATTCACAGTGACTGACATCAGCAAGGAGTACATGTTCTCCTTGGCAGAAGATAACATGTCTGAAATTTCATCTGAATATATTGTTATACCTCCAGATACTAGTATCTGGGGGGGAGGGGGCGATATTAAGATTCCAGTCCGTATATGCCAGACTTATTATCAAATCTTGTTATTATATATACCAAGTCAAGTTGTGCATGTGCTTTTAAGCACATTCCATTTGAATGATTTTTCACATAGTTATGGCCCTTTCTTATTTTTTTCTTCATATATATATATATATATAAGGGATAGCCTGATATTATTGTCCACCATTTAAGCCTAATATCATGCTGGACATGACTTATTCTGCCCTTGCAAACAGTGTAGATTATAATCAGCCTGCACATCCATGCAGTCTGATCATAATCTGCACTGTTCGCTACTAAGTCAGTATCTTTTTGGTAAGCACCCCTTTTAACAGTTAATGTACTGTCCAAATTGAAAGATGGACAAGTTCATTATAGAAATTTAGCAGGGTTAGGGTTAAGCTATATTTTCACCATGTAATCTGAACTGTTAACATGACAAAAACAAAAAAAAAAAAACTGTTGTAAACTTCTCCTGCTTTACAGTAAACTGTATATGTGTACTTCACAGCATCTGTAGTGCCGATCAGGTATATCATTAACAAAAATTTGCCAAAACTACTTTAGTTGATTTGATAGACCTCCACCCACACAGATTCATCCATTCAGTCAGCAGTTTTAATCTATAACATGTGAATTCTGTGTATATAACCTTACATAAGATATATTATGACTTGAATGAAAGTTGAAAATGAGGTTGGAAACAAGTGTAACCTATATGGAAAAAGATAAATTACTATCCATGCATGTGATTCATTTCCTTGAATGTGGAGTATACACCAATAGGAAGTTATAATGGACCTTTGATATACAAAGTGACAAAAGTTTATCGGATTTTACCTTGCATTTCGATTTTATCTTGTGATATTGCACATTTAGGCTTTGAAGGTTTATCTATTTTTTGTACTATGTAATGACAAAATATAGAAATATTTGACTTGAAGATATCATTGTTAATTTATCTTTATATAAATATGTGTATATCAAACTTTGACTTACATAATACACTATTCAGCAGTATCAAATTACAAGTTGAAGACAAAATTGATTGAATCGTTCTATTTATAATGTAGACAATTGTTAAGGAAATGATGACTTGAAAATCGTTTGTTTTTTTGTGCTTGAAGTAAATGAAAATCATCAGTGTTTATGTGGAAGTTTTAAAGACTATGCATTGAATGGAAAATAAATGCTGATGGATTTTCCAGGAAAGTCAAAAAAAGAAAGGAATACTGTAAATAAATACAGTTTAGAGGTGCCGCAGAGTGTGGAATACAAGATGCTTGGTAATTAGGTTATTTAATATTTCAGTATTACATAAAATGATAAAAAGGTTCAATGTATCATAGTTCATTTCACTTGTTTTGCTACAGTAAATAAATTAATTGGTATATTGTCATTGATGATGTACATAATTATATATGCAGCTGTACAATAATGTACTATGTATTAATACATATATAGCAACAACAAAAAAAGACATTGCCTATTTTGCACTCTTCACACGCGCATTAAAAATGTATCATGAAACATTATTAATTCATGAAACAATGCTTTTTATAAGCAAAGTTAAATTATGTATTATTAAATATAATATGTAGTCTATATTTCACATACTGACTTTGTATTGACTTTTTATAGAGCGTGAAGGAAGATAAAATGGGTAGATTTCATTTGAAAGTATATAAGTTATTGCTTTATGATGAGATGGCCTTCCTTACTTTATTTCTTTTCAAAATAGATTCAGAAGCTCCTGGGTAGGGTGTGTGTTACTGTTTACTGTGTTTGAGCTCTTGTGTGTGTGTGTGCGTGCGTGTGTGTGTGTGTGTGTGTTAAATTGTGTGTATGTGTAGTTACTGGGCTATGAAAAGCCATAGTGAGAACGAAAGTTATTTAAGGTTTTGGGAGATTGTATTCAGATAAAGAAGCTTTCTGACGTATTTAATTGTACCAGGTGTAAAGAATCCATACATTTTCTCTTATCTATAAGAAATTGATAAATTCATGATGGAGGATTAGGTATTTGAACTCACAACTGGGATAATTACCTGTCTGTTCTATTTAAGTAGAGCACACATTTTTGCTGGCAGTTTACATTGTTTGAGCATAGATTTTTGTGCCAGATGCAACCTGTTGTCAATCACAATACATTGAATTCACTCTAACAGAAATAAATTGCAATTTCGTTTTCATGAAAATTGAAATTCAGCTCATATAATACACAGGAGCTCTCACATTTCAATAGTATCATACACAACAATCTTCTCTAATGCTGCTGAAAATAATCTTATTGGTCTGGTATTATGAAGACTTGCCATCAAAGAAAGATTTAAGTGCTAACTTTTCAAGATCAGCTCTCTGCTTAATAATGCATGAATGTATTGTCTGAGGTCGCCTGGAACTTTGATCTCTAAACCAGGAGTAATCTCCATTATCTTGTGTGATGGAAGATGCTCCCTTGCCATTGAGGAGCTCTTTGGGTTAATGAACTTGGCACAGGCTCTTGGAAATGAATTCAGCAAGGACTTTGGGAGTTACAGGGGGAGGAGGAAGGAACTCATCAAGGACTCCGAGTAATGAACCAGTATGGACTTTGGTTAATCAGAGGTCAGCAAGGGGCTAGTGAAATCAGCAAGGACTTGGGGGTGGGGTATTGAATGAATTCACCATGGACTTTGGGTAATGAGCTCAGCAAGAGATATTGGCTATAAACTATGCAAGGACTTGTTGGGTTTGGATGGTGGGGGATCAGCATGAACTAGCATGAACTCTTGGAAACATGGGTAACAAATTGGCATTATCTCTGGGTAATGAATCAGCATGGACTGGGTATTGAGCTCCACAGTGAAATGTCTATAATAGTCATTCTTCATGAAGTACTCATGAACCATTCATGAAGGTACATCATGAAGACTTCAAGAGAAATATGTGAACAGAAAATGAGACTTACTCGTAAAAAGTGCATGAAACACAATTCATGAAGTATTCATGAAGTAGTATATGCATGAATTATTCATGATATCATGCACAGCTTATTTTCATGAAGAGTTCATGAAGTCTGAAACAGGCAATTTCATGAATTTTTCATGAAGTGGTAATATCCAGGATTTATACATAAAATTGTTTACAGTTCTTGTTCATGAAGAGTTCACGAACATTGATGACCAAATTCTTGAAAATGTACTTCATGAAGAGTTTATGATTTTTTGTGTTCATTATTTTAATGTCTCATTTTCCATTCATGAATATTTCATTCGTGAATAAATTGCATGGGAAAGAAAATGCTTGAAACTTAATGGACAAAATTATGAGCATTTTTTAGCTCACCTGCGCACGAAGTGCTCAAGGTGAGCTTTTGTGATCGCCTGGGTCCGTCGTCGTCCGTTCATCCGTGCATCCGTCATCAACAATTTGACTGTTAACACTCTAAAGGTCACAATTAATTTTGACCTAATCTTAATGAAACTTGGTCAGAATGTTACCCTCAATAAAATCTTGGACGAGTTTGATATTGGGTCATCTGGGGTCAAAAACTAGGTCACCAGGTCAGATCAAAGGAAAAGCTTTTTAATACTCTAGAGGTCACAATTTTGGCCCAATCTTAATGAAACTTGGTCAGAATGTTACCCTCAATAAAATCTTGGAAGAGTTCGATATTGGGTCATCTGGGGTCAAAAACTAGGTCACCAGGTCAGATCAAAGGAAAAGCTTGTTAACACTCTAGAGGTCACAATTTTGACCCAATCTTATTGAAACTTGGTCAGAATGTTACCCTCAATAAAATCTTGGACGAGTTTGATATTGGGTCATCTGGGGTCAAAAACTAGGTCACCAGGTCAAACCAAAGGGGAAGCTTGTTAACACTGTAGAGGTCACATTTATGACTATATCTTCATGAAACTTGGTCAGAATGTTAATCTTGATTATCTCAAGATCCAATTTGAATCTGGGTCATGTAGGATCAAAAACTAGGTCACCAGGTCAAATCAAAGGAAAAGCTAGTTAACACTCTGGAGGCCACATTTATGACTGTATCTTAATGAAACTTGGTCAGAATGTTAATCTTGATGATCCATAGGTCAGGTTCAATTCTGGGTCAGGTGGGGTCAAAAACTAGATCACCACATTAAATCAAAGGAAAAGCTTGTTAACACTAGAGGTCACAGTTTTGGCCCAATCTTAATGAAACTTGGTCAGAATGTTACCCTCAATAAAATCTTGGACAATTTTGATATTGGGTCATCTGGGGTCAGAAACTATGTCACCAAGTCAAGTCAAAGGAAAAGCTTGTTAACACTGTTGTGGCCACATTTATGACCATACCTTAATGAAACTTGGTCAGAATGTTAATCTTGATGATCTTTAGGTCAAATTTTAATCTGGGCCAGGTGGGGTCAAAAACTAGGTCACCAGGTCAAATCAAAGGAAAAGCTAGCTAACACTTTAGAGGCTACATTTATGACCATATCTTAATGAAACTTGGTCAGAATGTTGATCATGATGATTTTAGGCCAATAGGTCAGGTGAGCAATACAGGGCCTTCATGGCCCTCTTGTTTAATATTTCATGAAGTATAATTTGACCCAAGAACTGCCTGATATTCATATTTGTCGAGATTTTGCAGCCAAGGCGAAAATGATGGTCAGATGCCAAGCCTCATTTTGCTTGTAGATACAGGTATTGATCAGAGAAGGGATGACTGCCACACAAGCGATGCAATACTAGCTTTGTGAGTTACAATACCTATTTATTCATATTGCAACATATTTTGATACCAAGATCATGAAAACTGATGACAATTGCATCATCATAAAACTATTGCCATTAAATTCAAAATACAGATAAAAAAACACCCACTACACTATCTTATTCCTTTCTACAGCATTTCAATGAGAAGAAATACACACTGCAGCTACAAATAATTATGAACAACACAAAAGAAAGACTTGCAATTTTTGCGCCCAAACTAGTGCACTGTGTAAATAACACATTGTGAAAATTACAGACTTCACTTTCTTCATGAATAGTTCATGAGTATTTTAAGAATATTAAATTCATAACATATTCATGTTTTATCCTTTGAACATTTCATGAATATTTCAAGAATTTTGTGAATCCTTCAATAATTCTTCATATCTTCATGAAGTGGGACACACTTCAGTTCATGAATAAAACTTCATGAAGTCAGAGCTCTAAGAATTTATCAAGAATAATTCATGAACAATTCTTGAATGTATAAAAAATTCATGACTTCATGCATTTCATTTCGCAGGGGTGCATGTAAGTTTGAAAACATGGGTAACAAATTGGCATATCCTCTTGAAATGAACTCGGCATAGGCTTTGGGTAATGACCTTAGCAAGGCCTTGTGGGGCTGGGGAGGGAATGAACTCGGCATGGGGGGGGGCCTCCGTGGCCGAGTGGTTAAGTTCGCTGACTTCAAATCACTTGCCCCTCATCAATGTGGGTTCGAGCCTCACTCGGGGCGTTGAATTCTTCATGTGAGGAAGCCATCCAGCTGGCTTACGGAAGGTCGGTGGTTCTACCCAGGGGCCCGCTTGTGATGAAATAATGCACAGAGGGGCACCTGGGGTCTTCCTCCACCATTAAAGCTGGAAAGTCGCCATATGACCTATCATGTGTCGGTGCGACGTTAAATCCAACAAAAAAAAAAAAAAAAAAAAAAAGAACTCCGCATGGACTTTGAGTATATAATGAGCTCAACAAGGACTATGGGTAATGAAGTCAGCAAGGACTTAGGGGGGGTGGGGGGGGGGGGGGGGGGGTTGTGGGGAACTAACCCAGCAAGGACTTGCAGTATTAACATGCATGTACTTTGGGAAATGCATTGGCATGGACTCTGAGTAATAAATTGGCATTGACTCTTTGTCATGAACTTTCATAAACTAGCATGAAATTTTGGAAACATTGGTAGCACTTAGTAATGAATTAGTATGGACTTTGGGTATTGAGCTAGCATGAAATCTTGGAAACATGGGTAAGAAATTGGCATGACCCTCTGGGTTATGAATCAGCATAGACTAGCAAATGAACTAGCTTGAAATCTTGGAAATATCATGGGTAAGAAATTGGCATAACCTCTGGGAATCAATCAGCATGAACTGTGGGTAATGAACTGGCATCATCATGAACTCTGAGAAACCTGGGTAAAGAATTTACATAACCTCTGGGTAAAGAATTGGCATTTGGATCTTATTTTGTAAAAGTGGATCTCTATTTAGACAATAACCATTCTAAGTTTGTATCTGTAGAAGTTTGATGTTTTCCTTTGTTTTATTGAATACTGCTTCTCATGAATTACATCCACCTACTACAGTGATTCGAATCATATATCTTAATTATTCGTAGACTTTCCACTTTTAGATCAGTAAATCTATTTACTGTTGCTGCTTGTGTCTTCCAGGAACTTTAACTTGACAACTACTATCCTTCAGGGTAATGGTTTCTTTAAGAATTTTAGCATTACGATCAGACACATTTGGAAACAATGCCACTATTAAAAGGTCAGATATTATATATAGTCATCATTAGTACTTTTTTTGATAAGCCCATATGAAAAATGGAACATATTTTTCTCCTGAAAAGTTTCCCTTGCTTTTTTTTTGCCGCAGAAGGTTTTTGTTGAGAGTATTTCAGAGTATTTGACGTAGAGTCATGAAACTTTATAGGAGTGTAATTCAGCATATGAAATTATGCATCTGGGATTTTGTTTAGGATTTCACTCAGAAAGATTATTAAATAGACAATTGGCCCTTGACTTTGTCAAAAAAATGCATACAGCTAGGACCCAAACGTTTGTGCCACACATATTCCCAAAAGTAAACAAATTTTGAATTCATTTATTGAATTTATTGCCAATCGATCTTTGTTGTGTACAGCCAGGATATGCAAAAGGGAGATAATAGTAATTATAAGTGAATTTCTAATGAATTTGGCTAAATGTATAATTATCAATGATATACAGTGCAGTGGTTCTTATTCATATCTGATACTGTAGGTAAAGTTTATTCATCGATTTTATATTTAATATAGTAAAATAACTTATCCAGGATAGGAAAATGATTTGAGCCACGTCATGAGAAAACCAACATAGTGGCTTTGCGACCAGCATGGATCCAGACCAGCCTGCGCATCCGCGCAGTCTGGTCAGGATCTATGCTGTTCGCTAACGGTTTCTTTAATAACAATAGGCTTTGAAAGCGAACACTAGCATGGATCCTGACCAGACTGCGTGGATGAGCAGGCTGGTCTGGATCCATGCTGGTCGCAAAACCACTATGTTGGTTTTCTCATGGCGTGGCTTGTTTAATTATTCTGTAAAATATTCTCAATGAAAATCAAATTACTGTGTAAGTATAGCACTGAAAGTGTGAATGATCAGAAAGTTAAAATTTAACAAACTTGATTGTAGAACTTTTTAAATGGTACAAGATCGGTTCAAAGCACTGTATTTCACCTAAATAAAATAATGAACACTAAACAATTTAATTACCCCTGGGGTAAAATTTGTCAAATCTAGAGAAAGATGACGAAGTGGTTTAATGTATCATGTAAATGTCAATTGATTTAACTGTCTTAATAATGTACTGATCACTTTCAAATGACTTGTATATAGGTACTGTAAATTCAGAATTTTTTGTGAGCTAGGCTTTATTTAGAGATCTGTATAATTGCACTTCTACCTGTCACGTATTACGAAAGTGGTTCGATCTGATGTGACATTTTGGTAAAAGCAAAACTATATTATTATCTTGAATGTAAAAATGTACTTACTGGTATTATGTTATGTGGTGTGGGAGACATATTGATTTACTCCTCTGTGTGTGTGTGTGTGTCTGTGTGTGTGTCTGTCTGTCTGTCTGTCTGTCTTTGTGTCAAATCTTGTCTGCACTCTAAGTCAAACATTTCTCAACCAATCTTCACCAAACTTGAACAAAATGTGTTTGAACATAAGTCCTCGGCCAAGTTCGATAACTAGCCAAATCGGCCCAGGCACTTCTGAATTATGGCCCTTGAATTACCAAAAATTGGCCTTTTTACTCTTGTCCACGCTCTAAGTTGAACAATTCTCATCCGATCTTCACCAAACTTGAACCAAATGTTTTTGAGCATAACTCCTCAACCAAGTTCATTAACTAGCCAAATTGCCCAAGGCACTTCAGAATTATGGTCCTTGAATTACCCAAAATCAGCCTTTTTACTCTTCAAAGGTATATTTGTAGTGAGTAAACAGTATATAAAGACTAACTTACTATTTAGATGATTAGGCAGTTGTGGGAGACATGCACTTTTCTCAAAAGCAGCTCTAGTTTCATTTGATTATGGGCTTGTTATATAAGCTAATTTTTTACTGTAAGCTAGCTGACAAAAACGTATGTAGCAGTTAAATTTTTAAAGGGAAAATCAAACACATATAAATAAAATATAAATGTTTTTGTTTTGCAAAAAGGTATAATACTGTTTCTTAAACCGTTTTCATTTTCCACTCAATTGTTAATTGCAAGGGAAGTAATCTAATAGATATTAGCTTAGTACTTGCCTAAGGTAAGAGTTGTCATTCTTTGTTGATCATAACTTTAAATAAACAAAACTATCATAAATTTCGTATTTGTAAGATCATTTTTAGTTATTTCAAGGACTAAGAAATCAATTTCTAGACTTTATTTAATGTATTTCTATCTTTGAAAATTTTAGGGTCTATCTCTTTTTTAGCCCACCATCATCAGATGGTGGGCTATTCAAATCACTCTGCGTCCGTGGTCCGACGTCCGTCCGTCCTTCCGTTAACAATTTCTCGTTATCGCATCTCCTCAGAAACTACCAGGGGCATTTTGACCAAACTTTGTCAGAATGATGTATTGGTACTCTAGTTGTGTCCCCCTGAAAATCAGACTGGTTCAACAATTTTTTAGTGAGTTATGGCCCTTTGTTTATTTCTATAATTTACATAGATTTATATAGGGAAAAACTTTGAAAATCTTCTTGTCCAAAACCACAGAGCCTAGGGCTTTGATATTTGGTATGAAGCATCATCTAGTGGTCCTCTACCAAGATGATTCAAATTATTTCCCCGTGGTCTAATATGGCCCCACCCCGGGGGTCACATGGTTTATATAGACTTATATAGGGAAAAACTTTGAATATCTTCTTGCCCAAACCACAAAACCTAGGGCTTTGATATTTGTTATGTAGCATCATCTAGTGGTTCTCTACCAAGTTTGGTCAAATTATCCCCCTAGGGTCAGATATGGCCTTGCCCTGGGGGTCACATGGTTCATATAGACTTATATAGGGAAAAGCTTTTAAAATCTTCTTGTCAGTAACCTACAATATTCAAATTTGGACCACATGTATGGTTTTGAGTGGCAAGATGAACCTTGACATGAGTTGACCTTGGTATTGACCTAGTGACCTACTTTCACATTTCTGTAGCTACAGCCTTCAAATTTGGACCACGTGCATAGTTTTGAGCACTGAAAAAACTTTGACCTTGACATTGGCCTAGTGACCTACTTTCACATTTTTGAAGGTACAGGCTTCAAAGTTGGACCACGTGCATAGTTTTGTGTTCCGAAATGAAATTTGACCTTGATTTTGACCTAGTGACCTACTTTCACATTTCTCAAGCTACAGCCTTCAGATTTGGACCACTTGCTTAGTTTTGTGTATCGAAACAAACTTTGACCTTTTCATTGACCTAGTGACCTACTTTCACATGTTTGAAGGTACAGGCTTCAAATTTGGACCACATGCATAGTTCTGTGTTCCGCAAAAAATTTGACATTGATTTTGACCTAGTGACCTACTTTTACATTTCTCAAGCTACAGCCTTCAAATTTGGACCACTTGCATAGTTTTATGTACAAAAAAAAACTGTGACCTTAAGATTGACCTAGTGACCTACTTTCAAATTTCTCAAACTACAGCCTTCAAACTTGATGCACATGCATAGTTTTGTGTACAAAGAACTTTCTCCTTGAAATTGATCTAGTGACCTACTTTCACATTTCTCAAGCTACAGCTTTTGAATTTGGACCACATGCACAGTGTTGTGTACGGAAATGAAATTTGACCTTGAGCTGGTCAGTAAGTCTTGAAATTTGGAACACTCAAAAATGGCACATTGGTGGGCGCCAAGATCACTCTGTGATCTCGTTTCAAGAAGGTTAGCAAATTCTGTGTCCATAACTACCAGGCTAACTGGGCATATCAGTGTGGGAAGTCAGCATATTGCTTGGAATAGGAAAGTTTTATTTGCTTCTTTATGGTGAATTCTGTATCCAAATGTACATCTTGTAGAATTTTGTAGAATGTGTCCTTTTTAATTGCAGTGTAGACTAAGTTTCCTGGTCTGCAGAGTCTCCTAAAGGTGACTGCGAAATTGATCTACAAATTTCAATACACTTCCTAAGCTAGTATTTCAGAACTTCTATTCCATTGATAATATGTCTGCTGTCACCCATTCTTAGCTTCATAATCCATTAAATGACACAATTTCTTAGAGAGCACATTTTATTTGGGAGGTTTTCTTAGAAAATTGGAGGAGAGAAAGAAACACTTGACAGAACTGGTGTTGTTTGCAATGATTTTAGGATGTAAATCAGGTTTGTAATTTTGTGGGTTTTTCTATTAGGAGTATGAATTCTTTTGAAGGGGAGAGAACTTAATCTGTAAGTGGTAGGTTTAATTAGGTCACTATTTAAGAAACAGCCACTGACATCATCATCATCATAATGAGATCATAGTTATCATCATTTTCATTTTCATCTCATATTCATCTTCATCATCTTCAAATCATAGTCATCATCATCAGATTATAATCATTGTCATCAGATCATAGTCAACATTATCATAGTCATAAGAGCATCATCATTATCATCATCATCATCATCATCATCAGTCCATAGTCATCATCAACATCATATCATACCAACATCATCATATCAGTCATTATTAATTACTATCATCGGCAGCTCACAGTCACCATCATCATCAGATCATTGTCCATTATCATCAGGTCATGCTGATCACCATCATCATCATCAGATCATAGCCATTATCATCATCATCGTCATCAGTTAGTAAATTATCATTAATATCATCATGATCAACAGATTATAGTCATTATTATCATCATCAGATCATACAGTCATCATTTTCATTATAATGAGCATGATTATTAGGAGTTGGAATATTGCAAAATTATGTTAATGTGTTTAAGATGTCAGGGTAGCCAATTGCAAAAGAGCTCTTGCTTACTTGTCAAGCCCGCTTGCGGAAGCGAAGACATAGTCGTCCAAATGGTTGTTCGGTGTATGTGCATCCGTCCATCCATCCGGATTTGTTTGACCGTACCATAACTTTGACATGCATGGAGCAATCTTGTTTACATTTGGCATGAATGTTAACCTCAGTGAGACTGAGTGCTATACACAAACCCCAGGTTCCTATCTCAAAGGTCAAGGTCACACTTAGAGGTCAGAGGTCAAATTCAATAATGACTTTGTCCAGAGCATTTCTTCTTCATGCATGGAGAGGTTTTGATGTAACTTGGCACGATTGTTCACCATCATGAGACGGAGTGTCGTGCACAAGAACCAGGTCCCTAGTTCTAAGGTTAAGGTCACACTTAGAGGTCAAAGGATACAAGAATGAAAACTTTGTCTGGAGCAATTCTTCGTCATGCATGGAGGGATTTTGATATAACTTGGCACAAATGTTCACCACCATGAGACGCATGCACACGAACCAGGTCTCTAGGTCTAAGGTCAAGGTCACACTTAGAGGCCAAAGGTCAGATGCAAGAATGACTTTGTCCGGAGCATTTCTTCTTCATGCATGGAGGGATTTTGATGTAACTTGGCACAGTTGTACACCATCATGAGACGGAGTGTCCCTTCTTTAGAATTACTTCCCTTTGTTGTTATTATAAATAGCTTATATTGCAACTTTTTATGCCCCCGAAGGGAGGCATATTAGTTTTCAACTGTCCGTTCGTTTGTTCGTTAGTCACAACGTTAACTTTTTGCATGAAGGCACTTTACTCGCGAACCACTGCACCCAGGACCTTCAGACTTCACATGCTGATAGTACTCAGCGCGTACACAACCCTACTGACTTTGGGGTCACCAGGTCAAAGATCAAGGTCACAGGGGCCAACGTTAACTTTTTGCATGAAGGCACTTTACTCGCGAACCACTGCACCCAGGACCTTCAAACTTCACTTGCTGATAGTACTCAGTGAGTACACGACCCCTACTGACGTTGGGGTCACCAGGTCAAAGGTCAAGGTCACAGGGGCCAACGTTAACTTTTTGCATGAAGGCACTTTACTCACGAACCACTGCACCCAGGACCTTCAAACTTCACATACTGATAGTACTCATCAAGTACACAACCCCTACTGACTTTGGGGTCACCAGGTCAAAGGTCAAGGTCACAGGGGCCAACGTTAACTTTTTGCATGAAGGCACTTTACTCGCGAACCACTGCAACCAGGACCTTCAAACTTCACATGCTGATAGTACACAGTGAGTACATGACCCCTACTGACTTTGGGGTCACCAGGTCAAAGGTCAAGGTCACAGGGGCCAATGTTAACTCTTTGCATGAAGGCACTTTACTCGTGAACCACTGCACCCAGGACCTTCAAACTTCACGTGCTGATAGTACTTATTAAGTACAGGACCCCTACTGACTTTGGGGTCACCAGGTCAAAGGTCAAGGTCACAGGGGCCAATGTTAACTTTTTGCATGAAGGCACTTTACTCGCGAACCACTGCACCCAGGACCTTCAAACTTCACATGCTAATAGTACTTATTGAGTACATGACCCCTATTGACTTTGGGGTCACCAGGTCAAAGGTCAAGGTCACCAGGTCAAAGGTCATGGCACTGCGGGGGCATTTGTCACCATTAGTGACAGCTCTTGTTAATTACCAGTCGTAGGGAAAAATTGTGACCACTTTTCTGTAGTACAACAATTTGCATGTTACATCCAATTTTGAGGTGTATTTTGACCTATCTCTACCTGGTAAGGACTTTTGACTTTTGTGTTTACTTAGTATTTTTTTTTTTGGATTTTTAGCTCACCTGAGCAATGCTCAGGTGAGTTTTTCTGATCACTCAATGTCCGGCGTCTTGTCTGTCGTCTGTCTGTTGTCTGTCTGTCTGTCCTTCAACATTTAGCTTGTGTATGCAATAGAGGCTGTATTTTTCAACTGATCTTCATGAAATTTGGTCAGAATGATTACCTTGATGAAATCTAGGCCAATTTTGAAAATGGGTCATCTGGGGTCAAAAACTAGGTCACTAGGTCAAATCAAAGAAAAGCCTTGTGTATGCGATAGAGGCTGTATTTTTCATTTAATCTTCATGAATTTTGGTCAGAGTGATTACCTTGATAAAATCTAGGCCGAATTCGAAAATGGGTCATCTGGGGTCAAAAACTAGGTCACTAGATCAAATCAAAGAAAAACCTTATGTATGCGATAGAGGCTGTATTTTTCAATTAATCTTCATGAATTTTGGTTAGAATGATAACCTTGATGAAATCTAGGCCGAGTTCGAAAATGGGTCATCTGGGGTCAAAAACTAGGTCACTAGATCAAATCAAAGAAAAACCTTGTGTATGCGATAGAGGCTGTATTTTTCAATTAATCTTCATGAATTTTGGTCAGAATGATTGCCTTGATGAAATATAGGCCAGAGTTCGAATGTGGGTCATCTTGGGTCAAAAACTAGGTCACAAGGTCAAATCAAAGAAAAACCTTGTGTATGCGATAGAGGCTATATTTTTCAATTGATCTTCCTGAAATTAAGTGAGAATGATTGCCTTGATGAAATCTAGGTCGAGTTTGAATATGGGTCATCTGAGATCAAAAACTAGGTCACTAGGTCAAATTAAAGAAAAACCTTATGTATGCGATAGAGGCTGTATTTTTCAATTGATATTCGTGAAATTTCCTCAGAATGATTGCCTTGATAAAATCTACATTGAGTTTGATTTTGGGTCATTGGACTCAAAAAGTAGGTCACTAGGTCAAATCAAAGAAAACCCGACTGTATGCGATAGAGGCTGTATTTTTCAATTAATCTTCATGAAATTTGGTCAGAATGATTGCCTTGATGTAATCTAGGTGAAGTTCAGTTATGGGTCATCTGGGTCAAAAAGTAGGTCACTAGGTTAAATCAAAGAAAAACCTTGTGTATGCGATAGAGGCTGTATTTTTCAACTGATCTTCATGAAATCTTGTCAGAATTGATGAAATCTAGGTCAAGTTCGAATATGGGTCATCTAGGTTTTAAAAACTAGGTCACTAAAGTCAAATCAAGGAAAAACCTTGTGTATGCAATAGGGACTGCATTTTACACTGGATTTCATAAAATTTGGTCAGAATGGTTGGCTTGATGAAATCTAGGTCAAGTTCGAATATGGGTAGTCTGGGGTCAAAAACTAGGTCACTAGGTCAAATCAAAGAAAATACTTATTTATACTCAAGATGTTTTGCTCCAATTTTAATGATAATTGGTCAGAATATTTTTTTCCATGAAATCATTAGGTCAAAAATGTTTACACTGTTATGGTGTGTTTTGGTGTGTTTCTCAGGTGAGCGACCTAGGGCCATCTTGGCCCTCTTGTTTTTTTTGGTTTTTTTTAACTTCCCTTAGTTGTTACTATAAATAACTTATATTGTAACTTTTTTATAATTGACCGTAGGGAAAAACCAAGAGCACTTTTCTGTGGTACAACATAGATGTTACTTTCAAATTTTAGGTGTATTTTAAGGTATCTGGTAAGGAGTTTTTTGTGGATTTAGAAAAACAAAAGAATTACAATAATTACTACAAAACCACAGAATTAAAATTCCATTTGCAAATACAGGTGCTAGTGTAAATAAATTTGCTATGACGAGCGTATATTGTGACATTCTGGCACTCTTGTTTAGGGCTGAATTTCACCAGTAAGTCCAGAATTATAGCCCTTGACAGTCAAAAATGCATAATGAGATTTGGTATTTGGTTTTTTGCATGGTGTAGTGTTTCTCTTCCAATTTTGTTCAAACCATGCCCATTGGTATCACTTGTTTTACATAGGCATATTACGTACTCTATATGCCATATTTTCTGTTTGATCTTTTTGAAACTTTCTCAGAATGTTTTTGTGTATGAAATCTAGGTCAAGTTTAAAACTGGGTTACTAGGGGTCAAAACTAGTTCACTGGGTCAGATATCATAGAAAAACCTTGTTGACACATTTTCTGATTGATTCACCTCCTAAAACTTTGCAGCAATTGAATATAGACTGAATTCAAAACTGGGTTACATGGGGTCAGAAACTCGATCACTTGGTGAAAGCATTGTTAGCACTCTAGAGGCACATTTTCAACTTCATCATCATAATTTTAAGTCTTTGTCAGAATGTTTTTCTCTTGGAAATCTTAGACAAATTTAAAAACTGCATTACCTGAGGTCTTAAACTTTGTCACAAGGTCGAATCATAGAAAAACCTTGTTAACACTCTAGAGTCCATATTTTCTACTTGATTTTCATAAAACTTTGTCAGAATGTTTGCCTCTATGAAATCTAGGTCAGGCTTGAAAATTTATTATCCAGGTCAAAAACTAGGTCACTAGGTCATGTCTTTAATAGAAAGACATTGTTTAATCTTAACTGGCCACATTTTCTACCTGCATGATCTTTATGAGACTTGGTCGAAATGTTTGTCTGTTTAATTTCTAGGATGACTTTGTAACTGGGCCACTTGGGAAAACCTAGCTCATAAAGTCAAATCATAGAAAAGCTTTGTTAACACTTAATTCAACTTGATCATCAAAAATCTTTGTCAGATATATTTGTCTGTTATAATAATGAAGTTCAAAAGCAGGATTCCTTGAAGTCAAAAACTATGTCACTAAAAAAATGATCAAATCATTGAAAAACTTGATGAATGGTCTAACTGATTTACATAAAACATGGTCAAAATGGTTGTCTATGAAATCTAGTCCAAATTAGATGCTAGGTTATCTAGAGTAAGAACAAGTACAGGTGAGCAATACAGGGCCTTTAGGCCCATCTTGTTTTCAGTCCAGTTTATGATGGCTAAAAGCTAAACTTTATGTGCAAGAATACTGAAACACTTTTATACTTTAAATGTTAAGAAAGCTACAATCCACCTGAAAATCCTTGAAGATGTTATCGAAACTTTCTGATGTAAACAACTGTTTTTGTCTGGGGTCATTGATTTCATTCAAGAAAGATGAATAAGTTCAGTACCATATTGGGTAATATTGGCAGAAAGTGTGAACATTTCATCTTGGGGGAGATTTCCTGTCATGCAAGGCTGATTGATGAGACTGATCCTTATCTCTTCTGGAACAGAGTTCACTGAACCAAACATTTCTTGTGAGTTAGAGGACAATAGGGAGGTTGAGCTTTCAACTTTGAATTGTGTGTGTTGTAGATGCCTATACACATAATGAGTAGCTTAGTCCTATGGCTGTCTGAATTTACAGGTGTCAGATTTATCTCCCTTTTATATGTATAAAATGTTTTATTACTTTAAGTGTAACTTTATCACATTTACTTAACATTAAACATGGTCCATAAAATTAGTGTTTAGAAGAAATCAAATCTTCGAATTTCTTATACTTTTTTCAATGTGTTAGCTGTTTTTTTTTTCATGAAAATCCATTTATAAATATATAGAGTTAATTTATTCAAAATTTGAATGTATTGTTTATAGTTTTATTAATAAAACGCAAACAGTTTTGGGTGATTTTGTACATCATGAAGGATTCGAGACAAGAGTCACATCATATAGATTACATTACCTGTAGGTAATGAGATTCCTGTTGATTTCAATGATTTCGATACTAAATTATGTCCATCCTCCCCCATCCCACTGGGTCCGTCACACTTTATTTCTGATCAATAACTGGAGGACCATTCAACCTTCAAATTACATAGGGTGACAGGGCTTATTTGGAGTGGACGACTCCTATGTTTCCATCAAAGCTCTAGGTCACAGGGGCCTGAACATGGAAAACCATTTTCGATCAATAACTTAATAGCCAGAATGTTGAAACTTCATAGGATGATTGGACATGCAGGATGGATGACCCCTATTGATTTTTGGGTCACTTTGATCAAGGTCAAGGTCACAGGCCTGAACATGGAAAACCATTTCCTATCAATTACTTGAGAACCAGTTGACCCAGAGTGTTGAAACTTCATAGGATGATTGGAAATGCCTATTGATTTTGGGGTCGCTCTATTGAAGGTCAAGGTCACAGGGGCTAGAACATGGAAATCCATTTCCGATCAGTAATTTGAGAACCAGTTGACCTAGAACCTTCAATCTTCATACGGTGATAGGACTTACAGAGTAAATGACCACTATTGTGTTTAGGGGTCACTCCATCAAAGGTCAAGGTCACAGGGGCCATCCATTTGTCACACTTCATTTTCGATCAATAACTGGAGAATCATTTGACCTAGAACCTTCAAACTTCATAGGGTGATAGGGCTTACAGAGTAGATGACTCCTACCATTTTTCAGGTTTCTAGATCAAAGGTCAAAGTCACAGGGGCCTGAACATGGAAAACAGTTTCTATAATCAATAACTTGAGTACCACTTAACCCAGAATGTTGAAACTTCATAGGATGATTGGACATGTAGAGCAGATGACTGCTATTGATTTTTGGGTCACTTGATCAAAGGTCAGTGTCACAGGGACCAGAACATGGAAATGGTTTCCAATCAATAAATTAAGAACCATTTGACCCAGAACCATCAAACTTCATAGGGTGATAGGACTTACAGAGTAGATGACCCTTATTGTTTTTGCGGTCATTTGAGCAAAGGTAACGGTCACAGGGGGCCTGAACATGGAAAACTCTTTGGAAAACTCTTTCCAATCAATAGGTTGAGAAATTCATGAACAGTTCATGAATAATCCTTGAACTATTCCAGAACTTTGTTCATGAACAGTTCACGAATAGTTCATGAAAGTTAGTGAACTACAAATGGGACTTTTTACGGCAACAGAAATTCATGAACTGGGCGTGGTTCATCAAGTTCATAAACTGGACTGGTTCATCAAATTCATCAACTGGATGTGTTTATCATAGTTCATGAATTGATAGGTTCATGAATTTGATGAACTAGAAATTCGCAAACTTTATGAACAGTTCATGAATAATTCTTGAACTATTCGTGAACTATTCGTGAACTATTCATGAACAGTTCATCAACTACAAATGGGACTTTTTGCGGCATCAACTATTCATCAAGTTGATGAACCATAGTTCATGAACCAGGGGTTCATGAACTGAAAGTAACAAGATAAATGGAAAGTTGATGAACCCAGCTGAATTAGAAACAGTGATTTTGACAATAGTGACATTACTATAGCAACTGCCTGATAAAGCCTGTCTGAGAAAGCAGGCTTTCTCAGGTCAGTGACTTGAGAACACTTTGCACTGTTTAAACCTGTGATTAAGTCCAAGGACATCCGATTGTGTCCATTTTGCATTTAAAAATTATTACGCCCTCATATGACACTGAAAAAGGTCTTTAAATTCCAAAATATAAAAAAGTGGAAAAAACAACGAATGCTAACCACATCTCTGTTTTCCTGAACACGAAAGAGTAATTTCAATTTGTTCCCAAGTGAAATTTTGTCCGAAATTCAGTTGCTAGACTTTAATCTCAAGATTGACATTCAGATTAGATACAAGCTTTGTTTCAGGGTCGTGAAAACATGTGAGATTTTAAAAGGATTTTATATTTTTTAAAATGAACAATTTATGACAACACCATAATTACTTATTTGATATTCAGTATACTCATGTTCCTTTTAAACCATTCCTTACTGTAGTATGATAAATATTTCCTTCTCATTTGCTGCACAAACTTCTAAAAAATTGCTGAATCACATGTGCAAAAAATTTCCCAGCATGCAACAAAATAATGGAAACTGATCATGTGACATAAATTTAATGTTCATGAACATTCATGAACAGTTCATGAACTTATTCATTTATTGTAAAAGGAAAACCTAAGTTTTATGTTTAATGAGTGAACAGTTTAGAAACTCCAAATTGGGTTCAAGAACTGGTACTGAACTAGAAAAAGGTTTTGAATTTTTAGTACTTTTATTGAATCTTAGATGACTTTTTCTTAAGAACACATCAAGAATGTTTTAAGAATTTAATATTCTTAAACTGCACATAAAATGTTCATCATTTTTTTTTTCAAGAATTTTTCTTGAATTCTATAGGTATATTGACATTCATGAAAAAATCTTGATTCATTCTTAAACAAGTTCATGAATATTTCAAGGATTTCTGGTATGAAATGAAAGACATCAATAAATTCACCAACCAAGTATCAGTGTACACCATTATTCTTTTCCACTCCAGTGACATTTTCTAAATTGCCAAATAATGATGAAACTTCTGTTAGCTATCCCCAATGTTTAATCAAAATTTTGTACAAATTGCAGATAACATAAAATACAAAATACATGTAGTAACATTCCTAGTCATATGTATGTTATCAGTAACTCTGGTATTAGCCTTCAGCTGTAAATACTAGAAGCTTTTACAAGTAAATGGATCTTGTTTTATGGATTTTATGAATTTCAGACTTGATTGATCAGTTTATTAATTTGAAGTTCATGAACAGTGTATGAACTTCAGGTTCATGAACCAACAGCATAATTGAAATAAAATCAAATACTGCACTGGAGTTCTGAATGAAGTCACTTGTTTGATTACTGAACTATTCGTGAACTTAAAATCATGCGCCAAAGGTGAAATGTTTGAAGAACCAGTTCATGAATAATTCTTGAGCTTTAGGTTCACAGACAGTTGGTGAACTTTTTCCGGAATAGTTTCATGAACAATTCATGAACTTTTGGTTCGTGAACAGTTCACAAACTTTCTGAGGAAGATTCATCGCATTGTTCACGAATGGTTCAGGAATGTTCATGAACAGTTCGTGAACAGTTCATGAATGCTCATCAGTTCATGAACTACAGCTCAACAGGGTTGTTAGGTGTAATTTATTGGTTCAGGAAAAGATTGGTAACAAGAGCTGTTATTTCGTGCAGACATGATATGATTGTATATCAGATAAATAATTAAGTGCTCAACAGTACTACAGATTTAATTGGCTTTCTAAGTATTTATTCAACAGGGCTTTTTCACCCTATCTCACGGGGCCGATATTTGGCCCCATTCCCAATGCCAAATATGCTCTATTTTTCCCAATCTGGAGCAAAAAATTCCCAATCCAATGAAAAATTTCCCAACTGAAATCAGTTACTTTCTGTTTTTCAATAATAATTCTTGCACAATTAGTTTTGTTTGCCAAGTAAATCAAACAAAATGTTGGAAAAACCAACTCGTTTCTATTTTTAGTAACATGACCGTCTGCAACCTCGGCAAAAAATAATTACAAGATTTTGCTGAAGAAATGTATGATTTGTATGCAAAAACCTCTCAAAATGCATAAAAACACAAATATTAATTGAATCAAGTACCCAAAACATGTTGACAGGTAGTTCTTTTACCATTAAAATCAATTGTCACATATTTTCGCGACCCAGTTTTTACACTCGAAAATACTCGCACTTTGCCATTCTACTTTTTGGATAATTTCAGTTATAACTTTGGTGAAAACAAACTGTAAACAAAAATTTTAGCATGACAAATAAAGAGTTACTGTATTTTTAGGCAATATTGGAAGACAATCCTGAAAAAAAAAAAACTCAAAAATTCACAAGGGGATACTGTCTACCAGTAAAATTTGAAACTGAAGATTCAAACTAATATATATTAATTAAAAACTCACTTAATTTGTCAGTATATTTCCCCAAATTTGACAATTTACCGCGTTAAAAATTCCCAATATGACCAGGGGCCTTTTTCCCAAAACCCCCTGAAAAAGCCCTGTTCAAATACCTGATTTCACTACATGCTATCTTGCTATTGATTTTATTTGTTCTTTACAAATGTGCTCATTTCTTTGCAGTCGTCCTCACAACAGAATATGAACATACACTATATTCAACCCATTATGCCAATTTATGGTAATATCCTAAATGTGAGGTCAAACTTGCAATTATATTCTATGCAGATACTTCCATTTAATTTACAGCTTTTTTACTTGACACTAAAGCTTCATTACTGTAAATGAGTGTTGCTGTTGGAACACAGTAATAATTACCAACTCCGCTGTCACGTTTCTCACTCCAGATGCATTTTTATGCCCACAAAGAGAGGTGTATGTTAATTCAACTGCCTACCCTATCTGTATAAGTTGGTCTGTCTGTCTGTTTGTCAGTGTGTGTGTGTGTGTGTGTGTGTCTGTCTGAAATATATTGTGTATCTTCTATAACTTTTAAACCAACTTAAGGATTTAAAATAACACTTTATAAAAAAATGAAGCAAGATGAGGTATGTCATGTGATATAAATACTGTCAGGTCTGTCAAGGTAAGAACTCCACAGCAAGGACATTCCACTTGTGGGGTTGGAAAGACTCTATTGTGTTTCACGATCAATGTGGGATTAGAAAGGCTCATGAGTCACTGTAGGGTTTTAAAGGCTCATGTGTCACTGTGGGGTTGGAAAGGCTCATGTGTCAGTGTTGGGTTGGAAACACTTATGTGTCACTATGGGGTTGAAAAGGCTCATGTGTCACTGTGGGGTTGGAAAGGCTCATGTGTCACTGTGGGGTTGGAAAGGCTCATGTGTCAGTGTTGGGTTGGAAAGGCTTATGTGTCACTATGGGATTGAAAAGGCTCATGTGTCACTGTGGGGTTGGAAAGGCTCATGTGTCACTGTGGGGTTGGAAAGGCTCATGTGTCAGTGTTGGGTTGGAAAGGCTTATGTGTCACTATGGGGTTGAAAAGGCTCATGTTTAACTATGGGGTTGAAAAGGCTCATGTGTCACTGTGGTGTTGGAAAGGCTCATGTGTCAGTGTTGGGTTGGAAAGGCTTATGTGTCGATCATTATGGGGTTGAAAAGGCTCATGTGTCACTGTGGGGTTGGAAAGGCTCATATGTCACTGTAGGGTTGGAAAGGCTCATGACTTGTATCATTGTGGGGTTTGAAAGGCTCATGTGTCACTGTCGGGTTGGAAAGGCTCGTGTCATTGTGGGGTTGGAAAGGCTCATGTGTCACTGTGTGGGGTTGGAAAGGCTCATGTGTCACTGTGGGGTTGGAAAGGCTTATGTGTCCCTATGGATATGGAAAGGCTCATATGTCACTGTAGGGTTGGAAATGCTCATGACTTGTGTCATTGTGGGGTTAAAAAGGCTCATGTGTAAATGTGGGATTGGAAAGGCTCATGTGTCACTGTGGGGTTGGATAGGCTCATGTGTCACTGTGTGGGGTTGGAAAGGCTCATGTGTCACTGTGGGGTTGATAAGGCTCATGTGTCACTGTGGGGTTGGAAAGGCTCATATGTCACTGTTGGGTTGGAAAGGCTCATGACTTGTGTCATTGTGGGGTTGGAAAGGCTCATTTGTCACTGTGGGGTTAGAAAGGCTCATATGTGACTGTGGGGTTGGAAAGGCTCATGTGTCATACTGGGGTTGAAAGGCTTATGTTTCACTGTGGGGTTGGAAAGGCTCATGTGTCACTGTGGGGTTGGTAAGGTTCATGACTTGTGTCATTGTGTGGTTGGAAAGGCTCATGTGTCACTATGGGGTTGGAAATGCTTATATGTGACTGTGGGGTTGGAAAGGCTCATGTATCACTGTGGGGTTGGAAAGGCTCCTGTGTCACTGTGGGGTTGGAAAGGCTCATGTGTCACTGTGGGGTTGGAAAGGCTCATGTTTCATTGTGGGGTTGGAAAGGCTCATGTGTCACTGTGGGATTGGAAAGACTTGTGTGTCACCGTAGGGTTGGAAGGCTCATGTGTCATTGGGGGTTGGAAAGGCTCATGTGTCACTGTGGGTTTCATATTTCACTGTGGGTTCGGAAAGGCTTATGTGTCACTGTGCGGTTGGAAAGGCTCATGTGTCACTGTGTGGGGTTGGAAAGGCGCATGTGTCACTGTGGGGTTGGGAAGGCTCTTGTGTCAGTGTGCGGTTGGAAAGGCTCATGTGTCACTATGTGGGATTGGAAAGGTGCATGTGTCACTGTGGGGTTGAAAAGGCTCATGTGTCACTTTGAGGTTGGAAAAGCTCATGTGTCATTATGGGGTTGGAAAGGCTCATGATTGTGTCACTTCATCATGAATCTGTTGTAACTGACTATTCAAACTTACTTTACTTTTGTTCAGAAGGGAAAAGAATTTTGTAGATGTTTGAATTTCTTTAGATGCTTCAGGCATTACATTTATATTAGAAACCACTGTCTGAAATTCTTTGAAGCTCTGGATTAATCAGATTTGTTTTAAAACTGACAGACAGTATTAATTTGCTATCATTTTGTCATTGCAGACTTCTTCTAAGTAAAATATACAGGAACATATTATTTTGCTGTAACAAACAATATTTAATAGAATGAGCATTTTCATTACATAGTATTGGATTTCCAGAAAATCTGCTTCCATTTCATTGCCCTAATTGAATGGATTAGAGAAAATACTATTGAATGCTTGTTAAGAAACAACAAGATGATTGTGTAAGGGAAATGAGTCTGCAGATAACAATTACTAAACTCCTGCAATGGATAAACTCCCCTTAACATAACATTTAGGCTAGATAGTGTCCGATGCTTGAAAATGTAGTTTATGTACATGATATCTGGAAAATACAATTTTTGTAACTATTTATTCAAGCTGTTTAAAGAATTTTGTTTGTCAAATAACACTGTCCCAAATTTACACATAGAAAATTTTCTCTTTGAATTACCCATTTGGCAGATTTCATTATTTCATCACAAATTGGCCGATATTGTCTTCTTCTGGTGAATATCCAATCATATTCAATGGTTGAAGAGTCAACAATTGATTTATTTTATCAAAGTTTCTTTTTAGGCAAAATGGTAGGAACCAGTATTTGACAGGCAAAAAAACTTTTAAAGGCTCCCCATATGAAATGATGACCATGGTTGACCGTGGTCACCACGGTTTTTGATGGTTGACCATGTTTTTAACGTGGCCAACCATCAAATACCATGGTGAAAACATGGTCAGGAGCACGGTCGGCCATGGTCGACCATGGTGAGATCAGAATGGCCATGGTCAGAAAAGATGATCAACAGTTTGACCATGGTCTACTGTGGTCAACTTTTTGTCAACCATGGTTGACCATGGACTACCATGGTCATGTTAGTAATTTTCACACTTGTCGTATTTTCATGACCCTTTCAAATTCACATTTATACAGTTTTTGATAGTCAGTAATCACCATGGTCAACCATGGTTTTTGACCATGGTCTGATACCGTGTTTCATGACAGGTGCCAATTACCACAGCCATGGTCAGCTATGGTAAACTATTGTCCCATGACCATGAACTACCATGGTAAACCATGAATTACCATGGTTATACACCGTCAATTTCGACTGGGTCATAATGCCTTTGTTTATGATGTGGCTGCCACATATTTTGTTATAGACATAAAATATGTCTATCTCTTGTTAAATCCTTATATTTTTTCAATAACTGTTTTCTCATATATTTGCGAAATATTATTATTGAATCTATTTTTTAATGCTTACCTCCCTTTATGGTTCTAACTGTATAAATTTAGTGATATTTTTACCATGCATGTGGTTATGAATAGCTGCTTTGTCTGTTTTTAACATAAAGTTAAAAACCGTTTTGCATGCACTGAACATTACAGTTCAGGTCAAGGGAAGTAACACAATATAGCAGAAAAATGATAACTTTGTTAGAGTAGTCTCTCTTAAAGTATCATCTCGATAATTGGCCAAACTATAACATATTCGATATATATTAGGTACTAGTATACTAAGAGACAAGACAAGACAGTCACTGTAATGTAATACTTAAATGGAACAATTTATTTCACTTTGTGCTGGCTGTTTGAACCATGCATTGGTGTTGTTAAATCTTGGCAGGTTGCAGAATATAAGTGATTTCTACCCAAGCTGCCTGCTCTCGGCTGAAGTAATGCCTAGGTGTCTTCTTCCACTATTAAAACTAGAACTTAGATATATACATGACAAGAACTGGGTCCTAGTGACTTAACACAGAAATACTCATAACACTTCCTTTCACATGTAGTAACTTGGTCAAAAATGTGAAAATTACTATTTTCTATTTTCAGGGTTAGTTGCAAAGAGGAATGTAGGCAAAGGACTCAGTAGGAGCTGCCATGATGTCAGTGTTGCTCATAGCGACCACCATAACAACCAGGTGTTGCTAGGCAGCCCTCAGGCTGCACAGAAACTAGGTCAACAAAAGAACATGTAAGTAATGTTGAGTAGAAGTTTTCCAAGGGCTTTACAGTCATTATTCTATATCATTGGTCTCAATTTATAACTAACTCGGTTAAACTTTTTTTTCAGGGGAAGCAACTTTGTTATATTAGATCAAATTGATACAAAATCCTAAAGTAAACACACCATAATGTTGTAAAGCTATTTAGCACAACCAGAGCACAAAGTGCTCAAGGTGAGCTATTGTGACTGGTCATTGTCTGGCGTCAGTCATGCGTCATGCGTCATCCGTCAACATTTGCCTTGTAAACATTCTAGAGGCCACAATTGTGACCCAATCTTTATGAAACTTGGTCAGAATGTTAGTCGTGATGATCTCTAGGTCAAGTTCGAAACTGGGTCATATGGGGTCAAAAACTAGGTCAGTAGGTCAGATCAAAGGAAAAGCTTGTGAACACTCTAGAGACCACATTTGTGACCCAATCTTTCTTAAACTTAGTCAGAATGTTAGTCTTGATGGTCTCTAGGTCAAGTTCGAAACTAGGTTTTGTGGGTTCAAAAACTATGTCAGTAGGTCAGATCAAATGGAAGCTTGTGAACACTCTAGAGACCACATTTTTGACCCAATCTTTATGAAACTTGGTCAGTATGTTTGTCTTGATGATTTCTAGGTCAGATTCGAAACTGGGTCATGTGTGGTCAAAAACTAGGTCAGTAGGTCAGATCAATGGAAAAGCCTGTGAACACTTTAGAGACCACATTTTTGACCCAATCTTTATGAAACATGGTCAGAAAGTTAATCTTGATGATCTTTAGGACAAGTTCGAAACAGGGTCATGTGGGGTCAAAAACTAGGTCAGTAGGTCAGGCCAAAGGAAAAGCTTGTGAACACTCTAGAGACCACATTTGTGACTCAGTCTTTATGAAATTGGGTCAGAATGTTTGTCTGAATCATTTCTAGGTCAAGTTTGAATCTGGGTCATGTGGGGTCAAAAGCTAGATCTAGGTCACTGGTAAAATTAAAGGAAAAGCTTGTGAACACTCTAGAGGCCACAGTTGTAACCAAATCTTTATGAAACTTGGTCAGAACGTTTGTCTTGGTGATTTCTAGGTCAAATTTGAATCTGGGTCATGTGGGGTCAAAAACTAGGTCACCTGGTCAAATCAAAGGAAAAGCTTGTGAACACTTTAGAGGCCACATTTGTGACTCAGTCTTTATGAAATTGGGTCAGAATGTTTGTCTGAATCATTTCTAGGTCAAGTCTGAATCTGGGTCATGTGGGGTCAAAAGCTAGAACTAGGTCACTGGTAAAATTAAAGGAAAAGCTTGTGAACACTCTAGAGGCCACAGTTGTAACCAAATCTTTATGAAATATTAGTCAGAATGTTTGTCTTGGTGATCTTTAGGTCAGGTTCAACTCTTGGTCATGTGGGGTCAAAAACTAGGTCAGTAGGCCTACATTATCTTTTTAGCCCACCATCATCAGATGGTGGGATATTAAAATCACTCTGCGTCCGTGGTCCGTCCGTCCGTCATTCCGTCCGTCCGTTAACAATTTCTCGTTATCGCATCTCCTCAGAAACTACTGGGGGGATTTAGACCAAACTTTGTCAGAATGATGTATTGGTACCCTAGTTAAGTCCCCCTGAAAATCAGACTGGTTCAACAATTAATGAGTGAGTTACGGCCCTTTGTTTATTTCTATATTTTACATAGATTTATATAGGGAAAAACTTTGAAAACCTTCTTATCCAAAACCACAGAGCCTAGGGCTTTGATATTTGGTTTGAAGCATCATCTAGTGGTCCTCTACCAAGATGATTCAAATTATTTCTCTGGGGTCAAATATGGCCCCGCCCTGGGGGGTCACATAGTTTATAATGACTTATATAGGGAAAAACTTTGAATAACCCCTTGTCCAAAACCACAGGGCCTAGGGCTTTGATATTTTGTATGTGACATCATCTAGTTGTCTTCAACTAAGATTGTTCATATTATTCCCCTAGGGTCAAATATGGCCCCGCCCTGCGGGTCATATGGTTTACATAGACTTACATAAGGAAAAACTTTGAAAATCTTCTTGTCCAAACCACAAAGCCTAAGGCTTTGATACTTGTAATGTAGCATCATCTAGTGGTTCTCTACCAAGTTTGTTCAAATTATCGCCCTAGGGTCAAAAATGGCCCCGCCCCGGGGGTCACATGGTTCATATAGACTTATATAGGGAAAAGTTTTAAAATGTTCTTGTCAATAACTAAAACATTCAAATTTGGACCACATGTATATTTTTGAGTGGCAAGATGAACCTTGACACGAGTTGACCTTGATTTTGACCTAGTGACCTACTTTCACATTTCTGTAGCTACAGCCTTCAAATTTGGACCACTTGTATATTTTTGAGTGGCAAGATGAACCTTGACATGAGTTGACCTTGATTTTGACCTAGTGACCTACTTTCACATTTCTGTAGCTACAGCCTTCAAATTTGGACCACTAGCATAGTTTTGTGCACTGGAAAAAACTTTGACCTTGATTTTGACCTAGTGACCTACTTTCACATTTTTGAAGGTACAGGCGTCAAATTTGGACCATATGCATAGTTCCGTGTTTCAAAATGAAATTTGACATTGATTTTGCCCTAGTGACCTACTTTCACATTTCTCAAGCTACAGCCTTCAAATTTGGACCACATGCAGAGTTTTGTGTGCCGAAAAAACTTTGACCTTCACAATGACCTAGTGACCTACTTTCACATTTTTAAGGTACAGGCTTCAAATTTGGACCACATGCATAGTTTTGTATTCCGAAATAAAATTTGACCATGATTTTGACCTAGTGACCTACTTTTACATTTCTCAAGCTACAGCCTTCAAATTTGGACCACTTGCATAGTTTTGTGTACCGAAATGAACTTTGACCTTTGCATTGACCTAGTGACCTACTTTCACATTTTTAAGGTACAGGCTTCAAATTTGGACCACATGCATAGTTTTGTATTCTGAAATAAAATTTGACCTTGATTTGACCTAGTGACCTGCTTTTACATTTCTCAAGCTACAGCCTTCAAATTTGGACCACTTGCATAGTTTTGTGTACCGAAATGAACTTTGACCTTTACATTGACCTAGTGACCTGCTTTCACATTTTTAAGGTACAGGCTTCAAATTTGGACCACATGCATAGTTTTGTATTCTGAAATAAAATTTGACCTTGATTTTGACCTAGTGACCTACTTTTTCTCAAGCTATAGCCTTCAAATTTGGACCACATGCATAGTTTTGTGTACCGAAATGGACTTTGACCTTTACATTGACCTAGTGACCTACTTTCACATTTTTGAAGGGAAAGGCTTCAATTTGGACCACATCCATAGTTTTGTATTCCGAAATAAAATTTTGACCTCGATTTTGACCTAGTGACCTACTTTAACATTTCTCAAGCTACAGCCTTCAAATTTGGACCACTTGCATAGTTTTGTGTACCAAAATGAACTTTGACCTTAAGATTGACCTAGTGACCTACTTTCACATTTCTGTAGCTACAGGCTTCAAATTTAGACCACATGCATAGGATTGTATACTGAAACAAACTTTGACCTTGACATTGACCTAGTGACCTACCTTCACATTTCTCAAGCTACAGCTTTTGAATTTGGACCACATGCACAGTGTTGTGTACGGAAATGAAATTTGACCTTGAGGTAGTCAATAAGTCTTGAAATTTGGAACACTCAAAAATGGCACATTGGTGGGCGCCAAGATCACTCTGTGATCTCTTGTTGAGACAAATGACACCCAGTTGCAGTCAAAATGTTTACTGGAAGAAAATGACTTGAGCTTTTGTGTCTGGTATTTTTAGCTGTACAGTCAAGTGTCAACAGAGACCTCTTGGTCCAAAAGACCCCTGGCCTGAAGAGTAGAGTACTGTGAAATCTCTTTATTTTGTTGGCATAAATTATATTTCAACAGCCATTTTGTTTGGACAGAAATGAGGGGATTGTAAAGATGTACAGCAAATTTATGTTTTTAATGGGATTTAGTTTTGTGGGGCTAAATTTAATCATGAAATCCACAAAAATTAGTCTCCCACCTATAGTAGTGGATTTACAGTATTTAGATTAAGTAAATGGCAATAGTGGTCTAGAAGTTAACATTTTAGGTCTTCTAAGCTGGATCTTTATAATAGTCTTCAATTTGTAATATTGAACAAAATATATTTATTGCATGTTATAAGTTCTTTGTCACCAAGTCATCAAATATTAATGTGATCATGGAAGCTGACGTGACTAAATTCATTATAACTTTACTTTGATGACCTACCTTGTCTTTGCGCATTTGATTTGTTATGTAGGTCACCATCACAGTGTCTGGAACAGAGTTATAGTGTTTAAAGGTGTGGAAATCTGTTGTTTGGTGTGCTGTCCAGTGTCATACAATGAATATTTCATACTGCAGAAAATTGTTTAGGTGTGAAAATCTTAGAATAATTAATAAATCCATGAATAAATTAGTTGCTGTTAATAATTAGGTTAAGGAGATTGTCTTTTTCTCACCTCTGTAACCTGTATGACACACATCTCCTACACCTCTGTGACCTGTATGACACAGATTTCCTACATCTATAAATTATTTTCTTTAAAGGTGGTGAGCCCATGAATTTCAGTGTGATTACTTCTAATATATATTTTTGCATGCGGTTTTGACATTCGTCTGCTGTTTATTTAACTTATAAAGCAGTTGGTTTTCAGTTACTAGCCAGAAAAACTTAAATGGCAAACTTAAAATTACAGTCTTATTATCATGTGTGTGCTACCTTAAATCATATACCATTATGGGTTTATTGCCTTAAATGTGACAAATATAGAGTTTGTTGAAGATTGCTCTGATTTCTGATTTAAGAATTGATCACAGTTTTAACTGGAATTTAGAATTGAATAACGAGCCCTCAGAAGACACTAGACTTCAATGTTTATAATATAGAAATTTTACTTCTAGGGAGGTTCAATACTAACTAAAAGCTTGGAAAAGGAAATATTCTGTCTTTGTAAGGAGTTACTTTTACTTTCTGTAGTACTGAACATAAGTTTAGCTATTATAACACTTCCCGTAAAAAATGGAGAAATACGGAAATGGAATCCTGAGAATACATGATTTGTCAATTGTCTGCATGCATTATGGGTCCTTTACCTGAATAAACAGGTCCGGAAGAAAATTAATGAAAATAATGGACTTTGTCAAACAAGATGTTCTCTGTTCACATAATTATTGTCTTTGGCAGTAGAGTTTGACTGTATTTCAGCTGTATTAATTGATATTGAAAAAGAACTGGACAAGATTGAATGAAAATGAACTTTAAATATTGATTTTATTGTGGGACCTAGTTTAATCCATTAATTTTATAATTGAACTTTGCTTAATAAGATATTTAAATTTTATTGAACTGAACTGAAACAGGGTAAAATAAGTTGATGTTACTTTTTCTGATAACTAAAATTAGATCTGACATATGATTGGAATGCTTTTAGCTCACCTGAGCTGAACTGAACTGATCAGATTGGTTGTTTTATCCTAAATGTTTCTCATCCCAAAATAAATTGCCTGCTTGGCCAGTGCTAATTATGTCTTGGAGGATTCTAACAGACTTGTACCTGACAGTGTGATATATTGATCAATGCACTCAAGATTATTTGTCTTCAACTTTATTCCAATAAATAATATTGTTAATGAAAAATGTGCAAGTTTGTTTATGGATTATTCTTGTGTAAAATGTCTGGATTTATTAGAAATACCAGGGCAAAATGAAGAATATGCTCTTGAAAATAAAGTTTTGCTGGAAAGTCAAGTTTTATAAGTACATTGTAACTGATGGAAAGTTTTTTTTTTATAAAACTAGCATCAGGTACCTGTTTCATCACCAAGGTGATGTACAGAGCGCACAAACCAGGTCACATATTGAGAAAAAAGCCATGATCACAACCTACTGCCTTCCTTGTATCAAGCAGCATTTAAGGATACTCAATTTACATTCATCAAACTTTATAGGATAATTGCCTATGTGCAGTAGATGACACTGTTTTTGAGTCATTAGGTCAAAGGTCACAGTGACTTGGAGACTGATAGAGATTTTCACTAAATAACTAATATCCCCTATTATTTGGGGTTCAGTAGGTCAGAGGTTAAAGTGACTTCAAGACAGAAAATATTTTCTGCTTAGTTACTTGAGAATCCTTTGGCCTGCTTCCTTCAGACTACATAGGATGATTACCTGTGATCAGTAGATGACCCCCTAAAGTTTTGGGGATCAGTAGGTCAAATGTCAGGGTCATATTCCTTAGACTGAAAATACTTTCTGTCCAAATAAATAAAAAATGCTTTGGTCTACAGTCATGGTTGTCAGTGGTTAGTACATTGCCCCTATTGTGTTGAGGTCAGTAGGTCAATTGTCAAGGATATAATTTATAACATTCTCTGGACTGAAAATGTGACAAGCTATCATGGGGATGGGGGGCATAAATATTTTACAAACAGCTCTGGTTCCTGTTTCGTATTGATTGAAACTTGTCCTCTTGCCAAACACCCACAAGTGCATGTTTATAGTGGACACATCTTTTTCTCTGAAAGTGCTAATTGGATTTCAGTTATTCCTTTGGTGGCCCAAAAAGGTTTTAAAGCCAGTCATGTTGATTTGTGAAAAAATATGGACATATTAGTACCAACACGACTACCTCGGTAGCCTAGTGGTAGAGCGTCCGCTTCGAGTGCAGGAGGTCATGGGTTCGATCCCCGGCCGCGTCATACCGAAGACGTAAAAAATGGTACCAGTGGCTCCCTTGCTTGGCGCTAGGCATTAAAAGGGCAGAAACTGGCGTCTTCTCTCATACCCTCAAGGCGATGGATTCCATCAGGAATGAGGTGTCGAGAGTGATTAATATAAGTTGTAGAACTTCCTTCACAATGGACCTAAAATAAATTATGTATAAACTAACTCCTGTGAAGTGATATTATATTTTATCAACACAAGTGAGAAGGAGTCAGGATATCAGAAGGGATATATTTTGTAGTGAAATCAAGAGATGTTGTGCAATAAATCACAATAATTGTCATTCGTGCATGAACTTCTTTGCCCTGTACCAGACACAAAGTAACATTTTCTATTGATTAGTGATTAGATGTCATGTTTGATTGAACTTCCATGAAGTTTGACAGTCTGAGAATATGTTATGTAGAATTTTTTTTATTATTCAAGAAAATATTATGCAGCTTTCTGTCTCAGAATTGTTTCATATACGTAATGGTCTGGTTGTTGGTCTGATAATCATTGGATATGATGCAAGAACATTTTTGTCGGGCCCGCTTGCGGAAGCGAAGGCATAGTTGTCCAAATGGCAGTTCGGTGTATGTGGGCCGTCTGGGTTTGTTTGTCCGGACCATAACTTTTGACATGCATGGGAGAAATTCTCGTTTTATATTTGGCTTTAATTTGTTAAACCTCAGTGAGACAGGTGTCATGCGCAAACTGCAGGTTCCTATCTCAAAGGTCAAGGTCACACTTGAAGGTCAAAGGTTAACTTCAATAATGACTTTGTCCAGAGCATTTTTATACGCCCGTTTGAAAAATGGGATGTATTATGGCAACGCCCCTGGTGGGTAGGTGGGTGGGTGGGCGGGCGGCGTCCACAACTTTGTCTGGAGCATATCTTCTACATGCTTTGAGGGATTTTGATAAAACTTGGCACAGTTGTTCCCCATCATGAGACAAAGTGTTCATGCGCAAAAACCCAGGTCCCTAGGTCTAAGGTAAAGGGTCACACTTAGAGGTAAAAGGGAAATACAAGAATTAATGAAAATTGTCCGGAGCATTTCTTCTTCATGCATAAGGGATTTTGATATAACTTACACAAATGTTCACCACCATGAGGCGGAGGTGTCATGCGCAAAAACTAGGTCCCTAGGTCTAAGGTCAAGGTCACACTTAGAGGTCAAGGATACAAGAATGAAAACCTTGTCCGGAGCTTTTTCTTCTTCATGCATAGAGGATTTTGATATAACTTGGAAAACAAATGTTCACCCCCACGAGACGAAGTGTCTTGCACAAGAGCAGGTCCCTAGGTCAAAGGTAAAGGGTCACACTTAGAGGCCAAAGGTCAATAAAAGAATGACTTTGTCCAAAGCATTTTTCTTCTTCATGCATGGAGGGATTTTGATGTAACTTGGCACCAATTATACACCATCATGAAGGAATTGTCATGCACAGTTGCGTGGACTTTAAACTTTTTTTTGGATTTTTTTTTAAGATTAACTTCCCTTAGTTGTTACTATAAATAACTCTTATTTTGTAACTTTTTATAATTGACCATATTTGAAAAAACAAGACCACTTTTCTGTGTACAACATAAATGTTATTTAAAATTTTTTAGGTGTATTTTAGGTCTCTCTCCCTGGTAAAGTTTTTTTTTTTTGTGGACTTAGGAAAACAAAAGATTACAATGATTACTAAACAACCACAAAATTAGAATTCATTTGCAATACAGCAGATAGAGTAAAGAAATTTGCTGTGACGGGCGTATATTGTGACAATCAGGCACTCTTGTTTCTTCATGCATGGAGGGGTTTTGATGTTACTTGGCACAAATGTTCACAATCATATGACGGAGTGTCATGCGCAAGAACCAGGACCCTAGGTCTAAGGTCAAGGTCACACTTGGAGGTCAAAGGTGAGAAACAAGAATGACTTTGTCCGGAGCATTTCTTTTTCAAGCATGGAGGGATTTTGATGTAACTTGGTTACTTGGCACAATTGGAGATGGAGAACCTAGAATTACTTCCCTTTGTTGTTACTATAAATAGCTTATATTGTAACTTTTTTATTACTGGTCGTAGGGAAAAATCAAGACCACTTTTCTGTAGTACAGAATGCATGTTACATCCAATTTTGAGATGTATTTTGACCTATCTCTGGACTTAGATTTTTTAAAAGATTTACTTCCCTTTGTTGTATAAATAACTTTTATTGTAACTTTTTGCAATCATTTTTCATTTGGCATAAATGTTTACCTCAATGAGACAGGGTGTCATGTGCAACTCCTAGTCCTTTTGACAGCTAGTGGACTCGACATGCTGCCTGTGGGCATCTAGTTTAAATCTGACTAAGAAAAGTTATGTATTTGTTGATTTAGATGTATTATGGTTTCGATCTGAATTATTTTTCTGAATATTTCTGAAACTGCACATTGACTGAACTTGTCTGAAAAAAATCCCCTCCCCCACCTCCACCATATTTTAGAGAATTTTTTTATCCAGACAATCATGCAGAACTACCTTAAGTCTGAAATTTTGTATATTATGAGTCTGACTAATGTTTTTAACAAAATAGTGCTGCGACTTAAGTTGAAACTGACAAGTGAGCATTTAGGTATAATTATGTTTGCAGTACCAACACTGGGGGTATTTTGTTGATATTGATATATCAAATTGTGCAAGGCAATTTCCTTATCACTTTCATAATGAATTTATATTGATTATTACTTTACAGACAGCAGAATAACTCTCACAGAATACCATCAGCTCTTGAGAAAAATATATTTCTTTTTTCTGTAACCTTACATGCAATATAAGTCAGGAGAATATAGGAATAGCTGGCTATAATAACTTACTGACAAGTCTAAAGAAAATGTAGGATTGCCTCCTTTAAATATTGCTTCTGTTTCTTTTATTACACAGTTTAGGTGTTCAGTTATAGTACTTTTGATCAAGAATTGAACTAGGTAAGAAAGAATGCTCATGATTCGGAAGTGTACACTCAATTCCCTCCCAAAAAAGTTTGACATAAACCATTCAAAAGGGATATTGGTTTAATTCCATCCATTGGAATGAACCTATAAAATATGTTAATTTTCTCCCCATTGGAACACACTTTGTTTACTTTTCTAAGAACTTCTCCCCTCTTGGAGTGGATTTCTTCTAGATAAAAGTTGGAGTGAGTTACTCTCTTTCTTTCTGGTAGGGATTAAGCATTAAGATTCCTTTATGTTTTGGAGGAGTTATAGGTTCTTTTCCCTATTGTTTTTAGCTCACCTGAGCACAAAGTGCTCAAGGTGAGCTTTTGTGATCGCCCTGTGTCCGTCGTCCGTCTGCCGTGCATCTGTCCGTCGTCAACAATTTGACTGTTAACACTCTAGAGGTCACAATTTTGGCCCAATCTTAATGAAACTTGGTCAGAGTGTCATCCTCAATAAAATCTTGTACGAGTTCAATATTGGGTCATCTGGGGTCAAAAACTAGGTCACCAGGTCAAATCAAAGGAAAAGCTTGTTAACACTCCAGAGGTCACAATTTGGCCCAATCTTAATGAAATTTGGTCAGAATGTTACCCTCAATAAAATCTTGGACGAGTTATGTATTAGGTCATCTGGGTTCAAAAACTAGGTCACCAGGTCAAACCAAAGGAAAAGCTTGTGAACATTCTAGAGGTCACAATTTTAGCCCAGTCCTAATGAAACTTGGTCAGAATGTTATCCTCAATAAAATCTTGGACGAGTTTGATATTGGGTCATCTGGGGTCAAAAACTAGGTCACCAGGTCAAATCAAAGGAAAAGCTTGTCAACTCTGTAGAGGCCACATTTATGATGTTTCTTCATGAAACTTGGTCAGAATGTTAATCTTGATGATCTTAAGGTCCTGTTTGAATCTGGGTCATGTAGGGTAAAAAAACTAGGTCACCAGGTCAGATCAAAGGAAAAGCTAGTTAACACTCTAGAGGTCACATTTATGACCATATCTTAATGAAACATGGTCAGAATGTTAATCTTGATGATCTTTAGGTCAGATTCAAATCTGGGTCAGATGGGGTCAAAAACTAGGTCACTTGGTCAGATCAAATGAAAAGCTTGTTAACACTCTAGAGGCCACATTTATGGCTTTATTTTCATGAAACTTAGTCAGAATGTTAATCTTGATGATCTTTAGATCAAGTTCGAATCTGGGTCATGCGGGTTCAAAAACTAGGTCACCTGGTTAAATCAAAGGAAAAGCTAGTTACACATTTATGACTGTATCTTTATGAAACTTGGTAAGAATGTTAATGTTGATGATCTTTAGGTCAGCTTTAAATCTGGGTCAGATGGGGCTAAAAACTAGGTCAACAGGTCAAATCAAAGGAAAAACTAGTTAACACTGTATAAGTCACATTTATGACCATATCTTAATTAAACTTGGTTTGAATGTTAATGTTGATGATCTTTAGGTCAAGTTTTAATCTGGGTCAGGTGGGGTCAAAAACTAGATCACCAGGTCAGATTAAAGGAAAAGCTTGTTAAGACTCTTGAGGTCACATTTATGACTGTATCTGCATGAAACTTGGTCAGAATGTTAATCTTGATTATCTTTAGGCCAATAGGTCAGGTGAGCAATACAGGGCCTTCATGGCCCTCTCGTTTTTAGCTCACTTGTCACAAAGTGACAAGGTGAGCATTTGTGATCGCGCAGTGTCCGTCAGTCCATCCGTCCGTGTGTAAACTTTTGCTTGTGACCACTAGGTCACATTTTTCATGGGGTCTTTATGAAAGTTGGTCAGAATGTTCATCTTGATGATATCTAGGTCAAGTTTGAAACTGGGTCATGTGTGGTCCAAAACTAGGTCAGTAGGTCTAAAAATAGAAAAACCTTGTGACCTCTCTAGAGGCCATACTTTTCAATGGATCTTCATGAAAGTTAGTCAGAATGTTCACCTTGATGATATCTAGGACAAATTCGAAACTGGGTCACTTGCCCTCAAAAACTAGGTCAGTAGGTCAAATAATAAAAAAACCTTGTGACCTCTCTAGAGGCCATATTTTTCATGGGATCTGTATGAAACTTGGTCTGAATGTTTATCTTGATGATATCTAGGTGAAGTTTGAAACTGGGTGACGTGCGTTTTAAAACTAGGTCAGTAGGTCTAAAAATAGAAAAACCTTGTGACCTCTCTAGAGCGTTGAATGAATCTTCATGAAAAATTGGTAGAATGTTCAACTTGATGATTTTTAGGTCAAATTGGAAACTGGGTCACGTGCTATCAAAAACTAGGTTAGTAGGTCAAATAATAAAAAAACTTGTGACCTCTCTAGAGGCCATTTTTTTCATAGGATCTGTATTAAAGTTAGTCCGAATGTTCATCTTGATGATATCTAGATCAAGTTCGAAACTGGGTCAACTGCGGTCAAAAACAAGATCAGTAGAACCAAAAATAGAAAAACCTTGTGACCTCTCTAGAGGCCATATTTTTCAATGGATCTTCATGAAAATTGGTCAGAATGTTCACCTTGATGATATCTAGATAAATTTCGAAACTGGGTCAGGTGCAGTCAAAAACTAGGTCATTAGGTCAAATGATAGAAAAACCCTTTTGACCTCTCTAGAGGCCATATTTTCAATGGATCTTCATGAAAATTGGTCAGAATTTTTATCTTGTAATATCTAGGTCAAGTTCAAAAACTGGGTCACATGAGCTCAAAAAACTAGGTCACTATGTCAATAATAGAAAAAAAAAAACCACTCATACTCAGTTCAAAACTGGGTCACGTGAGGTGGAGGTTGGTTTGATTTTTAGCTGGACCATTCATAGAATAGTAGAGCTATTGGACTCGCCCATGCGTCCCCGTCCCGATTTTGTTAAGTTTTTGTATGTAAGCTGGTATCTCAGCAACTGCTTGTGGGAATGGATTGAAACTTCACACACTTATTCATTGCGATAAACTTACATTGCACAGGTTCCATAACTCTATTTTGCTTTTTTGCAAAATTATGCCCCTTTTTTGACTTAGAAATTTTTGGTTAAGGTTTTGTATGTAAGCTGGGGATCTCAGTAACCCCTTGTGGGAATGGATTGAAACTCACCACCCTTTTTTACTGTGATAAACTGGGCTTACATTGCACAGGTTATATAACTCTATTTTGCATTTTTACAAAATAATGCCCCTTTTTCGACTTAGAATTTTTTGGTTAAGGTTTTGTATGTAAGCTGCCCTGTTGAGAAATTCATGAACAGTTCATGAATAATCCTTGAACTATTTCAGAACTTTGTTCAAGAACAGTTCATGAATAGTTCATGAGAGTTAGTGAACTACAAATGGGGCTTTTTATTGGCATCAAAAATTCAAAGAAACGGGTGTGGGTTCATCAAGTTCATGAACTGGACTGGTTCATCAAATTCATGAATGGATGTGTTCATCAAAGTTCATGAATTTATTTGGGGTTTTGAAATTTGATGAACCAGAAATCTGCGAACTGATGAAAAGTTCATGAATAAATTTTTGAACTATTCATGAACATTCATCAACTACAAATGGGGACTTTTTGCGGCAATCAACTATTCATCAAGTTGATGAACCATAGTTCATGAACCAGGGTTCCTGAACTGAAAGTAACAAGATAAATGGAAAGTTGATGAACCCAGCTGAATTAGAAACAGTGATTTTACAATAGTGACATTACTATAGCAACTGCCCGAAAAAGCCCTGTCTGAGAAAGCAGGCTTTCTCAGGTCAGTGACTTGAGAACACTTTGCACTGTTTAACCTGTGATAAGTCCAAGGACATCCAAATTTTGTCCATTTTGCATTTAAGAATTATTACACCCTCATACAACACTGAAAAAGGTCTTTAAATTCCAAAATATAAAAAAGCGGGAAAAACAACAAATGCTAACCTTGTTTTGTAACCACATCTCTGTTTTCTGAACATGAAAGAGTATCCGAAATTTTAGTTGCTAGACGGTCTAATTTACTTTAACTCAAGATTGACATTCAGATTAGATACTAGCTTTGTTTCAGGGTCGTGAAAACATGTGACATTTTAAAAGGATTTTTATAGTTTTTAAAATGAACAATTTATGACAACACCATAATTACCTATTTGATATTCAGTATACTCATGTTCCTTTTAAACCATTCCTAACTGTAGTATGATAAATATTTCCTTCTCATTTGCTGCACAAACTTCTAAAAAATTGCTGAATCACATGTGCAAAAATTTCCCCCCGCAGCAACAAAATAATGGAAACTGATCATGTGAAATAAATTTAAAAGTTCATAACATTCATGAACAGTTCATGAACTTATTCTTTATTGTAAAAGGAAAACCTAAGTTTTTAGTTTTTAAAGAGTGAACAGTTCAGAAACTCCTATTGGGTTCAAGAACTGGTACTGAACTAGAAAAAAGGTTTGGGAATTTTTTGTACTTTCATTGAATCTTAGATGACTTTTTCTTAAGAACACATCAAGAATGTTTTAAAGATTTTAATATTCTTTAAACTGCTCCAAAATGTTCATCATTTTTTGCCCACCATCATCAGATGGTGGGCTATTAAATCACTCTGCGTCCGTTTGGGCCGTCCGTTAACAATTTCTCGTTATCGCATCTCCTCAGAAACTACTGGGGGGATTTTGACCAAACTTTGTCAGAATGATGTATTGGTACCCTAGTTGTGTCCCCTGAAATCAGACTGGTTCAACAATTTATAAGTGAGTTATGGCCCTTTTTTTATTCATATTTTACATAGATTTATATAGGGAAAAGCTGTGAAACCTTCTTGTCCAAAACCACAGAGCCTAGGGCTTTGATATTTGGTTTGAAGCATCATCTAGTGTCCTCTACAAAGATGATTCAAATTATTTCTCTAGGGTCAAATATGGCCCCGCCCTGGGGGGGTCACATGGTTTATATAGACTTATATAGGGAAAAAACCTTGAATAACCTCTTGTCCAAACCACAGGGGCCTAGGGCTTTGATATTTTGTATGTGAACATCATCTAGTGGTCTTCACTAAGATTGTTCAAATTATACCCCTAGGGTCAAATATGGCCCCCCGCCCTGGGGGTCATATGGTTTACATAGACTTATATAAGGAAAAACTTTGAAATCTTCTTGTCCAAACCACAAAGCCTAGGACTTTGATACTTGTAATGTAGCATCATCTAGTGGTTCTCTACCAAGTTTGTTCAAATTATCCCCTAGGGTCAAAAATTGCCCCGCCCCGGTGGTCACATGGTTCATATAGACTTATATAGGGAAAAGCTTTTAAATGTTCTTGTCAATAAGTACAACATTCAAATTTGGACCACATGTATATTTTTGAGTGGCAAGATGAACCTTGACATGAGTTGACCTTGATTTTGACCTAGTGACCTACTTTCACATTTCTGTAGCTACAGCCTTCAATTTGGACCATGTATATTTTTTAGTGGCAAGATGAACCTTGACATGAGTTGACCTTGATTTTGACCTAGTGACCTACTTTCACATTTCTGTAGCTACAGCCTTCAAATTTGGACCACATGCATAGTTTTGTGCACTGGAAAAAACTTTGACCTTGATTTTGACCTAGTATCTACTTTCACATTTTTGAAGGTACAGGCAACAAATTTGACCATAGCATAGTTCCGTGTTTCAAAATGAAATTTGACATTGATTTGACCTAGTGACCTACTTTCACATTTCTCAAGCTACAGCCTTCAAATTTGGACCACATGCATAGTTTTATGTACCGAAAAAACTTTGACCTTCACATTGACCTAGTGACCTACTTTCCACATTTTTGAAGCTACAGGCTTCAAATTTTTGACCACATGCATAGTTTTGTATTCCAAAATAAAATTTGACCTTGATTTTGACCTAGTGACCTTCTTTTACATTTCTCAAGCTACAGCCTTCAAATTTGGACCTCATGCATAGTTTTGTGTACCGAAATGAACTTTGACCTTTACATTGACCTAGTGACCTACTTTCACATTTTTAAGGTACATGCTTCAAATTTGGACCACATGCATAGTTTTGTATTCTGATATAAAATTTGACCTTGATTTTGACCTAGTGACCTACTTTTACATTTCTAAGCTATAGCCTTCAAATTTGGACCACATGCATAATTTTGTGTACGAATGAACTTTGACCTTACATTGACCTAGTGACCTATTTTCACATTTTTGAAGGTACAGGCTTCAAATTTAGACCACATGTATAGTTTTGGATCCGAAATAGAATTTGATCTTGATTTTGACCTAGTGACCTACTTTTACATTTCTCAAGCTACAGCCTTCAGATTTGGACCACTTGCATAGTTTTGTGTACCGAAATGAACTTTGACCTTAAGATTGACCTAGTGACCTACTTTTACATTTCTGTAGCTACAGGCTTCAAATTTAGACCACATGCATAGGATTGTATACCGAAACAAACTTTGACCTTGACATTGACCTAGTGACCTACTTTCACATTTCTCAAGCTACAGCTTTTGAATTTGGACCACATGCACAGTGTTGTGTATGGAAATGAAATTTGACCTTGAGCTAGTCAGTAAGTCTTGAAATTTGGAACACTCAAAAATGGCACATTGGTGGGCGCCAAGATCACTCTGTGATCTCTTGTTTTTCAAGAATTTTTCTTGAATTCTATAGGTATATTGACATTCATGAAAAAATCTTGATTCTTAAACAAGTTCATGAATATTTCAAGGATTTCAAGGATTTCTGGTATGAAATGAAAGACATCAATAAATTCACCAACCAAGTATCAGTGTACACCATTATTCTTTTCCAGTGACATTTTCTAAATTGCCAAATAATGATGAAACTTCTGTTAGCTATCCCCAATGTTTAATCAGAATTTTGTACATATTGCAGACAACATAAAATACAAAATACATGTAGTAACATTCCTAGTCATATGTATGTTAACAAGTCAAATGGTTTATCGCGGCCAGAAATTTGTACAAACTGGACAGAAGTTGCGAAATTGTCATTTGTGCAGAAAAGAAGCATTAAAATTTTACCATAACGTCCAGTACTGGACAGGTATAGTGACCATGCACGGACACAGCCAATTTTCTCAGAGGGGGTCCGATCCCCTGCTCCTCCCCCCCCCCCCCCCCCCCCCCTGGAAATTTGATAAATTTGGGCACTTCATTTTTTGCATTCTGGGACAGTTTAATGGACTAACCCTGTTAAATTTGGGAAAATGATAAATCAAGCTTTCTTGAAGGTAAAATTCTTAGTTTCTTTTAGATAAATAATATGAATTTTGTCGGGGTCGTATGTAGTAGCAGCCGCATATAATTACATGCAGTCCTAATGTTGCCTTTTTCGAAAAACATTTTCTTTCCTTCTTGTCTTCTTTCCTTTTTTACAGATTTTCCAGAGGGGGTCTGGACCCCTGGTCCCCCCGCCCCCCTCTGGATCCGCGCATGGTGACATATCATGCTTTCTGTTTATGCAGGTAAACTTGTGTTTGGTTAAATTTCAGCAGAGCACAATTGTCTGAACAGTGTACAAACTCGTTACTGTTTTTTCAGGCAAGGGTGGAAAAAAAGTGGTTGACAATGAAAGCAGTAACATTTTTATTAAAAAGAAATAAACAACGAGACAAACATTTCCAACATCTTTGGACGGTTCAAAAATCCCATGTTAAACATACGATAAAGCCCGAAACGCGTGAAAATGTTCCGAATGTAAATCGGGTGAAGTAAGCGCTCTATGTATAGAGTTAGATTATGCGTTTAAATTGATTAAACTGGGCGAGTCTACTTACTTTTTACTTGAGGATGAAAAAAAACGTGTTTTTTAAATGTTGCTCTTAAACAAGGGAGCCGGTTGAACTACTAAAAGTACAACAACAGTTAATTCACAACAAATCGTACGGTATGTTTTATAATCAATAGAAGCTGGTTGTATTTACGCTTATGAGACATGTTTCACCCACAAGTAAAGAATTCACAGGTCCATCATAAAATATTTTCCCCAGCGCGCAAATACTTGTCCTATTCAATATGATTGCGGCCGAATCGGCCGCGATCAACAAGTAAATGGATCTTGTTTTATGGATTTTATGAATTTCAGACTTGATTGACAGGGCTTCGGAAATTTGCCGGTTTGTCGGTTTTGGACCGATTTTTGACTTTTCATACCGATTCGTGAAGTGAAAAAACGAAAAAAATCGGTCCCGTAAAAATGGAGAAAAGTATAAATTTCGGTCTGATATCTCAATACACGATCACCTGCCAAGTAGGAAATTGTTGGTCGCACCTTCAGATAATCAATAAACGTGTCAATAGTCTGATTGTCACTTTGATAATCGGTATGTAATTAGCGCGAGACGCAATCAGTGCTCGCGCGGCACATCCTTTAATGTTTGCAGACAGCCGACTGCGGTGTATTAAACATTTTTGACTGGTTTCCTAACGTTTCGGACTGGATCCAAATCATTTCGAGGGGGATCCACTTCTTTATTTAGAATCCAAACGGATGGTTTATTTCAAAAGGCTATTTTTGATCACGGTAACAAACAAAGTAATCAAAGAGCTATAATTGTACATTATAGGTCTTTGATTTAATGAGACATCACACGGAAAACCGATAAAAATAATTTTTGTAATTACATGATTTGAAAAAATTACATGATTCATTTGTTGGGGCTCCAGTTGAAACAAATGCAAAAAATCGTCTTTGCAACCCGACTGTACAAAAAAGAAAAAAATGGACGGGCAACCACGAATGATAAAGAAAACCGGAGTGGCACTGTTTATCAAATCGGTCTTTTAAAAACGTTTCAAAATGAAATTTTGTTTACATCAGAAGAGATCATATAACTTTATAAAATGTAGTTGCTTATTGAAGTACAATGTAAGTGAAATGAAATATCCTTGGCCAACCCGCGTGACGTTTTGGTACTATACATGTGGGAAATTCGATCTCAGCGTTCAAATAACGTACACATTCGGTCAGCGGCAGAGTATTCTTTAAATACTGAGGCTGTTTAGCAGAGAATATGTGTCTTGTAACTCACTTTGACGCATTGTATTTTATAGAATTCCGTCAAAGAATGAGGAAACATCACAAAGTATCTGCCGTGTATACAGTATCGAAGTCAGGTGCATTGGCTTTTAGACTAGTTACGCACACAGTGTCAATGCCTCGTATTATTGCGGAAAAACATCAAAATTTAAACAAAGTAATGATCACACATCACACTGAATAACTGTATTCATTGTATGGTAATGCGCGGTGACTGGTAACTCAGTTTTAATGCATGACATGCTTATTTCTTTACCCTATCACGTTTTACAAAATATGTAATATTGGGAATGCGTTTGGTGGGGTAGCGCCGATGTCAGGATTTTTGTTTTGGACCGATTGAGTTATCAAAATTTCCGTAGCCCTGTTGATTGATCAATTCATTAATTTGAAGTTCATGAACAGTGTATGAACTTCAGGTTCATGAACCATCAGCATAATTGAAATAAAATCAAATACTGTACTGGAGTTCTGAATGAAGTCACTTGTTTGATTACTGAACTATTCGTGAACTTAAAATCATGCACCAAAGGTGAAATTTTTGAAGAACCAGTTCATGAATAGTTCTTGAACTTTAGGTTCACAGACAGTTGGTGAACTTTTTCAGGAATAGTTTCATGAACAATTTATGAACTTTTGGTTCGTGAACAGTTCACAAACTTTTTGAGGAACATTCATCGCATTGTTCACGAATGGTGCAGGAATGTTCATGAACAGTTCGTGAACAGTTCATGAATGCTCATCAGTTCATGAACTACAGCTCAACAGGGTGGTATCTCAGTACTCACTAATTGGAATGGATTGAAACTTCACACACTTGTTCACTGTCATGATCTGACATGCACAAAGCAGGTCCCATAACTTTATTTTGCTTTTTTTTTATAGAATTATGCCCCTTTTTCAACATAGAAATTTTTGGTTAAGTTTTTGTAGGTTAGCTGGTATCTCAGTATCCACTAATGGGAAAGGATTGAAACTTCACACACTTGTTCACTGTCATGATTTGAAGTGCAGTGCAAAGGGTCAATAACTCAACTTTGCATTTTACAAAATTATGCCCCTTTTTCAACTTAGGAGTTTTGGGTTAAATTCTTATATGTAAGCTGGTATCTCAGTACCCACTAATTGGAATGGATTGAAACTTCACACACTTGTCCACTGTCATGAGCTGATAAGCACTATGTAGGTTCCATAACCCTATTTTGCTTTTTTTACTAAATTATGCCCCTTTTTCGACTTTCGTATTCATTCAATTGACAAGGCTGTTGAATAGTCGAGCGTTGCTGTCCTCCGACAGCTCTTGTTACTTTAGCAACTTGACTGTACTTAAAACAAATAGGTAAAGAAATAGCTTTATGTATAATTACTATCTATTATCGAAGTTCTCATGACTTATTACTAAATCTAAATGGTTTCTTATAATTGAGTCCTCTTAAAGTCTGTAAGATAATGCTAATGAAAGCAGCAAAAATAATAGCAGACTATACTGATTGATAGAGTCTTTTCTTGAGCCTCAGGTAATTATAACATGCAACAAAACTCACACCTGCACTTGCTAGTGAAATTCCATTATACATGTAATAAAATAAATGGAAAGGACCAGATCATAATAATTATAGCAACACTTAGTCTGCGTACTGGATTGCCAGCAACACCCAGTGTGTACTGGGTTGCCTGTGAGTCTGCATACTGGTTTGCCAGCAACACTGAGTGTATACTGGGTTGCCTGTGAGTCTTTGTATGGGTTGCCAGCAACACTGAGTTTGTACTGGGTTGCCTGTGAGTCTGCTTACTGGGTTGCCAGCAACACGGAGTGTGTACTGGGTTGCCTGTGAGTCTGCGTACTGGGTTGCCGGCAACACTGAGTGTGTACTGGGTTGCCTATGAGTCTGTGTACTGGGTTGCCAGCAACACTGAGTGTGTACTGGGTTGCCTGTGAGTCTGCGTACTGGGTTGCCAGCAACACTAAATGTGTGTACTGGGTTGCCTGTGAGTCTGCATACTGGCCTGTCCGGTTGCCAGCAACACTAAGTTTGTGTACTGGGTTGCCTGTGAGTCTGCATACTGGGTTGCCAGCAACACGGAGTGTGTACTGGGTTGCCTGTGAGTCTGCATACTCGGTTGCCAGTCACCTGAAGGTAATCACTGAGGTTTCAGAGAAAACTGTATATCAGATACCAGTAATGTCATTTTTGATGTCTAACAGAAAGTTATCTTGCCGTTTTGCTGGATTTCTTAATACAGTGATACAGCTTGAATGTTCAGTCTTTTGACAGCCATTAATTTCCATATTATGATATAGGAAAAAGCATGCTGGATGTTTTGGCACCATGATGTATGAGATTGTAGGGCAGTCTGGGCACATAAGAGAAATTTTGCTGACATTGTGAGAAATAACAGAGGTCTTTGTCTTTTTTTCTGAAGATAAATTTTACCCTAATTCCATAGAAACTGTAATCCTTCTTAAATCCTTAACAATGCTATGACAGTAATTACTGCTGCCAGTGCAGGAAACATTAGCAGCATTAAGATATCCCTTCCATAACATCTTAAAATCTGTTTAAGAATTAAGTGTTATTTTTTGTGCTTTATTTGGGTATAAACCACATAGGGTCTTCTTGCAAATCCATTAAGTCAAGACAAAACAAGATTCATGTGCGTTGGTTAAATGTTTTGTTTATGTCTGCCTCTTATTGACTCAAAAACTTATAATAAGAGCTACAGTTTTGAAACTTTGCTCACTTGTTTATCATCATTAAATGACTATGTATAGGCCAAGAACTATAACTCTTATAAGCATTTTGTCAGAATTATGGCCCTTTTTGTACTAAGGAAACTTGTATTATTTCTTGGTTGAAAATTTTGTTTAGGTCCACTTTACTTGAATACTGTAGGAACACTAGCTTTGAAACTTTACAGACTTGTTTATCATCATTAGGTGAGTATGTAGGCCATGAGCCATAAGTCTGATATGCATTTTATCTGAAATATGGCCCTTTATGTACTTAGAAAATTTGATTTTCTTTTTATTTAGGTCCACTTTTCTTGATTTCTGAAAGAGATATATATAGCTTTGAAACGTTGTACACTTGTTTATTATCATTTAAGATTAGTAAGTTGGTCATTAACCATAACTCCCTCATGCATTTTTAGCTCACCTGAGCATGAAGTGCTCAAAATGAGCTTTTGTGATCGCCCTGTGTCCGTCGTCCGACGTCGTCAGTCCGTCAACAATTTGACTGTTAACACTCTAGAAGTCATAATTTTGGCCCAATCTTAATGAAACATGGTCAGAATGTTACCCTCAATAAAATCTTGGATGAGTTCGATATTGGGTCATCTGGGGTCAAAAACTAGGTCACCAGGTCAAATCAAAGGAAAAGCTTGTTAACACTCTAGAGGTCACAGTTTTGGTCCAATCCTACTTAAACTTGGTCAGAATGTTACTCTCAATGAAATCTCGGAAGAGTTCAATATTTGGTCATCTGGGGTCAAAAACCAGGTCAAACCTAAGGAAAAGCTTGTTAACACTCTAAAGGCCACATTTATGACTATATCTTCATGAAACTTTGCCAGAATATCTTGATGATCTTTAGGTCAAGTTTGAATCTGGGTCATGTTGGGTCAAAAACTAGGTCACCAGTCAAATCAAAGGAAAAGCTTGTTAATACCATAAGGGCCACATTTATGACTGATGTATCTTGATGAAACTTAGTCAGAATGTTAACGATGATGATCTTCAGGTCAAGTTTGAATCTGAGTCATGTGGGGGGTCACCAGATCAAATCAAAGGTAAAACTTGTTAACACTCTTGAGGCCACATTTATGATCATATCTGTATGAAATCTTTATTAATCTTGAAGATCGTTAGGTCAAGTTTATATCTGGGTCAGGTGGGTCAAAAACTAGGTCACCAGGTCAAATCAAAAGAAAAGCTAGTTAACTCACTATAAGCCATATTTATGCCTCTCAATAACAGGCGTAAGAAGTTGAAAGGTCAAGGTAACACTTATGGGTCAAAGGTGTTACAGCCTGAAAGACAGTTCTCCATTTTATTAGGATTATGGTGTTAATTGTAAATTCGGATTTTTAGACAATTATGAAACTTTGCTATATTAATATTATTGTCCTGAGAGGTTTGCAGTATACAGAAATAGAATAATAATACAAAGTTGACCACAAAATTTCTTATACATCTCTCTACTGACACTTGATTTACTTTTACTACCTTTTAATAATTTCTTTTTTTTTTTTTTTTTGTATTTTTGTTCAGAGATTTATGGAAAGCCAGTGTCTTGAGTTGGTATATTTTGTGGGAGGTTAAAAATGTGTCCTGGGTGTTTGCACTGAAATCTCCCTTCTCCTGTTTAATCTGTTGTAAATTTAAGTGTTTTCCTTAGCCTTAAATCACAGTGCTTTTTCTGAGTAGCCATGCAGGATTCTTGTATGAGCTGACTGACAGATTTTTAAAGATTTCTAGGTAACAGTCTGTTTACAATATAGAGCTTTTGTTTGTAATTGCATATTGATTAATATAAATTATATACTACTTGAATATCAAGGTGGTTCCTGTAGATTTCTATATAGATTATGATACTTTATGTCATTTGCTAAATGTTTGTCACAGCAACAATTCTTGGAAAAAATGTGGTATGCAGTGCAAAATTAATGCTTATATGAGCAACATCACTGTTTAAGGTAGTTCTGCATGTTTGATTAACCGAAAGTGGCGGCGTATCATCATTAATAATAGTGCCTTGTAGCGCTTCCTCATCCATCAGGTGGCAAAGATGTTGCATGCAGGAATCTATTTTATCCTGTGTATTTAGTGTTAAATTGTCAGGGCTATATTGTCTTTCTTTATGTTAATTTTAAATGATGTGTAAAATAATGCAAAGCAATACTGTAAAATGAGCATCAGTGTGAATTAATTAAGCATATGGACTTATATATACATTTATTTGGCAATTGTGATTGGAAATAGGTAAAACTACAGCTTTGAAAAATTTCATTAAAATCTACAGGTGGAATCTTTTCTATCAACAGTGTAATTTCCCCATAGAAGCCCATAATTATACCAGTATTTTCAAATTGGTCTTACAAGAAATCAAGCATGACCCTGATTTTTAGCTCACCTGAGCACGAAGTGCTCAAAGGTGAGCTTTTGTGATCAGGATGTTTGTGGTCAGAATGTTACTCTCAATAAAATCTTGGACGAGTTCAGTATTGGGTCATCTGGGGTCAAAACCTAAGTCACCAGGTCAAATCAAAGGAAAAGCTTGTTAACACTCTAGAGGCCACAGTTATGACTGTATCTTCATGAAACTTTGTCAGAAGGTTAATCTTGATGATCTTTAGATCAAGTTTGAATCTGGGTTAGGTGGGTCAAAAACTAGGTCACCAGGTCACATCAAAGGCAAAACTTGTTAACACTCTAGAGGCCGACATTAATGACTGTATCTTCATGAAACTTGGTCAGAATGTTAATCTTGATGATCTTTAGGTCAAGTTCAAATCTAGGTCAAGTGGAGTCAGAAACTAGGTCACCAGGTTAAATCAATGGTAAGACTTGTTAACACTAGAGGCCACATTTATGACCATACCATTACGAAACTTGGTCAGAATGTTAATCTTGTTGATCTTTAGATCAAGTTCAAATCTGGGTCAGGTGGGGTCAAAAACTAGGTCACCAGGTCAAATCAAAGGAAAAGCTAGTTAACACTCTAAAGGCCACATTCATGACCTTATCTTAATGAAACTTGGACAGAGTGTTAACCTTGATGATCTTTAGGCCAAGTTTAAATCTGGGTCAGTTGGGGTCAAAAACTAGGTCACCAGGTCAATTCAAAGGAAAAGCTTGTTAAAACTCTAGAGACCACATTTATGACAATATCTCTATTAAACTTTGTCAGAATGTTAATCTTGATAATCTTTAGGTCAGCTTCAGATGTAGGTCAAGTGGAGTCAGAAACGAGGTCACCAGGTCAAATCAAAGGAAAAACTAATTAACACTCTAGAGGCCACATTTATGACTATATCTTCATGAAACTTTGTCAGAATGTTACTCTTGGTGATCTTTAGGTCAAGTTCAAATCTGGGTCAGGTGGGTTAAAAAAAATAGGTCACCAGGTCAAATCAAAGGGAAAGCTTGTTAACAGTCTAGAGGCCACATTTATGACCATACCTTAATGAAACTTGCTCAGAATGTTAATCTTGATGATCTTTAGATCAAGTTCAAATCTGGGTCAGGTGAGATCAAAAAGTAGGCCACCAGGTCAAATCAAAGGAAACGCTTGTTAACACCTTTGAGCCACATTTATGATTCTATCTTCATGAAACTTGGTCAGAATGTTAACCTTGATGATCTTTAGGTTAGTTTGAATCTGGGTCATGTGGAATATTACCTACTGACCTTCTTTTTTGTTTTTTAAGATACAGCCTTGAAATTTGGATGACATGTACAGTTTTGCACACTGATCTTAAAACTGACTTCAGTGACCATGAATGTGACCTACTGACCTACTTTCTTCTTCCTTTTGTAAATACAATGACTTGAAAAAGCATCATGCAGCTACACTTTTACAATCAGTCTTGCTGACTGTATGTGTACCATATCTAGAAAGATTGCACTGTAACATACATTGTACACATTATTAAAGGTGGTCAATCACTTTTCAGCAACATTTTACAACATTTTTAACTTTTCATATATGCTTTTAGAGATTTATTTAAGGAACAAAAAGACCCAGATTCATAGTGTTAGATCCCTATTACAAATGTATAGTTTATTGACTTTTATAAAAAATTTGTAATTATCCCCCTTTAATAAGAAATTATTTGAAGAGCTGAGTATTTTCTTTTTATTTCAATGTAATTTCTAGTTTAACATTTGTATTTGATAGCTATTGGGATATTTCAACAATCTGAACAAAAACGCATAATATTTCTCTGGCATCTGAATTCAGTCATTTTCAGACTATCTTGGTTGCTCAAACAAGATAGGAAAAGGGAGGTAATAATGATTTTTCAAACTTTCATTTCTAATGAATTTCAACTAAATATATAGTTGTTGATGCAAATATATTGAACAAGTATAGGTCTTATATTTAAATCATTCTTTAGGGAATGTACATTAATTGTCGTTGGAAAAAACCATCTTGGTTGGGCAACCAGAGTAGGAAATTCAAAGTTTAAAAACACCAACAGTGAACATCTATCATGCATTAAGTGCCCACTGAGCATCAGTAAGTGTAAAATAATCAGTTGATAAAGGTTGGAACAAAACCATCACCTGATCAAAATCTGATTGAACACCTTTAAAGGATTTAACAATATGTTAACATGATATTGATTGTAGAATTAATTAATTAGATGTTGAAGGCTGTGTTTGTCAGAATTAGTGATTTAACAGTGGAAGCTCTGACTCAAACTATCCATCTGTTGTTGTTTTCCTGATAGATTTTTCCTAATATAGTGTTAATTGTGTGAGTCTATTTTCTGGAAGTTAATGCCTATTTAATAGGTTTTACATATATTTGGAAGCATTCAGCGGATTTATGTGTATGTTGTCATGGATATTAATATTGAAGTGTTTTTTCTTTACTTTGACTTGTTTCATCTATTTGATATAGAAATAGTAGAATTTAACATGAACAATATAAGTATATTAATTCTGATCACAAAAATAATCACAAGAGGCAATTTATATGTAATTTAAGTATAAAAACATGAAAGATTATTCTCAAATTGCAAAATGCTATATAACAGAAAGGTTACCCCGAAAAAACAGCTTCAGTAGCTTAATTAATCTCATGTAACTTGGTAAGAATACCAAGTTAAAGAAGTCATTAAAACCCTTTACTCTGCTAAATTTCTATAATAAACTTGTCCATCTTTCAGTTTGGACAGCACCATTAACTGTTAAAAGGGGTGCTTTCCAAAAAGATACTGAGTGCAGATCTTGATCAGACTGCACAGAACTATTTGGTCAGGTTTGGCTATATAACTATTTATAGTTCACGACAGCCATCATGACTCAAACTATAGTCATGTTTTTCAGCTCATCAATTAATACCTGAATATTTAGTTGTCAAAATATTGCACACATAACAGCAGTTGTAAAAGGTTGAATATCAAAGAAGTATTTTGTTTGATGACAGTTCTGGAAATTTTGGAGCATTGGCCGTTGTTTGTATCATTGGTATCTGCCAATACTAGCTGATAATTGATCTGACTGGGCACTGATTCACCTTTTGTGGAATAAAATGGAACTGGCACGAAAGTGTCTTAGCTTATTGCAGTCTGCTGTATAGAGAAAGTCATCTAACATATCTCAGTCCTTGCTGAAATTTGTCAGAAAATTAATTTGGGGTGTGGCTCAAATTTTGTCAGATTTTGGAATTTAGTCAAAATTTCTCAGATATTGTTTAGTTTAACCTTAGTTTTGAAAACCTCTGCTCAAGAAAAAAATTTTCATAGATTTTTTGAGAATTTATAAATGATGGATTAAAGGGCTGTGCTTGACCTGTGTATATGTCTTGTGTTGTTTGGAAGAAAGATTTTCAGGGATTTTTGGAGGAATTTGTAATTGATGGATTTTAAAAGGCTGTGATTGAATTATTGTTAAAAGATGAATATTTCTGTTTAATCTTGAAGAGAAACATTTGGAATCAGACAGAATGGAATGTTTTCAGATTTTTTACTTTTTCGTTCTTGGTAATTATTGAATACTGAGACTCTTCCCAGTGATTCATTTTATTGAATTTTGTTCCCTTTGTGATAGATACTAATTATTTAAAAGAAGACAGATGTGCACAATGTTCTCATGTCTTCTTAGAAATTTTAGCAGCTGAATGCATTATTGGTAAAAGCGGAAATGACACATTGAGGATCTATTACATTTTGTTAAAAATGAAATAATGAAGGGTAGATGGATTATTGTTTTCAAAAATTCTACAAATCAGATTGGATTAAAAGTGTTGTTGAACACAGTGTTTTATTCCAAAATGAATTGAAAGACAATACTGTGTATTTGAAAATTATAGAACAGAACGGAAAAATGTCCTTGAAATTTTTTATTAATCTTAAGTTATGATTGAAATAGAATCAAGCCCAGGCGCGAAATAGAACCAAACATCTTGATGAACTGGGAAACACTTAAACAACGTCGAAGCAGCTTCCCAGCAAGGTATGGTATTATAAACACTTTTCACAGAATTATACAGTGCTTGAACTATTTACCATTTGTAGCCAGATTATTTGCAAATTGTCAAGAATTTCATTTAGTTATGATACACCTTGCATGTAAGCAATAGTGATGAATAATAAAAAAGACAACAACAACTAGATTAACATGGTCCTTCCACTCCTACACAAACACAAATGGCCAGTGCGTAAGTTCAACATGAGATATGATTGTGCCAGGCAATGCTTGTGCTTCAGTATCTACCAGCTAGTATGGCCCCTGCAGCTTACTTAAATTGCCTTCTTTACCAAAGATCTGCACATTTATTTTGAATATTTTGTAATTATCTCCCTTTTTAATTCATCGAGCTCAAAATGCTGGAGGTGAACTATTGTGATCACCCTGTATCTGTAATGCATCATGATGTCAACAATCTATAATTGACTATTAACACTATACTTATAATACTTCATGGATCACAATTTTAGAATATTAGAATACTTGTAACCTTCAATAAAATCTCAGACAAGTTTGTTACTGGGTCATCTGGGATCAAAACTAGGTCACTAGGTCATAAATATGAAAACCTTGTTAACACTGTAGAGGCAACATTTTTCTACCTTACCTTTCACAAAATGATTGTCTCTATGAAATCTAGGATGAATGGGGGTTACCTGAGATAAAAAAAGTAGGTCACTGGGTCAAATCATAGAAAAACCTTGATAATTAACACTTTAGAGGCCACATTTTCAGTTTGATCTTCTTAAAACTTTCTCTGTGAAATCTAGGTCCAGAATAAAATTGGGTTACCAGAGGTCAAAAACTAGGTCAATAGGTTAAATTATAGATAAACCATGTTAACTCTATAGGCCATATTTTTTTGATATTCTTAAAATTTTGTAAGAATGTTTCTTTATGAAATCTAGGTCAAGTTCAAAATTGGGTAACCTGAGGTAAAAAAACTGGGTCACTGAGTTAAATTATAGACAAACCTTGTTAAAACTCAGTGAAAGACACCACATTTTCTGCTTGATTGTCATAAATCTTGGTCAGAATGTTTGTCTCTATCAAATCTAGGTCATATTCAAAACTAGGTTATCCATGATCATAAACTTAGGTCAAATAATAGAGAAAAACATTGTTCACATTATAGAGGCCATGTGCAGATTTACTACTTTTTCTTGATAAAGCACAGCCTCCTTGCTATGCTCAGTATATTTCAAATCTTTGCAATTACTTTTTAGCTCACCTGAGCACAAAGTGCTCAAAGTTAAGCTTTTGTGATCACCCTGTGTCTGTTGTCCGTTGTCTGTCCGTCAGTCGTCAACAATTTGACTGTTAACACTCTAGAGGTCACAATTTTGGCCCAATCTTAATGAAACTTGGTCAGAATGTTACTCTTAATAAAATCTTGGATGAAATCGATATTGGGTCATCTGGGGGGAAAAGTAGGTCACCAGGTCAAATCAAAGGAAATGCTTGTTAACACTCTAGAGGCCACATTTATGACTGTATCTTCATGAAACTTTGTGAGAATGTTAATCTTGATGATCTTTAAGTCAAGTTAAAATCTGGGTCAGGTTGGCTCAGAAACTAGGTCTCCAGATCAAATCAAAGGGAAAGCTAGTTAACACTCCAGAGGCAACATTTATGACTGATGGGTATGTTTTAATATGTTGAATACTAAACTGTTATATCATTTTTAGTGTCATGCACAAAGGTTCTTTAACATTGTTCTGTACAAAACAGTCATGATGATATATTGATTTGAAAAAAAAAACAAAAAACATACTGGACGAGCCAGTGCTAAATTAACGTTTTTGTTCTATAGTTATTATCTCAGTAAAACAGAAAGCAATACAGACAGACCCAGTTTCATCATTAAATAGAAAACAGAAACATTGCATAAGGATTTATTGATGATTCAAGTTCATGTGGGTTATAGTGACTTCTGTCAACACATTTGCTAGCTGGTCAACAACTTCTATCATTTAGATAGCAATTAGCCTGGCTCCCTGGCTGCATGGTTATTTTTAGCTCATCTGATTTTTTGAAAAAAAATGATGAGTTATTGTCATCACTTGAGCGGTTGTCGGCGTCGGCGTCGGCGTCTGCGTCGGCGTTGCCTGGTTAAGTTTTATGTTTAGGTCAGCTTTTCTCCTAAACTATCAGAGCTATTGCTTTGAAACTTGGAATACTTGTTCACCATCATAAGCTGACCCTGTATAGCAAGAAACATAACTCCATCTTGCTTTTTGCAAGATTTATGGCCCCTTTTGTACTTAGAAAATATCAGATTTCTTGGTTAAGTTTTATGTTTAGGTCAACTTTTCTCCTAAACTATCAAAGCTTTTGCTTTGAAACTTGGAATACTTGTTCACCATCATAAGCAGACCCTGTACATCAAGAAACATAACTCCATCTTGCTTTTTGCAAGAATTATTGCCCCTTTTGGACTTAGAAAATCAGTTTTCTTGGTTAAGTTTTATGTTTAGGTCAGCTTTTATCCTAAACTATCAAAGCTATTCCTTTAAAACTTGCAACACTTGTTCACCATCATAAGCTGACCCTGTACAGCAAGAAACATAACTCCATCCTGCTTTTTGCAAGATTTATGGCCCCTTTTGGACTTAGAAAATATCAGATTTCTTGGTTAAGTTTTATGTTTAGGTCAACTTTTTCTCTTAAACTATCAAAGCTATTGCTTTTAAACTTGCAACTCTTGTTCACCATCATAAGCTGACCCTGTACAGCAAGCAACATAACTCCATCCTGCTTTTTGCAATAATTATTGCCCCTTTTGGACTTAGAAAAATCATTTTCTTGGTTGAATATTATGTTTAAGTCAACTTTTCTCATAAACTATCAAAGCTACTGCTTTAAAACTTGCAACAGTTTTTCACCATCATAAGTGGACACTGTACATTAAGAAACATAACTCTATCCTGCTTTTTGCAAGAGTGATGGCCCTTTTTAGACTTAGAAAATCATGGGTAGGACAATATTTCTATTATACAAAAAAAATCAGATGAGCGTCAGCACCCGCAAGGCGGTGCTCTTGTTTATATAGATACTGCAGGCAAAATAAGAAAATCTTAAGCCTGTAAAATAGCACATTTTATCTGATGGCTGAACCTATGTTCGGAGCCAGGGGCAATAAAAATGTCAATGTTGAAACAACCTGCTGGAGTTACTTCCCTCTTAATGAATAAACTTATATAGGTCTTATATGTAAATAAGAACAAACATAGGGACGGGAGCCAGTCTAGATAGCAATTGGCAGTTCGAATTTTTGCATCATCTTACTTGAAAATACTGTATGCAATAAGGAAATTTATTGGACAGTCATGTGGTACTAATAGGAATCACTGATTGAAAGAGAAAATTAGGTATAATTATGATACTATATTGTAATCAAATACCAAAGCTCAACTTTACAAAGTATATGGAGAGCTGAATATATCCTACTTGCCCAGGTGTCTGTACCCACACCTGGTTCAAGTGTTAATGAACTTTAGCTTTAACTCTGTTACTGCATGATGGATTTGTTTCAAACTTAAAACAGTTATTCGTCATCATCACTCAGATCATATAACACAAGGGCCATAACACACACCAATATTTGAATGAATTATTAGCCTTTTTACATAAAATTTCAGGTTAAAGTTTTGGTGCACTTTCACTCTATCTCTGTTATTACTGAATGGATTAGATTCAGACTTAAAATAGTTGTACCACATCATCACTCATATCACATAACACTCATATTAATGACACAAGGTCCATAACTCTGGCACCAATTGTGTATGAATTTTGTCCCCTTTTCTATTAGAGTTTTAGACTAATTTTGATGCACTTCCACTTGATGGATTGGATTCAAACTTAGAATAGTCCTTCCACATCATTGTCCTCATCATATGATATCATTAATGCCCCCTTTTTAGCCCACCATCATCAGATGGTGGGCTATTAAAATCACTCTGCGTCCGTGGTCCGTCCGTCCGTCATTCCGTCCGTCCGTCCGTCCGTCCGTCCGTTAACAATTTCTCGTTATCGCATCTCCTCAGAAACTACTGGGGGGATTTTGACCAAACTTTGTCAGAATGATGTATTGGTACCCTAGTTGTGTCCCCCTGAAAATCAGACTGGTTCAACAATTTATGAGTGAGTTATGGCCCTTTGTTTATTTCTATAATTTACATAGATTTATATAGGGAAAAACTTTGAAAACCTTCTTGTCCAAAACCACAGAGCCTAGGGCTTTGATATTTGGTATGAAGTATTATCTAGTGGTCCTCTACCAAGATGATTCAAATTATTTCTCTGGGGTCAAATATGGCCCCGCCCTGGGGGTCACATGGTTTATATAGACTTGTATAGAGAAAAACTTTGAAAAACCTCTTGTCCAAAACTACATGGCCTAGGGCTTTGATATTTTGTATGTGACATCATCTAGTGGTCTTCAACTAAGATTATTCAAATTATACCCCTAGGGTCAAATATGGCCCCACCCTGGGGGTCATATGGTTTACATAGACTTATATAGGGAAAAACTTTGAAAATCTTCTTGTCAAACCACAAAGCCTAGGGCTTTGATACTTGTAATGTAGCATCATCTAGTGGTTCTCTACCAAGTTTGTTCGAATTATCCCCTAGGGTCAAATATGGCCCCGCCCCGGGGGTCACATGGTTCATATAGACTTATATAGAGAAAAGCTTTTAAAATCTTCTTGTCAATAACTACAACATTCAAATTTGGACATGTATATTTTTAAGTGGCAAGATGAACCTTGACATGAGTTGACCTTGATTTTGACCTAGTGACCTACTTTCACATTTCTGTAGCTACAGCCTTCAAATTTGGACCACATGCATAGTTTTGTGCACTTGAAAAAACTTTGACCTTGATTTTGACCTAGTGACCTACTTTCACATTTTTGAAGGTACAGGTATCAAATTTGGACCATATGCATAGTTCCGTGTTTCAAAATGAAATTTGACATTGATTTTGACCTAGTGACCTACTTTCACATTTTTGAAGGTACAGTCTTCAAATTTGGACCACATGCATAGTTTTGTGTTCCAAAATGAAATTTGACCTTGATTTTGACCCAGTGACCTACTTACTCATTTCTCAAGCTACAGCCTTCAAATTTGGACCACATACATGGTTTTATGTACCGAAACAAACTTTGACCTTTACATTGACCTAGTGACCTACTTTCACATTTTTGAAGGTACAAGCTTCAAATTTGGACCACATGCATAGTTCTGTATTCTGAAATAAAATTTGACCTTGATTTTGACCTAGTGACCTACTTTCACATTTCTCAAGCTACAGCCTTCAAATTCGGACCACATGCATAGTTTTGTGTACCGAAATGAACTTTGACCTTAAGATTGACCTAGTGACCTACTTTCACATTTCTGTAGCTACAGGCTTCAAATTTAGACCACATGCATAGGATTGTGTACCGAAACAAACTTTGACCTTGACATTGACCTAGTGACCTACTTTCACATTTTTGAAGGTACAGGCTTCAGATTTGGACCACATGCATAGATTTGTGTTCTGAAGTGAAATTTGACCCTTGATTTTGACCTAGTGACCTTCTTACACATTTCTCAAGCTAAGCCTTCAAATTTGGACCACTTGCATAGTTTTTTGTACCAAATTAAACTTTGACCTTAAGATTGATCTAGTGACCTACTTTCACATTTCTCAAGCTACAGCTTTCGAATTTGGACCACATGCACAGTGTTGTGTATGGAAATGAAATTTGACCTTGAGCTAGTCAGTAAGTCTTGAAATTTGGAACACTCCAAAATGGCACATTGGTGGGCGCCAAGATCACTCTGTGATCTCTTGTTACTTAGAATTTCAGGCTAAAGCTGTTATGCACATAATTTACACCAGAATGGATTTGATTCAAACTTAATATAGATATTTATACACTATTAGCATGATATGACAAAATGTTGCATTACTCTTTCAGAAATATTCCGTAAATTAAGTCTCTTTTTACACGCCCGTCTGGTATTATGTGAACACCCGTGGCGGCGGGCGGGCGTCATCCAAAAGCATGTCCGCTCTCTAGATCGAACAGTTTGCATCTGATTAAGGGTGTAACGATACATCGAACTATCGATGAATTGCGATACTAGGTGTCCCGATAGCATGCATCGATAGAAAAGTCACGATCCAATAACAATCGCCGATAGTTCCTTCAACAATCGATAGTTTCGATAGTTTTGAAATTTAAGTAAATACAGAAACAATTTATAATTTATAAACCAAGAAACAGAGCCAGCTTTCATTTGTGCCTCGGAAAATGTTTACGTCTCCATTACAATAATTACCCTCATGGAATTTAACTACCATAAAGGACTAAGAAGTCTGGGAGATAATTAATAAATTTAGTTTCTTAGAAACTTTGATAAATATATTTAAATAACCTGTTAATCTTAGATGAGAAAATGTATTATGGACATGGAGAAAGAAGGCTACTTGTATTGTACAGCAAACTGTTCGGTAGGGCCCTTCATTTAGTGCTGGTTACTCACCTTAATGTGATCCGTTAATTTTCGTCTTTTTCGATGCTTTGGTTTATTAAACATGTTGACATTCACAACAAAATGGCCGAATTGTTTGAGTATACCTTGCATAGGTTTATTGTTTTACTTATTTTTCCAAAGCCAAGGAAGGCAAGAAATATTTAATGTTAGAATTATTTCTGTCCATTTCATTTATACAAAAAGATCAATGTGTGTTAACAGCAATTATAAACAGTGTCGTCTCTTACACTGTGTAACAATGCCATGCAGTTGGTAGCTTTACTGTATAAAATATGATGGCCGATAACTATTGCAATAGTATCGCAATAGTAACCTGCAATAGAATAGTATCGCAATAGTTTTTAAGCAATATCAATAGTATTGCAATAGTCAAAATTGGCCTCAATAGTCACCCCTACATCTGATCATCTCCAAATTTGGTGACAATGTTTGTGGGCATAATATCTCGGCCAAGTTCGATAACCAGCCAAATCGCTCAAGGCACTCTTGGGTTATGGCCCTTGAATTACTTGAAGTCTGCAAATTTAGCCTTATTTGCCCTCTCAGTCAAACAGTTTTCATCCGATCTTCACCAGACTTTTTGACAATGTTTGTGGGTATAATATTTCGGCCAAGTTCGATCACCAGCCAAATTGCCCCAGGCACTCTTGGATTATGGCCCCTGAATTACTCGAAAAACTGTGAATTTAGCCATGTCCGCTCTCGAAGTCGAACAGTTTTTATCCAATCTTCCACAAACTTGCAGATAATGTTTTTGGGCATAATATCTCAGCAGAGTTCGATAACCAGCCAAATCGCCCCAGGCACTCTTGGATTATGGCCCTTGAATTATGACTTGTTAAACTATTGTTCAATATCATCATCTGCATTGGAGTCACTGCAATTAGTACTCCAGTGATAGCTTCAGCTTCCTCAGACGAGCCCTACCGATTTCACTATCCAGCGCACCCTGTCTCCTGCGACAGCTCTTGCTTTAATACCCTGAACAGTATCAGTAACGTAATTTATATATCTCTGATAGACTTATCTAATATTTATTATTGTTAGACTATAATGCACTAAGTTTATTTGACATCTGTTAATTAAAGAGTAATCATATCTTATGCATGACAAATCTTTGACTTCAATTATATAGAGCCCATATTTAAATAACATAGAAGTAAATTTATACAGTCAACCTGACTCAGTTTTTAGCTCACCTGAGCACTTGAGGAACCTGGTTATATATTATGAGATAAAACTGTGGAATTTTTTCAGAGGAAAGAACAGTTTCTGGCAGTCTTGAACAAACAGCACTTATTGATTGATGAATTAATTAATTTACTTATTTTATCCACCTGTATAATGTGATTACTGGAATCTCCCAGGTATTCTTGATAAAAAAGCATTTAGAGTAACATTGTATTGATTGAAAGCTTGCAGACATTCTGTTATGTTATGATATCTGCTGTAGATAAACCTTAATCTTCCATGTTGGAAAAAAAAATATCTGCTTGAGTGATAGGTTTAAGTCAGTGTTATTGCACACATGTACTATGTGGTATACCAGTAATTTGAAAGAAGTACAGTATTCTTATTATTATCCCTTTAAAACAACTACCTCATCTTGTTTTTATATTCTTGCCAAGTGACATTAAAGTCCATGCAAGATTCACAAGTACAGGGCAAAATTTTCAGAGTAAGTCTAATTTTAGACGAATATGGGCCCTGTAGACACAAGGGAGGCAACTGCCCATTGTAGTTTTCAGAAGTCAGTTATCCTCCACTTAGGCAACAGATAAATACTAGTAAAATACTAGAACACCAGGGTAGGTGAACTTGACACTGGTTGTAACTGAAATACTGAGGAAACAGAAATATATTCAAATTGTGTATCATTGGTCAGTGCTGATTCTAATGTATATTCTAACATGCTTGTTACAGGCTTACGCTTAAATGACGTCACGTTATATGTCGGTTGTTTAAATTTCATAGAATTTTCTGCCTATATGAAGTTAGTTTGCCTCAACTCAGAGGACTGTCATGCAGGTGGACATGGCCTTATATAGACTCTGTTCCCATGGTGATATATGCCAGAAGCAGGTACACAGTTACTGATTGATATGTCAGTTATACAGACAGCAGACGTCACCAGGGAGTGTCTCCTAGTCTCTGTTCAGGAAATATTTGACCTTACCTTAATGGTGATCATAGAATCTGAGTTGCAGAGTACCTAACTGGTATAATCAGTCTAATAAATCTATCCCTGGCAGCAATTACCTCCCTTGGTCATTTGTTAATTACTACTTGTTATAAAAATGACAGATGGTGATAGTCATAATAGCTGTTTAGATACACAGATGAAAATCAGATTTTTTTCTTTAATTAAAATTAGCAGTATTTCTTTGAAAAAAAAAAAGAAGATAAAAACAGTGTCAATATTAGTCATCAAAATATTCAAATTATAAAAGGCTGTTACTTTTGTAATGTTCTGTATTGTATGCTATGGTTATTTTCTTTTGTGTATACACTTAGGTAGACTTCTGAAGTTTCTTTCTTACAATATATTAGAATCTGAATTGCTTCTCCAAGCATCTTTTCAGGAACAGACAGGCAGCTTCGTAGAACCAACGATCTTCACAATAAACTGTTTGGTTGGCTCAATGTTAGAAATAAAACAAGTTGTATTAATACAGTTATTTTTTTTATGTTACAGGAAGAAGTCTGAAACCCGGCTTCCAGTCCTCAAACCTGGTCTGAAGAAAACCTCATCGAAGAGTCCCAGTGTTCAGAAGCGTCAGGTGTCACCAGAAAACAGCCTTGGAAAGCCGAGAAATACTACGCTACAGCTTCCGGATGAAGCCGGTTTTTCGCAGCCATTATCTCGTAGCTTAGAGGACTTGGAGAAAGATGTAAGATATTTATTTTCTTCATAATTTCTAGTGATTTCAACATAGATTTGGTCTGGTCTGCAGGTCCGTTCGTCCGAAAAGTATCTGATGCGGCTAGCTCAAAAAGTATTTGATATAAATTGATGAAACCTTGCATGAGTCTTAATCATGATATGAACTTGTGCACCTCCTATTTTTAGCTCACCTGAGCAATGCTCAGGTGAGTTTTTCTGATCGCTTGATGTCCGTCGTCCGTCGTCTGTCGTCTGTCGTCCGTCGTCTGTCAACATTTAGCTTGTGTATGCGATAGAGGCTGTATTTTTCAATTAATCTTCATGAATATTGGTCAGAATGATAACCTTGATGAAATCTAGGCCGAGTTCGAAAATGGGTCATCTCGGGTCAAAAACTAGGTCACTAGGTCAAATCAAAGAAAAACCTTGTGTATGCGATAGAGACTGTATTTTTCATTTAATCTTCATGAATATTGGTCAGAATGATAACTTTGATGAAATCTAGGCCGAGTTCAAAAATGGGTCATCTCGGGTCAAAAACTAGGTCACTAGGTCAAATCAAAGAAAAACCTTGTGTATGCGATAGAGGTGGTATTTTTCAGTTAATCCTCATGAATATTGGTCAGAATGATAACCTTGATAAAATCTAAGCCGAGTTCGAAAATGGGTCATCTGGGGTCAAAAACTAGGTCACTAGGTCAAATCAAAGTAAAACCTTGTGTATGCGATAGAGGCTGTATTTTTCAATTCTTCTTCATGAGTATTGGTCAGAATGATAACCTTGATGAAATCTAGGCCGAGTTCAAAAATGGGTCATCTCGGGTCAAAAACTAGGTCACTAGGTCAAATCAAAGAAAAACCTTGTGTATGCGATAGAGGCTGTATTTTTCAATTGATCTTCATGAATTTTGGTCAGAATGATTGCCTTGATGAAATCTAGGCCGAGTTCGAAAATGGGTCAAAAACTAGGTCACTAGGTCAAATCAAAGAAAAACATTGTGTATGCGATAGAGGCGGTATTTTTCAATTGATCTTAATGAATTTTGGTCAGAATGATTACCTTGATGAAATCTAGGCCGAGTTCGGAAATGGGTTATCTGGGGTCAAAAACTAGGTCACTAGGTCATATCACGTAAAAACCTTGTGTATGCGATAGAGGCTGTATTTTTCAATTGATCTTCATGAATTTTGGTCAGAATGATTGCCTTGATGAAATTTAGACCAAGTTCGAAAATGGGTCATCTGGGGTCAAAAACTAGGTCACTAGGTCAAATCAAAGAAAAACCTTGTGTATGCAATAGAGGCTGTATTTTTCAACTCATCTTCATGAAATTTAGCCAGAATGATTACCTTGATAAGATCTAGGCTGATTTCGAAAATGGGTCATCTTGGGTCAAAAACTAGGTCACTAGGTCAAATCGAAGAAAAACATTGTGTATGCAATAGAGGATGTATTTTTCAATTGATCTTCATGAAATTTGGTCAGAGTGATTGCCTTGATGAAAACTAGGTCGGTTTTGAATATGGGTTATCTGAGGTCAAAAACTAGGTCACTAGGTCAAATTAAAGAACAATCTTGTGTATGCGATAGAGACTGTTTTTTTCAGTTGATATTTATGAAATTTGGTCAGGTTGATTGCCTTAATGAAATCTAGGTCGAATTTGAATATGGGTCATCTGAGGTCAAAAACTAGGTCACTTGGTCAAATCAAAGAAAAAACTTCTGTATGTGATAGAGGCTGTATTTTTCAGTTGATCTTCATGAATTTTGGTCAGAATGATTGCCTTGATAAAATCTAGGTCGAGTTTGAACATGGGTCATCTAGGGTCAAAAACTAGGTCATATCTAAGAAAATGCTTGTTTTATCGCAAGAGACCAATTTTTTGGTCCAATCTTAATGAAAATTGGTCAGAATATTTGTTTCCATGAAATCACTAGGTCAAACATGTTTTACACTGTTATGGAGTGTTTCTTAGGTGAGCGACCTAGGGCCATCTTGGCCCTCTTGTTCGTCTGACTCCTCCCCCTATTTCCAGAGTTATGACCCCTAAAGTAGTCAAAAATGCACATTTTTACCTTATGACACTCCTAGCTCAAAAAGTATTTGATATGAATTGATGAAACCTTGCGTGAGTCTTTATTATGATATGAACTTGCGAACCTCCTATTTTTTGTCTGGCTCCACCCCTGTTTCCAAAGTTATGGCCCCTAAAATAGTAAAAAATGCACATTTTCAACTAATGATTCGCCTAGTTCAGAAAGTATTTGATGTAAATTCATGAGTTTTTATCATGTGACCTTGCACACTTGGCATTCTTCTTGAGTTTTTAGCACTAATTACAGAGTTATGGCCCTTGAAATAGCCAAAATGGTGGATTTTTTGTTTGTGATGCTCGTAGCTCAAAAAGTATAATGGCCTAGAATAATGAATCCTTGATATAAAATTTTTGTTGAGGCTAGACTGCAAGCATTTGAATTATTGCCCTTTATTTGCTAGTACCTCAGTAAACCACTGATGGGAATGGATTGAAGCTTCACACACTTCACTGTGATGATTTGACATGCAGTGCACATGTTCTATAACTCTACTTTGCAATTTTACAAAGTTATGCTCCTTTTCACGTTTTGTATTTACTCAGTTAACTTTCTGTATTGACAAGGCTGTTAAATAGTCAAGCGATGCTTTTCTCTGACAGCTTTTTTTACTTAGAAAATAATAATTTGGTTAAAGTTTCCCATGCAGCCATAATATTTTCTAGATATGTAATGTAAGGATCTATTCAGAGTCTGTAAATGAATAATGTTTGTTTGTTTGTTTTGGGTTTAACACCGTTTTTCAACAGTATTTCACGGCGGGCAGTTAACCTAACCAGTGTTCCTGGATTCTGTACCAGTACAAACCTGTTCTCCGCAAGTAACTGCCAACTTCCCCACATGAATCAGAGGTGGAGGACTAATGATTTCAGACACAATGTCGTTTATCAAATAGTCACGGAGAACATACGCCCCGCCCGAGGTAAATGAATAATGTATCAGTGTCATTATCACTATGTTAAGTTCTTGGAAATAGTGGAGCCCACTTATCAGTCACCATGGTATCAATCAGTTACAGACAACTATTAAGACTAAGCTCTTGTCAATTTATCTTCTTTTTCTCTTATATAACTGTTTCCTATATATTTGGGGTCGCTATTTTTGACAAAGTTTTCCTACTATTTTTATGCCTCCTTCAAAGAAGGAGGGGTATATTGTTTTGCAGATGTCGGTCAGTAGGTCGGTCAGTCTGTCAGTCGGTATGTTGACTAGTCCGTTTCCGGATGATAACTCAAGAACGCTTGGGCCTAGTATCATGAAAGTTGATAGGGAAGTTGGTCATCACCAGTAGATGACCCCTATTGATTTTGAGATCAGTATGACAAAGGTCAAGGTCATAGTGACCCGGAACAGTTAAACGGTTTCCGGATGATAACTCAAGAACGCTTCGGCCTAGGATCAGGAAAGTTGATAGGGAGGTTGGTCATGACCAGTAGATGACTCCGATTGATATGGAGGTCAATTGGCTTAAGATCAAGGTCACAGTGACCTGGAACAGTAAAACGGTTTCTAGATGATAACTCAAGAATGCTTGGGCATAGGATCGTGAAAGTTGATAGGGAGGTTGGTCATCACCAGCAGATGACCCCTATTGATTTTGAGATCAGTAGGTCAAAGGTCAAGGTCACAATGACCAGGAACAGTAAAACAGTTTCCGGATGATATTATTTCAAGAATGCTTGGGCCTAGGATCAGGAAAATTGATAGGGAGGTTGGTTATGATGAGCAGATGACCCCTATTGATTTTGAGGTCATTAGATCAAAGTTAAAGGTCACATTGGCCAGGAACAGTTGAAACAGTTTCCAGACAATAACTCAAGAACACTTGGGCCAAGGATCATGAAAGTTGATAAAGAGATTAATCATGACCAACAGATGACCCCTATTGGTTTTGAGGTCAGTAGTTCAAAGGTCAAGGGTACAGTGACCCGGAACAGTTAAACCATTTCCAGACTAAAACTTGAGAATGCTTAGGCCTAGGATCAAGAAACTTGATAGGGAGATTGGTCATGACAGTACATGATTCCTTTAGATTTTGAGGGAGGTAGGCCAAAGGGCAAGGTCACATTGACCCGGAACAGTTAAACCCTTTCCGGACAATAACTTGAGAACGCTTGGGCCTAGGATCACGAAACTTAATAGGGAGGTTGATCATGACTAGCAGATGACCCCTGTTGACTTTGAGGTCAGTAGGTCAAAGGTTAAGGACACATTGAACCAGAACAATAGAACTTTTGTTTACAGTGAGCAAATAATTTTTGTTCCTTGTGCAATTACTGAATGCATCAAGGGGGGCATTTCTTGTTCTACGAGCTCTTGTTTAAAAGATTCCTTATTGCCCTAGTTTCCCCAAGCTTAATTCCTTAGAACCAGAAATGATTGAGGTTTGTTATTTATTGCCACAGAACAACTATAAACCTTAAGTGCAACAAGCTAGAGAACAAAAAGGAAACAAAACCAGCTATTAAATCAAGAAATCTGGTTTGATAACTCCATTATCATAGAAATCTCACAGAATTAATTTCTGGATAAAGAAGGCAAAAAAGAACATGCTAACAAATTTTCATGCCTGGGAGTTTCTGGTTCTGGATGCAGACCTTGATTGCTAGAATTAACTTACAAATATCTATTGAAATGTTAGCTTCTAAGTTTGAACTGAATCCCAGAGCTGTCAAACTGTAAAGTTTAAAGAAGAAAAGGTAATGGCATGGTTATTGCATTGTGGGAAAGCAGAGCACTCAGAAACCACATCATGTGCTTGCAAAAAATCTTTGATTTCCGATTTGATTACATTTTTTATGAAGAAATTGTTTTTCTATAGGATTTTTTTTGCTTTTGCACATGGTTATAAAAGCAGTTATTTTCTTGTAAGTTGTTTATAGTAGGAAAGCTTTATTGTATCTTAAAGCTACTAGCTCACAGTTTGGGTGAAATGTTCATTTCCAGCAAGTCTGGCATAGAATGTATATATGACACTAAAAAATGATCAAGTGGGTGTAAATAAAAAGCTAGACATCAGTCAAAATGCAAGAAGGATGTAAGCCCGCCCGCTTAGCTCAATAGGGAAAGCGCTGATCTATGGATCGCTGGGTCGGGATTTTGAGCCCTGGGCGAGGCGTATGTTCTCCATGATGATTTGATAAAAGACATCATGTCTGAAATCATTCGTCCTCCACCTCTGTTTCTTTTGGGGAAGTTGGCAGTTACTTGCGGAGAACAGGTTTGTACTGGTACAGAATCCAGGAACTCTGGTTAGGTTAACTGCCATCCATTACATAACTGAAATACTTTTGAAAAACGGTGTTAAACTCAAAACAAACAAACAAAGCAAAACTGGATCTGGCATAGGAAAAAACTTGATTTGGCATAGGGAAAATTTTTCCTCAAGTAAATGGAAACCCGTGTATTTAATTGATAAAACCAGAAAACGTCACTACCTTTCTGAAGATTTTGTCATGTCAAAAATGTTAATTATGTGAAGACAAAAACAATCAAACTTGAAATATGCAGATGTCTGTAATCATTAAACCTATACATTTTTATTAATTTTATGCCCGTCTCTGAAAGAGCAGGGCATATTATGTGAACACCTGTGGTGGGCCATTCTCATCCATCAGATGTTCGTCAAAATCCCGAGACGAACCTCTGATTTATTTCTGTCGTTTATTTGGTGAGCATGCGCACTGGTAATTACTACCGGGAGAAGTTTCAGCCAATCAATGTTCGCCACTATTTGGCACGCCGAATTGAAATTTCAAACAATATGTAAGCAAGGTAGTTGCTAACGATAGATAAAGGCGATATTCCATGATTGCGATTAATAAAGATTTATTTCTGTTATTCGATGTTAAGAAATATACCTGAAGAAATAATAATATTCCTCGTAAGTCGGCATCGATATGAAAGGACGCGGTCACGCTTTTCACGGACGATTTTGATTGGTTCGCTACATTTTGTCGCGAAACGATGCTGATTGGCTGAAACGTTTTACCTGTAATGTAACCAAACCACAAATATCGGCGAAATGTGCCGGAGGTTCATCCGGGGAACCACGGTAGACCTCTGGTATGCAAGAATGGTGGTGGGCGGGCGGTCGGCATCCAAAAGCATGTCCGCTCTTTAAGTGGAACAGTTTTCATCCGATCTTCACCATACTTGGTGACAATGTTTGTGGGCATAATATCTCGGCCAAGTTTGATAACCAGCCAAATTGCCTTAGGCACTCTTGGATTATGGCCCTTGAATTACTCGAAAAACTGCGAATTTAGCCTTGTCTGCTCTCAAAGTCGAACAGTATTCATCTGATCTTCCACAAACTTGCAGACAATGTTTTTGGGCATAATATCTCAGCCAGGTTTGATAACCAGCCAAATTGCTCCAGGCACTCTTGGATTATGGCCATTGAATTTCTTGAAATCTGCAAATTTAGCCTTGTCTGCTCTCAAAGTCTAACAGTTTTCATCTGATCTTCCACAAACTTGCAGACAATATTTGTGGGCATAATATCTCAGCCAAGTTCGATAACCAGCCAAACCGCCCCAGGCACTCTTGGATTATGGCCCTTGAATTTCTCGAAATCTGCAAATTTAGCTTTGTCTGCTCTCTAAGTTGAACAGTTTTCATCAGAACTTCTTTGAACTTGCTGACAATGTTTGTGGGCATAATATCTCAGCCAAGTTCGATAATCAGCCAAATTGCCCTAGGTTCTCTTTGATTATAGCCCTTGAATTAGGTTAAGTTCGATGATGGGCGTATCTTGTGACAGTCTGCCACTCTTGTTGACAACATGATAGGTATATTTAGGCTTTCAACTGTGAGAATTTAGTTTATTAAAATCTACACTATAGAAGTTTTTCTGTATCAAGTTTTGGATTTTCCCATTATAGATTTTTTCTAGAGATCAAATCAGTCAGCAAAATATCAGCACAAAACTCTTTTGTATTGCTGAATTTTATCAGACAACCATGTTGCTCTGAAAATTTTGGTAAAATCAAATATTACATTGTAGAAAACAGTTTGATCATTTTTTGGCTCCTGAGGAGCTTAAGCCTTTTAAAACCATTGGGTGTTCACTGTTTGGGTAGTCAGAAACAATAGATTTTATGCCTGACGTGTTGTTTTTTTGCACCATGTAGAACTTAAATTCATTCAACTGAGTTTTTATGCCCCCGGCATCTACTGATGCGGGAGGCATATAGTGATCGTCCTGTCCGTCTGTCTGTCCGTCCATTCGTTCGTCCGTCTGTACAAGGTTAACCAAATGGGACCGTTTCGTCTAGCATCAATACCCCTTACTAGAATGACTTGATACTTATGCAGATGTAACCTGTGACCATTCTTCATGTTCAGACATCACATGACCTCAGTTTGACCTTGACCTCATTTTGGACTTAGGTTGCTTTATATTGACCATCTCTTGGTTAACCAAATGGGACCGTTTTGCTAGCATCAATACCGCTTACAAGAATGAATTGATACTAATACAGATGTAACTTGTGACCATTCCTCATCTTCAAACATCACCTGACCTCAGTTTTACCTTGACCTTGACCTCATTTTGGACTTAGGCTGCTTTATATGGGCCATCTCTTGGTTAACCAAATGGGACCGTTTCGTCTAGCATTAATACCGCTCACAAGAATGAATTGATACTAATACAGATGTAACCTGTGACCATTCCTCATCTTCAAACATCACCTGACCTCAGTTTGACCTTGACCTTGTTTTAGACTTAGGTTGCTTTATATCGACAAGGATGCCACTGGGGGCATCAAGTGTTTATTGAACGCAGCTCCTTGTTCTTCTTCAAAATTATAATGCAAAGGTCAGGATAAATGTTATAGGTAAAAAGGTGTCTTTTTATATGTAGTGTTCTTGTGAAAGTGGGGAGACATACTGTTTTTGCCCTGTCTGTCCGTCCCTCACACTTCATTTTCTATCAATAATAGGTGAACCATTTGACCTAGAACTTCATAGGATGGCAGGGCTTATGGAGTAGACGTCCCCTATTGTTTTTGGGGTCACTCCATCAAAGGTCAAGGTCACAGGGGCCTGAACATGGAAAACCATTTCTGATCAATGACTTGAGAACAACTTGACCCAGAATGTTGAGACTTAATAGGGTGGTTGATCATGCAGAGTAGATGACCCCTACTGATTTTGGGGTCACTTTGTTAAAGATCAAGGTCACAGAGGCCTGAACATGGAAAACCATTTCCGATCAATAACTTGAGAACCACTTGACCCAGAATGTTGAAACTTCATATGATGATTGAACATGCAGAGTAGATGGCCCCTATTGATTTTGGGGTCACTCTAGTAAAGGTCAAGGACACAGGGGCCTGAACATGGAAAACCATTTCTGATTAATAACTTGATAACCACTTGACCCAGAATGTTGAAACTTAATAGGATGGTTGGACATGCAGAGTAGATGACCCGACTGATTTTGGGCTCACTCGATCAAAGGTCAAGTTCACAGGGGCCTGAATATGGAAAACCGTTTCCAGTTCATAACTTGAGAACCTCTAGGCGCAGAATGTTGAAACTTAGTGGGATGATTGGACATGCCAAGTAGATGATCCCTATTGCAGCCAACCATCAGTGTCTCTTTGACTTTTGCTCCTGTCCCTTATTGACTTCTTGCCTAGGGGACTATGCATTTGGGGAGACATGCGCTTTTCTACAAAAGCATCTTCTAGTTTTAATTAGGACCCTTCATTTTAAGTTGATTTGTTGATCTTATTTTAGTTCTGAATCATAATATTAGCTTAATTTAGATATTATTGTCTATTCCCTTATTAGCAAAAATGTCGCAAAAGGAGGGTATAAAAAATGTAAACTATAAATCCAACTTTAAATGAATAAAACACTACCATAGTGTTGGTTTTTTGGTTTTTGTTTTTGTTTTCTTTGCTTTGTGTTAAATATGGGGAAGGTAACATTTATAAGCAGGATGGCATTAATTAAAGAATATATGGTAATTAATGCTTTAATTTTGCATCAAGTTAACTGAATGCTTAAATATTTATTATATTGTAGGATGATTCGGGAACAAAAGAGAATGGAAGTGGTTGCAGTGATATCACAGATGAGACTGACGGAGGAGCTGCGGAAGGGGAGTCGGCAAGAACGCGGGCTGCCATTGAACATATCCAGGAGAAAATAACGAGAACAATGGACCAGATCAAAGAGGAGCAAGCAACTAAGGAAGGTAGGTTGTCATGGGAATGATAGAAACACATTGAATATGCTAGCCATTTATCTTATAGGTACCGGGTTTTAACCTTGTCATACCTCTTTATAGGATGCCTGTTCTGGTTTTTACATAGAAAGGAACTTAATGAGTGACATTGCAAATTCCTAATTACCAGCTCAGAAAATGTGCTTGAACTAAAGAAAGATTTCATGAGGAGAGAGGCTTGATATTGTGCCATCTGAACATTGTAACTGTGAATCCATTGAAATAGACATGATTTCTGGATGAAGGCATTCTCTGCAGGAAGTTTTGTGCCCCCCCATGAGTGGTGGGGGCATATAGATTTGGTCTTCTCTCTGCATCCATCCATCCGTCCGTCCGTCCATCCGTCCGAAGTTCGTGACGCGTCTAGCTCGAAAAGTATTTGATACAAATTGATGAAACCTTGCATGAGTGTTTATCATGATATGAACTTGCGCATCTCCTATTTTTCGTCTGGCTCCGCCCCCGATTTTTAGAGTTATGGCCCCTGAAATAGTCAAAAATGCACATTTTCACCTTGTGACACGCCTAGCTCAAAAAGTATTTGATATAAATTGATGAAACCTTGCATGAGTCTTAATCATGATATGAACTTGCCCACCTTCTATTTTTCATCTGGCTCCGCCCCCTATTTTTAGAGTTATGGCCCCTGAAATAGTCAAAAATGCACATAATCACCTTGTGACATGCCTAGCTCAAGAAGTATTTGATATAGATACATGAAACCTTGCTTGAGTCTTGATTATGATATGAACTTGCGCGACTCCTATTTTTCATCTGGCCTTGCCCCCTATTTTCAGAGTTATGGCCCCTGAAATAGTAAAAAATGCGCATTTTCACCTTGTGACACACCTAGCTCAAGAAGCATTTGATATAGATTCATGAAACTTTGCATGAGTCTTAATCATGATATGAACTTGCGCACCTCCTATTTTTCATTTGGGTCCGCCCCCTATTTTTAGAGTTATGGCCCCTGAAATAGTCAAAAATACACATTTTCACCTTGTGATGCACCTAGCTCAAAAAGTATTAAATAAAAATGGTTGAAAACTTGCATAAGTCTTTATCATGATATAAACTTGCACACCTCTAATTTTTTGGCTGGCTCCACCCCCTATTTTTAAAGTTATGGCCTGAACCTAATTATGTGCCTAACTCAAAAAGTATCAGATGTAAATTCAGGAAACCTTGCTGGAGTCTTTATCGTGATGTGAACTTGCACACTTGGCATTCCTTTTCAGAATCTTAGCTCTTATTACAGAGTTATGGCCCGTGAAATAACCAAAATAGTGGATTTTTTGTTTGTGATGCTCATAGCTCAAAAAGTAAAGGTCCTAGAATAATGAATCCTTTTCATAAAATGATTGTTGAGGCTATACCCAATTAAGACTGCAAACATTTGAATTATTGGCCCTTATTTATGACAAATGTACCAGTGGGGGGCACACCCTGTGTCCTACAGACACATTCTAGTTTATTTGACAGATTACAAAGAATATCAGTGCATTCTGATTTGTTGGGATATTCTCAGTACTGGTTTGGAATACTGGAATGCTGGTTGCATTGCTGCAACAATTTTCTTCCAGCAGCAGTTATATAATCTCATTTGCTATTAAGGCATCCATTTGCCATAGAAGTTTTTCATAACAACTGGAGGATGCTAAAATCTCAGGTGGAAAGTACATGAACAATCAGAATTGCTAATTGTCATATACTAGCTTTGTTTAAGTAATCTAAATATGGTAAAAAATGTTATTAAACCCCATATGATCTCTAAACTTGCATATATTCCCCACTCGGCGATATATGACCTTTTTGTGTCGGTTCGCCGTAAAACCCAACTCATTCATTATTGCATGTATTCCCATTACAGCAAATGTGAACGAATATCTTCGACTCGCGGGCGAGGCTGACAAACAACAATTACTACGCATCAAACAAGTGTTTGAGAAGAAAAATCAGAAATCAACGCAGTCCCTGAGTACTTTACAGAAAAAACTCGAAAAATACACAAAATCTCTTAATGACGTCCAAACATATGGTGCCCACAGACAAACTAAAGACAAATTGAAGGACATGGGTCAAGGACTGAAGTGAGTATCAAAAGAGTGAATTCTAAATGCTTAGCAAGATTTGCATTTTTTGCATCCAGTTCAGTATGTTTGATAATGGCTATTGTATAGTTAATTTTCTGTTCTGAGAATATGACATTGCAGAAAATATGTCTTATCTGAGCTAACAAAGGAGAAGTGTTATCACATAAATTTTAGAAAAAGATGTTTTTTGCACCCACTGGTAGAAGATTAGGTATATTTTTTTACTCATGTCGGTCAGTCAGAAGGTTGGTCTGTAAGTGGACCGTTTGTTTTCCAGTTACTGACTGGAGAATTTTTGGGACTGTTGTGTCAAACATCTTAGGCCTATTACCTGTAGTCGGTAGATGGCTTCTATTGTTTAAGCAGATCATTGGGTCACAGGTCGCAGTAACAGTGGCATAGAGACCGAAAACTGTTTCTGATTAATAACTTGAGAATTTCTCGATTTATGTCTGTCAAATTTAGTTGAATAATTGCACATGGTCAGTTCATGATCCCATTAGTTAAGGGGGTCAAGGTCATACAGGCCTCCAGATAGAAAACAGTTCTGGAACGATTATTGTGGAAGGCTTGTGCCTGTTTAACTTCATTACATATTGCCTGTGGTTAGTAGATGAAGGGATCAGTAGGTCATTTATCAGGTCACAAAGACATTGAGACCAAGAATATTTTTCTGTCAAAAACTGGAGAGTCATTGGGCCTATGGTTGTCAAACTTAAATGACGACAAGCTGTAGTCAGCAGATGAATGTAAGGGACAGTAGGTCAGAAGTCAAGGTCATATAGAACCTTAAGACTAAAATGGTTTCCTGTCAATAACTAGCCAACTTTTGGCTTATGATCTTCAAATTGCAAAGGATGGTTGCCTGTGGTCAGTATATGAACCATTTTGTTTAAAGCATCTGTAGATCTAAGTTCATAGTTATGCTTTGGCAACAGTCTTGTATCAATAACTGGAGAATGCTTTAGCTTATGGTTTGCAAATGCCATAATGTAAATGTCTTCTGTCCATAGATGACCAGTATTGTTTTGAGGTCATAAGGTCAAATTTCAAGGTCACAGATACATTGGGACTGAAAACAGTTGAGAATGTTTGCACAAGGTCCTGTTGTCTTGAATTTCATTGAGTGCCTGTTGTCAATAGATGATCTCTTTTGTTTTTGGGTCAAAGGTCAAGGTCATTTTTGAGATTGAAATTATGTACCAAGTTACCTCAAAAAGGTTATCATTGGGACAAACATAATTTACAAACAATGCTTGTTTAAAAATTAATCCAATATGAAAATTTAGAAACTTTTCAATGTTTGAATTGTTTCTAGCTGAAACAGTTCTGTTTTAAGTTGCGGGTTTTGTGCTTTCATTTCATAAAGAGTATCTTGCAATTCTTTAGTTGTCACTGAAAGGGTTTAGCATAAGTTATGACTTATGAATTACAACAGCATTTATAATCTTTTATTGTTCCGTTTTTGCATGCTGCGTTTTAAAGGGGCACTCCTTCAGATTTATTTCAGTGTTTTCAAAATTTAGAAAGTGTTTTTGCTAGCAATTGTACATTGAAATGTAAAATATAGTGATTTATTGAGCTTTTTTAGGTTGTATGTATAAAAAGATTGGGTAATTTGTGATTTTTAGAACTGAACTAAAAAAAAACGCTAAAAATGATATGAAATAGAAGGAATTTACCTGCACTTTTTACACTGATTTGTTATTTTTAGCTCACCTGTCACAAAGTGAGCTTTTGTAATCATGCGGCGTCCCTTGTCCGTCCGTGCGTCCGTAAACTTTCAGAATGTTCATCTTGATGATATCTAGGTCAAGTTTGAAACTGGGTAATGTGCGGTCCAAAACTAGGTCAGTAGGTCTAAAAATAGAAAATCCTTGTGACCCCCCTAAAGGCCATATTTTTCAATGGATCTTCATGAAAATTGGTCAGAATGTTCACCTTGATGATATCTAGGTTATATTCAAAACTGGGTCACGTGCGGTCCCAAACTAGGTCAGTAGGTATAAAAATAGAAAATACTTGTGACCTCCTTAGAGGCCATATTTTTCAAGGATTGGTCAGAATGTTCACCTTGATGATATCTAGGTCAAGTTCGAATCTGGGTCATGTGCGGTAAAAAACTAGGTCAGTAGGTCTTAAAATAGAAAAACCTTTTGACCTCTCTAGAGTCCATACTTTTCTATGGATCTTCATGAAAATTGATCAGAATGTTCACTTTAATGATATCTAGTTCAAGTTCGAAACTGGGTCACATGCCATCAAAAACTAGGTCAGTAGGTCAGATAATAGAAAAACCTTGTGACCTCTCTAGAGGCGATATTTTTCATGGGATCTGTATGAAAGTTGGTCTGAATATTCATCTTGATGATATCTAGGTCAAGTTCGAAACTGGATCAACTGCAGTCAAAAACTAGGTCAGTAGGTCTACGTCGTCTCTGTGTCAGTGCGTAAACTTTTGCTTGTGACCATCTAGTTTAAGATCTAGCCTTGAAATTTGGATGACATGTACAGTATTGCACTCCAATCTTTAAACTGTCTTTTAGTGACCATAAATGTGACCTACTGATCTACTTTCTAATATTTTAGCATCAGTTTGCCATTGAAACATGTGGTTCAGTATACTCAGGTGAGCGATTCAGGGTCATCATGACACTCTTGTTGATATTCAGTATATGTTGCTTTTAATTGAAACTGTTTTAAAATAGTGGTCATCAGGAGGCATGCCCCTTTAAGAATTTATAGAAATCAAGCATGTTTTATTTGTCTAAAGCTAGGAATAAGGTTACGAACATTAATTCATATCATGAAAAAACAACATTTTTACCTGTTGTAGAGATGTTGGGGCTAACATTGTAGACGGAATTACAGGGTTTTCTGGGTAAGCTCCCTTGTTGTCATAGTTACTGCTTACCCTCTTCATCTCAAAGGCCTACTTCGATTGGGCAAAGTATTGTTCATGACACCTGAGGCGCCAATGCTTCAGTAGCAACTAGGGTTGATTGTCAAACAATCGAAGTAGGCCATATTTGCTGCTTATGCATTCATAATTTTAACATGGGGGATACTGTGATAAAAAAACTGTCTTAAATAGTTTTCTCATTTTCCATTTCATTGAATGAATGTATGTGACTTTATCTTTGTCTACACAAAACTTTGTCTGTTGCTGATTTTAAATGGCCCTAATTATTAAAGAGTGTATACATTATTCATGACCAGGTCAACTTGCAGAGCATTGATTGCTTGTTTGAAGATTGGGGCGTATTTTAACCCTTACCATGCAAAATTTCTATAATGAACTGGTCCATCTTCCAATTTGGGCAGTACCATTTATCATTTGAAGGGGTGTTTACTGAAAATTTACTGACTGAATAGTGAACAGTGCAGACCACGATCAGACTGCATGGATGTGCAGGCTGATCTTGTCTACCGTCCGTAACCACTGGTGTAGAAAGGGCAGAATATAGATCTAGTTTGTGTCCAGACAGCTGGTAGACGAGAGTGTAAGATATTGTTTAAAGGTGGATCCTGACAACTGCTCCTTCTATCTGTTCAGTATTATAATTGTTTGTAACATACTAAGCAATAGACATTTAAGAGTTTCATGTCTGATTCAAAAAAAAGAAAATTGTCATGTTAAAATTATGAAATTATGTTGTTTTTAGATGGGTTGAGTATTGTGTATAGCACATGCATGCATTTTTAAAATACATGTAAATGCATTTTATATTACACTGGTAAAATGCATGCAAATATTTCAAACATTATTGTTTCTAGTTGTTGTTTATTTTTGTGTGATTCCGCCCACAGAGCACAGATTTATGGATCTCGGGGTCGTGAGTTCGAGCCCTGGGTGAGGCATATGTTCTCTGTGACGATTTGATAAAAGACACTGTGTCTGAAATCATTCGTCCTCCACCTCTGATTCATGTGGGGAAGTTGGCAGTTACTTGCGGAGAACAGGTTTGTACTGGTACAGAATCCAGGAACAGTGGTTAGGTTAACTACCCGCCATTACATAACTGAAATACTGTTAAAAAAAACAGCGTTAAACCCAAATCAAAAATTTTTGTGTCAGTCGGGTGGGTCATCAGGTGGAGGTACATCGTGCATTTTGAAATTTCTGCTTTAGTTGCAGTATTGATAACAGTGATGAAAGGCTCAGATTTTAAATCTCAGTTTTTGCTTTTAAGCTAAAAAGCTTCATTTCCACCCTGCTTGCTTTATATAGTAAAGTTAAAGCTAAAAGATTTATTGCTAGTTTTACAGGCTTAGTCGGCCAATTTTATATATTGTACAAAGGGGACATGACTCTAGATTTATGTCAAAGTTAAGAAATTACTTATATTTAGGTAAATTGTAACAAAAGTAAGAAATTTGATTGTCTCAAATCACTACTAGTTCAGTAATATGTCAGATTTTGTACATAACTGTATATCGTGAAAAAAAAGGCACTATCATAAAATTTTCTTCCATATAATATTGTTTGCTGTTTGGCTTTGTGAACAAAGGAATACGCAGTTTCACTTACTCTGCTGTGTGAAGAAATAAGCAGTTTCACTTTTTCTGCTGTGTGAATGAATAAGCATTTTCACTTATTCTGCTGTGTTAAGGAATAAGCATTTTCACTTATTCTCCTGTGTGAAAGAATAAGCATTTTCACTTATTCTGCTGTGTGAATGAATAAGCAGTTTCACTTATTCTGCTGTGTTAAGGAATAAGCATTTTCACTTATTCTCCTGTGTGAAGGAATAAGCATTTTCACTTATTCTGCTGTGTGAATGAATAAGCAGTTTCACTTATTCTGCTGTGTTAAGGAATAAGCATTTTCACTTATTCTCCTGTGTGAAAGAATAAGCATTTTCACTTATTCTGCTGTGTGAATGAATAAGCAGTTTCACTTATTCTGCTGTGTTAAGGAATAAGCATTTTCACTTATTCTCCTGTGTGAAAGAATAAGCATTTTCACTTATTCTGCTGTGTGAATGAATAAGCAGTTTCACTAATTCTGCTGTGTGAATGAATAAGCAGTTTCACTTATTCTGCTGTGTTAAGGAATAAGTATTTTCACTTATTCTGCTGTATGAAGGAATAAGCATTTTCACTTATTCTGCTGTGTTAAGGAATAAGCATTTTCACTTATTCTGCTGTGTTAAGGAATAAGCATTTTCACTTATTCTGCTTTGCATTTGGGGCATTTTGTATCGTTTTGCCTATGTTGAAAAGAGTGCAAACATTAAAGAAAAAACAACATTTTCTTTAGGAAAAGTATGACAATATCAAATATAATTAAGAAATCTAATTAAGAAGAAAGCAAGAAAGTAAAAATTGTAAATTTCAGCTTTAAACGTTACTTTGTATTTATTCAACTATGATAAAATTTATTACTTTGTGTTCTGTCAAAGAGTGATAGATTTTCACCTTGAACAGGTTTTGCATTTTGAGAATGTGCTAAATGTTGACCTTTTATGCTTGTATTTTCCTAGATTTTAACCTTTTCTTTAGACATCTTTTATATTGTGATGACAGTAATTTATTGCATGTGGAAATTAAAAGTTGAAGGACTTAGGATAGTCTAAAGTAAGATCATAATAGAAGGTTAAACAAAATCTATTGTAAATGTACAGAATTCAATTAAATCTACAGTCATTTGGTTTGTGTGTATAAATGTTTAAAAGGTGCCTTATTTTATGTATATTTTCACAGAAAACAAAGTAGGTTAGTAACGTAAGGAACTTTTTTTTAAAGCATTAAACTTATTTTTTAAAGTGTCACTTTGTACATCTTCCTGTGTAAATACATGTTTTTTTGTTGCAGATACTGAAAACTAATTTTAAATGTCATGTTATCAAATGTTCGCTTTTCATTTTTGTTTTATTCAGAATAAAAGATGAAAGAGTTAATGTATATGTGTTTAATTTCATAAATAGAAAATTGTTTCTAATGTTGATGTTTATGGATAATGAATGTAAAGGTAGAATAATAATATTTTCTTCTGTTTCAGAGGTGTGGTTGGAAATATAAAGGGTGCTAAAGAGTAAGTTACATTTATACTTTCAGATGTATTTCTAAACCTGTTATCTATAAACTGATTAGGCATATATTCATATTGATTGCCATTTTACAGATTTATTTTCTAGATCATGTAGATCAGTCTAATTTATATAGTTTTCTCAGTGTACAGATGTTTGGAATGAAATATGTTTAAAGCAAATTCATTTGAATTGATCCAAACATTTAATACAGGGTGGACGGATAGCTCAGTGGTTTGCACATTGGCCTTCCAATCCTGAGGTCGGTGGTTCGATCTCCAGCAGCTACTCGGGAATTTTCAGAAACGCTTTTCAGTGTTTCCCACCCAGCTAGAGGTGTACTGGTCAGGAACCCAGGCAATCCTTGCGTGTATCAGTGCTATACACTGGGCACGTTAAAGAACCAGGCTGTCTATTCGCAACGAGCTAGGCTAAGTTAGCCAGACAAGCCTGTGTCTGATATCTGATCTCTCTGTCGTGGGGACTTTGTCTCACTCTGTCCCTCTGGTCAGATCACTCTGTGTCTGTACTAGTAGAGGATGAATTATGCACCCTGTGTGGCTGCATTTGAACTATGTAAAGCGCCTTTGAACGTGAAATTGATCATGAAAAGGGCGCTATATAAATCTGGTATAATAATAATACAATACAACGGGTATTGTGTGAACAAATTTTAAACAACTTTTCCAGAACCTGTATATATTTTGCAATGATTTATATATATATTTTTTGCCATTGAGCATATTCACCATGTGTTGTAAATCACTAAAAAAACTAAGTTCAGTTTTTGGCATTCTGCAGTAGTACTAGGACAGTTATAAACCTTGGCTAAAATATCCTAATGTACTGTATACAAAAAACTTTCCCAATGTCATTTTTGTCGAGCCCACTTGCGATGAGCTAGATATAGTCATCACTTTTGGCGGGTCAGTGTGTGTGTGTGTGTGTCCGTGCATCTGTCTGCTTTTGTCTGGACTATAACTTCAACATGCGTGGACTAATCTTGCTTATATTTGGCATGAATGTTTACCTCAATGAGAAGGAGTGTCATGCACAAAGCCCATGTTCCTATCTCAAAGGTCAGTGTCACAGTTGGAGGTCAAAGGTCAAATTGAAGCTTGTCCGGAGCATTTCTTCTTCATGCATGGTGGGATTTTGATGTAACTTGGCGTGAATGTTCACCATTATGAGACAGAGTGTCATGCGCAAGAACCAGGTCCCTAGGTCTAAGGTAAAGGTCACACTTAGAGGCCAAATGTGCTGGTGGGCTCGACATTCTGCCCGTTGGCATGCAGAATGTATTTCTAGTTCTTTTATTCATGTGAGACTGTTTCCGAAATAGGTAAATACATTTTTACGATGGGATTTCTGTTTAATTGGAAAAAAAAATCAGTTATGCATAGGGAAGATTATCTTTGCATATTTTTCCACATAACTTGTCAAATAGAACACTGTGATTTTGCTAAAGCAGACTGGTGCCATTGTTAATACAGTATATTGCCATTTCTTTACAATAAACAAAATTGTGAAACCAGTCTCCCTGGACATTTATGAATTTATGATGAAGAGCAAGAATTATTTGAAGATGGAAACACCATGCAGGTTTGCTGCTAGGCAGGTTACATTGGAAAATGACATATCTAAGGAAAACAGTAAATCGTGACATTGATTTTCCTCTATTTTATTTCAGAACAATAGTCTCGAAGCCAAAAGAGTTTGCTCATTTAATCAAGAACAAATTTGGTAGTGCCGATAATATTAGCTCAATGAGTAAGTATATTTTGTGTACTGTATCACATGATCAAATATATGAGCCGTCCCACGAGAAAACCAACATAGTGGGTTTGCGACCAGCATGGATCCAGACCAGCCTGCGCATCCGCGCAGTCTGGTCAGGATCCATGCTGTTCGTTAACAGTTTCTTCAATTCCAATAGGCTTAAAAAGCGAACAGCATGGAGCCTGACCAGACTGCGCGGATGCGCAGGCTGGTCTGGATCCATGCTGGTCGCAAACCCATTATGTTGGTTTTCTCATGGCACAGCTCATATTAATCTATATACAAGATACCAGTTACAGAGGACATTATGAAATATTAGTAATAAAAGACTAAATTTTTGGTTGGAGGGGGGGTTAAAAAATTCTGTGTATTATCAAGTAAATCATACATGTAAATGAGTTATGGATAAGAAAGTCCACTCTGGGTTTAGATTTTGTCCAAAAATGAAGTTGGTGGAGCTTTTTGACTGTCTTAAACTGAGGTTACCATTACTGAATTGCCATGGTGACTTTCTTTGCAACTTCTGAATACTTTATGTCTTACTCTTACTACATTCAATTGGGGATATCTTTGAAACAAGCTTTTACTGCAACAGTCAGGTCAAATAACGTATGATATCGTAAGGAAATTAGGTAAGTATTTATAGGTACTGCTTTACACATAATAGGCTTCAACTTTTACCGAAGTTTGACATTACGTAAAGACAGCTACAGTGAAACACTGCTCCCTCTAATATCTATGGTTCAAGTATCTGGACTATTCACGTCATTCCTAGCCATTTCTGGATAATGCTTCAGAACCCTGGATTACGCATCCCCTCACGACTTAAGCAATTGATGTTTTACTTTATAGTCAGCTAGGCTGAAATGTCATGTCTTACTTGATAATATTATGCAAGATCCATAAATCTTGTGTCTCTATAAATGACCTATTATTTCCAATCTTGGTTCTTATTGCCAAAACAATCATAGCCATAAATGGTTTACTGAATGCCAGCAGTTTATTGGCACTTACCTTATCGGGAATATCATGAATGATCTATGTGTATATTGAGCAATTTTGACATAACTACATCCATTCAAAATAGAAGAGGAACCTAGAATAAAGTTCTTGAATGTTTAAATGATTGTTTTACTGAGGTTTAAAGAGTACCAGCTATTTGATTTATCAAGTATTGACTCTGATTCCTGGTTAATGGTCCCTGGTAGAGGGAGTGTTCTTGACCATGACAAAAACGGTAAGAGGAAAAATAAACAACTTTGGGATTTTGAGAACAGTAGAACCTAAATCAGTGTGAAAAATTTAAAACTTGTAGAGTTCTATGCATGCTAGCAACTTACTAAAATTTTAAGACAATTTTCATCTGGTATTTCTATATGTAGGTGTGCACACACATGTCTTGAAATTTAAACCTCTGTTTTATGTACTAAATTCAGTGAGAACATGTTTTATGTACTGAATTTAGTGAGAACATGTTTTATGTACTGAATTCAGTGAGAACATGTTTTATGTACTGAATTCAGTGAGAACATGTTTTATGTACTGAATTCAGTGAGAACATGTTTTATGTACTGAATTCAGTGAGAACATGTTTTATGTACAAAATTCAGTGAGAACATGTTTTATGTACTAAATTCAGTGAGAACATGTTTTATGTACTAAATTTAGTGAGAACATGTTTTATGTACTAAATTCAGTGAGAACACAGATACAAAGATATTTTCCTGGACAAACAGGTACTGGTACATTAATTTATTGTTAAAGCATTTTTAGCTCGACTATACGATTTAAACCTCTGTTTTATGTACTAAATTCAGTGAGAACATGTTTTATGTACTGAGTTTAGTGAGAACATGTTTTATGTACTGAATTCAGTGAGAACATGTTTTATGTACTGAATTCAGTGAGAACATGTTTTATGTACTGAATTCAGTGAGAACATGTTTTATGTACTGAATTCAGTGAGAACATGTTTTATGTACAAAATTCAGTGAGAACATGTTTTATGTACAAAATTCAGTGAGAACATGTTTTATGTACTAAATTTAGTGAGAACATGTTTTATGTACTAAATTCAGTGAGAACACAGATACAAAGATATTTTCCTGGACAAACAGGTACTGGTACATTAATTTATTGTTAAAGCATTTTTAGCTCGACTATACGAAGAATATGGAGAGCTATACTACTCACCCCGGTGTCGACGTTGGTTAAGTTTTTATAAAATGGTAATATCTTGTATACCATCAAAGGTATTTATTTCAAACATGGAACACTTTTTTATTATAACAGTCTCTATCTGTATGCAAGAATACACATCTCTGTCAAGTATTTTGGCTGAATTATGGCCCTTTTTGGAACAGGAAATTGGCTTAGTTTTCGTACAAGTCCATGTTTTGTCAAAACTATGTGCCATATGGCTTTTAAACTTTGAACACATGCTTATCATCATGATTTCCATCTGTAGGCAAGAGTACATAACTCTGTCAACTATTTTGGATGAACTATGGCCCTTTTTGGACTTGGAAGTAAGTTGAATATTTCATGCCAGTTCATATTTTGCCTAACCTATTTGTCATATGGCTTTGAAACTTTGACCACTTGTTTACCATCAATGTCTTCATATGTAGGCAAGACTACATAACTAGGACAAGAACTTTAGCTCAGTTATGGCCCTTTTTGACATAGAAATTAGTTCAGTTTTGCACACCATTCCATATTTTGTCTAAACTGTTTGATATATGGCTTTGAAACTTTGAACACTTGCTTATCATCATGGTCACACATTGCCATATAGTTCAAGACTTATTCAGATCTGCAAATACAGGTACATTGTTTGTCTTATCTATTTTTCTTCTTTTGTCTGAAAATTTCTGGTAATATTTTGACCTAATACTTCCATCAATTCTTTGAATGGTTGAGTGTGCTGTTAACAGACACCTCTTGTTGTTACTGTATTTCCTTATGCCCTTGTTGAAGGGCAGAGTTAAATGAATGTGTGTTGTTTTACCAAGTCATTTCTTGTTTTATGTTATTGTTTATTACCATGCAGAAAACATTAGTTTGTTCAAGTTAAAGTGATAAAGAAGCAATATCTTGAAGTTTGTGAATATTTCTGCATGGCATTACATTTATACATCATGAACTTTTCCTGTTTTGTAAGAAATAGATCCAAGAAATTTTGAAATTTTAAATAAGAGTAACAGATGAGGTCTTTAACATAAGAAACAAGGACAGAAGTTGCAAACACACAAACATTTGTTTTTATTTTGAAAACAAAGGGTAAGGGTAGGTAAGTTTGTCAGGCAAACCTGCCAGAGGGGGTAACAATTACACACTTGGGCCTTTCTGCAAGCTCAAATAAGTATCTAGCCATTCCTCTAGTGATTTATAGCTCACTACAGGATCAAATGCATGCAGAAGTTCCACTGTTTGGCAGATATACATGACATATATACCGACCAAACCCTGGAAATATATAGAGAGAGAATGTTACAAGGTCAGTATTGGTGCTGCTTAGTGTAAAGTTAGGTCCCTGATATGAAATCTGATTTTGTCATTTCAGAGGTGTCAGAAGATGGTCAGATGGAGGAGGGAGAAAAATCTCAGGGAGGAGGTACTCTGCCAGCCAGGTAAGTTTTCTCTTTTGTGTATAATAAATTAAATTTTGAAGGGGTGAATGCGAAAAAGTTCTAAGTGCTTCTTTATTTATATGCACTTAGAACTCTTTTGCATTGACCCCTCAATATGCTCAAGTTCATTTTCCTTCAGACAAGTAGTCACTGGACAGTGGTCAGTGACACCTGAATGATCACTGACCTGTTTAATATTCTAAAGGCATAGTGACAGGTTTGGTAATTATTAGGTATTGAGACTGTCCAGGAATATTATTGGTTGAATTGAATAAATGATCTTATTCCAACCAATCTGAGAGGGTAATACTGATACTGTCACAAGTCAGTCCAGGTCATACAGCCTGATTGGTTAGATTAGAACAGTGTATTTCTTTATATCCAATCAGAAAGCTTAAAACAAACAGATCTTTTTTGTATGGTCTCAGATATATGTTTTCATTTTGTGAATTATTATGTTGTGTGTGATTAATCTAAAAACCCATTAGGCTGTTTATTGATGTCAGAGAATTTTTTTTGTAGACCGTTTGATTTGTGTGAATTATTGTTCTGTTAGTAATTTTGATGAATGTTTCTCAGTGTTGATCAAGCTGTCGTGTCTTCTTCCATTATTCATATACATGTGTGTAGTTATGTCAGGCAAATTTTATTGATGAATTTATGTTGTTGATGCTTTATTGATCCTGTATAAAGAAGCTTTTATATCATTGTAATATAATAACAAAGTAGTTTAAGCCTTTCTGTTATATATTTCCAGAATCATTCTGTCTTCTCTTGTAATCTATAAAACCATAGAGAATTATTTTTATCAGATTTCTATTGATAGCTATTGTAGTAACCCCTACAGAACAGCCACCTTTTAAATTATATCAAGAGAGAATCAGTAGCAGATATTATACTTACAGTGATATTTTTGAACTTCATTAAATATTCAGAATTTGCTTAACATTTCACAATTTTATGGATGGGGCAGCCAGTTTTCAGTGACTACCTTTGGTAGAATTCTGTTCCCAAAAGTTGGTTTACTGAGCCTAAAGCCATTAGCTGTTTCTTTAAAAGACTGGTCACAGTAACAGTGATAAAGGTTTTTGTAAGTTCTCTGTTTAATTTGGACTTTGTTCAAACTTAGACATATGATTTTTTTTTAATCCCCCGCCACAAGTGGTGGGGGATTATAGGAATGGTCTCCGTCCGTCCGTCTGTCCATAACACTTCTGTGTCCGCTCCATATCTCCTAAACCCCTGGAAGGATTTTCATGAAACATGGGTCAAATGATAACCTCATCAAGACAATGTGCAGAACCCATGAGTCAGCCATGTCGGCTCAAGGTCAAGGTCACAACTCGAGGTCAAAGGCTTGAACCTTCCATTTTGTGTCCGCTCCATATCTCCTAAACCCCTTGAAGGATTTTCATCAAACTTGGGTCAAATGATCACCTCATCAAGACGATGTGCAGACCCATGAGTCAGCCATGCTGGCTCAAGGTCAAGGTCACAACTGAGGGTCAAAGGTTTGAGCCTTCCATTTTGTGTGCGCTCTATATCTCCTAAACCCCATGAAGGATTTTCATCAAACTTTGGTCAAATGATTACCTCATCAAGGCGATGTGCAGAACTCGTCAGCCATGCCGGCTCAAGGTCAAGGTCACAACTCAAGATCAAAGTTTTAGCCTTCCATTTTGTGTCCGCTCTATATCTCCTAAACCCTTTCAATGAATGTTATAAAACTTTGGTCAAATGATCACCTTATCAAAACGATGTGCAGAACTTATGAGTCAGCCATACTGGCTCAAGGTCAAGGTCACAGTTTAGGGTCAAATGTTTGAGCCTTCCAATTTATGTCCTCTCTGTATCTCCTAAACCCCTTGAAGGATTTTCATCAAACTTGGGGCAAATGATCACCTAATCAAGAGCTCATGAGTCAGCCATGTCAACTCAAGGTCAAGGTCACAACTCAAGGTCAAAGGTTTGAGCTCTGTATCTCCTAAACCCCTTGAAGGATTTTCATGAAAGTTGGGTCAAATGATCACCTCATCAAGACGTTGTGCAGAATTCATAAGTCAGCCATATCAGTTCAAGGTCAAGGTCACAGCTAAAGGTCAAAGGTTTACCCTTTCACTATCCATAACAGTGGCGGGGGATTTAGCTGTCTTTCAGACTGCCTTGTTAAACCAGTAAAGTACGTAAAGAGGTGGCTGTTTTCTTAAAGGAAGTAGTGCTTTACCAAATCTTCTAACAATAAATGTAAAATATTCTCTTTGATAAAACTTTTCTGTAACAGTGGACACAACTTACAATTTCTTTGTAAAGTCAAGTCTTCAGATCATCTTCTTATAAAGAGCTGTATTTATGTAAGAAAGACCTTAGATTTGTTAAGCAATATTAGTCTGCCTCTAATTCGTTTTTATGGAATAAATCCAGACTTGATGAGAATAGCCTGTTGTTGAATACACTGTTAATGGCTAAAGTGCTGTACAGACATAATGTTGTGATAATGGACTTATAGTAAACACCGAATAAAAACAATAAGAAAACAGTCTGAAATTTCAATATGTGTATGCATAGGTGTTGTCAGTCCCTGTGAAAACATTTACGAAAATATTGTTTGTCTAAGCATTATTAATCCCCCGCCGTGGCGGAGGGATTATAGGAATGGTCTGCGTTCGTCCTTCCGTCCGTAACAAAATCGTGTCCGGTCCATATCTCCTAAACCCCTTGAAGGATTTTCATGAACATTGGGTCAAATGATCACCTCATCAAGACGATGTGCAGAACCCATGAGTCAGCCTTGTCGGTTCAAGGTCAAGGTCACAACTCAAGGTCAAAGGTTTGAGCCTTCCATTTTGTGTCCGCTCTATATCTCCTAAACCCCTTGAAGGAATTTTATAAAACTTGGGTCAAATGATCACCTCATCAAGACGATGTGCACAACCCATGAGTCAGCCATGCCGGCTCAAGGTCAAGGTCACAACTCAAGGTCAAAGGTTTGAGCCTTCCATTTTGTGTCCGCTCTATATCTCTTAAACCCCTTGAAGGAATTTTATAAAACTTGGGTCAAATGATCACCTCATCAAGACGATGTGCAGAACCCATGAGTCAGTCATGCTGGCTCAAGGTCAAGGTCACAACTCAAGGTCAAAGGTTTGAGCCTTCCATTTTGTGTCTGCTCTATATCTCCTAAACCCCTTGAAGGATTTTCATCAAACTTGGGTCAAACGATCACCTCATCAAGGCAATGTGCAGAACTTATGAGTCAGCCATGTCGGCTCAAGGTCAAGGTCACAACTGAGGGTCAACGGTTTGAGCCTTCCACTTTATGTCTGCTCTATATCTCCTAAATCCTCAGTTGAAGGAATTTTATAAAACTTGGGTCAAATGATTACCTCATCAGAACGATGTGCAGAAATTATGAGTCAACCATGCCAGCTCAAGGTCAAGGTCACAACTAAGGGTCGAAGGTTTGAGCCTTCCATTTGGTGTCCACTCTGTATCTCCTTAACCCCTTGAAGGATTTTCATCAAACTTGGGTCAAATGATCACCTCATCAAGAACTCATGAGTCAGCCATGTCAACTCTAGGTCAAGGTCACAACTGAAGGTCAAAGGTTTCAGCTCTGTATCTCCTAAACCCCTTGAAGGATTTTCATGAAACTTTGGTCAAATGATCACCTTATCAAGAATTGTGCAGAATTCATGAGTCAGCCATGTCAGTTCAAGGTCAAGGTCACAGCTAAAATCAAAGGTTTACCCTTTCACTATCCATAGCAGTGGCGGGGGATTTAGCTGTCTTTCAGACTGCCTTGTTAAAATTGAAATGGCCAGTATTTTGACATAACAGGCACTTACTGAAGAATATGGTAAAAGCCCTACATGTACACATATATTTACTTTGATTTTGCACCCTGACAGACAATTAGAAAACAATTTCTTAACAATACTATGAGTATGTTGATTAATTTCATAATTGTTTTCTGATTGTCTGTCAGTGTGCAAAATAAAAGTTACCAGTACTTCAGATATGCTCAGTTGCATTGATGTTGTAAAGAAGTCCCGTTTTAAAATCACTGTTACAGAAGAGAGCAGTCATAGAGTATTTTATGCTTCTGCCATGTATTTATATTCTGATTCTCTGATTTCTCCAGATTGAAGCCTCAATATCTAAGGTAGACAACTTTGTGGGAACATCTTTTATAGACCATATATCATTTATATCATCCCACAATGCTTTTGCTATTTTTAACCCATTTGTAAGGCTATAAAAATACTGGGAAGTTTCTCAAATGTATGATTATTTTACTTCCTTTCAAAGACCTATTTATGCATATGTATCATCGGGTTTTAAAGTTAAATGCTTTTCCTATGAATTATGGCCCATTGATTTATATGACATAAAGTCTTGTGAAGAGATTCTTGTCCTTGCTTTCATCGCAAGAACTTTTGAACCGACAGAGTTGTGGCCCTTGTTATGCATAAAATGTTTGTGTTGATAATTTGTCATCAAAATCTGTATCTGTACCACTAATGAAGAGGTGATTTAGAATGGGAACTATGCAGAGAAATCCTAGGCTAATTCTTAATTTCTGTAGGGTTTATATTTGATATCAGACTGATATTAACATCTTTGGTCCTTTAAAACCATGAATGTATGTATTTGGAAATCGAGTAATATTTGCTAAAATTATAAAGAAAAAAGGAAAAAATATTGTTATAACTAATATTTTTGAGAAACTTCAAATATTTTTTCTGCCTTACATTTATATTATAATATTATCTTCTTCTAACACTTATTTTGTTATCCTGAAATTTATTTGTGTCCCACCTTTGGTGGAACGACTACAGTTACTGTAACACAGTCTATCTGTCTGTATCTGAGACTTTCTTGTCTGGCTTAAAACTTTCACTGTTAACACTCTAGAAGTCACAATTTTCACCCAGTCTTGGTTAGCTATTAGTTAGCTGCAATAAAATCTCTTTATGAAATCTAGGTCAAGATTGAATTTGTCATAAACAAGGTCACTTGGTCAAATAATAGAAACATTTTCTTAACAACCAAGAGGCCATATTTTTTACTTGATTTATTTGAAACTTGGTCTGAATGTTTTTCATTATGTAGCCTAGGTCAAGTTCAAAACTGAATCATCTCACATGTCATTAGTTCTTATTATAGAAAAATACTGTTTACACGATAGAGGCCATATTTTATACCTGATCTGTATGAAACATGTTTAGAATGTTTGACTCAGGAATCAAACAGTATATCAGTAGGTCAAGTTGTAGAAAAATACTATCAACACTCTAGATGCCATATTTTCTACCTGATCTATATGAAACCTGGTCAGAATATTTGTCTTTATGAAATCTAGAACAAGGTCATCATGACATATATTCGAGGTCAAACAGTCATAGACAGGCAGTCAACTTGGGGCCGTCATGGCCGTCTTGTTGTAATATTTAAGTATGCTTGTTCGGATATAACTGAAAAACTAAGCTGACATTAGTGATAGTGAACATTGAGAGGAAATGCATTGTGTAGGAACCATAACTACCTGTTAGAGAATTATTCTCCTTGGTTAGTTTGGTCTGATGTAATGGCTGTTGTTGACAGTGAAGTTATATAGTAGGCAACTATAATAGGCCATTAGACATCAATTCTACATAGAAAATGTTTTGATTCAGTGAAGTTCTCCGAGTACTGAACTTCTAGTTCTTCTGAGTGTTAAGACTAATGTATGAACCACTGCATTTCTTGCTTATTGAATACTTTCATACTGAATTGTAGTTTTGAAAGCTTTGATTCTGATAGCATTTTTGAAAACCTGTTGTAAATTTTCATTTCATTTTAGTTCATCTAACATAATAGGTAGTTGCATTGTTTATGGGTTACTGGTACTATATATTGGGTTTGTGGTTTTAATGTATGTATTATTTTGACATATTTGTAAGATTTTATGAACAACATTAAGAACTGTACTGGAAATTTGTTACAATTTGCATGTACCGTAGATACCCATGTATAATGCGCACCCGTGTATAATGCGTACCCCCGATTTTGGCCCAAAATCCTGGGGAAAAAACATTTTTGGTCAATTTTGAGGTCGAAAGTAGAGTTTACATCAACACCGGTAATAAATTTTATTTCCGCGGCGGAGAGCAGCATCGGTCTCGCGGTACTATCAATTTTTGTTTTCTCGAAAATAAAACCAGTAAAATATTGTTTTATTTGTTGTTTTACATTTTTAATTAACTATTTTGAATAAATAAACAGCAGCTGATTCAATATTTCGGAATGTATCTTTCAAAATGACATGAGCTTCTCAATTCAAACCAATAACAAAAGGTGTGATAGTCTTTTTGTCACGATCAAATAGCCAGTAATTACCGGCAATTAACGTGTCACCTTGTGTCAGTTATGTTGTTCACAGTTTGATCTCGGTTAAAGATAATTCTCGATCTTTAATTAGTATCATAATTTTTGTGATTTATTAACATTTCTTTCATCAAAATACTTTTAAATTTGTATGAAATTAATTTTGTTTGAAAGAAAAATAAACCATTCGATCTTTTACGGAACGTAACGGCAATCTTAGATTTTAGCGGTGACAGTAAGCGCGGGGAGTAGTTTCCCTTTACCAAAATGGCGAACATCAGTAACAAACTTGTTTTGAAGTTGGAAAATTGTCTGTACCTGTGTATTATGCACACCCACGATTCGGGGGTGGTCCCGGGGGTCAAAAAACTGCACATTATACATGGGTATCTACGGTATTAATACTTACTATTGGATAAAATTTTACATCTTTTATGTCAACTTTACACATATATACAAGAAAAGAACATTATTTAATATCAGCAGTTTTAGCATTAATTGTAGTTTTGAAACCACACTAATAGTAATATCCAAATCATAGTAACAGTAAAAACAAACGCGGATGCATGGTAGGTAGGCATTCTAATCTTTCTGTATCATCGTAATTTACACACTTACGATTGGTGGAGAGATGTGCATACAATATCCAGCATTGATAGAATAGAGACATGCATCAGACATGTATTTTTTTAATGCATGGCCGGGTTATATTTTTCTTTCTCCAGAAATACACTTAGCAATTCTGCATTTCTTTGATATTTAGAAATAGAGGTAGCCAATTAATATCCAAAAGGAGTTTTGCCATCATCACTCAGATAAAGATGCAGGGTCATATTGACATTTTACATGATGTAGTACAATTATTGTTTTCCCATATAATATATTATGTCAGAGGTTCATATTGTGGAAAGAGTTGTTAAGTACAGTTTTTGTTACCTCCCTTTATGGCTCTTGCCGTATAAGTTCATGTGCCATATTGACATTGGTACTTTTCTTTACCATGTAATCTTTCAGTCTCTCATTTTACACAACTGCTTTATTTGTATTTAATGTAAAGTTAAAAGTCTTACTGGAGATGAGCTTCATAATATAAATGAAATCTGTATAAAGGAAGGTAATATGTTAGATTAAGGAATAGAGTAGACAACACCTATTGTTTTTTGGGTCATTCAAACAAAGGTCAAGGTCACAGGGACCTGAACATGAAAATCAGTTTCTGATCAATAACTTGAGGACCATTTGTCCCAGAATGTTGAAACTTCATAGGATGATTGAACATTGAGAGCAAATGACCTTTATTGATTTTGGGCTCACTCTGGACATCAAATGTCAAGGTCACAGTGGCCTGAACATGGAAAATGTTTGCGATTAATATCTTGAGAACCACATGAACCAGAATGTTTAAACTTCATAGGATGATTGGACATGCAGAGTAGATGACCTGTATTGATTTTGGCATCACTCTGTCAAAGGTCAAGGTCACAGGGTCCAAAACATGGAAAACTATTTTCAGTCTATAACTTGAGAACCACTTGACCCAGAACATTGAAACTTCATAGGATGATTGGACATGCTGAGTAGATGATCCCTATTGCATTTCAGTCACTAAGCCAACTGTCAGTGTCTCTTTGATTTTTTGCTCCTGTCCCCAATAGACTTCTTGCCTATTACTACTAATTGCTTTGGGGGAGACATGCGCTTTTCTACAAAAGCTTCTTCTAGTTTTTATACGCCCGAAGGGACGTATTATGTTATGACGCTGGTGTCCATCTGTCCGTCCGTCCGTCCGTCTGTCCGTTAGCAATTTCGTGTCGGCTCTATAACTCTTTAACCCCTTGAAGGATTTCAAGGAAACTTTACACAAATGTTCACCACACCGAGACGATGTGCAGACTGCATGTTTTGGATGTCTCACTTCAAGGTCAAGGTCACACTTAGGAGTCAAAGGTCATATCAGTTTGTTTCGTGTCCGCTCTGTAACTCTTGAACCTCTTGAAGGATTTCAAAGAAACTTGACACAAATGTTCACCACACCAAGACGACGTGCAGAGCGCATGTTCCGGATGACTTGCTTCAAGGTCAAGGTCACACTTAGGGGTCAAAAGTCATATCAGTTTGTTTCATGTCCGCTCTGTAACTCTTGAACTGCTGGAAAGATTTCAAAGAAACTTGGCAGAAATGTTCACCACATTGTAACGATGTGCAGAGCGCATGTTCCGGGTGACTCACTTCAAGGTCAAGGTCACACTTAAGGGTCAAAGGTCATATATGACTTTGCTTTGTGTATATTGCTCTGCATTGCAGTGGTCTTGTTTTTATTTGGCAGATCTCTTTTTAGCTCATCTGATTTTTTGAAAAAAAATGATGAGTTATTGTCATCACTTGAGCGGTTGTCGGCGTCGGCATCGGTGTCGGCGTCGGCGTCGGCGTCGGCGTTGCCTGGTTAAGTTTTATGTTTAGGTCAGCTTTTCTCCTAAACTATCAAAGCTATTGCTTTGAAACTTGGAATACTTGTTCACCATCATAAGCTGACTCTGTATAGCAAGAAACATAACTCCATCTTGATTTTTGCAAGATTTATGGCCCCTTTTGTACTTAGAAAATATCAGATTTCTTGGTTAAGTTTTATGTTTAGGTCAACTTTTCTCCTAAACTATCAAAGCTATTGCTTTGAAACTTGGAATACTTGTTCACCATCATAAGCAGACCCTGTATATCAAGAAACATAACTCCATCTTGCTTTTTGCAAGAATTATTGCCCCTTTTGGACTTAGAAAATCAGTTTTCTTGGTTAAGTTTTATGTTTAGGTCAGCTTTTCTCCTAAACTGTCAAAGCTATTGCTTTAAAACTTGCAACACTTGTTCACCATCATAAGTTGACCCTGTACAGCAAGAAACATAACTCCATCCTGCTTTTTGCAAGATTTATGGCCCCTTTTGGACTTAGAAAATATCAGATTTCTTGGTTAAGTTTTATGTTTAGGTCAACTTTTTCTCTTAAACTATCAAAGCTATTGCTTTGAAACTTGCAACACTTGTTCACCATCATAAGCTGACCCTGTACAACAAGCAACATAACTCCATCCTGCTTTTTGCAATAATTATTGCCCCTTTTGGACTTAGAAAATCATTTTCTTGGTTGAGTATTATGTTTAAGTCAACTTTTCTCATAAACTATCAAAGCTATTGCTTTAAAACTTGCAACAGTTTTTCACCATCATAAGTGGACACTGAACATCAAGAAACATAACTCTATCCTGCTTTTTGCAAGAATGATGCCCCTTTTTAGACTTAGAAAATCATGGGTAGGACAATATTTCTATTACACAAAAAAAAAATCAGATGAGCGTCAGCACCCGCAAGGCGGTGCTCTTGTTTGTACTTACAATAATTTATTTTTTTTGAATTACTTCCCTTTTATGTTACTATAAATAGCTTATTTTGAAACTTTTTTCTTATTGGCCGTAGGGAAAAACTGAGACCACTTTTCTGTGGTACAACATGGATGGTACCTCCAATTTTAAGGTGTATTTTTACATACCTATACCTGATAAGGATTTTTTTGTAGACTTTGATTTTTTTTTTTGTGGACTTAGATTTGTTTTTTGAAGTTTTCCTTTTGTTGTTCCAGTCCTTTGGGGCTACAACAGTCAAGTTCTTAAAATTTTGCTCCAATCCTATGATGTAAGCCTTTGGGCGTATATTGCCCCGCATGGCGGCGCTCTTGTTTTATTAAGTTCCGCTGTCTTTTTGGAAGTAGAATATTTTTTCTGTTTGACAGTACTTTATGTTGAAATGTACTAACTTGTTTTGCAAGACACTCAGTTCGACCATGTGTTTTCCCTAAATAGCAGTTGTGTTACTTAGTAAATTTTCTATATCAATGTTCACGTTATTAGTTAAAGAACTGTTAAATTTACTGTGAAAACTGGAAGAAAAAGAATGAATTTGTTTTGGTATTAGAATGAAGATGAAAGCATTTAGTTGATTTATTAAACTTTTCTCCTTAGGCAGTTTATTAAAATTCGATATATATTTTGTGTCACATTTTGAAATCGCCATTTGATATTTTTAGCCCACCATCATCAGATGGTGGGCTATTCAAATCACTCTGTGTCCGTGGTCCGGCGTCCTTCCGTCCGTCCGTCCGTCCTTCCGTTAACAATTTCTCGTTATCGCATCTCCTCAGAAACTACCAGGGGGATTTTGACCAAACTTTGTCAGAATGATGTATTGGTACCCTAGTTGTGTCCCCCTGAAAATCAGAGTGGTTCAACAATTTTTTAGTAAGTTATGGCCCTTTGTTTATTTCTATAATTTACATAGATTTATATAGGGAAAAACTTTAAAAATATTCTTGTCCAGAACCACGGAGCCTAGGGCTTTGATATTTGGTATGAAGCATCATCTAGTGGTCCTCTACCAAGAAGATTCAAATTATTTCCCTGGGGTCTAATATGGCCCCGCCACGGGGGTCACATGGTTTATATAGACTTGTATAGGGAAAAACTTTGAAAAACCTCTTGTCCATAACCACAGGGCCTAGGGCTTTAATATTTTGTATGTGACATCATCTAGTGGTCTTCTACTAAGTTTGTTCAAATTATCCCCCTAGGATCAAATATGGCCCCGCCCCAGGGGTCACATGGTTTACATAGACTTATATAGGGAAAAACTTTGAAAATCTTCTTGTCCAAACCACAAAGCCTAGGGCTTTGATATTTGTAATGTAGCACCATTTAGTGGTTCTCTTCCAAGTTTGTTAAAATTATCCCCCTAGGGTCAAATATGGCCCGCCCTGGGGGTCACATGGTTCATATAGACATATATAGGGAAAAGCTTTTAAAAACTTCTTGTCAATAACCTACAACATTCAAATTTGGACCACATGTATGGTTTTGAGTGGCAAGATGAACTTTGACATGAGCTGACCTTGATTTTGACCTAGTGACCTACTTTCACATTTCTGTAGCTACAACCTTTAAATTTGGACCACTTGCATAGTTTTGTGCACTGAAAAAAACTTTGACCTTGACCTTGACCTAGTGACCTACTTTCACATTTTTGAAGTTACAGGCTTCAAATTTGGACCACATGCATAGTTTTGTGTTCCGTAATGTAATTTGACCTTGATTTTGACCCAGTGACCTACTTTCACATTTCTCAAGCTACAGCCTTCAAATTTGGACCACATGCATGGTTTTATGTACCGAAACAAACTTTGACCTTTACATTGACCTAGTGACCTACTTTCACATTTTGAAGGTACAGGCTTCAAATTTGGACCACATGCATAGTTCTGTATTCCGAAATACAATTTGACCTTGATTTTGACCTAGTGACCTACTTTCACATTTCTCAAGCTACAGCCTTCAAATTTGGACCACATGCATGGTTTTGTGTACCGAAACAAACTTTGACCTTTACATTGACCTAGTGACCTACTTTCACATTTTTGAAGGTACAGGCTTCAAATTTGGACCACATGCTTAGTTCTGTATTCCGAAATAAAATTTGACCTTGATTTTGACCTAATGACCTACTTTCACATTTCTCAAGCTACAGCCTTCAAATTTGGACTACTTGCATAGTTTTGTGTACTGAAATGAACTTTGACCTTAAGATTGACCTAGTGACCTACTTTTACATTTCTGTAGCTACAGGCTTCAAATTTAGACCACATGCATAGGATTGTGTACCGAAACAAACTTTGACCTTGACATTGACCTAGTGACCTACTTCCACATTTTTGAAGATACAGGCTTCAAATTTGGACCACATGCATAGATTTGTGTTGTGAAGTGAAATTTGACCTTGATTTTGACCTAGTGACCTACTTTCACATTTCTCAAGCTACAGCCTTCAAATTTGGACCACTTGCATAGTTTTGTGTACCGAAATAAACTTTGACCTTAAGATTGACCTAATGACCTACTTTCAAATTTCTCAAACTACAGCCTTCAAACTTGATGCACATGCATAGTTTTGTGTACAAAGAACTTTGTCCTTGAAATTGATCTAGTGACCTACTTTCACATTTCTCAAGCTACAGCTTTCGAATTTGGACCACATGCACAGTGTTGTGTACGGAAATGAAATTTGACCTTGAGCTAGTCAGTAAGTCTTGAAATTTGGAACACTCAAAAATGGCACATTGGTGGGCGCCAAGATCACTCTGTGATCTCTTGTGGTTATTACAAATGACTGATCTTTCTTGAAATTTATTTTGTACAGTTCAACCTCTCTAGAGGGTTGTTGTAGAGAGGTTGTTGATTTAGAGAGGTTAATTTATTAAATTTATCTAATTAGAAAGAAAATATCTGTTGTTGTAGAGATGGGTTGCCTCATCGGAGATGCTATAAACAGAGGTTATACTGATATTAGATTGTTCTTTGTTATCTGACTTTACTTTTGAAATTTGTTTATTTTTCTGTTACTTACAACACCTTCTAAAATTTTCAAGTTAAAGTAATATTGTTACGAGTTTGTTTAACCTTTACCCTGCTGAGTTTAAAAAATAGACTGGTCTATCATTCAATTTTGGCAGTACCATTTATTATTTAAAGAGGGTGTTCACTGAAAATTTATTGACTGAATAACGAACAGTGCAGACCATGATCGGCCTGCAAGGATGTGTAGGCTGATCATGGTCTGCACTGGTTGCAAAGGCAGAATCATTTGCCGCCAGCAGGGCAAAGGTTTAGTTTGTGTTCAGTTCTGAAGCACTTTAGACATTCTGGTAGCTTTATTATGAGTTTTGATACAAACCTTGAAATGCGATTTCTTGTTTTTGCATAAGTGAATCGATAAGTTCCTTGAAATTAATTCAAAGGAATTATATCATCTTTCCCTCCGGGGAGGCAAATCCTATAAACCAATATTTTTGGGAACAGATTTTATCAGCTTTAAAAACTTACATTCATTTGCAGTTATTTTTACATAAGTATGTCTCAAACCCTGTTGAAACTTTATGGAAATGTTGGTTGTTATTCTGTAAAGTTTAAAGAGAAGCTGTGGCATTTCTTGCAATTAAAAAGGCAGTTATTGTTATATCAAAGTTGAAGGGAGGTAAATGTGACTTACCACATTATTACAAAATTTGTACTGTAGTATCAATTTCTTCAACAGAGTTGTCATCTCCTGATTTTGTCAGTGTATATTATGACACTTCGCTAGACCGTAGAATTGGAGTTGATATGTTAAATGTTGAATAAATGCAGTGAAAGCACAAATCTACAAACATAATGTTTTGTTTTATGCTATTTAAAAATATTTAGAGTAGCAGTGTATAAAAGATGATGTATATAACTGTAACTAAGGTTTCCATGATTTTTAGCTCACCTGTCACAAAGTGACAAGGTGAGCTTTTGTGATCGCGCGGTGTCCGTCGTCCGTCGTCCGTGCGTCAGTGCGTCCGTGCGTCCGTAAACTTTTGCTTGTGACCACTCTAGAGGTCACAGTTTTCATGGGATCTTTATGAAAGTTGGTCAGAATGTTCATCTTGATGATATCTAGGTCAAGTTCGAAACTGGGTCACGTACCATCAAAAACTAGGTCAGTAGGTCTAAAAATAGAAAAACCTTGTGACCTCTCTAGAGGCCATATATTTCACAAGATCTTCATGAAAACTGGTCAGAATGTTTACCTTGATGATATCTAGGTCAAGTTCGAAACTGGGTCACGTGCCATCAAAAACTAGGTCAGTAGGTCAAATAGTAGAAAAACCTTGTGACCGCTCTAAAGGCCATATTTTTCATGGGATCTGTATGAAAGTAGGTCAAGTTCGAAAATGGGTAACATGCGGTCAAAAACTAGGTCAGTAGGTCTAAAAATAGAAAAACCTTGTGACCTCTCTAGAGGCCATATATTTCATGAGATCTTCATGAAATTTGGTCAGAATGTTCATCTTGATGATATCTAGGTCAAGTTCGAAAGTGGGTCACGTGCCATCAAAAACTAGGTCAGTAGGTCAAATAATAGAAAAACCTTGTGACCTCTCTAGAGGCCATATTTTTCATGGGATCTGTATGAAAGTTGGTCTGAATGTTCATCTTGATGATATCTAGTTCAAATTCGAAAGTGGGTCATGTGCCTTCAAAAACTAGGTCAGTAGGTCAAATAATAGAAAAACCTTGTGACCTCTCTAAAGGCCATATTTTTCATGGGATCTGTATGAAAATTGGTCTGAATGTTCATCTTGATGATATCTAGGTCACATTCGAAACTGGGTCAACTGCGGTCAAAAACTAGGTCAGTAGGTCTAAAAATAGAAAAACCTTGTGACCTCTCTAGAGGCCATACTTGTGAATGGATCTTCATGAAAATTGGTCAGAATGTTCACCTTGATGATATCTAGGTCAAGTTTGAAACTGGGTCACGTGCCTTAAAAAACTAGGTCAGTAGGTCAAATAATAAAAAAAAACCTTGTGACCTCTCTAGAGGCCATACTTTTCATGGGATCTGTATGAAAGTTGGTCTGAATGTTCATCTTGATGATATCTAGGTCAAGTTTGAAACTGGGTCAACTGCGGTAAAAAACTAGGTCAGTAGGTCTAAAATTATTAAAATCTTTTGACCTCTCTAGAGGCCATATTTTTCAATGGATCTTCATGAAAATTGATCTGAATGTTCACCTTGATGATATCTAGATCAGTTTCGAAACCGGGTCACGTGCGGTCAAAAACTAGGCCAGTAGGTATAAAAATAGAAAAACCTTGTGACCTCTCTAGAGGCCATATTTTTCACGAGATCTTCATGAAAATTAGTGAGAATGTTCACCTTGATGATATCTAGGTAAAGTTCAAACCAGGTCAATAGGTCAAATAATAGAAAAACCTTGTTACCTCTCTAGAGACCATATTTTTCAATGGATCTTCATGAAAATTGGTCAGAATTTTTATCTTGATAATACCTAGGTCAAGTTCAAAACTAGGTCACTATGTCAAATAATAGAAAAAACGACGTCATACTCAAAACTGGGTCATGTGGGAAGAGGTGAGCGATTCAGGACCATCATGGTCCTCTTGTTTTACCTGTTTTAAATAGGTTTGACATCAGTATGATAAAAAAAAAAAACATGCTGCAATAACTTTTGAAATGTGCATAAAACTGGTGGTCATTGTCTAATGTAAAACTTTAGTACCCATTTAAGGTTATTTAAACCAGAAAGTTTTTGAAACCTCATTTAGACTAATTTTTGTATTATAATTTTCTGCTCACAATGGGCATAAACTTAAGTGAAAGGGGGACAACTCTGTTAGAGATTTTGCTGTAGTATGGTTTCTGTGACAAGGGAGGTAATTATGTATAATATTTACAGTATTTACAGGGAAGTAACTTTCACTGGTAAAAATGAAGAAACACAGGCACCTAGGTAGGTTGTCAGATAAGGGCAACTTCTGATTGTTTTAGGCCATTATTGTAATATATTGTTTAGGCCATTTTGTGTTATTTTGTGTTTTAGGAACCAGTGTCGCTGAAATTTTGTTTATTTGGTTTTGAATCATTATTATTTTATAAGAGAAGTGATTTTTACAGCAATTCCCAAAATCCCATGCATAATTTGGTTTTTCAAAAATTCCTGCTTTGATATTCAAAACCAAGAGATAAGTTTACAGATTATTCTAAAGGTCTCCATAATATGATAATGTTCTGACTTTGAATGAATACTGTCAGTCTTATTGCAAAAAATATATTATTCTGTGTGTTAAAATTGGGAAAAACGCCATGGTAGTTGAAGAACATTTGTTCAGTTATGGATGGAATACCTTGAATTAAGAATATTTTAAGTTTCATTAGTTTATTACTTATCTAAGTTGTAAACATGTTTTACGTGAAATTTGAATATTCGTTCTTAATGTCTCATTCTTTGCCCAGTGTTTATCTGGTGTTGTTTGGCTTTTTGGCAGACTAAACCTGAGCATTGCATTTAACATATAATTGGCTTAACAACCACAAACTAGTATTTTAATCTTATTTTATTTGTCATTGAAATACAAAACACATAAATAAACAAACAGCAGCAAGTTTTAACAAAATCAGTTTAAGGTACCACCAGTGTTTGAGCACAGGGATTGTAATTCTTCCCCAGCCCCATCCAGCTCACACTTATGTTTTAACAGCAATAAAGTATAAATTAGTTTTGTTAACCATAAATCAAATTAAGGTTAATAGTTTTAATGTTATTTTGTAGACAATTTATTATATTACAGTAATGGACTGGAATGTCTAACAGAATAAAAAATAAGAACAATATTAAAAGATGATGTATTCAAACTGTTAACAGAAGTTGCCCTTGTTTCATGGACCCTGCTTGTTGTTGAGATTTGCTTGCGCTACATGTACTGTGAAATCATTAATATTCGTGGGGGACTAATTTTTGTGGATTTCGTGGTTGAGTCAATCCATGAAATTTAATCCCAACGAACAAATAAAATTCCTATTCATTTTATGTTCAAAGTTGAAATCCACGAATTCATATCCCCACGAAATTGCCCTTTTGACCAAAACCACAAAATTTCATGCCCTCGAAATTTAATGATTTTACATTTTGTTAAATATCTTAGTATTTTGACTTTTATACCTTACAGCATTCTGCACAAACAATTCCCAGTCCCATGGTAGTTCATGGTCATGGGACAATCATTGACCATGGCTGTGGTAATTGGCACCATGGTCATAAAACATGGTATCAGACCATGGTCAAAAAACCATGGTCAACCATGGTTGTGGACCACATACAACCATGGTCGACCGAGGTCCACGACCATGGTGACTATTGACTATCAAAAACTGTATAAATATGAATTTGAAAGGGTCGTGAAAATACATGACAATTGCAGTCTATATCTATTTTTGCAAGTCAGTCATTTATTTGTCATAAAATTGCTAAGATGACAACAAATTATAGTCAGACTATGAAAGTTTACCTTTGAATCTGTCTATAAAATAATGCAGGAAAACTATTCTATAACTAGGAAAACCTTTGGAGCCAAAATGCTGTCAGGCGTCTTTGGTGCATTGTAAAACTTGATAAGTGTGAAAATTACTAACATGACCATGGTAGTCCATGGTCAACAGTGGTTGAAAAAAGTTGACCACGGTAGACCATGGTCAAACTTTTGATTGTCTTGATGGTCAACCATGGCCAATTTTATCTCACCATAGTCGACCGTGGTCCTGACCATGTTTTCACCATGGTATTTGATGGTTAATCACGTTAAAACATGGTCAACCATCAAAAAACATGGTGACCATGGTCAACCATGGTCAACATTTCATCTGGGATCATCCTCCTTATATATTTGTTTGATGTAAGGCTTGTTTAATGTATAAGGCTGTCTCGAGTGTTAAATAATATGAAGATTGATTTTGTATACTTGATTGGTATGAATACAAATTTAGGAGTGATGAAAGGGGTTTTATGGGTTAATTCAAGTGGGACTTTTTAAGCTTATGTCTATATAAGGAAAGTGGGGACATGATCAATAGAAAACACCCAGTGGCCACTGAGTTTGTCCTGAAGGCAGTGCTTAAACAATTTTTATACGGCTGTCTCTGAAAGAGCGGGGCGTATTAATGTGAACACCCATGGCGGCGGTCGGAGTCCAAAGCATGTCCACTCTCTAAGTCGAACAGTTTTCATCCGATCTTCACCAAACTTGTTGACAATGTATGTGGCCATAATATCTCGGCCAAGTTCGATAGCCAGCCAAGTTGCCCCAGGCATTCTTGGACTATGGCCCTTGAATTACTTGAAAAACTGCGAATTTAGCCTTGTCCGCTCTCTAAGTGGAACAGTTTTCATCGATATTCACAAAACTTGCTGACAGTGTTTGTGGGCATAATGTCTCGGCCAAGTTCGATAACCAATCAAATTGCCCCAGGCATTTTTGGATTATGGCCCTTGAATTACTTGAAAAACTGTGAATTTAGCCTTGTCCGCTCTCTAAGTCAAACAGTTTTCATCCGATCTTCACCAAACTTGCTGACAATGTTTGTGGGCATAATATCTCCGCCAAGTACGATAACCACCCAAATCGCCCCAGGCACTCCTGGATTATGCCCCTTGAATTAGGCCAAGTTCGATGACGGGCGTATTTTGTGACAGTCTGGCACTCCTGTTCTGTTTTGATGTTATTTTGCTAAACTGCTAATATCGAAGTGCAGACGTTATTGCATTAGACTTGTACAGTTTTCCATACACTTGCATAGAATGTAAGCCTGTGATTTATAATAACATTTTTTACTTCCCTAAGAAGTAAGGTCATAATCAGATAGAATGAAGCCTTTCTGTAAAGGCTTTTAACACTGTTGATTTATATTGCTGCCATGGATGTTTTACCTCATAAAATCTATGAGAATCTGGGAGCTTTTATAATCCATATAAATTTGCATGGCTGGGTGGAGTTAATTACTTAGGCAGTCTTGCATATGTTGCTACATTGGCTTGACCAAAAAAGATAAAGAATTTTTTTATTTGTTAAAACATTTAGGTTTTGTTTACTTTACTCTATTCAGTTGTTTGGGGTCTTTAAGGTTGATACTGTGTTTGTCTTACAGTCCATGTCTCTTGTTAAAGCCCATTTACATATAGATTTATTTTGAAATAATTTGTGTAGGATGTAAATAAAGGGCAAATTTTACAAGGCCAAGACCAGTTATTTGGAGTGCAAAGAAATCTAAGCTCTTAACCACTAAGTCACAATTGAAGGGATTTTCAAATTAGTGTTGAAATATTACCAAAACTACAAGTTTCAAAGTTGAGTATCCAAGCCTCTAGCTTCATTGTCAAAGTCTTACTTACAGGTCAAAGAAAAGTTGTAGACATATTTAAAGATGTGAAGAACAAAAGATCTCTTAGCAACAGCAGTTTAACATAATAATGCCACCCTCAAAAGGAAAATATTCTCTCCCAGCTTGGGCAAGTTCTCTTGTAATTTAATCTCGTTGGAGCAAAACACATTTCAGTACTCTAAGCAGTATAAAGGTACAGATACTTCTGTATAGATCAAGGTCACTCTTGAAGGTCGAAGTAATAAGTGAGTTTGTGTCCTGTCTAGTTGTAATATGCATGAAGAGAATTTAAATGAATAACTTTAAATGATCATAGTGTTATGTACAAGACCAATGTTTAAGTCAAGGTCATTACTAAGCATCTGTTTTTAGTGTGCAAGTCTTTGAATTCAGTGATTTAAAGTAGAGGTCAGTGGGTTAAAGGTCAAGGGAACACTGACTGTACACAAAACCTCTTCTGCTCAGTATCTTGAGAACCCTTGACCTATGATTCTGCCACATGTCAGGCACATTGCCCATGGGCAGAAAATGACCATATTTCTTTTAAGGTCAAGATCATTGTAACTGTTAAAAAAAGTTCATGCTGAATAGCTTTAGAAAACTCGACCTATGAACTGTAAACTTGGCTGTCAAATTACTCATTTGCAGAATACAACCTATATTGATTTTAAGGTCCTACAGTCAACGGTCAAGGTCACAGTGACTGTTAGAACAAAGTCCTTTCCTCTGATTCTTTTGAGAATGTGTCCTCAAATGTGTCACATTGCCCATGGGTAATAAATGACCTTCAATTATTTTGAGATCAGTAGGTCAAAGGTCAAGACCATAGTGACTGTAAGTAGAAAAAGAACATTTACAAAGACATTTTCTCTTGATGTTTAGGTTTCTTTGTCAAAAGGCCATAGTCACTGTCATGCTAACTATTGAGATGGTTATATTATTTGATTGCAGTTTGTCTGTCTGTCTGCAGTTTAGTTTCCACTCAATAACTTACAATGCTTAAACCTTTCAACCTTGATAGGCAGAGTGCTTTGGGCATAATTTGTTCTGCACAGTGGTGCTCTTGTTTAAAGTAAATAAAAACAGATGACCACATGTCACAGGCAAGTCTATGTGGTTATCTTCTAGATGGTTTTATATCAAAATTAAGAGAAATAAATGTACTGGAACCAAACTAAAACGTCGGTTTATTTCAGTTATCTTATTTGTTTTTTAATTTCAGCTATTTTATTATGATTTCAGCTATTTTTGTTGTATCAGTGTTGTTATGTTTTTACAGTTACACAGATTTACTAAATAGATACTAATTTCTGGTTTAAACTATACTGAAAAAAAAATTGTATTATTATTCGTTTTCAAATCTGGTACAGATATTTTACGTGCATTTAAGTAGAAGAATCATGGTATGTGGTATTCTAGATAGTAAATTGCCTAGTGTTAGATAGTAAATTGCCCAGTGTAAAATAAAAGATTCCCTGGTAGAATATTGCCTGTTGTTTTAAAAGTCAGTTGTTTTAGGCTTCATTAAGTTTATGTAAATAGAGACAAATGCCTCTCCATTTGAGGAGGGGATATAATGGTTTCTTCAGCTCTGTCTGATTATCTGACAAACACAAACGCTTTACTAACTTCTGTTGCTTGGATTTCATCCAAACACGGTAGAAAGGATCAGTACCAGAGTATATTTGCTCACATCTAAGGTTGCATTTTATTAGCTCGTCTGATTTTTGAAAAAATCTACGAGGTATTGTTGTCACTTGATTGTCTGCGTCGGCGTTGGTTAAAATTTTTGTTTAGCCCTTTGCATGCTAGATAAATTGTCGTCTGCTGGAAATGTCGTCTGCTAAAATTGTAATGTTCATTCAATTTGCTCCAAAATTGGAAGAAATATTGTCAGAGTAGCAAACAGCTTGGAACCTGATCAGACGCCGATTTAATCGGCGTCTGATCTGGTTCCAAGCTGTTTGCAAAGGCTGTTAAATTCGCCTGCAGCAGGCTAAGGGTTAGGTCCACCTTTTCTCAAACACTGTAACAGCTACAGCTTTGAAACTTTGCACACTTGTTTGTCATCATAGGGGACTATGTAGGCCAAGAACTATGACTTTGATATGCATTTTATCAGAATTATGGCCATTTTTGTACTTAGAAAATTTCAGTTTCTTGGTTAAAATTTGTGTTTAGGTCAACCTTTTCTCAAAAACTATAAAAGCTACAGCTTTGAAACTTTGCACACTTGTTTATCATCATTAGGGGACTATGTAGGCCAAGACCCATTACTCTGATTTGCATTTTGTCAGAATTATGGCCCTTTTTCTACTTAGAAAATTTGTGTTTCTTGGTTTTGTTTAGGTCACCTTTTCTCAAACACTATAGGAGCTACAGCTTTGAAACTTTGCACACTTGTTTATCATCATGAGGGGACTCTGTAGGTCAAGAACCATAACTCTGACCTGCATCTATTTCAGAATTATGGCCATTTTCATACTTAGAAAATCTGAACTACTCTTTGCTTACATATTGTCCAGCACTTGCAGAAGAGTGATGGCACCCGTGCTCTTGTTCTTTAGTAACCAAGAATACAACTGATAAGTTACCAAGCTTAGTTGTCCATAAATACCTATTTTAGAGGAGTAATGTTTAATTGGAGAATAAAATTAATGATGTTTGTCGAGGTTTATGTACGAGTGTTGGATGATAGATATAGAATTAGTGGATAAAGCCTTGATAACCATTGTTATTAACACTAATGTAGACTATTGGTGCATCAACCTGTAGAAAGATTTAATTCTACCTCAGATGAGAGCATGTTCCAGTGATGCAATGTTCCCTTGAATAATGTTTTTGCTGTACCCTGTTCGTAATTAGTCAAACCTGTATGTATAAACCATGATTAGAAACCAAAAAGTGGCTGTTATATGCAGGTGCAAGTGGTGTGTATTTACAGTTTAAGACAGTTTGAAAATGTATTGTTTGGAAATGATACTAGTAGGTGGTCTCTAGCTTGTATTTCACTGTATTTTAGTTATGCTGATATTGCAAGGAAATTTAACTTTTTGTTATTTATAGTACTTGTATCCCCATCACCTATAAATTTATGAAAAGATTCTTTCAGATCTTTAGTATAGATATCAGTGCTGATAGATATCAGTGCTGAAAACAGACAGACTAAGTCATTATATTAGTTTTAGGCATTTTCAGGGTGTTATATAATGGAAGGTAGAATTTTGCATATTGGCAATTTCTGATTACTAGCTGACATTCTTTGATTTCTATCTATCTCATAGTGTATAATATCTGTTTAAATAGCCAATCAATTTTAATATTCTATTCATAGTAGCAGTTTTCTGTTTTTAATAACTCATAGTCCATCATTTCTATTTTTAGTTTCAAGTTTGATTCGGATGAGGATAAATCCAGTATTACATCAGGTTCTGGGTTCGGAGCCCACAGCAGTCCACAGTCCAACTCTCAGAATGCCTCACAGCAGATTGTGATACCTCAGGCGGCGCTAGATACTCTTATTCAGGAATTAAGAGAATCGAAAGAGAGCAGCAATATGCTGCAAGAAAAATTACAACGAGTTATCGATGATTTCGATGCATATAAGGTACTGTTTGAAATATTGTGTTTTTATAAGAATTTTGCAAAAGCCAGATAGATGAGAGATTGTACAGATACATTTGCAAAATGTTTACTTTTACAAGAAAGAATAATTGAATATAAATGTTATATGACTAATTAAGATCAATCCTTTTCTATCATATGGTGTATTAAGAGTTTTGCTGTTTCACTACAAAATGAATTTTCATAAGAATTTTGTGCCTCCTGATGGGGCAGCATGTAGTAATTGGACTGTCCATCTGCGTGTCCCCTTAAATTCCAAAGAATGCTTTCTTGCAGGATCAAACCTGTTAGGCAGGTTAGTCATGATGGTCAGATGTCCTCTTTTGATTTTGAGATTGCTTGCTCTAAGGTCAGGGATGCAGTGACCTTGTGCAGAAAATCAGTTTCTGGTCCTTAATGAAAGAATATTTTTGCCTACAGTCGTCAGACTATAAACTTATAGGCTGATTGCCTGTGGACAGTAGATGACCTGTATAATTTTAGGGGTCAGTATGTCAAAGGTCAAAGGCACAATGACTTTGAGACTAAAAACTGCTGAAGAATGCCTAAGCATACAGTCTTCAAATTTTATAGGATGATTGCCTATGGTTAGTAGATAACTCCTTGTAGAGACCGTACCATAGCTCTTCGCATACTTTGATTTTTCAAACTAAAGTGATTTTTACAAGTGCACCGGTTACGATAAAAATGTAAACAACGGACTCTGTCTATGAAACTTTGAAATGAATGAATGACAGTCGATCTTAGTCATAATACTGATTGACAGTGAATGCTAATGACTCCATGTGTTGCAGAAAGGTATTTAGTTTGTAACTGTAATTTCCCATTAATTGAAATTCTCTCAAAACTGGTAAAATAATTACTTATATTTGGACAAATCTTATCGTCTTTGCCTTTCGGCAGCTGCAAAAAGGGCAAATATAAAATATTCAGTGTAAGTAATATTTCACTGGTACTGCCAGTTAGTAAGTTCATACTCTAAACAACACGTCAGAGAAATTTGGGCAGATTTGACCAATTATGATGTTGGCAGCATTAGATTATATTTTTTCTTTACACAAAAAATGCCGTTAGGTAACAAAGCGAATACGCCGATAATGCGGAGTTCACCGATTATTGTTCCAGTTCACGCAATGTAATCCAGCAGTTAAACTGCATAGCTATTAGCTACTGCTGTTATAGGGAAGTGGTAGAGTGTCTGCCTTAGGTGTGAGAGGTCCTGGGTTCGAGTCCCAGTTAGAGCTTAACTATTTAGATTCTGCTAAAGCATAGTTTTTCTGTTAATAGACTGTTCCAGATGTTCTAAATTTTTAGCACACAGTATCATGGATCAGTATTTAGCAATTCAGATCAAAGTTGAATGTTAAATCAAATGCACCCAATTAGAAAATATTGACTATATTATGTCTCTTTGATGTTTATGCTCTCCATGTATGTCCTTGAAAATATTAAATGCTCATAACTCCGCACTTCTGGTTAAAATATTGTCTATATTTCTGTTTTTGAGAAATATATGGACATTTGTCTTCATTTCAAAGCTTTTTAACTTCAAACCTATGATTTGAAAAACTTAGGTACTATCTCTACTCCTTGTGTTTTGGGTTTTATTGGATTGAAGGTCAAGGTACCTTTGACCTTGTGACTGAAAACAATGGCTTTGTACTGACAGAACAGCCTTCAGATTTCATTGGATGATTACTTCTGGTCAGTAGATGACCCTGAGTTCTTGCTATCAATAGGTCAATCTTTAGTGTTTAATATAAGTTGTAGAACTTGTTTTAAAAAATGGACTTACAATCAGTTAGTTTAAACTAAAGTTGTTCTGAAATATTTGTATGTTTTTAATCTTGTAGGTGGGTACACAACAGGAGCTTAGCCATATCAAAGGAGTTTTAGAGGAGGATAGATTTAGGATAGGAGGTATGGAAGAGCAGATGAATGATATCTCAGAACTGAATCAGCATCAAGTGAGCAACTTAAGACAGGTATGTCACCCACCTGCCCCACCCACATTTCAAGATATTTTTCAATACAACTGACACTTGTTCAGTTTAATACAAATGCAGTGTATACAGGGTTCAGGTTAAAGCAATGAGTAAGGAGACCAGTCTCATGATGCAAGCTTGCCATTGGTCAGTTTGGAGAATCAACCAATCAGATCGTAGAATTCTTAGACTGGTCTTCACACCCAAGATTGTTAACAGGTTTAAAACTGAATGTGGAGACCAGTCTCGGAATACAACATTGTCATTGGTCAGTTTCAAAATTTTGCAGACGTTGCAGATTTGAGAGTGGTCTCGAAACAGTCTTACAACCTAAGGCCCGTGGGCTCTTAATAGATCTAAGGAGCTGAATTTTAGAACAGTATGAACATCGGGTGGGAGCCCACTTCCACATCTGTTTTGATTATAGGGCACTTGTTATTGTTTGGAGCATGTGTTGGAGTTTGTAATCAGATTGAAAGGCATACATAGATTAAAAACAACAAAAAGTACAATTCATCATTCGATTAAAAGTCTTAAACAGGTCTGATGTATTTACATAAGTTATTTCTGGCACGTGTTTTGCTTTTTAGACAAGGGTGAAGAGCAGTAGCAAGAGTGATGATCACAAAACAGGATCATACCTTGCTAGCTATTAATGTAAAAATTAGTACATTATGATTATACACCTAGAAAATGCAAAACATAAAGATACCTCACAATACATAGACATAAAGTGTAGTAAGACTTTATTCATATTTAAGTTGAATTTGTATTAAGGTTCGTGTATGTTTTCAGGATATGGGTAATATAGTGAGTATGGAGGAGAAGATAGAGTACCGCCTTGATGAACGTACAGCTGATATTCAAGATCTTCTTGAGAACTGCCAGACACGGGTAAGCAGGAGTATCTGAGGGAGGTTATCTCCCTTTTGTTTAAAATCAGATGTTTGGAAAAATGCCTAAATGTTCTCAAAGACAGAGAGGATTTTCACTTAAAACAATAGTCTGGTTTATGACATAGTGCATAAAGCCAAGATGGAAGAGGCATGTTAAAAATAAGCGAGACATCCAGTCAAAGCCACTTAATATGCATATATTCTGCTCTAATTTAAATTTTAGAAACAAGTAACGGTAGGTCAGTCATGCGTCAGCACATGGTCTACTCTATGGTTTGAACCATTGGTGTAACTTAAAATTTTGTTACCATATGTCACACTAATAGGCTCTCGTTTGGATGCAAAATAATGAAGCAAGTTGTCACTAAGAAACAATATTTTAATTATTCTGCTCCCACCTCTAACTGACCCTCCTGCTTAACCTCATGTATTTTGTTAGGGATGGTAGCTGAATTTAAAGATTATGTTGTTTTCAAAATTCATCTTTTTAAAAAGATAAAGTTTGGCTGGCTGGGATTTTTGTGCTCCAGTTGTAATTTAGAACTAGTATGTGTAGAAATTGACTTGGATACATGAAAGATTTAACCTTGAACTGTCTTTTGTAATTATATATTTGATCTTGTCTGTTTAGCTTTTGGTATGTATCATTTGGTATCACCAATGAATAGTTTTTTTTGAATTTTCGTGTATGAAAAAATATGCTATTATACTTACATATATTGTTCTATATTTACATTATTTTTAACATAAACCAACTTTTTAAAGGACGGGACACAATGTTTTTTGTTTGACCTTGAACTCGGTATCTGTCAATAGTGCCTGCTTGTTTGTGCCTCCACCAGACTTTGACTGGAGCAGTCTTTAATTTGGCAGAAGTACTTGCCTCATTAAGATAGAGTATAAAGTGCAAAGCTTAGGTCCTTATTTATCATGCCATTACTATAGCAACTGCCTGATAAAGGCTGTCTGAGAAAAGCAGGCTTTCTCAGGTCAGTGACTTGAGAACACTTTGCACTGTTTAAACCTATGATTAAATCCAAGGACATCAGATTGTGTCCATTTTGCATTTAAAAATTATTACGCCCTCATACAACACTGAAAAAGGTCTTTAAAATCCCAAAATATAAAAAAGCGGAAAAAAAACAACAAATGCTAACCTTGTGATTTGTAACCACATCTCTGTTTTGCTGAACACGAAAGAATAATTTCAGTTTGTTCCCAAGTGAAATTTTTATCAAAAATTCAGTTGCTAGACGGACACCCATTCTCACCAAGCAAACGTTTGAAGTGAATTAAATACACACGCCATAACGCTGCTTGGCAGAAAAAATAGGCAGTACCGTTTCATCTACTGTTGATTTTATTCCATGAAAGTTCATTCCAGATGCAATATTCCATGATGTAAATGCAGAGAGCTAAAATCCAGAACAAAAACGCTTTGCATGAGTCATTTTCCGTTTCTACGAGCGTTTCCGTTATAAAAACATTTTTGTGGTAATTGCAAATATGGTAGGCATACGCTATACATTATTGGCATGGTCTCACGTACCTATTAAAAGCGCGTATATAAAAATATTGGCGTAAATGTCTTTTAGCGCTAAAAAACAAGATGGCGTCATTTTGAAGAGAAAAAAAATATAAAAAAAAGAAGTCCGGCAAAACAGCAAAATTTGGTCCACCCCTATTTTTGCACTTTATTTCGCATAATGGTAGGATAAAAGTTGTTAATAAATTATGGCATGATAAATAGAATAACAGGTTACTGACTTTTGAGACAGGGATTTCTCAGACTTGGCTAGATATGGTTCGGAAGTAGCTCGGCAAGCCTCGCTCCTTCCAGGACCATATCTAGCCTCATCTGAGAAACCCTTTCTCAAAAGACAGTAACCTGTTATTCTCTATATCAAAGGTCAAGATCACTTGGGCATGGAGGTCAAAGGTCATAAAAGATCATGCTAGGCCTTAACTTTGACATGCATTGAACAATGTTTTTGTTATTATATGGCAGAAATTATTACCTCAATGAAACAGTATCGACACAGGATACAGGTCCCTATCTCAAAGGTCAAGGTCTTACAAAGTTGTCACATTTAAATGGTAAGGTATGATTTATGTGGAGAAGTTGAAAGGTATGATTGATGTAGGGAAGTTGTAAGATCTAAGCTGTAAGGTATATTTGATGTGGGGAAGTTGTCAGATCTAAGCTGTAAGGTATATTTGATGTGGGGAAGTTGTCAGATCTAAGTTGTAAGGTATATTTGATGTGGGGAAGTTGTCAGATCTAAGCTGTAAGGTATATTTGATGTGGAGAAGTTGTCAGATCTAAGCTGTAATGTATATTTGATGTGGGGAAGTTGTCAGATCTAAGCTGTAAGGTATATTTGATGTGGAGAAGTTGTCAGATCTAAGCTGTAAGGTTTATTTGATGTGGAGAAGTTGTCAGATCTAAGCTGTAAGGTATATTTGATGTGGGGAAGTTGTCAGATCTAAGCTGTAAGGTATATTTGATGTGGGGAAGTTGTCAGATCTAAGCTGTAAGGTATATTTGATGTGGGGAAGTTGTCAGATCTAAGCTGTAAGGTATATTTGATGTGGGGAAGTTGTCAGATCTAAGTTGTAAGGTATATTTGATGTGGAGAAGTTGTCAGATCTAAGCTGTAAGGTTATAGTTGATGGTGGGTAAAGTTGTAGATCTAAGCGTTAAGGTATATTAGAATGTGGGAGTGTCAGAATTTTCAGCTGTAAGTAATTTTGATGTGGGTAAGTTGTCAGATCTAAGCTGTAAGTAAGTGATGTGGGAAGTTTTGCAATCTTAAGCTGAAAGGTATAGTTATGTGGAATTTGTCAATCTAAGCTGTAAGTACAGTTATTTATGTGCGGCAGTATGTTCAATCTAAGCTGTACAGGTATATTTGATTGTGGAAGTTTCAATCTAATTTTAATGGTATATTTGATTGGAAGTGTCAATCTAACTGTAAGGTATATGTTGACTGATGGGAAGTGACCAGATCTAGCTGAATGTATATTTGATGTGGGGCAAGATTTCAGATCTAAGCTGTAAGGTATAGTTGATGTGGGGAAGTTGTCAGATCTAAGTTGTCCTGTATGATTGATGTGGAGAAGTTGTCAAATGCTTTTGAAGAAGAGGTTACAGCTGATACAGAATCTGGTGAGGACTCCAGGAACAGTCTTTAGATAAACTGTCAGTTAAGGTCATTGGATTCAAACCAACCCTGCTGATTGATAGTACTAAGAATTATTTCATGTGAAGAAATTTTCAAGCTGGCTTAAAGGTCTGTGGTACTACCAAAGTTTCCCTTTGCTTGAAGTAATGACCAGATGGGCACCTGTGATCTTCTTGAACCATTTAAAAAACTGGAAAGTCACTATATCACTAAAGCATTTATCACTATGTCAAGTAAACCAAGTTATATACTATCTGCATGCAGTATTTAATCTAATGTTACATTATATTTGCTTCTGCTTTATCCTTTACACTTCTAAATGTCTAAAATGGCCTAGTCAATCTTCCAAATTGGACAGTACCATTTATTATTTGAAGGGGTATTCACTGAAAATTTACAGACTGAATAGCGAACAGTGCAGACCATGATCAGCCTGCACGGATGTGCAGGCTGATCTTGGTCTGCACTGGTCGCAAAGGCAAATTTACTTGAAACTAGCAGGCTAAAGGTTAAATAAAGTAGTTCTTTAGGCAAGATTTACAGGTTTTGCATTTATGCTTTTCTGCACTGATAGGTGCAGTTGGCCTTTTGATACTGATTTTGGGCCTTAACCATAAAGTCACTCTTATTTTCTTACATTTTACTGCTGAGTGATTCTGACTGGATATTAATGGAACTTACAAAGAATACAGCATCTTGATCAGGGCTGCTAACCAGCCAGCTGAGAGCAGTATCTCAAGAATTGTAATAAGAAATGTTTGGTTCTGTCATCAGATGATGATTATTTGCATGCTGTCCATTGCTATTGCATGTTTCAAGCGCTAGTCAGCATCTTTTGCAGATATATTAAGTGTTGCATATTTGTTTCCTTTTCTTGAATCAAGGGTAGAAAATAAGGAATTATAAAAAAAAAAAAAACATTCATAAGAAATATTAAAAGTTGGTCTTGGTCTTTCTTGATAGGCATAACTGTTACAGGATTCAAATTTAGCCAGGCTTTTATACAGGTAGAATTTTTTTCTGCTTTATAAGTGAAAAAAAAAAACCCTAACATTTTTTATCTGCAATGCATGACTCACCATGTCTAGGGAATCTAAAAACTTGCAACTTGTTTTTGCAAGATCAGAAATAATTTCTAATTATTGAAGTAGCAAAACACCCAGTATGTGCAGAAAACATGACCTGTGTCTCTACTGGTGCTTATGAACTAATGAACATAGAATGTACCAATTGCAAACATCCGTTTATAACCCTAAACTTTCAGAATAGAATAAATACACTAAAATCACTGTGATTTGAAAAGTGGGAAATACACTTAAATGACCCTGATTTGACAAGAAAGAACGTACAGCAATAAAGATGGCTAATAAAAATGTGGATTGTTTGACTCAAAATTTTCTCTCATAAAATTAATGCAAGTTTATGAAATCTTATTCCTATGAAATAAAACAACTCACAATTCTATGACATAGCTAGACATGAAAAAACAATCAGGTAGAATCGGTTGATTCGGGGAATACTTCTGCGAAATGTTTTCTCTTGCTTTCTTAATTATTATTCAGAACAGAGATACTACTGCCTTGTTGTGCTTCGCATAGGTACGTCACTGCAGGGGTAAAGTATTATGATGATTTAGGGGTATTTATTGATGTGTTTGCAGTTTCTAAGTCACTTTCTATCTCTCTCGTTCACAGATCACGAAGATGGAGTTGCAGCAGCAACAGCAACAGATAATCTCCATGGAAATGGTGGAGAATGTCACGTTTCGTACGATACTCACCAAACTTATCAACGTTGTCCTTGCCCTACTTGCTGTGATACTTGTGTTTGTTTCCACGTTTGCCAATCTTCTTGCACCTTTCCTTGCCAACAGGTATGTATAGTAATAAATAGTGTGGAATACTTGCATTTTTTATATGCCTCATTCTGAAAAAAAAAGTGGATGTATTATGTGATGGCGCATGCATCCGTCCATCTGTCCGACTGTCATAATTCATGTCCTAACCATTGAAGGTATTGACTTCAAACTTGGCATTTGAATCAGCTAATTGAGCTAAAAGGTCAAAACTGTTGATCATATTTTGCTTCTGGAGCGTAACTAAATAACGATGCAAGGTATTGACTTTAAACTTGACATGTACGTAGGTGGTGATGAGATGTGCAGAGCGCATGAACACTGGGTCAGTAGGTCAAAGGTCACAAATTTGAGCACACATTGTCCATCATATTTTGTTTTCGTTGTCTTTTCAGTTCTGTGAATACTAGAGACTTTCCTATAGCTTCTGCTCTTCTTGCTTAGCCACTTCCCTGTGGGGATTTCAAACTCCACAAGAGAAGTAGAATTATGTCTCCCACACCACTGTGGTGGGAGACATATTGATTTACTCCTGTCTGTGTGTCTGTCTGCCACAAATCTTGTCCGCGCTCTAAGTCTAACAGATTTATTTCGATAATTGAGCAAAACATAACATAGTTACAATACATGCATATAATAAAATTTATAATCAAATATAAAAGTTGTCATATGAAGTAATGTGTTATGAACTATGTCAGTCACATCAATATCAAGGATGACACAAGAAAGAGAAAAAAAATCTCTTATTTCCATTGTGGTCCTTGGTACCAATGGTCTGACATAGAGAGGCATGAAACATTAACATGAATATATATAAAAAAATTACCGAGTTCATTATTATAAAATAACGTATATGTTATGCATATGTAATTATAATTGCTCAATTTATGATTCTTAATTAAATGAAAGACATATGAATAAATAGACACCAATATCACATCAGTATCACAGTACATTGTAAAAATATAATTTCTTAAAAAAAAAAAAAAAAAAAAAAATGCATTACAACCAGGGACTAGATAACAGTTCTTATCCGATCTTCACCAAACTTGAACAAAATGTGTTTGTCAATACGTCCTTGGCCAAGTTCAGTAACTAGCCAAATCGGCCCAGGCACTTTGGAATTATGGCCCTTGAATTACCCAAGATACTGATGCCAGTGATACAGTTCTTGGTGCATGGTTCACTCAGATACATAAAGAAGAAGAAATGCCAATTTAGATGATTAGGCAGTTGTGGGAGACATGCGCTTTTCTCAAAAGCAGCAGCTCTTGTTCTCCTGTGTGTTGTGAAGAAGCTGTACAGCATTAGGGTTATTTCACATTTCATTAACTCTCATGAATAGACTTGGTCAAACTGAGACTTTTATTGTTTTATTTGTTTTATCTGATTGCATTCTATGCTTCAAAATATCTCAAAGGTTTTATTTTATACTATGTCACTTATTGAAAATACAAAGAGAAGACAATGGATTTTAAAGCAAGTTATAGGTATTTCTGTCAGTTTTAAAAAAAGTAATATTTAAAAGTTTGTTTGGAACTGTTTAAAATTTTTATATTTCCAGTGATTATTTTATTTTACAATCCATCTCTGAACTTGTTAAAACTGCCATTTCATGTAGTGAACGTTAAGTTATTAAAATTCATTAATTTTGAAGAAAAGAGTTTTTTTGGGGTTTTTAGCCAAAGGATTATTTAAAAAAAAACAACATTTAAAGCCGTATAAAACTGCATCCTTTTAATCATTTCAGGGCACGTATATTGAGTACAGCAGTGTTGGTGCTGTCATTGATTCTTTCCTGGAATAACTGGAGCCATATATGTGACTTCTTCAACTATGTGTTCTCATATATACGATACCTGCTACCCAATCGGTAGCAGCTTAATTTAAAACTAAAGTGACATTGATTATCTCCCTTAAAGGGAGTATTCAAGAGAGTTAGAGTTGTTCCCCTTTTGTTGGGAAAATTCAACTGTAAGACTGGATTTGGATAAAGAAATTGTAAAGACAGACTTTGGTGCTGAAAAAAGAGGGAGATAAGTTTGTTAAAGATTTAATGAATGTGATAATGACTGTTGACACTACAGTGATAGACAAATGTTGCATTTGTGATAGAAAGATTGATTGGAAAGGTACAGAGTTCGAACAAAAGCAAGATGATCATCATTTTTGATGATGTTGATTTTGACACCTGATAAAAATTTGTAGAATTTGCCTAGTAGATGATATTGAAAATACATGTTGATAATTAATTCACTTTGTTTAGTTTTTAGGCTAGAAGAACAAAAAAATTTGGGGTTTTGAAATAGATGGTATGGGTATATGTCCATTAATGTGTATCTAACGTAACAAAGTGTTTTCTGTGGGAAGCTGTGATTACAGGAAATGCTAAATGTGGTCTGTTCAAGAAGTGGTTGTGATACATGCACGGTGGGAATAATAAAGCCCAGAGCTGATGAAAATTGGAGTATTTTTATAGGGGATCACTGAATTTTACTTTTAATATAGTTGTAGAAATATTAAATGAACTAACATTCATAGATAAAAAGCAGATCTTGTACTTAAGTTTTTTTTTTGTACTTTTTACCTGTCTCATGGTATTTGTCAGCTTAACAGGGTATGTTTATCATTCACTAAAATATTTTGAATGGGTGTATCTTTTTTATATACTGTCTGTTACACATTTGCAAGTGATCAAGGCCTAATGAGTTTTCAGACTAACTATTTCTTCTATCATTATACAAGAATACAACGGGTCTTTATTACTGTCTGATTTAAGTATAATTCTGAACTGACATATCATATAATTATTGATGTCCCAAGGAAAGTGGTGCTTACTGTAGAACTTTTCATCACAAACTGATGAAAGTGTGCAAATTTGCCCTCAAATTATTCTGCTCTGTTCATATTTGATAACCTGACCATGAAACTGTCAGTGTTTGGGATTTCTGATAGATATTATTGGTCCTTTGATGTTACATTATTCCCTCTAACAGTCTGTTAGGCATTATTGGTCATTTGATGTCATTATTTCCCAAACGCCTTGTAGGCATTATTGGTCGGTTGATATTTCATTTTTTCCCAAAAGTCTGGTACATATTATTGGCTCTTTGATGTCAATATTTCCTAAAAGGGCCAAACTTAAAATATTCTTTGTTTCCCCATCCCGACCCAAGCAGGTGAAGTATGGGTAGGTGGGTAGGTAAAATATTTTTTTTTTGAAATTTGTAGGAATAACTGCAAGGAGAATACCAACACTCTAAAATTTAAATAGGTACCAAGTTTACATGTATTCAATCTGAATGCCTTTCTGCAAATTGTCCAAGTGATTCTTGTGAAGCACATACTACATTTTTTTCTTTCACTTCTTGCCTGTTAATAAGGTATTTGGTTGCATACTGCAATTAAAGATGTCAATAGTAAAGGGTTCACTATTTTCGGTGGTGGACAGTTTTACGCTAAACTGGCTATTATCAATTGCTGCATTTACTGTGGTTTCAATTTCTCTATCACCAACAGCTTCATCAACAATGTCACACATTGTCAACTTCGTCGACAACTTGCAAATTTTCTTGTTAACCAGCGAACGATTTGTGTTTCCGTTTTTTACAGTTCCGGAGATGTAAACTGAATGCTCCGCCATTTTCTGATTTGTCATCTCCAAGCGTCTTTTTACCACCGACTGTTCTAATACTTACTTGTGCCAATGCGATACAGATCAAAAGATCGGTTTCGTACTCAAACTAATTCGAAATATGCATTTTTCGTACCAAATAAAAAAATATCATTTCGCTTTCGGCGATAAATTTTTTTGGGTTGTGCCGATTTTTTCGAGTCGGTCGTGGATGGGGAAACAAACAATATTTTATTTTAGGCCAAGTCTGGTACATATTATTAGTCCTTTGATATCATTATTTTCCAAAAGTCTGGTACATATAATTGGTCCTTTGATGTCATTTTTCCCAAAAGTCTGGTATGTATTACTGGTCCTTTGATATCTCATTTTTTCCCAAAAGTCTTGCAGGTATTATTGGTCCTTTGATATCTCATTTTTTCCCAAAAGTCTGGTAGGCATTATTATGTCTCCCACCACACAGTGGTGTGGGAGACATATTGATTTACTCCAGTCTGTGTGTCTGTCTCTCTGTCACAAAGCTTGTCCGCACTCTAAGTCGAACATTGCTCATCCGATCTTCACCAAACTTCAACAAAATGTGTCTGCCAATAAGTGCCTGGCCAAGGAACTTCAGAATTATGGCCCTTGAATTACCAAAAATGGATTCATTCGTCTAGACCATCCAGAGAAACTAGTCATTTGTCATTGGGCAGCACTGTCACAAAGCTTGTCCGCACTCTAAGTCGAACATTTATTGGATCTTCACCAAACTTGAACAAAATGTGTTTGACAATAAGACCTCGGCCAAGTTCGATAACTAGCCAAATCCGCTTAGGCACTTTTGAATTATGGCCCTTGAATTACTGATTGGATCCATTCGTCTAGACCATCCAGAGAAACTAGTCATTTTTCATTGGGCATTTGTGGGAGACATGCGCTTTTCTCAAAAGCATCTCTAGTTGGTCCTTTGGTATCTCATTTTTCCCCAAAAGTCTGGTAGGCATTATTGGTCCTTTGATATCTCATTTTTTCCCAAAAGTCTGGTAGGCATTACTGGTCGTATGATGTTGTTATTTCCTTAATGTCTTGCAGATATTATCGGTCTATTAATATTTCATTATTTCTCATAAGTCTGATAGGGATTTTTAGTCCTTTTATATTTCATTATTATGTCTCCCACCACACAGTGGTGTGGGAAACATATTGATTTACTCCAGTCTGTGTGTGTGTGTGTGTGTGTCTGTCACAAAGCTTGTCCGCACTCTAAGTCGAACATTTTTCATCCGATCTTCACCAAACTTCAACAAAATGTGTCTGCCAATAAGTGCTTGGCCAAGTTCAATAACTAGCCAAATCGGCCTAGGCACTTCGGAATTAAGGCCCTTGAATTACCAAAAATGGATCCATTTGTCTAGACCATCCATAGAAACTAGTCATTTTTCATTGGGCAGCACTGTCACAAAGCTTGTCAGCACTCTAAGTCGAAAATTTCTCATCGGATCTTCACCAAAATTGAACAAAATGTGTTTGACCATAAGACCTTGGCCAAGTTCGATAACTAGCCAAATCCGCTTAGGCACTTTTGAATTATGGCCCTTGAATTACCAAAAATGGGTCCATTTGTCTAGACCATCCAGAGAAACTACAGTGAAACACCGCTCGCTCGAGGTCGCAAGGGGATGAGCAAAATGCTCGAGTTATCCATGGGTTTGAGCGACCCAAACATTGACCAAATACGAAGAAAATTGAAGTTTGTTTTACCAATTGTCATCGAGACCATTTGCAAAGGAAATGGTGATGCGTAATGATCACACACTCGTGACATTTTCATTAAACGTACAACAAACGTTATTTATGGCACATGTGAAGAAACAGCTAAGAAATTTTATTTCATTTTTTATTTTTTTTTGAAATACTATAATCGAATTCGCAATTTTCTTCTCCAAATTAAGGTCTCATAATTATCGTCTCAATTTTATGAAAAGGCTATCTTATTTCCTTTATTTGCATGCAATCAACTGTTGATTAAAATATTAGGATCTCATAATTATCTTCTCAATCCAGCAGAAAAAAGTAATAATTAATAACAATTTTGATCAATAAAATTTTTCTTCCACCTTTCATCAACAATTAATCTCATTATTAGATCAAATATACCGACAAACAAAAATTTAAGATAGTCGGGGAATAGACCATGCAATTCTCACGACGTGCGAAAATTTTAGATTAACCGATACATTCTGACCACCGAAGGTGTGAAAAATATTGACATCTCTGCGCGAGTTTGCTGTAAGCAACAAAGAGTAAATTAATACAAAGGGACCAGGTGTCATGCTCGAACGATCAAGTTATCGATGCTCGACCCGGCCATGGTAATTCCACATAGAAAATAGAAGGAAATCGGCCGGGACCACATGAATTGCTCGAGCGAGCCCGGGTGCTCGAGTCATCAATGCTCGAGCGAGCGGTGTTTCACTGTAGTCATTTTTCATTGGGCAGCACTGTCACAAAGCTTGTCCGCACTCTAAGTCGAACATTTCTCATCAGATCTTCACCAAACTTGAACAAAATGTGTTTGACCATAAGACCTCGGCCAAGTTCGATAACTAGCCAAAGCCGCTTAGGCACTTCTGAATTAAGGCCCTTGAATTACCAAAAATGGATCCATTTGTCTAGACCATCCATAGAAACTAGTCATTTTTCATTGGGCAGCACTGTCACAAAGCTTGTCCGCACTCTAAGTCGAACATTTCTCATTGGATCTTCACCAAACTTGAACAAAATGTGTTTGACTATAAGACCTCGGCCAAGTTCGATAAATAGCCAAATCCGCTTAGGCACTTTTGAATAATGGCCCTTGAATTACTGATTGGATCCATTCGTCTAGACCATCCAGAGAAACTAGTCATTTTTCATTGGGCAGTTGTGGGAGACATGTGCTTTTCCCAAAAGCATCTCTAGTTTCCCAAATGTTATCGGTAGTATTGGTCAATTAATATTTTATTATTTCTGAAAAGTCTGTCTCATCTTTATGTCAGGGTATTACATTGTTTAAGAAAACTATTTTATATAAGTTTACACTGTAAAACCTCAGAAAGGTACAGTTTTGAAAGATATATTAAACAGAAATACATTAAGGTAGGGATTTGTATTCTTTGTTACAAATTGGCATGATTTGAAATGTATTATGTCAGGAATAATATAAGAAGGTTGATGGAATAACTTTGTGAACAGACGACATTTAGTGTTTCCAGCTACATATATCAAGATTTATAACTATGTCAGAAATAAATGTGTATCTGATATACACTCGAGGACTTTCAAAATGCCTCATCCCCATCTGTGGTATTTATTTCAATCTTGCAACTTATATTCCAATATTTTGTTATTCACTTATTCATTAAATCTCATTCAGTTTTTAGCTCACCTGTCACAAAGTGACAAGGTGAGCTTTTGTGATCGCGTGGCGTCCGTCGTCCGTCGTCCGTCCGTCCGTCCGTCCGTCCGTCAGTCCGTAAACTTTTGCTTGTGACCACTCTAGAGGTCACATTTTTCATGGGATCTTTATGAAAGTTGGTCAGAATGTTCATCTTGATGATACTAGGTCAAGTTCGAAACTGGGTCACGTGCGGTCAAAAACTAGGTCAGTAGATCTAAAATAGAAAAACCTTGTGACCTCTTAGAGGCCATATTTTTCATGAGTCTTCATGAAAATTGGTCAGAATGTTCACTTGATGATACTAGGTCAAGTTCGAAACTGGGTTCACGTGGGGTCAAAAACTAGGTCCGTAGGTCTAAAAAAGAAAAACCTTGTGACCTCTCTAGAAGGCCTATTTCTCAATGGATCTTCATTGAAAATTGGTTCAGAATGTTCATCTTGATGATATCTAGGTCAAGTTTCGAAACTTGGGTCACGTGGGTCAAAACTAGGTCAGTAGATCTAAAAATAGAAAAACCTTGTGACCTCTCTAGAGGCCTATTTTTTTCAAGAGATCTTCATAATATTGTCAGAATGTTCACTTGATGTATCTAGGTCAGTTCGAACTGGGTCACGTGGGGTCAAAAACTAGGTCAGTAGGTCTAAAAATAGAAAAACCTTGTGGACCCTCTAGAGGCCATATTTCTCAATGGATCTTCATGAAAATTAGTCAGATTGTTCATCTTGATGATATCTAGATCAAGTTCGAAACTGGGTCACGTGGGTAAAAAACTAGGTCAGTAGATCTAAAAATAGAAAAACATTGTGACCTCTCTAGAGGCCATATTTTCAAGAGATCTTCATGAATATTGGTCAGAATGTTTACCTTGATGATATCTAGGTCAAGTTCGAAACTGGGTCACGTGGGTCAAAAACTAGGTCAGTAGGTCTAAAAATAGAAAAACCTTGTGACCTCTCTAGAGGCCATATTTCTCAATGGATCTTCATAGAAATTGGTCAGAATGTTCACCTTGATGATCTCTAGATCAAGTTTGAAACTGGGTCACGTGCGGTCAAAAACTAGGTCAGTAGGTCTGAAAATAGAAAAAAATTTGTGACCTCTCTAGAGGCCATATTTTTCGCGGGATCTTTATGAAAATTGGTCAGAATGTTCACCTTGATGATATCTAGGTCAGGTTCGAAACTGGGTCATGTGCGGTCAATAACTAGGTCAGTAGATCTAAAAATAGAAAAACCTTGTGACCTCGTTAGAGGCCATATTTTTCAAGAGATCTTCATGGAAATAGGTCAGAATGTTCACCTTGATGATATCTAGATCAAATTCGAAACTGGGTCACGTGCAGTCAAAAACTAGGTCAGTAGGTCTAAAATATAGAAAACCTTGTGACCTTTCTAGAGGCCATATTTCTCAATGGATCTTCATGAAAATTAATGAGAATGTTCAGCTTGATGATATCTAGATCAAGTTCGTAACTGGGTCATGTGCGGTCAAAAACTAGGTCAGTAGGTTGAAAAATAGAAAAACCTTGTGACCTCTCTAGAGGCCATATTTTTCACGAGATCTTCATGAAAATCGGTGAGATTGTTCACCTTGATGATATCTAGGTCAAGTTTAAAAGTGGGTCACGTGCCTTCAAAAACTAGGTCATTAGGTCAAATAATAGAAAAACCTTGTGACCTCTCTAGAGGTCATATTTTTCAATGGAGTTCATGAAAACTGGTCAGAATTTTTTATCTTGATGATATCTAGGTCACATATGCTCAAAACCTAGGTCACTATGACAAATAATAGAAATAGCGACGTCATACTCGGTTCAACACTGGGTCAAGTGGGGATAGGTGAGCGATTCAGGACCATCATGGTCCTCTTGTTTTGTTTATTTGAAGCTTGACTGTTTTCTCCTGTGTACATGTAGTTTGTGTTGTAATTCATGCCATACAAAATTCAGAGCATACATTTACAAAAATTGAATGTCATTATATGTTAATTCCTGAACAAACATTGTTACGAAAATTTCCAGACTTTTGTTAAATTACAGATCTATTAGTTAAAAAGTAGTTGACATTCATTCTTCTCAAAATAAGGCCTTTCTCAAAATCTTCTACTGAAACTCTTTAAAACGACAATATCAAACACCAAACAGTTATTTCTGTATGGGAATGTCACCAAAATTACATTTGACAGCCCCTGGCTCAAGAATTCTCTGACTTAACTGTGAGACCATTTCAGATCAGTCAACATACAAATCTCATCTTCTCCTTTTATCATTTATCATTTGAACTTTTCAAATTATTTATCTTTTAACAGTGTAATGACCTAAATGTATATTCCATATTCATTTCTGAAGATGACAACATCAAAATCTCTGTATCTACAAAGAAGATTAATCCAAATATATTGTCATGAACGGTACCCACACTTTGTTTAGCACAGAAAAATTCTTACCTTATTTAACAGGCAAACTTTATAAATGTATTCACTGTGAAAATCTTCTTTAATGCAGATGGGTCAGTTTTAAAGTCCTTGAGGGTGTGTGTATACCAGGCTTATCACTTTATTTATGTCATTTTGTGCTGTATAGTTAAGCCATTTTTGTTTCATATACTTTTTAGCTCACCTGTCACATAGTGACAGGGTGAGCTTTTGTGATCACACAGCGTCCGTCGTCCGTCCGTGCGTGCATCAGTAAACTTTTGCTTGTGACCACTCTAGAGGTCACATTTTTTGTGGGATCTTTATGAAAGTTGGTCAGAATGTTCATCTTGATGATATCTAGGTCAAGTTCGAAACTGGGTCACGTGCCGTCAAAAACTAGGTCAGTAGATCTAAAAATAGAAAAACCTTGTGACCTCTCTAGAGGCTATATATTTCACAAGATCTTCATGAAAATTGGTCAGAATGTTCACCTTGATGATATCTAGGTCAAGTTCGAAACTGGGTCACGTGCCTTCAAAAACTAGGTCAGTAGGTCTAAAAATAGAAAAACCTTGTGACCTCTCTAGAGGCCATATATTTCACAAGATCTTCATGAAAATTGGTCAGAACCTTCACCTTGATGATATCTAGTTCAAGTTCGAAACTGGGTCACGTGCCTTCAAAAACTAGGTCAGTAGGTCAAATAATAGAAAAACCTTGTGACCTCTCTAAAGGCCATATTTTTCATGGGATCTGTATGAAAGTTGGTCAGAATCTTCATCTTGATGATATCTAGGTCAAGTTCGAAACTGGGTCACGTGCGGTCAAAAACTAGGTCAGTAGGTCTAAAAATATAAAAACCTTGTGACCTCTAGAGGCCATATATTTCATGAGATCTTCATAAAAATTGGTCAGAATGTTCACCTTGATGATATCTAGATCAAATTTGAAAGTGGGTCACGTGCCATCAAAAACTAGGTCAGTAGGTCAAATAATAGAAAAACCTTGTGACCTCTCTTGAGGCCATATTTTTCATGGGATCTGTATGAAAATTGGTCTGAATGTTCATCTTGATGATATCTAGGTCAAGTTCGAAAGTGGGTCAACTGCCTTCAAAAACTAGGTCAGTAGGTCAAATAATAGAAAAACCTTGTGACATCTCTAAAGGCCATATTTTTCATGGGATCTGTATGAAAGTTGGTCTGAATGTTCATCTTGATGATATATAGGTCAAGTTCGAAACAGGGTTATTTGCGGTCAAAAACTAGGTCAGTAGGTCTAAAAATAGAAAAACCTTGTGACCTCTCTAGAGGCCATACTTATGAATGGATCTCCATAAAAGTTGGTCAGAATGTTCATCTTGATGATATCTAGGTCAAGTTCGAAAGTGGGTCACGTGCCGTCAAAAAGTAGGTCAGTAGGTCAAATAATGAAAAAACGTTGTGACCTCTCTAGAGGCCATATTTTTCATGGGATCTGTATGAAAGTTGTTCTGAATGTTTATCTTGATGATATATAGGTCAAGTTTGAAACTGGGTCAACTGCGATCAAAAACTAGGTCAGTAAGTCTTGAAATAGAAAAACCTTGTGACCTCTCTAGAGGCCATATCCTTGAATGGATCTTCATGAAAATTGGTCAGAGTGTTCACCTTGATGATATCTAGTTCAAGTTTGAAACTGGGTCACGTGCCTTATAAAACAAGGTCAGTAGGTCAAATAAAAAAACCTTGTGACCTCTCTAGAGGCCATACTTTTCATTGGATCTGTATGAAAGTTGGTCTGAATGTTCATCTTGATGATATCTAGGTCAAGTTTGAAACTGGGTCAACTGTGGTCAAAAACTAGGTCAGTAGGTCTAAAATTATTAAAATCTTTTGACCTCTCTAGAGGCTATATTTTTCAATGGATCTTCATGAAAATTGATCTGAATGTTCACCTTGATGATATCTAGGTCAGTTCCAAAACTGGGTCACATGCGGTCAAAAACTAGGCCAGTAGGTATAAAAATAGAAAAACCTTGTGACGTCTCTAGAGGCCATATTTTTCATGAGATCTTCATGAAAATTAGTGAGAATGTTCACCTTGATGATATCTAGGTAAAGTTCAAAACAGGGTCACGTACCTTCGAAAACTAGGTCAATAGGTCAAATAATAGAAAAACCTTGTGACCTCTCTAGAGACCATATTTTTCAATGGATCTTCATGAAAATTGGTCAGAATTTTTATCTTCATAATATCTAGATCAAGTTCAAAACTGGGTCACATGAGCTCAAAAACTAGGTCACTGTGTCAAATAATAGAAAAAACGACGTCATACTCAAAACTGGGTCATGTGGGAAGAGGTGAGTGATTCAGGACCATCATGGTCCTCTTGTATGAGTTAGTATTGATTGCATTTTATTTTTCATATTTTTAACATGATTATACATGTTTTTCTGTAACTTGAATAAAGTTTATGTCCAGTTATTAAAGTTTAGGGGGTTATATAGGATTCATCTTACAGATTGTCAGTTGGAAGAAATATTTTTATAAAGGGATTCTAGTGAATGAAACTTCATGAATATTATCACTATGTGTGAACTTTTTCTAGGGTAGGTTTATTCGTTACAGAATAAAGAACCCTCATTTCAGGTGACAAAGTGGTAGTAGATGGGAGCCATAAATCACATTGAGTGATAGCTCTATTTTCTTGGAGGCCCAATAAGGTTACCCCATTTATTGAACCAATTATAGGGGAATAGGGTCATAAAAATGATTTAATTATCTTAAAAAACTTTTATCATGTTAAATGTGAAAGCTAACAGTCCAAGTGGATACCCTCCAATGAAAGTGCAAAAAATGATTGTAGTCTGTACATATGAAATTACGAACCCCAAAGTTGGAACATTCCCAAGGTCATGTATGGTTGGCCATGCTTGTTTATAAGTCACATTGTAATGTAAAAAACTTGCATTTTATTGAACAGTTGTCAAGCACCAAAAGCTTGTGAAACTTGTACATTGGTTTCTTTAGAATTTTATGTTGTGAATTTGTGTATTTGTTTTTCTTAACTTTTGAAAGAGAAAAAGAGCTTATAAAATACCATAAACACTTTCAAGGCTTAGACATGTATTGATTAGAGGTTAATACACAACAGAGCCAGGCCGGGAGGTGATAATTGGCCCGGAAAATGAATAATGGCCCGAGGGCCATTATGAATTTCGGGCTGATTATCACCTCCCGGCCAGGCTCTTGCATGTATTAATGTCTTTAATACATATGTTTTGTTGCACTACTCAAGGAAGGTAGAATTACAACTCCTGTCGCTAGATTTCTATGGCTAAATAGTTTGGGATACTCTTGTCTCGAAATTTGTGTTTGTGCGTAGCCGGAAGCAATTTGGGGTCATAATTGAGTGTACTACAGTAAACTTATTCTTGCACATTAAGACAAATTAGATCTGCAGAATTTCTTGTCGGTCAGGAGCTAAAAGTAAATACGTAGATGTAATGTATCTATCAAACTCGTCAAATCGCCATTCTAAAAATGTGGAACAACACATACTTTGAGCCAGTTCATGAAAAAAAAGAAGAAAAAACTGCGATTTTATTAGAATCTACTAGCTAGATATCTCTATCTATGTTTATGAAAAGCAGTCATGCATTTTCACTGAGAAGAAACCTGCAACTTCGTTGAAATTGGTGTGAATCATGCTGTTTTCCAACGCATAGGCCTACTCGAACACTGGTGAAACTCGGATCTCTGGCTCCAAAGTAAATATGTGCATGTCATGTTTTATTACTAATTTTAAGCCAAGAATTGTAATTCTGCGATAAACAACGGTTTAACGTGTAGACCAGTGACAGACCATTATGACGTCTATGATGACGTTTTATGTAGCTATTGGTTTCATGCGCACGTGTTCACAGATTATGATTATGAGTTTTCGGCCCGGGTCGATAAGTGATAATCAGTGCGTGAAAGCAATAACCTGCTGAAAACACCTTCATTTTTGTTACTATATATAGTAACATATGTATTAATGATCAGTGTGATAAGTGCTATATAATAGCTTGTTGATTTTCATAAAGGGGTCATACATGTTTGAAGTAAAGGCCTCATTGTGAAGACCTTTAACTGCAGACCACATCAGATTTTTTTGGGCTATTAAAATCACTCTGCGTCCGTGGTCCGTCCGTCCGTCATTCCGTCAGTCCGTCCGTCCATTAACAATTTCTCGTTATCGCATCTCCTCAGAAACTACTGGGGGGATTTTGACCAAACTTTGTCAGAATGATGTATTGGTACCCTAGTTGTGTCCCCCTGAAAATCAGACTGGTTCAACAATTTATGAGTGAGTTATGGCCCTTTGTTTTTTTCTATAATTTACATAGATTTATATAGGGAAAAACTTTGAAAACCCTCTTGTCCAAAACCACTGGGCCTAGGGCTTTGATATTTTGTTTGTGATATCATCTAGTGGTCTTCCACTAAGATTGTTCAAATTATACCCCTAGGGTCAAATATGGCCCCGCCCAGGGGGTCATATGCTTTACATAGACTTATATAGGGAAAAACTTTGAAAAATCTTCTTGTCCAAACCACAAAGCCTAGGGCTTTGATATTTGTAATGAAACATCATCTAGTGGTTCTCTACCAAGTTTGTTCAAATTATCCCCCTAGGGTCAAATATGGCCCCGCCCCGGGGGTCACATGGTTCATATAGACTTGTATAGGGAAAAGCATTTAAAATCTTCTTGTCAATAACTACAACATTCAAACTTGGACCACATGTATATTTTTGAGTGGCAAGATGAACCTTGACATGAGTTGACCTTGATTTTGACCTAGTGACCTACTTTCACATTTCTGTAGCTACAGCCTTCAAATTTGGACCACATGCATAGTTTTGTGCACTAGAAAAAACTTTGACCTTGATTTTGACGTAGTGACCTACTTTCACATTTTTGAAGGTACAGGCTTCAAATTTGGACCACATGCATAGTTTTGTGTTCCAAAATGAAATTTAACCTTCATTTTGACCCAGTGACCTACTTTCACATTTCTCAAGCTACAGCCTTCAAATTTGGACCACATGCATGGTTTTATGTACCGAAACAAACTTTGACCTTTACATTGACCTAGTGACCTACTTTCACATTTTTTAAGTGTACAAGCTTCAAATTTGGACCACATGCATAGTTCTGTATTCTGAAATAAAATTTGACCTTGATTTTGACTTAGTGACCTACTTTCACATTTCTCAAGCTACAGCCTTCAAATTTGGACCACATGCATAGTTTTGTGTACCAAAATGAATTTTGACCTAAAGATTGACCTAGTGACCTACTTTCACATTTCTGTAGCTACAGGCTTCAAATTAGACCACATGCATAGGATTGTGTACCGAAACAAACTTTGACCTTGACATTGACCTAGTGACCTGCTTTCACATTTTTGAAGGTACAGGCTTCAATTTGGACCACATGCATAGGTTTGTGCTCTGAAGTGAAATTTGACCTTGATTTTGACCTAGTGACCTACTTACACATTTCTCAAGCTACAGCCTTCAAATTTGGACCACTTGCATAGTTTTATGAACCAAATTAAACTTTGACCTTAAGATTGACCTAGTGACCTACTTTCAAATTTTTCAAGCTACAGCCTTCAAACTTGATGCACATGCACAGTTTTGTGTACAAATAACTTTGTCCTTGAAATTGATCTAGTGACCTACTTCCACATTTCTCAAGCTACAGCTTTCGAATTTGGACCACATGCACAGTGTTGTGTATGGAAATGAAATTTGACCTTGAGCTAGTCAGTAAGTCTTGAAATTTGGAACACTCAAAAATAGCACATTGGTGGGCGCCAAGATCACTCTGTGATCTCTTGTTAAAGGTGTGCATTGCAGAACTCAGTTGCATAACCCTTGGATCTTTTGTTTGTTAATCCATGACCTGATTTTTGATCAATATACAAAAATGTTAAAATGCTCTTGATTATAGGAAGCTCAGGTAGAAATGGTTTATATTGTTTTTGGGGTTTTTATGTGCCCAAAGGGAGGCATATTAGTTTTCAACTATCAGATTTCTGTCTATTCGTTCATTCGTCACAACGTTAACTTTCTGCATGAAGGCACTTTACTCGCGAACCACTGCATCCAGGACCTACAAACTTCACATGCTAATAGTACTTATTGAGTACACGACCCCTATTGATGGGGTCACCAGGTCAAGGTCACCAGGTCAAAGGTCAAGGTGCTACGGGGGCATTTGTCACCATTAGAGACAGCTCTTGTTTTTTTTAAATAAAATGATGAATTTTCCTATCTTTTTATTATATTTCCAGGAATTGTGCCCTGGTATATTTTTTATTTAGCTCCTTACGTACTATTTTCTTTGTTACTGATAGATCCCATATCAGATGGAGCACCCTAAAGTACCCTTAATTGTAATATGATTATGCATTTATTTAAAAGGTAAATGTTTAAACATTGGAAGATCAAAATGAATTTCATAAAAAGTGTTTGGGGATTTCACAGAAATGCTGTACCCTGGAATGAAAAGCAGCAAAGTTTTAGTTCTGTAAAGGTATAAATTGACTTGGTAGGCTTAAAAGTATAGTTCAGGCCTTTCAGATTTGAAAAAAAAATCCTGATAATTATATTGTAAAACATTATTTCTCTGATATTTTGAATTAAGCTATAGTTAGTAGTGAACAGATAAAAGTAACTGAAACAAGTGAGACAAAAATTGACAAGGTGTTCTTGTTTTATCAGAAGCTCTAACTTAAAAAACAAAATATATTGAAAACATGGCTGGTTCCTGATATTGTAAGGATGACTGTTAAGAAGACAGATAAGGTCCTGGAGTGTAAATAAGTTGAGATAGTTCTGCAGGTTCATGTCAAAATAAATCTACAATGTAGAATTTTGTTTAACCCTGATTTTTCAAAATTTCAGAGTATACAAAGAAAATTCAGTTTTTATAAAACACATGGAATGACATTTATATTAGTTTCAGTATGCCGAGTCCAGACTTTGTTCTGTATTATCGGAATAAATAACATTACACCTTAACTTCCAGTTTATCAAACATGTGGAACTACCTTAACGCTTCTTCACAAAATGAACAAAAAAAAAAGGAATAAAGACATATCATATCATTGTATTATGAAATACTGCAGTCTGTGAAACTTGATATTACAGAAAGAGCATGATTTTTTAATTTTTTTTTTGCATCACAATTTCATGAGTTCTGTAATTTTGTACACAATGTGTACACTGGCATTTTTTTCTGTTTAACAGCTGAATAATTTGTATTTCTGGTCACTGGCTGAAGTTTTAGATGTGAGCTGTCCTAAGTTTAGCACAGCATTATTTATAGAATTATAAATTTCAGCTGCTCGACTTGTGTAAACAATATACTGTTTAGGGAAAGCGGTATAATGAATTTCAGTTTTTGTTAGATTGATAATTGCAGATGTTTCTGTCTTGCATGCATATATTTACATTTTGTGCTATGTTGTATAAATTGCATTTTTAGCGATACTTTTTCTTAGTTAATTTTTTTTATCAGGAGAATTTCAATTACAAATGTATATTTTTAACAGACTTCATTTTAATCAGCAAGAAAAATATTTTTTCTACAAAATTACTTCAATAGTGTAAGCAATGTAGATATTATTGTGATTTTTTCCAATTCCAGACATTTGTTATATATCAGATAAGTTTTTTGTGGTCTCCCAGGAAACTGAATATTTATGAAAACAAAAAAGAAGTGAGATGAATTTCTTTGCACCTTGACTGACTGTAGTCAAGGTTTGATGTATTAAGCAATTTGGCACCTTAATTTATTTCAGTGCATGGTATAAGTGGATTAAACACCTTAAGATGCTATTGTTTTTGATGACTGCATGTTCTATCATACTTATCATTTTTATCATAATTTATTATTTTGAACATTATACATGATTTGAGTAAACTTCCATGTTTACACCATGCTATACCCATCTGTATATTTGTGTATTGTGTATATTACATATACATTTCCAATAATTCATGACATAAATAATATATACTACCCACCCAATCAAAGTACTTAACCCTTATCATGCTGGACACGATGGATACAGCCATGTACTTAAATGTAAACTTCACAGACATGAGATTTCACTGAAATTTTATTTCTTTTACCGACACAATGTGACTTCAAATGCATAGGGATAAAAGTCATAGCAAAGTATGGTTGGTTCCCATGAACAAAACTGTAAAATTTGTCCACACATAGAGAATTTTTTTACTTTTGTGAGCAATGACCTTAAATACTCATAATGATCTTGATTTTATAGTCAGGTGGAGCTGTGGCCTAATGTTTAATATGGTAGACACTCTGACCTCCCAGAGGTTCCTTGTTTGAGCCCTACCGGGGTCATGACACTACCTCTTTTGACACGAGCACTGTTTCTACAGGCAGCAAGAATAGAAGGGCCTACATGCATTAAAATTATTGTTGACTTGCAAGTCTCAATTCTTTTTTTTGTATGAACATAGGGCTGATTGTTAATTGTTGCAGTATCATGTTCAGACACCATGAAGTGTTTTTCAAAGACTGGAATTTTGTATTTCATTAGTTAAAAATGTGATAACCATCAAGTTCATCACATATACAAGTACATTTTTAACAAAATTATTTCTGAAAATATAATTATGTCATCAGTAAACAACTTTGTAAATGTTTAAATGTCCTTATATTAATCTTCAGTCTTTACCTTTTGACTTGGTATGCATGTAACCAGTTTGATAAACCTGCATGTAACCTAAGGCAACTCTTGGACAAATCAGGCAAATGCTTTGCATATATTTATGCATTGATTTATGTATTCAGATATAAATGATAATCATCCCACTCTGTCTTTTTGTAGACATAACCAACCCCTTCTCCCTGCCTTCATACTTAGTAACCACAAACATACACAAACAAGTATATAGCAGCCATTTTCTTTCTGTGGGGAATATTAAAACAAAATAGCTGATTTAATTTAAAGTGATGGACACTATCACATTTTCAGCCGTAAAGTGAAAAGTTGACTATCTATACATGTAGACAATGACGTTGTGAAAAATGGCTGCCCCTATGATTTGACATTTTTGGAAACTTCAAATCATTTCTGGTCCAATTTCAACAAGCATTTTGTATTGTTATAAAAACTTGACAGAAGAGTGTAAAAATCCCCATTTTCATTAAGGTATTGCATTTTCATTTGAATCAACATTTTCAGGACCAAACATAAATTGTAAATCAATGTCTCAACATTTTAAATAAGATATTGAAAGTTGAAGTGTTTCAATGATTTTTATATTTTAATGCTTGTATCAAAAAGTCAATGTTGGATTATCTTTTACTGGATTAAGATTCCGAAGGTAATGTTTTTTTTCTCTTTTTAGGTGGGATTGTCAGTGTTTTGACACTGCATGTATGCCATAGTTTAGAAAATGTAGCCCAATGTATTATTTTTCTGTCAGTTACGGTGGGGAGTATATGTTACTGTACATGTATGACAGAAATTACTAATTCATGACACATTCATGTATATTGTGTTCAGTTATATGATCTGAGATGATCTGAAAATAAAATAATGAAACTTTAGTGTTTATGTTGTTATCATTGCCTGAATTAAACTTAAGATTAGCCCATGGCTGCAATTATGTCTTTCCTAGGCAAAACGCTGTTGGCTCTCCCTGGCTGTTTGTCCAAGGATGTGTACAGTTACTAAATATATATATTTACATAAACCATGATAGAAACACTGATTTAAGTACATTTCTTATTAGTAGAAGTGAACTGCCTTTTACCTTTGAGAAAGGTGTGGTTGAGGGATTTCTGTGTATCATCAGATCAGAGTTTGCCTTTGCACACGACATCCATCAGGAATGATGACAGCCGGCTGTTCAGTTTGGCCCTGGCACTAGCATTCTGGTTTGAGAAAAGAGTTTGTTACGAGAGACTGTATCAAAAGCTTTATTGAAATCTTAGGCACCACTTGAAGCGTTTGATGAGTACGTGAGGTATTACTAGTCAGGCAGATTCTGTAGAAAAGCAGGAACGGAAGCCATGATCAAGAGGTGGTGAAGAATTTCATAATTCATATGCTCAGTTGTCAATATAACCAGACTGAAACTCTGTAAGGTACTTGTTGTCTAAGTGGAATGTGATTTGTCAGTCTAAAAGTAGTCTGTATGTAGCCATAGAATGTTGGTAATTGTCGCGCAGTCTTGGGGCTGATAATTTCTCTGTACAGGAACCCAGGCAAATATTGGGGATAACTTTATGCAGGTTTTTTTAAGTGAATGAAATGTCTCGAGAGAAAGCAGACTGGAATAGTTGAAATACGGTTTCGGATTTTGCTTAGGTAATTAGGTTTCCGTTTTATTTCGGCACTATACCGATATTGTCTTGTTTCTTAGATTCAATTTCATTCCAGAATGCTTTGGAGTTGTTACACTAGATACTAGCTACTTTCACGTTGTTGATGCTGACCCATTCTAAAGTTCGATATCGTTTACACTCAAGGTTTGCAGAGATGTGCCTTTTTCATTAATATTTTGTTTGTGATTTACCCGTGGTAGAGAATTACTGATGTACATTGCTAGCTTGTATGTGTTTTGAATAACCTCACTTGTAATTTTATTTTTTTCGGGCATATCGCTCACGTGACTCCTCTAAGTTTGCTATTCCGGCCTCCACAATTACGACCTTCAGTTCAATGACATGATTTTGGTAGTCAGGCATGCTGTTTGTTTTTTTGTTGTTTTTTTTTTCGAGATTTTCGAAAGTGACCTAGATAAGCTTCTCAATATTAAAAGGAAGGCGAAACAGATTGACGATTCTTTTATAAGCAGTTTGATGTATGTACACGGCGCCATTAGTTTAACACGGAATATGTATTGCATCCTTTGAAACAAAATAACAAACAACACAATATACTAATTATATGGTATATTTATAAACTATAGTAACTGGTTAAATTCAAGTCTCAATATTTAATTTGCTCTCAATGACTCTGTAAGTACTATTGTGAAGGTACGTGACTATTTTGGAGAAAGCTGTTGTAATAATAACTAGTTAGTTCAAGCTTTAGAAATACTTATAAGTTTGTTTTGTAATTTACAACAATTATGAAATACAGGGTTTGAATTTACAAAAAGGGTCCGGCTTAAAGGTTTTGAAATAAGATCTATTAAGTATACGACGCAACTATATAAATTAGAGCAATTACTAAATTTATTAATACCTTTGCAGAAATCCCACTTATGAAATAGGTAATTTTTTAAATCTGGAGAGGGGAGGTGGTGTTAGCAAAAATTAAGGAGTGGAAGAAGGGTAACCCAAATGACATTGCCCTTAAATGAATGGCCCGATAATTTTTTACATAAATAAAAGAAATCGGAGAGTATTGGTGCCTCTGCCCATCCAAGAAAAAAATGTCAGACACATCTACAGTTTATGGTTATCATAAATATGGAAAATATATTAGTCCATTTCAATCGCGCACGCGCAGTTTGACACAGTCTACATGCTATACCCTATCCCTACCCCTAGATACCGTGGTTCTCATAGTATACCTGAGGATATGGTATGACATGTCGTCACCTTAGCGCAAAAAGTGAATAAGTCCTTCTTTAAGTCAATGCAGTTATCTACTTCTTGCGCTGAGGTGACGATGTGTAGTTTTTCTTTCTGGTCTGGTGCTAGTGTCCCTGGCTTTGTCCACTTAAATTTATGAAAAGAAATAGACCTAACCTTATATAAGCTCATGAACAATTTAGTCATCAAGAAAAGTTACAAACAAAGCAGAAATGTGTGGCAGTTCTGGCCTGGTGTAGTTTGTGCATACAGCTAAACACTGCTTTTGTAAAGTCCTATCTTCATTTGGAAGAATCAAGTGCTAACAAGCAGAAAATTGAAATTTCTCGACTCATATACTGATCAGTTAATGATCTAAGATGATATAGCAAGATTAGGGGATTTCAGAACTCGTCTTCTTTGTAATTAATGATGAACAATTTAGCAAAATGTCAGATGTATACAGGTGAAATAACTACTTTTTTGCAATAATGTTACTATTCTTGATCCATTAGTGTAATTCAGAACTGTAGCGTAAATGAAAGTTAAATCTGTAATGCGATTTGTAATATTATTTCCAACTCATTTCAATAAAATAACATGTTTTGCAATCAAGATTCTAAACAACATTCATTAGTATGATTCAGAAACTGATGCGTAAATGAAAGTTGATTATACGATCTGAAAATTTATCTCCAACTCTTTTCAATATCACTTCCTAGTATTTGTATCTTCTTATCATAACAACGGTTGCCTTAATCTTTTAGTTATTAACAAATAAAGTGAGACTCTTCTGCAGGATAAAGATTCATTTATATCCGGAATAAAACGGAATTAAAATGAAGGCAATTTGCATAGACTTGGTGGTTCTATCTAGTTGCCCGCCTAATGTGCAGAATCTAGGTGCCCATCTGTTTTTTTGTAGCATACAGAATCCAGGTGCCCGTCCATGCTTGTAGCGTGCAGAATCCAGGACCCCACCCATGCATATAGCATGCAGAATTCAGGGGCCTACCCGTGCGTGTTGCGTTCTGAATCCAGGTGCCTACACGTGCTTGTAGCGTTCAGAATCAAGGTGCCCACCCGTGCTTGTGACGTGCAGAATCCGGGTGCCCACCCATGTTTGTGGCATGCAGAATCCAGGTGCCCAACCGTACATGTAGCGTTCAGAATCCGGGTGCTTCCGTGCTTGTAGCGTGCAGAACCCAGGTGTCCACCCTTTCTTTTAGCGTGCAAAATCCAGGTGCCCACCCGTGTGTGTAGAGTTCAGAATCAAGGTGTCCACCCGTGCTTATAACGTGCAAAATCCAGGTGCCCACCCGTTCGTGTAGCGTGCAGAATCTATGTGCCCATCCGTGCTTGTAGTGTGCAGAATTAAGGTGCCTAACTGTGCCTGTAGCGTGCAGAATCCAGGTGCTCGTCGTGCTTGTAGCGTGCAGAATCCAGGTGCTCACCCGTGCTTGTATCCAGGTGCCCAACTATGAATGTAGCCTGCAGATTCCAGTTGCCCATCTGTGTCTGTCGTCGTGCCTGTAGCGTGCAGAATCCAGGTGCACGCCCATACCTGTAATATCCAGAATCCAGGCGCTCATCCGTGTCTGTAGCTTGTAGACTCCAGGTGCCCGCCCATGCCTGTAGCATGCAGAACCAAGGTGTCCATCTGTGCATGTAGCGTGCAGAATCCAGGTGTTCATCTGTGCATGTAGCGTGCAAAATCCAGGTGCTCATCCGTGCCTGTAGCGTGCAAAATCCAGGTACCCATCTGTACATGTAGCGTGGAGAATCCAGGTGTCCATCTGTGCATGTAGCGTTCAGAATCCAGGTGTCCATCTGTGCATGTAGCATGCAGAACCAAGGTGCCCATCTGTGCATGTAGCATGCAGAATCCATGTGCTCGCCTATGCTTGTAGCGTGCAGAATCCAGGTACCCATTTATGCCTGTAGTGTGCAGAATCTAGATACCCTCCCGTCCTTGTATCGTGCAGAATCAAGTGCCTATCTATGCCTGTAACATACAGGATCAAGGTGCCAACTCGTGCCTCTAGCGTGCAGAATCCAATTGCCATCCCGTGTCTGTATCGTGCGTTAACAGTTTTTCAACGCGAAATTTGGCTAAATTTTTGGCACTGTTTATTCTAAATGTATGAAAGGATGGTGGTTGGGACCTTTTGAATTTCTTATTTTTAATCTTGTAGCAAACAACGTTTTCCCCCTATGGAAAACGCCGGCCAATGATTCATTTTATTCTTTTTTTTTTCGCAAAATATGCGACTGAGTTTGGAGGAGAGAAGAGAAACATATGCTTTCCCACGTTTTTCCAGTGATGTAAAACACTTTCACAAATTCTATGAAGTACTCATAATGAATAACTCGGTTTATATTCATTTTGTTATCTAATGATCAATTAATGATTATATATCAAGAATAATATCCTGTTATTCATAGAATTAATGGCGTAAAATTTAGCAAAAGATATCATATTACAGGCCTCGTGAAATAATGATCTCCACATTGTGTCATTAGTTTAATGTTAACAGTATCAGTATTATGCGTTCTGTAACATGTTCTCCTATTCTTTCACAATTAATAAGATAGAGAAAAGCGGAAACTTCACAGGTCGCTCAGCACGACAAAAACGAAAATGTTGCAGGCTCGGTTTGATTGAGCCTGTTCATGGACAATAGTGGAAATGCATGCTACCGTCCACGCCCTCTAGCCCCGGGTTGAGCAGAACTCAACATTTACACATGCTAAAAGTACAAAAAGCAATTTAGAGACATCCGCAGATGTATTCAAACGGCGGTGAACATGGAACCTTCAATGATACACGAGTTGAGGTGTGTAATTCCATGAAGAGCGGCGTTTGGTCCCCAGATAAAATAATGGGTTTGCCCCAAACGAGAAAACAATGGGCAGAACTTAACAAACTGGAATTTAGGAAGGGGATCTGAGGTTATGGAGCCTGCGTATCACAGGAACTGTCAAAAGACAAAATTAAAAAGCAGGCACCATTTCCAGACCTTGTCTCTACTAATAGTTTCAATATGTCAGGTGAATGCTTCACGCAGTGGTGAAGTGGAAACACTGTTTGACTACGAAACTTGGGGTCGTGAGTTCGAGCCCCCGCTTCTCCAACTAAAAAGTTCTAACATTTGGATAAGAGTCCCGTGTATGGGTGATTTGCACCTGAAGCGTCACTATCCTCCCATTAACATTACTAACAGCCTTCTGGAGGAGTTGCCCATATGGGTTACCGCTGGCGACTATAAATAAACTTGACTCTGGCTGGCGTGGCGCTTAAAGTATGTCCGTCGCCTTGTTCCGTTATGTTGAGGAAAATAAAAATGACTAAAATTTCATCATTAATTTTTGATAAGTTTCAAGTTTTAGTTTCATTCACCCAGAAAGTCATAGCCCCATGTGGCACATATGCATCAAATATACATGGCAACAGTGGACATTTATTCATAAAACAAGAAACAACTCGTATAATATGTCATTACTGTAACTATGGTGTTATCCATACAATAGATGGTTGTCTTTATATTTAAAACCCGTATATTATTGCCTATTGTGCATATTAATTTCTATGAGTGACAATCTATACCCCGACATTTAATGTATGTATGTATGTTACAATCTAAATATTAACGAAATTTAAAGTAATACAGTTTGTATATGTTTCAAAATGTTGCAAGTATAAAAGCTATCTTAAATGTTTTATATATAACGCATAAAATGACCTTGATTAAAACGAAAAAATGAAACGTCAAAATCAATCAAGATTATTCCACGTGAAACAATATACCATTGATAGACTATGAGTGGATAAAATACGACTAAAAGAGAGGTATGTATAGTTATACGGTTAGACAAGCATCACTGTACTTACACGGTCAACTCCATAAAGGGAGGTGATTTAAACAATGGATTCAATAATTGTTTCTGTTTTGCGAATCAAATGCCCAAACTTTTGACAAATAGATGAGAAAACAATTATAGTAAATAGGATTTAATGAAGAAATTAACATATTTTATTTTCATTGGTAAAAATGCGACAGCCACCATATATTTGAAGTCATTGTTTTAATCATTTAAATGCAATATAACTGCCCCACAAGCAGGGACTAAAGTATAAAACGCAGATATATTTATAGGTATGAGCTCTGAGCAAACATTGATGATTGCCAAGCCATTTCATTCCTTTCAGTGACCTATATCCTCTGTAGTTGAAAGCTATCTGATCAGCCTGTTTTGTTTAGAAGTTCTAAAGACCTTTCCCAAATGGTATATTATTACACTTTCTAAACAAAATTGTAGTTAGGAACATTTTAATACAATTTCACGAAGATTTATGAACAATTATATATAATTATATTTATCGTATAGCGTTCGCTTGCCGCAATGCAATTAAGATTTGATCGGAAGGTTACATTTACAGCCGTAATGAAAATCACGCATATTATTCGAAAAACATAGCAATCACTTTGTTACACCATTTCAAGAGTATAGATTGGGCAGAAACACAAATTGGTAAATCAAGCCCGCACGTTAGCGCGTATTTAAAGACTCGTAACAGAGCTTGTGCTTCATTTCCCTATCGTCGTTTGTTAGTGCTCACTTCAAATAGACTCTAACTTCCTAATGGAAAATTACACAATTGTAAACAACTCTGATATACGAATATTTAATGAGGAAGATATTTTAGAATGGACAAGATATACTTTTATAGGCTTTATGGTCATGGTTGCGCTTATTGGAATTCCAGGAAATGTGATTGTACTTGCCGTGTTAACAAAGCTTCGTGACAAAGCCAGCACGGATTATTACGTTCTTGCAATGACCAGCATTGATCTGTTTTCATCAGTCGTTAATACGACATGTTTCGTTTTTCGCTATGAACCAACTATTTGGAAGGTTTTGGCTTCTGTCGTACTTTGTCGCCTGCACATATTCTCCATTTGCGCAACTATCATTTCTACAACCTTGCTTCTGGCAGCAACAGCTTTCGACCGTTACAGAAAAACCAAGCATACCTCGACAACTGACACCCTATCCGCAACAACAAAATCGAAACGAATTTGTATGGGAATAATAATATCAAGTTTTATATACGGTATAACATATACTTCTGTCATCACGCCCGATTCAGTTTCTCTAAAATGCGGTGCAATGCACAGCGATAGAACTTTAGCATCTATATTCAGCAGTATTTTGGCACTCGTTTTTGTATTTATGTTTGTCGTTGTCATCATTTGCTATACAAAAATCTCAATTATCCTTCGCCGTCATCATCGGCAACTGTTTCAACAGACACTGAACACAGACAACACAGACGCAACCACGAAAGATAAAATATGGAACAGGATCAGAAACTACAGGATTCATCCTTTGAATCATGATTCTAATACGCCTAGCACAACAAACGGTAATTCAACAAACACTTATGAAATCAATGAATTTGACACGAAGGAAACAGTAGTACAGAATAAAACCATTCAGGAACATGATCACAGCAGCATCGCTCCAACTCCACCAAACAAGAGCGACGAAGAAAGTACAAGTAATGCATTCTTAAAAGAAAATTCAGTCGCCACTAAGATGGAAGGCCACGAAATGAAACAGTTTGAAAGAAACAGTACCGTAAATGGCCGGACTCAGAATAAACACATTAACATAAAAACAGAACAGCCACGATTAAATATCCGTAGAACCAACAACAGTGATCGAGATAGGAAAAAGATAAACATCACCACTCTGATGATGTTCCTCATAACTTTGATATATGTCACTACATGGCTTGTGAACTGGTCAACACAGATTTACAAAGCAGTGACAAAAACGCCATCACTGAAAGCCGATTTTCTTACAGAAAGATTGTATATGATCAATTGTATGACAAATCCAATATTGTACATGTTAATGAGCTCCAAGTTCAGACAAAAGGCAAGAGAAATGTTTTGCAAAATATAATTTAGCTTACCAGATTGTCTAACAGACATTTCATAGGATTATTTTTTTTCTCAGAAAGTCTATATGATAATGGGATCAACCTAGGACAATAAGCTAAGTGACCTATGTGAAAGTCATTTATTTAGCTATCTAAGTTTTCTGCTAATAATTTTTGTGTCATTCAAAGATGGAAAACATGACAGCACGTCAAAAGTAAGTGACTACATGTTGCCCATATCCTATTTAATCCGGCCTGAAGGCTTTAAATATCGTTAATGTCAGTTAAAGCTGGGACTCTATTTTTGGTTTAGGAGTGTTTCGAGGTTCGTGGAGGAGGGTGAAGCAATCATATTAGCCAACTAAGCAACATTGTCTTGGGATTTCCTCCAAAATTTTGAACAGCCAAAAATAAGCTCCACATTTCAGTAGACTACAACTATTCCCAAGTAGATCAATTTTAATTTGCCTTTTCTTATTATTTTTGAGAAAATGAAAATTTGGGGCAAAACGGTTGGGGTACAAACAATAATGCTCCTCCCAACCATCCTGCACGTATGCTATATCTACAGTCTACTCGGGTATTCCGAATCAGTCTAAAATGCGGGCCACCCTAAAACGTTTTACAGCTGATGACAACAATTACTTCAGTAAAATTAAGAAAATGGTTATGTTTGTAATCTGTAAGCACCTGTGCATATTAAACAACCGTAGGTTATATCATTTACCTATTTTTCAAGCGATAAATACAGTTTAAGTATGTTGTATATTGACTCGACCGAGAAAATATAGAGCTGCTCTCTTAAGAGACTCTTACTTAATTGTCGGTTGATGTACATAGATAAATAATACATTGACATGATGTACAATATATATTTATCACACTATAGATATATAAATATTTTAACACTACATATAAAAAGTTGTTTATATTAAACAAAAGTCATTAAATATGGGGTATTCCGAATCACTTTACTTATGTCTGTTCTATACCAAATACATGTAGTTGCTTATATAACATACATACCTCACTTCCCTTTCGTCACCGTTAAATATTTACTAGTGTTACCCTATTCATTTAAAAATGCATTGAATTCATGTTAATAGTAAGTCTGAACCAATTTACATGATACTATGTGTTACACAGAATGGTAGTTTTTCTCGATGTTGAAACTGTAACAATAAATATATACAGCTTTCATTATGGACTTATTTTTGAATTCAAAATAATTATTTTGTGTGATCTACCGATCGTGAAGTTATTCTAACATTCTGAAGCACAGGTGGCAGTAACGTACCTAGGATACAGTATGGGTCCATGAGCCGTATGCACTTAAATTTATAATGTTTTCTTAGGAAAAAAATGACAAAAAGCCATTTTGAAAAAAAAAAATGCACATGCTCATTGTCACAGGTGCAATTTTTTTTTCAAAATGCTCATTGTCACAGGTGCAAAAAAAATTTCAAAATGGATTTTTGTCATTTTTTTTCCTAAGAAAACATTATAATAGTAATAAATTTAAGTGCATATGGCTCATGGACCCATACTGTATCCTAGGTACGTTACTGCCACCTTTGTTCTGAAGAACATTTCAGTTTTAAAACTAGTATCCGTCGGTAAACATCAAAAGGTAGAAATGAGTAACGGTAATAGTGATTCGGAATACCCGGAAATGGCTCGAAATAGCCGAGGTCACGGAGTTCAGGAAAATTTAAGTATTACGCAAAGTAAGTGATATTTCAGAATTTAGATAAAAGTTTTTTTATTGGCAGTTAAATGATGTATTCATGAATATGTATAAACGATATTGTAGATGTCGAAGCATTAGTCCAATTTTAATTTTTATGAAAATTGATTCGGAATACCCGAGTAGACTGTACTCTGCATGTTTTGGGAACTCTAGGAAGCTTGTCAACTTGTCCATTTCATGCGGATTGAAACTCAAACCAAGAAAACCCAGTCGACACAGAAATCTCTTGTTTCCCAACACAGCACCCCTATTTCATCTGGCTACGAACTGAAAATAAACGTCGAGTAAAACAAATCATTTATACTGCTTTTGACTAAGTAATCTGTCTTAGTAAATACATGGAAAACTCTGCAATGTACAGTTTTCATAAATTAACGTTCTTTTCTTATTTGGATATAGTTCATCCCTCCATGGTGCACACTGTTTACCTTAATATTGTATATATGCAATAACTATTCATCCTCCATCATTGCATAATTTGTTAAAAATCAAGTTAACGTGCAATTATGTTATGTATGTTGTATTATGATGTACAAGTCTGTAATAAAGTTTATCCTGTTCTGTTCATTTTGGTGATTAATGGGTATATGACACTAACATCTAGCATATAACCTCAGCATAAGATCAATTACTGCACCGCTATATACAATTTAAAGCTGTTCGCCCATAGTTCCACCAAGTTTGGCAAAGAAAAGAATGTATATGCGTAAATGAAAAAAATGACAACGTGAGAAAAAGAAGAAGACTTGATGACTTGTTGATTTTCCCCAGTATTTCAAAAAGCGTTGCAACAGAAAACTCCCTTCTGCACAATATAGTTCTCGGTATGTCTTGCAAAATTCATAATTATGTCAGTTAGTTTTTAACACTGCTCGCTTTCTCGGCGATTTATGAGAAAAAAAAGTATTCGCCTATAAAATGTGAGTGAGTCGTCACTTTAAAGTGCTGGTTCGATTAATTTAGGTATTGATAAAATCGACTTAGACTAATACTTGATCTAACAGTATTTGATATAAAAGATCAAAATAAAACATATATTTATAAAAGTTTTAAAATAATACTCTGTTGGGAATTTAAAAAATGCTTTTTAATACTGATTAGGTAAAATATATTGATTTTGTTCCGACTGGAAGCCAAGTTATTCGAAGACGGCCTACCATTCAGCTACGAAAACAGCAAGAAATTCACCATTTGGGTCAGATATAAAAATATGCATGCTAAAATCAAAACAATTTTTGGCACTTGTTCAAAATAAGTAAGGAAAATTATACATTAATTGCTGCCACATATTACCATATCGATTAATATACATGTACATGTAAAATATATATTGCATTTAACTGATATCTTGGGTGGACGGATAGGCATGCTGGGTTTCCAATCCAGAGGAAACGCATTTCAGTGTTTTCCATTCAACTAAAAGTGTTCTGGTCAGACATCCAGGCAATCCTTGCGTGTATCGGTGCTATACACCGGGCATGTTAAAGAACCAAGGGGTCTATTTAAAAAGAGCTAGGGTCTGGTACTCGGACTCCCTTGTATCTGAATATCTGTCCCTTCTACTAGTCTACATCTGTCAGAGACTTGTATATATACACGTAGTGTGCACTTGTAAATAAAAGCACTTATAAGAACCGCACAATACACATGGCAGTAACAAGAAAGTCAGATGGAAAAGCAGACATTGAAGGAAAGTTAACACTAGAAAGGAAAACTGCATACTCACTTTTAGGAGCTGTTTGCCACGACAAGCCAGGAATCAGTGAAAAACTTAAAGGGAAGATATGGAATATTTATATTGTCCCAAGGCTAACTTACGGTCTTGAAACAGTTGTACTTACTAAAAAAGATGAATCTACCTTAGAAAATTTCCAAACAAAGCTTCTCAGACAAATACAAAATTTATCTGACAGAACAGCTGCAGTGGCTGTACTAGCACTTTTAGGGGTTTAGTATTATCCATAAGAATTTACTGAATCTGGTCTTCTGTATTTTGATGAAACTTGGTACAAAAGAATTTGATCAGGGATGCTGTAAATGTTAAAGTGGAAGAAAACTGGAAGACTGAGATTTGTAGCAAGCCGTCCTTGAGATACATCAATCCCCATGCTCTCAGAGTTGGTAGGACACATGCTGTGCATTACAATATTAGACCAAACCTGTAAAAACATTTTCAAAGACAAACTCAGATTCTTTTGACTAACCCAGCCATTGCTTCACCCTAGCTCTAGGATTCCAAGGCTAGCCACCACACTTATGGCATCAATGTAATAGGAGCGGAAAAATGTGCAGCCCGATACAGGACTCGAACCTGCGACCTTCTGCTTGCAAGTCAGATGCTCTACCAACTGAGCTAATCGGACAATCGATATAATAGACAAATTATATACATTATATACACACTAGCATCTGACTTGCAAGCAGAAGGTCGCAGGTTCGAGTCCTGTATCGGGCTGCACATTTTTCCGCTCCTATTACAACTGTTTGCATCGTAAACGTAGTATATTGACTTAAATTTATGTTATTGTTTTGTTTGTTTACAATTCTAAGCGCCTTATTACTGTGCGATACCTATAGCGAACTCAGTTCATATAAAGAAAACTACCTCTTCGAAGGGTGTGCCTATCAAAGAGGCTTAAAATACCTGTTGTACAATACAATATAGCGTGATATAAACAACGCGAGGTAACACCTCCAATTACCGTGATTTAAATACAATATAGTATACATCTATAACATGCATTAACTAAATTAATTAAATATAGTGTGAAATACGTAGGATGTGGATGCAAGTGTGAGGATACATTGAGGTTGAGTGAAATCTAAAGTCAGATTTATGTGACTCGTAACTCCTGAACTGTTATATAAAACAGACCTACTAGAATATCAGAGGATTAAAGCATAAAGAAAACAAGGACATCGGACACTATGCTAGGAATTTGCAAACATTTCAAATTTTCAATGACATCTCGTGATTTCAATAATGATAATTTTATATAATGGCTTCAAATACTCATAAATAAATTGTATTCCTATCAAACTGTCACAAAATTTAATTTTATTTCATATTCGTTTGCTTGAAATTCGAACAGTTTATGAGTAAGGGTAATATTTTTTGAAAAACGTAAAATGTGTATTTTTAGCGAAATAAGCCCATGAACTTCAGATATGTTTATAAGTAAATGTTTTAAATTAATAAATAAACGTTTACAATGCAGATTATCCGTTTAAGGTTTAGGAGTATGTCGTCAAAACACAGAAATATTTGATAAACGAACAACATCTTTATCAATATTTTACCTGACCATTACATGTTCTGTCGTACTGTCCCGTACGACGGATACTTAAAATATTCTGAAAAAGTTGTTCCCCACCCCCCACCACACTTTGAAAATGAATGCCATTTGTAAAGAAATAAAAAAAACAATTCCCGAAAACTGTGTTCCACCTAGTTACGTGAAATTTCAACACTCGCACGCTATTGAAATTGCATCAAAACGAACATATGTAACAGTTCTTTGATAATGGTGAGTTTTTAAAGGCGTTTGACTGTCCGGAAGTGGGGCCCCTTTATGCAGTCCTTTTCCGGAATTCAATGTTTATATCAATATACTGACACTTGTTTCGTAGAGTAATATACATGTTTTACAAGCTGTTCAATTTTCGTGTGAAACAACTCTTTCTTTCTATGTTTTGGTGTGGTTTGATTTTTTTTCTCAAAACGTAAGACTAAGCGTTAATTAACATTTTTAGCACACATCTCTATTTCAGTTCTTTTCAACGGAACGCGTACGATAACTTATGCAACGACCATAGTCTATTGTCTGTTTTCTTAACATCTATTGTTATTATATACTTTATATAATTTTAAATATGATCTAATCATATACTATGCTGTATTGACACATGCTTGTACAAACTGACTGGGTATTGTCCGTAAGTATTGACCTGGCACTCATCAATATTTCATATATTTCCGTAAATTAATTTTCGGTGTCCGAACATAAATAGCGATATAACTATTACATATATAATTCTTAATTGATATACTGTCACATGTGCAGGTAACTGTGCGGACAAAGCGTTTATCTGCCAACATCAGGGTTGTGGGTCCGAGTCCTACGTCTGACCATATCTTCTTTCGTCCCCAAATTTTATATGCAGACTTACAACTTATTTGAGCAAATGTATCGTGATATTTATTGTTCATTTATTAACAGTAATCATATTTACCCATTGTAAAAAAGTGGAATAAAATTGTTTTAAAAGTATCTGAGGTAAAAAGACAAATTACCTGTCACCAGCATTCCAAAAAATAGATACTACCAAAGAAAACAATTAAAATTCATAAAATATGATACATAAAATAATGTAAAAATGAAACAGGTATAGAAAACATAACAATACATTATTTAAATTTTAAAAAAGGATATAAGAGATTTCGAACCCGTGGTAACGGGCGTGGAAGTCAGGCAGCTTACCTCTACGCCACCGTTTCATTGGTTCACGGTCCATGCTGACTCTGGGTGTGACTCTGTGGCAGGCTACTATGGCATTGGCAAATCAAAGGTGATCAAGCTGTTGCAAGCTGGTTATCCCTTAAAATCTTTGGGTGATATAACAACTGACATTAATGACATTATAATAATTGAATCAATAAGGTTTATATCAGCTTGTTATAGTCAACCAACTTCAAACGACATGTCTGTACCGCGACAAAGGCTATGGGCAGCCAAAGTTGGCAAGTCCAACAAAACCATGCCAGTACTGGCTTCATTGGCACCTACAAAAGAAGCATTAATAAAATGTGTTGAAAACATAAAACATGCACATTTACAGGCCTGTACATGGAAGCATGCTCTTCATGCAGACACGCCAAATATGGACCCATGTGAATATGGTTGGCGTAGCAACGAGGAAATGAAGACACTGGTTCCTGTATCAGTAGCACTCACTGAAGCCTTGGCACCATCACATCAGAAGTACTGAAGATAATAAATTGCGGTTGCGAGACTGACAACCCATATTTAACATAATGGTGTAACTAAAATCAGGCTCGACTTCCATGTACGATTTTTTGTACATGTCAAGAGGACAATGCTGATCAATGCAACAATCAAGGCAATTGTAGCGGCCATTTTAGCCGCCATTTTGAATTCCAGCCGTCCTAGATGCCATCTTAGATTGGCTAAATCAATGAATAAAGATATATAAATATGTTTGAAACATTTAAAGTACAATCAATCATTCAGATTCTTCAGTAACAACATATTCCCTGACAGAATACCATTAATTTAAACATTTACTATACAATCCAATGCCAGGCCATTTTTTAGGATTGACAGGACTATATCCGTTTATTGCTTATGTATAGAGTCGATAAGTAATATTCTTTGCAAACCCTTATTTGTTCCATATCCTTTATGAAAAAGTACTTGATCGACTTCTTCTTTCTGCCAGATGTACTTCGTTTTCTTTCCTTGAATTGACAATCTGTAGTGTTGCCATAAAATGATTTTTTTCTGTGTCACTTAGGTTCCAGAAACTTTCAAATATGTCTTTTCGCTCATTCTGAGAAAAGTAATGAGCACATCTGGTTTTACATTTCCCTCTACAATCTTTTGTAGTTTTAATTTATCAGGACCCTTCCATTTTACCCTTCGAATTTACATAGTTCTGTCCCATTTGTCTCCTTCACTTTCTAATGTTCTGTTTGCAGTCCTCTTCATTCCGCAAACGCTTTCTGCATCTTTTTCTTGCTTCAAATTCAGTTCTTTCTATCACCGTTCTATCCTGTGAACTATTTGGTTCTCTCGTATGTTCACTATTAAGGTTAACTTCGATCTCAGGTACATTATTATTATTCAAGTCAACTTGAGATGGCAATGTTTTCATATGTTCATTTACAAGGTTTTCGTCTTCACCCAAACCATTAACTTCTAGGCTATCATTTAATTCAGAGGTTCCACTGTTATCGGCAAATTCTATATTTTCATTTTTCAGAAAATCTGTAAGTGTCTGTTCCGTTTCAGTTTCAGTCTGTAAATATATAGGTCTTCTTCTTCTTCTTGTAGTTCGCGACTACACAATCAGACCAGTAGCCTCGATGAAACTTGTGGTTTTGTACAGATCCTCAATGCCTCCATACAGTTTCTGGTAGATTGAGGTATTTATCGGCCAAGTCGCAGCTCGCTCCTGGTCATGCCTTTTACATCTCTGAAGTACATATATATTGTATATGCTCCACAGTCTGATCTACTTCACCACATGGACAAGTTGGCGATGATGCCAGTCTGTATTTCTTGTACATGTGAGCATTGAACTTGTTGTGCCCTGAGCGGAGCCTAACCAACATCACTTGTTCAGACCGATAAAGGAGATGAAAAGCCTTGATGATGGTGACTTTCTGCTTGTAACTCACAGGTTCTGTTGGTTGTTCTGACTGAGCTCCTAGCTTAGCCAGTTTGTCTGCCTCTTGCCTGCAAGTCCACAATGGGATGGAATCCACTGAAGTGCTACTTTGCAGGTTATACTCAGGCTCTGCATTCTCCTTTCTAGCTGCGGAGCTTTATTGTTGATCAGAGCTTCCATGACAGACAGTGCATCTGTGAGAAAGACGACTGAGGAGCTTTCTTCTGCCGAATCTTCAACCACTGAGACGGCCTTCATGAGTGTTTCAGTCTCTGCCATGTAATTGCTGTGGCTGCATGTAGTGTTTCTCTCTTGCCAGATGGGTATTGAATGAAAACTCCTGCTCCTCCATCTTTGACGGCGCATGTGGCTGATTCGTCTGTATAGACGTAAGTCCATGATTCCGGAGGATAGTCTTCATTGATCATAGCAAGAGTGAGGCTCTTCCGAATGCATTCATCCTCTTGCTTCCCGCGGTCAAGACGAGGAACAGCAAGTCTAAAGATCATTCGCTAGTGGGTTTATAATATCTTCACTACCTAGGGGAGTCGTTGGTATGCTCAGCTCAGTTTTGAACTCTCGGTTGAGTTTCTTTGCCTCATGCATGAAGCTACTACGTTTGAGCCGATTCTTTGTGTAGTCATTAAGCTTGGCTTTCATGGGATGGTCTTGAAAAGACCTGAACTTCTCTGCTTGAAGCAGAACCTTTGCATGTCTTCTGTCTTGTAAGGGCTGTGTGCCTGTTAGCTTCTCCATGAAGGAGATTGGTGTAGACTTTGTAGCACCTGTCATGATCCCCAATGCTTGGCTCTGAACCTTGTCTAAAGCCTGTTGGTTAGTTTTGGCAGTAGTGGACCAGGCAGTTCAGCTATACTCTAGATGGGGTCTCACTGTTCCCTGATATACTGTCTTGAGTATTTGCTCATTTGCTCCCCAAGTTGTTCCAGCAAGTTTGTGCATCATGGCAAGCTTTCTACGGGCCTTCCCTTCTGCTTGACTAATGTGGGGCTTTCAGGTTAGCCGTTTGTCAAAGGTCACTCCGAGGTATTTTGCCTCGTCTGCTTCAATCAGCGAAGTATTTCCCATCTTGATTTTACCCGCCCTCTGCTTTGACGACATGGAGAATAGTGTGGTGGACGATTTCTCTGTATTGATCGATACACACCAATCTTATGCACAAGCTGAAAGCTTGTTGATGGCTTCTTGCATCCTGTATGTGGTTGTAGTGGCATGTTCTTCCTTACACCATAACACCAGAACGTCAACGTAGAGAGCAGCCTTAACTCCTTTCGGTAGTTCAGACACCAGATCATTTATGAAAAGCAAGAGTGAAGGGGATAAGACTCCGCCTTGTGGGACACCATGACGCAACAGGAACTTCCTACTGTTGGCATGTTCTAAACTGACTATTGCTCTCCTGTTGTGGAGGTATGACTTAATCCACCTCAGCATGTGACTTCCTACTCCAGTCCGCATCAGCTTGACGAGGAGTCCATCAGTCCAGACTTTGTCAAACGCCCTCTGCAGATCAATCCATGCTGTAAGCACGACTTTCTGCTCTTGGAAGGCGTCCTCTATCTCTTGCGATAGATAAGTGGTCTGGTCCTCAGTTGGAGCGGAATTGTCTGAAGCCAGCTTGTTGCGTTGCAAATAGGTGTTAGTCTCTATGTACCACTTTCCAACACAGCTGGTTAGGCTGATTGGGCGATAGCTTGCAGCATTCTTTGGATCCTTCCCTTTCTTGTGGATGGGGATCATGACTGCCTTTTTCCATATCTGTGGAAGCAGTCCTTGTGTCCAGCTGTAGTTGTAATTTTCCAGGAGTGTGCAAATTACTGCAGTGCTTAGATGGGTCAACATTTCATTTGTGACTCCATCTGGTCCAGGCGACTTCTTTGTCTTCAACTGCCTAAGAGCTGTCTGTAGCTCATGCAGTTTAGGACTCTGCCTCATGCATTCTGGTGTCACTTGGCTTGTCTGCCTTTCCCTTTTTTCTCTTCGGGCTTCCCTTTGCCGTTCCCGTGATGGGGTGTGGAAACATCTGTATTTAGAGCAAAGTGTTTGCCGCTTTTTATCCGTAACAGTGTCACATTTTTCAAGTTGCGAGCCTCTCTGTTTCTCATCGTTCAGCTGTCTTGTCAATCTCAAGCTTTTGGCATCTGCTTAGGTTGAACGAGTGTTAAATGTTTCTCAGCTTTCCTCTGTGCTTCCGTTTTGCTGAGGAATTGCCTTGCTTGCTGTAGAGAGAGGTTACTTTCTGTGAGATGTTTCTCCTGGCTTTGATAATTTGCCTGTAATTTCAACTCGTGATCCAGTAGGGTTATAGTCCTTTCTTGCTCCTTGGAGTATAGTAAAGCTTAAGTATTATGGCGTGAAGTCTTTGACACTGGTTAATGTCTTACTTCCCTCTAAATGCTTTACAGAGCATTGGTCGCTGAGCGTAAGTGTGGTTGCATTGTGAATGCTGTCAAATCGCTTTCAGTCCACCATGGCTAGCTTCTGGTGAAAAAGACGCCGAGTGCGTAGTCTTCCCGCCAGTAATCGCCTCTCGACAATCTTTGAGTGCCTCCGAGTTGGCGCCCGCAGTAACTAGCGCTTGTGGCCTAGGCAGAACTGCAGGGACTGGAGGCTGCCAAGAATGCTGCCAGCCCACCGGTGTGACACGCCCTGATGCTATGAACAGACCCCAGTATGGAAATGTCTGATTCATATGGTTTTAACTCGGAATAAGGGTGAGGTAACCCGAAAGAAACCTGAGAGTTGAAGAAGAGGTGTGGGCATTGGCACTCCTTAAGAACACAGCCATGCATTCGCTATGATCACAGCCTATAGGTATTGTTCCTTTCAGTTCACACTGTAACTTTATTTGGTAATTTCGTTCAGTCTCACACGTAATCTGTAAGTAATCTGTTCGTTTCGTCTCACATCACGTAATCTGTAATGGCTGTTTCGGTCAGTTACAAATAATTTATAAGGTTTTCCGTTTCAGACTCACACTTGTAACTTGTAGGTTTTCCGTTTCAGCTCACAAGCTGTAATCTGTAAGTGTTGTTCGTTTAGTTCACCTATATAAGATGTAAGAATTTGTTTCAGTCTCAACTATAACTTGTAGGTCGTTGTCAGTTCACATGTAATCTTATGCATCTGTTCATTTCAGACCCAACTGATTGTCGTGAGATTTTTCAGTTTCAGATCACACTAAAATCGTAAGTGTCTGTCACTTTCCATATTGTTCAAAACAAACATGTCTCATTGTAAGTCTAATACGTCATGTAAATTGAACTTTTTGCTATCATTTGTGCTCTTGTGCAGATTGAACTAGCAGTCATGATTATATTCAGTTGTATTTTAAAGATATGCATAGAGAAAGATGGAAAGCCAATAGTTGACAAATTTAGCACTGTCAATTCATTTCAATGTTCTGACACATCTAGATACAGGTGTTGTTTTTTACTATTCTAAATGTACTGATGTACATGTTCGCGAACGGTAAGTACTAGGGTGTTCAATAAATACGCGGAAAGGTGCTTTCATTCTTATTTCTAGCTTAATTTGTCTTTTAAGTAAACTTTGAAAATATGACGGATTAAATAATGAATATGATGTTAACTGTCATTTGTATAGATACTCACAGATGATAATTTTATTTTCAATTTTTATAAATATAGTTTTTATAGTTATGCACGTTAAGATTTAAAAAAGGCAGCCATACGGAGGTAATGTACCCACATAAGAGCAGCTTTTGCCAATTTTGTTTTGCAAGGTGCATACCATAGTAAAATTTAGCTTCTCCGCCAGACGATTTTCCTGGTGATGTCATAACCCGGGAAGTACAATGCCCCAGGTTCCTTGTCTTCACTCGCCTGGATGTGATATTCCCAGCGCAGAGCTTTCGTCCCATGGTTGTGCCCTAAACCGCAAAGGGCGATGATTTTTGTTATCCTCTGAAGTCAGCTCAGGGATGCAATCACCTACCACCATAGGGAGCCAACCGGAATCAACGTTTCACGGTTTAAAGGGACTGTATTTTGAATTTAGAAGCTGCTTTTGTTTTTGTGCTACTTAAAGTTTTACAATTGAATTAAAGAACTGTGTCACGTCAGATTAGAATGGAATTTAAGACCTTTTGTATCTAGAATAAATGAACTTTCTTTTTTTTCTTTCTTATAATCAGTTGTTTTTTCTTTTCATATCTATTCATTGTTAATAATCATCTTTTGTAAATAAATTTGTAAATATTGTAAAGGGTGTTGATTTGTTCTGATGGTTACTGTCGCCGGTACGGCCTTTCCTGTCACACCCTGTTGCTGGGGATGTTGGAAACATCTTTGTAGTTAGAGGCAAAAGTGTTTGCCGCTTGTTTACCCGTCAACAGTTCACCATTCTCTTTCAAAGTTGCTGAGCCTCTTCCTGTTTCTTCATCGTTCAGCTGTCTCGTCAATCTCCACAGCTTTTGGCCATCTCGCTCTAGGTTGAACGAGGCTGTTTTGTTTCTCCAGCTCTTCCTCTGTGCTTCCCGTTTGTGCCTGAGGAATTTGGCCTTGGCTTGCTGTAGAGAGAGGTTACTTTCTTGTGAGGGATTGTTTTCTGCTTCCTCCCTGGCTTCTGATAACTTTGCCTGTAGATTCTCCAACTCGTCACTCCAGTAGGGCTTATAGTCCTTTCTTGCTCCCCTTGGAATGGTGCTGTAAGCAGCCTTAAGTATACTGGCGTTGAAGTCTTTGACAACCCGGTTAATGTCTCTACCTTCCACTCTAATGTCTTTACAGAGCATTGGTCTGCTGATGCGTTAAGTGTGGTGTGCTGTGTGTTGTGTGCTTGTCACCTTCCGCTTTCAGCCTCCACCACTGGCTAGCCTTCTGTTGAAAAAGGAGCCGAGTGCGTAAGTCTTCCCTGCCAGTACATCGCCTCTCTGCAGACAAGCTCTTTTGCAGTGCCTCCGAGTTGGCGCCACACGGTAACTGAGCACCTTGTGGCCTCAGGCAGAACTGCAGGGGACTCGGAGGAGGTCTGCCCCAAGACATGTGGCATGCCAGGCCCACCGGTGTGTAGACACGCCCTGATGCCTATGAACAGACCCCCAGCTATGGGACAAATAGCTCCTGTGTTCCCAGGATATGGTTTTAACTCGGAACTAAGGGTGAGGTAACCCCGAAAGAAACCTAGAGATTTGAAGACAGAGGTGCTGTGCCATTGGCACTCCCTTAACGAACCACAGCACCATGCAATATCGCTATGACTACACAGCCATATAGGTATCTGTTCACTTTCAGTTCCACACTGTAACTCTGTAAGTGATTGTTCCGTTTCAGTCTCACACTGTAACTCTGTAAGTATCTGTTCCGTTTCAGTCTCACACTCACTGTAACTTTGTAAGTGTCTGTTTCGTTTCAGTCTCACAATATAACTCTGTAAGTGTCTTTTCCGTTTCAGCCTCACACTGTAACTCTGTAAGTGTCTTTTCCGTTTCAGCCTCACACTGTAACTCTGTAAGTGTTTGTTCCGTTTCAGTCTCACACTATAACTCTGTAAGTGTATGTTCTGTTTCAGTCTCACACTATAACTCTGTTAGTGTCTGTTTCGTTTCAGTCTCACACTGTAACTCTATATGTATCTGTTCACTTTCAGACCCACACTGATTTCTGTGAGTGTTTATTCAGTTTCAGACTCACACTTAAAATCTGTAAGTGCCTGTTCACTTTCACACTCATTTTCAAAACAAACATGTCCTCATCTTGTAAAAGTCTAATAACGTCAGTCAAATTGAACTTTTTGCTACTCATTCTGTGCTCTTCTGCAGATATGAAACTAGCAGTCAATGTATATATCTTCAATATGTGTTTTAAAGATATGCTCAGAGAGACAGATGGAAAGCCAAGATAGTCTGACAACATGATTGTAGCACTTTGTCACATTCAATATCAAACTCTGTTCCTGACACATCTAGAACTGACAGGTGCTTGTTTTTTTTACTATTTCTAAAACTGTACTTGAATGTATGTTCGCGAACGGTAAGTACTAGGGTTGTTCAATAAATACGCGGAAAGGTGCTCTTATTTCTTTATTTCTGGTCCTAATTTGCTAAAATTTGAAAATATGACGGATATAAACATAATGAATCATGTCTGTTAAACTGTAATTTGCTATAAGATACTACACAGATGAATAAATTTTATTTTTCTAATTTTTAATATAATACTAGATTTATATAGCGCCTTTTGCATGATAAACACGTTCAAAGACGCTTTACATATCACAAAGGCAGCCACTCAGGGCGAAAAATTATCCTCTACTAGTACAGACGCAGAACGATCTGACAAGAGGGACAGAGTAAGGCAAAGCCCCCAGAACACAGAGAGAGAAATCGCCTTTAGATACAGGCTTGTCCGGCTAACTTAGCCAAACTCTTTGCGAATAGACAACCTGGTTCTTTAACGGGCACCGATACATGCAAAGCCGTCTTTCCTTGGAAGAACCAGAACTGGCCTCTTAGTTAGGTGGGAGACACTCAAGAGCATCTCATAAATAATAAAATCTGTAAAAAGATTCTTTGGAAGCAAAACAAAATGCAACCAAGAAGAATAATAGCAGACTCGGTTTTATAGATTCTGTTCATGAGAGGTAATGAAATATGCAACACCTCTCACGCCTCCTAGCACAGTCTTAAGCGGAACTCTATTACACATATGTTGAATGAATTCCATGATCCTAAAGGAACAGAAAATATAACAACACTGAATCCAAGTACGGGGATACTTTTTTAAAGCCACCACGCGGCACTTAAAGATTGCTGTTGTGATAGTTAATAAAATCTGCAAAAAGATCCTTTGGAAGCAAAGAATGCAACTAAGAAGAATAATAGCAAATGTCCAGTGTCTGGACTGGGATTCGAACCCAGGACCTCTGGATTGACAGTCAAGCGCATTACCATTGACCGTCGGGTCACCTATAATATATGCTTTAATAACCCAACTATCTATTGTGCACTTGATCTGCAGTGTCATGCTTTATGATGCAAAAAGTAATGTACTGATGGAAGTTTATGTAATAAACGTGGTTTATAAGAAATGTATAGTTGCGACAAATCTACTTTCGTTTCGTAATTTCATTTAACAGCTAGCGCGTAACGAATACACACATGTACTTTCGTTTACCTTAGCATAACCTTCGGAGCCTCGTTTTTATTAATGTATCATTCGACGCCGCCAGGAGGCGGTTTCGAGTATTTGGGATACAGTTTTATTTTGGACCTGTAAATATGGTAATGAATAGTTTCGGAATGATAAACTTAACACAGTGAATAGTTTGTAAAAGGACCCTCGATATTGCACGATAGATTTTAGTGAATAAACAAAAAATGGCAAAAAGAAAACATAAGAAAAATCATTTATGTAATGCAATTTATTATGTGATATAAAACAATGTTATCTGTATTTCCTCTCCTTATTTGTAGAGCAGAAAATGATTTTTTATTAACAATTTCGTCAAAATGTTGATCCGATTTATTGATAAGGGAGGTTACTCTGTAAGTCATGTTTTCTATTTCTGACCTTAGCATGACCTACTTACCTATCTAATTTTCTATAAATAGAACACACCGCAGATATACCATATTGCAACGCGTGAAATGCGGACAAGGGAGCGTTCATGCATTTCACAATAACCTTTCAGTAAACTTTGAAGAGAATATTAAAAAAAATAAAAATACGGAAAATTACATTTTGCCTGCATAAAATTCCTTGAAGGAAACGTATTAACAAATTAAATAAAGGAATCAATAAGCATATATTTGTTAACTTATTTTTAATCTTTTGTCTTATTTTCTTTGTTGATTACAGTGATGTAATGTCAGAATGCGCACATTTTTGCAGATTCATTTTACAGTTGTATATTTATATAATTGTTATGGTTACCTTAACTTTGAAGCATAGAGTTTCCCAATTGTGACCACATGTACAACTGGTCAGAATATTTCTAAATATTTGATAAACTCATCTTGATTCTAACCTTTGACTTTTTTTTCCTTATGTGTCATATACTTATTGTTTACAGATATTCACTGTCAACTAAGGTGTGCAATAAAGGGCCATCATTTGGCTGAATTTGTCAGTGACAAGTTAATACTTCTTTAAAATGTGGTTTGATCGAAATATCAAAAGCCATGGGACCATAACTTATCAAAGCATCAGTGACTTTCAAATAGATTTCCTTGTTGAATTTATATTTTCATTAATTTTATATGACTAGTCAATTGCTCTGGTTGTATTATATCTTGTTACTTGTTTCTTTTTTCTTTTCTTTTTTTTACTTTTATAGATAGTTTGGTTTTGTATCTGTCCATTCCTGTCTAATTTTTTAAAAAAGATTTTCATTAAAACATTTTCTACACTTTGGCAGTGGGTTATTATGCTTGCTAAATTTCTTGCAATATCAGATTTGAATCAAGTTTACCGTTGGTCCAAAAGAAATGAATTCTATGATATTCCAAAAGTATATAAGAAAGATTCATGACATTTGCTTTGTGAATAGGGGCAATATAGAGATTATTCATGTTATATCATTCTTTTCTTGGACAAAATTTTTGGTTGTTTTGGCAACGGAAACTGTATAATCCGCATTCTGAAATCTATAATGTAGGTGACTAAGGACCATGAAACTTCCTCAGTGAATAGAAAACACTCATTACATTATATGATAAAAAAAAAATAATGGTTTCTGTGAACCACAACTTTGAAATAATTAACTTTCAACATTTCCTCATTTCCCAACAAACTGCATTTCTGTGAAACTTCATACACATGCTCCTGTGTATAAGAACTTTTCACAGGTGCTGACCTTGGTGAAATAATTACTTTAATTTTGTATGTAAAGGGACCACCTACTCGTCAAGTCAATGTCATTGCAGGTAGAGGATTTGTCTTGCATGGTAATACATTTCTATCATGCTTATTTTTCATGCTTTTTAACATATATTGTGTTATGAGCTAATGTTGATAATTTGTAACCAGTCAGACTAACCAAACTAATAATTACCGGTAGGTGATTTCTCATATTGCAAAAAATGTACTTCAGACACAACACTTGGCGGCGTCTTTGATGCTTGCATCATTGAATTTCCTTGTGTGCTTTAATGAATACACAAAATTTACTTCCGTTCAGCGTAGGAACACGTCAACTTCCGGAGTCTCGTTTTCAGAAATTCCTCATGTGACGAATACACAAATTTTCCACGCTCATTATAGTAAATGCATCACGTGAACAAATCCAGCCACTGAAACATAAGTTCAATCGCACCGAAGTATGTGTCAGCCGCCGAAACACAGTTCTTTGTTTCTAGTCCGTGATTAGATCAACACTGCCGAGTAACAACGTGCTTATTCATCATGCATCCCCGCCGCTTCTTCTTGTTTAGTAATGCCTACTGGTTATAGGTGAGCCGGTCTTTTCCTTTTTTTTAGTGGAGTGGCGTTAGGCTTTAATCTCAAGCCTCTACTCCAAAGAAAGAAGGAGGCATACTTGTTCACTTTCTATACCATACTTTATCTGATTTAAGTTCAACTATGTATATACTTGAAATATGTCATTATTCTTATCTAGTCAAACTTTTCAGTCTGTGTTTGTTAAGGCCAGTTATGCTCAAATAAAAGAATACTTAAACCAAGTAACAACTTTGTATTATTTACTGATTTAGACATTGAGTATAAATATTGTCCGTAAGTATTGACCTGGCACTCATGAAAATTCTGTTTATTTTCGGTGTCCGAACGTAAATAGCGATTTCACTTTTACATATATATTTCTTTATTGATATACTGTCACATGTGCAGGTAGCTCTGCGGGCAAAGCGTTGCGTCAGGTTTAAAAGTGTATTTCAGTCATATGGTATGCATCAACATGTGAATGGGCCAGCTCATGCCCGCGGCCATACATTAGATGATGAAATAGCCAAGAACGACAACAAAAAATATCAGGTGTCGAGGTCATCGATCCAGGTCTTTGTGACCATACTGGTAATATGTCACAAGGCCACTGTGCAATTCACTTCAACGCCACAAAACTAGCTCCGGTGCGGAAACCGGTTTTGTTTTGGAAATTACGCTCTATTGACGTAAGTTCTTTCAAACAAGACATCTGAGCGTCCCTTGCAATAAATATGTTTCCAGAAGGCACAGACGTGGATCAACTAGTGATCAAATGGAATTGCCCTTACTGATAGATAAACATCCTCCCTTACGCACAAAGACTATCACTTTTCGAACTATCTGTCGACCTAGCTGTCCGTGATTTCCGGATCAACTTCATGAGGCTAAACACTTAGAACGCAAGCTTGAGCGGAAATGACGTAAATCTAAACTAACCATCGATCATCAACTGGGACCAATGTGCTACTGTAAATAAACTCCTAATTCAGGCCCGAACCGACTACTTCCCTTAGCCAATATAGCGTGAAAAACGTCAGACAGTGAGAATAGTAAGATCTTACGGTCCTCACTGTACGGCCGTGAAAAAGGTAAGACCGTGAAAATAGTAAGATCTTACGGTCCTCACTGTACGGCCGTGAAAAATGTACGACGTGAGAATCGTAAGACTATTCTGATGATTAAAAGTTATAACTCGAATATACACAGTAATAAATAAATAAATTTAACGTTAAGGTTTTCAAGTTTTTCTGTATATCTAAATCAATAAGTTACAGTGCTTTTAGTCAGTGTTTGTGGCCGAAATTAGGGTCCGTTCTCCTGTCCAAAAAGTGTTTTTATAAGCCTGCTACAGTATTTCTGAAAAAAAAATGTCCCTTCAATATTTTTTTCTTTTTTACATATTCCAACCAACAAAACCCTTTCTAGATGTCTACATGATAATGTTTACCACTGTGGCCATACCACGTGACCAAATGCTATGTTAATGAGCAGAAAATATATGAAAAACCCTTCAGCTCAGGTAACATTTTTAAAGATTATTTTCTGATTACTTGACGGAATTTCATGGAACAAAGACGAGGGCCGTCTTCTTATAGACATGTACACGTTGCTCATAATTGCTTTGTTGGGAATCCTTTTATTTCGTCAGAAAGTGCAACCGCGCATTCCCATCGGGTGAAAAACAGCGATATGATGGGGAGCAGAAACCAATACCATGCCAAAATCTGCTGATTTCTGCTATTTCTTGTGAATCCTTGTGTGAAAGATATTGCAATACATTACATTAAACATTAAAACAGCCAAAGAGAACTTGTTTTTTTTAAGTATATTCCTATATTTTGGCTACAAATGAAATTGCTATGTCGGGGAGCAAATTTAGAAAAACTATGATGGGGAGCAAATATTTCTGATTTTGTCCAGTCTTGCAATCCAGCTGAAAATCGGACCATGCATGTAACGCTGAACATTTGAAATGCCCGTTTCATACTTATTTCACCAAAAACTTTTAGAACTTTCAGAAGTCAATCTGTTATAAGGTTTAAAATTGTCACATTCAATATAAATGTATTGTATCTCTTCATGCAAATCTAATTTGCTATTTCATATAAATAATTCTTTGATATGTACTTCTTTAGTGATTTACCTATAACAATTTCTTTGTTTCAGATATGGAGAGTTACGCGTGCCAGAGTGTTGTCAAATATAATCTGGAAAGAAGATCCTCCGGAAGCACCGAAAACAAGGCAAACAGTGAAAATTGCAGACTCGGTTTGATTGAGTCTGTTCATGAGCAGTAATGGAAAACGCAACACTGTCTATGCCCCCTAGCACCGACTTAAGCAGTTTTCAATTTTCGAATCTAAATGATCTGAAATCAAAGATCCCGAAGGACCAGAAAATATAACAACACTAAGATGAAGTCGCTGCGAAATTCAACAGAAGTTTCAATTTAAATCAACACCTTGTGGCAGTCCATGCTCAAGAGGGACGTTATTTTTGCTGCGGCAAGGCATATCAATCAGGATTCGTACCAATTAAGAATGCATAGAACATCAAACCATGGGAGTCCCAAAAAATAAATTTGTGTGCTCCACATGTGGGGAGGACTTCGCCAGTAGATGTACATTAAAGATTCACATGAGGAACGAAAAGAGAAAAGGTTTCAAGGAAGGTGAATTTTGCAAGTATAAGGCCAGGGACAGCGGTGCTTTGATAGAGCATAACGGCCACTCATAATATTTGCAACATGTGCATACTCCTGTGACATGTGTGGCAAAGTTTACAAGCATTAAAGTAGCCTTTGCAGTCATATGTAAACTCTGAGCACCGTTGAAAAATGTAGTCCGTTTGAAAAAAAAGACGTCGTCTATTTTGATGTGGGTTTCAATTATTATTGCGGCGTTACACGATTATATCATTACAGTACTATGTACCTGGAAGTGCCACATACATGTACTAGAAGAATTGGTGGCTCTCGTGAAGTTTTTAGAATGTGTCTAAAGTATTAGATCGATTGTAGAAACTTTACATGTATGAAATCGTCATAATTATGATTTTGCAAAAATACGGGTTTGCAAGTGATTTAATTCATTCTGTAAATCTTATAAATGTGTATGTCATAGAAATTTGACACTTTTTACAAACCCTTATGATTTATCATTTTGCATTGCCATGCCGCTTAGCGACTCTGTTTGCCCCAATCCTAGTTCTGATCGGCAACCATATTATTCTATTCTGTTATTTATTTTCATGTATAATGATATAAAATTTTGAACATCTATGTGCACTTATTTAAGAAGTTTTTCACTTCAACAAAATTGTACTGTGATTTTTATTTTTGATTAAATTGTTTTATATTTCAGCCGCGTCTTTCATTTAATACCTGGCCCTTTTGTTAAAGCTGAGTTACACATTAAAATTTACTTTTAAGCTCAACAATGAAACCAGTGATAAAAAAGTAGGTTATGCTACGAAAGCATGACCTTGAACCTACAGTTACCTAGATTGTTTGTTAAGGAGGTAGTGACAGGTGCACGCACGTACCTAAGAAAATATCAGGCCTGTTATTTCAAGGTCTTCCGCCACAAAGGCCCGTTTGAATATTAATATTTCAATAGGGAGACCACTGACCTACTTATCACGGGGTCGCGTGTTCGATCCTCGGGCAATGCGTAGGTTCTCTATGACAATTTGATATATAACATTGTGTTTGAAGTCTTCGTCCTTCACAATTGATTCATGTAGAGAATTTGGCAGTTACCTGCGAGAACAACATACATCTGGTACAAAATCCAGGAACACTAGTTAGGTTAAGGCCTTTACATAACTAAAATAATGTAGAACAACGGTACCAAATCCCAAAACAAACACACAGACCTCCACAATAAAATCTGAAAGCTGACCAACATTCTTCCTTTGTGACTTAAACAAAAAAAAAAACGAAGAAGGAAAAATCTAGCTTTTTTGTTTATCAAGTTTATTTATTATGACAAGTATCAATCCATGTAAATGTTAAGTGTAACTAGAAAATTTCTCATCAATACCCATTCTAATGGTGGGTAATAACTTGTTGTCATTTCTACGCGATTGTTTCCATCGAACATCAAAGGAACCCCGGAGTATAGCATTACCACTTTTAGACACAGTGTTTCTTCCCGGTTTCTTCCTTCGACTCGTGCTCTGGCCTGCGTATCGAAGGAATGGTCACTGAAAATGAAAACAGTTCTTTCAGTTGTGGTGAAATACAATATATAGGGGATCAACTCATTTTTTTCACAAGTGCACATAATTAATTCAAATTTTGATTTGAGAAATAATGTACGTTAGACCATGCTTGATGGTCGTTAAAACAAAAAGGTTACACGCTTGAAAAATCATTACTATGGTCTTGAACGGTGAGACTGTTTTTGACAGAAATTGAGTGTTTAAATGATAATAAAGATTTTTTTTCAAAACTATATGCTTACATATTTAAAGGTTAATTCCAGATTGCTGCACTTCTAGCACATGTGTGGCGCGACGTGTAGTTGGTTGAGTCTGTCATAATAGAATTCAGATAGTTATATTTGAAGTTTCCATGTTGAACAGGACAAGATTATTTATTCATATCTCAAATAGTGTATGGAATAGTAATTCACTGATCAGCAGTAGCAGGAGCAGTTAACTGCTACTGCTGTACTGCCAACTTCACGCTGATAATTCACTGGAGGTATTCTAAAATTAAGCTTTATATACAAATACAAATATGTGATGTGTTCTTTAGACGTCTTTTCGCCATCTTTATCAGTCATTAGTTTATACACTGTTTTTCTTTTGGTACGGTACACAAAACTTCTGAAATGCAACAACCAATTATATATTTTATACAATCATCGTAAAGGGTTTTGAAATTAATAAACACATACAAGGGACACAATATTTCTTACAACTAATTAAGAAAATATGTAAGTAAATCTGAAAAATGTACATCAATCATAATTTTTGGACAAGAGTTCCTGATAAGGAAACAAAAACTTTTTTTTTGACGTTTAATTTTTATCATTTTATTTTATGACAACTGTTTGAGGGAACCATGTTAGTTAAAGAAATTGGACAGAATCTATTAAATTCCATGACATGTGTTATAATGTAAGAAGGATATAACCTCTGCCACTACAACTCTAAGTTTTATCACTACCATGTAAGACAATAAATTCACAAACCTAACACTTTGTGTAGGCTATAGTAGCTTGACATACGCCAGTTTAACTAGGTCAGGATACTATGAAAAACGTTCATCTGAATGAACAAGGTTCGTATATGACTTCGAATGTTACAAGCATGGCCCGATATTCAGCTGGACTGCGAGACTGAACAAAATGTGAAATATCTGCTCCCTATCATAGCTTTTCTTAAGTGCTCCCCGACATAGCTATTTCATATGAAGCCAAAATACAGGCATAGACTTAAATAAACAATAAACATGAGACAATGTATGTGCTTTTAAATCATTTTCTTTTTTAGTGTAACATATTTATTAAAAAAAATTTTGCTTTTATCACGACGCAATTGTTAGCTCACCTGAGCACGAAGTGCTCAAAGGTTAGCTTTTGTGATCGCCCTGTGTCCGTCGTCAGTCGTCGTCCGTCCGTCCGACGTCAACAATTTGACTGTTAACACTCTAGAGGTCACAATTTTGGCCAAATCTTAATGAAACTTGATCAGAATGTTACCCTCAATAAAATCTTGGAAGAGTTCGATACTGGGTCATCTGGGGTCAAAAACTAGGTCACCAGGTCAAATCAAAGGAAAAGCTTGTTAACACTCTAGAGGTCACAATTTTGGTCCAGTCTTAATGAAACTTGGTCAAAATGTTACCCTCAATAAAATCTTAGACGAGTTTGGTATTGGGTCATCTGGGTTTAAAAACTAGGTCACCAGGCCAAATCAAATGAAAAGCTTGTTAACATTCTAGAGGTCACGATTTTGGCCCAATCTTAATGAAACTTAGTCAGAATATTGCTCTCAATAAAATTTTGGCTGAGTTTGATAATGGGTCATCTGGGATCAAAAACTAGGTCACCAGGTCAAATCATAGGAAAATTTTGTAAACACTCTAGAAGTCACAATTTTGGCCAAATCTTAATGAAACTTGGTCAGAATATTACCCTCAATAAAATCTTGGACGAGTTCGATATTGGGTTATCTGGGATTAAAAACTAGGTCACCAGGTCAAATCAAAGGAAAAGCTTGTTAACACTCTAGAGGTCACAATTTTTGCCCAATCTTAATGAAACTTTATCAGAATGTTACCCTCAATAAAATCTTGGAGGAATTCGATATTGGGTCATCTGGGGTCAAAAACTAGGTCACCAGGTAAAATCAAAGGATAAGATTTTTAACACTCTAGAGGTCACAATTTTGGCCCAATCTTAATGAAACTTGGTCAGAATATTACCCTCAATGAAATCTTTGATGATTTAGATATTGGTTTATCTGGGGTCATAAACTAGGTCACCAGGTCAAATCAAAGGAAAAGCTTGTTAACAAGCTAGAGGTCACAATTTTGGCCTAATCTTAATGAAACTTGGTCAGAATATTACTCTCAATAAAATCTTGGTTGAATTTGATATTGGGTCATCTGGGGTCAAAAACTATGTCACCAAATCAAAGCATAGGAAAAGCTGGTTAACACTCTAGAGGTCAAAATTTTGGTCCAATCTTAATAAAACTTGGTCAAAATATTACTCTCAATAAAATTTTGGACAAGTTTGATATTGGGTCATCTGGGGTCAAAAACTAGGTCACCAGGTCAGATCAAAGGAAAAGCTTGTTAACACTCTAGAGGTCATAATTTCGGCCCAGTCTTAATGAAACTTGGTCAGAATATTACTCTCAATAAAATCTTGGAAGAGTTCAATATTGGGTTATCTGGGGTCAGAAACTAGGTCACCCGATCAAATCAAAGGAAAAGCTTTTTAACACTGTAGAGACCACATTTATGACTGTAATCTGCATGAATTTTGCTCAGAATGTTAATCTTGATGGTCTCAAGGTCCAGGTTGAATCTAGGTCATGTAGAATCAAAAACTAGGTCACCAGGTCAAATCAAAGGAAAAGCTAGTTAACACTGTAGAGGCCACATTTATGACCATATCTTAATGAAACTTGGTAAGAATGTTGATCTTGATGACCTTTAGGTCAAGTTCAAATATGGGTCAGGTGGGGTCAAAAACTAGGTTACAAGATCAAATCAAAGGAAAAGCTTGTTAACACTCTAGAAGCCACATTTATGACTGTATCTTCATGAACCTTGGTCAGAATGATAATTTTGATGATCTTTAGGTCAAGTTCGAATCTGGGTCATGTGGGGTCAAAAACTAGGGCACCGGGTCAAATCAAAGGAAAAGCTAGTTAACACTAGAGATCACATTTATAACCATATCTTTATGAAACTTGGTCAGAATGTTAATCTTGATGAACTTTAGCTCTATAGGTCAGGTGAGCGATACAGGGCCTTCATGGCCCTCTTGTTATCCTATTTTAGTGGTCACGAACAATTTTACCCTCCTTACGGGCCACGCCACCATTCCCCCAACACTTTAAAAAACACTGAACTGTTATAACGCTCAAATAAGTTTATTCGTGTAACATGTGATAATATCAAAATAACCATGTATCATAAGGCATTATATGTAAGAATAGATGTCAAAGTCATTAAGAGTGTATATTTCCAGGGCATTTATTGTGTGTTTTCGCAAATAAATATAAAATACTATTTTTATAGCTCTTTGGTTTTCCTTAGCTTCAGAAAATTGTAAAAATAGTAAGGATATTAATATGAAATAACTTCTAAAAGGCAGTTTAGGCTTTCCCTTTAATGACCAAAGAACGCTTCGGTCCGGATGCGACGATCGTTCCGGTGGAAGATTAGGCTCAAACTCGGCACCGTTTTATTGAATTATTTTGACTTAAAAAGATACCATTTTTGCGAGGCTGTATTTTCATACCTAGTTGTGCTAACGTTATGGTTCAGGTACTGTTAGGCTCGGCAGGGTCCATATTGCAACCTTATTGTAAACTCTGACTCGAACCATGTCGTCCGGGCTCATAGGTTATAGGTCAAGGTGACCATACTGCTTTCTGTTGGTCTGAGGGGCATAACTTTGTAAGGGTTATTGCACAGTCATTCATACTCATACAACAGAGGGTGATATTCCGCCAATTCGCAATTGTAAATAAATAATGTCATTTTTTCCAAACTGGAGCCGAGGAACTTCCCAAAATGTTAAAAAAAAAATAGATAAAAAAAATTTGCCATTATTTATTATCATATATCATATATCACAAATAGGAAGCAATGAGTTCATTCTTATTAGGAAACCTCTGTTACATACCAAGGAGCTGCATTGGTTGCTAGTGAAATACATGGTGCTGTAGTACAAAGTTCTGATCCACACCTTTAAGGCTTTACACACTCAGTCCCTTGCCTATATAAGGGACGTGATAGAAGTGTTTTGTGTGGAATGCGTTTTTGTTTGTATTGTTTGCAATTTATTCTGTTAAGCACTTTTGAACGTGTACATGTACATGAAAAGAGTGCTATATAAATGTGGTAAATATATAAATATGTATTTCTGCGCAGATTTACATCTGGTGTCTGCGTCTTATTTCTTTCATAATAACCTCTTCTTGTAGTAAAAAAGATGCAATATAATCCATAGAATGTTTTGCTGTATCAGTTACTAACGCCAAATGCACTGCCCGCAAAAATGGTCGTACTCGCTTCTCCACTTGTTTCCCCTACTGCACTTCGATTCAGTTTTGGTAGATAACCGTAAATGTTTAAGAATCGCGTGTAACTTGCGTGACTGTTTGTTTTTAGGAATCATATTAATGATTTGGGTGAATATCAGTCGGTATGTTTTTATCTAATTTCTTGAGGAATTTATATAAAATGTTTGAAAGTTTGTTACTATGTTCGTACTCATCCGTACTCGAAATGTGTTCATACTCAAAATAACTGGAATATAAAGCTATTATTCTTGAATCTGTGCTCCTGTTTACTATTTTTAAGTAATATGAAAAATTATTGGTAGTGTCATGTTTCAACGGTAATAACGTTTAGCCTACCTTTTTGTTCTTTGGACTTAATCTGCTTATCCGAAATCATCTCTAATTCTCCAGCAACAAACTAATTTAAATTTAATTCTTGAAATTTGATATTCTGACTTGAAAACTCATATCTAAGTTGAGAGTCTCAGTGAGGGTATTTTTGAGCATGTTTAACTTTGTCTGAACTTTTAGCCTTTATTCCAGTTTTTTTCTTTGACCTTGATTTTTTTTTTTTTTACTTTTTAGCATTTTTGCCTAGCTTTTTCTTGGACTATCATTATGATCTGTCTCTTCACTACTGTTACTACTACTAACATCCTCCACTACTGAACTACTAGACGTATCTGTATCCGAACTTGAACTGTTCGAACTGGATACATCTAGATCTGGATCCGAAAGACCCAATTGTGACATTTGTTTGTTTACTTTCTTTTTCATTTTTTTTATCATTTCTAATTGAGTTAATCGTTAATTTATCATCAGCGTTTGACGATTTACTAGCTAAAGTTACCGGTTTAACTAATCATCGTACCTATCAAACAGCAAGTTAAAGTATCAAACGTGGTTAGCAGATTGGCTAAAATTAAAAAAGGTGTTCCTCAAGATTCCATCTTAGACCCCTTTCTTTTTAATGATTTTATAAACGATATCTTTTATCTCATTAAGGAAGGAAGTCTCTTCAATAATTATGCCGATAACACTTTGTCTGTTCATACTCCTGACTATAAAAAACTAGTTGCCGTTCTTCAAAAAGAAAACTAAACTCTAATTGAATGGTTCCACGTGAACGGTATGCAGGCAAACTTAAATTCCAAGCAATGTCTGTAGGTAAGAAGACTCATGATAAAAATCCAACTTTTCAGATAGGTGACAAATCAATTCAATGTGATGATGTACATAGTGAAATTACTTGGTGTGGAAACTGCTTTCAACTTGACCTTCGATCGACATATGACAAGAATTTGTAAAAAAGCTGCACAACAAATTGAAAAACATCTCAGTAAATTGAATAGATTTACGATTTTCCATAGATTCATTTTTATCAAACTTTGATACCTGTTTCTGTTTATCATGGCATTTCTGTAGTGTTACAAATACTAAAAAATGAAAAATACAAGAAGGAGCCTTTAGATTTGTATATGATGATTATATTAGTACTTATGACCAGCTACTAGTTAAAGCAAAATTACCATCACTGCATGTAAGAAGACAAAGAACAATGGCTATAGAAACCTTCAGAATTTCAAACAATTCGGCACCTCCAGTTTTATCAGACCTGATAAATAAACTCTCAAACTCTATATAATTTTAGATATTCTGATATATTGCAGGTACCTCAGGTCAGTACAACTAAATTTGGTAAGAACCGTTTTAGGTATGCTGCCCCTGTATTTTGGAACTCATTACCTGAAAACTTTCGGCAAACCAATACTTTTAATAATTTTAAAAAATCTTATATCCTTCTTGTCAGGCAAGGAGTGTACTTATGTGCCTTGTCTACAAGAATAACTTGTCCAGAATGCAGTGACATACTTGCCTTTTCCAATCCCTGCTTGCTTGTCTGTTCACGCTTCTTCCAGTACAGTTATAAATTATAATCCTTATTCCAGTCCTTAAGTAGGTACATCCTGTGCCTCTATGATTATGTGATTTTCCTCCAATACCCTCTTTTAAGCTTTTTGTAACTTATGCTTTTCTTCTTGTGTTTAAGTGTGTTGCATGCTTGCCTTCGTTATTATAATTATATATGCTTGTTTTATTTTAAATCTGTGATGATCATGCTAATCTTTTCTTCTCATATCTGGTTTGAAGAGATACGAGTTCTTAGCACTTTTTATTTTACATATTGGTGTCTGTTTTTCCCTTTCAGTTTCTTAATCTTACTTTAGGCCTCTGGTCATGATTAGCATAATCCATTCAGTTTATACTTTTGCTTTGCCTGTATAATACTATTATTGTATTGCATTGTGTTGTGTTGTGTTGTGTTGTATTGCATTGTAAGGTCGCTGAAAGATTATGCAAAGCTTATGTTCGTTGTTTCACAAAGAGACGGTAAATAAAGTTTACCTTTATCTTTTATCTTTATAAAATCTATTAAAAATCCCAGTCTTACAAATTGTGGTAAGAAACTGCTTAAATGAACTGATAGAGCTACGAGGTAACCCGGAATATGAGACAAATTGGGCCTGCTTGATTTGCATTCGCCGCTGGCGTATCGGGGTAAGCCGGTCACATGACCGGCGTACTCTTATAGGATGAGCGAATCAAGCAATCAGGTTAAACAAATATGGCGGCTATTGCTGTGACAGCTGTCTGTAGTTACAGAATTAATAAGTGATACAAGATTTAGCTTACCAAAATGTTCCTTCTAGCGCATATTAAATATTCTTTTAAAGGGTCCTGTTACAGATGTTTAATAAAACAATTATGAAAAAAATGTGTTTTGTTAGTTTACGTGCATTCTTATCTTTTTTTTAAGTATTTAAAGTTATTTCACACAAACATATTTTTTTTAATTTATAATAATAATCGCTCACTTACTTCAAAATTTCCTTACGAGGAGTTTTCAGCCATATTTGTCTATATCTCGCCGCATTCTGTGAATCGGCGCAATCGGCATACCCCGGAGGCGCAAACGAGAGAAATAAAGTGACTGCGCCGGCTCCGGAAGTTGAAATCGGTGTAAAACGGCGTACGCCGCTTTGCAAAACAAGTCCCACCAAAGGTGTCACAGTTAATCAAAAAACAAGATTTAGCTTACCAAAAGGTTCCTTCTAGCGCATATTAAATATTCTTTTTAAGGGATCTTTAATAAAAATAATTATGAACTATGTGTCTTGCTAGTTTACGTGCATTCTTATCTTTTCATTATAAGAATACTTAAAGTTATTTTTCGTAGAGTGATGCAGATCAAAGAGCTATAAAAATAATTAAGTATTTTATACTTCTTTGTGCAGATATAATTCAGTGAACAACAAGTTAGAATTACACATATGTATGATAAAAAAATAACTTTAGGATCTAATACATAACAACAATTTATATAAGTTCTGTCAACAAATTAACACTTTAGAACAGAAGTGCTAAGCATAAAAAACTTCGCATTCAAAGCTAGTAGCACATACTTGTAAACATGCCAAAATAACTCCAAGAAAGGGATGTAGACTTTTTATTTCAACCTATTGTCATAAACCTAGAAGCATGAAAGGATAAAATAAAACAGAGTCGTCTTATTCATTTCAGTTAGATATTGGTATTGAAACGAAGCATTGGATTGGTTAAAAATGTGTTGGGAAACCCGTATGAGTCAACGACACTTAAGCTGATTGAATAAAATGGTCAAATCAAGCAATACAATGTTTTCTGTGAAATCTGGAATATTTTGCATGTGTTTGACTGAATGCATGACTTTTAGATCGACACTTTAGAATAGAAGATGTAAGTTGGCATTTGGCCTTTATATGGCATTCAACAAAATGGATAACTGTGTGCGAGGAGAAATTATAAAAATTAGACTCTATGGATCAATTTAGCCTACTGTATATAAAAATACTATTATTTGATATCTGACATGTTATCGCGTTTTAATTGTCATCATCAAAGAGCTATAAAATAAATTTGATAGTTCTTTGTCATCATTCAATTTTGAAAACAAGAGGGTCATGATGACCCTGGATCGCTCACCAGCGTAATATGTTTCAAATGTCAAACTGATGATTTTTAGAAATTTTTTGGAAAATTTTCCGATGTATAATCAAGTAACCCCTGGGGCGGGGCCAATTTTACCCCGGGGGTCATGATTTGAACAAAGTTTGTAGAAGTCGACTAGGCAATGTTACACATCGAATATCTAAGATCTAGGCCTTCTGGTTTATTTTAAGCAAATTTATGAAGATTTCCCTATGTACAATAAAGTAACCCCTGGGGCTGGGTCAATTTGACCCTGAGGGGGTCAAGATTTGAACAAATTTTGTAGAGGTCCACTAGGCAATGCTACATGTCGAATATCTAAGCTCTCGGCCTTCTGGTTTATTTTTAGAAAATATTGAAGATTTTTCTATGTACAATCAAGTAACCCCATGGGGCGGGGCCAATTTGATCCCGGGGGTCATGATTTGAAGAAATTTTGTAGAGGTCTACTACGCAATGCTACATGTCAAATACCTAAGACCTAGGCCTTCTGGTTTATTTTTAGAAATTTTTTGAAGATTTTCCTATGTAAAATCAAGTGACCCCTGGGCGGGGTCAATTTTGACCCTGGGGTCATGATTTGAATAAATATTGTAGAGGTCCACTAGGCAATGCTACATGTGAAATATCTAAGCTCTAGGCCTTCTGGTTTATTTTAAGAAAATTTTTGAAGATTTTCATATGTAAAATCAAGCGACCCCTAGGGCGGGGTCAATTTTGACCCCGGGGGTCATGATTTGAACAACTTTAGTAGAGGTCCACTAGGCAATGCTACATGTCAAATATCTAAGCTCTAGGGCTTCTGCTTTTTGAGAAGAAGATTTTTTAAGGTTTTCCTATGTAAAATCAAGTGACCCCTGGGGCGGGGTCAATTTTGACCCCGGGGGTCTGATTTGAACAAATTTTGTAGAGGTCCACTAGCAATGCTACATGTGAAATATCTAAGATCTAGGCCTTCTGCTTTATTTTTAGAATTTTTTTGAAGATTTTCCTATGTAAAATCAAGTGACCCCTGGGGCGGGGTCAATTTTGACCCCGGGGTCATGATTTGAATAACTTTAGTAGAGGTCCATTAGGCAATGCTACATGTCAAATATCTAAGGTCTAGGGCTTCTGGTTTTCGAGAAGAAGATTTTTTAAGATTTTTCTATGTAAAATCAAGTGACCCCTGGGGCGGGGTCAATTTTGACCCCGGGGTCATGATTTGAACAAATTTGGTAGAGGTCCACTAGGCAATGCTTCACACCAAATATCTAAGCTCTAGGGCTTCTGGTTTTTGAGAAGAAGATTTTTAAAGTTTTTCCTTTCGGTTGCCATGGCAACCAGAGTTCTGCATGGAATTCAATTCTTTGAACAATTTTTAGAGAAGACCATCCAAGGAACATCCCTGTGAAGTTTCATCAAAATTGGCCTGTTGGTTTAGGAGGAGATGTTGTTTAAAGGAAAGTGTGGACGGACGGACGGACGACGGACGGACGGACGGACGGACGGACGCCGGACGGTGAGCGATCACAATAGCTCACCCTGAGCACTTTGTGCTCTGGTGAGCTAAAAAAAATAGTAGTGCCTGACCCTTCTTACTTTAGTGGTTATATTAACCAAAGTTTTACTAAAGTTGTTTCCCTTTGCTAGAAATTCGCCATTTACTGGAAAGCTCTCGTGCTTCCTGTGGTACTGATGCTGGGCATAAATTTACCCATTTTTTGGCTTTATGGCATAAATTATGGTATAAACCTATCATAGTTGTGAAAATGCCATATGAATGTAACGTATATATGCCATGCCTTGAATTTTTAATAACATTTGCAAGTGTACAAGAGAGAAAAGGTTGAAAATGACGTCATTTTACTGTGTCCTCTATTGGCATTTTTTCACTAAATTTGTTTGTCTAACATACGTATCTAGGTACTCCGGGAAATGAGAAATAGTCAGCTTCAATATTTTTTTTTAAACATTGCAGTTTTTTTTGACAGCTCTAGATCTACTTTCCCTTTCATTTTCCAATTTTTGCATTTGTTTGAAATGTCCCGAGGTATAAAGTCGATAGGGGTATTATCGGACATGGGGGTATTATTGGACAAACCAATGAACATCTGTTATTTTAAAAGATATAATCATAAAAATGCATTATTACACCGGTCACGTGTTTTTAAAGCTTTCGCCGCCTGATTTCAAATGAATACAGGGGCAACATCGATAAAAGGTAACAAAATTGCAATCAAAAATATTCACCTTTGCAGAATAAATCCACTTCCTGTTACAATTACTAACATTCTGATAAAACATTTGTTGGAATATTTCTTTGAAAAAGTGTACAATGATGTGCTCAAGTGGTGAATTGATACCACTTTGTACAATCGGTTTGATAAACATACAATGCAAGGTACAAATGTACACTGTATGGCAGAAAAGCTTTTCTCTTTGTGGAGGCCTGTCAAGGGGTATTTTTGGACACTTGTTTTACAAAAAGGGGAGGATACATTAACCGCATTAATAATAAATTTTACAACAGTCCAAATTTTCTGCCTGTTGCTCGCAAAACTTTAATTAGTGATGGAACATCGGTTGGAATCGGTTAGCAAACCGATGCGGTGTATCGGAAAAATAATCTGTTGAATGTTATTTATTTTCAAACTTGTTTATTCAGATAGTCATGTCTTTAAAGTGACTGTTTTACTTAAAATTCATATGCTCTTTTGAAAAATAAAGAACTACCATTAATCAGATGTTTTAAAGCTGGTTCCTGGTAAACAGAAACTTGTTTAGTAATGACTAATTAGTTGCAGACAGGGAAACAACAATAAATTGCAATCTGGTGTACAGTATCATAGACTCATAACTGTCATTTGTGACAGTTGACTGGTATACCTGTACCTGTAACATATCTAGCATACAGCAAGGAAGTACAGATATTTCAGTCTTTCTCTGGCTGACAAAAATAGTGATTGTAGAAAATCATTAAATGAATTCAGTTATTTTTTGGTAATATAAATATTTTCATACAATGGTTACCATAGCCTGACACTACTGAGTAGCACCATGTTCCAACTATTTGTTGCTATGGCATATAACAATGTCATGAAGCTTGGTAAAAAATGATCAGATAAAAATCTACATTGGTCAGCGGTATTGGGTAAACGGAATTTTGGCAGAAAAAAATTATGACAACTCGATGACAACTGCAACTGCATAAAAACACCAAAGTTCTTTCCATTGAAATACATCATGGACACGGAAATTTGACGGCATTAGTGTCCAGTTTCAACAGATAAATTCCCTCGGGCATACCTTTGTAAAATAAGAAAATTTATCAAAGTTTCTTTAATTTATTTTGCCCCACTTTTATTGACGCTATGGATGCCGCCATGTTAACAGCTGTGCCTAATGTAAGATGTTAAATCCATTTTCATTGGATAACTGAAACGAAATACTAAGGTTTGATTGTCGGCATACTTCTGTTTTATCCGTTATGTATGCAGGTAGTCCATATTTCGGATATTTCTAGGTAAACATAAATTCTCACGCACCGTATTTCCCTTTGGAATCTTTGTTCATACCCGTGTAGATTTGTACCCGCTATCGACTCTGAGAAAACATAATCGATTATCGGAATCGGTTGGACTTTTCTAGCCGTCAATCGGCCCATCACTAACTTTAATGTTAATTGATGAAGGGGTAGGTGGAGACATAGACCAAAAAGAAACCCCCTCCTTCACATTCCCTCATTCGTCCCGTATTTGCACCCCCTTTCCAGAAAATCCTTGCTACGCCTATGAACACTATTACAGTGATTAACTAAAATTTAAAAGAGTGTAGAGACTAGAGTAGATCTATATATCATGCAAATACAATTGAAAATTGCCTGGAAATGCATTACTCCACAAATTATTTCCTACTGAATATGCCATAATCAAAGTGATGGTGTATGACTGGTGTCATAAATAAGTGTCCGGTAATTCCCAGACATGACCGATAATACCCACTGTGAACACCTCAGATTGATTGTATACGTAACAAGTCATATGACGTAATAGCGACCAATCTATTTTTGAGAAATGGAAAGTACACATGCAGCTGTAAAGTGAGAGAGGATTTCTGTGTCTTGTTTATGGTAAGTCATGTGAAACTTTATTTTTACGAATTCTGTCCGATAATACCCCAATCGAAGTTACCTTGAGAAATATGTTGAACAGATAATAATCATAAAAGTAATGACAAAATACTTTTGAAAAATAGGGCTGTAATGAGAATCCGAGAACTCGTATATCCACGAATTCGACCAAAAATTCAAGTATGGATATTCGTCATGGTCCGAATTTGTTGAGATCGTTGGATCGCGATCTTTTTCATTAATACATACAATGTGTAAAATTCTATCAATAAAACTAAATTAAAGTCACATTAAATGTCTTCAAAGAATTTTCTTGCAAATCTAAGACGATTACGTCAGTTTTCTGAACCAGATGTCTTAGGTAGAGTTAGCATCGGCTTTATATTCCAACTAAAATTAATGTGAAATCTGTCAAAACAGTGAATACCGTATTTCACCTAAGCCTTGGGACACCCTAAATCTTGGGACACCCCTAAAATGTGGAAAAATAATTATTTTTCTTGACCCAAAGTTTTTGGACATGTATTTTCTCAGCGTATTTTTCGTCCCTAAGTGTTGGGACTAAGGTTTGTACTGATTCAAGATGTAACCCAAATACCGTGTAACTTCCGAAAACCGAACGACCTCCGGACCAACCTAAAAGTTCGGTATTTGGAAGTTTCCGGAATTCAGAAGTTTGAAAGTTTGCAGTCAAAGTGGACGTGGTGCACTAGATTTATGTTTTCTTACACGTAGGATGAAGGGGATTATTATCCTTTATAATTGTACAAGTTATATATAAAGTAATTAATTAATTTATTATTAATAATTAAATAATATATGAATTGATTAATTTATACAAACATTAAGGATAATCAAGGATGTATGATAAATTTTTATTTTTGTATACAAAATATTAATAATAATAATATTTTACCATCTTTGAAGTTCTGAGTTTGTCAATATTTAATTGTTGTTGATAATGCATATAGTTTAATCGATTTAAGTGAATCACTTAAAACATGAAACTTTCTTTCATTCAAACAATAAGAAATTTTTCCACATGTAAGATATTTAATTCATCACGTTTTCATAAATTGAAAACAAATTAATGTAATTGTCGATTATCATTTCACTTCGCATCGATTGATCATTGTGATTATAACACGTGTCAAAATAAACGCGCGCAGCTAATAGATAAACAAAAGAACATGTTGACAACTTACCACGGGCGTTTTTAGATTAACAACATGTTAAAGACAGGTGACACATTTAATCTAGCAAATATTTTGCTGTTCGATTTTCGGAAGTCAACTTTAGTGTTAAATTTTAAACGGTCCTTCAAAAATCGTCCGGTTTTCAGAATTCAGAAGTTCCGGTTTTCAGAAGTTAAAAATATATTGAATTTAGAATAGAAAAAATCGGGACTTTAAATTTCGTGCGGTTTTCAAAGGTTTCCGGTTTTTAGAAGGTCCGGTTTTCGGAAGTTACACTGTACATTGTATGGTGTTGTATCGATCAACATATCAAATAATTATAAGAACCAAAGACTATTTTTTTTAACATTTTCGTGTCGTGTTTTTACTAGTAAAGTGTTTTTTTACCATACCAGTCAAGTGTTGTATTTTTTTTTTTGCTGCAGCCAGGAAGTCCATTTTCCGTTATTTGTTTATTTTTATTTACCACTGACTGGAATTTACCCGCGAATCATACAGATATCAAAACGCCATGCCGGTAATTTTCCATTCCACGAGCACGTGCGACCTATTGTAATGTCTAACTTACAACGCCGTTACTTTTGTTCATCGACACGTATACAAAAAACGCGCGTCACGCATTCATTTTTTGATTTTATCGCTTCAGATTTTCAACACCGATTGAGAAGTAATATAGTTTGAATTCTATAACGATTTTAAAAAGGTATCACAGAAATGTTGGCAAAATTCTAAAAACGGTCGAATTTTCATAAAATTACTTGCAAAATTTCAAACAGCGCAATCCTAAATACATATTTCTTTCTAAAAGATACAAACTATGGGCATAAAATTCAGACTTTTGACCAGAAAGTACAAAAAACAGAATAGAAAAATCTTAAATAATGAAAAGGCGGCAGCAATTTAAAAATATGAAGTGAAACGATTTTTGGCAAACAGGTTTCTGTTACGTGAACTCGTGAACGTAAATAGAAAATGCGGTTAAAAAACAAAAACAATAATGATGTTGTTGCGTATTTTTAATAAGTTTTGAATGAATCTTTGTACATGTACATGTATTTTTTGACACGACACTTTATAATAAGATATTCTTCTCAAACCATTTTGTAATTTCCTTGAGGGCAAATAGGTCACAGAGGTAAGATATCCACTATTATAGTTTGACACGTTTACCTGTCAGTTTATACGGGATATTGCACATTCGCTTTAACAAATTAAAAAGAAGCTTTTTTTTATTGATTGTTACAACACTAGATCTACTTCTCAGCACTTAAGAACCGAGGCGGTACGATCAAACAGTGATGTGCAACATGGTGTGAAAACATGACGTAATGCCATGAAAATCTCGGGGAAACTATACCGCTTTGATCTCCACTTCTAATGTCATGATACCGACACACTTCTTTTAGCTCTTTGAGGGGTTGTTAATTGATGATGAAAACAAGGTCAATTACTTTGTTTATCAACAGAATAATTACCGATAATGGTTGTTTTTTTTTTTCCGCTTTCAACACGGGTGGGTGGGGGATGTTACCCGATGACGATTATTGTGTCCATATTTTTGGGACACTTCTCAAAATAATTATTTTTCGGGAAATAAGTCTTGGGACAGTGAAAAAAATAATTTTTTTTATGCTGTTCCAAGACTTAGGTAAAATACTTTAAACATCTATCATTTAAGAAATTAAATTCAATAAAAAATTAAATATGCAATTTCTTTCCTATAAATAAAGTTTTCTTATGAAAAAATGTGAAACTGCTACTACTACTGTTTGCAGATCAAATTGCCCTTTCGCCTTCTTTTAAATCGATAGACTTTTACCTTTACGTCACAAAAGCAGCGATGCTGAAGCTATTTTTGGACCTCGTCTGTACAGGTAACTCCACCCTTTAAGTATTTTTTCCGATACAAGTAAATTGAATGAACTTGTTTACATTGGCTGCATGACCAAGAATTTTACTAGATAAAATGCTGATTTAATTACTGTCGGAACGGGTGTTTAAATGAATCTTGCTACAATGCACAGCGTGGATGTGAAAAAAAGACACCCTCTTATACATTACAGGCATTTTTCTGCCTAAATTTCAGTACCTTTTGCTGCAGGCTTTTCTTTTAAATAATGTATCTCGTGATTAGCTTTCACAATAATTATAAAATGCGACTGACTCGTGGTCGAGTTGTCGGATTCGCTCATCATTGATTAAAGGGCATAAGTTTGATTCCCGGAACAGACCATGCCTCTTTAGTTGAAAAAAGTCGGTAATTTCTTACGGAATATGTGTCTTAGTCTAACTAATTTGACACGATCCTAGGAAACAGGTAAGAGTTATTTTCTCCACTCGAAAGAAATTGTCATTGTTGCATTCAAATAAAACTTGTATGTATCAAAAGGGGGATTCAATTCCTCATTAATTTATGTAAAAATTACCATAATTCCCCAAAATACTAAATTTCTGGAGATTTAAACCTATGTATATACTTAACATGATTAGCGTTACACATGTGCAAGCGATAAAACCAATAACTTTGATTTATCCTCAATTATTTGGTCCTTTTAGATTGACTGTCACAAATATAGAACTAGAAATGTGTCCGTGGGACACAGATGCCCCCACTACATGACAAAGGACCCAAATTTTTTCCTAGGTCAGGGGCCATAACTCCTACAATACTGAATGAATCGGGACGCGAAACCCCAGGTGCACAACCGCAAATGCTGACCAACATTCCTTTAAACTTTGGTGACTCTAGGTCAAATACTTTTGGAGCTACGCGCGACACAACATTAAAATGACCAATTTTTAACTAAGTCAGGGGCTATAACTCCAACATGACTGAATGAATCTGCACGCGAAACCCCAGGTGCGCAACTGCACATCGTGGCCACAATGCAAAACTAGTCTATGTGTATATAGAAATAGAAACAGATAGACTAGTTTCGCGTTGAGGCCACGACATGCTGACCAACATTCCTGTAAACTTTGGTGACTCTAGGTCAAATACTTTTGGAGCTACGCGCGACACAACATTAAAATGATCTATTTTTAACTACGTCAGGGGCCATAACTCCTTCACGACTGAGTGAATCCGGATGCGAAACCCCAGGTGCACAACTGCACATGCTGACCAACATTCCTGTAAACTTTGGTGACTCTAGGTCAAATACTTTTGGAGCTACAAGAGACACAACATTAAAATGACCAATTGTTTACTAAGTCAGGGGCCATAACTACTACACAACTGAATGAATCCACACGATAAACCCCAGGTGCACAACTACACATGCTGACCAACATTCCTGTAAAGGTTTGTGACTCTAGGTCAAATACTTTTGGAGCTAGGTTCGACACAACATTAAAATGACCAATTTTTACAAAGTCAGGGGCCATAACTCCTACACGACTGAATGAAGCCGGACGCGAAGACCCCAGGTGCACAACTACACATGCTGACCAACATTCCTGTAAAGTTTTGTGACTCTACGTCAAATACTTTTGGAGCTAGGCGCGACACAACATTCTCTGAAGGACAGAAGGACAAGGGCAAATCTATATGCCCCCCCCCCCCAAAAAGTGGGGGCATAACAAACTAAATGTCGAATTATTTTGACTTATGTGAGTCTATAACTGGTTCTTTCCATGAAAGAAGACAAGGCGTTTCCGACCAGTTACCGATAAAAAATGAGGGTTTTCATTATATTTATTTTTAAATACAAATTGTTTACAAAAATAATCTACAAATCTTTAAACCCTAGTCTTTACTCTTTGCAAGGATGTAAACATACCTGCCTTATCTGCGCACGCGTCCAAAAACAGGGGCTCCGAAAGGGCAGTCTAATTAGCGTTAATTGGTTTATCTACAGTACCAGTTTCCGACAAATGGTTTTGTCAGCAGCTTTAAAATTATTATGACTGAAAATCTTTTATAATTTTGATTTTAAATTATATAATTAACCTTTACTACTTTTTCCCATAAATCGTACAGTGTTTGGCTATATTCCGTTCCATTACGTACGGTACCGTACAGCACCTGTATAATCGCAACACTTCAGGCAAGCACCTTTCACATTGTGTATTTGTCTAGCTTGTAGACAGTAGTTTATTTGATTACAATACTGTATACAGTGTACTGTCAGTAAATCAGAGTTTTATATCGACTTTAAGTCCTTAAGCTGTGTTAATATATATTTAAAAAAGTAAAAAAAAAAGATATAAAAATTTTAGTGTTGAATGGGATTCGAACCCACAACCTCTCATACCTGAGGCGAGCGCTTTACCTTGTTACTAAATACTCATGTGACTCAAAATAAATATAATTTCCTCAATACTTTATCCAATTATAAAGGGAGAGTAATTCTACAACGGAGTGCAAATCATAGGCTCAGGATTTACCTCCCAGGAATTGGACAAACATGGGGTTGTCTTCCGCGCATGCATGTCATGTGGAATCCTTCAGATGTAAACAAAACAGAAAGTTGATTGCTCAGTAAAGAAGGTTGAATTTCTCTGTAAATACTTGCCATTGATGATCGAAATTTCGCTCGATGCTTGCTTGTGAAACAGCGTTCCAAAACATGTAATACTCCCTTTAGGAAGGGTTACAAGAAAGGAGAAATTACGAGAATTCGGATACTGGTAAAGTGGTACTGTTCGGATACAGGTCTGATACCAGTATCAGCTGTCTGTTTGTAAATAACTGAAATAGTGTTTAAACGACTTCGAATAAATAGTAGATAAATTCACATACACGTAAACCCCACCAAAGAAAAAAAAATAAAACAAAAAACTAGATCTATAATGGGGTTAGATTTGCGATAGTTAAGCTACGAAAGACTCTCTGCAGAAGTTTGAGTAACAAATTAATCGGTGTTTATGGATATGACAATTAGATCTACATGTTGCATAGCTTGAAGGTTCAATGATACCTTTCTATAAAACCTTGTATACCTTACGTGGTTAGAAATTTCGTCGATAATTATTGCCATAACAAACAAAAAACGCTGTTTTCATTTGAAAGTAGTTAAAATATTCTACTTTTAAAACAACATATCCATTATCACCTTATTGTACTTTACAATGCATGCAAGTATGGTGATACTGGGCTTGACATTTCAAAGATAGAGTCAGAGCGCGCGCTTTATGTGACGTCAAGATAAAGATAAAAAGGACGCATTCAGTGAATGAATAATTTATTGCGGATGGGGCGGGGTTAACCTGTCAGGATTACTCCAAATATAACTTCAGCTTCACCGTTTTTAGCTCACCTGTCACAAAGTGACAAGGTGAGCTTTTGTGATCGCGCGGTGTCCGTCGTCCGTGCGTGGGTCCGTCCGTAAACTTTTGCTTGTGACCACTCTAGAGGTCACATTTTTCATGGGATCTGTATGAAAGTTGGTCAGAATGTTCATCTTGATGATATCTAGGTCAAGTTCGAAACTGGGTCACGTGCCATCAAAAACTAGGTCAGTAGGTCTAAAAATAGAAAAACCTTGTGACCTCTCTAGAGGCCATATATTTCATAAGATCTTCATGAAACTTGGTCAGAATGTTCACCTTGATGATATCTAGGTCAAGTTCGAAACTGGGTCACGTGCCATCAAAAACTAGGTCAGTAGGTCTAAAAATAGAAAAACCTTGTGACCTCTCTAGAGGCCATATATTTCACAAGATCTTCATGAAAATTGGTCAGAACGTTCACCTTGATAATATCTAGGTCAAGTTCGAAACTGGGTCATGTGCCATCAAAAACTAGGTCAGTAGGTCAAATAATCGAAAAACCTTGTGACCTCTCTAGAGGCCATATTTTTTATGGAATCTGTATGAAAGTTGGTCTGATTGTTCATCTTGATGATATCTAGGTCAAGTTCGAAACTGTGTCATGTGCGATCAAAAACTAGGTCAGTAGGTCTGAAAATAGAAAAACGTTGTGACCTCTCTAGAGGCCATATATTTCATGAGATCTTCATGAAAATTGGTCAGAATGTTCACCTTGATGATATCTAGGTCATGTTCGAAAGTGGGTCACGTGCGGTCAAAAACTAGGTCAGTAGGTCAAATAATAGAAAAATCTTGTGACCTCTCTAAAGGCCATATTTTTATGGGATCTGTATGAAAATTGGTCTGGATGTTCATCTTGATGATATCTAGGTCAAGTTCGAAACAGGGTCATGTGCCGTCAAAAACTAGGTCATTAGGTCTAAAAATAGAAAAACCTTGTGACCTCTCTAGAGACCATACTTGTGAATGGATCTCCATAAGAATTGGTCAGAATGTTCACCTTGATGATATCTAGGTCAAGTTTGAAACTGGGTCACGAGCCTTAAAAAACTAGGTCAGTAGGTCAGATAATAAAAAAAACCTTGTGATCTCTCTAGAGGCCATACTTTTCATGGGATCTGTATGAAAGTTGGTTTGAATGTTCATCTTGATGATATCTAGGTCAAGTTTGAAACTTGGTCAACTGTGGTCAAAAACTAGGTCAGTAGGTCTAAAATTATTAAAATCTTTTGACCTCTCTAGAGACCATATATTTAAATGGATCTTCATGAAAATTAGTCAGAATTTTTATCTTGATAATATCTAGGTCAAGTTCAAAACTGGGTCACATGAGCTCAAAAACTAGGTCACTATGTCAAATAATAGTAAAAAACGACGTCATACTCAAAACTGGGTCATGTGGGAAGAGGTGAGCGATTCAGGACCATCATGGTCCTCTTGTTATGATGTAAACATGCAACTCTATCGATTTTAAAAATGTTGAAGGGGTAATTTGATCTGTAAACAGTAGTAAATATTGTGATATTAATGACTGACATCAAATATCGTTCGTCTGCATGTAAGGCCGAACATTACAGAAGTCCACCTGCGAAGCTTGACTTAAATGAATGAGCAAAACATTAAACATAAGTTATTAAACTGTTAATTTGAGCACTATGAAAACTGCAAAGTTTAGATTCCATAAAGAAAATGGTACTTATAATAACAGTCTTGCATTTCTAGCTCACCTGTCATGTAGTGACAAGGTGAGCTTTTGTGATCACCCGTCTTGCGTCTGTGCGTGCGTCCGTCAACAATTTCTTGTCTGCACGATAGTGGTTTCATTTATGATTTTATTTTAACCAAACTTGCACACAACTTGTATCACCATAAGGTCACGGTTCCTTTCTTGAACTGGCCAGATCCCATTATGGGTTCCAGAGTTATGGCCCCTGAAAGGGCCAAAATTAGCTATTTTGACCTTGTCTGCACAATAGCAGCATTATTTATGATTTGATTTTTACCAGACTGGCACACAACTTGTATCACCATAAGATCTTGGTTCCTTTCTTGAACTGTCCAGATTCCTTTATGGGTTCCAGAGTTATGGCCCCTGAAAGGGCCAGAATTAGCTATTTTGACCTTGTCTGCACAATAGCAGCTTCATTTATGATCTGATTTTAACCAAACTTGCACACAACTTGTATCACCATAAGGTCTCGGTTCATTTCTTGAACTGGCAAGATTTCATTATGGGTTCCAGAGTGATAGCCCCAGAAAGGGCCAGAATTAGCTATTTTGACCTTGTCTGCACAATAGCAGCTTCATTTATGATTTGATTTTTACCAAACTTGCACACAACTTGTATCACCACAAGATCTTGCTTCCTTTCTTCAACTGGCCAGATTCCGTCATGGGTTCCAGAGTTATGGCCCCTTAAAGGTCCAAAATTGGCTTTTTGGCTTTTGCAGCCATATAGAGACTTCATTTATGGTTTTATTTGATACAAACTTCCAAAATATCTTCAACAACAACAAATCTTGGATTCCATGACAAATCAGATCCAATCATAGGTTCCAGAGTTATTTTATATCTGATTACTTCCCCTGATTGTAATCAAAATGGATTTATAACAGTAAGTACTTACAGGACTTATTTGAAATTTCATTATTGTTATTAATTGGACTGAGACAATCAGGGTAGATAACTAAGGACTGATTTTAATTCAAATTACCTCCCTTTATTTCAAATTAAAATTGTTATATCTCCATAACTAATGAAGATACTGATCTGAAATTTCATTTATGTCAACAGATTTATTTGGCAGATCCTTCTTTTGTCCATTTACAATATTTTTTTTTTTTAATTACTTCCCTTTTATGTTACTATAAATAGCTTATTTTAAGTAACTTTTTTTTATTATTGGTCGTAGGGAAAACACGAGACCAGTAACTAGGCAGTTATCTGTGGTACGACATGGATGGTACCTCCAATTTTTAGAATGTATTTTAACATATCTATACCTTTTAAGATTTTTAGCTCACCTGAGCAATGCTCAGGTGAGTTTTTCTGATTGCTCGATGTCCGTCGTCCGTCGTCTGTCGTCTGTCGTCATTTAGCTTGTGTATGCGATAGAGGCTGTATTTTTCAATTAATCTTCATGAATATTGGTCAGAATGATAACCTTGATGAAATCTGGGCCGAGTTCGAAAATGGGTCATCTCGGGTCAAAAACTAGGTCACTAGGTCAAATCAAAGAAAAACCTTGTGTATGCGATAGAGGTGGTATTTTTCAATTAATCTTCATGAATATTGGTCAGAATGATAAGCTTGATGAAATCTAGGCCGAGTTCGAAAATGGGTCATCTCGGGTCAAAAACTAGGTCACTAGGTCAAATCAAAGAAAAACCTTGTGTATGCGATAGAGGCTGTATTTTTCAATTCTTCTTCATGAATATTGGTCAGAATGATAACTTTGATGAAATCTAGGCCGAGTTTGAAAATGGGTCATCTCGGGTCAAAAACTAGGTCACTAGGTCAAATCAAAGAAAAACCTTGTGTATGCGATAGAGGCTGTATTTTTCAATTGATCTTCATGAATTTTGGTCAGAATGATTGCCTTGATGTAATCTAGGGTGAGTTCGAAAATGGGTCATCTCGGGTCAAAAACTAGGTCACTAGGTCAAATCAAAGAAAAACCTTGTGTATGCAATAGAGGCGGTATTTTTCAATTGATCTTCATGAATTTTGGTCAGAATGATTACCTTGATGAAATCTAGGCCGAGTTTGAAAATGGGTCATCTGGGGTCAAAAACTAGGTCACTAGGTCATATCACGTAAAAACCTTGTGTATGCGATAGAGGCTGTATTTTTCAATTGATCTTCATGAATTTTGGTCAGAATGATTGCCTTGATGAAATTTAGACCAAGTTCGAAAATGGGTCATCTGGGGTCAAAAACTAGGTCACTAGGTCAAATCAAAGAAAAACCTTGTGTATGCAATAGAGGCTGTATTTTTCAACTGATCTTCATGAAATTTAGCCAGAATGATTACCTTGATAAAATCTAGGCTGATTTCGAAAATGGGTCATCTGGGGTCAAAAACTAGGTCACTAGGTCAAATTGAAGAAAAACATTGTGTATGCAATAGAGGATGTATTTTTTAATTGATCTTCATGAAATTTGGTCAGAGTGATTGCCTTGATGAAATCTAGGTCGAATTTGAATATGGGTCATCTGAGGTCAAAAACTAGGTCACTTGGTCAAATCAAAGAAAAAACTTCTGTATCGGCTAAAACAAGATCAGATAGGGAATTTATGTTGCAATTTTGCCAAAAAAATAAAGTTTTTCAAATCCTCATTTTTTCAGCCCATGTCATGGTCTAATATACCAGGGACCAAATACCAAAACCTTTTTGACTAGGGCTGTCTGCTATAAAATTTACAAGGCAGCAATTATATGAGGGTAGCAGAGTCACGGACACTACAAACACAAGGCATAACAATGTGTAATTTATGGAAAACACTGAAGTAAAGATTCATTTTGACTGTAACTTGCTTAAACAAGTACAATTTAGCAAGTTTCACTCGAAAACCACTCGACAGAAGACATCATTGTGTTAATATTTGCATAAGAAGTATGATTATAATAACACAAATTGTTTATTAAACTTTTCAAATTCTTTTATTTTAACAGAAAAGCTGACAATGATAGGAAAACTACTTCAGTTCTCTAACAAGACATTGTGCTTTTATGCAAAACAGATGCTCAGGACTAAAAGTTTATGAGTTTTGAAAATAAATTGGTTCATTAAGACGTTTTAAAATCTCTACGGACACTACAAAACATGTTACATGATTTGATGATGATTCCAACAATGCTGTTGCAATATACAGAGAAAGTTATGTAATGACTAACTAAAGTAAGGTTTACACAATCATAAAAATACAACTGATGTGAATGTTTCTTTTTTATGGTTACATATTTCCAAAACCTGAGTCAAAATTTTTTTCTGATGGTGTTTCTTAAGTAGAAAATGTATATCTAACCTCTATCCTGGCATAAACTGTATAAAGATTTTGCATAAAAAGCACAATCTTGCAGCCACAAACAAATGCTTAACATTTTAAACATTTTAAATATCATTAACTTGTCTTAAAGAATCACTGTTATAACGTCTACGGACACTACAGAAATTCATACTGCGTCTAAACCTTAGTTTCACCATCATTTTAACCTTTTTGTTACAATTTAGTTTGGAAAATTGACTTTCAAACAGCCATACTTCGAAAATAACAGTAGAAAACTATTGAATTATTTCACAGCTATGAAATCTTTTGTTGAACATGTCCATTAAGAATAAAAATATTAACTATTTGAGACAAAAACTTGTATTCCAAACAGTTTGTACTAACAATTAACTCATCAACACAACAAAAAACCTACCTCAATCAACCTTGAACAAACAGCAAACAATTTGAAAAAGAATAACACATGTGACAGTTCGATGAACCAGTATAGTGGTGCATTCTACGGACACTACATACTAGTGCACGAGTATTTACCAGACTGTAATAACAGTAACACAAGTTTAAGCTTCCAGTGAACTATGATATGTTTTGAATACACTTAGAAACAAAATCTTTTAATAGGAAAATTTGAAAAAAAAAATACACAAAATTTGATACAAAATTGTATTCCGATGTGGTTTTGCTGGTTACCTTCAAACACACACAATTATCACACAGTCACACACGTAGACAGACAGACAGAAAGACAGACAGAGAGAAGAAACACAGGTACATACAACACTAAAATAAGTCTTAACAGTTTTGTCCCGAATTCGACACTTTTTAGGCATAGCAGTTTACTCAGAATTGATAGCTTAGGAGATTTTTTAAGAAAGGTAATAATCATATCTAACCAATAAGATATAATGCCTTAAAACACATCAATCATTTTATTCAGAAAATCGACCGGTAGTATTTCCTGGTCAGTTTTTGTTAGGGTCAGATACCGCCAAAATAGAGCATAAACCAGTGGGTGTTTACCCTCTTTAACCACTGATGTAAGCTGGTATCTCAGTAACCACTTGTGGGAATGGATTGAAACTTCACACACTTATTTACTGTGATAAACTGAGTTACACTGCACAAGTTCCATAACTCTGTTTTGCTTTTTTACAAAATTATGCCCCTTTTTCGACTTAGAATTTTTTTGGTTAAGGTTTTGTATGTAAGCTGGTATCTCAGTACTCACTAATGGGAATGGATTGAAACTTCACACACTTGTTCACTGTCATGATCTGACATGCACAAAGCAGGTCCCATAACTTTATTTTTGTATGTAAGCTGGTATCTCAGTACCCACTAATGGGAAAGGATTGAAACTTTCACACACAGGTTCACTGTCATGATATGACATGCAGTGCAAAGGGTCAATAACTCAACTTCGCATTTTACAAAATTATGCCCCTTTTTCTACAAAGGACTTTTGGGTTAAATTCTTATATGTAAGCTGGTATGTCAGTACCAACTAATGGGAATGGATTGAAACTTCATACACTTGTCCACAGTCATGAGCTGATAAGCGATAAGCACTATGCAGGTTCCATAACCCTATTTTACTTTTTTACTAAATTATGCCCCTTTTTCGATTTTCGTATTCATTCAAGTGACAAGGCTGTTGAATAGTCGAGCGTTGCTGTCCTCCGACAGCTCTTGTTTAAGAAATAATTTATAGTAAAAGAGTTTTTTAACACTATGCACGATGGGCGGTTATACGTCGGGCGTAATAATTTAAAGAGGGCGCAGTCCTAGTGCAATTATTTTGTACGACATATTACCGCCCGAATTATTTCGATTCTAATATGCCTTTAAACTAAAATAGTAGATAAAATATAGTAGCACTCTTTCTTGTTTGCAACAAAAACATTAACGTCACCGCACGATAACGTGACGTTATTCTAACTTTTAGTGTTTTAACAGAGAATGGCATATGAGAATATTTCTTGCGCAACATTATGTCTGTTCCGTAATTTTTATTTGAATCAAGAACTATAATAGAGGGAAATATCTATCAAGGATTTATCTAACTTCTGTTTATTCCTAAATCTTCTCTGTTGTTCTCTTTTTTGACGTCTTAGTTCATTGCACAGTACTGGATCAGTCTGTTTTGCTATTCTCTGCATTTCCCTTTCCCTTTTTTCCTCTCTCTGTCCTTAAGTTTCATCTTTTCGTATTTTGCACTGTCACTTTTAACTTTTGCCCTGTATCTACACATAATTTGGCCTTCTTACTCTCAGGCACATAATTCTTTTCATTCTCTTCATTGTTATCTTTTGTAATGTTTCTTTTTGGCCTCATTTTGGTATAATATACCTTTTATAATGTTAATTTTTCAAAAAGCTGTAAAACACTAAGTATATTAGAGATTGTATACATATCATGCATTCTTGTAGTGTCCGTAGATCAAGTGACAATATAAAAAATCGCTCTGTTAAGAGACCAAGTGTGGTTAAATGTACTTTATTAGTTTGCTGATTCTTATTGGATAGTTATACTGTATGTAAATAACGCAATCTGGCTAAAGTACACTTAGTGAAACTCGTTTTATTAGCTTGCTAAAGTTCATTTTCACTTGAAAAGATAGACAAAAACATATTTTTCTAAAATACGCTGAAAGATGAAAGTTTTATCTCTTTGGAATCAGTATATCCTTAAAAACATCAATAATATCCCAAGCTCATTGATTATGTACTGGTTTTAAGAAAATTATCTACAGTTAAATTATTGATCTACGGACACTACGGTCTACGGACAAATTTCTGTTGCTTCCCAACAAATAACCAGTCGCAGAAGCAGAAAGATGTTTAGTTCTGCTAATTCTCTGAGACAGTCTCAAATAGAAAATAATACAAAATAGTAAATATTATTTGTGGGTCTTACAATTTACGTATTGCAAACATTGATCTACGGACACTACGAAAAAGTCATGTTACCAAATTATGACTCAATTTTTTTCATTTGGACCTGAAGCAAAATCTTATATTCAGAGTGGTATATGATTATCAGCAACAGCACACACTACCATACTGTATCTGGCATATCACTGTTGCCTTTGTAATAGGGTGATAGAGACAGACCTTCAAAAACCAAAAAAACATAACGAAGGCCTGTTTTCGTATTTTTTTTATTAAAACTTAATTCCTTCACTGATAAAGAAATAATTTGACATTCTTTAATTTGAAATGCCACATTTTAAGTCTGTTATTGCCAATTCACATTAATGTAATACTGCTTTGATCATTTGCTTGCTAAAATTTGCCATTTTTTATTTGCAACACCATAACGATGAAAAAACACCATTTTTCGACCATATTATCTATTACAGTGTGTAAGAAATCGCAGGAAAGTATGTAATATTATACATCTTAAGAAAGCCCAAAACCTGTTCTTTTACATGCACAAAGTACTTATTCCCTATCTGTCAACAGTAAGGAATGCCATCACCATAACATGGGCCCATTTCATTTTCCCTATCTGATCTTGTTTTAGCCGTATGTGATAGAGGCTGTATTTTTCAGTTGATCTTCATGAATTTTGGTCAGAATGATTGCCTTGATAAAATCTAGGTCGAGTTTGAACATGGGTCATCTAGGGTCAAAAACTAGGTCATATCTAAGGAAATGCTTGTTTTATCGCAAGAGACCAATTTTTTGGTCCAATCTTAATGAAAATTGGTCAGAATATTTGTTTCCATGAAATCACTAGGTCAAACATGTTTTACACTGTTATGGAGTGTTTCTTAGGTGAGCGACCTAGGGCCATCTTGGCCCTCTTGTTTTTCTTTTTGGTTAAAATTCTTCCCTTTGTTGTTCCTGTCCTTTGGACTTAGATATTTTTTCTGAGGACCTTCTTGTCCTCAAGTGCCATGATAACAGGTGAGCGAAATAGGGCCATCATGGCCCTCTTGTTAGCTCACCTGTCGCAAAGTGACAAGGTGAGCTTTTGTGATCGCGCGGCGTCCGTGCGTAAACTTTTGCTTCTGACCACTCTAGAGGTCACATTTTTCATGGGATCTTTAAGAAAGTTGGTCAGAATGTTTATCTTGATGATATCTAGGTCAAGTTCGAAACTGGGTCACGTATGATCCAAAACTAGGTCAGTAGGTCTAAAAATAGAAAAACCTTGTGACCACTCTAGAGGCCATACTTTTCAATGGATCTTCATGAAAATTGGTCAGAATGTTCACCTTGATGATATCTAGGTAGAGTTCGAAACTGGGTCACGTGCCTTCAAAAACTAGGTCAGTAGGTCAAATAATAGAGAAACCTTGTGACCTCTCTAGAGGCCATATTTTTCATGGGATCTGTATGAAAGTTGGTCTGAATGTTCATCTTGATGATATCTAGGTCAAGTTTGAAACTGGGTCAACTACGGTCAAAAACTAGGTCAGTAGGTCTAAAAATAGAAAAACCTTTTGACCTCTCTAGAGGCCATATTTTTCAATGGATCTTCATGAAAATTAGTCTGAATGTTCACCTTGATGATATCTAGATAAAGTTCGAAACTGGGTAACATGCGGTCAAAAACTAGGTCAGTAGGTATAAAAATAGAAAAACGTTGTGACCTCTCTAGATGCCATACTGTTTATAATAATGACGACCACCTCGTGTATTCAGAGGTATCATATGTCATGGTACGGACTTGGTCACATAAGGGGAGAATATGTGTCAGGCAGCTGGTTAGTAGTTGGTAGCGCACTCGCCCTGTAAGCGAGGGATCCTGGGTTCGAACCTTGGACACACTGCACATTTTTCTCACTTTATGTCATATGACGCTATTTTGATGGTCAGCTAAATGCTTGTTCAAACTTGTTGTCTGATTGGTCAAATAAGAATAGATTTGCGTAAAATAAAAATAGCAATATGGGAAATCAAAATATACAAAAAGATGAATGTGAATAGGTTATTCGCAGATCTTTGTTTAGAAGATCAAGTACTTTAGTCAGATTGCGCGCAGATGGGGAAGTGCCTTTGAGATAGAAGGCTCTGCTTGAACAGAATTTCGGTCAGTTCAGGCCAGTTCTGTGTGACCCTGCCCCAGACACTAATTTAATCAAATTTTATCGTAATTTATAATCACACAAGACATAATAGTAAATGTACATCAAGAATACACAGAAATTAGACTTAAAAACATCTTTGAAAACTGACAGGCACAGCTGAAATTTGTATGTAATAACTGACCAAAATACAACACTTTTGTGCTTGTGTTACATTTACCCTGCTAAATTTCTAAAATGGACTGGTCCATCATTCACTTTAGGCAATACAATTTATTATTTGAAGGAGTGTTTACTGAAAATTTATTGACTGAATTGGAACAGTGCAGACCATGACCTTGGTCTGATTGGTCAAATAAGTGAAACACTGGTGAAAGAAATTTAAGAGGAGAAACAACTTTTCAAAATAACATTTCTTGGTGTAAGTCGGCTGTTAAGAGCACTGCACAGATATGTAGTAAATTTTGTGAAACGAAGCGTGCGCGTAAAGGTTTGAACATCTGAAATTTAAACTGCCTTGTGACTTTTCAGACGTCTTAAGGATTCCTGGTTAAATAAAAAAAATCTTACATCTATAAATTGAAAAATTGTCACTTCAATGTAAATCTTTTATATGTATTTTGATATACTAGTAGTTATATTATGGGTCGATAGTAAACTCATTTTCAGCTTGGTTTTTAATGTTTTTAAAAAAGGTGAGATGGTTGACAGTTATAAAAATTCAGACCTACGCGCCAAATTAATTAAGCTATAATGTGTCCAAATAGTCATTAGCATAGAGCCTGCCTGTGCGTAATGCAGAAAGCCTGACTATGCATCAAATTGGGTGTGCAGAGAGACCACCGGTGCACCGAAAAAAAATGCAAGTAAGCGGTTTTGCATAATTCCATTTACATTTCGGCCTATTTGTCAGTATTTTTTGGAAGGATATTAAAAAATGAATACTAATAGTGCACTTGATTTGTATAGTATCAAAGCAAAAACTCGTTCAAGACTGTGGAAAAGGTCGGGCTAGTGTTTCCATGTCATCACACCATCAACTAATTTCGAGTTTGCAAACAAAACTGCTGATAATTAAAAAGTAAACACTACAGTACATAGTAAAGTTATTCTAGTGTTCCATGCTCTACTTACTTTTGAGCAGCATTTTTGTCCGATTATTGTCGAGCACGCTTGTGAATGCGAAGACATAGTTGTCCAAATGGCTGTTCGGTGTAAGTGCGTGCATGTGTCTGTCCGTATTTGTTTGTCCGGACCATAACTTTGACATGCATGGAGCAATCTTGTTATACCCCTCCGTCCACAGACATTTCTCAGTAACTAGCAGGTAGAATTTCATGAAACTTGAAATAAACATGAACCAACATACTGCGATGATGCCCGTCAAGTTTCTTTTTGGATTAGTCAATTTCCCTTAGAGTTATTGCCCTTGATTTAATGAAAAATGCCTAAATATGTCAGTCTGCAGCCATTTCTCAGTAACTATAAGGTAGAATTTCATAAAAGTTGAAATAAACATGAACCAGCATAATGCGATGGTGCCCGTCAATTTATTTTTTTTGGATTCAGTTTCCTTTAGAGTTATTGCCCTTTCATTGTTTTAAAATCCACAGATTTGTACATTACAAACCAACCAATTGGTAGAATCTTATTAAACTTCTTTCATTCTTTTCCATGAACATTTTTTATAAACATGTGAAGTTGTGTACCCACACCTGGTCACCATCTTGCCTTGGTCACACCCCCTCCCCCTCCCACCTCAAACCATCCATGAATATCTTAACATGCAAAGTTGTACCTTTTCCCCACCTCACTCTCCACTCAGTCATGCCCACCATCCCGATCATGCATCCCCCCCCCCCCCCCCCCCCCCCCCCCGCCATTTTTTTTTCATTTTTATTTTTCCATCAATGTTCATAATCAACATGTGAAGTTTTATACCCTCACCCAGTCATCCCCGCTATCCCCCCCCACACCCAGCCCCAAAGGCATTTGTTTTCTGTTAGAATGATTTTAACTACTGAAATTATTTGCTTCTTAGTAACATCCTTAACTTTTTGACGAGTATATTTTTTTGCCATTCCTCACCACAAACCCTTTCGGCGGGGGATACCAATTCATTGAATTTGCTGTTTATATTTGGAATGAATGTTAACCTCAGTGAGATGGAGTGTCATGCGCAAACCCTAGGTTCCTGTCTCAAAGGTCAAGGTCACAGTTTGAGGTCAAAGGTCATGTCAGATCTTATCCAGCCCATAACTTTGACATGCGTTGAGGAATCTTGTTTATATTTTGCATGAACATTTAACTGAATGAGACTGACTCTATCTCAAAGGTCAAGGACACAGTTATGGGTTAAAGGGCGGGCTCGACATGTTGCCCATTGGCATCTAGTTCACCTTTTTTAGCAAACTGGACATTGTTTATAGCAAAGAATAGTCAGTGCCTATGCAATGAAACTGCCGATATAGCAGATTTCACAAAGAGCCTGCCAATATGGATATGTACTGTGTGTTATGTATTATATCGTTCTATGTTGTGTTTTCATAGTAATGTAACAGAGTAATGAATATGTTGATTGATTTTGATATGATTTTAATTGTGAATTTCTTTTTATAATACAATATTTTAAGAAAGGGTTATATATATTCAGTAATCATACACTTTATAGCTTAATTATCTATGGGCTGGATACCTCATGGGTAAAGCGAGGGCTCAGAGGGAAGCTAGTCTATCTGCTTCTATTTCTATATACACTTATACTAGTTTCACTCTGAGCCCTCGAAATTTAAGGTACTGTTGTATAATTAGTTATAATTAATAATATTAGATGCTTCTTACTGGTCAAACACATGCATAAACTGGTGTCTGCAAGAACACAGCATCCAGTCTGTTTATACATAATGTTGGTCAACTTGAAAAGAGATATCAAGTAGGTGTTACTATCTTTGATCTTGTAGTCTTGCACATTGGGTAATAAAGTAATTAATATAGATCATTAGGAGTATCAGTTTAAATAAGAGTTTTGATTGGACAGGAGAGTTTGGCAGGCATGTTAGGAAGGCGGGATTAAGGTTTTGGTGGAAAGTTTGTAAGATTTGGTTTTTAATAAGGTTTCGGACTGTTTAGGCTAGAAAGGAGAATTTAGAAATTAATATAAAATTACAGTTACAAATTATTATTAGAAAGTAAATGTGGTATCAAAATATGGATTAAGGAATTGAAAATCTAGGAGAGGGATGATAACCTGCCTCACCACGGTAAAATTAAAATATCCACTACATCGTAATAAAGTTAAAATTACCACTACATTACAAAGTTTGCACAGTTTTGATATAATAACTTCATTACAAAATATAAGACTGTATTGACAGAATATAATAAAAAAAAAATTAGGACAAAATATATTAAAAGATGCACAAAATGTAAAGATAAAAGCACATGATGAAAATAATACATGACATGATATAATATAGAATGGTCTTTGTGTGACTGTCTAACAAGGTTGTTCAGATAATTTTGATTTGTCAAAAAACATGGCCACCAGAGGGCTTGGTTACTTTCACCATTTGTATATAGTATGAAACTGCTGACTAGATTTTAAATTAATTTCACACAAATGGTCCTTATGTGACCCTCTACCAAGATTGTTCAATTTTTTGGGATTCTTAAAAAAACATGACCGCCAGAGGGCGTGGCTGCTTTTCCCTATATGTATATAGTGGAAATTTTAAAATCTTCTTGTATTAAACTTCGGACCCGATTATAAAATAATTTCACACAAAATGTCCTTGTGTGACGCTCTTCCAAGAATATTCAGATTATTTTGATTTGTCAAAAACATGGCCGCCAGGGTGTGTGGTCACTTTTCCCTGTATGTTTATGGTGGAAACTTTAAAAATCTTCTTTTAGGAAACTGCTGGCCCGATTTTAAAATGATATCACATAAAAGGTAATTGTTTGACCCTCTACAAAGTTTGTTCAAATTTTTCTGATTCGTCAAAAAACATGGTTGCTAGGGGATGTGGTCACGTCTTCCCTATATGTGTATATTGCAAACTTTAAAAATGTTCTTGTCAGAAACAGCAGGCCTGATTTTAAAATCGTTGTCAGAAATTGCTGGCCCATTACAAAGATTGTACAAATATAACTGTTTCATATTTTCACAGACATTTTCCTTGCATAATTATCTTTCAAAACTGTTGAAGCAAGCAGTTTATCTCAGGTGAGCGACATAGGGCCATAGTGTCCCTCTTGTTGAGCATAACTTTTAATCAAGTATGTTTAGATCTATAGTGAATATTTGTTTCAGTATAATGATCAAAACATATTTAACAAAGTGAACACCAGGTATGATATTTATGCAGCAGATGCTGTGTAAATTCAATATCTAATTTGTCTTCTATACAAAAGTGGTCAATCATTTTGTGACAGATTTATTTTCATATATCTTGTCAAGTGAATGGCAAAAAATAATTTGAAATAAGTTTTTTTGTATGCTTATTTTTGTGCAAATTGGAACTTGCATCTGGTCATGCTGTTTGTTCTATTTTTTAGTACTGGACAGAAGATACCCTACATTTCTTCAAAATAATTGATAAACAGAAAAATGTTGGAAATATGACCCAAGCTATGAATTTAGTAGACTGTTGTCAAGGGATACAGCATTTATGATTGTGAAGCCACGGACAGCTTTTAGCCAAACCAAAAATGTCGCAAAGGTATATTTCTTAGCTGTATTTATTTATTTGAGTGAAATCTTTCTTATCATTACCTATATGAAATACTATACTGACTGGATTTCGAAATAACATAGTTTCAATTATCGTCTGGAGACCCTGTACAAAAACTTTGAAATTATCAAAGATAAGGCCAGCAGAGGGAATAGCCACTTATAAATACTGTGAAATCATTATTATTTGTGGAGGATTAATTTTGAAATTCGTGGATTTTGTGACTCAGCCCAACCACGAAATTAAGTCACCAATGAACAAACTGCCAAAGATAATGTAAATTGTATTACGTCGCCAAAAAAGTCGCCATAGATGTCTGATCTGATCCATAGTTGTGTGCATGTGGCAGTTACAACTGACCTGCAGCTTTCGTGCAGTTTATGGAGGCTCCATCAACGATAAAGATAGGTATGCGTTGGAACAAAACCGTTTTATTTACACGTGGTTTGTTTACGACAATGCTCGTCAAGGTAAAAGTAGATACTAAAAATAGTAGTTTGACGTAGCTTCACGTGACAGACCACACAATATATGCTGCAGCTGTTATTTGCATTTATTCGAACCTGCTCTAAAATGTTTATACACTAGTCGTTAGTTGTCCCCTACAGGTTGAAAACCAGTTTTGGGGACTATAGGAATGCACTTTTCCGTTGTCATTCCATTCGTCCGTCTGGCCACAATTTCCTGTCCGGTCCATTACTCTGTCATTCATGAAGGGATTTTAATATAACTTGGCACAAATGTTCACCATGATGACAGGACATGTCATGCGCAAGACCCAGACCCCTGGCTTAAAGGTCAAGGTCACAATTGGAGGTCGAAGGTCTACGTTGAGGACTTTTTTTCCTGTCCGGTCCATAACTCTGCCATCCATGAAGTGATTTTAATATTACTTTCCACAAATATACCTTATAATAAGATGATGTGTCGTGCCAAACTTTCAGACGCCTAGCTCAAAGGTCAAGGTCACACTTGGCAGTCAAATGTTTATATGGCATGAACAGGGTCTGTTTCATGTCTGGTCCATAACTCTGTCATTCCTAAAGGATTTAGATATTACTTGGCACAAATATCCCCATGATGAGACGACTTGTGAGGTTTAAAACCAGGACCCCTAGCTCAAAGGACAAGGTCACAATTGGAGGTCAGTGGTCAACATATTTTTTACCTGTCCAGTCAGTAACTTTGTCATCCATCAAAGGATTACAATATTACTTGGCATAAATGTTCCCCATGATGAGATGACCTGTCATGTGCAACACCAAAAACCCTAGCTTAAAGGTCAAGGTCACATTTGGAAAACAAAGATCAATAGGAATTTTTTCTTGTCCGGTCTATAACTTTGTCATGCAACACAGGATTTAAATATCAATTGACACAAATGTTCCCAAGGATGAGACATGTCATGCACAAAACCTGGGCCCATAGCTGAAAGGTCAAGGTCACATTTGGAAGTCAAAGGCCAAAAGGGTTTTTTTCCTGTCACTTCTGTAACTCAACAATCTTTAAAAGGGATTTTAATATTGCTTGACACAAATGTTCAACACCATGAGATGGAGTGTCATGCGCAAGAAGAAGGTCCCTAGGTCTAAGGTCAAGGTCACACTCCTCGACTTTGTCTGGAGAATTTCTTCTTCATACGTGGAGGGATTTTGATGTGACTTGGCACAAATGTTCACCACCATTAGAGGGATTGTCTTGCTCAAGAACCAGGTCCCTAGGTCAAAGTCACACTTAGAGGTCAAAGGTCAAATTCAAGAATGACATTGTCCGGAGCATTTCTTCTTTATGCATGGAGGGATTTTGATGTAACTTGGCACAAATGTTCACCACCATGAGGCACCCTTGTTTTTAGAACTTTAGATTTTTAGCTCACCTGTCACGTGACAAGGTGAGCTTTCGTGATCGTCGTCCGTCAGTCCGTCCACAATTTCCTTGTGAACACGATAGAGACCACATTTTGTATTTGAATGATTTTAGTCCAACTTGCACTCAACTTGTATGGGCATAATATCTTGGTTCCTTTCAAAAACTGGCTAGATCCCATCATGGGTTCCAGAGTTATGGACCCTTAAAGGGCAAAGGGCCAAAATTTGCTATTTTTGGCTTGTGATCACAATAGAGACAACATTTTGCTATCAACTTTAAAAGGTATTGGACCCCTAATAGTAATGTTTAAAAAATGGCATTTGCTTGGTATATTCTTAAAATTGACCATGTTTTGCACTATGTTGCAAATTTTAAACAACTTTTACCATGCCATTTTTAGTAAATTTTGATTAATTTATGGTATTTCTCCAGCTCAAGTAGAGAAAAATTTCAATGTGATGGCCACTATCTAAAACATTTGCAGAGAATTCATTATAGCATTAATTTTGATAAAAGAAACATCAAACTATTGTTAAACAATTATAAAACACAAAATAAGACTGTAAATATTATTTTTTCTAGGGTGTCTCAAGTAAACAGATTTAATGAGACAGAATTCTAACTCAAACAGTGAAAAATTAAGGTTGAATCCTGTGGGACTGTTTTGAATTTTGCTCACTTCATTCAAAGAAAACCTTGGGGCAGAAGTAAAATCTACCTGCATTTCTTCTACAATATGTAATCTAAAGAATGAATGCAAAAGAGAGAACTTTTACCGCATGTAACTCAGTATTTTTAAAGATGTCTAACTCTACCCCTCCTGATTCAGAGGTAAATTCACTTTTAACAAGAAGAAATCGCTTATAAAATGAAAATTTTCTACTTTTGTACAATACATCCGTAATAAGTCTTGAAAGAAGTAAAAACTTACTAGAAAAAAAGAAAAATATGGGGAAAAAAATTTTGGTCCCAGTGGGGCTTGAACCTACGCCCCCCTGAAAATTGCAGTCTACGTAGGTTTATGGTAGGAATTGAATACTCTTCAAAAAGGAGGTACTCTATTACGGGTCCAATACCTAAATAAAACTTGCACACAACTTGTACTGGCATAATGTCTTGGTTCCTTTAGAAAACTGGCCAGATCCCAGTATGGGCTCAAGAGTTATGGCCCCTGAAAGGGCCAAAATTTGCTATTTTTGGCTTGTGAACCCGATAGAGACAACATTTTGCAGTCAGCTTTAATCAGACTTGCACACAACTTGTATTGACATAATATCTCAGTTCCTTTCAAAAACTGGCCAGATCCTGTAATGGGTTTCAGAGTTATGGCCCCTTAAATGGCCAGAATCCGCTATTTTGTGCTTGTGAACACGATAGAGACAACTTTTTGCAATCAACTTTAATCAAACTTGCACACAATTTGTATAGGCATAATATCTCAATTACTTTCAAAAACTAACCCGCCCGCTTAGCTCAGTAGGTAAGAGCGTTGGTCTACGGATTGCGGGGTCGCAAGTTCGATCCTCGGGAGGGGCGTATATTCTCCGTGACTATTTGATAAACGACATTGTGTCTGAAATCATTAGTCCTCCACCTCTGATCGTTCATGTGGGGAAGTTGGCAGTTACTTGCGGATAACAGGTTTGTACTTGTAGAGAATCCAGGAAAACTGGTTAGGTTAACTGCCCACCGTTACATAACTGAAATACTGTTGAAAAACGGCGTTAAACCCAAAACAAACAAACAAACAAACTTGCAAAAACTGGCCAGATCCCATCATGGATTTCAGAGATATGGCTCCTTAAAGGTCCAAAATTTGCTATTTTGGCTTTTGCAGCCATATAGAGAGTTCATTTATGGTTTGATTTGTGTATCTGATATCTTCAACAACAATAAATCTTGGATTACATGATGAATCTGTCAGATCCAGTCATAGTTCTAGAGTTATTTTATATCTGATTACCTCCCCTGATTTTAATCAAATGGATTTATATCAGTCAGTACTGATAGGACTCATTTAAAATTTCGTTATTGTCATTAGTTGGACTCAGACAATCAGGGTAGATAACTATGGACTGATTTTATGTCAAAGTACCTCCCTTTATTAGCTCGCCTGAGCCAAAGGCTCATGGTGAGCTATTGTGACCGCTCAATGTCCGTCGTGTGACGTGCGTCGTGTGTCGTTTGTCCGTCAACATTTTCTAAAAAAGATCTTCTTCTTGAAAACCACTTTGCAGAATTACACCAAACTTCACAGGAATGATCCTTGGGTCGTCCCCTTTCAAAATTGTTCAAAGAATTTCATTCCATGCAGAACTCTGGTTGTCATGGCAACCAAAAGGAAAAACTTTAAAAATCTTCTTGCCCAAAACCACAGGGCCTAGGGCTTTGATATCTGGTGTGCAGCATCATCTAAAGGTCCTCTACCAAAATTGTTTAAATTATCCCCCTAGGGTCAAATATGGCCCCGCCCCGGGGGTCAAATGGTTTATATAGACTTATATAGGGAAAACTTTGAAAATCTTCTTGTACAGAACAATATGGCCTAGGGCTTTGATAATTGGTATGTAGCATTATCTAGTGGTCTTCTACCAAGATTGTTCAAATTATTCCCCTAGGGTCAAATATGGCCCCGCCCCGGGGGTCACATGGTTTATATAGACTTAAATAGGGAAAACTTTGAAAATCTTCTTGTACAGAACCATATGGCCTAGGGCTTTGATATTTGGTATGTAGCATCATCTAGTGGTCCTCTACTAAGATTGTTCAAATTATTCCCCTAGGGTCAAATATGGCCCAGCCCCAGGGGTCCCAAGTTTTACATAGACTTGTATAGGAAAAAAAGTTTAGAAATTTTCTTGTCTGAAACCACAACACTTAGACCTTTGATATTTGTAATGTAGCATTGTCTTATGGTCCTCAACCAAAATTGTTCAAATTGTACTCCTTGGGTGAAAAGAAGCCTGCCCTGGGGGTCCGAAGTTTTATATAGACTTAGAATGTGACCTACTGACCTTTTTAATATTTTATCATCAGTTTGACTTTTGAAACATGTAGCTCATATTACTCAGGTGAGCGATCCAGGGTCATCATGACCCTCTTGTTTCAAATTAAAATTGGTATATCTCCATATTACTAACTAATGAAGATACTGATCTGAAATTTCATTTATGCCATCAAATTGACTTGGACAATCAGTGAAGATACATGATATTGACTGAATTTATGACAAATTACCTCCCTTTGTTTTTTTATGTAAATGAATATACCTAGTAGCTTCTATTGAGATTGGTTTGAAACGTTATTTATGTCTTCCATGGTAAGAAGTTTCTACTTTTACTTTCTTTTCTAATATATTGCTCTGTATCTTCTACATGCATATACCAATGCATGATTGCCTCCCCTCATTTTAATAAAAATGGATTTATCTCAGTAAGTATTTATAGGACTCATTTGAAATTTCATTATTGTCATTAGTTGGACTGAGACTATCAGGGTAGATAACTATGGACTGATTTTATGTCAAATTACCTCCCTTTGTTTCAAATTAAAATGGGTTATCTCAGTAACCAATGAAGATACTGATTTGAAATGTCATTTATGCCATCAGATGGACTCGGACAATCAGGGTAGATAACTTTTGACTGAATTTATGTTAAATTACCTCCCTTTATTTTATGTAAATGAATATACCTCAGCAGCATCTAATGAGATTGGTTTTAAATGTTATTTAAGTCTTCCAGGGTAAGGAATAGTCATGCTAGTACAAAAATGCAGCATTTGAGCCTAGGACCCTCAAACTTGGTATGGAGATTGGCCCTGACTGGTATGTGACCCATAGGTCAAAAGGGACTGTTACAAGAAAATATTTATCCTGATGCTATTTAATGTATATGCCTATGTGATCTATGTCAAAACTTTATCTTATCATTAAGTGCAATGGTACTCAGGTGAGCGATATAGGGCCATCACGGCCCTCTTGTTTTTATTATGATTAACTTCCCTTTGTTGTTACTATAAATAACAATAGAGAAAATTAAGTGCCTTCTAGTAGGGGATTTTGTATTGCATGACAATACTTCATTCACTTGTTTTTACTAACATGTAGTAAACTACAAGTTCTTTGGAACTATTAAATATTATAAATTACTTGCTAGATTTGCATCTGATGCATTATTACCCAATTCACATTACAAGTTTCTCGGCAGGAAATAACACATGCATCAGTCTAGCCTGGGAATCCAGTCTGACAATTTCTAACTTTTTTCTACCTGCAAATTGACAGCCTGGGGAAACCTGTTTTCCGACCGTAGCGCGTATCTATATTACTTTCGAAATATGCGGGTGTTTGATAAAGAACAATAACTTCTGAAAGCAATAATCCATGGTTAAAAATAGAAACGGAATTCTCACGGAAAAAAAACCAGATTGGAATCGTGTACTTCCGAAGGTTTCCGAACATTTCCGGATCATAGACAAATACCAGTTTGTACCTCCCATAGCTTTTCCAGCTTTTTGTAATAACTTTTAAATGGGTCAGTAAACGTAAGTTTGCGTCAAAGCCATCAAAATGTTATATAAATGCAGACTTAGTGATCTACAAATATTGATGAATTTTCGGCAGCATTGCCTCGTTTTCATTTCAAACAAGCGCATTATATGATCACATGTTAATTAGGTTAATTATAGAAAATCGATAATCAGTTGTGTCAATGAAATACTTCAGATTTCTCCAGGCGTTGAAAATATCAGAAACTCGATGAATGCCAATTAACACTAATTAGTGCAAATTAAGTCGGATCTTTAGTGCATAGATATTATGTATTATTTCTTCTGACAAAGCACAAATATTATCAACTGCTTCCCAGGCTAGCACCAGTCCAACAGCTTGTAATTTTAGATGCAAACTTCATTTTCATGATTATACTTGTACTAATGTATAAAAACAACAGCCATGTACGGAACCTTCTTTTCTGATTCTAAACCATTCCTTTTGTAACAAGACTATATCCCAGGTGCTATGGTTTTGACACTTTAATTGGCACCAACTTTTTGAATATTTCACAGTTTTATTAAGTTTTGCAAATTAGAGGTCGTATAAGATAAAGCGGTTGTTAATTGGCATATGATCACTCGCAATCTCCTGCGGCGTAGATTGCAGATTCGGTAACCATGGTAGCGCTGTTTGACATGTGTAGGTTTCACATGTGAGAACAAAATGATATACTTGATCTAGTCCTGTGGAAATTATTTTTTTAAAAATCACAAATTTACATCCTCACAAAACAGCTGTTTTGGCCAAAACTATGTAATTTCGTGCTGACAAAATTAAATGATTTCACAGTATTTTCTTGTCAAAAACTGCTGGACAATATTTTCTGACATTTTTCACCTTTCCATATTCTGTCAAGCAAAAGGAAGAGCCATTACACTGAGTTAGATCCCTTTATTACCTGAGCACTTGTAAGTTTGTGTTGTCACCATTGTCTATTGTCCATCTGTCAGTGTCAACAATTATACTTTAATATCTTCTCTAAAACTACTGGTCAGAATTAAATCAGACTTGGTCTGTTATATACTGGCATGGACCTCTCTCAAGTTTGAAAATTACTGGTAATCAAATTTAACAAAAACATGACCTCTCAGAGTGCATGGAGTCACTTTTCTCTTTAAATATATAGCAGAAACTTAAGATAAAATCTTGTCTGAAAGTCCATACTTTTAAAATAATGCCACACAAATGTTTATTTGGTATTGTTCAAATTATTCTGCCAGAGCTAAAAATAAAGAATTCTGCAAGCAACATCACCTACATGGTTGGTTTGATTCTTGAGATTTCTTCAAAGAAATGTTCCATTGGTGATCTTCTTCCAAGATAATTGAATGTAAAACTTTTGTGAGGAATATAAGGCAACTATGGATCTCTTACATTATGTACACATGTATACAAACACAGAGTAAGGTTTACATGCTGACATTTTATACTCTCAATTTTCTATTACAGGTTGGAGAAATGGCTATTTCTTTCCTGTCTGAGGATCTGGCTATTATGCTGTTTGCTCAGAGGAGATCATTACATGCCAGTGTTTTGTCATTACAAAATAAGGCTTGACAACTGTCGTGAGTAGTAAACCTGATTGATGATGAAGATACAAAATTGTGACTGTGTCCAGTTATAAAGCACATCACAAAGAAAACTATAACCAGTCCATTGTTACACCAAAAACTCTGGCAGCTTGTTCTGTTGAAAGTCTTATTCCCATAAATGAATGAAAATGCAATTGAGGAGCATTATAAAATTTTCACAATAGACAATGTAAATGAAGAAAGAGCTGCAAGTTTTCAGAAAGGTGGTAAAAACGAAAGTTTTGACCCAAGAAGTTTGAATAAGAAATAGTAAATAAAAGGGGAAAAACGGAACAGGTGGAGATGGTTTGGAAACAGCAAGTGTTAAGGAAGAATTTATGTAAGATATATTAGATACAACACTAGAAAAGAGTAATTTTGAAAAGGTAACATAGATTAGTGAAAATGTCAATAGAATGAACTGAGAAGAAATATCAAATTGCAAATTAGAACAGCTTATAGATTCAGCTGAGAAAACAGGCTAGGGCATTGGGTCTGGAGAATTGCATGTTGTTGAAAATGTCGAAGTTGAACCAGAAGATTCTTGCACTCAAAACAACAGACGAGAATATATAGGAACTGGAAATTATATCAAACATGCATGCATTGGAAAGCTCAGATTCTTTAGCGTTGTTAAAAATGAAACAGGTAGTTCTGATCAAAAGACAAAACAATTTTTAAAACATAACAGATGAGGATATACAGGAACTGGAAATTATATCAAACATGCATGCATTGGAAAGCTCAGATTCTTTAGCGTTGTTAAAATGAAACAGGTACTTCTGATTTTTAGTTTTAGAAAAACAGTTGTTAAAACACACTGTAAAAGCAGTACCTTGAAACACAGATCAAGGTTGAAGATATAAATGATTAACATAATGGAACTTTTAATGATATCCTAATTCAGTCATACATGGAATCCATGAAGTATTCTGACACACAGAATCAGTCGGATTTCAGACATATAGTCAGTCTGTAATTATGTTGAACATTCTTTTACGTAAAGTAGCTGAGCAAGAACAGCTCTTTGTAGATGTAGGATGATGGATCAGGCATTGAACAGACGATGTGCAAGAACAAAAACTGTATAAATGGTAAATATGAGTAAGTGCATTATGTATACAGGCTGCAATGTTCCTGGTGAAAGGTGTTACATGTAAGAAAAAGAGAAAGAAGATGAATAAAGTGTCTGTAAATACCAAGAAACAGAAATGTGTACAACAAAAAACAAAGTATTCAAACATTAGATCAGGATTCAATCATAAAGGCCAAGATAATAAAAAAGCAATTGAATCAGGGCCAAACTTTATCTTTCTTTCTCGAAAGTAAATATAAATGAAAAGTTAGTTGTAGAAAAAATTTAAAGTTATTATTAAGATAAACTCACAGAATGTCTTAGCAGTGAAAGTTTGAAACATGACTTGATAGGTTTGTAGGATTTGTCTGCATTGATGCATTGAATGTAAATGTTTTAAGTGGAAATGCTTTAAACTTGAAGAGGAGAGACTGCTCTACATGTTGTTGATGTGGGATGAATTCTTCAGGATGGACAGTTTTGACAACTTTCAGCAGAAAATAAATTCATTTTTATAAGGAACTTGTAAGAAGTAAGTGAAAAGTATAGCAGGACTGCTTTAGACACAGTGTTAATAGTCTCCAATGTGAGAAAAAGGTAAGTTTGTAGATATATAGACAAAATGTGTTTGTTTCAGTATGGATTGAAATATCTTTCACAGACTTGACAACTTCAATCACCATGGTAGTCACAAGTGAAAGATAAGTTGATCTTTGTTGTAAACAGATATATATGTTAGTTATGCTGTGAAATCATTTCATTTCGTGGGCAAAAATTTCACACTTTTTGCTAAAGCAGATATTTCATGACTTATAATTTGTCAGTTTCAACTTTTGAGCATAAAATTAACTGGAAATTTATATTAATGATTTGTGAAATCCACAAAAATAGGTACCCATCTATTTTGATGATTGACAGCATTCTATGCCTTTTTACTTGTTTGAAAAATGTGTTAATCAGTTGTTAGTCAAGTGCTGAAAGTCAGTTTTTGCTGTTGCAACACTAACTGGAAGATCTTGGAATTAGATTTAGATTCAAACATGCCATGCACACCAGACATGCAGCAACATGACTACTGTACTTACCAGTAGTATAAATGTTACAGTGTTGTTAACTATCTTTTTGCACAAGTTGTGTTGATTATAGTCTGGAGTTACTAAGGTGCATAAATTGTATTGAGCCACACCGTGAGAAAACCAACATGCATTTGTGACAAGCATGGATCCAGGCCAGCCAGCGCATCCGTGCAGTGTGGTCAGGATCCATGCTGTTGGCTTTCAAAGCGTATTGCAGTTAGAGAATTTATATGCGAACAGCATGGATCCTGATCAGACTGTACTGATGCGCAGGCTGGTTTGGATCCATGTTGGTCGCAAATGCCCTATGTTGGTTTTCTCATGGCGCAGCTCATTTCTAAAGTGATAATGCTGTATTGAGGTTACATGGAATGTTAACTACTTGACTTGGTAAAATGAAACAACAGTTTGTTTTTTTAACAATATTTTATTTATACAGCTGTGTGAACATCTGAATACATTTGGAACATTGTCTTATAGACATAGATTTAAGTTCGTTCTACATAAATGTACTTTGAAAGTTGTAGATTTTGTACTATTTAGGAAATCTAATATTTCAAACACTATGCAATAGATAACAGTAGAATGTTACTGTTGTAGAGATTTTTGTCAGTGGATGCAGTATATTTTAATGTTATATTTTTAGAATTAGAACTACTGTAAAACCATTTCATTTCGTGGGCATGAATTTTTGTGGTTTTGGTCAAAACGGCAATTTCGTGGGGATATGAATTCGTGGATTTCAACTTTTGAACATAAAATGAATGGGAATTTTACTTGTTCATTGGGATTAAATTTCGCGGATTGACTCAACCACAAAATCCATGAAAATTAGTCCCCCACGAATATTAATGATTTCACAGTAGGCAGATTACGTAAAATAATGTATCATGTATATTTTCTTATATACATGTATCATGTATATATTTTTAGATACATGTATTATATATTCTTAGATACATGTATATATTCTTAGATACATGTATAATAGATTTGGTCATACTTCAGAGAAGAGTTGATGATGTACAGCAGTAGGCACAACCAGGTTTTATAAAGGAATTTGCATAGTAAAATCAGCTGACTAACTACAGCTTTCAAGATTATTGAGAAGATAATGGTGTAATTGCCATTGTGACCACTGTTGATTATACTTATTTACAGAAGAGATGTTTATATAGATACATTCATTTGATCAGACCACTTCAAATACTGGTTTATTTCAAGTGTGCACACCGAACAGGTTGATGTTTAATTCTGTACATTCATTTGATGTAACACATCACGTACTGGTTTATTTGTGGCTCTGCACTGGACAGGTTGATGTTTAAATCTGTACATTCATTTGATGTAATACATCACATACTGGTTTATTTCTGGCTCCACACTGGATAGGTTGATGTTTGGATCCATTCATTTATTGGATCATAACACACATCATACTGATTTACTTCCGGAGTCTGTACAGGTAGATGATTGAAAGTGTCACTATCTTTCTACCATTTCTGTGGCAGGCCACCAAGAGGCAGCCAAAGTTACTTACTTGTCTTGCAGAATTTCAAATGTCTTCAGAGTACTGCATAGGAAGATTTGAAACTTCCCTGATTTCATACAAAGTATAGGAATTTTTAGTTAAGCTGAACATAGCTTATAACCAAGGTGTAACTAAACTAGGGGTGGGTATTGCCACAAAAATTGGTATTGCGATATATTGCAATATTGTATGCGGATATTGCAATATACTGCGATATATTGTACCAGTTATTTAATGAACAAAAGCATGACGAATCATACTGTCTTTTTCAAATTTATTCAATTAAAAATGAGTAAAATGACTAGTATCAACAACACGAGTGTTTGCTCGACCTTCTCAATAAATAAAAATACCAGTAAACAAAAAAATTAACGCCAATTACCGGATATTCAAAAGCGAAAGTAGACTGCGTCAAAATATTATTTAGTTTATAATAATAATAATAATAATAATAATAATCTCGAAATCCAGATTGAAAGATGGATTACTAGTGTACAGTCCATTTAAGCTTTCCCAACCATGTTCTGGAAACTTTGAGAACACAGCTAAAACATGCTTACAAGGCCAGTGAAACTTGAAAAGTCTGGACAAGAGCATACAGGAATATCACACTCATAGGTAACTGTGTAATCATTACCAGATGGGTTGGAGGCCAAGAACTGCAGTGGAGTTGAATTCTGCTTCTGCATTTTATTACCATCAATTTCTTCTACCTTTGGAGGAATTCTATCAAGACAGTGAGTGACAAATTTCCTTGGCCTGTTTTTGAGGAACTCTGGCATGTGTTGTGAAAACTGCTTGCACTGATCAAGAGCTTGTACATTCTTTTGGATATATCTGCAGTAAGAAAATATTGCAATGGCTTGGCATTACAAGTGTTCTTTTTAATTTTGTTACACTATTTTCTTTAGTCTATATGTTGCTATTTACTGCTGATAATACATAAAGCTAGTTGTTGCTCTGACTCAAATTACATATTGTACGCAAAACTTTAAATCAAATTTTCCAATTTGAATAAGCCGTAATTGGTATCAAATTCAATCAAGACTTTTCTGACTTGGTTATTTTAGTAGGGTCCGAGACCTGGAAGCCTTATTTAAAGTTTCAATCCAATACATTCAAGTTCCTGAGATATCAACTTGCAAGTTAAACTATGTGTGGCGCCAATGCCCAGGTGAGAGCAATAGCTCTTACCTCTCCAAATATAGTCAAGCTAAAAATATTTACCAATGCCAACGCAGTTGATCAAATAACAACTACGTTCATAGGAAAGAAATGCAGCTAGTGTGAGACTGATAAAGGCTAGGTGCCTTACAAGCAAAAGTTTATCTGCTATTTTTTATTTCACATAAAACAATCTAGTGGTCACATAAATGAGCATCATTTAATAGCACAAACCTATTCTTCATGTCAGGAAGAAACTTCTTCATCAAAATTGTAATGAGTGAAGCTGATGTTCCGCCAAAACCATGTTCCTTCAGATATTGCTGTTTCAGCAAGCAATGCTGCCTTTCAACACCATTGGTAGTGTTGATGGACACATTCAAAAGTGTTTGCCAGAAGCAGAACACCCATCTCTTGAAATAAATGTAATATCACATAATTATTACGATATACTTTGATATCCACATTAAGAAGCAATTTAATCACTTTCACAAAATGTGTATGTAGACCGACGCAGATGTACCATCTTGTGTCTTGCCCATGTACACAAAGATTTTTGATGAATAAACGTATTGAGCAATCAATTTAAATAAGTTTTAAATATATAACAGTGGTACATTGCTGCATGCAATCATTTCAATAACTTTGAAAACCAGTAACTATTAAAGATACCAAATAAAGCAATCTCCAGGTCTCCTCTACTCTCCCCAACCCCACTCTTCCTGCTTCCCCTCCCCTCCACTCTCTCCCCCTCTCTTACACAGATACAGGCAATAAAAACTTGTATAGCATTGAAAAAGAAAAAATACCTTATGTTCTGGTAACCAGTATCTATCTAACCAGTTCCTAATTAATCTGCATGTCTTATAGGCTTGAAACTCTTTCAACCGTTTGTATACCCGAAATGAATTAACACAAGTAAAGTTGAATGAATAAATAAATGATATCAAGAATTTAGAACAATTAACAAAATGTTAATAAAGTGACAGAAAGTATACTAATCCTCATGTAAATTTGTTCAAGAAGTTCATATTGTGTTAAATATGCATAATATTTTCTTTTAGAGGGTTACATAGTTGAAATGAAGTGTAGAATTTGAGAACATATGAAAATACAGTATAGAAGTTCAAATTTGAGAAATATACCAAAATACGATATGCGAACTTATTAGTTATAATGATCTTTTGTAAGTAAAGAAATATTAGCCAACATCGTAATGGACATCATTTCAGCATCATCGTATCTGTCATTTTGAAGCTTGTTTGTCGAAGGTTTCGCATTTCCAGACCATAGACCTAAGAGGCGGAGCGATCAGACATTTGGCGACTGGTCAATCAACCCACATCTTCACGCATGTAAAACTTCTGGATACCCTGATCAAACTGATGTTTCTGCCTAAATGATTTAGCTTCATCCACGTTTTTTTTTATGCCCCCAAAGGGAGGCTTATAGTTTTTGAACCGTCTGTCGGTCTGTCAGTCTGTCCACAATTTTCGTGTCCGGTCCATATCTTTGTCATCGATGGATGGATTTTCAAATAACTTGGCATGAATGTGTACCATAGTAAGACGACATGTCGCGCGCAAGACCCAGGTCCGTAGCTCAAAGGTCAAGGTCAGACTAAGACATTAAAGGTCATTTTTCATGATAGTGCATTCGTGTCCGGTCCATATCTTTGTCATCCATGGATGGATTTTCAAATAACTTGGCATGAATGTGTACCACAGTAAGACGACGTGTCGCGCGCAAGACCCAGGTCCGTAGCTCAAAGGTCAAGGTCACACTTAGACGTTAAAGGTCATTTTTCATGATAGTGCATTCGTGTCCGGTCCATATCTTTGTCATCCATGGATGGATTTTCAAATAACTTGGCATGAATGTGTACCACAGTAAGATGACGTGTCGCGCGCAAGTCCCAGGTCCGTAGCTCAAAGGTCAAGATTACACTTAGACGTTAAAGGTCATATTTCATGATAGTGCATTGATGGGCGTCTCTGGTCCATATCTTTGTCATTCATGCATGGATTTTAAAGTAACTACGCATGAATGTGTGGCACAGTAAGACGACGTGTCGCGCCCAAGACCCAGGTCCGTAGGTTAAAGGTCCTAAACTCTAACATCGGCCATAACTATTCATTCAAAGTGCCATGGGGGGCATTTGTCATCCAATAGAGACAGCTCTTGTTTAAACTGAAGTACTTGTTCATCACCTAAGTGGGAGTTATGTTGCAGTGTCGTTTCTTAGTAGACTTTTCTTGTTTACATCTTAACTTATAGCTGTCCATAACAGACTATGGTTCTTTGTGCGTGTAAACTGATCATTTTTATACGCCCGTTTGAAAAACGGGACGTATTATGGGAACGCCCCTGGCGGGCGGGCGGGCGGCGTCCACAGACCTTGTCCGGAGCATATCTTCTACATGCATGAAGGGATTTTGATGAAACTTGGCACAGTTGTTCACCATCATGAGACGGAGTGTCATGCGCAAGAACCAGGTCCCTAGGTCTAAGGTCAAGGTCACACTTAGAGGTCAAAGGTCAAATTCAAGAATGACTTTGTCCGGACCATATCTTCTACATGCATAGAGGGATTTTGATGAAAGTTGGCACAATTGTTCATCATCATGAGAAGGAGTGTCATGCGCAAGAACCAGGTCCCTAGGTCTAAGGTCAAGGTCACACTTAGAGGTCAAAGGATACAAGAATGAAAACTTTGTCCGGAGCATTTCTTCTTCATGCATAGAGGGATTTTGATATAACTTGGCACAAATGTTCACCACCATGAGGCGGAGTGTCATGCGCAAGAACCAGGTCTCTAGGTCTAAGGTCAAGGTCACACTTAAGAGGTCAAAGGGTACAAGAATGAAAACCTTGTCCGGAGCATTTCTTCTTCATGCATAGAGGGATTTTGATATAACTTGGCACAAATGTTCACCACCACGAGACGTAGTGTCATGCGCAAGAACCAGGTCCCTAGGTCTAAGGTCAAGGTCACACTTAGAGGCCAAAGGTCAGATACAAGAATGACTTTGTCCGAAGCATTTCTTCTTCATGCATGGAGGGATTTTGATGTAACTTGACACAATTATACACCATCATGAGACGAAGTGTCATGCGCAGTTCCCTTCTTTCGAATTACTTCCCTTTGTTGTTACTATAAATAGCTTATATTGTAACTTTTTCATTACTAGTCGTAGGGAAAAATCGAGACCACTTTTCTGTAGTACAACATGCATGCTACATCCAATTTTGAGGTGTATTTTGACCAGTCTCTACCTGGTAAAGATTTTTGTGAGGACTTACAATTTTTTTTTTTGATTTTTTTTTTTTTTTTTTTTTTTTAAGATTAACTTCCCTTAGTTTTTACTATAAATAACTTATATTGTAACTTTTTTATAATTGACCGTAGGGAAAAACCAAGACCACTTTTCTGTGGTACAACATAGATGTTACTTTCCAATTTTAGGTGTATTTTAAGGTATCTCTACCTGGTAAGGAGTTTTTTTGTGGACTTAGAAAAACAAAACACTTAGTTATTACTAAACAACCACAAAATTAAAATTCCATTTGCAAATACAGGTGCTAGAGTAAAGAAATTTGCTGTGACGGGCGTATATTGTGACATTCTTGCACTCTTGTTTCATGATGCAAATCAACAAGAAAGTCCTCTTCGTTACACTTTCATGTATGGATACCACCTTGTGATGGCCTTCAGATTGCATATAACTGATTTTGATCATTACCTAGCTGATGTTGACTGTTTTCTAACCCTTATCATGCTGGACATGATTGATTCTGTCTTTGCGACCAGTGTAGATCATGATTAGCCTGCATGCCTGTGCCACTCTTTTGTATAACTTTACACCTTTTCACATTAATAAATAACACGTGTTTCGAATATTCCACTTTAATTTTTACATATATCTTTTCCTTTTAATGTCCACATTTCAAACCACCCATTTTACATATTTTACAAGCTTATATTGTGAGTTTTCTCGCCAAAATGCTGGGATGTATCAAATGTTCGTAATCTACATTAAATAGTTTTAAAATCATAAGTAAAAAGACCTTAGAATACGAACACAATAATTACTGATCAACCCTCTTACGACCATCGAGGTGTTAAAAACGGACTTTCCTGATAATCACGAGAATTACATGAAATACGAGTAAGAAAATGTGTTACACATATTATACATGCCATATTACATATGCTCATTACAATAACAATGAACGGAGGCATATAAGAAGTACAATGAACGGAGGCTTAAACAATTACAATGGATGGAGACTTAAAACAATTACAATTACACAAACCTTTCGCAACTCTGCGACACTCCGACCAGGAGAACGACATTAATCAAAAAAAAAAAGAAACACTAAAAGTTACAGTCTTAGTATACTTCTACTCAAGTTAAATTTTATCCATCAAATGTATTCCCAAATGTTTATCAATCACTTTTCATTTAATTTTTCATTTCATGTGTCCAAAAGTCATCTTCATATTCTACCCGACTGTAGATTGGTTCCCCATCTCTATAGGTGGTATATCTCAGCCCTGTCCTTGTCCAGACTTCAACGGTTGTTCTCAGCGACCGTGGCTCAGGCCAAGCTTCGTCAAGGATAATGACGTCGTCATTATCATCATCATCATCACCAGCGGTTCTATTCAGCTCGTCTTCTCTGGAGTTCCTTGCATAGAAACTATCATATAAATCGTCCATTTCAGTATTATGATAATTTGCAAATTCCAAGCTTACGTCGCTATAAATATCAATTTCTGATTCCTCATAACTAACAATGTCATTGTTATTTTCATCTGCAGCAATGCTTTCATCTGCTTTGTCATTTTTAGAAACATTTTCAACAGTGCTGTCACTAGTTTCATCATTTTCATCACTGTCACTTTTATTTTCTCTTTCATTATCTTCTGTAAAAACCATTTCCGATTAATAACTAGAGAACCACTTGACCCAGAATGTTGAAACTTCATAGGATGATTGTACATGCAAAGTAGATGACCTCTGTCGATTTTGGGGTCACTCCATTAAAGGTCAAGGTCACAGGGGCCTGAACATTGAAAACCATTCCCGGTCAGTAACTTGAGAACCACTTGACCCAGAATGTTGAAACTTAATAGGATGATTGGTCATGCAGAGTATTATGACCCCTAATGATTTTGGGGTCACTCTGTGAAAGGTCAAGGTCACAGGGGCCTGAACATTGAAAACCATTTCTGGTCAGTAACTTGAGAACCACTTGACCCAGAATGATGAAACTTCATAGGATGATTGGTCATGCAGAGTAGATGACCCCTAACGATTTTAGGGTCACTATGTTAAAGGTCAAGGCCACAGGGGCCTGAACATGGAAAACCATTTCCATTCAATAACTTGAGAACCTCTCGACCCAGAATGTTGAAACTTCATAGGATGATTGTTCATGCAGAGTAAATGACCCCTATTGTTTTTGGGGTCACTCCGTTAAAGGTCAAGGTCACAGGGGCCTGAACATTGATAACCAGTTCCGATCAATAACTTGAGAACCACTTGACCCAGAATGTTGAAACTTCATAGGATGATTGAACATGCAGAGTAGATGACCCCTATTGATTTTTGGGTCAGTCTATTAAAGGTCAAGGTCACAGTGGCCTGTTCATGTAAAATCATTTTTTGGAAATAACTTGATAACCACTTGACCTACAATGTTGAAACTTAATAGGATGATTGGACATGCAGAGTAGATGACCCCTATTTATTTTGAGGTCACTTGATCAAAGGTCAAGGTCACACGAGCCTGAACAGTGACTTGAGAACCACTAGGCCAAGAGTGTTGAAATTTAGCAGGATGACTGGACATGCCGAGTAGATGATCCCTATTGCTGCCAACCATCAGTGTCTCTTTGACTTTTGCTCCTGACCCCTATTGACTTCTTGCCTATAGGACTTTGAATTGGGGGAGACATGCGCTTTTTTACAAAAGCATTTTCTAGTTCTGTTTGTTTTCTAAGTTTCTCTCCTTCCTGTCTTTCTTTCAGTTTTATTTTTTCCTGAATTTTTTCTCGTCTTCTGTCTTAAATTTCTTGCAGCCTTGTTTTGTAATTGATTTTGTACTTTTTTATTTGACTTGATGCATCTAATATCAACTTATTTCTCTCTCCTTCCTCCATTGATTTTAACCATTCCATAGTCCCGTTATTAATAAACATTATCAGGGCTCCAGATAATTTTTTTGGCCTATGAGTATTTACTCATCGTAATTCTTGCGAATGAGTAAAATGGTAAAATCTGAAACTGACTAGGAGTAATTTTACTCCTGAAAATTTGTAAATGAGAAAAAACAGAAATCAGTTTTATAACATATTTATTGGGTGTAACACCAATGAATTTGTTTGCAGTTCAGTTTCAATACAGCATTCAAGTTTTTGCTTCTTTTTTTCCATTGGCTTCCTTAGGCTTCACACTCACTGCCAAATCCAATAGATTATTCAATATACCTTTAACGATGTTTTGGGAATCATTTTTTTGTTGGTTTACAGAATGCGTAGCACATTTGTTCACTTCATACATTCTTAGAAAGAGACATGTTGTTGTTTACTCCACACCGGAAGTTGATATTTTAAATCGACACCGCTTTAAAATACACTACCTTACCATCAATATTAATTCCAAGCAATTTGATTTACGCATGCATTGAGTGTATAATATAGTTTAACCTAGGTTTATAGAGTAATATTCATGCCTGTGTCTGTTCAATGTGGCAGAATGAATGCCGATCGTGCTCTGTTATGTAAAGCATCCATATGATTCAGATTACGATTTTTATGCTAGTAAAAAGTCATGCGTTTCTGTAATTTCATGTACGTTTTTATACGATAAAAAAAATAGCAGACATGCGTATATGCATTATTTCAAAGCGTAATTTACGCTAATACGCATCTTATCTGGTACCCTGCATTATACAAGATTCTGCTGCCAATGTACTAACGTTTGGCTTTGTCTGCATTAACTTGTCCAACTGACCAAAAATATTTTCAGCAAAACAGGAAGTTTTGGGGTTCCCTTTGATTTTTTCAGGATATATAACAGTTATTTTTCAACCTGGTAGATGCTCTTTGTAGAGCATTTTACCCAACTGACACAGTGTTCCTGAAATAACTTGCAAATAGCTTTCAACAATGTCATCATATTGTCTAGGTATAAGCAGAAATTCTAAAACACTATCTTTCTGTACATGTTCTTCAAACAGAAGCATATTCCCTGACATAAACTGGGCAATATTGCCTGATGCATCTTCTAAAAAAATAACAAGTTCCAGATATTTATTGTTCATGTCCATTAATGACACTTGCTTGTCCTCCAACACACACCATAGAGGGCAGGTTACAAATTTACTTATTAGTGCTAAAGCCTTAACACCTGCTAGGAACTCAGAAACTTTAAGAAATCCTCAGAAAGCATTAAGCATAGCAACCACAACCAGACACAGAAAAATCATAACATGAAAGATGATAGTAAATAGGACTTAGGGTAGAAGCATTAATACAGATATATTGTAGTCTGTATACTAAATTTACTACTGGGTTCAGCATCCTTGCCCAGACAGTTGATAGTTTCTCTGGTTTTCTGATCGTAATTTCCAGGTGTTGTCGCTTAAACCCCCAACAAGAATATAAAAGGGAGGCAATGACGGATGGGTTGTTTCCCTTACATTTTGAACATGTTTCAGTTCAATGATGGTTTTTTATCAATTTTAACCTTAATCATGAATAAAATTTTTTTAAAAAATTGAACATACACTTTAGCCTATTCTTATTCCTATGTGAGTAATAAACTGTCATTTCACAATTCATTGAGCAGAAAAATATTGCACTGACAGTTTGAAATTTGAACTTTGTGGGAGGAGTCAGAATAATTAATGATCATGTGATCTATGTTTTTAAACAGTAGCACATGGTATAGAGCAAAATGTAAACACAGGCACAAATCATGCAGAACTTGCCAGTGTTTAGAGACAGCAACATAAAGTATTGTAAATCCAATTGATTAGCCAAAAGACATAAAATTCATTTGAGCCATGTCATTAGAAAATCAACATAGTGTCTTTGCGACCTGCATGGATCCAGACTAGCCTGCGCATCCGCGCAGTCTGGTCAGTATTTATGCTGTTCGCTTTCAAAGCCTATTGGAATTAGAGAAACTGTTAGCAAACAGCATGGATCCTTAGCAGACTGCGTGGATGCGCAGGCTGCTCTGGATCCATGCTGGTCGCAAAGCCACTATGTTGGTTTTCTAATGGCACAGCTCATTTATACACTTCATATTATTCCAGTATATTGTATTAGTATTTTATGATGTAACATTATTTTTGTAAGGTATTTTTTCTTTATAGGATATATTAAAGTAAGAACATAATCCTTTTCATTTTGCAGTGTATATGTACAGATGAATAATATATAAATGATCCGTGCCATGACAAAACCAACATAGTGGGTGTGCGACCAGCATGGATCCAGACCAGCCTGCGCATCCGCGCAGTCTGGTCAGGCTCCATGCTGTTCGCTTTTAAAGCCTATTGGAATTGGAGAAACTGTTGGGGAACAGCATGGAGCCTGACCAGACTGCGCAGATGCGCAGGCTGGTCTGGATCCTTGCTGGTCGCATACCCACTATGTTGGTTTTCCCATGGCACGGCTCAAATATAGATTATAGTTATTTACACTATTACATATACATGTATTAGTACAGGAATGTATGGTACTCCTACAGGGGCTTTGGATATCGTGAGAGTATATAAGTTCAAGAACACAGTCTGGCATAATTTCACGATGTACCCTTACGGTGTCAACACTTAGATTGTCTTTTTTCATAACCTTTGCCTTTCTTGATAAATATTTTTTACTGCGCCAAGCATTAGGATGATCCAGCATTGACCAAAAATGTTTAAAGGGGATTTTTCTTGCAATCCTATTATTTTCATGAGATGCCTTTCCCTTCCCAGCCATGCTTGTTCATTTGTTGTCACACAGGGTGAACAAAACACTCCTTACATATTCCTTCATCATCATCCGATTCATTATTTATATCTCTTTCCTGAGAACTGGACATTGTCTGCTCTATTTTTTGATGACCTTGAGCTAATTCACCACTGTTTTCGCCTAACTCTCTTGATTGGTTTCTTTCAATAAATTCCCAGTTATTATGATTAAATAGTGCTATGGGGTCAAAAATTGGGTCACTAGGTCAGATATGTTTACATTGTTATGGTGTGTTACTCTGGTGAGAGACCTTCGGCCATCTTGGCCATTTTGTTTTGCAAAGTACTTTGGTCCTAGCTACAATATGTTTCCTGCTTAATCCAATGCCCAATTTTGCAGCCATCTTAACGGAGGCGACAATTTTACTTTCAATTTCTGCTGGGATAGCATGGGGTCACCCATGCAGCAATGGCTTATTTACCGTATTTCAATGTGTATAGGTCGCACTTTTTCTACCCATTCTGCTGCCTGAAAAAGTTCCTGCGACCTATACGACAGAACATTGCCAGCAGTTTTTTTTTTCGGGCCAATTTTCTGACCATAGCTCTCGCAAAATTACGTGCATCTGTTACGAACGAACAAAATGGATAAAAAATATCAATATCGGCGGCTTTTCAACCAATAGCGGTTACTTTCAATAAAATATATCGTAAATAACCCATACAGACTATTAAAATTACGAATGACTTTAATTCAAAGATGTTTTTGCAGACTGAATTACGTTGTTTCTACTTTCGTTTTACTGGACGCCATTGACATGTACTCCGGGTTGGATAAAATCTGGACAGATCCGTCCTCCATTCCAAACATTGTTTATACTATTCTTAGCGTATTAAAAAACTTGAAAGATAATTTTTTACTTTTGATTTTTAAATAAAAGAAAAAAATCCAAAAAGAGATATCTTTTTACTCAGAATCAAAAGAACGCGGTTAATTACATGACACGGAAAGGTGTTATAATTGCTGTGCAAACAATTCACACTTAAACTTGCATGATAACAGAATGTAAACGCAAACCGTCTGCTGCCAATTAGTGTCAAAAAGCCGCTTTTCTTTGATATAATCTGTTACCGATACTACTGTTGGTACGAAACGGTTGGGAACGAAAACAACACTGTCCGATTTCCACCAATCAGCTTCTGATAATAATTCAGTCCGCGGCATCAATATGGCCGCCGCCATAACTTTTTTGCCGGTAAATATTAAATATTGCTGGGGAAAAAATCTGAAATTTAACTGCGACTAATACGCTAGAAGTTAAATTTTCCGACCATTTCCAGAGCAAAAATTAGATGCAGACTATACATTACCGCGACCAATACACACCAAAATACGGTATATTGAATGGGTCAGATATACGGTCACAAATTTTGCTCCCTTACACATAGATGCAGCTTGTTGAATAGATTCCCCAGTGTGTACAGCCTTCACAACATTCTCAAGATCTTGCTGATTATATCGCAGGAGCTTCCCACATTCCTGTTTCATAGCTGAAAGCCAATAATGATGGATGATGATGATGAGATGATTATGATACAAAAGTAAGGCTTTGTAACTTGGAATACTTGTACACCATCATAAGTGCACTTTGCAACACATGAGTAAAAATCTTTTTATAAGGATTTATTATATATTATTATATTACAACATGTACATACAGTAGCTATTGTTTGATCTTGGAGATAAGTGAATTTTCAGCAAAATAGTAGCTAGACTGGACATGGCATGGGTGCAGTTCTGACGCAGTATCTGCTATAAAGTTTATAAAAGAGTTGAGTAAATATTGGTCTAAAGAGATATATTATTCTTGGCTCAGTCAAAGAATCAAGCTCTGGCAATATTGAATTATTTGTTGACTGTAATTTGTATCATAATGTAATATAAATATTCACAATAGACAACGCATTCGACTAAAATAAGTCTGTGTTTCTAGGGGCTACTAAGTGGCAGATGAAAATACTTGTTTCACGAAGTATCACGATACAATCTAAACACGTATTTTGAAAATGACATGTATCGTGAAATGAATAATTCACTTCAGCATTCCAAGAATCTCACATGCATGTTATGATTACTTGCAATGGTCATATAGTGTTTACAGCATTTCATTCCTTTGTATAAAATCCTAAATTGAAGTATTGTGATGGGCACTCACAAGCTCAGCACTAGGGCACAAATTTTGACTTAAACCAAAAATAATGTGATTCAAGTCTCCTTGAAAACATTGATTTTTTCTTTCTTTTTTTTTTGGTATCGAAGAACAGAAAAATTCTCAGTATTCGCAGTATGATGTAGACACCAAAAGACTTCTTTAAAGGAAAAGTTAACATGCTGTCTGTTTCTGCTTTCAAAATCCTATAGAATTGTCTGGAAATATAGACAGTTTGGAACTTGGAACATGTTGTTATATATTTTCAGGTGCTCTGGAACCTTTGCTGAATTCCTTTACAAATACAATTTCCTTCGTTCTTTTCACTGTATTGAACAATCGTAGAACGTGCCTACTTCATCACCTACCGGCACATCGAAGGCCATGTGTGGCACTAGCACAGACACTCCAGATTTAAAACAAATGATGAACAACACCATAATTCCTGACTTTTCGAGTTTGGGTCATCAGTTACATGTATTATGGATGCATGAATTCCGATCAGTATCACTTTGACGCATAAAAACAGCAATAAAACCTGTTTTGCCATTATCATTCCGGAGATTTTTATGTACGTGCGGGCAGGTGCATTTTATTTTCTTTGAGGGGGAATGAAAAATTTAATATTGATGCGGTAGTTCCGACGAACAACATACCAGTTTGGTATTGCCTAAGAATGTACAACATCAATAACCAAAATTTAATGATCACAGGTGATCCAATATAATACATACAGTCACAAGATATTTATACATATTATCATTGTGTGCTTTTATCCACCATGGAGAAAAATATTAAATACTAATCTAATGTAGACACTAATTGCTAATCACAGGCTTGGTTTTTAGCTCGACTATTCGAAGAATAGTCTAGCTATTCTACTCACCCTGGCGTCGGCGTCGGCGTCGGCGTCGGCGTCACACCTTGGTTAAGTTTTTGCATGCAAGTACATACAGCTATCATTTAAAGGCATATAGCTTTGAAACTTATTTATTCTTTTTCTAGGTCAATTACCAACCTCACTGGGTCAAGTTCCATAACTCTAACATGTATTTTGAGCAAATTATGCCCCCTTTTGGACTTAGAAAATTCTGGTTAAAGTTTTACATGCAAGTTACTATCTCCAAAACTAATGCAGATATTGAATTGAAACTTCACATGTGTCTTCGGGGTTATAAAACTAGTTGATAGCACCAAGTCCCATAACTCTGACCTTCATTTTGGCCAAATTATGCCCCCTTTTGGACTTAGAAAATTCTGGTTAAGTTTTGCGTGCAAGTACATACAGCTATTACTAAAAGGCATATAGATTTGAAACTTATTTTTCTTTTTCTAGATCAGTTACCTACCTCACTGGGTCAAGTCCCATAACTCTGGCATGTATTTTGGCCAAATTATGCCCCTTTTGGACTTAGAAAATTCTGGTTAAAGTTTTGCGTGCAAGTACATACAGCTATTACTAAAAGGCATATAGATTTGAAACTATTTTTTCTTTTTCTAGATATGTTACCTACCTCACTGGTCAAGTCTCCATAACTTGGCATGTATTTTGGCACAATTATGCCTCTTTTGGACTTGAAAATTCTGGGTTAAAGTTTGCGTGCATACATACAGCTATTACTAAAAGCATATAGATTGAAACTTATTTTTTCTTTTTTTTATGACAAATAACCAAAAGATCACTGTCAGTCCCATAAACTCTGACATGACTTGGCAAATTTATGCCCTTTTGGAACTTAGAAAATCCTGGTTAAAGTGTAATGCAATGTAATACTCCAAAACCTTCTGATATTAAATTGAAACTTCACGTTGGTCTACGGGGTTAAAAACTAGTCGATATCACCAAGTCCCATAATTCAGACCGTCATTGGCACAATTATGCCCCCTTTTTGGATTAGAAAATTGTTAAAGTTTGTGGGCAATACATACAGCTATTATAACATGGCTATAGATTGAAACTTAATTTTTCATTTTCTAGACAATTACCTACTCACGGGTCAAGTCCCATAACTCTGGATGTATTTTGGCCAAATTATGCACACCTTTTGGACTTTAAATATCGGTTAAAGTTTTGCGTGATGTACACTACACTATTACTAAAAGGATATAGATTTAAACTTATTTTTTCTTTTACTGATCAATTACTATATGGGTCAGTCCATAATCTGGCATGATTTGGCCAAATTTATGGCCCCTTTTAGACTTGAGAAATTCTGTTAAAGTTTGCGTGCATTCATACAGCATTACTAAAAGGCATTAATTTGAAATTATTTTTTTTTTTTAGATCATTACCTACTCACTGGCTCATTTTCCTAACTCTGGAATGTATTTTAGGCCAAATTATGCCCACCTGTTGGACTTAGAAAACCCTGGTTAAAGTTTTAATGCAGTAATATTGCTCAAAAATACTTCCACAGATAATTAAATTGAAATTTTCACATGTGTTTGGTTATAAAATATTAAATATCACAAGTCCATAACTCGACCTTCATTGGCAAATTATCCCGTTTTGGGACTGTAGAAAATTCTGGTTAAAGTTTGCGTGCAAGTACATACAGCTATTACTAAAATGCATATTGATTGAACTATTTTACTTTTCTAGATCAAACCTACTCACTGGTCAAGTCATAACTTGGCATGTATTTTGGCACATTATCCCCTTTTGATTAAAATTCTGTTAAAGTTTTTGGTGCAAGTACATACAAGCTATTACAAAATGGCATATAAGTTTGAAACATTATTTTTTTCTTTTTTGATCAATAACAAAAATCTCTGGTCAGTTCCATATGAATGTATTGGCCAAATATGCACCCTTTGACTTAGAAAATCCTGGTTAGTTTACATGCATACTATTCCAAAACTTCTAAGATATTAATTGAAATTAATGTGACTTCGGGGTTATGAAACTAGTTGATATCACCAAGGTCCTAACTCTGACTTGTATTTTGGCAAATTAATGTCCTCTTTTTGACTTAGAAATCTGGTTAAAGTTTTGCGTGAAGTACATACTGCAATTACCAAAGGCATATAGCATTTGGGAAACTTATTTATCTTTTCAGGTGCAATACCAACCTACTGGGTCAAGTTTGCATAAACTCTTACATGTATTTTGAGCAAATTATGCCCCTTTGGACTTAGAAAAATTCTGGTTAAAGTTTTAACTGCAAGTTATTTATCCCCAAAATAAATTAATATTGAATTGAAACACTACAGTTTTTGGGTTATTAAAATAGTGATAGCATCAATCCAAAACTCTGATATGTCCATTTATAATAACTCATTTGATATTTAACATTTGTAATAATTTCCTGCTTCTGTGACAATATTTCGAATAGTCGAGCTTGGCTGTCTTACGGACAGCTCTTTTTGAACAGATGATTGCTCTTTTTTTATGCCCCCACTTTTGGGGGGAGGGCATATAGATTTGCCCTTGTCCGTCTGTCCTTCCGTCCGTCTGTCCGTCCGTCCGTCCGTCCTTCCAAGAATGTTGTGTCGCGCCTAGCTCCAAAAGTATTTGACGTAGAGTCACAAAACTTTACAGGAATGTTGGTCAGCATGTGTAGTTGCGCACCTGGGGTTACGTGTCCGGAATCATTCAGTCATGTAGAAGTAATGGCCCCTGACTTTGTAAAAATTGGTCATTTTAGTGTTGTGTCGCGCCTAGCTCCAAAAGTATATGACTTAGAGTCACAAAACTTTACAGGAATGTTGGTCAGCATGTGTAGTTGTGCACCTGGGGTTTCGCGTCCGGATTCATCCAGTCATGTAGGAGTTATGGCCCCTGACTTAGTAAAAAATTGGTCATTTTAATGTTGTGTCGTGCATAGCTCCAAAAGTATTTGACCTAGAGTCTCAAAACTTTACAGGAATGTTGGTCAGCATGTGTAGTTGTGCACCTGGGGTTTCGCGTCCGGATTCATTCAGTCTTGTAGGAGTTATAGCCCCTGACTTAGTTAAACTCATGGTAGCTCCAAAAGTATTTGACCTAGAGTCGCCAAAGTTTACAGGAATGTTGGTCAGCATGTGCAGTTGTGCACCTGGGGTTTCGCGTCCAGATTCATTCAGTCATGTAGGAGTTATGGCCCCTGACTTAGTTAAAAATTGGTCATTTTAATGTTGTGTTGTGCGTAGCTCCAAAAGTATTTGACCTAGAGTCACCAAAGGTTACAGGAATGTTGGTCAGCATGTGCAGTTGTGCACCTGGGGTTTCGCGTCCGGATTCATTCAGTATTGTAGGAGTTATGGCCCCTGACCTGGGAAAAAATTGTCATTTTAATGTCTTTAATGTCATGTAGTGGGGGCATCTGTGTCCCATGGACACATTTCTAGTTTCCCACTCAGTCGATCTACCGTCTGCTGAGTTGCACACATCTTGGTGTTCCAAGCTCGTCTGAATTTTGTTTTATGCTCTTCAGAACATGAATGGCGTACTCTAAAATGTACGATTATTGAAATTTTATTTTAAGTTTACACACAAACACAAACATAAGTCATTTTCATTTTGACTGGTTATTACAATGTAAAAAAAAATCCTTTTTAATTAAATGTTCAGTAAAATCATATGACACTGTTATGTCAGAAAGTCCTGTTAGTAAACATTACAATCATTCTTTGCAAATAAATCTTCAAACATGACAGATTATAAAAAAAAGAACAGACATATCTGTGCTTTTTTTTACTACAGTGCTAGAAAACAAATGTAAATTCAAGTCCAAAGGAACTTATTATCTTTTATTTGGGAGGACAGCCTGTCTTTCCTCTTTAATATTTGATTCAGGAAAAACCTGGTAGTATAAATACATACTTTTCAGTGACACATACATTTAGTTGTCTTTGAAGACAGAAGTTTCTCCCTGTACAGCAAGTTCTGATGGCTCAAAAAAATCCATCAATAAGCCTTTAGATTATTTCGGAAGACACGTCCTACTTGACGTCTTTGTTTTGGCGGGCAGCTTTTTTCATTTTTCTGGCTTTATTTATGGTTGCCAAAAGCTCCTCAAGCAACATGGGCCGAACAGCTATACTGGCCCCGGTACAGTCCCATTTATAATATGAATTGCTGTTTTCACATCATCAAATGGAATGAAAATTGAGAATTAACATATACTTAAGTGACACAAAATGAATAAGTCTACTAGTGGACTGCATGTAGACTTGCTAGCTCTGCAGTTTCAATTTATTCACAAGGATACTGCAGAAACTGTCTTGATTTCAGGGTGTAAAATAAAATATATATTCATATATGTATACAAATCATGTTCTAACAGTACTTGTAAGAATGATCATGTCTTTTATTATGCCCCCCTTCGAAGAAGGAGGGGTATATTGTTTTGCAGATGTCAGTCGGTATGTAGACCCATCCGTTTCTGGATGATAACTCAAGAACGCTTGGGCCTAGGATCATGAAAATTGATAAGCTTGTTGATCCTGACCAGCAGATGACCCTTATTAATTTTGAGATCAGTAGGTCAAAGATCAAGGTCACAGTGACCCAGAACAGTTAAATGGTTTCCGGATGATAACTCAATAATGCTTGGGCCTAGGATCATAAAAGTTGATAGGGAGGTTGGTCATGACCAGCAGCTGACCCCTGTAGATTTTGAGGTCAGTAGGTCAAAGGCCAAGGTCACAGTGACCAGGTACAGTTTAACGGTTTCCAGATGATAACTCGAGAACGCTTGGGCCTAGGGTCACGAAAGTTGATAGGGAGGTTGGTCATGACCAGCAGATGACCCCTATTGATTTTGAGGTCAGTAGGACAAAGGTCAATGTTACAGTGACCTGAAACAGTTAAAATGTGTCCGGACGATAACTTGAGAATACTTGGGCCTAGGATCACGAAACTTACTCGGGAGGTTTATTGTGACCTGCAGATGACCCCTTTTGATTTTGAGGTCAATAGGTCTGGCTTTAGTTGCTTTAATATACAACTCTGTGTGCATAGACCCCCAGGGTAATGGTTGGTATTGTTTATGGGCTCTGAAGGACAATCATAGAAATTAAATGCAGCAGTACCATAAGCCCTTTCTAAATCTCTGATCAGACTACAATAAGCCAATAAACCAGAGATCTGATCAGCATGCTTTTCTTTGCAAATATCAAGGAAGATATGAAATGCCGAGAGCCATTGTCCAATTGACAAGGACTTAGCCTCTTGTTTAGGAGGCACAAGAGAAACTGTTTTTCCTGATAATAGATTGATTAATAAATCTGATGAGACATTCTTCTTTGCTAAACTCAACAAACTCATTGTTCCAGATGGCATTCTTTAATTTTAAGTCCATGAATGCAGAAGGCATCAAACTGTAGGATGCCATACTGTGTATGTTAGCTGTACCTGGCGGATTTCTGGAAGGTGATACAATTATTTCATCAGATGTTGCACCATTCAACCCAAGTGCTTCCTGAACACACTTGTCTAGGTGGTTGCTGGACTGTGGAGCAATCTCCTGTACATTAGTTGATCCAGCTTGCTGTGCCACATCTGTACCTGCAGTGACAACAGCTGCATTTGGGTTGTTAGCCGGACCCTCCAGAATGTTATTATTTGTAGCTACATTCGTATGTTTAGAAATAAGCCCTTGTTTGACAAGTTCGGAAATTACTGCTGAAACAATTTTGTCGATATTTTCACCATTTTGAGACTCAGATTGTGAAGTTTGTGGTTGTTGAAAGCTAACGTTAACTGACACTAACTCAAGTTTGTTAGAATCACGTTTTTCATTGTCATGATTGTTTACAGGTGTACTTGATTTCCTTTTCTTTTCCCCGTCAACGAACTACTAACTGCTTGTGATGTCCGTTTCTTGGACGGCATGATTCAGTGAAAGTTACCTGTAAGTGATGAAACATTGACATTAAGTAATTGTCCGTTCTAACCAATAACTTTACCGGAGAAGAAAATATAAAATAATGTCGAAGTTCAGGGCTATAACAACAAGTTCTTCTATTCAGGCACCCAAAAACACAGTTGTCATTTACATTCAGAGTGCACGCAATTGTTTGACAAAAAACAATAACTGTAAAAATGTAAGCACACCTGAAACATTTTTAAAATGTTGGTATCATCGATCATAAGAGCAAATTTCAGAATTAATTACTGTGTACTTTTGCACTTAATAAAACTGATATAAAAAAGTTATATAAATATGCATGTGAGTTGTTGATAATATAAATTCTGGCTTCCACAGATGTATCATAAAACATCCCACCCACAGCTGAATTTCCATCATCTCACCAAATATTAATAAGTTTAAAACAAAATTCAGGATATTGGGAACATAGAGTAAATTATCCCTAAAATCACCATCTTACACACAAATTTTTGACTACCAAGGATGTAAATCAAAGCATCCCGCCACTATGTAACAGATTTAGAAATATATTCTTGCTGCCACAGATGTAACATAAAAACCTATCACCATATCCAAAATGTTTTAAACAAAAACAGCAGCTAATCGTTGCACCAGTTTTAAAATCTTTTAAACAGAAAAATAACAATTTATTACCCTGCCAGATTATCAATTGAATGAACGCAGCTAAAAAGAGTCTAAATAGTACAGTTGTTACCATGTATGAAGAATATCCCTCCTCAGTAAATTAGCAACAATGGGTAATAATAATTATAAATATGTATTACCCCACCAGTTTTTAGCTCACCTGAGCCAAAAGCTCATGGTGAGCTTTTGTGACTGCTCAATGTCCGTCATCCGTAGTCTGTCATGTGACGTGTGTTGTGCGTCCCTCAGCATTTTCGAAAAGAAATCTTCTTCTTGAAAACCAGTGGGCAGAATTACACCAAACTTCACAGGAATGATCTTTGGGTGGCCCCCTTTCAAAATTGTTCAAAGAATTGAATTCCATACAGAACTCTGGTTGCCATAGCAACCAAAAGGAAAAACATTAAAAATCCTCTTGTCTAAAACCGCAAGGCATAGAGCCTTGATATTTAACATGTGACATTATCTAATGGTCCTCTATGAAGATTGTCCAAATTGTGTCCCTGGGGTGAAAAGAGACCCTGCCCCGGGGGTCCCAAGTTTACATAGACTTGTATAGGAAAAATCTTTGAAAATCTTCATGTCTGAAACCGCAAGACCTAGGCCTTTGATATTTGGTATGAAGCATTGCCTTGTGATCCTCTACCAAGATTATTCACATTAAATTATTAAATCTATTTGGCTTTGCTGATTTCAAGTATTCATGGTCTTCTGGTTGAGAAATCTTCTTTGTACTGGCATTTTTAGAAATCGTTCTTGCCCCAGCACTCTTTATGAAATAACCATGTTCTGCACCATCAGTAGGACGAGAAGAATGTTCAGATTTCCTCCTGACTGTGTGTTCAATAGTAGGGGTTTCTTGTCTTTGTAATTCCCCATCTTGGTTTCACTATTGTCACATACTTCATTCTGTTGAAATTTCATTGTCAATACCAACTGAAAAGTAATGATTTAATGAATTAAAGGTCCAATACTAAGGAAAGTGAACATTTTAATTTCTTTTAAAAAGCACAGAAACTACTTCATTTTATTGGAAAATGAAAGTTGGTATGTAGAAATCCAATCGCAGTATATGTACAATTATTTTTCTATGAAGTATGAAGAAAGTTAAAAAGACCTGGGGGGTCATTCTGTCGATTCATTGAAATTTCAACATAATACACATACATTTCTTTGAGTTCCAAAGACCTTCTGTAAATTTTGACCTGCCAATCTTCATTATTTAGTGTCTTGCAGAAGTCTATGCACTGGCTATGAAAAAAATTGCCAACTCACTTCCCTTAGTAATGGACCTTTAACAAAGATTCTAATTTTAATAAATGTATAGAAATTTCAAACTGCTACCTGGAACAGCTGATATGTATTAGATCTTCTTACTGCTACCTGTTTGGCATCTTTTTCAGCATACAGTCAAACCTGTGAACAAAGACCGCCTTTGGGAAGCAACTATAACGCTCTTTATTTACAGGGGGGCTTTATTTGCATGTGTTTCTGTTGCAGATTAATAATGTGCCATTTTCCCATGTTGATCTTCATTCACAGGATGGTCTTTATTCGGAGGTGGTCTTTAACACAGTGTTGACTGTATTAAAAAAAGCTTATTTAATATTACGAGAAAAATAGTCCATATAATGTCATATTAAAATAACTGCTTTAAAAATTTGTATTAACTTGCTGCTGGGGGATGTTTTGCTTGGACCAGTGAGACAAAAATCAGCCTGATCGCAGGCTAATATGTCGACGTGCTATTCAGTAGTAATTTCATGAAACCTTCGAATAATAATGTATGCCAACTGATGATGTACATCCTTAGTGCGGGCTAAGGTATTCTACTAATATTGGCAATAGAAAATAGAAAATTTACTCATTTGCGTCAATCAGAACATAGACACTTTACTTGCTATGTGGAAGATTGTCTGCGAGTATCAGTTTCCTACGAGTGTCCTTTCTGCGTGACACTGGTGACTGATGTTTCGACACAGGTGTTGAAATTGTAGAACCCTTAAAATTTTGTTTAGTAGCTGGTGTAAGCGGGCTCTTAGTTGGGGAAGGCATGGCAAGTCCACGTTTTAAATTTGTTGTCAGAAGTTTAGAAACATTTCGAGTCTGTTTACTCATGACACTTGGAGAGACGTAGGTTATGAGCAGCGATGGTGACGGTGCCATTTGTTTGCTGCTATGAATTACTCAAGGAAAATTTTGTCGACACATTTGATAAAATAAATTAAATTTAGAATCCAGTGTTTTCCAACCTTCTCAAACAATCGGTACATATTTTACCGCTTCGAACTTTGATGCCTCCATATTTTTCTAATAACGCTGATAATTTTTTGGTCGAAGATTGAATATTGCGTTTTTGTTTTTTCTGATAACCACACACAACGCAGTTTGAATGAATGATTTAAACTGGAGTTTATCCTTAAGTCAACTTTTTTATCACATATTTATTAAACCAACAAATTATTTAAAATCTTACACTATGATTTTGTTTAAGCTAGTAAAAAGTCATTGCGTGTGTTTCTGTAATTTCATAGACCTTTTTATACATTTGAAAATTATCAGACATGCGTATATGTATTATTTAAAAGCATAATTTTCATCTGGAGCCCTGTATAATGAATATAATTTATAAACTACTAATAAAATCATTGTATTGGTGTTTTAAGACATTCAGTCATTTTCTAAACACTCCAATTCTTTACCCACCCTCATACCCTCTAAGTTTTATCTTGAGGTCTGCTGTTTCTTGATCTTTTCTGATGCATTCAATGCAAGATTTGTTAACAGGATTGGACTGTTTTGTTGGGAAAATGGTGAGCTATTACATGCAATGACTGGAGAATTATTTATCATGCTATCACATACACTGTCACGGTCTGGACACTCTTCCATTTCGTTTTCTAAAACAGCAGTAGAAGACGACATGAAAGAGTTGTCTATCACGGTCTGTTAATTAATGTCTGTAGCGTCTGTAATGTTGTCATCAGTATCGTCCGGAGTGTCTGTATTGCAGTTGGTGTCCTGAGGGGGAGGAGCTGGAGGGACCAGAACCTCTGGATTAAAAATATTCCTGTTAATATGGGGGTTAGGTGGTTGATAGTGTTGGTGCATAGGAGTGGGAGACAAAAGGTTAAAGTTTCCAGACATTTCATACTGTTGTCCAGGAAACAGTTCCGTGGGATTTAAGTTTCTCATTTGTGGGGGTGTAGAGTGATTGTTGAATGGTGAAAACATTGAATTGTTGGCCACTGTCTGTCTTGGAGTGAATTGGTTGGCTGATAAATGGGCAGGTGTATAATTGCATGACAGATGACCAGAAAATGAAGAGTTTTCAAAGGATTGGTTATGCAGTGAGTGGTCTGGGATAACCATCATTGACAGACTGACTGGTGACTGTGTGTTTGCAGGCAACACTCTGGGATTAGCATCATTGACAGACTGACTGGTGACTGTGTGTTTGCAGGCAACACTCTGGGATTACCATCATTGACAGACTGACTGGGTTCAGATTCAGGTGACTGTGTGTTGGAGTCAGCGTTTTCTGGGGTCTGGCTAAAAAAATTGAAGTAAGTTATTTTGCAGTGACATTTCAGATGACTGGTTGGGTTGGGAGTTATGTAACTGTGACTTATTGTTGGTGTGACTTTCTGGAAGGAATTTGGAGTTTTCTTCTTGATGTGTAGGATTAGAATCCTTACTGCCTGAAAAGGATTTAGAGTTTTTTGCTGAAGGTGTAGAATTAGAATCTTTATCATTTACACATGCATCATGCAAATTGTTATATTTTGTTAAAAATAGCTTTGACACTTGCATATTGGATGTAAATGCCTTTGCCTTTTCCTGATTGCGTTGTTCCAGTTAGAGCTCTGTAATTAATAATTTCCGGAATGTTGAGAACTTTTAAAAACTCTATAAGGCAGCACACATTACTATATTTAAGGGAGTTTGAGACAGTGAATTGGAAAATATGTGAAATTTCCAGTTTCATTTATTTACACATTTCTTCTCAAATACAAACACGTACAAGGATATTGGTAAATACATTTTGTAATAGAAATTTAAACAGAACTGAAAATACTTTATTCACTTTGAACAGCCCAAATGTTTTTTATGCCCTCAGCATCTACGGATGCGCAGGCTGGTCTGGATCCATGCTGGTCGCAAACCCACTATGTTGGTTTTCTCATGGCACGGCTCATTTTATCAGCACTGAATAATCGTCACAGTCGTATTTAATATGCTATCTTCAACAGCTTAAAATATTCATTTTGTATTTTTTAATGCATTTATCAAAGCATTGAACATTGACATCTTATCATTAGTCTCACATCTTTTTTTCTTTTGTTCTTCTGCGTGTCTTTCATCCATACTTTTAGTGTACTGCTGTAAATATTGTAATACCTCTGAAACTTGTGTTTTGCGCACTTTTGCTACTGGATGGTTACCTTCATTGTCATCTTTTTGTGACGTCATTCTTGAACCTTCATTACTTGCTCCAGGAACTTCCTCATCAGTGGCATGTTTGTTAGCCTTAACTTTTTCGGCGTCTTCAGTTCCCATAGGTCTACTACTTATTTCTGTTTGGTCTTTCACCATACATATCATCAAGTGCTTCTGTGAACACATACGTGCGAGGATTGTTTCCACTTTTTGCATTGTGATCTTTGACCTGTTTATAAGTTTTGGTTATTGTTTTGAGTCTGCCTGCACATTGCTCTCCTGAAAAGGAATAATCCATGCTTTTTCATATTGGAACAGATACAAACCAGTTTAATGGTGTAAAACTGTCTAAATACTCCACTTATTGCCGCCTAAAGGTGTACACAAGTGGAAAGAGGTGGAATTTAGTGGAAAACGGGTTTGCCACTGTCCTGTTCATTTTTTCACCATTTTGGTGGCATTTTAGGTGGCATTTTGGTGGAAAATTGTCTAAATACTCCACCATTGAAAAGGGTGGCATTATAGTGGCAAATCTAGGGACGGGCACCACCGATACTGTAAAATCTGGTAAATAAGCGTATATGCTTTTAATAATTTTAGTGACACTTTTATGCGGCTACTTTAGATATGCGCTTATACTTAAGCCAAAACTATGCGCTTATATTTGATATGCGCTTATAGACAAGATTTTTGATATATAAGGGAAGTTGACAGTGCTTACCTTGGTTGAGAAAACGAAAGTAAAACATGTCCATGGACGTGCGCAGTGAACTACTTTCTTTTATTGCATACAATATTTATACATAATGAAAGCATAATGATCATACATAATTTGCAAATAATGTTCAATATCTCGGACTATTCAGTCATTGTTCAACACTAAGATTGTAACATTTTATCTATATTGTTTTTATAGATTTACAAAAGAATGACAAACTGTTATGACAACGCAAACAACTTTTCTGGTATCCAAACTGACTTTCATTTGCTGAAAACATTTTCTATTCAAAAAGCATGATTATCGTAAACAATTATCGTTTTATCAGACAACAGAATGCTGATGTTAAAATCTTTTAACACCTAACGGCTATTCAACTGGTAAGAACACTTGTCACCTGTATTTATGATAAAGAATTATCACGGTATAATGCCAGTAATTACATCTTCTTGCTGCATCTGTTGTTTGTTTACCAGTAATTGGATATGCGCCTACTTTCGAGACAAAATTATGGTAAGGGTATGACTTGCGCTTATTATCCCATACGGAATAACAGCAAGGCCGTATGCGCTTACTTTTGATATGCGCTTATATTCGAATATGCGCTTATTTACCAGATTCTACAGTATTTTGTCAAAACATTTCTTTTTCTTCATTCTATCACTTTCAATTTTTATGCCCCCAAAGGGTATTTTCAACTGTCCGTCCGTTCGTTCGTTTGTCACAATGTTCTCCATAACAATTGTACTCCATAACCCAGCATTGCACACCTGGATCACTGGCTCATTTAGTTAATGAACACAATGCAACCAAGTTTTCTCCAAGTTGTGACATTTTTTGACTGCTGGGACATGCCTTGAACCAAAGTTATCTTCCCTGATTGCTTTTGTGTACCTGAGGACATTTGTGGAATTTCATTTGAATCCCATTGGCAGTTCAGTAGTATACTATTTCAGAAAGTTTTTCAACTGTTTATGGATTCTACCTTGAAATATTTGTAAAAAGATCTACTGCAAATTTTGTCTTAAGTACAGCAAAAACTTCCTTATTTCGGTTAAGTTCAATAGGGGAAATAAATTAGACATCAGGCTAACATATAAATGGAGTTTAAAAAAGGCATCGTCGTTTGTGGAGATAGTATACAGTTTTAGTACTGAACATGCAAGTCCAAACAATGGATAAGTTAGTCAGCAGACAAGTTACCTGATCTTCACCACAGATGAAGACTGATGACAGAAGTGATGTTTGAAACAGGTACATTTTTACCTTTTTCATGCCAAAACTTCAGTTAATATTTTTAGATATCCTTAGGGGCATCAAACTGAAATATTGTTGACAGACTTTCATGACATGTTCTACTTAATAATATGCATCATGTCATCAAAATCAGGCAAAGTTGGATATAAATATCTTAGGTATCTCTTAGTATCAGAGACACAATACTTGATATATGAAGACTTTTTCATCACCTAACAATGTCAGCATGCTTGACTGAACAAGCTCTCCAGTGTCCTCAAGCCTACTGAAAAAGGATGCAGATTTATCCTTAAAACTTATATTGGCGTACATGTACATCATACATGTAACATTTAAGTATTAAGTATAAAATCTTTTCACTTGCTTTTTTTATTTTTGCTGGATGTTTCATATGGCAGTTTCTGTAATTCAAACTACATATTTGCCATTATTTTTAATATACTGTAGTATGTAATTAAAATCCAGGTATCTAGACAAAAAGGAAAACAGAACACAAATGGATATTAAGTTGTTTGTGCAAGTAAAAATTATATTCCAGCCCATAAACCACAATTAGCATAAATATTATGATTTAGAGCTATAATAATTGATCTTCTTGAATTTTCATTTTCTTAAAATAAACTTGTGATGAGCTATTACGCTCTGTATAAACCTGTTCTGTTTTCTGGAATCAGACAAAAGCTTTATTGTAAAAATCTATAGTATTATAACCGGGGTCCATTTTTCTCGGGGAAATTAGCTATTATTAAACAAGTGGTAGAGTTCTAATATTCTTTTATTCCGTTCTAAATAATAATATTATATCACTTTTCAGTAATTCCAATTTATCAATTCATAGTACATAATAATTTATTATTCTCGAAGTATTTCTTGCCTAAAATATTAGAATATCAATTTTGACTAATTTCCGGTGCCTAAAACAAAAATCTAAATCTAACTCAAACTCAAAACTGACTTCCTTCAACTTTCCCTCCAAACTCTGCAACATTTTCATTCACGCCCACTTCATACTTCAATCAATCACATCACACATACCTCATACTCCAACCAATCATATCACACATGCATACATTAGAACCTGACCAGTACTTGTCAACTCCAGTGGCTTATTACTTTCTGATACTAATTAACACTTACTAATTAAATTATTACCATATCAAATTCTGTCTGGAATATCTTTTGAAGCAGCAGACCAAATCAAATGCACATAATGTTTAGCTATAATTATTTCTAGATAAGTAATAAACTGTAGAAAGGTAAGGGCACTCTGATAAAATAATGACTTAATGTTATTTTAATGAATTTCATAATAAAAATTTATCTAAAATATAGAACTGGTCACATTTTCACCCTCTCTCACTGAATTTGCTCCTGCAAATTTGTAACATTAAATAACATTTGAATAATAACCTTTGACATAATGAAACAACAAGTTTTATCATATTAAAATTTAAGATATACATACAAAAGAAAACATATTATACTACACACAAATTTACTACTACACACTATTCTTCCTGCACTGTCAAAAATATTAGAGAGCCATGTTTCACTTTCTATTAGATCATACATTGAAGAAAATAATTTAATTCACACAAATCAGTCAGGATTTCGCAATAATCACTCGTGTGAAACAGCACTAATATCTATTACAGAAAAATGGATCAAGGCAATAGACACAGGACAAGCTGTTGGCACAATTTTCCTTGATCTAAGCAAAGCATTTGACCTTGTCAATCACTCAATTGCTGCTCGATAAATTGTCAGCATATCAATTCGACTGCAATTCGATCAAGTGGCTTCAGTCATATCTCAGAGACCGCCAACAAAAAGTATGTGTGTCTGGAAAGTACTCTGATTCAATGGAGATAACCTCAGGAGTTCCACAAGGCTCAGTTTTAGGTCCCTTCCTGTTCATTATGTATATTAATGACCTTCCTTTATATATACAACACTCAGAAACAGATATGTTTGCTGATGACACAACCATCAGCACAACAGACTCTGATGTAAAAGTAATATACAAAAACCTTCAATCTGACTTAGACATAATTCACAATTGGTGCTCACAAAATGCCATGCTTCACAACATTCAAAAAACAAAATTGATGTTCATAACTGCAAATAATTACAAACAAAATACAATTCAACAATCATCCCAAAAGCTTGAATTAAATAATGAAGTTATTGCTTACTCCAAATGTGAAAAACTGCTGGGTGTTAATGTAGACAGTAACCTAAACTGGAAAGCACATGTTCATAGCACACTTAAGAAATGTAATTCAAAACTCTACCTCCTCATGCGTATAGAACATTATCTCAGTATCAGTGTTTTGCAAAATGTTCTACAATGCATATATATTGCCGCATATAGACTACTGCTGTACAATTTGGGGAAATTGCAATCTTGAGCTTCAAAATCTGTTCATCAAGTTTCAAAAGCGAGCAGCCAGAATAATTCTAGACAAAGATTTTGACACACCATCCAAATTGCTGTTCAAAGAACTTAAGTGGATGACATTCCCAGAAAGACTGGAATTTAAAAAAGCCATAATTGTCTATAAATCTCAACATGAACAGTCACCAAGCTTAGTAACATCCAACATCTTTTCACAAAATCCAGCTGCTCTCATGCATTCACTCTTAGATCACACTCAGATGACCTTTTACACATACCAAAGCCAAATAAAGAATTCTTTAGAAAATCGCTGTCATACTCTGGACCACATATATGGAACTCCATTCCACTACAAATACGCCAGTCCTCTTCCATACAGTCATTTAAACATGCTTACTTACAGTGGAGGTTCTCTGGTGAACACTGATAGCTGTTATCATTCATGTACATAATATTATACTTCTTGTCATGTTTAATTTATGTCTTTGTTTTAATGCTGAACTTAAAATGTTAATTAGTTTTATGCCATTACTATCATGTTGTAAATACCATGTACATATTTCAAGAGGCTCACAGGGAAGACTGGGCTTGCCCAACTGTGTCGCCTTTATAAATAAAGTCGTTATTATTATTATTATTATTATTATTACAAATGTTGTAGACCAAATATTGTGATAAAAGTTCAGTAATATGTGGCAATTAAGTTGTGATAACTTGAAAGTATATCTTTCATTATATTATACTTTTAAGCAATTTAACTGAAGTTGTTATATACAACAAAAGTCCAGCTGAAAATGCATTTTCACTGTTTTAAACAACTAAATATCTCTGCCACATTTCTTAGTCATTTTCCTGTTATACACTGTCCTTTCACTGTCACTGCTCAATGTTCATGAATAGAAATGTATGTACATTATCACACATTTTTAGCTCACCTGAGCAATGCTCAGGTGAGTTTTTCTGATCGCTCCATGTCCGGCGTCCGTCATCTGTCTGTCGTCTGTCGTCTGTCGTCTGTCAACATTTAGCTTGTGTATGCGATAGAGGCTGTATTTTTCAATTAATCTTCATGAATATTGGTCAGGATGATAACCTTGATGAAATCTAGGCCGAGTTCGAAAATGGGTCATCTCGGGTCAAAAACTAGGTCACTAGGTCAAATCAAAGAAAAACCTTGTGTATGCGATAGAGGCTGTATTTTTCAATTGATATTCATGAATATTGGTCAGAATGATTGCCTTGATGAAATCTAGGCTGAGTTCGAAAATGGGTCATCTCGGGTCAAAAACTAGGTCACTAGGTCAAATCAAAGAAAAACCTTGTGTATGCGATAGAGGCTGTATTTTTCAAATAATCTTCATGAATTTTGGTCAGAATGATAAAACTTGATGAAATCTAGGCCGAGTTCGAAAATGGGTCATCTCGGGTCAAAAACTAGGTCACTAGGTCAAATCAAAGAAAAACCTTGTGTATGCGATAGAGGCGGTATTTTTCAATTGATCTTCATGAATTTTGGTCAGAATGATTGCTTTGATGAAATCTAGGACGATTTCGAAAATGGGTCATCTCGGGTCAAAAACTAGGTCACTAGGTCAAATCAAAGAAAAACCTTGTGTATGCGATAGAGGCGGTATTTTTCAATTGATCTTCATGAGTTTTGGTCAGAATGATTACCTTGATAAAATCTAGGGTGAGTTCGAAAATGGGTCATCAGGGGTCAAAAACTAGGTCACTAGGTCAAATCAAGGAAAAACCTTGTGTATGCGATAGAGGCTGTATTTTTCAATTGATCTTCATGAATTTTGGTCAGAATGATTACCTTGATGAAATTTAGACCAGGTTTGAAAATGGGTCATCTGGGTTCAAAAACTAGGTCACTAGGTCAAATCGAAGAAAACCATTGGGTATGCAATAAAGGATGTATTTTTCAATTGATCTTCATGAAATTTGGTCAGAGTGATTGCCTTGATGAAATCTAGGTCGAGTTTGAATATGGGTTATCTGAAGTCAAAAACTAGGTCACTAGGTCAAATTAAAGAAAAATCTTGTGTATGCGATAGAGACTGTTTTTTTCAATTGATTTTTATGAAATTTGGTCAGGATGATTGCCTTAATGAAATCTAGGTCGAATTTGAATATGGGTCATCTGAGGTCAAAAACTAGGTCACTTGGTCAAATCAAAGAAAAAACTTGTGTATGTGATAGGGGCTGTATTTTTCAATTGATCTTCATGAATTTTGGTCAGAATGATTGCCTTGATAAAATCTAGGTCGAGTTTGAACATGGGTCATCTAGGGTCAAAAACTAGGTCATATCTAAGAAAATGCTTGTTTTATCGCAAGAGACCAATTTTTGGGTCCAATCTTAATGAAAATTGGTCAGAATATTTGTTTCCATGAAATCACTAGGTCAAACATGTTTTACACTGTTATGGTGTGTTTCTTAGGTGAGCGACCTAGGGCCATCTTGGCCCTCTTGTTTTATACACTTTTTGTAGGATGTAATCAATGTTTCAAAGTCTAGACTCAAAAATGCCATTTTAAAACATTCTCTTTATCAAAAGATATTTACATTTTACAATCTGCATATTGTAAGTAACTTATGCTGACATTCTGAGTCAATTACTGTGACTAACATTACAGTTAAAACATTTGACTATTTACAAGAAGAATAAGTACTAAAAGTTTGAGTCTTTAGAACCTTATAAATTAATAAATAGAGTGATCCCCAAATTAGTGTTCCCTTCCAAAACGAAACAAAGAGGTAACTATACTGGTAAATCACTAGATTTACAATAATCTGGATAATGTAGAATCATGATTCAATACATACTGCTGAAATCACTCCTTGTAACCTGGTTCTTATACTCCAAATAACTTCAACTCACTGTACTGTCTCTTTACCCCTTTACTTATCCCCAAGCATAAATCTACAAATCTCCCTTTTAGATAGAATGTTTATGATAGCACATCAAAATTTTGCTTTAAACATCTATCCCCTCTCATTTCTCAATATGTAGGTACTTATTTCTCATATTTTCTTATAAACCTTCCTTTGGTTTCTCAAAATTTGTAGCCTATAACAATATCTTGGGTATCACATAATGCTTACACTGACAAGGAAAACAAAGCTGAAAATAACAAGAAAGGTCATGGTTTAATTTAGATATGCCTGTATAGTAAGTTCCAAACAAAAATAGCCAAAAGAAGAAAAAAATGCCGGCACAATTTTGAATTTTGTCATACAAGACACACAAAATTCTTACAACCAACTTAATCATTTAACGCAATGCCTTAATTAGAAATCACAGTGATCAGGGCATCAACATAATCTTAACTTAGAACCCTAAAGTTACTTTCTCTTCTCGGCTTAAGAATGCTTTGTTTCATAGTTACACTGAATTTCATATAATTCTTTATCTACAGGCGTATAATTATTTCTAGATAAGTAATAAACTGTAGAAAGGTAAGGGCACTCTGATAAAATAATGACTTAATGTTATTTTAACGAATTTCATAATAAAAATTTATCTAAAATATAGAACTGGTCACAGTATACTGTCCAAGTCCATAGAACCTACCAAATTATTTACTATTTTAGAGCCTCAGAGTACTAAAACTTACTTATTTGTTTCTGTCAAGTCACATATTGCAATTTCTTCTGCGGCCTGTTCTAGTTTCTTTTGCTGTAAATGAATAGAAAATGGTTTGAGAAGATTCAATTTAATGTTCAGCACTCTTGTTGCAAGTACTGCATCTCTGGAATACGATTGCTCTAAGAACTGCAACTCATGCAAATATTTCAATCATGATGAATTCTTGAACAGATCAAACCAAGTCTGCAATTTTCACTCTTTGGATTGGATATCTTCACATAAAATGACCCTATTACTATTTCAATAGGTACCTGTCAAAAAGTCTTTTCTTGTCTGGTCAAAGGCCTGTCGAAGATGGTCAGACTTGCCACTTTTTTGGCCCTTCAGCGAGCAGCTTAAAAGCTCATGCTTTGTGAAAAACCATAGGCATTTTCACTTTCACGGCGGCCGTTAAGTTTGTTGTCTCATCCACCCTCTTTGTCACTTCAGTCTGAAATAACAAGAATATGGTTTAAAGTATGACGAAATTTTATAAAATGTACACAGTAGTATGGTTAAAAGAGATGCATGCTCACCGGGCTGTGTCCAGAGACCATATGCATTTTGTAATTAGTTTTAGAAATGAAGCAATGAGAACTAACTCTGCAATAACGTCAGTAGGGACTACAGTCACTGTTCTTGTGTTTTGCACTTGTTCTTACTGGCACCATGTATCAATTTCAAGAACTTTTAAGCTATGTTACTTCAAAACACCATTTTATATAAGGATGTCATCCAGCTGACTTTGCCAGGTTTTACCAAGGTCTGGACCAGAGGCAGAACACCTGGGTCTAGAGCAGAGGCAGAACACCTGGGTCTAGAGCAGAGGCAGAACACCTGGGTCTGGACCAGAGGCAGAACACCTGGGTCTGGAGCAGAGGCAGAACACCTGGGTCTAGAGCAGAGGCAGAACACCTGGGTCTGGAGCAGAGGCAGAACACCTGGGGTTTTTAGCTTAATCTTACCTTTGAAATCCCTGTAGGGAATATCGCCTCCTGCTCAACACTCACAGATGCTCCATCCCTCAGGTTCTAAAATAAAACACATAAAAAACTATAGTCTGCAAACAAACTTTATGATTTTCAGATCTAAACTGCGAGCAGAAACTTAAAAAGTTTATTACTTCACTACAGTTTGATTTTTCTTTAGATTGACTTAAAGCCTGTAATAATATTTAACTCTATTGTGTTGTCTTCATCTTGCAGTAACACTAATCACTAAACTGTCTGGATATTGATTAGACGGTGACAATACCACTGAAGATAAGGAATAGTTTAGGTTTGGTGGTAATGAAATTTATTTTAACTCTATAAATAATAAAGACTGAAGATATCTATGATTCACCAGAATCCAACAGATCAGCACTTAACCCATTAGTATGCCAAGATGTACTATGCCTCAAGCTTTAAAATTGAAATATAAAATTGGATTGGAAATTATAATATATTGACCTTGACTGTTACTCGAGCTGCTTCAAGTCTGAGGTTAGAGAATGCAACTTGTTCTTTAAGCTCCTTGATTTCTGCTGAACAGGAACAGGCAGTCTCAGCGCAGCTGTTTGGCTGAGTAAACTCTGGTGTTCTGAGTTTGTCAGCTCTGTAAGGCGCGAACTACCTATGATGGTCTGGTGATTTGAAGGAGTCATACTCATAGGAATACAGTGATGACCTCGCCCCAGACAGTGTGTCACTAACATTAGGATTGTGAGCAAGAGGCCGCTGTATTTGAAAGGGCTGGTTTGCTCCTGCAAAAAAAAAAATAATGAGAAAACTTTCAAATAATGAATCACATAAACAAAACCAACATAGCAAAACTATTGTTGCTGATCAGTACTTGGGCTTTTAAATCAGTATCTTTATTTAATTTTAGGGCAACATTCTCCAAACTTCTTTTGTTTAGATTTCCGTTTCATGCTTGATATTTTCAATTTTTAAAAACTTTCTGTTTGATGGTCATTCTTGTGATTCTTTTACACCAAACAAATTCAAGGTGAAATGTTAAACCAACCTTTTAACACTAACATTTATAGAAAAGAAAAGTGAAGTCATTGTTTATTTTCTGGTTTTGTTCAGCAGATTTTTTATTGTAAAATGGTCATCAACCATTGCTGACACACCAGTGTCTACCATTTAAATTAATTTAACATCCCTATCCTATTAACCAGTATTTATAGTAAACACTGAATATTGAGTTGAAGGGAAAAAGAATTAAAAACATTCTGAGGCCCTTACACATGTATTGAATGTTTACATATAACAATACTTACTGTCAGAGAACCTATTCAGCTGTGTATGCCAGAGATTTTCAACATCTGTCGTAGTTTGGTTTGGTGACACTGTGCCCATCTGATGTTGGTTTGGTGACATTGTGCCCATCTGACTTTGATTTGGTGTCATTGTGCCCATCTCACTTTGATTTGGTGTCATTGTGCCCATCTGACTTTGATTTGGTGTCACTAAACCCATCTGACTTTGGTTTGGTGTCATTGTGCCCATCTGACTTCTGTTTGGTGTCATTGTGCCCATCTGACTTTGGTTTGGTGTCATTGTGCCCATCTGACTTTTATTTGGTGTCACTGTGCCCATCTGACTTTTATTTGGTGTCACTAAACCCATCTGAATTTGGTTTGGTGTCATTGTGCCCGTCTGACTTCTGTTTGGTGTCGCAGTGACCTAGGTTTCTACTGCACAAGACCAGTTTTAAACTCTACCAATATGTTGTTATAAGACAAGCAAATTGTATGAATTTGTATCTCCTGTTGAAGAGGTAAGGTTCAGTAGTGACAGATTAATTGACCCAGGGGAACTATTTGAAGTAATTTGGCAACTTGATAACACTGCATGGCAAATATCAATCTGTCATAATTATTACCCTGTAAGAAAATAAGAAGTCTCCTTTACCCAAGCATATATTTTCACAATTTGTTGATGCTCACAACATCGTTAGACCCTTGGCGTGTGAGCTTAAATTCCACAGGACCATCAGCTGTACAGTACTCTACATCTACGGCCTCCCCATCAGGACTTAAAGCAAAATTTCAGCATCAATCATGTTGGACTTCACTTGCCTTCTGTTGTTAACATTTCAGCCCTCCCATCATGTACTCCTACTGCCTCAACTGTTAACCATGATGATGATTACAGTAACCGATAGGGCTGTGCACTTCTGTGGATAGAAATGATATCATTTACTTAAATCCATTTGCAGTTCTATGTACTAATTTTACTGATGATAAACTCGGACAGATAATAAAGTGGACCACCTTCGATGTACTGTGTCAGGTGCATGCGGGGGATGGGTGGGGGGGTGTACATTCATCACCTTTAGTGATAGCTCTAGTTGTAATTTATATTACTAATACAGGGTTCGCACAGGCCTTGAAAAGTCCTTCAATTCGATGGTAGTCCTTGAAAACTCCATGAAAATGACAAAACCCCTAAAAAACCTGGAAACCTTTCACTCCTTGAAAATATTCTTTCCATAACTTTGCTTTGCTAAAAGAATTTAAGGCTTAAAATAAATCGGAGAAAATGAAAATAAATTCGTGAAATTGCAGGACCGGGTCACCCGTATGCTATTATAGTGGTCTACGGCCACATTTTATCGATATTTACAGAGTGCTATTTCTACTATATCACCGTTTGCATGTTTCCGTTTCCGTTTAAAAAAAAATACGGGGAATAATAACTCGCAATTTTTAGCTATTTGCGAGTATTTCCAGTGAATTAAAATGAGTAAGAAAAACAAACATGTTTACGCAAGTAAGCGGGAGACAAAAGACGAATATAAACAGTGGCTGAAGCCCTATAGAGCAGACAGAACGAAGTGTATTTGTACGTTGTGTGACAAAATTTTGAGGTATCATTAGTAGGAGCGCGCTAAAAAATCACAAGAAAAGCGTTAAACCTCAGCAAAATAGTGAATCACATCAATCTAATAATCGAATTACGTCATTTTCAAAAGTGTGACAAGTGATGGTTGTTTTATTTTTGCATTACATAATAAAAGTTGTTCAGATTAGGTCGTGGTTTTGAAAAAAAATAGTGCTTGAAAAATTGTAAAAAGTCCTTGAAAAGTACTTGAATTTTGTCTCTGATATCAGGGCACTAGACACCTTTTGGGGACAGGTACTCATACCCTCAGGAAGGGGAATTTTTCAACATTTTAAGACGAAAAGGGGAAGTTTAAGCTATGTATGTAACTACTTTTCACACTTATTAATACTGTTTTCAATCATTCCTAACTGATGTGACTATATTGCAACAGTAATCTTCCTTAGAGGCACTATATAATATTAAAAGAAAGAGTTCATATCTATTTGTGTCAAACAACCTATCATAAGGGGAATTTTCTTCTGAGAAAGGGGAAAAAAACATATTATTTTAGGAGGGGAATGGTACCCATATTTGGCCCCAAAAATGGCCAAACGAGTGCCCTGGATATTCTGTATGAACCATGTAATATATAACTGGTCTTCCTTGGGGAGATAGATGCAAGCGCTAAGATAATGTTGAGAAGGCCATCCTGCTTGTTTGCATAGAATACAAGATTTAGAAGGTCTTTGGATTTAATATCATTTCTGCTTGAAATTTTGTTCTTGGCCACAATTGTTGGCCTGTGTTATTTATAAATAAAAACATACCTTCATCCATGGTATCTTACAACTGGAATATCAAAAAGTCCATCGACAGTTGCACAGTTGTCATTAGTTTTTTCTGTACATGCTTTCTTCTGTTTGTATATGTTCTTATTTTTCTGGGTTTTTTTTTTCATCTACGAAATGGAAGGCCACTTGAATAGTCTTTATCACAATCAGTTGATTTCTCCATTCTCCATTTTATTTAGGTTGTTCCACTGCAGTTCTTGGTTGTTTGTCAGGATGCATAAAATATGCTTGCAAGGCCATTTATATTTTGTGAAGTCAAGGCAAGTACAATTTGGAATCCTGTCAATAAAGGTCACTACATTATCGTATCCTGGATCCATATTTTGTACACAGAAACATTCCTGGTTGTTTTCACTTGTCTCATTCTCTTATGAATAAATTTGCCTGTAATCGGGCAAGACAATGCTTCACAAATCATGATAGTTTGTTGTGCAGAAACACAGGAGCACATCACTGTATTTACAAACATCACACCTCCCCACTGTATTGTTCTCTATAGTTGCTGGCCTGTAATTATAAATTATAACATACTTTCATCCATGGTACTTTAAAAAAGTCCATTGACAATTGTACAGTTGTGATCAATTTTTTCTGTACATGCTTTCTTCTGTTTGTGTATGTTCTTATTTTTCTTGTTTTTCCATTTACGATATGGAAAGATCAGTTGATAGATTTTATTTGGTAAAAGTGTACACAAATCAAGCACAAAATGTGGTAATATAATACAGATGTAATAATATAACAACTATATGGTGGCAAGCAGACTAATTACAATCATACAAAATATTCGAAACCATGCACACCAATACCAGGGATAACACAAAAAGAGAAACATAGTTCCTCTTATTTCCATTGTAGTCCCTGTTATTGGCGGCATGACAGAGAAAGTCATGCATGTATTTGTTTTAACTAAAAAATTGTGTGTATCTTGAAATCAAGTGGAAGGCCACTTAAACAGCCTTTCTCACAATCAGTATATTTTTCCATTTTAGTTTCCCTTTAAGCTATATAAGCTAGATTGGATAATTTTTAATGATGTCAGACAACTACTTCTCAAAGTGTCCTCTGTTTCAACATCATTTTCTTTGGGCTGATCTAAGCATGTGCCAAAACCAATATCTAACTCATTTGTTGTTCTGTCAGTTTCATAATCAAGAACAAAACAGGGTTGTTCTGTGCACTTTTTATTTAGGTTGTTCAGCTGCAGTTCTTGGTTGTCAGGATGCATAAAATATGCTTGCAAGGCCATTTATATTTTTTGAAGTCACAGCAAGTACAATTTGGAATCCTGTCAATAAAGGTCTACATTTTCAGTTCCTGAATCCACATCTTATACACAGAAACATTCCTTGGTGTTTTCACTTGTCTCAGTCTTTTTAGCTCACCTGTCACAAAGTGACAAGGTGAGCTTTTGTGATCGCGCAGCGTCCGTCGTCCGTCCGTGCGTCCGTCAGTCCGCCCGTGCGTGCGTGCGTAAACTTTTGCTTGTGACCACTCAAGAGGTCACATTTTTCATGGGATCTTTATGAAAATTGGTCATAATGTTCCCCTTGATGATATCTAGGTCAAGTTCGAAACTGGGTCACGTGCGGTTAAAAACTAGGTCAGTAGGTCTAAAAATAGAAAAACCTTGTGACCTCTCTAGAGGCCATATATTTGAAGATCTTCATGAAAATTGGTCAGAATGTTCCCTTGATGATATCTAGGTCAAGTTTCGAAACTGGGTCACGTGCAGTCAAAAACTAGGTCAGTAGGTCAAAAATAGAAAAACCTTGTGACCTCTCTAAGGCCATATTTTCATGGATCTTCATGAAAGTTGGTCTGAATGTTCACCTTGATGATATTAGGTCAAGTTCGAAAGTGGGTCACGTCTCAAAAACTAGGTCATAGGTCAAAAAAAAGAAAAACCTTGTGACCTCTCTAGAGGCCATACTTTCATGGATCTTCATGAAAATTGGTCTGAATTTTCACTCTTGATGATATCTAGGTCAAGTTCGAAACTGGGTCACGTGCCCTCAAAAACTAGGTCAGTAGGTCTAAAAATAGAAAAACCTTTTGACCTCTCTAGAGGCCATATTTTCATGGATCTTATGAAATTGGTCGAATGTTCATCTTGATGATATCTAGGTCAAGTCGAAAGGGTCATGTGCTTCAAAAACTAGGTCAGTAGGTCAAAAAATAGAAAAACCTTGTGACCTCTCTAGAGGCCATATTTTGATGGATCTCATGAAAGTTGGTCAGAATGTTCATCTTGATGATATCTAGGTCAAATTCGAAAGTGGGTCATGTGCCATCAAAATGTAGGTCAGTAGGTCAAATAATGAAAAAACGTTGTGACCTCTCTAGAGGCCATATTTTTCATGGGATCTGTATGAAAGTTGGTCTGAATGTTTATCTTGATGATATCTAGGTCAAGTTTGAAACTGGGTCAACTGCGGTCAAAAACTAGGTCAGTAGGTCTTAAAATAGAAAAACCTTGTGACCTCTCTAGAGGCCATACCCTTGAATGGATCTTCATGAAAATTGGTCAGAATGTTCACCTTGATGATATCTAGGTCAAGTTTGAAACTGGGTCACGTGCCTTAAAAAACTAGGTCAGTAGGTCAGATAATAAAAAAACCTTGTGACCTCTCTAGAGGCCATACTTTTCATGGGATCTGTATGAAAGTTGGTCTGAATGTTCATCTTGATGATATCTAGGTCAGGTTAGAAACTGGGTCAACTGTGGTCAAAAACTAGGTCAGTAGGTCTAAAAATAGAAAAATCTTTTGACCTCTCTAGAGGCCATATTTTTCAATGGATCTTCATGAAAATTGATCTGAATGTTCACCTTGATGATATCTAGGTCAGTTTCGAAACTGGGTCACGTGCGGTCAAAAACTAGGCCAGTAGATATAAAAATAGAAAAACCTTGTGACCTCTATAGAGGCCATATTTTTCATGAGATCTTCATGAAAATTAGTGAGAATGTTCACCTTGATGATATCTAGGTAATGTTCAAAACAGGGTCATGAAATTTGAAAACTAGGTCAATAGGTCAAATAATAGAAAAACCTTGTGACCTCTCTAGAGACCATATTTTTCAATGGATCTTCATGAAAATTGGTCAGAATTTTTATCTTGATAATATCTAGGTCAAGTTCAAAACTGGGTCACATCAGCTCAAAAACTAGGTCACTATGTCAAATAATAGAAAAAACGACGTCATACTCAAAACTGGATCATGTGGGAAGAGGTGAGCGATTCAGGACCATCATGGTCCTCCTGTTTATGAATAAATTTGCCTGTAATCGGGCAAAGACAATGCTTCACAAATCTAGATAGTTTGTTGTGCAGAAACACAGGAACATTATCACTCTAATTACAAACATCACACATCCCCACTGTATTGTTCTCTGTGTATCTGAAGAATCATGTTCATTGCATTCATTCATAGAACAATATACAGGCAACATTGTCAGTGTGATCATCTGTCTAAAATAAACAATGCTTTAAATACTATAGTGCATTTTATTTGGGCAGGGTTAACCTCTGGCTTATGCAGATAATGGTAATCTCAAGTAATCTCAAGAAAGGAGCAAAATAGGTAGAGCTGTAAGGTGGCAGCTAGGCAGGGGTGTAAAATTCCACTCGCCCGCTCGCATTGGCGAGTTAAAGTCTGGATAGGACGAGTGGATCTCGCTGTATACTCGACCGATCGGGCGAGTGGTTTTTACGTCGTAGCTTTAATGAAATTCAGAAATTACATCTTGAACGTCAACAAACTTTGAGATAGTTCAGTTGCTACTTTGATTGACTGGAATTTACCCGCGAATCGATATCAAAACGTCATGCCGGTAATTTTCCATTCCAAGAGCACGTGCGACCTATCGTATCTCCGTTACTTATGTTTATTGATACGTACACAAAAAAAAAACGCGCGTAGTGCATTCATTTTTTAACATTATCACTTCAGTTTTTCAACATCGCTTGAGAAGTAATACAATTTGAATTCTACTAAGATTTTAATAAAATATCGACGGAAACGTAAGCCAATTTGTATGAAAACGGTCGAATTTTCATATAATCATTTGTTAAATTTCAAACAGCGCAATCTTAATTACTGATTTCTTCTAAGAGAAAATAAGTAATACATACTATGGGCATAAAATTCAGACTTTTGACCAGAAAGAACAAAAAACAGAATTAAAAAATCTTAAATAATGAAAAAGCGGCAGTAATTTAAATACATTGAGTAAAACGATTTCTTTTGGTAAAAAGGTTTCTGTTAGTGCGGCGAAATAGGGTACGTGACCTCGTGGACGTAAATAGAAATGTGGTTTTAAAATAAAACAAAATGATGTTGTTATGGTTTTTAATAAGTTTTAAATGAATCTTTTATATGTATTTTTTTTTTATAAAATATTCTTCTCAAACGAATGTAAATTCCTTGAGGGCAAATAGGTCACATGACGCGAAAACTGTAATATGACGTAATGCCATGACAATCTCGTGCAACAATACCGCTTTGATCTCCACTTCAGAGGTCATGATACCGACACACTTCTTTTAGCTCTTTGAGAGGATGTTAATTGATGATGAAAACAGGCCAATTACTTAGTTTATCAACAGAATAATTACCGATGATCGTTAACTTTTTTTTCGCTTTCAAGACGGGTAGGTGGATGGTGATTATTTTTAGGGCACTTTTCAAAATAATTATTTTTCGGGAAATAAGTTTTGAGAAAATGAAAATAACTGATGTTTAATACTTTCCTGACACTTTGGGAAACTACGGTAGGGGTTAGACTGTGATTATTTTTACTATCGATGCAGTTATTATGGAGAGCAACTTGATGGTGGAGATGACAAAATTAGTGAAAGAAAAATGTCTGGTGTGAAAAGGAAATTTAAGCGTAACAAAAATGAATTATCAAAAAGGAAACGTAGTGTACGAGCTATGTGTTACTAGCATGTTTGAAATTTGCTTGTTGTGTTGTACATAATACTCCTCCCATAAAACGTGACAGTATTAAAAATGTCAATTATTAGAGCGAGTGACTGTCCACTAAGGGCAAGTTGATTTTACTAGCTACTAGTCCTGCAGGGCGAGTTGTGTGAAAAAGAATTTTACACCCATGCTAGGGGAGTGCAAATTTGCGAATTCCACATTGACGCGTGGGTACCATTCTCGAGTATGATTGCACTGATCGCGTTTAGATCACACGAAACTGTTCGAAACACTTCTGGTGGACGCCAACATCACATTTGGAGCACCTTGTCTTGCTCTACTTACCGCAAAGAGCACATCTGACCACTTTTAAAGAACAAGGATAATGGTCTTTACCACCAAGATGGATCTCATGTAACACACGTTTACTTAGCGCCTTTGGTCATCCCAATGGTCGTCCTGGATGTACACGCCCTCTGCCACCAGCAAACAGCACAGTTTCCAACTCTCGTCGTATCCCTAGTAGATCCAGTGGTCTAATCCTACTTGCTGCAGTTGATCTGTACAAATGCCGTGTCTGCTGAACTGTGAGGTCGATACAGTAGGCAAATATTGGCCACCAGCACTCTTTGATCGAATAGAGATACGATATTTTCCTACATTCTGATCCATTCGATCAACTCCTCCCATGGTTTGATTGTACTGGCGTATCGCATCTGGCTGTTCGATCTGTATTCTTCTTCTCTCCGCTCTTGACCATCTAGATGCAGTTTGTACAGGTTCAACACCATACACATTTGAAACCACGTTGATGATGTTGTTGTCATTCCACCTTATAACAATCAATCCATTGTTTGCATCATAGGCCTTATCATACGTTCCTCTCTCTGTTTTTGCCATTTCCTTCACTGATCGTAATGGGCAAACTTCTACCCTGTTGGAACGTACTATTCCAGTACATGCTATGCCCAACTTTGATAACTCATCTTTCAATCGAAGTGATGTGAAAAGATTATCAAATGTCAAATGATACGCATTGTCTTTGTTGTTCAACAAGCAAGTCCATCACTACTACCCCGTCCATACCAAGGCGGTTTGTGTCAGCTGCTTGGTGTCCTGTAGCTTCCTGGTATGGTTCAAATTGCAACAAATAACCAAGAGGTATTGTGAGTGCCCACATCTTGTAGCCAAAACGAATTGGCTTTCCTCTTATAAACTGCTTAGCTCCATGCCGTCCATAGTAGGGAATCATACTCTCCTCTATCAATAGATTCTCCTGTTGCGAAAAATAAAACAAGAAGTGTTCATTTAGTAGCGAAAGTAGGTCAGTCATAAATACGCCCTTACTACCCTACGCATTGCTAAAATGTACAATTATGAAAAATAAGTAAATCTTTTGCAATATACTCAAATGATAATGTTTATAATATTGTTTATAATATGTGCAATAATGTCATTATTATATTGACACACCTACATTTTCTGTTTTGTTTACCAGAAAAATACAGGCTTTTCTCAGAAAAATGACCGCTGTTTCTGTTAATTGGTGATAAAATTAGCTTATTACCCATCATATCCATTTTATCACTGTCTTGTCAGCACAGCCAGATAGATTTATATGCGATTTCCACAATTGTTTAATGTATACTAAAGTATACGCTAGGCTCAAATGGGTTAAGTCTGTTGGCAAAGCAATAGATAGTTCACTTCCATGTCTTTTCCTGTACATGCTTGTGTTTGCACCTGGTACCTTAAACAACTTGGCCTAAACAAAGTCTGAACTTATCTGCGACTTGACCCAGCTTCTCTGTGACTTGACTCAGCTTCCCTGTGGCTTGACCCAGCTTCTCTGTGACTTGACCCAGCTTCCCTGTGGCTTGACCCAGCTTCTCTGTGACTTGACTCAGCTTCCCTGTGGCTTGACCCAGCTTCTCTGTGACTTGACCCAGCTTCCCTGCAGTTTGACCTAGCTTCTCTGTGGCTTGACTCGGCTTCTCTGTGACTTGATAAGCTTCCTTCCTGTGCAGATATTATTCCTAGGTGAAAGATAATCCTGGGAATTTCCTGGGACTCCCAGGAAATCCTGGGTTCAGTATCCTGGCTGCCAGGAAAAGCTAGGAAAAGCCAGGATCCTGGAATATCCTGGAGCCAGGACCAGGAAAATACCAGGAGTTTCCAGGACTTTTACTTGATAATTACAATTACCAGGAAGACCTAGGACTATGATATAGCAATTTCCAGGAAAACCAAGAGTTACCTAGGACTTTTTATAGCATTTGCAAAATTAATTAAGAAGTTTGTACTGGAGACACGCAAATTTTATCAAAGTCCTGGAATGTTCCTGGAAATTTTAATAGCTAGGACTTTTCACATTAGTGTGCTGTTAAATATTCACTTATATCTAATGTATGGAGAAACAGTACTGAAGCAACAAAAGTTACTCTGTAAAATGAATATTTATTCAGTACAGTAAAAAATTCTACATTTCAAACATTTAATTCAATTCAGTCTATTCTGCATGAAGGCCTCTGGCCCATGCACAATGTACAAAATTATATACAAAATATCAATATATCCTCAGGTGTACATAGACTAGTTTTGACAATGACAAAAGTTTCATTTAAGAAATAATACATATGTTGCTATATTTCATCAAGGAAATAAAATATGGATGGGACTTGGGATGTGTAGTACTTAAATCACGAGCGTGTACAGGCTGCAGTGAGTGATTTAATTATTTGCATCCAAACAGCCTCCCATATTTTATTCACTGGTAAAATATAGCAACATGTTTATTATTTTGATTATAAAAATGACAACTTCTTTAAATCTAATATATTGAACTATGCTGAACGCAATTTTATCATCATTTCATTGTAACGTCAAAACAGAAAACTGTGATTGGACACAATTGCTAACTTGAGTCATGAATCTTACGTTTTGCCCATGGAGAAACGTAGTATAGTTTGTCATATTTGTTGCAGTATAACGTGTAGGTGGTTTTCCTAGTGGTATATAGAAAATATGGTGGGGTGGGTGTCATATAATTATATGACGGACTGTGTTACAATAAAGGATCAAGTATACATGATAAGAATAGAAAAAAAACGTAGTATACCATGCTAGTTTCCCATTTTAAGTACATTTGGTATACTGTTGCTGTTTATATTGACAGATAAAAAATTTCAGATTACCCACAGTTTGCAAATGCACATAATGTACCCAAAACAGTTACTGTAAAAATTTAATTTAATAGATACAAGTGTAACATATGAAAGAATCCTTCCATTAATATACCACTTTTCCTTACTCAGGAATACCAAAGGATATCTGTGAAAACCTGTTAGTGCCTTAGGAGCATTGGCCATATCTGTTAGGTAGTTTTGAAACACATTGTTCATTTTCATTCCCACACAGAAACAGGAGCTTTTCTTTAATTGTTTCAACATAAAATACATGAATTTCCTCAGTGTCCTGTTTTCTCTGCTCTTTACGTAAGTGACTTATCTCTTTATGAAGTCTCGCTATTCAAAGATTTTACAACAGCAATACATTTTTGGCTGTTCTGATGGTATAGAAAAAACTGAATCATACCATCAGTTTCTTCCCCACTGTTCTCAAAACGAACTGTTGACGAAATCCTTTTATCCATTCTTGTATATTCAGTCGAGTAGAAAACCTGATCATTCATGATAATTCTCAATACTTTAAACACTTTCCCTACAGACTGTGTATTTATAAGATTCTTAAGCTTTTGTTCTACCTCATTATAACACCAGCAATATCACAGTTTGAAGCTTTAGATTTTACTTTAACAGCTCGGCCTTTGCTAACCATTTTCTGCATGAACTCCTTTAATGAACAAGTTGGCATTCGCCGTACTTCAAAAGCCAGTTCTTTCTGTCCATGTATGGTTCTAAGTATTTGGGCACAAACATTTCCTGTACCATGCAGCGAACCATTCATATCCTCAATTGGGAAACACGACAATGCCCAGAGTGGGCCTAGATACCTGACATACCATGCAAGGTGCATTCCCATGTTGTGGACATTAAGTGTCACATTATTTTTTCCGTACATGTGTTCATATTGTTCATAGAAGTCTTTCAGAACACCCTCTGCTCTGTTGAGGGACTCTTCATCGATGGAGTCTCCTAACAAAATGTAAATGCCCTCCACCATTAACGCTAGATGATCAATGTATACAGAAGGAAGAAAACCAGATAAACAAGGCATCGAATAAAACAGTAACCATGTTTGAAGTTCAGCTGCTTTCAGCTGGCTGTAGTGCTGTTGGAGATTTCAAGGAAGCCTCGGAATCTCATCTGTGGGTTTCATGGCCACCAATCTTTCGTCTATTTCATCTACTCTACTCCCAATATAGTATGGTTGGCCTTTGTTTGCTGGAGAAAGGAATAAAGTCAGCATTCCTTTTGTGACACCAAGAAGAACACTATGCATGTAGTCAGGTACAGTCCCTTTTACAATGCCGAACTAATCTAATGCCAGTAGCGGTGAAACACTCTTGATGCCTTTAATATGTTTTTTCCCTTTGGCTTCGAGACCACTCTGCAAGACTTCTGAAATATATATAGATATAACATTTAAAATGTAAGCCTGTGATGGGGCAAGTAAATTATAAAGAAAAACAAAAAACCTTCATGAACATCACTCAAAGGTACCACTCTCCCATGTATTTACTTATTTATTACATGTTACCTATAATATAGTGAGAAAGCTTTAGTGCGTCTTTTTTATAGGGAGGCTACTTGATTTCTAGCATCTACTGGCATAATAAATTTCAGCTTTTCAGTTTCTATATTATTTGTATAAGAGGCTATAAACCGTATTAAAATCCAATGCCTTGACAATTGTACTTTCTTGCTTATTGCATAATTTAGTAATGAAAATAAGTTATTTCATGAAGAATACACGACGTTACGCTCCTGATGATAAACTAAAACTTTACCTCCATGAAATGCGATGATGTCATTTCTGTTTACGGACTTTAATTTCCCGCGCTAACGTCAGGGCCATTAACGATAATGTGATAAAGCATGAGGCAGTATGATAACAGGAACATTTTCAGCACAAAATTGTTACTTAATGCAGCTCGACCCAGCTTCCCTGTGGCTTGATCCAGCTTCCCTGCGGCCTGACCCAGTTTCCCTGCAGCTTGACCCAGCTTCCCTGCGGCTTGACCCAGCTTCTCTGTGACTTGACCCGGCTTCCCTGCAGCTTGACCCAGCTTTTCTTACTTGACCCAGCTTCCCTGCAGATAATAGAAAAATGACATACCACACTTAGTTTATATATGCAATTGCAGTGGTACTACTCACACACGGTATTTGTAACAATAACATGTTTATGTTATTATTGAGAAAAGGGGAATCGGGTAGTGACAAAATAGTTACCGTATTTTCCCGAATTAAGGCCCCCCCTCTAATTAACGCCCCCCACCCATTTTGGAGGGAGAAAAAAAGTCAACAAGAACGGGAAAAAATCACCTACTTCATTTTTATAAGTCCACATAATAAGTGATTTACAGTACTAAAGTCCAATGTATTAAAAATTAAACACACTTTTAAACAGTCCATGTACCGTAAGTCCAAAACATTTGTACTAAGTACGGTACGTAACAGAAAATTAAACGGTAAATACATTTTTGATTTGTTTTTACACCACTCACGCACACGCTTCCTGCCGACTTTAAACAAACTTGCAGCAATGTGTTTACGATATACCCTTTTCTTCGGCAGTTTTAAGAACTTTTAATTTAAAAGCAGGCACAGCAGCGTGTCAAACCATTGACATTGTGTATTGCGCTATTAGCTACCCGCATGTACTAAGGAAAATGTTATCGGAGTACACAGCTGTTTGGGTCATGACGTAATGTGTAGTGTCGCGAGCGTGTCAAAAAGCGAGACATGGAATACACGAGGTACCGTATTTAAATGCATAAAAGACACACTGCATTAAATTGGATGCCAAATAATTTCGTTTTAGGATTAAACAACACAGAAACACTTTACAGCTAGTTTGAACGATGTTTTTAAGTTTTGTAAAAATTTTCATTTTTTTATCTTTTTACCTCAAATAAACGCCCCCTCTTTGGAAAATGTAACGCCCCCGGGGGCGTTAATACGGGAAAATACGGTATAATACTTTTGAATCGTATTGACTATAAAGAAAACCCTGATTTACCATGGAAGTAAACCCTGAATTACCAATAAAGACATAATCAACATAAAATCATATTCCAGCTACCTGAGCTAGGATGAAATAAGTGTATTCTTTATAGAGAGCCTTTAGTGAGAAGAGTTTTCAGTTTGAACATTTAGAAGTTCCTCTTACTGAACCAAATCAAATGATATATGTTCTGTACCTTTCCAATAATTAATTCATTCATGATAATAGTTCAGCATATATTCTGAAGTTTTAAGGCATTCATTACAAAGTACAACCAGACATGATACCTCAACTGTGGTCCTTTGTGTTGTCGACAAAGATGTAGTGCTGTGTTTACTACAACATCTGTTATGTGGATGTGATCCCCTGGCCTAATGTCCACATAGCCATCTCCCGCCATAAGGTCACCTTTGCCTTCCCGCTGGTGTCTTCGACGTACACATTTTTCAAGCATACCTCTTCTCCCCTAACATTCACTCTCCTAGGCTCATCCTCCTTAAATAAATGCAAGTTAATTGATATCTTAAAAAAACAATATTGCATAAGTTCTAAGTTAAGTGTCCTCCACTGTTTTAGGAATGCGGTACCTTAAGGGCATTTAAAATTGGGAGGAGGGGAAAATGTGCTGTATATTGTCTATCAGGAAGTTTTAAAAATGTCTCTATTTTCCATCATTGAATAAATGCATTTTGTTGGTATACTGAATGTGTGTGAAATGTTTTAGGTTTTATATGTACAGCATGTTGTTTTTTTAAACTGAAAAACATATTATTTGCCATTGGCCTGGTACAAAAATAGTAATTTTCTGTATTTTTTTTCCAAACACCCTACAGCAGATGCTAAATATTAAAGTAAATAGTTAATAACACCCGATTGTATTTTGTTAGCTGCTACTAGTAGAATTTTGTGAGTATTGTTAGGCTGCTAGTAATACTAACAGCATGTCTGTACAGTATGTAAGCATACATAGTATGTTTAACGCCAACCAACCAAATTCATGGGTGCGGCCAATCGGGAAGCCTCTGCCATCTCAGCAACTGGTTTTGGATATAAACATGACTGTATAAATATACTAAAAACAAACCTGAGAATGAACATATCCTTGCTAGTGTTTCGAACAGCTGACTTTCACTGCCTCACAAAAACTTTTCACTGAAACATGGCTCTCAAGTAGTAGGGCATTTAACCAGTACAACAAATCAAAATGTATGGCTACCCTGGGGAATTTTGTAGAAGCTGGCCATAGCCGGTACCTCATCAGACTTACAGCTTCTCGTTCACATTTACAGAATTCTATTGTTCTGTTGTGTTGTCTTCCTGCAAATAAGATAAACAAAATATGGAAGCTTAATCCACATGGGCAAATTCTTAACAAAACACTTAAGCGCCACGCAGAAAATTCTTGGTACAAGTACCTCCCTTTGTAAATAACATCATTGTAAATAGTTTGTTAGCGTCTTTTCAAGAAAAGTGACATTAAAGGTGGACAATCTGATATATTGATTGTCTCGAGTTCATCAAAATAATTTAATTATAATACACAAAAAGAATGTAGACAAATCACACATATTGTCATTGAGAAGCACTATCCTTTACCATCTATGACAATTAATGGCTTCATAGAATCACAACAATGAAAATTGTGCCAAACTGGTGTCTCCTCAAAGTAGCTAAATGAAAGATATGTTCTGAAATAAATTCAATATTGGCATTTTTTCCTAGATCTATGGACAGGTCTGCTGAATAGGCCAAATAACAATTTAAAGTGAAGAACACATTGAATGCGAAATTCCTGTATCTACATTATGATAAAAATTCATCAGAATAAATTAATCAAAATAAATTTTGAGTAATTTTGTGAAGAATTGTTCAGATGTTAATACATGTATTAAAGATCCGGGCCATCACAAACCACAGAAGATTTTTAATTTTTTACATGTTTTAAATGTTAATGTTTAACTGTTTTTTGTTGTTTTTGTTTGTTTTTGTTTTTTTAATTCTTAAACACAAGTGACCATCAGGACTATGGTATTTAAGATTAAAAGCAGGTATGGTCTTGTATAACAACATTAATTTTACCTTTCATATCTCAAACATGTGCAAATGTGGATGTCCATGTCGCAAACGGAGACAGTCTTTACACAACGATTGCCACTGCACACAGTCAACACATTTGAACACTTGGGCACACTCTTTCTGGCATTGTCCACACTGATTTTTAAGCAAAACTTGCTCGTTCTAGGAAAGCATGAAGTATCGGCTTCCTTAATTCCTCCCAATCTTCTAGGCAGCCAACCTTTCTTCTGTCATACTGTGTAGGTAAATCTATGTTCTAACATGGTTCGATTTGTTTTCCAGTTAAACAAAGAAGAAAACCAAGCTCTATATATTCTGCGATAAACAACGGTTGACGCGCAGACCGGTAAGAGAGCATTATGAAGTCAGTTATGACGTCATATTGCCGCATGACATTCGATACATTACTCCTCTGGTAAACGAAGTCCAGTATAATATCTATTAAAATATATCAATGAGCATGTCAGAATGAAAACAGTCAAGGCCTTCTCGTTATTTATCGTCTAATTTACCACGGTTCATCGTTCAGATTCTTCAGTATTTAACCACTCGGGCTAACGCCCTCGTGGTTCAATTCCTACGCATCTGAACCGTGATAAATCAGACGATAAACAACTCGAAGGCCTTGATTATTTGTTAAATAAATATTAAACAAGAGATGTCACAGAAGATGACAAATGCCCCCAAATGAGCCTGTTTTGAAAGTTATTGAGCAAGGCATTTTTTGTTGAATTTACCGTAAGTCAAAGAGGGGCCATAACTTGATGAAAAATTATTGGACCTAAGCCAAAATCAAACTTGGCCTGCATTCTATTATTATATATACCTGTGTACCAAAAAAATTAAATCCATGATACGAGTCCTTTCAAGAGTTGAGTGGACAAGGCATTTTTAGCTCGACTATTCAAAGAATATTCTAGCTATTCTACTCACCCTGGCGTCGGCGTCGGTGTCGGCGTCACACCTTGGTTAAGTTTTTGCATGCAAGTACATACAGCCATCAATTAAAGGCATATAGCTTTGAAACTTATTTTTTCTTTTTCTAGGTCAATTACCAACCTCTCTGGGTCAAGTCCCATAACTCTGACATGTATTTTGAGCAAATTATGCCCCCTTTTGGACTTAGAAAATTTTGGTTAAAGTTTTACATGCAAGTTACTATCTCCAAAACTAATGCAGATATTGATTTGAAACTTCACATGTGTCTTTGGGGTTATAAAACTAGTTGATAGCAGCAAGTCCCATAACTCTGACTTTCATTTTGGCCAAATTATGCCCCCTTTTGGACTTAGAAAATTCTGGTTAAAGTTTTGCATGCAAGTACATACAGCTGTTTCTAAAAGGCATATAGATTTGAAACTTATTTTTTCTTTTTCTAGATCAATTACCAACCTCACTGGGTCAAAACCCATAACTCTGACATGTATTTTGAGCAAATTATGCCCCCTTTTAGACTTAGAAAATTTTGGTTAAAGTTTTACATGCAAGTTACTATCTCCAAAACTAAGGCAGATATTGATTTGAAACTTCACATGTGTCTTCGGGGTTATAAAACTAGTTGATAGCAGCAAGTCCCATAACTCTGACCTTCATTTTGGCCAAATTATGCCCCTTTTTGGACTTAGAAAATTCTGGTTGAAGTTTTGCGTGCAAGTACACACAGCTATTTCTAAAAGGCATATAGATTTGAAATTTATTTTTTTCTTTTTCTAGATCAATTACCAACCTCACTGGGTCAAGTCCCATAACTCTGACATGTTTTTTGAGCAAATTATGCCCCCTTTTAGACTTAGAAATTTTTTTTTAAAGTTTTACATGCAAGTTATTATCTCCAAAACTAATGCAGATATTGATTTGAAACTTCACATGTGTCTTCGGGGTTATAAAACTAGTTGATAGCAGCAAGTCCAATAACTCTGACCTTCATTTTGGCCAGATTATGCCCCTTTTTGGACTTAGCAAATTCTGGTTAAAGTTTTTCGTGCAAGTACATACAGCTATTTCTAAAAGGCAAATAGATTTGAAACTTATTTTTTCTTTTTCTAGATCAATTACTAACCTCACTGGATCAAGTCCCATAACTCTGGCATGTATTTTGGGCAAATTATACCCCCTTTTGCACTTTGAAAATTCTGGTTAAAGTTTTACATGCGAGTTTCTATCTCCTGCAATCTGACTAAAGTACTTGATCTTCTAAACGAAGATCTGAGAACGACCCATTCACATTCGTCTTCTGTATATTTTGGATTTCCAGTATTGCTATTTTTATTTTATCCAATCAGACTACTTGTTCGAATGTCAAAGAGTAAGAAAAATGTGCAGTCATTCCAGGGCTCGAACCCGGGACCCCTCGCTTTCTAAGCAAGTGGCCTACCGACTGAGCTAACCGGCTATCTGGTACATTATGACATAAAAATTGTAAATATCAAAAGTCAAGGCTACAGGTAGATTTGCAAGATGTTGTAAGTTAGGCTCTGATTGGCTAGCGAAAGGGTCGTCAGAACGAGGCAATGAATAGGTCGTTCTCAGATCCTATGCGTAGCATAATAGGATATGTACTTTAGTCAGATTGCTATCTCCTGAAAACTAATGCAGATATTGAATGCAGATATTGAATTGAAACTTCACATGTGCCTTCGGGGTTATAAAACAAGTTGATAGCAGCAAGTCCCATAACTGATATGCATTTTTGTCAAATTATTCCCCCTTTTGAACTTAAAACTCTTGATATTTAACCTTTTTAGGTAATATTTTCCTGCTTCTGGGACAATATTTCGAATAGTCGAGCTTGGCTGTCTTGCGGACAGCTCTTGTTGAGGATTGTTGTGAAACATAAACTGGTATGTATAAAATATCCTAAAATAATTCCCCGCAACAATGTGCATCTCCTGATTTTTGTGTAAAAACTGATTTTTTTGCCAGTCAAAAACATGAAAGAATGCCAACTAAAATAAATCTTAAGACACATAAGTCGTTGCAGTTTTTAGCTCACCTGAGCCAAAGGCTCATGGTGAGCTTTTGTGACCGCTCAGTGTCCGTCGTGCGTCATCAGTAGTGCATCCTGTGTCCGTCAACATTTTCTAAAAAAATCTTCTTCTTGAAAACCACTGGGCAGAATTACACCAAACTTCACCGGAATGATCCTTGGGTGGTCCCCTTAAAAAAAGAAATTCAAAGAATTTAATTCCATGCAGAACTCTGGTTGCCATGGCAACCAAAAGGAAAAACTTTAAAAATCTTTTTGTCCAAAACAGCAACACCTAGAGTCTTGATATTTGGCTTGTGACATCATCTTATGTTCCTCTATCAAGATTGTTCAAATTGTGGCCTTTGGATGAAAAGAGGCCCCGCCCCAGGGGTCACAAGTTTTACTTAGACTTATATAGGAAAAAACTTTAAAAATCTTCTTGTCTAAAACCACAAGACCTAGACCTTTGATATTTTGTATGTAGCATTGCCTTGTGGTCCTCTACCAAAATTATTCCAATTATTACCCTGGGGTGAAAAGAGGCCTTGCCCCGGGGACCTTGAGTTTTACAAAGACTTGTATAGGAAAAAACTTTAAAAATCTTCTTGCCTGAAACTACAAGACCTAGGCCTTTGATATTTGGTATGTAGCATTGCCTTGTACTCCTCTACAAAAAAATTTCAAATTATTACCCTGGGGTGAAAAGAGGCCCTGTCCCAGGGGTCCCAAGTTTAACATAGATTCATATAGGGGGAAAAAAATATATATATATTTTTGTCTGAAAGTTCAAGGCCTAGGCCTTTGATATTTGGTATGTATCATTGCCTAGTGGACCTTTAACAGGATTGTTCAAATTATGCCCCTGGGGTTATAAGAGGCTTCCAGAGCTCCAGATAAGCTGCGTATTTGCGTATTTACGCAATTATAATTGAAGAAAACCCAATTGAATTCATACAGTGTGCGTACTGAAACGCAAGTAAAATTCCTAATACCCAATTCGTAAAAAATCGCTTGCGTATCGCATTTTCCTTATAACTAGAACGGGAACGAGACTTTAACACTAGATTTGACTGACTGGTTATACGTTACCGCAGAACAGGTTGCAATTTATCGGAAAAATTACAGGACCATTCAGTCGGCTGATCTGTGTTATTTGGACGCTTTGTAAACAATTTCTTTACGCCGATAAAATGTAAAAGAGGTTGCAGAAAAAAACATTGTTGCAGCACAAACAAACAAACAAATTAGTGGGATATTTTGCTGTTCAACAACGACAGTTATTTGTTTGTGACGATGTAGTGTCACCAATACTGGATGACATCTTTTAGGAGAATGCATATTGTGGTTATCGTTTGGGATAGTGTGGATGAACTGATCTCTGACTGCATTAAAAGTGAAAAAGAAAACAACAGTATGAAACATTCATTACAATTTTAAATACATTTTTGTATTAAACATTGAAGAGCGCCATTAAAATACTTAGTCAGTCCTGTTTGATGATATATACCATGTATACTGTAAGCAAAAAATACTCATTTGTTAGTGCGAGATTGGTAAAATACCCAATTGGTTTTAGCAAATACCCAATTACTTTTGAAAAGGCTGGGTAATGATATTATTTTTACCCAATTCAAATTTCAAATACCCAATTCAGACAAAAAATGATGGGTAAATACCCAATTGCACCAAAAGCTTATCTGGAGCTCTGGGCCTTGCCCTGGTGGTCCCTTGTTATATGAGTTATATAGGGAAAATACTTTAAAAATTATCAGATCATATTTCCTAGACTGTTTAATTATATTTACCTGATTTACCCAAGTGATAACATGTCACCTAACTTTGACCTTGACCTACTGACCTTCTTTCTTGTTTTTTGAGATACAGCCTTGAAATTTGGATGACATGTACAGTTTTACATACCAATCTTAAAACTGACTTTCAGTTACCATGAATGTGACCTACTGACCTACTTTCTAATATTTTAGCATCAGTTTGCCATTTGAAACATGTGACTCATATTACTCAGGTGAGTGATTTAGGGTCATCATGACCCTCTTGTTAGAGTTTAATATTGAAATCAGACCTCTGTATATCAAGTTTATAATCACAAGCTTTTATTTCTGTCTTATTTTAAGAAAAAATCAGCTCTCACTGGTAAAGTAGTGTAGTGATAATAGGCACTTCCAACAGCCTTGCTGTTGGGTTACCCTTTAGCGACGTGGTTAAGGTGTCGGACTGTCACCCAGACGACCCGGGTTCAATCCCCTGTCAGGCCTTTTTTACACTCTGTAACTTTATTGGGGACGAGGTAAATTGGAAAGTTATGGGCTTAGTGCATCTGGAAGGTTATTAAGAGCATGCGGTCTATGCAAGGGCTATACTCTGTTGGAAACTGAACAGTTGATGCCCTGCTCTACAGTTGCACTATAAGGACCAAGCCTTCAGTGATAAAGTGGGGAGGAGTGTAGTGATAGTAGGCACTTCCAACAGCCTTGCTGTTTGGTTAACCCTTTAGCGACATGGTTAAGGTGTTGGACTGTCACCCAGATGACCCGGTTTCAATCCCCGGTCGGGCCTTAAGGATTTTTCTCCCTCGGTTACTTTAGTAGCTTTAAAAAAAAAGTATGCTGAAGTTGTATATTTGTGGAGGTATATTGGTCAGAATACCACACTGGCCACATTTTTTTACCGCCCAAACTTCCTAGTGCACATGGCACCGGAATGCTTTGTCGTCCTGTACTTGAAGGGTCTGTACTTGAAGAAGTGTGTGCCTACTCTATCTTTGATCTACCTTGCCATGGTCGCGAAACTATGTTTTTTCTCTTTTTCCCTCTTCGGTATTCGACATACACATTATAAAGTTTTTGTTTCTTAGTAAAAACTTAGTAAAAAAGATATGATTTTAAGAAACTAAAGTAGTTTTAGCTCACCTGAGCCAAAGGCTCATGGTGAGCTTTTGTGACCGCTCAATGTCCATCGTGCGTCGTCCGTCCGTCAACATTTTCTAAAAAATCTTCTTCTTGTAATTCACTGGACAGAATTACCGTATTTTCCCGAATTAAGGCCCCCCCTCTAATTAACGCCCCCCACCCATTTTGGAGGGAAAAAAAGTAAACAAGAACGGGAAAAAATCACCTACCTCATTTTTATAAGTCCACATAATAAGTGATTTACAGTACTAAAGTCCAATGTATTAAAAATTAAACACACTTTTAAACAGTCCATGTACCGTAAGTCCAAAACATTTGTACTAAGTACGGTACGTAACAGAAAATTAAACGGTAAATACATTTTTGATTTGTTTTTACACCACTCGCGCACACGCTTCCTGCCGACTTTAAACAAACTTGCAGCAATGTGTTTACGATATACCCTTTTCTTCGGCAGTTTTAAGAACGTTTAATTTAAAAGCAGGCACAGCAGCGTGTCAAACCATTGACATTGTGTATTGCGCAATTAGCTACCCGCATGTACTAAGGAAAATGTTATCGGAGTACACAGCTGTTTGGGTCATGACGTAATGTGTAGTGTCGCGAGCGTGTCAAAAAGCGAGACATGGAATACACGAGGTACCGTATTTAAATGCATAAAAGACACACTGCATTAAATTGGATGCCAAATAATTACGTTTTGGGGGGATTAAACAACACAGAAACACTTTACAGCTAGTTTGAACGATGTTTTTAAGTTTTGTAAAAAAATTTCATTTTTTATTTTTTTACCTCAAATAAACGCCCCCTCTTTGGAAAATGTAACGCCCCCGGGGGCGTTAATACGGGAAAATACGGTACATCAAACTTCACAGGAACGATCCTCGGGTGGACCCCTTTCAAAATCATTCAAAGAATTGAATTCCATGCAGAACTCTGCTTGCCATGGCAACCAAAAGGAAAAATTTTAAAAATCTTCTTGTCAAAAACTACAAGGCATAGGGCCTTGATATTTGGCTTGTGACATCATCTAATGGTCCTCTATGAAGTTTGTTCAAATTGTGCCCCAGGGGTGAAAAGAGGCCCCGCCCCGGGGGTCCCAATGTTTACATAGACTTATATAGGAAAAAACTTTAAAAATCTTCTTGCCTGAAACTGCAAGGCATAGGCTTTTCATATTTGGTATGTAGCATTGCCTAGTGGATGTCTAACAAGATGGTTCAAATTATTCTCCTGGGGTGGAAAGAGGCCCAGCCCTGGGGGTTTCTTGCTATATGACTTATATGGGAATAAATACTTAAGAAAAATTATAGATCATATTTCCTAGACTACTTAATTATAATTACCAGATGACCGCAAGTGATTAGGGGTCACCTGACTGTGACCTTGACCTACTGACCTACTTTCTTGTTTTTTTAAGATACAGCCTTGAAATTTGGATGACATGTACAGCTTTGAACACCTATCTTAAAACTGATTTTCAGTGACCATAAATATGACCTACTGGCCTACTTTCTAATATTTTAGCATCAGTTTGCCATTTTAAACATGTGGCTCATATTACTTAGTTGAGCGATTCAGGGTCATCATGACCCTCTTGTTTGAAATTCCCGCGCATCATGAAAAACCTGGCGGAGACATATAAATAAGCAAATCTGACCAAGATTCAAACCTGGATCTCTGACATACCATGCCCTACCTTGCTTATTGAGACACCTAAAATTGCAATATAAAGTCGACACCAAATACAGTAGACCTACCTACAGTTTAAACTGCGCACATAATAGAAGGATGCCATATGATATACAAACCTTGTATTTTATTAGTGCTACTAGCGCTAACAGCTATACTGTGGCATACAAAATCTGTCTTTTGTTAGTGCTACTAGCAGCCTAACTATACTAACAATTTTCTACTAATAGCAGCTAACAAAATACAATCATGAGTTAATAAAGTACAGTTAAGTAACATTATTTCCTACATTAATTACTGCTGAAGTTAATTTGGGAAAATTATAACAAAATCACAGAAGACTATGTAAATTAGAAATGAAATAAAGACACTGATCCTTTCTGTAAATGTCTGCTCACTAGCAATGTTTTTTTATGCCCCCACTTTTGGGGAGGGCATATAGATTTGCCCTTGTCCGTCCTCCATCCGTCCGTCCTTCCGAGAATGTTGCATCGCGCCTAGCTCCAAAAGTATTTGACGTAGAGTCACAAAACTTTACAGGAATGTTGGTCAGCATGTGTAGTTGTGCACCTTGGGTTTCAGGTCCGGATTCATTCAGTCGTATAGGAGTTATGGCCCCTGACTTTGTAAAAATTGGTCATTTTAGTGTTGTGTCGCGCCTAGCTCCAAATGTATTTGAACTAGAGTCACAAAGCTTTACAGGAATGTTGGTCAGCATGTGTAGTTGTGCACCTGGTGTTTTGCATCCGGATTCATTCGGTCGTGTAGAAGTTATGGCCCCTGACTTAGTAAAAAATTGGTCATTAGCTCGACTATTCATAGAATAGTGAGCTATTGCACTCGCCCATGCGTCGGCGTCCGCGTCCGCGTCCCGATTTTGGTTAAGGTTTTGTATGTAAGCTGGTATCTCAGTAACGACTTGTGGGAATGGATTGAAACTTCACACACTTATTCACTGTGACAAACTGACTTACACTGCACAGGTTCCATAACTCTATTTTGCTTTTTTACAAAATTATGCCCCTTTTTCGACTTAGAAATTTTTGGTTAAGGTTTTGTATGTAAGCTGGTAACTCAGTAACCACTTGTGGGAATGTATTGAAACTTCACACACTTATTCACTGTGATGAACTGATCTACATTGCACAGGTTCCATAACTCTGTTTTGCTTTTTTACAAAATTATGCCCCTTTTTCGACTTAGAAATTTTTGGTTAAGGTTTTGTATGTAAGCTGGTATCTCAGTACTTACTAATGGGAATGGATTGAAACTTCACATACTTGTTCACTATCATGATCTGACATACACTAAGCAAGTCCCATAACTCTACTCTCTTTTTTTTCAAAATTATGCCCCTTTTTCGACTTAGCAGTTTTTGGTTAAATTTTTGTATGTAATCTGATATCTCAGTATCCCCTAATTGGAATGGATTGAAACTTCACACACTTGTTCACTGTCATGATCTAACATGCGCTGTGAAGGTCCCATAACTCTACTTGGCATTTTTACAAAATTATGCCCCTTTGACTTAGCAGTTTTTTGTTAAGTTTTTGTATGTAAGCTGGTATCTCAGTATCCACAAATTGGAAAGGATTGAAACTTCACACACTTGTTCACTGTCATGATATGACATGCAGTACAGAGGTTCAATACCTCTACTTTGCATTTTACAAAATTATGCCCCTTTTTCAACTTTTGTATTCATTCAGTTCACAAGGCTGTTGAATAGTCGAGCGTTGCTGTCCTCCGACAGCTCTTGTTTTAATGTTGTTCCACACGTAGCTCCAAAAGTATTTGACCTAGAGTCACCAAAGTTTACAGGAATGTTGGTCAGCATGTGCAGTTGTGCACCTGGGGTTTCCTGTCTGGATTCATTCAATCATGTAGGAGTTATGGCCCCTGACTTAGTTAAAAATTGGTCATTTTAATGTGTCGAGCATAGCTCCAAAAGTATTTGACCTAGAGTCACCAAAGTTTACAGGAGTGTTGGTCAGCATGTGCAGTTGTGTACCTAGGGTTTTGCATCCGGATTCATTCAGTCGTGTAGGAGTTATGGCCCCTGACTTAGTTAAAAATTGGTCATTATGTCTCCCACCACACAGTGATATGGGAGACATATTGATTTACTCCAGTCTGTCTGTGTGTGTGTCTGTCACAAAGCTTGTCCGCACTCTTAAGTCGAACATTTCTCATTCGATTTTCACCAAGCTTGAACAAAATGTGTTTGACCATAAGACCTCGGCCAAGTTTGATAACTAGCCAAATCGGTCCAGGTGTCTTGTAGTTATGGCCCTTGAATTACCAAAAATCGGTCTTTTTACCATTGTCCGCATTCTAATTCGAATATTTCTCATCCAATCTTCACCAAACTTAAACAAAATGTGTTTGACCATGAGACCTCGGCCAGTTTCGATAACTAGCCAAATCGTTCATGGCATTTTGGAGTTACGGCCCTTGAATTATCGAAAAATTGGCCGTTTTACTCATGTCCGCACTCTTAATCAAACATTTCTCATCCGATCTTCACCAAACTTGAACAAAATGTGTTGACCATGAGACCTTGGCCAAGTTCGATAAATAGCCAAATCGGTCCTGGCATTTTGGAGTTACGGCCCTTGAATTATCGAAAAATCTGCCTTTTTACTCTTGTCCGCACTCTAAGTCGAAAATTTCTCATCCGATCTTCACCAAACTTGAATAAAATGTGTTTGACCATGAGACCTCGGCCAGGTTTGATAACTAGCCAAATCAGTCCAGGCATTTTAGAGTTACTGCCCTTGAATTATCGAAAAATTGTTGGCCTTTTTACTCATGTCCGCACTCTTAATCAAACATTTCTCATCTGATCTTCACCAAACTTGAATAAAATGTGTTTGACCATGAGACCTCGGCCAAGTTCGATAAATAGCCAAATCGGTCCAGGCATTTTGAAGTTACGGCCCTTGAATTATCGAAAAATCGGCCTTTATACTATTGTCCGCTGCCTCTAAGTCGAACATTTCTCATCCGATCTTCACCAAACTTGAACAAAATGTGTTTGACCATGAGACCTCGGCCAAGTTCGATAACTAGCCAAATCGGTCCAGGCATTTTAGAGTTACAGCCCTTGAATTACCGAAAAAATCTGTCTGTTTACTCTTGTCTGCTCTCTAAGTCGAACATTTCTCATCCGATCTTCACCAAACTTGAACAAAATGTGTTTGGCCATAAGACCTTACCCAAGTTCGATAACTAGCCAAATCCGCCCAGGCACTTTTGATTTATGGCCCTTGAATTACTGATTGGATCCACTCATCCAGACCATCTAATTAGATCCACTCGTCTAAAACATCTAGAGAAACTAACATTTTTCATAGGGGCAGTTGTGGGAGACATGCGCTTTTCTCAAAAGCATCTCTAGTTTTACATTGTGTCGCACCTAGCTCCAAAAGTATTTGACCTAGAGTCACCAAAGTTTACAGGAATGTTGGTCAGCATGTGCAGTTGTGCACCTAGGGTTTCGTGTCCGGATTCATTCAGTATTGTAAGAGTTATGGCCCCTGACCTAGGAAAAATTGTCATTTTAATGTTTTGTCGCGCGTATTGTTTTCCCAAAGTTGACGTGTGTCCTTTGTCATGTAGTGGGGGCATCTGTGTCCCATGGACACATTTCTAGTTCTATATCTGATAAAATGTCAGGCCTACTAGTTAAACAGAATATCTTACCGAAGTATCGAAAACAGTTCCATCTCAGACATTTGTTTCATATTTGTTGGGTTTAAATATACACTGACAAAATTTTAGGTCATTTGGTGACTTTCCAGCTTATTTCAGCCTCGAGAGGGCATCTAGGTAGAACCACCAGCCTTCCATAAGCCAGCTGGTTGACTTTCCCAAATGAAGAGTCCAAAGCACCAACAACGTTGAACCTACATTGGCGCGGGGCAAGTGACCCAAGTCAATGACCTTAACCAGAAGGGGGGCCTCCATGGCCGAGTGGTTAAGGTCGCTGACTTCAAATCACTTGCCCCTCATCGATGTGGGTTCAAGCCTCACTCGGGGCGTTGAATTCTTCATGTGAGGAAGCCATCCAGCTGGCTTACGGAAGGTCGGTGGTTCTACCCAGGTGCCCGCTCGTGATGAGGGGCACCTGGGGGCTTCCTCCACCATTAAAGCTGGAAAGTTGCCATATGACCTATCATGTGTCGGTGCGACGTTAAATCCAAAAAATAAATAAATAATTCAGTGGAGACTGCAATGCCGCAGAGATCTCCACTTTTTCTGCTGGTGGCGACCTTATAACCAGTCTGCCTTCTTCTACATGCCCTTCAGGAACATCCATCAGAGTTGACACCAACACTTTTGTAGAGCTTGTCACAATGAGAATTGGCAGCCTTTCTTCCAGCCTTCTTATCACCTCCCTCAGTAGAAGTGTGGCACCATTGCAACCTTAATAAGATAAAAATCATTGATTTTGTTTGTTTTCTTAAAGCCTGTATGTTTCAATTTTAAATTTTTATCTTTTGCCATAGACTGTAATTTCAAAATGTGATATCCAATTAAGTGGTTAATAAATGTTCTTTTTGTTTAGTAAGCTCTTTCACTCAACCAGACATAGAATTTATAAGCAACTTACCTTGAACTTGCGGAACTTGGCCTGATCATAGCAAACCAATTTCTTCACAGACTCGCAATCACTGACGCACACAGCCGTGCACTTCCATCTTTGCCTCTGTACTGTAATGGCTTCCCCTCTGCTGCAACAACATTTACCGTAATAATTCTATTTATAGCCCGGGCGTTTATTAGAAAACTGGTCTGTTCAAAAGTTAGGGATGGGCGAATATTAGAGACAAATCACAACCAATCATTCAAAATTGATGCAACATTTATTTTCGAACATACCGGTGTCGGCGACTATGTGATGGTCGCACAGAAATCGATAACGAACGTACTACATCGGTACTTTAAGCAGCAATTAATTAAATACGACTAGTGTTTCCCTATGGCTTTCCAAAGTGAAAAGAATGAAGGACTAGGCGGTTTCTATGATTTACAAGAGGCCAGATACACAAGATATAAATTTTAACAACATCCTATTAAAGATCAAATGTCTCGAATCCAGTATTGATTAAATTTCCCTTGCGGTACCCCTGTCTTGAAATGCCAGACTAGTGACGTGACGTAATTAAGAAAAGCGCGCGCCTTTGCATAAGCACATGTTTACCTGGGTCAATACACAGTACATGTAGTATATGGCGGTATGTGTGTTAGTGTCAGTAAAAGCAGCCATAAAAGGTTTTCATGTTTCTAAAAATCATCATTCTATCGGAACTATACTGACATGCATGTCTGAACATGGGGGCATTGAAATACCGTGTACATATAAAATATACGGAATTAAAGATAAGAAAAGTGAAGTGCGATCTTACATCAGAATGGAAATAAGAAAATTCGCTGTTTAAACAATTAAAAGGTAGGATTATTTTCATTGGATTTATAGGATGGGTGCTTATTAGATAACATTGTATTTTTGATTTTTTCTGAAAAAAATGGCCGTTTTTTCCCCCGAAAAGTCGGGAGTGGGCGCTTATTAGAGCATGGGCTATAAATAGAATTATTACGGTACCTTTAATGCATTGTTGTATGGTGCTGTCCCAGACCGATTGTAAATAGTTTTTGCAGACATCTGAAAATTTAATTAAGGAAATTTGTTGCTTAATTTCATTTTGGCAGGACTATTTACAATACATATGCACAGGAGATGCAAGTTCAATTTAACCCTAGAAGACAACTTCCTTTTTCCACTTGAAAATGGGAGGTGTATGCATCCCAGATATATATATAAGTAAAGCGTTCCATTCCAGTGAAGGTGTATCAACAAGAGGATCTTGATGTACCCGGTACCAGTATAGCTGGCTCATCTGGGAACCACTGAGATTAACACCTTTTTAAAAAAAAATAAACAGTAACATGTAAAATAATAATTTTGTTGACATCAGCCATGTTCAGCATAAAATGGACAGGTCATCACATAATACATTTTCCAAGATGTTTTCCTTCCGAAACTTTTGCTGGTCTTGCCTTTCCCTTTGAAGCAACATGCAGTAACATTGAAAAAGGCTGCTTTCTCTCTTCCAAAATCAACACCTTTCTCAAGATGTTTGTGTCTTATTTTATTTTTAGCTCGACTATTCGAAGAATAAGTAGAGCTATCCTACTCACCATGGCGTCGGCGTCGGCGTCACACCCTGGTTAAGTTTTTCGTACCAGTCCACATTTTGACAAAGTCTTTTGAGATAAAGCTTTGAAACTTTCAACACTTGTTTATCATCACCATGTCCAGTTATAGGCAAGAGTACATAACTCTGTCAAGCATTTTGACTGAATTATGGCCCCTTTTGACTTAGAAATCTTGGTTAAGTTTTTCGTACCAGTTCATATTTTGACAAAGTCTTTTGAGATAAAGCTTTGAAACTTTCAACACTTGTTTACCATCACCACGTCCACTTGTAGGCAAGAGTACATAACTCCATCAAGCATTTTGGTTGAATTATTGCCCCTTTTTGACTTAGAATTCTTGGTTAAGTTTTTCGTACCAGTCTACATTTTGACAAAGTCTTTTGAGATAAAGCTTTGAAACTTTCAACACTTGTTTACCATCACCAGGTCCAGTTGTAGGCAAGAATACATAACTCCATCAAGAATTTTGGCTGAATTATGGCCCCTTCTGACTTAGAAATCTTGGTTAAGTTTTTCGTACCAGTTTATATTTTGTGTAAAGTGTTTGACAAATGGCTTTGAAACTTTTATATCTTGTTCAGTATTATAGTCTCTATCAATAGGCAAGAGTACATAACTCTGTCATCTTTTTTGGCTGAATTATGGCCCTTTTTGAACTTGGAAATTGGTTCTGTTTTGGTATATGTCCATGTTTTGTCAAGACTATAAAATTATTTTGACATATGGCTTTTAAACTTTAAACATTTGTTTATCATTATGATTTCCATCTGTAGGCAAGAGTACATAACTCTGACTACTATTTTGGCTGAATTATGGCCCTTTTTTCGACTTCAAAATTTTTGTCAAAACTATTTGAACTGTGGCTTTGAAACTTTTAACACTAGTATATCAACATGATTTCCATCTGTAGGCAAGTGTACATAACTCTGTCAACTATTTTGACTGAATTATGACCCTTTTTGGACTTGGAAATTAGTTAAATTTTTCATACAAGTCCATATTTTGCCTAACATATAACTTAATAACATATTTGCCATCATGGTCACACATTGCCATTTAGTGCAAGACTAATCGAAATCCACAAATACAGGAACATTTTTTGCTGAATCCATTTTTTTCTTTTGTCTGAAAATCTATGGAAATATTTTGACCCCATTCTTCAATCAATTCTTTGAATAGTCGAGGGCGCTGTCATCCGACAGCTCTTGTTTATCATATCTAGTTGATCCAGATTGTTGTTGGTAACAGGCTGAAAAATACAGATGATAGTTAAAGCATTCAATTACAATGAAGGTGTATCAACAAGATGGTCTTGATGTACCAATATAGCTCATCTGGGAACCATTGAGAAAAAAACATTTAAAATAATAATTTGATAACATCAGCCATATTCAGCATAAAACAAATAGGCCATCACATAATACATTTTCTAAGATGTTTTCCCTTTGAAGCTTTAGCTGGACTTGCCTTTCCTTTTGAAGCTTTTGCTGGACTTGCTTTCCCTTTGAAACTTTAGCTGAACTTGCCTTTTTTCTTTGAAGCTTTAGCTGAACTTGCCTTTCCCTTTCAAACTTTAGCTGGACTTGCCTTTCCCTTTAAAACTTTAGCTGGACTTGCCTTTCCCTTTGAAACTTTAGCTGAACTTGCCTTTCCTTTCGAAGCTTTCTTTGAAACTTTAGCTGAACTTCCCTTTCCCTTTGAAGCTTTAGCTGAACTTGCCTTTCCCTTTAAAACTTTGGCTGGACTTGCCTTTCCCTTTGAAACTTTAGCTGAACTTGCCTTTCCCTTTGAAGCTTTAGCTGAACTTGCCTTTCCCTTTGAAACTTTAGCTGAACTTGCCTTTCCTTTCGAGGCTTTCTTTGAAACTTTAGCTGAACTTGCCTTTCCTTTCGAAGCTTTCTTTGAAACTTTAGCTGAACTTCTCTTTCCCTTTGAAGCTTTAGCTGAACTTGCCTTTCCCTTTAAAACTTTGGCTGGACTTGCCTTTCCCTTTGAAACTTAGCTGGACTTGCCTTTCCCTTTGAAACTTTAGCTGGACTTGCCTTTCCCTTTGAAGCTTTAGCTGAACTTGCCTTTCCTTTGAAACTTTTGCTGGAATTGCCTTTCCCTTTGAAACTTTAGCTGGACTTGCCTTTCCCTTTGAAGCTTTAGCTGAACTTGCCTTTCCTTTGAAACTTTTGCTGGACTTGCCTTTCCTTTTGAAGCTTTTGCTTGACTTGCCTTTCCCTTTGAAGCTTTTGCTGGACTTGCCTTTCCCTTTGAAACTTTAGCTGAACTTGCCTTTCCTTTCGAAGCTTTAGCTGAACTTGCCTTTCCCTTTGAAACTTTAGCTGAACTTGCCTTTCCCTTTGAAGCTTTTGCTGAACTTGCCTTTCCCTTTGAAATTTTAGCTGGACTTGCCTTTACCTTTGAAGCTTTTGCTGGACTTGCCTTTCCCTTTGAAACTTTTGCTGGAATTGCCTTTCCCTTTGAAACTTTAGCTGGACTTACCTTTACCTTTGAAGCTTTTGCTGGAATTGCCTTTCCCTTTGAAACTTTTGCTGGAATTGCCTTTCCCTTTGAAGCTTTAGCTAGACTTGCCTTTACCTTTGAAGCTTTTGCTGGAATTGCCTTTCCCTTGAAGCTTTTGCTGGTCTTGCTTTTCAATCCCTTTGTAGCTGTTGCTGAACTTGCCTTTTCATTTGAAATTTTTGAAGGACTTTCCAAACATGCTATAGCATATGGCAAAGATATGACAATTTGAAAATTATATAAGAAGAAAGTTGAATCATATTTTGTCCAAGACTAGGGCTTATGTTTCTTATGCTTTTTTACATCTTAAGACACTGGACACAAACTGACCTAAAGTATTCTCGCCTTGGTCCAGCATAGTCCTGGCCTAATTCTCTAAGCCAAAAGTTGTACAAACAAGCTTTCCATCAATTGTACTTGTGCACTGCAGTCTCCAATGATGTCTCATGCATTTCAGGACCGGAAATGATAATACTTTTTGTGGAAGAGTTCTCTTTGGGTGAAAATGATGGCAAATTCTATTTCGTTCAAAATTGTTTTCGTCATTAAATGAGATTGTGTTCCACAAATGGGCATCAGTGTGTTTACCGCATGGCAGATGGTTTAGTATTTTGCGACGCGGTCGTGAAAAATTTAACGTTAAAAGTAGTTTAAATGTCTTTTAAATAGTGTTTATTAGTGTTTTTGGTCTCTCTATACTTCTATCAACTCATAGAATTCAAATTGAACTTCAACTTCCAAGGTAGGTCTCGTTTAATTTTGAAAATACTCTGCAAAGCGAATGATCAACTAAGTATGTGTATTAATTAATCAAGGAGTTGTGCAAAGTGACATTTCATTTTAAATATGCTATTAAGTAAAATATGTTATTAAATTTGAAATTTAAATTTATTTAAATATTTCTAGATGCATACATAGTACTATATATCACGCAGATGTGATGTCAGTATTATACTGTTGTGACAATATAAGCGTTGCTAGTCATATTACAATATAATATCAATTTGTTCAGATCAGTTTGTCCTAAATCATCCCCCCCCTCCCCCCCACCACACACACACAATGCAACAAAATGATGTCTGGTATATCTCCAACAATATTCAAGGTTATTTAAATTTAATTTACTGATAACATCAAGTAGAGACAACTTGCTGTATCCCTGCCACCAAAGATCACTAATTTATAGATCAAGGTCCGCCTCATCAGGCCGTCGTTTCTTTTTTTGTGTGCACATTTTCACCTTGTGACAGGCCTAGCTCATTATGTATTTGGTATAGATTCATGAAATCTTGCACGAGTCTTTATCATGATATGAAATTACGCACCTCCTATTTTTCATCTGGCTCCGCCCCCTATTTTTAGAGTTATGGCCCCTGAAATAGTCAAAAATGCACATTTTCACCTTGTGAAAGGCCTAGCTCAAAAAGTATTTGATATAAATTGATGAAACCTTGCATGAGTATTTATCATGATATGAACTTGCGCACCTACTATTTTTCATCTGGCTCCGCCCCTATTTTTAGAGTTATGGCCCCTGAAATAGTCAGAAATGCACATTTTCACCTTGTGAAAGGCTTAGCTCAAAAAGTATTTGATATAGATTCATGAAACCTTGCATGAGTCTTAATCATGATATGAACTTGAGCATCTCATATTTTAATATGGGTCCGCGCCCTATTTCTAGAGTTATGGCCCCTGAAATAGTCAATAATGCACATTTTCACCTTGTGACACCCCTAGCTAAAAAAGTATTTGATATAAATTGATGAAACCTTGCATGTGTCTTTATCATGATATGAACTTGCGCACCTACTATTTTTCATTTGAGTCCAACCCCTATTTTTAGCTCACCTGAGCAATGCTCAGGTGAGTTTTTCTGATCGCTCGATGTCCGTCGTCTGTCGTCCGTCGTCTGTCAACATTTAGCTTGTGTATGCGATAGAGGCTGTATTTTTCAATTAATCTTCATGAATATTGGTCAGAATGATAACCTTGATGAAATCTAGGCCGAGTTCGAAAATGGATCATCTCGGGTCAAAAACTAGGTCACTAGGTCAAATCAAAGAAAAACCTTGTGTATGTGATAGAGGCTGTATTTTTCATTTAATCTTCATGAATATTGGTCAGAATGATAACTTTGATGAAATCTAGGCCGAGTTCGAAAATGGGTCATCTCGGGTCAAAAACTAGGTCACTAGGTCAAATCAAAGAAAAACCTTGTGTATGCGATAGAGGTGGTATTTTTCAATTAATCTTCATGAATATTGGTCAGAATGATAACCTTGATAAAAACCAGGCCGAGTTCGAAAATGGGTCATCTCGGGTCAAAAACTAGGTCACTAGGTCAAATAAAAAAAAAACCTTGTGTATGCGATAGAGGCTGTATTTTTCAATTCTTCTTCATGAATATTGGTCAGAATGATAACCTTGATGAAATCTAGGCCGAGTTCGAAAATGGGTCATCTCGGGTCAAAAACTAGGTCACTAGGTCAAATCAAAGAAAAACCTTGTGTATGCGATAGAGGCTGTATTTTTCAATTGATCTTCATGAATTATGGTCAGAATGATTGCCTTGATGAAATCTAGGCCGAGTTCGAAAATGGGTCATCTCGGGTCAAAAACTAGGTCACTAGGTCAAATCAAAGAAAAACCTTGTGTATGCGATAGAGGCGGTATTTTTCAATTGATCTTCATGAATTTTGGTCAGAATGATTACCTTGATGAAATCTAGGCCGAGTTCGAAAATGGGTCATCTGGGGTCAAAAACTAGGTCACTAGGTCATATCACTTAAAAACCTTGTGTATTCGATAGAGGCTGTATTTTTCAATCGATTTTCATGAATTTTGGTCAGAATGATTGCCTTGATGAAATTTAGACCAAGTTTGAAAATGGGTCATCTGGGGTCAAAAACTAGGTCACTAGGTCAAATCAAAGAAAAACCTTTTGTATGCAATAGAGGCTGTATTTTTCAACTGATCTTCATGAAATTTAGCCAGATGATTACCTTGATAAAATCTAGGCTGATTTCGAAAATGGGTCATCTGGGGTCAAAAACTAGGTCACTAGGTCAAATCGAAGAAAAACATTGTGTATACAATAGAGGATGTATTTTTCAATTGATCTTCATGAAATTTGGTCAGAGTGATTGCCTTGATGAAAACTAGGTCGGTTATGAATATGGGTTATCTGAGGTCAAAAACTAGTTACTAGGTCAAATTAAAGAAAAATCTTGTGTATGCGATAGAGACTGTTTTTTTCAGTTGATATTTATGAAATTTGGTCAGGTTGATTGCCTTAATGAAATCTAGGTCGAATTTGAATATGGGTCATCTGAGGTCAAAAACTAGGTCACTTGGTCAAATCAAAGAAAAAACTTCTGTATGTGATAGAGGCTGTATTTTTCAGTTGATCTTCATGAATTTTGGTCAGAATGATTGCCTTGATAAAATCTAGGTCGAGTTTGAACATGGGTCATCTAGGGTCAAAAACTAGGTCATATCTAAGAAAATGCTTGTTTTATCGCAAGAGACCAATTTTTTGGTCCAATCTTAATGAAAATTGGTCAGAATATTTGTTTCCATGAAATCACTAGGTCAAACATGTTTTACACTGTTATGGAGTGTTTCTTAGGTGAGCGACCTAGGGCCATCTTGGCCCTCTTGTTAGAGTTACGGCCCCTGATATAGTAAAAAATGCACATTTTCACCTAATTATGTGCCTCACTCAGAAAATATTTAATGTAAATTCATGAAACCTTGCTTGAGTCTTTATCATAATGTGACCTTGCGCACTTGGCATCCTTCTTGAGAATTTTAGCATTTATTACAGAGTTATGGCCCATGAAATAGCCAAAATAGTGGATTTTTTGTTTCTGATGCTCATAGCTCAAAAAGTATATGGTATAGAATAATGAATCCTTCTCATATTTTTTTGAGGCTATACCCCATTAAGACTGCAGACATTTGAATTATTTCACCTTATTTGTGACAATTGTACCAGTGGGGGGCACACCCTGTGTCCTACAGACACATTCTAGTTTATCTTTTCTCTGTGATAATGTTTTGTGCAATTCCATTTGTTCATCTGGCAGCGACCCTTTAAATTCCTTATCCTGTGTGTTTTGAACTTGTTCCAGAGCCATAACCTTTAGCCTGCTGGCGGCAACTGATTTTGCCTTTGCGACCAGTGCAGACCAAGATCAGCTTGAGATATGACATTTTGAACCGGAAGTGATACTGAAAAATGGATGACACCATTGAATTTGACGACTTCACATTTGTTCTTGAAATTCTTTTCATGACCCTAGCTGACCTAATTAACAAGTTGATGACCTAATTAAAAAGTCAAAAATTGCTTGAGATATGACATTTCGAACCGGAAATGATATCGAAAAATGGACGACTGCATCAAATTTGTCAACTTCACATTTTTTCTTGAAATTTGTTTTCATGACCCTAGCTGACCTAATTAACAAGTTGATGACCTAATTAAAAAGTAAAAAATTGCTTGAGATATGACATTTCGAACTGGAAGTGACATCGAAAAATGGATGACAGCATCGAATTTGTCCACTTTACATTAATTTTGTTCTTGAAATTTTTCCAAGTCCAGGTACGATCAGCTGATCTAAAGAAGATGAATGACTTCATCTAAGTCCTCTTCAAATTCATCGTTCGGTATGTAATCTGCAAAAAAACAATAATATGTTGATAGTCAGATCGGTAAATAGCTGTTGATTGTCGGATAGGTAAATTGTTTTTCAAATTCTGTATTGAAGGCACGTGAAGTTTAAAAATTGTACTGTTGGTTTTTACCTTGATACGTGATTTCACAACAATGTATTCGCGTTTATATAGTCACATTGTGGTTAGACTTACCGTTTGTATCCACATCGTGATTGCAGTCATCTCCGCTTACTGCTTGGTTCTGTACTTCATCTGCAAAAGCAATTGTAATATGGTAATTGTCATATGCGTAATATTGATGTTCAAATTTTATATTGAAGGGACTGGGAGTGTAAAGATTTTAATTATGGTTTTTGCCGTTCTGTTTTCTAATTTTATTTAATGGAATCATACTTTCTTTTATATCGTTTATCCCTATAACAAATTCAGATAACTTATCTGGACACCCACATAAAAGCAGTCTTATCTCTATTTAAAATGTAACGTTTTAATGATGCGCTCTATCTAATCAAAATGCTCTATTACGGCTGAAGTTTAATTTAAATTCCATAATATCATTCCTTCCAAGGTGTACGTGCATACTTGCTTACGTGCGTATACATTAAAAGTATTCAAAAAATAAAGTCCAGCATATGTCTCCAAAAAACATGCATGTATCCAACCCAAAAGCACATGAAAGCATAAAAACATCATGAGAATAAACATTGAAAAAAAGGATACATAAGTAATAAACAAAGGGGATGGGTGAACATGTACCCTACCCCTACCGCCTTGGAACGGTCTATTACAGAAGCACTACTAAGGGCTTAACCCGGTTTTAATGCGATTCTGCAACAATGTATTCGCGTTGATATAGTCACAATGTGATTACACTTATCGTTTCTTTCCAGATCGTGTGGGTCTGTGAACCAATCTACCAGATTGCAGCCTGCATCTGCTTGGTTCTGTACTTCATCTGGTGATTGTCAGATGGGTAATTTTGTTGTTCAAATTCATATACCTTACTTGGACACCTATGTAAAAGCAGGTCATATCCCTGAAATGTAACTGGTTATAATTATGCGCTAGATCCACCTATACTGCTTTATTCTGGCGTAAAGTAAAATAATTTTCCACAATGGCATTCCTTTCAAAGAATGCGTGCGTACTTGCATGCGTGTGAGCGTGTGAATTCATTAAACTTTACAAATCTTCTTAATGTTCCTATTCCACAAGCAGTGTGGACACCAACCTTGTCTCTGTCTGCACAGATACAGTTTGTTTAGAGCAGATCTGAAATACAAATAAAGGTACAAATAACTATGATGTATGGTTGACTACAATGGCGTTGGGCTCTTAAGTGTTGAGGTGAGGCCTTACTCAGTCCGTAAGACAATACTGTCATTGCTTTTTTATGCGTACGGACATCCTTGTCCCAGATATGGATTGATTTTAACGTATATAATTTTATTTCAAATGAGCCATAATCATTTGATTCAACCCTTATTTAATGTTGAAAATCCATTTTAATTTTTTAATTACAAGAACATTCGCTAGAATTATGATTTATTACATAGATGTGTAGGTATATGTCCTGGGTACAATTTGAGACCATTACCATGTATATAGGAGAACTAATGAGGTCACATGACCGATCAAACCTATATGCGTATGGCTAAATTGCGTGAAAATCTAATTTTTTACCATATCCGCTATCAATTTCATTAGATTATAACTATGCTTGGCAAGCAATCCTGAATGAATGGTAAAAGATAGAGTTATTCTGTTGGTTTTTTTTCCCTATTATTTCAGAAGGTATTTGCATACAATATAAAACAAAGTATGTGTCATACTTTATGGAAGTGTCTGCTACATTCTCTTAACATTTTTTCTTACAATGTTTTGCAAATTTTAATTTTTTGTAAAATTTATAATTGTCCATAGAACTATTTTTCAATGCTAGCTTTTCTAGCTTGAAAAATTTATGAGAGTCCAACTGGACTCTAACTGCATCGCTCGACTTTGCCAGGCACTTTCCAGTTCTAGTACACAGAATAATTTCTGTTTTTTCAGAACCGAAAGTTTTTGCACCTGGATATCTTCCAAAATACATTTACTTCACTGTTCACTGTTCCTCCAGTATTTTCTTGTTAAGGCTCTGCTTTAAAGCTGCTGAGGTACAGTTTAATTTTGTTGAGTAATTACACCTCAAAATCATATACAGCTCAGCTTCCAGTAAGTGTCCCATATATCATCGCGTAAGCCATCTTCCCTCAGTCGAACAGCATGGCTCTTTCGACCAGATTCTGATTTCCTCTCATTGAACAAGTACATTAAAGTATGCATACTGAGTACCAAAAGTAAGTTAATATACAATATATTGTTGCCTTTCAAGGGAGGTAAGGTTTGTGCACACTGACATTAATGAACTCTCCGCATTATTCAGCCGAGTGATGATCCCACTTTCAAGATCTGAACTTGTTCTAGTTAGGATAGTTTGTACTTTGTTGATCTTTTCCAGTGAATGCTTTGAATTTTCTTCTATATCTTGTTTTACTTCTATCATTATGTCTCCCCCACCTCTGGGGGAGACATTGTTTTTGCCCTGTGCGTCCGTACGTATGTCACACTTCATTTCTGATCAATAACTAGAGAACCATTTGATCTAGAGCCTTCAAACTTCATAGGGTTGTAGGGCTGCTGGAGTAGACGACCCCTTTTGTTTTGGGGGTCACTCCGTCAAAGGTCAAGGTCACAGGGGCCTGAACATTGAAAACCATTTCCGATCAATAACTAGAGAACCACTTGACCCAGAATGTTGAAACTTCATAGGATGATTGGTCATGTAGAGTAAGTGACCCCTATTGATTTTGGGGTCACTCTGTTAAAGGTCAAGGTCACAGGGGCCTGAACATTGAAAACCATTTCCAATCAATAACTTAGTACCACTTGACCCAGAATGTTGAAACTTCATAGGATGATTGTACATGCAAAGTAGATGACCCCTATTGATTTTGGGGTCACTCTGTTAAAGGTCAAGGTCACAGGGGCCTGAACATTGAAAACCATTTCCGGTCAGTAACTTGAGTACCACATGACCCAGAATGTTGAAACTTCATAGGATGATTGGTCATGCAAATTAGATGACCCCAATCAATTTTGGGGTCACTCTGTTAAAGGTCAAGGTCACAGGGGCCTGAACATGGAAAACTGTTTCCGATCAATAACTTGAGAACCACTTAACCCAGAATGTTGAATCATCATAGGATGATTGGTCATGTAGAGTAGTTGACCCCTATTGTTTTTTGGTTTACTCCGTCAAAGGTCAAGGTCACAGGGACCTGAACATTGAAAACCATTGCCGATCAATAACTTGAGTACCACTTAACCCAGAATGTTGAAACTTCATTAGATGATTGTACATGCAAAGTGGATGACCCCTTTTGATTTTGGAAAACCATTTCCGGTCAGTAACTTGAGTACCACATGACCCAGAATGTTGAAACTTCATAGGATGATTGGTCATGCAAAGTAGATGACCCCTATCGATTTTGGGGTCACTCTGTTAAAGGTCATTAGTCACAGGGGCATGAATATGGAAAACTGTTTCCAATCAATAACTTGAGAACCACTTGACCCAGAATGTTGAAACTTCATAGGATGATTGGACATGCAGAGTAGATGACCCCTATTTATTTTGAGGTCACATGATCAAAGGTCAAGGTCACAGGAGCCTGAACAGTGACTTGAGAACCACTAGGCCAAGAGTGTGGAAACTTAGCGGGATGACTGGACATGCCAAGTAGATGATCCCTATTGCAGCCAACCATTATTCTCTTTTTGACTTTCGCTCCTGACCCCTATTGACTTCTTGCCTATAGGACTTAGCATTGGGGGAGATATGCGCTTTTTTACAAATTTTTATGTTCATTTTATTTTCTAGATTGACTTTCAAGTCCAAATCTTCAGTCATGTTTTGCAATTCAGTCATTGTTTGTAACCTAGACTGACAACTATTCTTTGTTTTTCATAGAGGAATTCATAAATGAAAATTAAGATTGAATATCAGATTCAAACGTAAATTTGTTTTCAAACTTCTGTGCTATTTCTGTCAAGAGAGAAAAAAGTGGGTATTTTGTTACTGCCACTGATTGTCTCTTTATTCTATAATTGATTAAAGATTCAGATATAGTCTTGAATAGTCCTGTTTTCATCACTTTTGAATGGTTTGACCTGTCTTCAACTTTCTTGATATTATTGTTGAACAGAGATTCAAAACCTCTCTGATTTTTTAGCTCACCTGTCACAAAGTGACAAGGTGAGCTTTTGTGATCGCGCTGTGTCCGTCGTCCGTCCGTCCGTAAACTTTTGCTTGTGACCACTCTAGAGGTCACATTTTTCATGGGATCTTCATGAAAGTTGGTCAGAATGTTCACCTTGATGATATCTAGGTCAAGTTCGAAACTGGGTCACATGCCGTCAAAACTAGGTCAGTAGGTCTAAAAATAGAAAAACCTTGTGACCTCTCTAGAGGCCATAATTTTCAATGGATCTTCATGAAAATTGGTCTGAATGTTCATCTTGATGATATCTAGGTCAAGTTCGAAACTGGGTCACGTGCGGTCAAAAACTAGGTCAGTAGGTCTAAAAATAGAAAAACCTTGTGACCTCTCTAGAGGCCATATATTTCACAAGATCTTCATGAAAGTTGGTCAGAACGTTCACCTTGATGATATCTAGGTCAAATTCGAAACTGGGTCACGTGCCGTCAAAAACTAGGTCAGTAGGTCTAAAAATAGAAAAACCTTGTGACCTCTCTAGAGGCCATATATTTCACAAGATCTTCATGAAAGTTGGTCAGAATGTTCATCTTGATGATATCTAGGTCAAGTTCGAAACTGGGTCACGTGCCTTCAAAAACTAGGTCAGTAGGTCAAATAATAGAAAAACCTTGTGACCTCTCTAAAGGCCATATTTTTCATGAGATCTGTATGAAAGTTGGTCCGAATGTTCATCTTGATGATATCTATGTCAAGTTCGAAACTGGGTCACGTGCCATCAAAAGCTAGGTCAGTAGGTCTAAAAATAGAAAAACCTTGTGACCTTTCTAGAGGCCATATATTTCACAAGATCTTCATGAAAATTGGTCAGAACGTTCACCTTGATGATATCTAGGTCAAGTTCGAAACTGGGTCACGTGCCTTCAAAAACTAGGTCAGTAGGTCAAATAATAGAAAAACCTTGTGACCTGTCTAAAGGCCATATTTTTCATGGGATCTGTGTGAAAGTTGGTCTGAATGTTCATCTTGATGATATTAATGTCAAGTTCGAAACTGGGTCACGTGCGGTCAAAAACTAGGTCAGTAGGTCTAAAAATAGAAAAACCTTGTGACCTCTCTAGAGGCCATATATTTCATGAAATCTTCATGAAAACTTGTCAGAATGTTCACCTTGATGATATCTAAGTCAAGTTCGAAAGTGGGTCACATGCCGTCAAAAACTAGGTCAGTAGGTCAAATAATAGAAAAACCTTGTGACCTAACTAGAGGCCATATTTTCCATGGGATCTGTATGAAAGTTGGTCTGAATGTTCATCTTGATTATATCTAGGTCAAGTTTGAAACTGGGTCACGTGCTGTCAAGAACTAGGTCAGTAGGTCAAATAATAGAAAAACCTTGTGACCTCTCTAAAGGCCATATTTTTCAATGGATCTTCATGAAAGTTGGTCTAAATGTTCATCTTGATGATATCTAGGTCAAATTCGAAACAGGGTCATGTGCGGTCAAAAACTAGGTCAGTAGGTCTAAAAATAGAAAAACCTTGTGACCTCTCTAGAGGCCATACTTGTGAATGGATCTCCATAAAAATTGGTCAGAATGTTCACCTTGATGATATCTAAGTCAAGTTCGAAAGTGGGTCACGTGCCATCAAAAAGTAGGTCAGTAGGTCAAATAATGAAAAAACGTTGTGACCTCTCTAGAGGCCATATTTTTCATGGGATGTGTATGAAAGTTGGTCTGAATGTTTATCTTGATGATATCTAGATCAAGTTTGAAACTGGGTCAACTGCGATCAAAAACTAGGTCAGTAGGTCTTGAAATAGAAAAACCTTGTGACCTCTCTAGAGGCCATACCCTTGAATGGATCTTCATGAAAATTGGTCAGAATGTTCACCTTGATGATATCTAGATCAAGTTTGAAACTGGGTCACGTGCCTTAAAAAACTAGGTAAATAGGTCAAATAATAGAAAAACCTTGTGACCTCTCTAGAGACCATATTTTTCAATGGATCTTCATGAAAATTGGTCAGAATTTTTATCTTTATAATATCTAGGTCAAGTTCAAAACTGGGTCACATGAGCTCAAAAACTAAGTCACTATGTCAAATAATAGAAAAAACGACGTCATACTCAAAACTGGATCATGTGGGAAGAGGTGAGCGATTCAGGACCATCATGGTCCTCTTGTTTTTGTTATTTAACAAAGATTCAGACATTTTTTCCATAGTTTTTGTTTTCTATCTTGATTTACGACTTTACGCATTTCGTTTTCAGTGATCTTAACTTTTTGTCTCATCCATTTCTTTTCATCCACAAATCCCTTTATACTGACATTAATGAACTCTCTGCATTATTGAGTCGAGTGATGATCCCACTTTGCAGATCTGAACTTGTTCTAGTTAGGATAGTTTGTACTTTGTTGATCTTTTCCAATGAATGGTTTGAATTTTCTTCTATGTCTTGTTTTACTTCTATCATTTTTATGTTCATTTTATTTTCTAGTTTGATTTTCAAGTCCAAATCTTCAGTCATGTTTTGCAATTCAGTCTTTGTTTGTAACCTAGACTGACAACTATTCTTTGTTTTTCATAGAGGAATTCATAAATGAAAATTAAGATTGAATATCAGATTCAAACGTTGTAAATTTGTTTTCAAACTTCTGTACCATTTCTGTCAAGAGAGAAAACAGTGGGTATTTTGTTATTGCCACTGATTGTCTGTTTCTTCTATAATTTGTTAAAGATTCATGTCTGTTTCTTCTATAATTTGTTAAAGATTCAGAAATAGTCTTGAATAGTCCTGTTTTCATCACTTTTGAGTGGTTTGAACCTTTCTTCAACTTCCTTGATATTATTGTTGAACAGAGATTCAGAACCTTTGTCAATTTTGTTTTGTAATTTAACAGAGATTCAGACATTTTTTCCATAGTTTTTGTTTTCTATCTGATTTACGACTTTACGCATTTCGTTTTCAGTGATCTTAACTTTTTGTCTCATCCATTTCTTTTTATCCACAAATCCCTTTTCAATGATAGCATACAACATGTTCGCTCGAATATCTTCTGTCTTGTTTTCTAGTCTGTTCACAGTAGATTTTGTTTCCGCCAGTTCGGATTTTATATCCTTTGTTTCTTGAACTACATAATCTATTCTCCTTGACAGTGCATCGTAAAAAATAATCCAGACTCATGTCCACCGACGCTGTACTAGCCAGGCAGAATAATGACAGCCAGAAAATAATTTTAAATCTAACATGAGCCATATTCTCACATCTTTGCAAACCATATGGTGCCGATTGCGCTCAGGAGTTAGTGTAATGTGTATTGCAACAATGTCCTATGTCAGAGCCATATTATGCATGCTTTATACATGTTGTGCATTATGTTGTCAGCATAAAATGGTTAGCCGGATGGTCAAATAATATGTGTGAAACTATTGTGAAGTTATTGAATATTGATCCATATTACACCAGTTTTTAGCTCACCTGAGCACAAAGTGCTCAAAGATGAGCTTTAGTGATCACCCTGTGTCGGTCGTCCGTCCGTCAGTCGTTGTCACCAATTTGACTGTTTACACTCTAGAGGTCACATTTTTGGCCCAATCTTAATGAAACTTGGTCAGAATGTTACCCTCAATAAAATCTTGGATGAGTTCGCAATAGGGTCATCTGGGGTCAAAAACTAGGTCACCAGGTTAAATCAAAGGAAAAGATTGTAAAACACTCTAGAGGTCACAATTTTGGCCCAATCTTAATGAAACTTGGTCAGAATGTGACCCTCAATAAAATCTTGGACGAAATCTATATTGGGTCATCTGGTGTCAAAAACTAGGTCACCAGGTCAAATCAAAGCAAAAGCTTGTTAACTGTTAACACTCTAGAGGTCATAATTAAACTTGGTCAGAATATTACTCTGAATAAAATATTGGAAGAGTTCAATATTGGGTCATCTGGGGTCAAAAACTAGGTCAGCGGGTCAAATCAAAGGAAAAGCTTTTTAACACTGTAGAGGCCACATTTACAACTGTATCTTCATGAATTCTATTCAGAATGTTAATCATGATGGTCTCAAGGTCCCGGTTGAATCTGGGTCATGTAGGATCAAAAACTAGGCCACCAGGTCAAATCAAAGGGAAAGCTAGTAACACAGTAGAGGCCACATTTATGACCATATCTTAATGAAACTTGGTCAGAATGTTGATCTTGATAATCTATAGGTCAAGTTAAAATCTGGGTCAGGTGGGGTCAAAAACTAGTTCACAAGGTCAAATCAAAGGAAAATCTTGTTGACACTCTTGAGGCAACATTTATGATGTATCTTCATGAAACTTATTCAGAATTTTAATTTTGATGATCTTTAGGTCAAGTTCAAATCTGGGTCATATGGGGTCAAAAACTATGGCACCGGGTCAAATCAAAGGAAAAGCTAGTTAACACTTTAGAGATCACATTTATGACCATATCTTCATGAAACTTGGCCAGAATGTTAATCTTGATGATCTTTAGGTCAATAGGTCAGGTGAGCGATACAGGGCCTTCATGGCCCGCTTGTTTGTAATTTAACAGAAATTCAGACATTTTTTCCATAGTTTTTGTTTTCTATCTGATTTACGACTTTACGCATTTCGTTTTCAATGATCTTAACTTTTTGTCTCATCCATTTCTTTTCATCCACAAATCCCCTTTCAGTGATAGCATACAGCATGAATATCTTCTGTCTTGTTTTCTAGTCTGTTCACAGTAGATTTTGTTTCCGCCAGTTCGGATTTTATATCCTTTGTTTCTTGAATTACATAATCGATCCTCCTTGACAATGCTTCGTAAAAAAATCCAGACTCATGTCCACCGAAGCAGTACTAGCCAGGCAGAATAATGACAGCCAGAAAATAAATTTAAATCTAACATGAGCCATATTCTCACATCTTTGCAAACCGTATGGTGCCGATTCAGATTGCGCTCAGGAGATAGTGTAATGTGTATTGCAACAATGTCCTATGTCAGAGCCATATTATGCATGCTTTATACATGTTGTGCATTATGTTGTCAGCATAAAATGGTTAGCCGGATGGTCAAATAATATGTGTGAAACTATTGTGAATTTATTGAATATTGATCCATATTACACCAGTTTTTAGCTCACCTGAGCACGAAGTGCTCAAAGATGAGCTTTAGTGATCACCCTGTGTCGGTCGTCCGTCTGTCCGTCCGTCAGTCGTTGTCAACGATTTGACTGTTTACACTCTAAGAGGTCACATTTTTTGCCCAATCTTAATGAAACTTGGTCAGAATGTTACCCTCAATAAAACCTTGGACGAGTTCGATATTGGGTCATCTGGGGTCAAAACCTAGGTCACCAGGTTAAATCAAAGGAAAAGCTTGTTAACACTCTAGAGGTCACATTTTTGGCCCATTCTTAATGAAACTTGGTCAGAATTTTTACCCTTAATAAAATTTTGGGACGAATTCGATTTTGGGGTCATCTGGGTTTCAAAAACTGGGTCACTAGGTCAAATCAAAGGGAAAAGTTTGTTAACACTCTAGATGCAAATTTTGGCCCAGTCTTGATGAAAATTGATTCAGTTTTTATCCTCAATAAAATCTTAAAACGAGTTTGATATTGGGTCATCTGGGGTTAAAACTAGGTCACCAGTCAAATCTTAGGAAAAGCTTGTTAACACTGTAGAGGCTGCTTGTATGACTATATCTTCATGAAACTTGGTAAAAATTGTTAATATTAAATGATCTTAAGGTCCAGTTTGAATCTGGGTCATGTAGGATCAAAAACTAGGAATCAAAGGAAAAGCTAGCTTACACTGTATATGCCACATTTATGACCATATCTTAATGGAACTTGGTCAAAATGTTAATCTTGATGATCTAAAGCTCAAGTTCAAATCTGAATTAGGTGGGGTCAAAAACCAGGTCACCAGTTCAAATAAAAGGAAAAGCTTGTTAACACTCCAGAGGTCATATTTATGACTATCTTCATGAAACTTAGTCAGAATGTTAAACTTGATGATCTGTAGGACAGGTTTGAATCTGGGTCATGTTGGTTCAAAAACAAGGTCACCAGGCCAAATCAAAGGAAAAGCTAGTTAACACTTTAGAGGCCACATTTATAACCGTATCTTAATGAAACTTGGTCAGAATGTTAATCTTGTTGATCTTTAGGTCAAGTTTAAATCTGGGTCTGGGAAAAGCTTGTTAACACTCTAGAGGCCACATTTATGACTGTATCTTCATGAAACTGAGTCTGAATGTTGAACTTGATGATCTTTAGGTCAGGTTCGAATTAGGGTCATGTTGGGTCAAAAACTAGGTCACGGGGTCAGATCAAAGGAATAGCTTGGTAACACTTTAGAGGCCACATTTATGACCATATCTTAATGAAACTTGGTCAGAATGTTTATCTTGATGATCTCAGGGTCATTAGGTCAGGTGAGCGATACAGGGCCTTCATGGCCCTCTTGTTTTTCTTAATTTATCATGCATTGTTACTGTCGGTGAATCATCAGCATTGTATAACTGGTGAAAAAGGTGTGTAAAGGTTAAATAACCAAAGATCTCATGACTTTTATGTACCAGTAAAATGCTGTTTATTTATGTGAACAGTATTGTGCTTTGTTAAAAGGACAAATGAGTAAATAATGATAAGATATATATTAAAATCAAGCGACTTAATGCCGATAGATTATTTCCTATAATGATCGGACTGTGGTGCAATTAACAGGATAACTCTTCAGTTGTATGTGCAATAGTTACCATGTTATGCCTAAATGTAATTGCATTTAACTGAATAGAAGTTAGCATAGAAGATCTTTTAGTGCCATCATTATCTTGCCCTTTTCCATATTTCGTAAGCACTAATTAAGACATAGGATATCATCTGTCAGTATCTAAAACAACTTGTAAAATAGATTTATTACTATTATTAATCACATTTGCTTCCATAGAAAAAATAAATAGAATAAATTCTGTATGTCCCTCAACATACATCATTTCTGTTGGAAATTCCTGTTGACACAAATTGATATACTTCTAGCATCAGTTATTGGCATTTACGTGGCTCAATACAAACAGCAATCTGTTTGTGAGAAGCGTGTCTAGTGCATTTTTGATATAGAATGTACTAGTACATGCATGGTTGTGCCTACTGCTTTGCAACACAAAACCAAAACCTGATCAATTCTGTCTCTGGAGAAAACATTGAAGTAGTTACTCCCCACATTTATGTGGGGGTGTATTTATTGCGTTGCTGCTGTCCGTACATCTGTCAGTATGTCCTGAAATCTTATGTCTCCAACTTCTCCTGCACTGTTAGCCTGATTCTTTTCAAACTTTCACAGATGAACTAGCTTGATGTGCAGCTGACCAAAAAGGAAGAAACTTGCTATAACTGTTTTCACTGCAGTTATGGCCCTTTGATAGTTTCGCTATATAGAATACAAAGAAAAATCTTGTGTGTCAAACTCCTCAAATACTATTGAAATGATACTTGAAAGTTTCAGAGATGAAGGATCTTGATGTGAAGATGTCCATACATAATGGATATTTTCTGTGGCTATAATTTTGTCTAGAACTATGGCACTTGAACTTAATTAATTTCACAAAATAGGCCATAGTGAAGAAATTTGATGTGTTCAACTCCTCACACATTCTGAATGAATGGTTTCAAAGTTGCTGAGATACAAAAACTTATCGGAATACAATTTGCTTCAAACATTTAGTGGAACATCCTTCCTGTGAAGTCAGAAGATGGTCTGTACTAAAAACTTTACTATTAAGAGGATGACGCAGTATGTCCTATGGACAAAATTCTTAATTCATGACTATATTTCATTACAAATGAATTAAACGGTGTTTTATTATTGTACTTTGTTCATTATTTAACAAATAATCAAGGCCTCAAGTGGTTTATCGTCTGATTTACCACGGTTCAGAGTTCAGATGTGTAGGAATTGAACACTGAAGCATCTGAACAATGAACCGTGGTAAATTAGATGACAAATCACAAGAAGGCCTTGATTGCTTTCATTCTGACATGCTCATTGATACATTTTAATAAATATTATGCTGGACTTCATTTACGCTAGGAGTAATATATCGGAAGTCATGAGGCATTTGACGTCATAATGCTCTTATACCGGTCTACGCGTCAACCGTTGTTTATCATAGAATATACAGAGCTTGATTGTCTTCTATGTTTAACTGGAAATCAAATCGAGCCATGTTAGAATCATATATATTGTAGTTATGGATAACAAATTTATTCAATGATACTGTCTTTGTATATGAAACAATTTATATATTATGGACAATTGTGTTGTTTAGACAGTTGAGCTTTAAGGATCTTACTGTGTAGTTTAAAAAAGTGTTCATTACAACTATTTGTACATAGAAATTATCACTTTATTCACCTTTCAGTACTCAAATATTGAACATATTTAATTGTACCCCCCGACAACAAAGTTGTAAGGGGGGGAGGGTATTCTGGTTTCAGGTTGTCTGTCTGTCCGTCTGGCCGTCTGTCCGTAGACGCAATCTTGTGCGCACCATCTCTCCTTATCCCCTTGACAGAATTTAATGAAACTTCACACAAGTGATCAGTACCAACACTAGTTGTGCATGGGGCATGTTAAGTTCTTTTAGAAAAAAAAATTGCAGAGTTATGGACTTTGTTTTTTTTTTGTTACTATACTATATACATAAACACAATCTTGTGCGCACATCTCTCCTCATCCCCTTGACAAAATTAATGAAATTTCACACAAGTGATCAGTACCAACAGTAGTTGTGCATGGGGCATGTTAGGTTCTTTTAGAAAAAAAATGCAGAGTTATGGACTTTTTTTTTTGTACTATACTATATACATAAACACAATCTTTTTGCGCACCATCTCCCTCATCCCCTTGACACAATTTAATGAAACTTCACACAAGTGATCAGTAACAAAAAGTGTTATGCATGGGCATGTTAGGTTCTTTCAGCGACATAAAATGCAGAGTTATGGGACTTTGTTTCTTGTTAACATACTATGTACATACAGTCTGCATATGCAATCTTGTGCGTGCCTAATCTACCAAACCCTTGCACACAATTTAATGAAACTTCACACAAGTGATCAGTACCAACCCTAGTTGTGCATGGTGCATGTTACATTCTTTTAGATAAATATTCTGCATAGTTATGGGACTTTGTTTTTTGTTACTATACTGTATACATACAGTCTATATACATACAGTCCACATAATTATGCAGTCTTGTGTGCGTCAAATTGCAATGTACTGTGTCAGTGCATGCGGGGGGTACATTCATCACCTTTAGTGATAGCTCTAGTTAAACATGTAAACAGTACATGTGATTTTTATGCCCCCACTTTTGGGGAGGTGGGGGCATATAGATTTGCCCTTGTCCATCCGCCCGTCCTTCCTTCCGTCCGTCCTTCCGAGAATGTTGTGTCGCGCCTAGCTCCAAAAGTATTTGACCTAGAGTCAAAACTGTACAGGAATGTTGGTCAGCATGTGTAGTTGTGCACCTGGGGATTCGCGTCCGGATTCATTCAGTCATTTAGGAGTTATGGCCCCTGACATTGTAAAAATTGGTCATTTTAGTGTTGTGTCGCGCCTAGCTCCAAAAGTATTTGACATAGAGTCACAAAACTTTACAGGAATGTTGGCCAGCATGTGTAGTTGTGCACCTGGGGTTTCGCATCCGGATTCATTCAGTCGTGTAGGAGTTATGGCCCCTGACTCAGTAAAAAAGTTGGTCATTTTAATGTTGTGTCGCACGTAGCTCCAAAAGTATTTGACCTAGAGTCACCAAAGTTTACAGGAATGTTGGTTAGCATGTGTAGTTGTGCACCTGGGGTTTAGCGTCCGGATTCATTCAGTCATGTAGGAGTTATGGCCCCTGACTTAGTTAAAAGTTGGTCATTTTAATGTTGTGTCGCTCGTAGCTCCAAAAGTATTTGACCTAGAGTCACCAAAGTTTATAGGAATGTTGGTCAGCATGTGCAGTTGTGCACCTGGGGTTTCGCATCCAGATTCATTTAGTATTGTAGGAGTTATGGCCCCTGACCTAGGAAAAAATTTGAGCTCTTTGTCATGTAGTGGGGGCATCTGTGTCCCATGGACACATTTCTAGTTTATTTTTTATTTTTGACAATAAACAGGATTGTCTGATTATAGTTGGTACCTATGGGCCATCAAGTGAGTGATATAGGATCATCATTCAGGCCTTTTAGTTTTATATAGTTGATAGTTCAAAACAAATATATACATGTATAATTACTACTCCCGCACGATAATTTAAACAGCATCATGTGTATATTTACTATATTATCGTTTGATTGTTATGGTTCTCATGCATCGTTGAAGCATTGTCAATGATAGAAGTTAATTACATACTATAATGTTATACAAAAATATTTTCTGTATTGAACGTTTTAATGAAGAAAAACCATAGTTATCAAACATGTTATCGTTTGAGTTATCGTGAAGGATTTATACTTAGCCCGGATAATAAATCAGTTTATACTAAAGTCAATAGCTAATGTAGTTTCATTATAATTGTTGAAGTAAAATAAAATTTACATTAGGTGTATGTTTTGGCAAGGAAATATCTTTATTCCTTCAATTTCACTGTCTAATGTGTATTATGACCTAATAGCTGTCTACCATCAAATTCTTCAGTTTCTCTTGTCTTAAGTTGTATATGATAGAAATAGCACAGCCTGGTAAGACAGAGTTATCACCAAACTAAAAGTTCCAATCAATTGTTGAGTTTGAGTTTTCTTAAAGATTTTTTTCTAAATAAATTTTGTTACCCTTTAGATCTCAAAGAATAGTTAGAGCTGTTTGACTTGTCCATTCCTCTGCATCAGTGTTCAAATTTGGAGAAGTTTTTGTATGTAAGCTGGTATCTCAGTAACCACATGTGAGAAAGGATTGAAAGTTCAAACACTATTCATTGTGATGAACTGACTTACACTGCATAGGTTCTATAACTCTATTTTGCTTATTAAAATTATGCCCCCTTTTCAACTTGGCAATTTTTCATTACGTTTTTGTATGTAAGCTGGTATCTAAGCTCTTCTAAGAATGAAGTTTAACTTATACACTTGCTTACTGTGATGACCTGACATGCAATACATAGGTTCTATAACTTTGCACAATAGCATCTTGAAAAAATTATGCCCCATTTTTAGCTCGACTATACGAAGTATATGGAGAGCTATCCTACTCGTGTCGGTGTTTTTCTGCGTCCCCACCTTAAATTTATTTACACTTCCTCATTTTTCTCCTTATTTCTGTAATTACTTGATTGAAACATTTTCAGGATGTTTTTCCTAATAAAATCTGGTTGATCATCTTGGACCTTGTTTCTAGGTAACTAGAATAAGTCTTTCAAGACAGATATGTTTAAATAGCCAGGGGTACTTGAATTTATTTATATATTTGGTCGAGTGGCCATCATTTTTTTAAGGAAATTCCAATATTTTGATCAATATAGTATTAAAAATATTGCTAAGTTACTGAAACCAGAGGAGTAAAAGCAAGTATTTTATTATATTCATTTTTTGTGACTTTTAAAATCATTTTCTTGTAATATTGTCACCTTTGTAAGAATAATATATAATTATACTATTTGTCAAGATGTAAATACACTGCAACCTCTGTAGAGCAACACCCTTTGGGAGATAAAAATATTGACTGTTATGTAGAGGTTGTTGCTCTGGAGAGATGAATTTAATAGTATTTTTAGCTTAGGGAAATTTTGATGATGTTGTTATAGAGAGGTGTTTACTTAAGAGAAGGCCGCTCTAGAGAGGATATACTGTATAATGATAAAGGACTTTTTAGATTGGAATTTTTTTACATTTCCTTTAAAGATTCTATCAACTGTTTTTGTATTATTCCCACTTTTTACTGTTGCACTATTTTTATTCACTCGTATATATTTTTGTAGATTTATACAGAAGTTATATTTTTCTGTTATTATATGATTGTGTAAAGAAATGTTGTTGTTTAATTATTATTATCCCTTAGAAGAAGGAGGGTTATAATGTTTTGCAGATGTCGGTCTGTTGGTCAGTCGGTATATAGAACAATCCGTTTCTGGATGATAACTCAAGAACGCTATAGGCCTAGGATAATGAAAGTTGATAGGGAGGTTGGTCATAACTAGCAGATGACCCCTATTGATTTTGAGATCAGTAGGTCACAGATCAAGGTCACAGTGACCAAGAACAGTTAAACGGGTTTCCGGATGATAACTCGAGAAGGCTTTAGCCTAGGATCATGAATATAGATAGGGAGGTTGGTTATGACCAGCAGATGTTTTTGATTTTGAGGTCAGTAGGTCAAAGGTCAAGGTCACAGTTACCCGGAACAGTTAAACTGTTTCTGGATAATAATTCATCGTTTCCGTTAAACTGTTTCAGGATAATAATTCAAGATTGCTTGGGCCTAGGACCATGAAAATTGATAAGGTTATTCATGACCAGCAGATAACCCCTATGTCACAGTGACTCGGAAAATTTAAACATTTCCGCGATAACTCGAGAGGGCTCGGGCCTAGGAACATGAAACTTGATAGGGAAGTTGATCATGATCAGCAGATGACCCTTGTGCATTTTTTAGGTCAAAGGTCAAGGTCGCAGTGACCCAGAACAGTTAAACGGTTTCCTGATATTAACTCAAGACCGTTTGGCCCTGGGATCATGAAAGATTACAGGGTTGTTAGTCGTGACCTGCAGATGACCCCTGTTGATTTTGAGGTCAGTAGGCCAAAGGTCAAAGTCACAGTGACCTGGAACAGTTAAACTGTTTCTGGACGATAAGTTGAGAATGCTTAGGCCTAGGATCAAGAAACTTAATAGGGAAGTTGATAATGAACAGCAGATGACCCCTATAGAGATCAGTAGGTCAAAGGTCAAGGTCACATTGACCCAGAACAGTAGAACTTTTGTAGACAGTGACCAAATAATTTATGTTCCTTGTGCAATTACTGAATGCATCTAAGGGGGGCATTTCGTGTTTTACCAGCTCTTGTTTGTAGAAGAGCAGCGATTTTATGAACTGTTTTTGTATTATTCCCGCTTTTTTGCTATTGTTCTATTTTTGATTCACTCATACTTTTTCTGTTATGATATGATTGTGTTAACAAATGTGATTGTTTATTTGTAGAAGTACAGTGATTTTATTGTATTAAAATAAAATTTGTTGAAATCATCTTTGTTTAGTTATTTCTGTACTTAATTTTAGTAACCTCAATAGCCGAGTTGTGAAGCTTGCTGACTTCAAAGACTGTTTCTACCCGTAATATACATTCGTATTCGTTTAACATCATTTGTGTACGAAGAATGAAGGAAAGAATGGTTTTCACAGTCTGTATTTAAATAGATGTATTCTATCTCCAGAATTTTAAATTACGTTTAAGTGTAGTGCATTCCAAAACATCCAAAATTCCTTGTGCAATATTTAACAACACCTGTACAATGTAGTACATACATGTACTTAGATTTTTCTGGCGAAAAATGATCGATCTAGGAGTATTTTCGACTATTCAAAGAATAGTAGAGCTATTGGACTCACCCATGCGTCGGCGTCCGCGTCCGCGTCCCGATTTGGTTAAGGTTTTGTATGTAAGCTGGTATCTCAGTAACCACTTGTGGGAATGGATTGAAACTTCACACACTTATTCACTATGATAAACTGACCTGCATTGCACAGGTTCCATAACTCTGTTTTGCTTTTTTACAAAATTATGCCCCTTTTTCGACTTAGAAATTCTTGGTTAAGGTTTTGTATGTAAGCTGGTATCTCAGTAACCACTTGTGGGAATGGATTGAAACTTCACACACTTATTCACTGTGATAAACTGACCTACATTGCACAGGTTCCATAACTCTATTTTGCATTTTTACAAAATTATGTCCCCTTTTCGACTTAGAAATTCTTGGTTAAGGTTTTGTATGTAAGCTGGTATCTCAGTAACCACTTGTGGGAATGGATTGAAACTTCACACACTTATTCACTATGATAAACTGACCTACATTGGACAGGTTCCATAACTCTATTTTGCTCTTTTACAAAATATTGTCCCCTTTTCGACTTAGAAATTCTTGGGTAAGGTTTTGTATGTAAGCTGGTATCTCAGTACCCACTTATGGGAATGGATTGAATCTTCACACACTTGTTCACTGTCATGATCTGACATGCCCTGTGTAGATCCCATAACTCTACTTTGCATTTTTGTCAAAATTATGCCCCTTTTTCGACTTAGAAATTCTTGGTTAAGGTTTTGTATGTAAGCTGGTATCTCAGTACCCATTAATGGGAATGGATTGAAACTTCACACACTTGTTCGCTGTCATGATCTGACATGCACTGTGTAGGTCCCATAACTCTACTTTGCAATTTTTTCAAAATTATGCCCCTTTTTCGACTTAGCAGTTTTTGGTTAAGTTTTTGTATGTAAGCTGGTATTTCAGTATCCACTTATGGGAAAGGATTGAAACTTAACACACGTGTTCACTTTATGAGCTGATAAGCTCTGTGAAGGTTCCATAACCCTTTTTCCCATTTTTACAAAATTATGCCCCTTTTTATCGACTTTTGTATTCATTCAATTGACAAGGCTGTTGAATAGTCGAGCGTTGCTGTCCTCCGACAGCTGTTGTTTTCATATACAGCCGCTGGTCCCTGTACTCTCGAAACTTACTAGCAAACTTGAATGACGAGTTTGAGTAGATCTATCAGAAAATGAAAGTATTCATTATATACATGTTCAGTATAGCCAAGAAAACAGAGCATAGTATTAATTTACACAAAACTGACCACCTTCCAAAATTTCAGATGAATCAAAATCACTTTTTATCCTATGTTTGGAAGTGCGAAAGAGAAACTTCATATTTACTGGACGAAAATGCATCTAAAATACAGAGTGAAATCTATACTTTCCCGCAAATCTCCGTACACAACTGATGATTCCCGAATATGAGTGTACGGATATGGTACAGGGATTAAACCAACGTAGGATAACTTGCCCCTCACTAGGTTCAAACCTGGCTTGGGGTGTGAAGTTCTTCCATATGATGACCCTGCTGTCTTGAGGAAGGTAGGTGGTTCTACCCAGGTGCCTGCCACACCAGCCTAATGTTTTTGTTTTTAGCTCACCTGAAACACTACAGAGGTCACAATTTTGGCCTAATCCTAATGAAACTTGGTCAGAATGTTACCTTCAATAAAATCTTGGACGAATTCCATATTGGGTCATCTGGGGTCAAAGACTAGGTCACCAAGTCAAATCAAAGAACAAGCTTGTTAACACTCTAGAGGTCACAAGTTTGGCCAAATCTTGATGAAACTTGTTCAGAATGTTACCCTCTTTAAAATCTTGGACGAGTTTGATATTGGGTCATCTGGGTTCAAAAACTAGGTCACCAGGTCAAATCAAAGAAAAAGCTTGTTAACTCTATAGAGGTCACAATTTTGGACCAATCTTAATGAAACTTGGTCAAAATGTTACTCTCAATAAAATCTTGGATAAATTCGATATTAGGTCATCTTGGATCAAAAACTAGGTCATTAGGTCAAATCAAAGAAAAAACTTGTTAACACTTTAGAGGCCACATTTATGACTGTATCTTCATGAAACTTAGTCAGAATGTTAATTTTGGATGATCTCAAGTTCAAGTTTGAATCTTGGTCATGTAGAATCAAATACTAGGTCACTAGATCAAATCAAAGGAAAAGCTAGTTAACACTGTAGAGGCCACATTTATGATAACATCTTAATGAAACTTGGTCAGAGTGTTAATCTTGATGATCTTTAGGTCAAGTTCAAATCTGGGTCAGGTGGGGTCAAAAACTAGGTGACTAGGTCAGATCAAAGGTAAAGCTTTTTAACACTCTAGAGGCCACACTTATGACTGTATCTTCATGAAACTTAGTCAGAATGTTAATCTTGATGATCTTTAGGTCAAGATCGAATCTGGGTCATGTGGGGTCATAAAGTAGGTCACCGGATCAAATCAGAAGAAAAGCTAGTTAACACTTAAGAGGCCACATTTATGACCATATCTTAATGAAACTTGGTCAGAATGTTAATCTTGATGATCTTTAGGTCAATAGGTCAGGTGATCGATACAGGGCCTTTATGGCCCTCTTGTTTTGCATTATTCTAACAATAGAGGCATTTTCACGCCCGTTTAAAAAAATTGGACGAATTATGTGATGGCGTTTGCATTTGTCTGTCATCTGTCCATCGCTTTTATTCATATCCAGATTATAACTTTATAACCAACAAAGATATTGACTTTAAACTTGGCATATAGGTAGATGGTGATAAGACAATGAGCAGAGCGCTTGAACAGGCTCTGTAGGTCAAAGGTCAGTGCCACAATCGAGCTAAAAGCTCAAAACTCCATCATATTTTGTGTCCCGAGCTAACTAAATAACCATAAAAGGTATTGACTTCAAGCTTGAATGTACGAGGGGTGATCACAAAGTAGGTGGCAAAGATACTATTGCAGAGCACATAAAGTGGGTCTGTAGATCAAAGGTCAATGTCACAAATTGAGCTCAAAGGTCAAATCTGTCTGTCATAATTTGTGTCCAGGACATAACGTATTAACCATTCAAGGTATTGACTTCAAATTTAGCATGCAGTTAGGCAGTGAAGAGATGATGTGCAGAGAACATGAACTAGGTCTGTAGGTTCAAAATTAAGGTCACAATTTGAACTCTAAGGTAAAATCTGTCCACTATGCATAACTAACTATCCATTCAAGTTATAGACTTCAAACTTGGAATGTAGGTAGATGGTGATGAGACAATGTGCAAAGTGCATGAATTAGGGTGGTGGGTCAAAGGTCAAGGTCAAATCTATCCATATTTCATTCCAAAGCATAACCTAAGAATATTAAAGGTATTGACTTGAAACTTGGAATATAGGCAGGTGACGAGGAGGCAATGTGCAGACTACAACAATCTACATATAAACAGCACCCGGCCCACTCCCAAACACTGCCTTCTTGCCCTTTCCTATCCTGTCACCCTGCCCCAACCTGCTTTTTAGCTCACCTGAGCACGAAGTGCTCAAGGTGAGCTGTTGTAATTAACATTTGCCAGGCGTCTGTCGTGTCGTTTGTCATCAACATTTTAGCTTGTGACCACTCTAGAGGCCACATTATCACATTATCATGAAACGTGGACCAATTGTCCTTCACACTAGTTGTTAGAACATGTCATATTGTTTCTATTGATAGTTTCTCGGTCGAGTTCAAAACTGGGTCATCTAGGGTCAAAAATAGGTCACTAGGTCAAATCATAGAAAAGCCTTATGAACACTAGAGGTCACATTTTAAGTCCGATTGTCATGAAACTTAATCATGATGTTTGCCTTGGTGATTTCTTGGATGGGTTTGAAACTGGGTCATCAGGGGTCAGAAACTAGGTCACCCAGTCAAATCAAAAGAAAACCTTGTGAACACAATAAAAGCCACATTTTGTGTCCATTTGTCAAGGGAAATTGTTAGAATGTTTGTCTTGATGATATCTCGGTCGAGCTCCAAACTGGTCATCTGGGGTCAAAAACTATGTCACTCTCTCAAACCAAAGAAAAACCTTGTGAACATCCTAGAGGTTACATTTTAAGTCCAATTGATGTGAAAACATGTCATAATGTTTCCACTGATAACTTTTCGGTCGAGTTCAAAACTGGGACATCTAGGATCAAAAACTATGTCACCCAATCAATTCAAAGAAAAACCTTGTGTATACTGTAGAAGCCATATTTTAAGCCCTATTATCATGAGAACTTGTAAGAATGTTTGTCTTGGGATATCTCGGTCGGTTTCGAAAATGGGTTTTCTGGGGGTCAAAAACTAGGTCACCCGGACAAATCAAATTGAAACCTAGTGAATACTCTAAGAGGCCACATTTCAAGTTCAGTCGTTATGAAACATGCTCATAATGTTTGCTTTGAGTTTGAGATCTCCACTTTATCTAGAAAGCAGTTGTTAACATTTTTATGCACAGTTATCTTTGTTGACCATCGTTCTCAGGTGAGCGGTGTAGGGCCACCTTGCCCTCTTGTCTTATTGTATATTGCCCCGCTTGATGAAGCTCTTGTTTATCCTATTGATATGAGATCTAATCTGAATTGTTTGTGTGACCCTCCTAAGTTCCTAAATTTCGATTTCTCTCCGGTACTTAGCATAATAAGACCATGATTTCCTTTTGTCTATATTGTCCAAACATTGTTTCCAGAACTAAATACATTTTCTATATTGCGTATTCTTATGATTCCTGTCTCTAAGCAAAAGTAAGGCTGTATTATTAATCTCCAATTGCACTTCATTTGACCTAGAAACATTTCTGATCAGTAGGTAGAGCTTTTGTTTACTGATCGTGGGGTCGTGAGTTCGATCCTCGGGCAGGGCGTATGTTCTCCATGACTGATAAACGACATTGTGTCTGAAATCATTAGCCCTCCACCTCTGATTCATGTGGGGAAGTTGGCAGTTACTTGCGGAGAACAGGTTTGTACAGGTACAGAATCCAGGAACACTGGTTAGATTAATTGCCCGTCGTTACATGACTGAAATACTGTTGAAAAACGGCGTTAAACCCAAAACAAAGAAAAAATTCTTTGTCCTCATTTCAAGCAAAAATGCAACAACTGCATGAAAATATGAATATAGTCATCCAATTTATGTACTTACTATTTTTAGTTATACTTGAAAAAGCTGCTTCACATATCAAATAACCTTTCCGCCATGTTTGCGGTATTGGTCTGTTACAGCATCCTTGAATGTTCATCTCACATTTGTTCAAATGGTTCCGCTTGGCCTCTTTTAGGAGCAAGTTTTAAAGGTCAAGAACCTCTTCAATTGAAAGACTTAGGCCTCTTGTCTACGAAATTAAGGTCAAGATGAAAATTTTGTCAATTTTGGTTTAAAACTAGGTTGCTCGAACAATTAATGAAGAATGCCTACCGATGCAGATGACACTAGGTTACATCATAGATTCATTCTTAAAAGATGAAGTTCAAAACTGGATCATCTTAAATGTCATCACGCATTATCTTTATGAAACTTGTCAGAATGTTCTTTGATGAGATGAAGAAGCTGAACCATCTGAGTCCAGAATTAGATCACAGGAAATCCTTCACAGTTTATACCTGTATGTGACGGGGGAAAAGGGTCGAGCAATCTAGCACTATCATGACACTTGCTCATAGCATTTTTATACTTAATACTGCATAAAATTATGAGCATTTTTCTGTTTCTGTCAATTTTTTAGACTGCTAAAGAGGAACCATTGTTCAAAATAATGGAAGAGTTGCGCTATGTATTACAGCTGTTGGGGCCTTACAAATTCCTAACTATTGATGGACTATAAACTGCAGCCGATTTCATCAAAGAAATCGGTGTCAATATGTCCGCAAGATGCAGCTGTTTGGGAGATTTTTTTTTTTCATTTCAGGTTCATACCCTACTTATGACATCTGACTGAATGTCCCATCCATACAAACAGTTTGCAGGTTTTTCTGTAAGCGTTTAGACCTGCCTAGAACAACTTTTTTATTACCTTGCATGATCGTAAGAGGCGACTAATAGGGTCTTAACACTTGGTTTTGCTGTAACTCTGTGATTCCAGCAGGTATGCAAATTTTGATTCCATACCTCGTTTTTATTTCGATGTAAATGAGATGTGAAACCAAAATTTGTAGTCCTGTTTGGTGCCATATAACCTATATTGTGTTGGTGCGCCGTAAAAGCCAAATAAAAAGAATATTAGGTAGTCCGTGTTTTTTGCTCCCTCCCCACCCTCGGGAAGGAGGGGGCATATAGGAATTGGACCGTCAACCAGTCCTTCCATCCCCTTGGCTTCCAAATGGTATCCGATTGTTCAATGTAGGGATAACGCATGTTTTTTCGTGTTATAACATCTGCAGAATCCCGAGGGATTGGTTGGTGCCCGAGCCCGTTAGAGCAGATGTTATAACACCAAATGAACATGCGCTAACGCTATTCTAGCATAAAACGCGTAAAAATGATAAATGAATACAATGTCACTCAACGTCATAATTTTCCACGAACTGTGCGGGAATGTCTGAGTTGTTTTTTTTTACGTTAACGTCATTTCGTTTTGAATTATCCATTTTTGGGCCGAATGACGTTTACGCTTTGCCACGGAACGCGCATATATAAAAAGGTGTTATAACAGCACGTGAGCGCGAGAATCATCCTGTTAACACACGTTTTCTCTCCTGTTTAAACACCCCGGAAAAGCTACAAGAACTGCAGTTTTATGCTAGAGTAACTGATAACACCAATTTGTTCGCGTTTAGCACATAGTTATGTGAAAACTTGAATCTTAATTATATTTATCTTTTTTAATACTAGGGGGGAAATCGCAAACATTAACTAGATAGCCAGATAACTTTATCAATATTTTTCTTAGCTAAAGCGAATCTGTTCGCGAATCTAAACAGGTTACTTACGACCACCATCACTTTCCTTTCTAAGTATAATAGAAAAGATAAAAAAAAAAATATCGCACAGAATTCCACACTGTCTTAAACGACACCTGTTAGATGAATGCATGTGTTGTTGAAAGCTACATGTGATGCATAGATTTATTTTAGAATTCTAACACGACCAGCAAGTAACCTTTAATCACCTGTGATGTTACGCACAAAACTGGTACATATTTACGTTGTGTCAATACGACGCTGAATTTAACGCTATATATTGCACAAAAACAAATTGCGGTCCTTATTAACTTCATTTGGTTGCTGGTATTCCGTAGAAATATGAAGCTGAACTGATAAATCAATATCTTCATTGTCTTTACATTTTAGTGATTTTGAGTTTCCGTTAAAATGCAACCGATTTAATTCTCAGTTATTACCAAAAAGGTTTAGAAAACAGCCATAAGGTTTGAATTAATCAACACAATAAGAGCGTGAAATACAATCTTTAACACAGAAATTATTCGTACATTTTTAAAAATATGGTTAGCTCTATATCTAGATATTATATTATGTCAATGCAGTTGATAGTTTACTATTTCAATTGCCATATATGGAAAAAAAGCATCAAGGTTTCTATTCATATGTAAACTCGTTTTAATGTTCAAAATCTTTCTAAAATTTTCAAATGTTGGTCTGCATTCAACTGAATACGTAGTGTTTTCTTTATTCGAAATATAAAACTGAATTAAGTAGCGGGTACCAGAAACCTGGTCGCCTTTGCCCAGCATATTTTTATAATAATTCCCCCAAATTCCCAAACATTTTCCTTTTCTTACAGTTCCCTTTTTTTTTTTTTATACTCGCACCCCCAGCATGTTGAAGTATGCGTAGCGGGTAATTGATTGGGTTATCGAAGAAAAAAAATTCTTCACCCAGGTTTTTCTGTGTCACCGAAAACGACCAAATTTTTTTTTAGGGGTCGTATTTACGCGTTAATTATAGATTCTAAAACTTTTGCATACACTATTTTGGAAATTTTTTTTTAGGTAATTTTTAAAATTTATATATTCAACCGTTTTTTAAATGGGAACGATTTATATGGATAAGAAAAATAATATTGCGCACTTTTTTTATTCCATGAAGTAAGAATTAGGAAACAAACAACAGCTTTCATTTCTATATTTTTTTGTAAAAGTAATTCGTTAAGGATACATCAAGGGATATAATACAGGAATACGTTGGTGGGGAATGAAATATTATTTTGCGGAATCTGCTAATTTTTTTCATTGTTTTGTCTTGAAAGCTCTTGAGCACTGAACAAACAGCATAAAACCAAAACTTGAATGAAAAAATGTAGTGAAACTATCGCAGGATTTACTTCAAAAAATTAAAACCCTAATGATGCGACATAATCCCCCTTATGATGCTTTATGTGAAAAGAAACAAACCTAGTAAGTAAACAAAATTCATGTAAAAAAACGGAAAGTTTAAAAGTGCAAAAAACAACTTTTTTAAGACACGCCCCTTTGTTACAAAATAAATTGCTTTCACACTTTCTGTTTTTTCCCTACCCTTCATTTTTGCTTACTTTTTTAGCTTCCCCGTCACACAGTGATAAGATGAGCATTGTGACCTTTGACCGGACCCTCCCCCCCCCCCCCCCCCCCCCCCCCCCCCCCCCCCGGGAAAAAAAAAATTAAGAAAGGAAAGAAGAAAAGGAAAAACGGTTTTTCAAAAAAGAAACATAGGATTGCATTCAAAGGATGTGGCAGCTCTAATACGACCTCGACGTAATTCATATTAATTTTAAATTAGCGAAGAAACTAAAATTTTACCTTTAAGAAAACTTAATTTTTATTTTTTCCACATTTTAACAGGTTAGCCCTTAAAAAATTGAAAATAAGGAGTATTTTGTATATAAAATTGCAGGGGAAAAGGTGTCCTTAAATTCCTAAATGCCCCAGAATGCAGGAAATGAAGCGCTGAATTAAAAAAAATTCCAGGGAGGCAGGCCCCCGAAACACCACCCCCACCCCGCTCAGCTGGCCCAAAAATTTTTCTTTTCAGCCTGTTCTTTTTCGGCTAAAATCTAAACACACAAAAAAACACACCATCAAAATTTTTATGTATAAAAAAAACAGTTTTTTTGTACGTTTAGCTAACCTTCCCGGTCTTAGTGAGGGGGGCGGTTGGATCCCCTTGAGGAAAAAAGAATAGACCGGAAAGGCCGTAATTTTAAATCGTGTCTCCACAACATTTCTAAAAAGGACCTTTACCTTACCCTTTTAATTATGGCCCAGGTCAAAATTGGACTTTTTCTACAAACCATAAGGCTTAGAGCTTAAAGCGCTACAATTCTCTCGATTTTTTACTTGTCCTATTTTACAGTCGGAAAAGCAGAAAGGAAAAAGGTTAAATTCATTGGAGAAAAATTGTTCATAAACGATAATGAATACAACCCACCACAAGCAAGTGCCATTCATAGGGAGGGTCGCGAAAGAACAACTGGACTTAATATCCTAGAAAGTAAACGGACTTGTTGAGAGATTGCAACCCCGATTTTTGGATTAATAAAACAACATGACAAAAATTTTAAAGAAACTTGGGGTATCAAAAAAACATATTTTTATCTAAATTTCAAGGCTATAAGCCTATCATTTCATGGAAATAAAACGGCTAAACACGGGAGGGGGGGCGTTTTCTGGGGAATAACGTCTATTACAAAAAGGAACTGTGTGCAAAAAAATTTACTTTATAGAAAAAAAGCAATGTGGTATTTTTTGGTAAAATTTATGTTTAATTTTGACACGACGTGTTTATTGTTTTCACTTATACCCCCCATGATTCAAAAATAAATTAACCGCAATGAAAAAAAATATGTTCGAGCAATTAAATAGAAATAGAGAAATATAGAATTCAAGGTAAAGTTTTTTTTAATTGGGGACCAAATGAGTCGATTTTTTTTTACATATGATGATTTTTGACAATGATAATGATCTGTAGCTTATAGGATACCTTCCCCGATAAATTTAAAAACCAAGATTGATACGCATGGGAAGCGCTTATACAACAGCCCCCAAAACAAAAAACTTTTTTAATAGTAACGGTTCTCTAAGTGATAAAAAGTAGGCGTTCAATTATTTAAAAATATGGACGCAACAGTTGAAATTGTTAAGCATCAAAGAAAGCGATATAATTACGTATTCATATAATCAAACCCACGAAATTCGGTCCAGTTCTTCATATTTGCTTTAAAAAAGTAAGGAACGCCTATTTTTATAGTGATAATAATGATAACAACCAAGAATTATATATAGCCTATCATGGGATATTGCGCGTATTGATTTATTAAGAAACAATTTATTACAGCAAAAGGTACTACTTGATCAAATATCGGATATGTTGCACGCGGCTACCATTGATCAGTCGATTGAATTATTCACCTCTTATACATATGCAGGAAAACGCTCTAAATGGGAAAACTAGAAAAATAAACAGACCGGATAATAATCTGTCGAAAATGAAAAGGAAATGGTTTAACCGAGAATGCTATAATGCCCGTCTGGAGTTTAATAAGGCAAGAAATTATTATTTAAGTATAATAATATCAAGCGAAAACAGAAAAAAAAAACTTTTTCAGCGAAGTGATGACAAACGCGTCTCAAAACTAGCAAAGTCCAGTCCTAAGTAATTTTGGAAGACGTCGAATCGCAATATAGACAGAATAATAGGGATCCAATCAATCTTACTATAGACGATATGTACGCGCACTTTAATGAGTTATATGGAGCGCCACCTGCATCTACTACAAATACTTATGAACACCTAGAGCACAAAGTTGGCGCAATTTCGTGACATACTTTGCATTTGTTACAAGCATAACTTCAAGTAACAAATCGTAACATTAAGTAACATAAATAAAGATCATGTAATATCTTTTAATGCCCCACTTCTGATTGATTTAAGAAATGGACTACAAAAAGACGCTCCTTCTCAGACACACGTAACATAAGTAACACCCATGTAACATCCTTGTAACATCCTTGTTACCTCTATATAACATTAATAAAGACGATTTTCGGCCAAATTTAAAATATGAGGTGTAATGTGTAACATTTGACTACAAAAGCCGCCTCTTCTTAGACACGCGTAACATAAGTAACACACATTTTAACATCCTTGTAACACCCTTGTACATCTATAAACACTACTGAAGACGTATTTCGGCCAAAATTTTAAAGAAATGAGGTTGTAAACTTTGTGTAACTTTTTGAGTACAAATAGACGCCTCCTTTCAGACACATGTTAACATAAGTAACAGCCATGTAACATCCTTGAACATCCTTGTTACATCTACATAACATCAATAAAGACGTTTTTTGGGCCCAAAATTAAGAAATGAGGTGTAACAGCGTAACATTCGACTACAAAAAGAGCCTCTTCTCAGGACACAGTAACATAAGTAACACCCATTTTAAATCCTGTGAACATCCTTGTTACATCTTAACACTACTGAAGACTATTCGGCCAAAATTTAAGAAATGAGGTGTAACAGGGTGTAACATTATGGCTACAAAAAGACGCCTCTTCTTAGCCCACACGTAACATAAGTAACATACATGAACATCCTTTTACATTCTTGTTACATCTATATAACACACTGAAGACGTATTTCGGCCAAATGTCAGAAATGAGGTGTAACATGTGTAACATTTTGACTACAAATAGATGCCTCTTTTCAGATACATGTAACATAAGTAACATCCGTGTAACATCCTTGTAACATCTTTGTTACCTCTATATAACATTAAAAAAGACGTTCTTCGGCCAAATTTAAGAAATGAGGTGTAACATGTGTAACATTTTGACTACAAAAGGACGCTTCTTCTTAGACACGCGTAACATAGGTAACATACATGTAACATCATGTAACATCTTTGTTACCTCTATACAACAAAAAAAAAGACGTTTTTTTCGGCCAAATGAAGCAAGGGGTTTGTAACATGTGTAAATTTGGCTACAAAATGACGCCCCTTTTTCAGACCCCATGTAACATAAGTAACATCCATGAAAACATCCTTGTAACATCCTTGTTACATCTGTATAACACTCCCTTAAGACGTATTTCGGCCAATTTAAGAAAGAGGTGTAACATGGTAACATTTTGACTAGAAAAACACGCTCTTCTCAGACACATGAAACAAAGTAACATCCATGTAACATCCTTGTTACATCTTTTAAAAACACTACCACTTAAGACGTACTTCAAACCAAATTAAGAAATGAGGTTTGTAAAAAGGTGTAACATTTTGACTACAAAAGGACGCTTCTTCTTAGACACCCCGTAACATAAGTAACATACATGTTACATCATTGTAACATCCTTGTTACCTCTATATAACATTAATAAGGCGTTTTTCACCAAATTTAAGCAATGAGGTCTAACATGTGTAACATTTTGGCTACAAAATGATGCCTCCTCTCAGACACATGTAACATAAGTAACATCCATGTAACATCCTTGTTACATCTATATAACACTACTTAAGACGTTTTTCGGCCAAATATAGGAAATGAGATGTAACATGTGTAACATTTTGACTACAAATAGACGCCTCTTTTCAGACACATGTAACATAAGTAACATCCATCAAACATCCTTGTAACATCCTTGTTACATCTATATAACACTACTTAAGACGTATTTCGGCCAAATTTAAGAAATGAGGTGTAACATGTGTAACATTTTGACTACAAATAGACCCTCTTTTCAGACACCTGTAACATAATTAACATCGATGTAACATCCTTGTAACATCCTTGTTACCTCATTAAACATTAATAAAGACGTTTTTCGGCCAAATTTAAGAAAAGGGTGTAACAGTGTATATTTGGCTAAAATGACCTCTTCGCACATGTAAATAAGTAAAATCCTTTGTAATCCTTGTTACATCTATAAACTACCTTTTTAGACGATTTCGACAATTAAGAAATGAGGGTAACATGTGTAACATTTGACTACAGAATGACGCCCTTCTCAGACACACGTGACATAAGTAACATCCATGTAACATCCTTGAACATTCTTGTTACATCATATAAACACTACTGAAGACGTATTTCGGCCAAATGTAAAAATGAGGTGTAACATTTTTTTAAGTTAAATTGCTACAAAAAGACGCCTCTTCTTAGACACACGTAACATAAGTAACATACATGAAAACATCCTTTTTTACATTCTTGTTACACTATATAACACTACTGAAGACATATTTCGGCCAAATGTAAGAAATGAGGTGTAACATGTGTAACATTTTGACTACAAATTGATGCCTCTTTTCAGACACATGTAACATAAGTAACATCCGTGTAACATCCTTGTAACATCCTTGTTACCTCTATATAACATTAAAAAAGACGTTCTTCGGCCAAATTTAAGAAATGAGGTGTAACTTTTGTAACATTTTGACTACAAAAGGACGCTTCTTCTTAGACACGCGTAACATAGGTAACATACATGTAACATCATTGTAACATCTTTGTTACCTCTATACAACAATAATAAAGACGTTTTTCGGCCAAATTGAAGCAATGAGGTGTAACATGTGTAACATTTTGGCTACAAAATGACGCCTCTTCTCAGACACATGTAACATAAGTAGCATCAATGTAACATCCTTGTAACATCCTTGTTACATCTATATAACACAAAACTTAAGACGTATTTCGGCCAAATTTAAGAAATGAGGTGTAACATGTGTAACACTTTGACTAGAATAACACGCCTCTTCTCAGACACACGTGACATAAGTAACATCCATGTAACATCCTTGTTACATCTATATAACACTACCTTCTTAAGACGCATTTCGACCAAATTTAAGAAATGAGGTGTAACATGGGTAACTTTTTGACTAAAAAAGGACGCTTCTTCTTAGACACCACGTAACATAAGTAACATACATGTTAAAATCATTGTAACATCCTTGTTACCTCTATATAACATTAATAAAGGCGTTTTCGACCAAATTTAAGCAATGAGGTGTAACATGTGTAACATTTTGGCTACAAAATGATGCCTCCTCTCAGACACATGTAAATTAAGTAACATCCATGTAAAATCCATGTAACATCCATGTAACATCCTTGTTACATCTATATAACACTACTTTAGACGTTTTTCGGCCAAATTTAAGAAATGAGGTGTAACATGTGTAACATTTTGACTAAAAATAGACGCCTCTTTCAGACACCTGTAACATAAGTAACATTGGTGAACATCCTTGTAACATCCTTGTTACATCTATATAAATTAAAAAAGGGACTTTTTTGGGCCCAAATTAAGCAATGAGGTGTAACATGTGTAATTTTTTGTTTACAAATAGACGCCTCTTTTCAGACACCTGTAACATAAGTAACATCGATGTAACATCCTTGTAACATCCTTGTTACCTCTATATAACATAATAAAGACGTTTTTGGGCCCAAATTTAAGCAATGAGGTGTAACATGTGTAATATTTGGCACAAAGGACGCTCTTCTCAGACACTTTGTAACATAAGAAACATCCATGTAACACCCTTGTAAACATCCTTGTTACATCTATATTAACACACCTTTTAAGACGTATTTCGGCCAAATTTAAGAAATGAGGTGTAACATGGTAACATTTTGACTACAGAATGACCCTCTTCCAGACACACGTGACATAAGTAACATCCAGTAACATCCTTGTAACATTCTTGTTACATTTTAAAAACACTACCTACTTAAGACGTATTTCGCCCAAGTTTAAGAAATGAGGTGTAACATGTGTAACTTTTTGGGACTACAAAAGGACGCCTCTTCTTAGACAGTGTACATAAGTAACTTTACATATAACATCTTTGTAACATCCTTGTTACCTCTAATAAAATTAATAAAGACGTTTTTTTTCGGTCAATTTTTTTAAAATTGAGGTGGTAACATGTGCAACATTTTGACTACAAAAAGCCGCCTCTTCTTAGACACGCGTAACGTAAGTAACAACATGTAACATCCTGTAACATCCTTGTTACATCTAATAACACTACTGAAGACGTTTTTCGGCCAAATTTAGAAATGAGCTGTAACATGTGTAACAGTTTGGCTACAAAAGACGTTTGGTTGCGTTCTACGCTCAAAAGGTATTTTATTACCTCATCACACATACGGCGCAGATAGCTACCCCTAGCCACGGGTAGAAACGTAGTAACCGAATCGATCCGTACCTGAACCGTGGGATTGGTACGGAATGATACGGATTACAATTTTAAGGTAAGGGGTGTTTCAAAATAATGCAACTCATCGTATTATTACTTTTATTCAATGATTTACAACAAAATTTATTCATTCCTTCGAACTATTCTCCTCTCGAAATTTACACACAAGTTTAGTCTTTTTATCCAGTTATGGGAAACAGTTTTGGTAGTCTTCAATTGGTATAAGTCTCATATACTGGCAAATAGTGATCCAAGGGCTTTCCGCGAAGCATAGCGTCTCCCAGGAGACATTTATTCGTTGGGAACAAAAAATAAATCACACGGTGCCAAGTCTGGCGAGTAGGCTGGATGTTCAAAATCTCGAATCTTTTTTTTTTTTGCTCAAATAATCTTTTACAATCTGAGCCTTATGTGAGGATGCGTTGTCATGAAGAAGTGAAATGTACTTTATTTCCATTTGGGTCAAACGTACTTTAAAGTATCTGTTTTAGTTCCCTTTGAACAACGGTTTTGTAAATTTGGCAGTTACACTCTTACTTTGGGAACAGGTACTTGTATAGCAGGTCCGTTCATGGAAAAAAAGCATAAAATACCTTCTTCACTTTCCCATACGTTTGGCAAAAATGGCCTTTGGGCTTTTTTGGGGGCCCATCCCCCGGTTTGAACATTTCCCGTTGTGTCAAAAAAGGAACCCCGTCTATCACCTGTTATTAATTCGAAAACGTTTATTCAATTTATTTAAAAATTCAGGGTAAACTTAAGCAGTTTCTTGGATTTTTCGAACGCGCTCCTTTTTTTGTTGGGCTGCAGAATTTTGTAAATATCCATCGTGACATTTTTTTCCCGAGAGTTTTTGCAAAGAATGAAAGAACTCGTGCCGAGATTTCCTGATCGAGGGGCAAAACCCACGCACGTTAAGCGAGCACCCCGATGAAATAACCCTTAAATTAACGGGACTTTTTTCTTGATGGCTGTTGTCTTTGGCCGTCCGGACGTCGAAGGTTTCTACCTGCTCCCTTTCCCCGATTTGAATCAGATATCAATCTCGTCACTGACTACATGTACGTTCTGTGATTTAAAATTATTTGTTTACTTTTTATTAGATTGTATACGCAAAAGGCCCGTTGAAGGGGGACAGTTGTAAGCGATAAAAATAGGTAGTTCCTCAAATTTTTAAAAAATTTGAATTAACGTTTTAATGTTTTTTTTTTGTTGCTGATTCCTTTTGCATTGTTGTTTTGTTATGTGGTTTGTGACTGCCTGGTACCTTTGTGCCATCTGCAACAATTGGCCTGTTTACACTTAAGAAGTCCAATGTTCGGTCTAGTCTACGGCCTGAATATTTGAAGATATACAAATCTCGGACAAGTTAGATACTGAATTTTTGGTAAAAGATAGGGCAACTCCCAGAAAAAACATTGTTAAAACAATCCAACCAACATTTTCTACAAGACCTACGTGAAGACGGGTTTTGTTTGATTTTTCCTGAAAAAATCCAACACTGTTCTAGGAAAAAGCATAAAAAAATACTTCTAGATGCAATTTTCCTTTAAATTTGTCTCACAAAAGTTGTATTTATACTATTATACAATGTGTGATAATTGGAAAGGATAATTTGGGGTAAAAAAACCAGGTTACTATGTCAAACATAGAAATTAAACAAAAACCCCGGGTTACTATTTTCGTTACGAAATTACACCTGAAACTCTGAAAAAAATTTTTTTTTAAAACACGGGATTTCTAAAGACTTTAAGTGGAAAATGACAAAAAAAGCAGTTGCATTTTAAGGGTAAATATTTTAGGTTCAAAAATACAGCTGAAAAAAATTTAAAGATAAAAGTTACAGCTTTTTTTAATTGCCTTCTAAAAAAATTTTTTCACTGAAAAATAATTTGGGGGAAAAGAGTATGTTAGCCCTTTTTAAAAGCATTTAGGCTGGATATAAATGAAATTCAGAGAGACACCACATCGTCCAAATTTTGGAATTATACTGTTATGGAGAAAGTGAATTTTTTAAAATCTAATATAAGTACAAGGCGTGTAAGCACAGACATTATTTTTTTACAATATATTTGAAGCAATGATTTTAAAAGAAAATACAAAATGTTTAATATATTTTCGCAAAGATTTTTTCTATAAACGAGATATTTTACATAGTTTATACTTTGCAACTCTTGAATTTTTCAATTTCAATACTGTAAACATATTTCATATTGTTCTTTTCGTTATATATCATTTATTTTGCTTTTTATAATAATAGCTTCCACTTCTGTGGAATCACAATTTATTCTAAAACTTTTTTTTACCCTTGCTTTCTTCCCCTAAAATAATGCCCCCTATTTCATCACCTATAAACTTTACAGCTGTAACTTTTAGCCATATTTAAATTTAAAGCTGTAACATTTTCATTTTTACAGCTTTAAGATGTTTTACAGTTGATTCTAATTTGCATGTTCGAACGTTTTTTATAGTCATTTTACAGCGAAAAATGAAATTACGGTAAAAAAATCAACTTGTTACGGGTTTTGAAAATTTTGATTTGCTATGACTTTTATTTTGAACAAAAAACAGGTCTTTTTACGCTAAAAATTTTCGTCAGGTAAAAAAACCCGGTCATTTGGTTTAAAATTAATAAACCTTGTACACCCCTATTAGATCTAATTTTGGGATTGCACTCTAAAACTTGGTAATAATTTTTCCTTTATTTACTCCAGCGAAGGAAAATAGGTTTTTTAATAAAAAATTAGTTAGGTAGGTCAAATCAGAGAAGCACACGGGTTTAATCTTAGAGGCCACTTTTTCCCATTTTAAATCAGAGGGAAAAAATTAAAAAAAAAAAGAGAGCCGAAGTGTGTTAAATGAAAAAGGTTTGGGAAAAGCGTGATATAGGCGTATCAAAAAGTAGGAGTTTTCTTTTAGGACTGATAGGTAGGGTTTCCCCTTGGTCTGGGGGCCCAAAGACGGGGGTTTTTTAAAATCCTCTTCCTTGTCAGCGTTGGTTCCTTTTTTTAACTATGTAAGAAAACTTGCATTCTTTTGTGAGGTCGTAAAAAAGGTTCCAAGGGTCTTCTACACAAACGAAACTGTCGTTTGTTATTAAATCTCAGTAAGCACTCCGGGTTGCTATTTGAGTAGGATTGGACTTTACAAAAGTATTCAAAATGGGAGTCTATGGGAAAATCACAATTTTGATAACACCTTCGCGAATAGAAATGCCGATTTTAATGAAACTTCGCACAGTCGTTAATAAACATATTATGTAATATGATAAATAAAAATGTTTAGGTCCATGTGCTTGTTTTTGAGATATTTGCCCAAGATTGAGAGATCTGCACATGCTGATTTGTAAACATTATTTGAAATTCATTAACGTGTCAAACGTTCTTTGGTCGTTGCCCTTATTGATGGACTAAAAGGAGTCTTAAATCTAGAAGAGTTATTCTGGAACATCGGGCACAAATGAGACGTGGCGCATGAAAAAACACATCTTTGCTTTCTAAAATTTCAAAAAAATGTAAGGGGCAAAAATATATATTTAGACGAAAACGAAAACGTCTTTGGACTGAAAATATTTATACTCTATAAAAAAATTATACCGGGAAAAGGATAAAAAGTTATAAATGTGTCAAAATTATTTTACTTACTTCTGCCTGAGTAGAGAATAACTAAAAACAAAGAATAAAAATTTTGCAAGGGTATGACGTCAACAGCAACAGTGTTTAAAGAATAAAAACGTTTTATGAATAAAGGGCATAGTAGAAAACTAATGAACTTTTGAACCAGATTTCTATTTTTCACTCAAATAACCCTTTTTGTAAAGGGTTTTAAGAAGTCATATTGCTTTCAAAGCAGGACGCAGTCGAAGTAATCACTAAAACTAAATCCAACCCTTTTATGACAATAGTATTTTTTTCTTTGACTAGATAAAATATTGCTACGTAAATTTTTTGGGAAAATGAACTGTCTTCCCCAGCAGGGGACAGAATTTTACCAAAATAAAGGATGACCTGACTTTTAAATGTAGGATTAGGGAATTTCAGTGTGAAAACTTTTAAACAGAACCAAATATAATCATTAGACACCAGCCTTAATCACGATCACCGTCTTGGTTGAGAGATAATAATAATGCCAACAACAGGGGCTATAACAATCACATCAACTCAGTCTGCGAAAGAAACAAAAACGTTCTGACGAAACCTGTACTTATTTGCGACAATGCTCTAAAAGGCCCGGGAAATTTCATTGAGAAGAAAAAGAACGATGATCAGATTGTGTCTATTTTTCGTACGGTCCTGGTATAGACGGAGATTGTATACGGGACTAATTAAAATTTAACTGGATGAAGTGTGTGGTGAAACTGAAAGGAACCTTTTTTAAAACCAGGCGACGAACAAATTCAGAAATTCTCTGATTACATGAACATACGAGAACAATGGGCGTGTAAAACGAAAGGCAAATACAAAAATTTTCCAGTAAAAGCAAGATGAGATTCGACAGGATACCCTTAATGAGACGAGAGATAGAAATAATTTTCCGATACAAACCTCTAAATTTAGGCAAGATCTGTCCGGTTTGGTAAAAAAATACAAATTTAAAAATAAAAAACATTTAAAATTTTTTGACCCCGGGACATAAATGTATTAATAAAAGTTTAAAATTAAAATAGATTTTTTTGCAATTTTGTATATTCGCGATGCCCTTTATCTCACGAAAATTAAACATCGGTAAATATTTTTTATTAGTATAATTCAAATTTAAGTAGGATTTCCATTTTTTTACAATTTAGGAATAGTAACCTCGGAACATACCAAAACTTCAAAATTTAAGAAATTTTTTCCCCGCTAAAATCGTGCTTTTACGGGGTTTTATTTTTTTTTTGAAATACAAAAAAATAATTGTTTTTATGTTTAAAATGAAGTTCTCAATATTCTTGTTTTCGAAAATGTACACATTATTTAAATAAAAAAATATTAACTTCTATTTTTAACAAATTTTAAGGGTTTTTTTGTATGCATTTATTAAACGGAATTACGTTTCGGGGAATGCAGTTTTTTTTAAATGCAGTTGGTAATAACTTTAGTTTCAGCAGTATAGCATGGAATATGTCCCGGGTCCCCAAAGAACAGGACTACCCTAACGATTTTTGTTTTCTTTAAAATGGTGCATGATCAAGATAATTATTTTAATAACCTTTAAGACAACACAGTCGTAAAAAACACCAAAAAATATTTGTAGAAATGGCGCTTTTCTCATCAGATCTGTAATTACATTTTTATCTTACAGCTGGCTGGGTTGACATTTTATGGAACGTACATAAGCAAAAGTGTTCTTCCATAAAAAAAAACCCTTTTAAAAATATCAATAACCAAAAATTTTTTCATACTTACACCCCTTTAAAAATTCAAAAACATAAATCTCTAATATGTTTTCGGTTAAAAGCTACTTTTTCAAAAGCCAGTGGTAGCAGTACCCCCGCATAACGCTGGAGAAGGACGGTGCTTCTTTGGTAAGAGAAATATAGTTATTTTCCAAAAAAAAAAAATTTCCCCAAACACATTCTTTAAATCATTTTGTTGTGAATTATTTTTAAAATCAAATAAAAAATTTGTTTTTGTGCCCTTATAACTTCATTTCACAAGAATATCTTTTCGAACTATCATAACGGATTAAATTTATAGAATTTATTTGTTGGTATATGTCGTTCAAAAATTTTTTTTTCTGTTAAACCTAAATGGTAAAAAAATTTGATTGGGAACGAGGTTTTATTTTTCCCAAACAAAACAAAAGCCTGTTAAACAAACATGGATTTATTTTATGTTTTCCTATGATTTTAAAGTGAGATTTTTTTAATATTGTTTGTTGAGTATTAAAGATATTTGACATTAGATATTTTCACATTAAAATCATATTAAGATATATTTCAGTCCAATTCAATAATACACTGAAAAATCTGAATAAATAATTTTATTATCTATACAAAAAGTCTACGTCAAGAGACATGACTTTTACTTAAGTATTGTAAATCTTATGTGATGTATATTACTTAATGATTCAGATTTGCTAGAGGCTACCCAAAAGGTTCAGTAAGTGTAATTATTAAAAATATGATCTGGTATTTAAATTCAATTGAAATTTAAATCAGTTTGCTAAACGGTATCACAGTCTAATTTTTAAATGGATGTTATTTAGAAACACCGTAAGATTTGATGATACGCCAATTTTCTTATTTCATTTCTTATATTATGATGAAAATACAACACTTTTACATATCTAAAACATTCCCTTTGAGATGCACGGAATGCTATATGTCCACTCCTTCCCAGTTTCTAATTTGACTGCCGGGGGGCCTCCGTGGCCGAGTGGTTAAGGTTGCTGACTTCAAATCACTTGCCCCTCATCGATGTGGGTTCGAGCCTCACTCGGGGCGTTGAATGCTTCATGTGAGGAAGCCATCCAGCTGGCTTACGGAATGTCGGTGGTTCTACCCAGGTGCTCGATCGTGATGAAATAGTGCAGGGAGGGGCCCCTGGGGTCTTCCTCCACCATTAAAGCTGGAAAGTCGCCATATGACTTATCATGTGTCGGTGCGACGTTAAATCCAACAAAAAAAAATTTGAATGCCGTGTAAAGACACTTTTACTATGAGGGCCTCCGTGGCCGAGTGGTTAAGGTCGCTGACTTCAGATCACTAGCTTCTCCCTGATGTGGATTCGAGCCTCACTCGGGGTGTTGAGTTCTTCGTGTGAGGAAGCCAACACGATGGTTTTACGGAACGTTTCTTCGAATATGATGGGGATTAAAAATGACGTGCTCAACTTATATAAACAACCAAGGGGTGTTTTGTGCTGACTGTTCCTAGACGAATCCCAGCTTTGTTCCTTTGCCACTTATTCCGTCCGTGTTGTCTACTTTCAGTAAATACATTCGAATTTAACAGAATGAATCAACAGAATGAAAAGGTATTCTTTATGTTGATTCTTTAGCCCAATTCAATAATGTTTGTCAGTAGTTCTTGACATCTGCATTTTTCTTCTCGTAATTGTATGTCTGAAAGAGAGATGTCCCATTTAAGTACTTTGTTTTCAAAATTGAACACTTACTGAACACCAGTTGTTTAGTCTTCATATAAAATACCTATTAACAGGATTAATGGCAACAAAAGTCACTACTGCCAAGATTACCACTACACAGCCAACAACTATCACAACACATCCGGTTACCACTGCTCAGCCCACCACTGATCCTCTCCGCGTCATTTGTGACTAAATTTCTCATGTTCACTGCGCCAACGACATTGAACCTGTCTGCGGATCAGACGACCGGACATACGTCAATACGTTAGATATACTTTATTCTTGCATACCAGACGGGGATTTCCGGTATTTTTACCGGTGCTGGAAAAATCCATCTTACACCCCGGGGTGTAAGATGACTCTCGTGCTTTAAATGACGTATTACGAACTATATATATGTAGAAGATTTATGTAGTTATTTATATTTTATTTCGAAAAACGGAGTAAAAACCCAATACCTTGACAGTTCCTCTTTTTTCCTGATAGTATATTTCTCGATTCAAAACACGTTATTTTATCAAAAATTCATAACGTTACGCTGGAACTGATAAAACAAAACCGGAACTAAACATTGTTATTTGTCTTTGAAACGTCATGACGTCTTTCGTGTTTACGGACGTTGATTTCCCGTGCTTTGTTTAAATACGCTGCGATAAGAAAAGCCGTTCAACTGATTTTATTTTTATTTTATATCTTGATATCGGTATGCAAGAAAAAGATTCTGTCACTGGTTATAGGTGCAGATGGGAATATCCGGCTCTCGGGTAACTGTTTAGGCGGTAACTCGGTAGGAACCTCGTTACCGCCTAAACAGTTACCCTCGAGGCCGGAAATTCTCATCTGCACCTATAACCAGTGAAAGAATCTTATATTCTTTAGCATGACGTTGTTCATTTATTTCTTTAATGATGCAAGTTTGTTACATTCTATTTGAAACTTTTTTTAAAGCCCCAATCACCGTGTGTAAGGATAATATTTAGAACACCAGGTACGAGTTTCGCTAGATACAGAAGTCAGTTTAGACAAAAAAAAAAAAAAACCAAAAAAAACATTGTTGGTCACCAGGTATTTACACTCAAATTATTACCAAAGTATTTATACTGAAGCCAACATGTTTTCACGTGTTGTTTTTGTCGAATTGTAAATTGAACTGTGTTAATTTACATTTGGTATGACCTTTCGGCAAAGGTTGTACACACAGGCACACACTAATTGAACATTGATTATATTGAACAATAGATACACCGCATGTTATTACAAGATTAGCGGTATGCTGATCACATAAATAAACCATCCGAGGCACCCCTCACTTTCTTAACAACTCCTTACTTACAGGTAAATACCCTTGTTAGAAAAGTCCCCATTCTTTACGATCCTGTTCGTCGGTGGGCCCTTAAATTTGTCACTCACACCTTCTTCGCCAACACGCGACAACGCGAATAATATCGTCGCTGGTCGCCTTGTCCGAAAACATACTTACATGCGATATATTAACAATCCTCGCGAGGTAAGAGGGCGACAATTATCTTCTTATTTCGCTTGTCCCTTTTTAAAAACCTCGCATCGTGAAATTGGAAATCCCTAGACATAGTTGCGAGAATAGTAACCACTCGCATTTTCGCAGCCTGTCGCTTGGGATTATAATTCCTGGACAAATTATCGATATAAATCTTCTTTGGTATTATTAATCCAATACACCGAAAACACATTTCTATGACAGTCCTCTGGCTGGTTGAAACACGCACTAAATTCCGACGGTACTATATTTCACATAAAATAACGTTTCGCATTTTCTAGTCATATCAGATTTTCAAGACTTATCGCTTTATAAATCTCCTGACGTTTTGTGACACAAAAGACATCTGTTCGTCCGTATATGTACGTAATTTAGGGTAAAAGAGCATGTATTTCTGTACTTTCCATACGGAAAAAGTTCGTGTTTTTCATTAACCTTCAAAATATTGTCGATGTTCCAACACAAGCTCTTTGAATTAAATATCTTTTATAAAAAATCTAAACATGTCTAAACTATATGTAATTAATAGCTTTTTAACCGCCAAGGTTTCGTCGGGGGGACCGTCTAAAATGTACCATTTTTGGTGAAAATATGCATATTTCTTCATATACTAATAGAAGGGTGGCCGTTTCAGAGAACTATATCTTCATAACTTGAATTCTTGATTTTAAATAATGCAAAGAGGAAAAGCCAGTACTCTTACTTCGAGAAACAGTGCAAGGTCAGGTCGAACCTCGGTCGGCTAGGGGTCAAGTCATGAGGTCAGTTCGTTCGTAATATTCTCAAAATATGAATTTTTCGCAGGCATCAAGGCAGTCCTGAAAACAAAAATACAATCTTCACTAAGTTCCAACAACACCATGGGGGACGTCTCTCGCTCCTCCGGCCGGGCCACTTATTCTTGGCGCACCCTAACTGCTATAACAAGGTTGGTAATTTCTGATACTGTCTGAGCTCTGATTTCATCATATTGACTTGTAAGTAGCTTAGACCATCTACCACATATCTAGATATGGTATAGGGTAGGTACCGCAGATTAGAGCCCTCGAACTCACCCCAAACCCAAAACGTCTATCCGATGGGATCGTACATGGCATCAATCGATACCGGACTTTACGAAAACCTTCCGACGTGGGTCAAATAAGCAGATTTTCAAAGTTCTAACACTGCCTGTGACCTTCTACAACCTGCCTGACTCTTCTGGCTACACTAGGGACCTGAACGTGGTGTCAATCTTTCACTAGGACCTATACTTCACACGATCATATAAATTATGTACTATTCATGGTCCAGGGGTTCAAACCGGGTCTAAAGCCGTACAGAAACTGATCAATTTGACGTATTTTCCAGTTCATTCCCACAATACCCGGTGACCTTATAGGACCTGCCAATGACCTTATTGTGTATGCAAATACTCAAACTTGATATTATTCGATTACAAGGACTAGACCTACTTAGAAGTTACATAGTAGTATATACCCCGGGTCACAGGCATCCAACTCGGGTTGAAAACCGTCCAATAATTGATAAAAATAAGCTGTTTTGACTCCAACATTTCTTCTCCATAATTTTTATTAATATGATCCCTGGACCATCAGATGGTATCCATCTACCCAGATTGGATTTTGAACAGTAGGCTATGAGCCATATGAGTCGACTATGTAGTAAGGGTATAGTGATGACACAGAGGCTCGAACCTGGGTCTAAACTTGTTATTAGGTCAAAACTGATGTGTTCATGTTTTTGCTGAGTTTGTTTCCAGATTTTCATCTCCTGTGACCTAGGGGTTATCCCTTGTCACCTTCAACCCTACTTAAAAAATGTAGATTGTTATTTGGTACAATTTAAGACAATTATGTGTAAAATGAATATCAAATCAAAATAGGCCTGGGGGAGGGCTTTTATGAAGAGTTCCTTTACCTAACATCCATTTTTTCATTCCTTTCACCCCTGTCGTCGTGAAGTTTATCATCCTAGTCGTCTAGCGGCTAGTAGCCTATACATTATCTTGTCCACTTATTAAGTCCTTGGCGCATCAGAGCTGTATAAAAAAATCTTCTGATTTAGATCAGGCTGCAACTACTGTTATCTTGTTCAAATAATAATTATTTCTACATGTATAGGTTAGCTTTGTGAACCAATTGAGTAATGGGCCGAGACATTATAACTGCTGGAGTTGTTTTTTTTTTTTTTTTTTTTTTTTTTTTACTTGATATTTTCACTGTCACTATACTAATAAATCGTCACACTATTATTTCGATGAATTCAGGAAATCATGTAATAAAAGAGTTTAGTTATGAAATTTCTTTATTTCATTTCACTTTACTTTCTTGTCCTTTGTTTATTCAATGAAGTGTTTACCCCTTATTTGTTAGGCATTGTTGTATTTCTGCAGGAGAGTTTGGGCGGTGGTGTGGTGGGGGGGGGGGGGGGGGGAGGAAAGAAAGGGGTTGGGGTGCGTACAAGGGCTGAATATTGTTATTATAGATGGTTACCCCTGATAATATGGTTGTCGGTTACTCTGTTTTCTTGTTTGCAAGCTTTATAGTCGCCACTAGATATCCTCAACAGACTGTTCACAAATTTTTCTGGGGAGGATAGTGCAACACTTCCATTCCAGAAGTTATGTTAGGCAATTGCGTGTATTACATTATATATATGCTCAAATATTCTTCTTGGCTGCACAATGGGATTCTAGACAAATCGAATTATGAGGAATATACTCTAATAAAAAATATGACATGTATAAGTGTGGCCCCCGTTATTTCCGCACCACCGTGTATCGTTAATCTTTTAAAAATGGCATACTGTTCGGAACTACATGTTTTGCTTTTTAATGGTTCTACACTATACATACGTTAATGATTGAAATTTGACAGGGTTGGCCTAGACGCGGATCCTGACAGAACTTGTTGAATTAATTTAAGGCCTTTACTACGATTTCGGTTCAGGGTAGTATGACATTCTCGCGTGTCTTGCAACCCCTCATATTAGATGAAGATGGGTTTCTGAACAAAACGAAACCCCTTAGTATAAGTTGAAAAATACTTTTGCTGTCCTTTTTATATGTGGTATGTTTAGGGACACATTTTTAGATTAATTTATCTCTAGCACTCTACATAAAAAAAAAAAAAAAATTGTTCGTGCGCCGAGATAAATATTTCGTTCGCTCGAGAAAGATGTGTGCTCTCGAGAATAAAAACAGTTGTGCGATCGAAATAATTGTGCACTCGGAGTATACGATTTTGAGCGCACAGGATAAGATGCCATACGAAAGCGTTCGAATATAATATTTTTCTGCAAACACATAGGTCATGATGGTCTCTAGATCGATCACCTGAGTTTTCCTCAATCCGCTCGACGACAATATTACACAACACACATGTTCTCTAGCCAAGTCCGGCCACCAGCGCCATCCACTTTGTAATTAACAAAATCATAGTGTCAAACAGTTTCCCTGAAATATCGTTTTTCGTTAAATTGTTTTTGACGAAGGCATTTAAGAGATAAGTCGTACGCGACCATTTTTTTACCCTTCAAATGTGCCATAACGTCGATTGTAATAACAATTTGAGCGGTCAGAATGACGTTTCTCGTCCTCATGTAGAGAAACTTCTTCCTAGCCGCAATTGCGCCTTGCTAACTTCCGCCGCGAATGTTCGTCAAATTCATCACTTTGTAGAATTACCAATTCCCGTTACCCGTAAAAGGTGGCTCTAATCAAGCAGATCATTCGGGCTACTACTGTCAGCGTCGCTGATAACTCTGCCTCCGCTTTGATGCTAAGAGTGTGTTAAATTATGATGAAACAATGCATCAGTTACCTCGGGAACGCTATCAATGTTTTGCGTTACATACATCCAGAACGTAAATGTCAGAAATAAGCCACCATATAATATACTAGTTATGTTATTTGTTTATTAATATGTTTTTGTTATTAATACGGTAGCTACGCAAAGCGGGGCAATATCGTTAGATTAAAGGAGGAAGAAGAAGTAAAATTTAAAGAACATTTTTCGGGATGTGTGTCGAGGGGTGTAGGGGGGGTGCTGAGGGTGTTTTATGTCTCGGTTTGGTTTGGTTTGGGTGTTTTGTACGCAGATGTGATTGGAAGACTAGGCATACAATAAATGAAGTAATTGGTCAGGATGGGGAGTTATTTGTATGTTGAGGGTTACGTGCATTGTTGTACTGCTTAATTTCGACTATCACAATCCAACTATAGTCCGTAGAAGTTGAACTGCTGAAACCTTGTGATAGGGTATACACAAGGTATTTTGCAGTTCCTCCTGTTTTTTGACTTCAGTAATAGAATCCACCGGATGACATTTTGGGAGCTTTTTAATTTAAGAAAAATTCGAACGGCCGCCATCGCAAATGTCAATACTACTATTTACCTGCCAAAAATATGAAATTCTTTGTAGTGGGGTTATTCAAGTTCTGTTGCTTTATGCTGTTCAATTAGATTTGTTGGGGCATTCACAGTATCACAGTATCGCATTAACTTTCGCTCGGAGATCCTTGGCATTTTTCCTATTATAGAACATCAGAACCTATAACACTATATTGTTATTGCAGTTGAATTGCTTAGTAACTGATAAAGGTGCTGTTTGTATTGCATAGAATTTTCTTGTATATACAAGGCACTTGAAATTAAATTAGTTTAGAAGAAAAGAAACCAATTAATATGTAACAAACAGATATTACACAAGAATCACCTACAACAACAACCCTCTACAACTCAAAATGAAAAAATATGAAAACACAGCACAAGCGCAATATGACTATGTCGTTAACAAGAACTTTATTTAAACTCTTAAACTCATGTTTGACGCTGTAGTGTTCATACTCCGTACATGCACATATATATACGTTACCAAATTACATACATGAACTTGACATTACACAGAATTGAATATTACCGATGCCCGCTTTGTGTGTTTTCGAACATACACACATATAAGGCAAGCAATGATATCCATATCATTAGGAAGAAATGTCAGAAATACGGAGACATTAACATTCATCTTTGTCCTTCCCCTACCCCTAGTAAATTTAAATGGGTACAACGTAGTCTGCAAACATGAATTTAGTGTTCCCAATGATAATGCGTATTAAATCATCCTCTCTTACTGTTTTAAATACAAATCAAATTGAACCAGTCCACATGATCCAAACGTAATTGAATTCAAATTTAATCACTTCGTACTTCTCAAATTCTCTTCTATGAAGCAAACAATCTAATCCGGAAAGGCCCTCCTCATACATGTAGCAGTTTTCAGCTCGAGTCTGTCTCAAACCGACTGGGCCCTGTCCTTGTAATTAAGCTCTTTATTTGTCCTATTTAGCTGTTCCACCGTGTAAACATTTTAAACACATATAAACTGGAGACTCACTGCACCAAAAGAGAAACGTATAATAGCTGCCATAAATACTTTTTGCTTCATATTTATCAGTTACGGTTACTTTCGATACCACTGTGACAAAAGAAATTTTTTTTTGAAAGATATTTTTGTACTAAATATATTTGTTTAAGAAATATATCTATGAAAACTTACACACTGAATTATGAATAGCAGGTGACTTTTCCTATTTTCATAATTTTTTTAGTTTGGTGACATTCAAGGTACAGCAGAACGACGCTGTACCATTTACATTACCTCCTTATATCCAAATGCAGTTTTGTGCAATATATGACATAGTATATCAATGATATCTGGACAATGACAACAGACTAAAAGGCATAGTATAGATGTATATAATGTTATTGTCAGTTTTACAGACATCATGTCCCTTTAAACTAACTTTTTAACTCTCAGTTCGTTACAACTGGATCATGATAGTTGTGAGCTGAAGATATTGAGAAAAAAACTAACACAGAATTAACAATGCTATGACCTTAATTGAAAGTTAGCACATTTGTTTCCGGTTTAGAACAGCTATTATAACACATCTTCTTATGCCAGGTTTGAATTTGGCAAATATCTTTAAAACTCCCAAAACCAACTCTGCATATCTTTTGTTTAAATTGTAATCGCAAATTTAGAACAACGTGCTTTCTCTCACTATTGCAATTTCAGCCAAATACGAAACAAAGTTTAATATTTCATGAATATCAAGTATAGTCAATAGTTTAATAAAGTCACTTTGAAAATGAGAGATTGATCGTGGAAGGATAAAACCTCAATTTACTAGATTACATGTAATGTTGAATCAAAAATAGGTTAAGACATTTTTTCAATTATATGTACTGCCAAACCATTAAATTTTAAGTGGATAGAAAAAATAGCTTTGTACATTTATTGACCATAATTGCTAAATTGCAGACTAACTGGAGTTCCTGCATTTTCAGTATAAAGGAGTATATCTCAAGATCGGGTTTGTTTAAAAAAAAAGCTATTATATTTTTCAAGTTCATCGTTGAGTTATCATCTTTGAAGTAAACATTATTCACAGTATCCATTGGATCGTTTGAATATGATCATTGATGTAAAAACTTCGAGAGGGCACAGCACAAACTGAATTTGTGCACAATTGTGTATATGGTAATTTAGTAACCTTTGCCTACACATATTTTCTCATCATTTTACTCAATTAATCAAGAATGACAATTCAATTCCATATATCTTCCTCCTGCTCTAAAGGAGCACCATCAGCTTACCGGTTATGCAAATTGGTCATGAAACAACATCTTAGCATGAATAAGAATTTCAATCCAACTCGACATCGTACAGTTTACGGTTATAGAACTTATATCTGGAAAGTCTTTTCCACTTCACCAGTCTCCTGTCCTTTAATATCAATTATTCATGCTTATTTTCACATGAATAAAATTAGTCTTTTAAAAGTTGTTTATGAACAATATATTCATGTTTTTCATTTCAGACTTAATAATGTGCAGATACAAGAAGTCCTATCTAGTAGATGTATATGTTAAGGGTATGTCACAGTGCAATTCTGGTAAAAAATATTACGTTACCCGTTTACGTATGTACATTTCCTAATGGCCATGCAACTTGAATTAAATAAATACTTTACTGAAAAAAAGGAATGTCTCATATAAATATATTAAGAGAAAGCCAACCTGTTAATTCATACACGCATCTATCATGTAGCAAATACATAGTTGATGAAGTTTTGATGCGCTTTTCAACCAAGTAAAGATCTTTGTACCTTTCAATAGTTTTAACTAACTTTTGTTAACATGCAATACGTTCTAATGTGTTCACGTTTTAATTACGAAAAGTTCTGTACTGGCTTCTGCTTAATTATTCAAAGGAAAAGAAAGGGTAAGAACCCAGTTCGTGTTATGTATGCTACAATGGCTATTTTTGCGAAAAGCATTGACATTTTTCATTTATTTTTACACATAAAAAAACGCATACTTGGCAGGAACGTTAGAAAATGAACACGAAGTTTTCACATTGTTTCAATTTTACATCAATAATATGTTACTTTAAATGAATTAAGGAATTAATTTGTTTATTTTAGGTTTTTGCAGAATGGAACACAGGTAAATGGAGTAAAAGTAGTTTTAAAAACTAAAGAAACAATTGAATTGACATATTTTGAATCAATTATGATTGAAACCTCTGTCCTCAGATGAAACGTCTAGAATTAATGTATGGCAAGTGCAAACATTTTGAAACTATCGTGATGTAATTCTACAGTTCCTTATTATGAAAGTTCATTTATCATCAAATAAGAGTTCTAAGAAATATCACCATATTTGCCTTACATGTTTTATATCAGCTGAATCTTTGAATTTCAGTGATCATGTTAAATGCGTGTTTTAAAATTTCCCATATTTACCCATATCAGACAGAGAATGCAAAAACCTTTATATACCCTACTTGGCAAAGGTTTCGGTCTCTTTTCCTATTATTCTACTGGAGTCTACTATAATTTTCTCCGGGCATAAAATATAAGAACCTACTTTTTGGGGGTGTGTGAGTCAGAAGTGTGCAATGTGGACAGTTTGTGCTTTGAGTGGCGGCGGTGACTGGTGTGTTGGTTTTGTTTGTGTGATGGGAGACGGGACCTAAAAGTATATGTGAGGATAGTGGTGTGGATGTCACACTGCCTCCAATCGTCTTATTAATTACCTATGCTATATCCTAAGTTAAAGCAATACTTGAAATTTTGAAGTTGTGATCGGAAACAAAAAACAAAGGCACCGCTTTTGCCATTTGAACTAAGTTGTGATATTGAACGTTGACCTACCATCATGTCATGTGGCCCTGTACATCATCTATCGCCCCTATTCATAATGCCGATTTGAAGCAATTATTTTGAACGGTTTGAAGTTATGCTCTGGACTCGAAATATAACAGAAACAGACCTGAGCCTCTTGGGCGGTAACTCTGGCAGCCTCGTTCTTCTGCCTCGATGCGAGTGCCCTCGGGGACCGATATTTCTATCCGATTGTTAAACAATGAGATCTTTATTATTCTGGTGATTTGAACCGTGCGGGAAAACTCCATCTCTCGGCAGTAAATGACGTATGATGAAACTACAAACAATCTGTACAGAAGATTTGTGTAGTATCATATGTTTTGACTAAATCCAATACCATACCTTGAAGTTTTTCGTGGTTCCTTATAACATATTTCTCCATTCAAAAAATGTCCTTTTACTTACGGACAAACATAACCGTTTAACTATACTGCAGATTGATAAAACTAAATCGGAACTTATTACGTTGTTTCTGTTTTGTAACGTCATGGGGGGACGTAACGTCCTGTTTACTGACGTAAAGTTCCAGCGCTTTTGTAATACGCTAACATAGGAAAAAAGGGCTATAAAAATATGTGACAGAGCATGGTTATTTTTGGGTCCAAATGCATTTTGGGTCAAAAATGGGGTTTTGGGCTAATCCGACACATTGACCCGTTCTGAGTAAAAATCTTCAATTTGACAACAAACATCATTCGTTGTCATGGAGAATTTACCCACTTTTTGACACCCATGTTTTTGTCTAACTGTATCAAAATTGAGGCAGTATATGCTTAATACTGACAACCATATTTAATATATCAAATAAATACATGATAAAAACAAAAGCCAAATCATCCATTAATGGGATGTATTTCTTTTTTGTCTCGCTTTCATGTAGTATAAAAATATTTATGTTCTAAAAATCGTTTCTTCTATAGCAACCACTGTTGTTTAAAAACCTCTTTTTAAAACAGTTTTTTTGAGATGAAATCTGGCATAAATTACATAGAATTAAATAAAAAAAAATACACTTAACTTTTTGTTCGAATTTTTCTATTGTGACCTAACAGTTTTACCAGACAACTGTTTTGAAATGACCTTCTTTTGACAAGATACAGAATGATTGATATCAAATTAGACAACATCAAAACTAGGCATTTCAACTCTTATTATATAGACCTTTCTATTAACAGTGAAGAATATCATGCAGAAAAAATAATAATTATTAGACTGTTATTTCATGTGGTTTGCTTAAAATTTCATTCAAAAGACTTAGATTACTGATCATGAATCATTCGCATGCAACGATGTTGTTATTTTCCTTACAAAAATACGTAACATTACCATGGCCAAGTGGTATTTTCTTACAAAAATACTCACATTTTTGGCAATTTCTTTGTAATAATTGATATCGGAATTTGTTTTCCATATATTTACATCAAAAGCTCTGTTCCCTATTTAAAAGTAAGAGAGTAGACAAAATCATTCCGTGAAATTAATGTAATATGTTTGAGGAATACATAATTTTTCAGATAACAACAACTCCCCCCCCCCCCTCTCAGTTACATACTATTGCCATTTTAAAAAGGCAAGGCTTGTGTAATAACATGTGCTTTTTTGAGGGCAATTATTTACATATGACAATATATTCACTAACCTAATACAAGCTTAAACATATTAACATAAACGAAGATGTTGTTTACATATGATGATATCCAAATATTTAAAAGTTTAAATTATGTACCATGGCACAATACACTATTTCTTAAAAGAGTAGTTTTTTGTAAATTTTTCCAGAAAGAATCAGACATTCAGTAGTCATCTTCTGTTCAGTATACATTTGTTTTTTTAACACAACCACAAATGGTCAATTATTATCATTTTATAAAAACAAACAAACATTTATATAATACTTCTTGTCTTTCAGAACTACAATATTTTCTGATTGCCCTTATTGCCTTACATCCTGCCATTTTAATAACAGATTTGTTGTATGACATGTTTTGTTGATGGTTACACATAAAAGATTTTTCTCTTGCAGAACATAGTCTGATTAGCATAATATCAAGAAACAACATGGCGCTGTCTACAGATCAACAAATCTAAATTTAAGAAGTCAAATTTGTGTTCCATGGCAACCTCACAAGTTTTTGCAAAAAAATAGCTATTTCTGCAAAAAGTCATGTCAGTGTAAAATATCTTTAAAACACAATTATAACCATGGATTACCTGATTATTCTTGAAATAAAATATATTATATTCAGCCAGTAAACAAATTATTTTCTCCTGCTATCTTGGTATTTTCTGCATTTCTGGAAAAATCCTTCCTACACTCACCGGAAAGGCAGTTTTTTTATTGTAATTTTCCTCCAAATGTTGTGCTTTAATGTCCACAGTTTGTAGTTGAAACACTAGATTCATTCAACAGCATTTCTTTAAATATTTCATTGTCATCAGTTTTTTGGAAAATTTTGTTAAATTCTGTATTGTTAGACACATTAAGATTAGATCTTCTCAAACACTTCACAGCTGTCAGACACAAAAACTACTTTTAAATAACCAATATTTTCTCCAGTTGACTAAGGTTTAACTTTTTCTTGAACCATTTGTAATTTAACTAGAATTTTTAACTTTTTTCAGGTCATGAGGGCAGGAAAATGACATTATTTGTGCAATATGGAGTTATTTGCTCAATATCAGAGTTAGTGACATGCACTTCTCTATTCCACACCACAGCAATGATTTCAGCTGGATGATCAGTAGAACATTATTTCTTCTGTTTCATTTCCCATTTACCTTTCAATTCATAGTTCTTTTCATCTCTGCAAAACAAAATTTCATCAAACATTAGAAGACGTCATTTAATAAGGATAGTACAAGGTTACAGAATATAAGACTGTAAAGAAAAGCATACTTTTTAAGCTTAAGAAGAGTCTTTTTGTTAACAGCGGACCTAAGCGATTGATAAGTTATAACTCCCTCCCGAATCTTACAGATTCATGCAGAAAAAGTTAGTCTTTTCATAATACATAAACTAGCTAAGATTCCTACATGAGACTAGACTACAATTCATCATTTGTTGCATGCAATCAAACTTAATGTAACACCAATACTGTAAAAATAATTTTGAAAATATTAAAAAATACATACAGGAGATATTCAATTATTGTAGTCATGTACTTATTTCCGTTTCTATATATACACCTATTGTTGAATGGTCCTATAATCAAATCAATATTCTCCCTTAAAATTTTATGAATGAAATAGATCCATTTTAGTTTATTATGCTATTAATGTCTTATCTTCTTATAATAGCAAGTATAGAAGTGTAAAAGATGTTGAAGAACTTTAACAAACCCCCATAAAATACAGCTTGTTGTGTATAGACCGTTCCTCTGGAAAATCATTCATTCACTGTTTAGGTCATTGCATCAAGCAACAATCCTCAGTGGTTGATCTTGTAAACTGAACAAAATACTAAAAAAGGCTGAAATGTGAGTAAATGTCCTGGGCAGTTAGCGTAGTTACGTTTTAGCAAAGACTTCTTAAAAAGGAGTAATCCGTTTTGACTTCTGGCAAGCTTTTCAAAACAGAATGTAATCGAAAGTTTATTTATTTTACTAATGTTTTTGAGTCACGCCAAGAACAAGTACAAATGGTGAGGAATCCAGAAATATGGCCATTGCACAGTATGCAATTTAACACGAAAGCTTTGGAAAAAACTGTCTCTTCCAAGTAAAAACAATATTTAGGCCTGTAGAAGTTTTATGTACGACTGATTTTTACATTACATGTAGAATTAGAAGTGGCTGAAGCGACAATAGATGTGTTTACCTATTCTTAATCATCACTTTCAGGCACTGCTATATTTTTATAACATGATCAGGGCTTTATAAACTTTAATATGTAACAAACATTATGCTGAGACTGTTGTAATTTTGTCTGGCACCAAGTCACAAGTCTTCTTTTTAATTGTCTGTGCATACGGATTCTACTGAGTAAGAGTCAAAAAAACCGTTTAAAAAAAAGTTGATTCTGGCAGATTCAGTCACATGTAGCAGTATCGTAGACCTAAAAAAAGAAACATCCACACCATCAAAAAATTTTTTTTCTCTATAATTACTATTCCTCTAACAAGGTTTTTTTTTCTTTCCTATCTCAGCGCGGAACATCACTGATGTACTGTTTGGTTTTTATTTATTTTCCACATCGATCTTCTGGGCGTATAAATTCACCATTTACGACGCAAGCCATATACCCATTTAACCAAGTAATCGAATAATATTAAGTTTGGTATTGAAGCATTACTTTTGTGCATTATAACATATTATTATTTGTTCCACTTGTGTTTTCACTTAAACGGTCGCTAAAAATTGTCTCTTGTCCGCCAATGTTCCTTTTTCAAGGGTCGATGACCTTATAAATGTTCCGCGTCAATTTTGTAACGGCTCGGTTTTCATTGGGCTGTAGTAAATCAACTATATACTGACCCCCGACCTGTTTATTGGCGCGTGGTAAAATGAAACAAGTCCACGACGTGGGACGCCGTTTATTAATCCTTCACAATCCACTGATGAATTTTTTCAGTTTATTTAGCGACTTCGGTTAAAAGATTTCACAAAGAGACAGTTGATATTGAACCTTGTCTTTTTTCATAACCCCTGTTTTCTTCCGAAATGTGCGATGATTTATTTTTGGTACCATATATCACTGTATATTGTGCATGTAAACAGTAAAATTTGATCTGCAAAAATGCTAAACAAACTGCAGGAAGAGGCAGTTAATCTGGCGATAACAGGCCACAATCTGTTCATAAATGGGCCAGCAGGTACAGGCAAACCTATACGATTAAAGAGTTTATCATCGACTAACTGCGTTGGGTAAATCTGTTGCCATTACCCTGCACAACTGGCATAGCATGTACCAACTTTGATAATGCCTGCACCTTACACAGGTGGAGCGGCATTAATGATGGGCGCTACAGTTCTAGTGAAATTGTGAATATACTGTTGCAAATGAAGGCGCATTGCATCGCATCAGATCAACAGATGTGCTTATAATTGATGAAGTATCTATGTTAAGCAAAAAACTGTTTGAGCAACTTGTATCTATAGTTACTCAGTTAAGAGATGTTAGTAAGTTTTTAGGTGGGCTACAGTTAATTGTTTCTGGAGATTTTTTTCAGCTTTCACCAGTGCCCAATAAAATGTATAATGACAATGGAGAATATTGTTTTTTTAGCCCAACTTTTATGAAACTGCATAAACTAACTTTAGTGGAAGTTGTTCGTCAAACAGATCCAGTCATAATAAGTGCAATTCAAAAAGTGTCAGTTGGGGGAAACATTGACAAGAAAACAATTGATTACATAAAAAGTCTAGAAAGGCCTCTCAAAAATTCACAGGACAGTACAAATTTGTATTCAACAAATGATTTGGTGAACAGTTATAATAGGTCAAGGATTGAACAACAATCAGGGACATTAAAGGAATATTTGTCAGTGGACACTGGAGAAAGCAAATATCTCCATGAGATGACGGCACCAAAAAAATTATGGCTGAAAGAAAACTGTTCCAGTTGTTCTTATAAGAAACCTTTCAGATAAGCTGTTTAATGGACTTCAAGGTTATGTTACTAGCTTTTCTGCAGAGGGACCACAAGTTTACTTTCCAACTCTGAAAAGCACATCCACAATTGGAAAGGTAACTTTTTCAGGTATGATAACCTTTTTCTGTTACACTCTTAATTGGCTGTACAATGACAATGTAATATCACATATATTACAGTACAACACATAAAACATAATATAATTTAATAACAATGTAATACAAATGTATCTACAGTAATACATATATATATTTCATATGTAACATTGCATATATTAACTAACAGTACAAAAAATCTACCTTCCTATATTCATTTTTGATAGAAATGCAAATATACTCTTTTCTATCAAATATTAATTAGGAGAGTGAGGGAATGAACTGAAGTTTATCAGGGCTTGTTTTACTGGAGATTGAAGCAGGATCCACAGACATGTAGTGAGCCATGTTAACCTGAGACTGTTGAGCCAAGTAAAATACCATAAATAAAAAGCAGACATATTGTTCATAATTATTGACAACTCCTGTCTAGTTTTATAAATATTAGTTTAATTCAATATTTAAATGGCTGACTGACATTAGAATATTTTGTCAGTGTAGAAGAAACAGAATAATTAACCTTGCTTGTCTTTCCTCTTTTTGCATTGGCAGATCCAGCAGAGAGGGATGGGCCCTATACTTTTATACTTCATAATTTTCAAGTTATATGGTAAATCACAGAAAATCTCACTGAACATGAATGTGTATATCTTGACACCTCCCCCCCCTTGGGATCCGCCCTTGTTTTATGCTAAAGAGTTTTAATAATATGTGACGTTAAAAGAATGCTGTATTTGATTTTTTTTTCAGTATTCAGCCCAACACAGAACAGGGTGCTAGCCAAAAGGGAACAAGTTCCGTTGTTGTTGGCGTATGCACTAACAGTTCATAAAGCCCAAGGAATGACTTTAGACAGGTTTGTAGTTTTAGAAACTTTTGATATGTTTTTAATGCTTGAAATGGCTTTTACACCTGTCTCCTGGGCAGCCTTGTACATTGTACACAGGGAATATAAACTTGTGTCACATCTGTTGACAGCAGACTTTGGTACATGCTATAAAATAGGAATAGGTGGTAGACTGTTACTTTAAACTTGGAGACCAAATACAATATTATATGAGCCATGCCATGGGAAAACCAACATAGTGGGTGTGTGACCAACATGGATCCAGACCAGCCTGCGCATCCGCGCAGTCTGGCAGGATCCATGCTGTTCGCTTTCAAAACCTATAGTTAATAGAGAAGCTGTTAGCGAACAGCATGGATCCTGACCAGACTGCGTGGATGCGCATGCTGGTCTGGATCCATGCTGGTCGCAAAGCCACTATGTTGGTTTTCACATGGCATGGCTCATATATTAATACCGTATATACTCACCCATAAGTTGAAAACTCATTTCGAGGACCACTAAATCTTGTAACCTACACTCAGAATAATTAAGTGTTAAATCTTTGTTCAATGTCTGTGTATCCTTATGAGGTCCATGCAGGTCTTTTTAGAACCTACAGTTGAAGCACATTATCATGTGTTTGAAAATGTAAGTTGCCTTACCATTGTTTGTTGCTGTTGTTATTTAATCAGGTTAAGTAGACTGCCAGCAGATGTTCAGACCAGGCAACTTGGTGTTGCAATGGGAAGAGTTCGAAGCAGTGATGGATTGCGTGTGATTAATTTTACACCAAAAGTGTGCATTCCTCAACCAGATGAAATCAAGGGCTACTTGACAATGCCATATGTAGAACCTGCTGATGATTTCAACTGTTGTACAAACATATCAGGGTGAGTTGCAATAAACTGTTAGGTAAACTAATAACCTGAATTACATTCTGATAACCTTTAAACGAGTATATTCCTTAGAGCTTGATGAATCTGGCAGTGGGCGTTTAACTCTGGCATTACATGTAGATGTGAATGATAACTGAGGTGATTTTATTGTCATATTACCAGCATTGCTTTTTGTGACACAAGATTTTGACCTAGAATAATAGAGTTTAAGTTTCTTCTATACTGCAAAGCTGTGGGATTTGCATTTGCTCCATTGAATGTAGCCCGATGCTGACAAAAGTGATTTTCAATAATGTCAGAATTATCATAGCAGGAATAATCCTGGTGTCTTTTCTTAACAAACAGTACTTTACAAAGTTCACAAAAACCAATAAGGCAGGACTTAATATCCTCAAGACACTGGCTTGAAAGCAGCATTTTGTTTTTCTCTTTTTCATTTTTAACACAATCCGACCAGTTATCAAACCATTCACTTATTTCTAATAGGTCCTTTAATCTATTGTCATCTGCTGAAAGCACAGGCGACTTGTCCTGAAGATTGCTATCATCTTGGAAGTTCTTTTCAGTATCTCAATGGCCCCGTCTAAAGCACTAGAGTTTGACAGAGTGCCTCTATAAATCAACATTAAATTTAACATTTCAGAGTTTAACACATCTTCAGCCAACTTATTTCGCATTTTGGATTGTGAGCTTGAAACAGATGCTCATTTGTTTAGCTTGTTGTGAATCTGAAGTGGCATTAGACCTGTCCCACTGGAAGGCATTTATCCACATTTGCCACTGTATCATGGAACCATCAGGAGAGAGTCAGAAGTCTTGTAAGAAGATTTAGTTATTCCACTTTTTAATATGTTATTTCTCCTTTTTTTATAACATGAGAAGGATCCATAATAAACACTAAGCTTGGATCATATAGAGATGGATTTTCACATATCATGGAAGATGGGTTTTTGCCTAGGTTCATGTTCATAAATGTTCTGTTTGTTTGTGCCCCATCGAGACTAACATATCTTGCTGTGAAGCCATACATTTTAAGCCAGCTGACTGCCTCCCAGAAAAGCCTGTGTAAGTCATATGCTTGTACATTTGTCGATACAAAGTGAGCAAATGGAAATCTAAAACCAGATATTTCCAAAAAAATGAACTGTAAAATATGAGTACCAAGTGAATTTTCTTGATGTCCCTTTCTCAGTGTAGCACACATGTTCCCTTCCTCTCCCACACCTCAAACCCTACTAATTCTATAATGTCCCCATTGTTTGCCACTTCTATATTTTGCTGGATTGCCATCTCATCGATGACAATCCCACCCACCATTGCTTGTTCTGGCAACTCAAGACGTCGTGCTTCTGCATGCATCCACCTGAAATTATAAATGCTTACATTAAGCAAAACAGATTATGAAAATGAAAATGCACTGATTTTTTTTTTGCTGTTATTCAATACTTTTTTGTAATGTTTTTTTTTCTTTTTAAACTTCACAGGCACATTAGTGTTATGGATAGATGACCTATTCATCTGGGTTCACTAGGTTAAAGTCATAGTCATCAAACCAACTAGAGATTGATTTTAATAAAAGCATAAGTCTCCCCATACCATTTCTTTTGTATGAAATGCTGAATGGATAAGCATTATCTGGGCAAAGTACAAAGAGGTGACTTGTTAAATTGAAAAGAATTTTTGCAGGCAAAAAATTTTTGCAGTGAAAATTTGTTTTTATGGAAAGTGAATGGGAATGAAACAAAATCAATATAATTGAGCCGTGCCATGAGAAAACCAACATAGTGGGTTTGCGACCAGCATGGATCCAGAACAGCCTGCACATCCGTGCAGTCTGGTCAGGATCCATGCTGTTCGCTTTCAAAGACAATTGTTATTAGAGAAACCATTAGCGACCAGCACGGATCCTGACCAGACTGCGCGGATGCGCAGGCTGGTCTGGATCCATGCTGGTCGCAAAACCCACTATGTTGGTTTTCTCATGGGCATGGCTCATATCTCCCTGCATATGGAGATACATACTGAATAACATAGTAAAATTAGGAATTTAGCACAGGAGCCTGAAATTCTATTAGAATGCTCCAAAATTGGCTAAATATAAAACTGACCTCAGTTTCATATTTAGCCATTTTGGAGCATTATAGTATAGAATTTCAGGCTCCTGTGTATTCAGTTAAATCAGACGCACATAACTAAAGCCCTATTCTCTGATTATAGTAATATAATTACCTGAAAATCTCATCATGAAAGCCAACATTGTGTTTCACTTTGTTTTTGTATGTAAGTAAAAATGAAGGTGATGGCAATACTAGCAGCTTGCTGTTTCTTATTTGCCTGTAAACTACTGGCTCCTTGTGTAGATTTGTAAACAAGAATTCATGACTTCCTTGCTCCACCGGCGTCCTTTTGGATGAACTCCAACATTGTGGAATTGGCTCAATAATAACTCTATTAGGTTGTCTGGTGCATTCGGAATTAATTGTTTAATATTAGTCTTTGTAATTAAGGATTTCTGTCCTTGATCTTGCTTGCCAGAACTAGTACAGTTTTCTTTATTAGCTTCAGAGGTTTTCAATTTATTTGTCATCCGTTGACATGTGAGGCATGTCTGAGAAACAGCGTTAAATTTCACAACACGTGAACACATTACAGATCTCAGGCGCCTAGAACTAATTCCAGTAGTTTTGTCACTAAATTGTTCAAGAATGTGAAATCTAGTGCAGACAGTATTTGTAGTAACAGGTACCCCAATGCATAGTCGGATCTTTTCAACACATTTAAATGTACAAGAAATACCATCCTTTGTGCTAGGAAATGTATTGTCAATTCCAATTGACTGTAAATCCACAGTTTTATTGGCTATGCTAACACTGAAGGTATTATCACAGTTAAGCTGTATTGTTTTTACTACACCATTGCCATTTGATAAATAGTTTGTTTCAAGCTTACAGCACACCGAGTCATTATTCAGCTTTTCAGTTAAACAGTCAGTAGGCAAAAGTTCCATTAATGTTTCTAAATCAAGTGGAAGTTCCCGCTTGAAGCTCAGGTGGTTCAGAGGTTTAATGTTAATGCCATCATATATTGTGGATACAGTCTTATCCTTACACTTAACTCACCGTCTAGTGACATGAGGGAATAAAACCTGGATTGTTTCTGTGAATTCTCTTAGTGTGCAACAAGGATCCAGCCCCTTATCTTTTGTCTCCAGAGTGTAAGATGTGTAAAGACTATTATTGTTGATGCAGCCACTTAAATCAACTCTGGACATTAACCTGTAAAAAAAAAAAAGAACATTTTAAGATATCTTGCCAAATTTAAAAAACAAATACATGAAACAGGGTTGTTAATCATTACTTGCAAAAATAATGCATTAATTTAGCATCACTTAAGGGAAAAATTGGCATTAAGTTAGCCTTAGCATTACACATAATTTTCAAAATAATGCATTAACCCTTAGCCTGCTGGCGGCAAGTGACTCTGCCTTTGCGACCAGTGCAGACCAAGATCAGCCTGCACATCTGTGCAGTCTGATCATGGTCTGCACTGTTCGCTATTCAGTCAGTAAATTTTCAGTGACACACCCCTTCAAATGATAAATGGCATGCCCAAATTGAATGAAAGACCAGTCCATTTAGAAATTTAGCAGGCTAAGGGTTAAATTAGCATTACATAGGGTGCATTAGCATTATAGAGGCGTTAAAGATAACAATAGATCATGTTTCATATTTTTGTTATATAACAAAATTATGTCAAACTATATTCAACCACTTAATGCCTATTATTGTAAGCTTGCAGCTGGCCAGGCTTCAGTATCTATTTTGTTACAGAAGTTGTGCAAATATTTAAAATAGTGTTTCCCAATTAAATTGCCCATATGAATGTTTACCAAAAAAAACAACTTTCATATTTACACTGAACATAATTGGCTATTATACACTTAGACTGGTTCATAAAATTTATAATAGAATATTAAATCTATTAGAAACTCTTTAAGGCCCTCTACAGACGGTAGTTTTTGTTGTACAACACTAATTATCTCAAAGATGTACAATTTTGAAATTGTACATTTTTCACATACAGACAGTATTCCATTCCCATATAAATAACAGATATTTACCTAGTAAACATAGTGCATCAAGACTGTACTGAAAAGCATGTAACCATTTATAATAAAAAATAATATTCACCTTTTTATGTCCCATGAATTTGATTACGCATGACACAAATGAGCCACGCCATGAGAAAACCAATATAGTGGCTTTGCGACCAGCATGGATGCAGACCACCTGTGCATTCGCGCAGTCTGTCAGTTGTTCAAATTATTTCGATTCATTGAAAAACACACTTCTCCCTTATATGTATTTAGTAGAAAATTTAAAAATCTGCTTGTGTGAAACTGTTGGCCCGATTTCAAAATAATTTTACTCAAATGGTCCATGTGTGACCCATTACCAAAATTGTTCAAATTCTACCGATTCATCAAAAAACATGGCTGCCAGGGGATGTGGTCACTTTTCCCTAAAACATTAAAAATCTTGTGTAAAACTGCTGGCCCGATTTTAAAATAATTTTACACAAATGGTCCTTTACCAAGATTGTTCAAATTATTCTGATTCATCAAAGAACATGGCAGCCAGGGTGTGTGGTCACTTTTCCCTATTATGTATATAGTAGAAACTCAGAAAATCTTCTTGTATCAAACTGTTAGCACAATTTTAGAATAATGGTTCAGTGTGATAGAAGATAACCAGTAGATTGCGATTTTTGAAAGATGATACAAAAACATCGGCAGTCAGTCCCTCAGTTCTTGCAAAACAATAGCTTGATCAAATCAGGATCCAGCAGCTTTATTCACCTCAAGATTGGAATGAAGCTTAAGGATACCATCTACGTTTATATTGATGTATGGAATCTGTGGATATTTTGTTTAGCCTGAAATGGAAGACCTTATTTTATTAATACAAAATTGAACAAGAGATAGGGGAGATGTACGAGAAAATACACACTGGAACATAAAAATCATCATTTCATATATTGGCCTTCTGTGTGGAATGTCAAAAGATAACATTAAGTTTAGGCAAAATGTCGCCTTACTTGGGACATTTTCTCCGAGTGCACGATATCAAAACGCAATGTGTGTTGGCCGCACTGTGTGCATTTCCAATACCGTCCACAAACAGGCTCAATCAAAAAGAGCTTGCAACATTTTCATTTATATTGTGATGGGCAATCTGTGATTTTACACTGTAGATTCTGTATAAAACATAATATATATTTTTTTCTTAAAGGGAAGCAATTCCAGGAATCGGATCATGCAAAAGTAATATGGCGTATTTAGAGCATAGGTTTCGGATGTTGCATTATATACTTAAGAGACCGCAAATGCATTTAAATCACCCAGTGCAAAGCTGGTGTCTGTTGTATCGTCGTGTGAGAGAAGGAAAAGCAATCAATTGATTAAATCTATAGGGTTGTGAAATAAATATGTTACTACATTTTCATTTATTCAGATAATTTATTATAAGCAGATTTGACTTTCTGGTAGTGATTTCATTATATTAACATACTGATGGGGATATTATAAAAACTAACGTTATGTTATTAAAGCAGTTATGAAAAAGTATAAACATTTTTACTTTTTGGAATATTCAGTATATATTTTTGTCACAAATGTAAAACATGCAATATTTACTTTCACCCTGTTCTTTTCCATTGAAAATTATGACGTTCATTTCCTATGAACAGCAAAAAGAAATGCGCGAAAGTTACATCAATGCTGCTAAGTGATAATGGGCTGCTTCTTTGACGACGTTCTCGTAGTCTGGGAGAACGTTCCTTAGATGATGTCGCAGGTGTTCCATCTGGTGAACAGAATGGCTGGGAAGCTGATTTTAATGTCAGATGGAACAAAATCTGTGCAGTTTATAATATAGTCTTGTTTACAAATTGAATAGAAATAAAATGTAAATATAAGAAATCAAACCTTATTTTTCCAGTGTTCATGCGAAATGAGTGACAGAATAGGATCGGCAAATTAAACATGAATGACGCGTTTCATGGATTTGTCTATCCTATTCTGTTATTCATTTTGCAAAAAAAAATATTTCATTTCTTAATTGAAATGGGAATACACTATAATTATATGAAACATTTTTTGTATATTTTTGATGAAACGTGATTTCATGTTTGTCAGACTGTTTTCGAAAGCTATTCTGTTCAGTCAGTATGCATCAAGTTGCTTGTGGCTTACCATATTTCCATAGCGATGTACAATTTTGGGGAGACAGCTTAACATTTAAGTCGATGTTTTCATTAAAATGACGCCAAAGCGACAATGTGATATTTAATTTGAATTAAAAGTTCCCATTAATATAGTTACATGTAAAATCCACACAGAGAATTTGAATGAAAACCAACATGATGATGAAAACCTTCTTTCGACTGAATAAATTTTAACGGTTATCGACCTGTTTTTCTCATAATACTACATTACGTTACATTTATACCCCAAACCCACTTTTGACCCTAAACAAAGGACAGTATAATTTAGGATTTTTCCTGTTGTATATCTTTTTCCAGTCTTAGCTCCGCTGCACCTTTTAGTTCGTTTTCAAGTCTAGCCGTATTTGTATATGTCATCTGCACAGAAAGCGACTTTACACATCATTTGTATGGCATCATACTGAATGTGAAACAGTCACTGATATGACCTGTCAAGAAGCTACTGTTCTTGACCTATGCATCACAGGCATATCAATGCCAAACATTATTTCTGATGATAGAATATAATCAGGATCAGGTTAACTGGTGTGCACATATTGCCTCTTTATTATGGTGTTTAGGACTAGTCCGCAACATAGAATAATCATCATTTTAGTTTTCACAATGGGAAGAACATGAAGTAATGAATGTGTGTGACATTAAGTATGTGTCTCAAAGAAATAATTATAAACGCACAGAAAAAGATGAAACAAATAAAGAAAAGAAAAATATATAAAAATTAAAAAATAAATAAAAATAACTGGAAAACAAATAACTTCCTCATCGCTAGTGGAGCATGATGCGCGTAGCGAAGAGGGCATGCAGCAGATTGTCCGGTGTGTTTCATGCAGGGACATTTACCAATCTACTGCAAAAAACCACCAGGATAAGTCAAATTCAATGAAAATTCAACCCAACAAATAATAATGATTTCACAGTATTTGCTTCTCTCACTACCATACATGTTTGCATAACATACCTATTTACGCGCTTTGAAAACATTTGTATGTTATTTGAGTTACAAACAGATGTAAAAATATGTGACTATCAAATTATTTAAAATAAATATAAAAAGTATTGGTTAGTTTACATTTGGGAACACCCTGTAGTTATATTTTTTGTTTAAAGGTACTGTTCCACCCCTTGCATCAACACAATATTTACAGAAAATGTGTATAATTATTATTTTCATATGCTGGCCAAATATGGTTTTGATACACGAGGGGAACAAGGTTGTATAAAAAAAAAATAGCTTTAATATGTATATAACAGGGTACGTAATTCTATTTAGAGCAAAAATCACCATTCTACGAAACAAGTATTGAAAATTCGACTTTACAAAATAAGTATGTACTTTGATGGTATTTTTAATTAAATATTTATTTCTGAGTGGTTTATTTTTCACTCTTGGAGGAGACAAATTTATTAGAAAGTGTCCAAGTCCTTAACCCTTAATTGATTATTGTCTTGTCCAGCCACATACATTAAGTTGTGCTAGTTTCAATGTGACATTGAACCGGTGTAACAATCAGTTTTTTTCTCCAGTCAGTTTCTTCCCCGGGGGAGAGAAGTGACCACATACATTAAGTTGTGCTAGTTTCAATGTGACATTGGACCTGTGTACACAGTTTGATCCTCCCGTTTGCATCTATCCTAAACATGTTCCCATTTGGAATGTTTCGCAGAATTGTTCTAGCAATGAACTCAATAATGTTTGAAACTACTTAGTTGATAAAACAACACAACATGATAAACGTATCTCTCTAAAATGTTTCCTCCACCTATGACTTGATGTCTGCTATATGTTTGCCAAGATCTTCGCAATATTTCTGTAAAAAGACCAATGAAATAATTAATCTTTATATTCCTTCGAGATTAATTTTTACATTATATATATTTTTTTACTATTAAGCTGTTATCATTATATCTGCCTTTTCAAACAGTCATCATATCACAATATTTCTCATAAATTCAAAGCTTAAAAAAATACAAAAACAAGAACTGTTAGTAAGACAGCCAGTGCTCGACTATTAGAATCATTGTCCCAGAAGCAGGAATGTTATCCTAAATGTTGAAATATCTATAGATATATATATATATACCTTTAAATCTATAGAGTTTCAATCCTGTATCTGCATTAGTTTTAGAGATAGTAACTTGCATGCAAAACTTTAACCAGAAGCTTTTAGTTCAAAAGGGGACACAACTTGGCCAAAATGCATGTCAGAGTTATAGGACTTGATGCAATCAACTAGTGTTATAACCCCGAAGGCACTTGGTTTTAATTTAATATCTGCGTTTGTTTTGCCGATTGTAACTTGCATGCAAAACTTTAACCAGAATTTTCTAAGTCCAAAAGGGGGCATAATTTTCCCAAGATACATATCAGAGTTATAGGACTTGACCCAGTGAGGTTGATAACTGATCTAGTAAAATGGAAAAAATAAGTTTCAAATCTATATGCCTTTAAGTAATAGCTGTATGTACTCACAAGCACCCAAAATTTTCTAAGTCCAAAAGGGGGCATAATTTGGCCAAAATGCATGTCAGAGTTATTGGACTTGATGCTATAATCTAGTTTTATAACCCCGAAGACACATGTGAAGTTTCAATTTAATATCTGCATTAGTTTTGGAGATAGTAACTTGCATGTAAAACTTTAACCAGGATTTTCAAAGTAAACAAGGGGGCATAATTTGGCCAAAATACATATCAGAGTTATGGGACTTGACCCAGTTAGATTGGTATTTGACCTAGCAGAAGAACAAGAGCTGTCTCCATAGGATGACATGTGCATGCACATGCCCCCGATGGCACTTTGAATGAATAGTTATGGCCGATGTTAGAGTTTAGGACCTTTGACCTAAGGACCTGGGTTTTGCGCGCGACATGTCGTCTTACTGTGCCACACATTCATGCGTAGTTATTTTAAAATCCATGCATGAATGACAAAGATATGGACCGGACATGCCCATCATTGCACTATCATGAAATATGACCTTTAACATCTAAGTGTGAACTTGACTTATGAGCTACGGACCTGGGTCTTGTGCGCTACACGTCGTCTTACTGTGGTACACTTTCATGCCAAGTTATTTGAAAATCCATCCATGGATGACAAAGATATGGACCGGACACGAATGCACTATCATGAAAAAAGAACCTTTAACGTCTAAGTGTGACCTTGACCTTTGAGCTACAGACCTGGGTCTTGTGCGCGACACATCGTCTTACTGTGGTACACATTCATGCCAAGTTATTTGAAAATCCATCCATCGATGACAAAGATATGGACCGGACACGACCATCAATGCACTATCCTTTAACGTCTAAGTGTGACCTTGACCTTTGAGCTACGGACCTGGGTCTTGTGCGCGATACATCGTCTTACTGTGGTACACATTCATGCCAAGTTATTTGAAAATCCATCCATGGATGACAAAGATATGGACCGGACACGAAAATTGCGGACAGACTGACAGATGGTTCAAAAACTATATGCCTCCCTTCGGGGGCATAAAAAATAAGTTTCATAGCTATATGCCTTAAAATGATAGCGATATGTACTAGCATGCAAAACTTTAACCAAGGTGTAACGTAGATGCCAGGGTGAGTAGAATAGCTAGACTAATCTTCGAATAGTCAAGCTGATATATACTGAATACATGACTACTTGTACCAATTCATATCTAACAGACACCTGTTCATAATATCTAATAGAAACTACTTTATTGCTAGACTGAAATCCACTAAGATAAGATAGAACAAGGGCACTTCATCCTTGAGTCAGTACACCCACGTCTACTATCTCACCTGACCAATACAGAGAACATATTCAAAATGGTCGTATATGCAAAGTATTTCAGATGCATTACTAAAATGTACACTTAAGAAAATATTTTTACAAAGGCACTATTACCACAAAGCGTAATACTTAAATAACATTTTGAATCAATATATTGTTAGTCGTTGCTGTGTTTCCTCTTTTAGTTTTCCTGTGTTCTTATGTTTTTATGTTAATGCAATTTTAAACTGGCAAGAAAAATACGAAAGACAAATATACCTGCGCCTCACCCCATTGCTTTCCATCCTCAACTACTCGGTGCTCTAAAATAAATAATTATCATGTATAAACAACCAATATTATGACAACAAAAGGCCGTATGCTTTTGCGATTCTAATCAATGATACATTTGGGGACTTTTTCAGTAAGTGTCTACATCCCCTTGCTATCCCAATTACGTTAATTAATTTGTTTTCTGAGAAAATACTTAAAAAACACAATCCTGGTGAATTTTATTATTTTCCCTGGTGAGTCAGTTTCTAAAGACACGCTCAAAATGAAATATTCAATATTGCGAATTTATATAATATCTGTGTGCGACTAGTTTTTGTGGATTGAGCCGATCAACAAAATTTAATCCCAAAGACCAAGTAAAATTCCCATTCATTTAATTTTTATGACCCCCTTCGAAGAAGGATGGGTATATTGTTTTGCAGATGTCGGTCGGAATGTAGACCAATCCGTTTCCGGATGATAACTCAAGAACGCTTGGGCCTAGGATCATGAAAGTTGATAGGGAGGTTGGTCATCTCTTGCAGATGACCCCTATTGATTTTGAGGTCTGTATGTCAAAGGTCAAGGTCACAGTGACCCTGAATAGTAAAATGGTTTCCAGATGATAACTCAAGAACACTTGGGCCTAGGATCATGAAAGTTGATAGGGAAGTTGGTCTTGACCAGCAGATGACCCCTATTGATTTTGAGGTCAGTATGTTAAAGGTCAAGGTCACAGTGACCCTGAACAGTTAAACGGTTTCTGGATGATAACTCAAGAACGCTTGGGCCTAGTGTCAGGAAAATTGATAGTTAGGTTGGCCATGACCAGAAGATGACCCCTATTGATTCTGAGGTCAAAGGTCAAGGTCACATTGGCCAGGAACAGTTAAACGGTTTCTGATCTTCTTGTCCAAAACCGTAGGGCCTAGGGCTTTGATATTTGGTATGTAGCGAAATCAAGCGGTCCTCTACCAAGTTTGTTCAGATTATTTCTCTAGTGTCAAATATGGCCCCACCCCAGGGGTCACATGGTTTATATAGACTTATATAGGAAAAAAATTTGAAAAACCTCTTGTCCAAAACCACAGGGCCTAGGGCTTTGATATTTTGTATATGACATCATCTGGTGGTCCTCTACTAAGATTGTTCAAATTATTCCCCTAGGGTCAAATATGGCTCCGCCCTGGGGGTCACATGGTTTACGTAGACTTATATAGGGAAAATTTGAAAATCCTCTTGTCTAAACCACAAAGACTATGACTTTGATATTTTGTAATTTAGCATCATCTAGTGGTTCTCTACCAAGTTTGTTCAAATTATCCCTCTAGGGTCAAATTTGGGCCGCCCTAGGGGTCACATGGTTCATATAGACTTATATAGAGAAAAAACTTAGAATCTTCATGTCCATAACTTGCATCATTCAAATTTGGACCACATGGATAGTTTTGAGTGGCAAGATGAACCTTGACATGATTTGACCTTGATCTTGACCTAGTGACCTACTTTCACATTTCTATAGCTACAGCCTTCAAATTTGGACCACATGCATTTTGTTCCGAAATAAAATTTGACCTTGATTTTGACCTAGTGACCTACTTTCTTATTCCTCAAGCCTTCAAATTTGAACCACAGGCATAGTTTTGTGTACTGAAATGAACTTTGATCTTGTGATTGACCTAGTGACCAACTTTCACATTTCTCAAGCTACAGCCTTCAAATTTGAACCACATGCATAGTTTTGTGTACCGAAATGAACTTTGATCTTGAGATTGACCTAGTGACCTTCTTTCACATTTCTGAAGCTACAGGCTTCAAATTAAATGGACCGCATGCATATTTTTGTGTTCTGAATTGAAATTTGACATTGATTTTTACCTATTACCTACTTTCACATTTCTCAAGCTACAGCCTCCAAATTTGAAGCACATGCACAGTTCTGTCTACCGAAATGAAATTTGACCTTGAAATTGATCTAGTGACCTACTTCCACATTTCTCAAGCCACAGCTTTCAAATTTGGACCACATACACATTGTTTTGTACCGAAATGAAATTTGACCTTGATTTTGACCTTGAGCTAGTCTTGAAATTTGGAACATTCAAAAATGACTCAGTGGATGGCGTCAAGATCACTCTGTAATCTCTTGTTAGGTTAATAGCTTAAAGGTCAAGGTCAGATTAAACCAGAATGGTAGAACGTTTGTTTACAGTGAGCATATAATTTCTGTTCCTTGTGCAATTACTGAATGCATCAAGGTGGGCATTTCGTGTTCAACGAGCTCTTGTCAAATTTAGAAGTCCCCATGAGAAAGCCATTCTGTCCCAAACTATGAAATTAAGTGCCCAAGAAAGCATGTCATTTCACATTAATTATCATCTAAATCCATTAGGTGTTATTTCTTTTAGGATAACGAAAGAGTACACACAAGACACTATCTTTTTTGTAAATGTTTGGACTGAGAAATAAATGTAAATATTTGAAAATTTACGAAAGCCTGATGCTGACTTCACATTTCAATTTTCCCATTCCACTAAATTTCTGATTTCTCACTTCTTTTTATACGAAACATAATAGGAACTATGAAATGAAAAGTGAGAATTTCTCACTTCATACTTCTTGCTTTCGACACAAAAAAAGAAGTGTGGAGTGAGAAATGTTAATGACACATTTTACATTTCTTATTTTTCATTTCTTACTATGAAACATAAGGAAACTTCTGCATTTCACAGTTCTCACTATGGTGGCTGATTTCTGCCATTTCGTGTTGGTATGTTAGTGGGGCGAAAACAGGACAACACAAAAACCCAATAAAAGATAATAGGTAAGGGTAGATTTCTCAGAAGCACAGAGCACTAAAAACACAGCCCCAGGGCCACACATTTATGTCGAGTTTTCATGTTTAGTGTTATTGTATCAGCAGGGTGAAAACAACACATTTTTAGTGAAATACTCGACGTTTAGAGGGGGCTGACACGAAAGATCTATCAGTCGAGTTTTCATGTTGGCAGGTATAAATATGTTGTATTGTCATCCTTTATTTGTCATGTTTTCACCCAGCTGACACGAAAACAAATACTTTATTTGTCGTGTTTTTGCCCTGCCAACACAAAAACCTTAAAACACAACAAATACTTTTCAGACATCTCTTGTAAATGTAGAGTTGTTTAATGCTAGTGGAAAAAGAGTTTTAGATGCAATTTTCTTTCTATTAGAGTAAAATTAGAACCAACCGTCAATTCAGAATTTATTTATTCACTAAATTTAAAAGCTGCATTAAGAGATTTGAGATTATAAAACAGTATAAGAATATCTCAGATGTCAGTTATTGTTTTAAAAATAGGAAATGTATGTATAACAGACCTGGTACCAGAAGTATTTCATTTGGGTGGGGGGAGCGGCACCAGTTCAGAGTGCAGGTGGCATTGGCCAGCCGAGGGGGGTTAAGTACGGAAGTGGGTAAACACTCCTGTTAGGGAGGTTGGAGCATGTCTGCCTGGAAATGTTTGAAACATACATAGACAGAAATGATAGAAAATGTATACTAAATGCAACACCGTTAATATGACCAATTTATGCCTTATTAGGAGCACAATATATTATATAAATATTATTTGGCAGCATGTGTCAATTATATTGTCAACCCGATGGCAGAATGTCATCCGAGGCGAAAGCCAAGTGGGGACATTTTGTTTCGAGGGTTGACAATATCAGTGTCACCCACGCTGTCATATGATATTTATTTTATTATACCAAACAAAATTAAGCACATAAAAAGTTTTTAAAATGTTTTCATTTCATTTCATTCAATAGTTTCATCTTGAGCGCGGTAATCACCTGTGTACACATTGAAGAGTGACGTCATTACAATATGACATTGTGTACAAGGGAGACAATCATTAGGCTAAACAATTGAAGCAGTTATTTGCCCTTATATGACATTCAAAATATCAGTGCGGTCACATGACCTGACAGTCACTTTCGCTTGGTCACGTGTCAAAAAAATTGAAAATGTTTCTTATAGTCAAAATATCTCTTTTTTTGGTAATAGTGAGGTATAATAATCCTAAATATTACCATCAACATCCAAGTATAAATCAAAAGTAATTACTAATTAATAAATTGGCTTTGTTTTGTAAAAAATAGCCTTTATGCTAAGATCAAATTAATTGAAATCATTGCAATAGTTGATAGACTTATTGTTTGCATTATTTTATTTGTTACTATTTGTTATTATTTATTTCATTATTGTGTGCATGTATGATTTTATTTAATGTAAGGCTGACTCAAAATGTCCAAGTTAGATATAAACAAGGCAGTCTGAAAGACAGCTAAATCCCCCGCCACTGGTATGGATAGTGAAAGGGTAAACCTTTGACCTTGAGCTGTGACCTTGACCTTGAACTGACATGGTTGACCCATGAATTCTGCACATCGTCAAGATGAGGTGATCATTTGACCCAAGTTTCATGAAAATCCTAAAAGGGGTTTAGGAGATACAGAGCTCAAACCTTTGACCTTGAGTTGTGACCTTGACCTTGAGTTGACATGGCTGACTCGTGAGTTCTTGATGAGATGATCATTTGAGCCAAGTTTAATGTAAATCCTTCAAGGAGTTTAGGAGATACAGAATGGACACAAAATGGAAGGCTCAAACCTTTGACTCTAAGTTATGACCTTGACCTTGAGCCGGCATGGCTTACTCATCAATTCTGCACATCATCTTGATGAGGTGATCATTTGACCCAAGTTTGATGAAAATCCTTTAAGGGGTTTAGGAGATACAAAGCGGACACAAAATGGAAGGCTCAAACCTTTGACCTTGAGCTGTGACCTTGACCTTGAGCCAACATGGTTGACTCATGGGTTCTGCACATTGTCTTGATGAGGTGATCATTTGATTCAAGTTTCATGATTATCCTTCAAGGGGTTTAAGAGATACAGAGCGGACACGAAAGGAAGGCTCAAACCTTTGACCTTGAGTTGTGACCTTGACCTTGAACTGACATGGCTGGCTCATGAGCTCTGCACATCGTCTTGATAAGGTTATCATTTGACCCAAGATTCATGAAAATCCTTCAAGGGGTTTAGGAGATACGGAGCAGACAGGAAAGTGTTACGGAAGGATGGACGGAGACCATTCCTATAACCCCCTACCACTTGTGGTGGGGGATTAATATAACGTCTGTTTTGTTCTGTTCTCCAAAAAACTACTGCCTACTTTGAATATAATTTCTGATATATTCTTTTCCATCAAAGCTAGAAGTCCAAAAATGATATATATTCATTTATGTTAGTAAAAATATGGATAATCTTTTGTCAGGATTTGACCATATTCATACCTAACTTCCACCATTTTAATCAGCATGTTTATTTTTTCAAATTGGAATAACGAGAGTATTATAGCTGGATATAGCTGCTTAATCACCATCATTTTCAACTTAAGCTTGAAACAAAACCGGGTGATTTGAATGAACTTAAGTATAAAATATAAAAGATTGGTGCCGTTTCCAAACTTTTACACAAAAATTTAGAACCCATGTTCATCAAAATTTATGGCTTAGAGTCTGTTTTAAAATGACACAAAAAATGAAACTAGTCACAGGAGTGACGAATTATACCCCACAATATGGCCTTGTCACATAACTAAGCCAATGCCAAAGCCAAACTTGCTTGATCTTTGACCTACTGACCTCAAAATCAATAGGGGTCATCTGCTGGTCATGATTAACCTCCCTATGAAGTTTCATGATCCTCGACCTAAGAGTTTTCAAGTTATTGTACGAAAACAGTTTAAATGTTCTGGGTCACTCTGACCTTTGACCTTTTGAACTCTTGAATCAATAGGGGTCATCTGCTGGTCATTACCAACCTCCCTATTAAGTTTTGTGATCCTAGGCCCAAGCATTCTGAAGGTATTGTCCGAAAACCATTAAAAATTTTCCGGGTCACTGTGACCTTGACCTGTGATCTCACCTTAAAATCATTAGGGGTCATCTGCTGGTCATGACCACCCTCCCTTTCAATTTTCATGATTCTAGGCCCAAGCGTTCTTAAGTTATCATCTGGAAACCATTTAACTATTTTGTGTCATTGTGACCTTGACCTACTTATCTCAAAGTTAAACTTGATTTGTATTTTATCATGTTACACCTGTGTATCAAAATTTATGATCCTAGGCCCAAGTGTTCTCAGGTTATCTAGAAACCGTTTAACTCTTCAGAGTCATCATGACCTTGTCCTTTGACCTACTAATCTCAAAGTCGAAACTGACCTGTATTTTATGATGTTACACCTGTGTTCCAAAATTTATGATCCTAGGCCCAAGTGTTCTCAAGTTATCATCCAGAAATCGTTTAACTGTTCAGGGTCACTGTGACCTTGACCTTTGACCTACTGTCTACAAAGTCGAACTTTACCTGTATTTATGATGTTACACCTGTGTACCAAAATTTATGATCCTAGGCCCAAGTGTTCTCAAGTTATCATCCGGAAATTGTTTAACTGTTCAGGGTCACTGTGACCTTGACCTTTGACCTACTGACTACAAAGTTGAACTTGACCTGTATTTTATGATGTTACACCTGTGTACCAAAACTCCTAGGCCCAAGCGTTCTCAAGTTATCATCTGGAAACTGTTTAACTGTTCAGGGTCACTGTGACCGATGGACCGACAGACCGACCAACAAGCTCACTCCTATATACCCCCCCTCCTCCAAACTTCGTTTTGTAGGGGGTATAAAAAATTTAGAAATTAAGGGCGCAGGAGGTGGGGCGGCAGGGGCAGCACCTGCCGCCCCAATATTTCAAGGAGGGGCGAAATGCCAAACTCGTAATTTTTTGAAAAGGCTAGAAAATATAATTGAAAGTAAATACAGCGGTCTTCCATTTATCATGAAGAGCATCGGCAACTGATATGTACACAGAATCTTGTCATACCGCTGACACCTTGCTAGATCACCTTGGTGACAGGATATTGTACAAAATCGATAATCCGCAACGACCAAGGTCGCTGTATTTTCACGCCCCGCAGACTCTAGGCAATACATTAATTTAGTTAATGAAAGTTAATCATTTTAAATTGCTTACTGCCAAAATCGCAATTAATGTTGTGTCTCAAATTCTGCCGACAAAGGAATATCTTGAGTAAAACACAAACGCAAATCGGGATCTTTAGATGTCTTTACATAAAATATATTAATAAATTAAATATTTTTGACACTTAAACGTATTGTTTGAAAATCAAAAGCACCAATCATAATGACTAAATTCAACGCAAAATTCACGGAAGGCAATATGAAGACTTTGCACATCATTTAAATTTGACTTTATGTATAGTCGGTCCGTCCGCCCGTCAGTTACAAAAGATACACAACAGAAAACTGTCAGTTTCTCTATTTTGGCAGTACCTTTCATATTACAAGAAATGTATTTATGTATTTCTCACACATTTATAAACATATGTTGTCAATAAAATCTCGAAAGTTTTTACCAAATCGATTGATGCCATGATATAATTTCATTCATTTACGACGGCAACCAAAATTAAATCAAAGTACTGAAAGTACAGAAAGGCTGGCTACCATAAAATACGCTACTAAATGAAAAACTGTGTAGGAAAGGTGTGTGAATGGATAAAATATTTGACTTGTCATAGATAATTTTAATACCAAAGCACTTAACATACTCATTTTTCTTTTAGTGAAAGCAGTCCACTAGTTCAGACAACTTCAACAGCACAACCAGAAGAAAGTTAATTTTGCTACTAAAGAACTTCAGTGCCCTGATCTTCAGTATCTCCAACAAGGTAAAAGTGCCACATACACCAGCAATACCACTGCTCAAGAACTCATGGACAGTATGGTTGAGGACATAGAAGAAACTCTCCATGAAAGGGTAAAGGAAAGTCCAGACTATGCCATTATGAATGATGAGACTAGTGACATTTCCAATAAGAAACATCTTGCATTCTGTGTCAAATACATTGATAAGGACAGTGGGGAAGCTTGTATTGATTATCTTAAAGACGTGAGAGTGCCTGATGGGAAAGCAGAAACAATATTCAATGAGACAAAGACTGTAATTGAGGACTTGAGTGTAGATAAGTTTGTCGCATATGCCTCTGATGGATGTAACTGTCATAACCATCATCTAGCCGTAGCAGCCAAAGACAGTTTCGAGTCTATAAAAATGATGAGAGACACAGATGACTTGCTCAGTCACATCTTCAAATATTACCACTCTTCTAGTATTAGGAGCAGTTCCCTTGAATGTATTCAGAAGCTGCTAGATGACACTGGTACCAAACAAGAGGGCTATGATGGCCCTATACATCGCTCACCAGAGTTGATCTGGCCTACTGATCTAGTTTTTGACCCCACATAACCCAGATTGAAACTTGACCTAGAAATCATCAAGCCAAACTTTCTAACTTTCATAAATATTGGGTCACAACTGTGACCTCTACAGTGTTAACAAGCTTTTCCACTGCTAACCAATGACCTAGTTTTTGACCTCACATGACCCAGTTTCGAACTTGACCTAGAGATCATCAAGACTAACATTCTGACAAAGTTTCATAAAGATTAGGCCAAAAATGTGGTCTCTAGAGTGTTCACAACCTTTTCCTTTGATCTGACCTACTGACCTAGTTTTCTACCCCACATGACCCAGTTTCGAACCTGACCTAGAGTTCATCAAGATTAACATTCTGACCAAGTTTCATAAAGATTGGGTCAAAAATGTGGTCTCTAGAGTGTTCACAAGCTTTTCCTTTGATCAGACCTACTGACCTAGTTTTTGACCCTACATGACCCAGTTTCGAAGCTGACCTAGAAATCATCAAGACAAACATTCTGACCAAGTTTCATAAAGATTGGGTCAAAAATGTGGTCTCTAGAATGTTCACAAAGCAAATGTTGACGGACGAGGCAAGACGGACGCCGGACGCTGACAGACGCCGGACAATGACCGGTCACAATAGCTCACCTTGAGCACTTTGTGCTCTGGTGAGCTAAAAGTGAAACAGATAGCACACACACGGTGGCTGTCACATCAGGATGCTGTCATCTCGTTGAGAGACACCTATCAAGCAGTGATCATGGATCTAGAGAATGCTATTGAGACAGGAAATGACAGAGTGCATGTAGGTAGTGGTCCTAGTGCTAATGGACTAGCAAAGAAACTTAAGTCATATGAATCTGTGCACATCATTCACTTTCTCTGTGATGCTCTTAAACCCTTGACAACACTGGCCATGACTTTTGAGAAAAATGACATTGATCTGTCTGTAGTGAAACCAAGAAAGGAGGCAACCGTAAGTGCACTCAATAAACTAAAAGACATTGAGGGAATCAGTATGAAGAAAGCTAGAAAAATCTTGACTGAAAATGGAATTGAACCAAGTGAGAAACAAGTAGAATCTGTAAAAACAGCTGAACATGAGTTCCTGAACAATTTAATTGAACATATTGAAGTAAGACTTGAATCGTCTGATGTCATTGACAACATGGAGGATGCCTCAACATTTTACAGCAATGATGAAGTAATGTCCCTTGCAGAACACTTTGGAATGGACCCAGACAATGTTGTTCAGGAATGGGATACTTTGAAAAATGCAGTGTCAAATGTTGAACAAAATGAAATCGGTGGACCATCAAAGCTCATGAAAGTGTTTCCCAAAGTAAGACATTTCACTGGAAATTCATGTGACAATCTGGAGAAAATCTGCATTGCTGCTGTTGTACTACCGGTAAGCACAGCAGAAGTTGAGAGAGTATTCTCTGAGGTGAATCACACAAAAACAGACATTAGAAATAGATTGGATGTTACAACAGTCCATCAGCTTCTCATGATTCATAGAAATAAGAAATACCTTGATTTTGAAAGGACAAAATGAACGTTATTTATACAATGCAGACAAGTGCAAGGTTGTTGTTTTCAATGATAAAAGTAAAATATCGCATGTATGGAAACTTGGAAACAGTGAAATTAATGAAACTGAGCGTTATTTACATCTGGGAGTGTTGTATAATAAATTGCTATTTTTAAACGAAAACATAGACGAAAGTTGTACAAAACTTCGTAAAACTTTCTATAGCACTGTGGAGTATGGGATACAAAAACATGGACTAAACCCACTAACATCTAAGAAAATATATGAAAAACTGTTGTATTACCGCGGGCATTGTATGGGAGCGAATTATGGAGTGACATTACAAATACACAATTAGCTCCCTTGGAACGGACCCATTGCCAATGCATCAAATATATTCAAAGCGTACCGACAAGTTCAAGAACCGATATTATCTTAAGTAGTCTCGGCATATACCCGATAAGCACAATTATTGATAAGAGGAAACTTCTTTTCTTTGGTTTGTTGTGTCGCCTAAATACAAAATTTAAGATAAAACAAGTATTTGCCTCGAGACTAACGTCCTATATGTTGGAACCAAGAAAAGTGTCGGGCTTTGTCCCAGACATATATAGAATACTAGGGCGCTACGGATTAAGCGCTTACTTGAGAAGCTATATGCACACCGGAATTATTCCATCATCTCATGCGTGGAAAAAAGGTGTAAAATCAGCCGTTCATAAAATCGTGGAATTCAACTGGCAACATAGAATTTTATGCGATGCCAGTCTGTCAGGTTTTTTCCAAGTACATTCGAAATAATTATGAGTCATGTATTCTATGGAGGTTTAGTCGCCAGTTCAAATCATATCAGATACAATGTGCCTCAGCATTTAACTGCTTTGTAAGTTTTTTTCTAGAAATTACGAAGTAAAGTGCGTAAATTGTGACTTACTTACAGAAACCATTGCTCTGCATATTGCATTATTCTGCAAGAAAAAAGACAGTTCAAGAGCAGTATTATGGGTAAACCTGTCAAAGCTGTTAGGGGTAAAACAATTTGAAGTACTGTGTAACCTTTCGCCAGAGTTACAATTGCTAGAAATGTTCAGCGGTTTTTTAGCTCACCTGTCACAAAGTGACAAGGTGAGCTTTTGTGATCGTGCGGTGTCCGTCGTCCGTCCGTGCGTCCGTCCGTAAACTTTTGCTTGTGACCACTCTAGAGGTCACATTTTTCATGGGATCTTTATGAAAGTTGGTCAGAATGTTCATCTTGATGATATCTAGGTCAAGTTCGAAACTGGGTCACGTGCCGTCAAAAACTAGGTCAGTAGGTCTAAAAATAGAAAAACCTTGTGACCTCTCTAGAGGCCATATATTTCACAAGATCTTCATGAAAATTGGTCAGAATGTTCAGCTTGATGATATCTAGGTCAAGTTAGAAACTGGGTCACGTTCCATCAAAAACTAGGTCAGTAGGTCTAAAAATAGAAAAACCTTGTGACCTCTCTAGAGGCCATATATTTCACAAGATCTTCATGAAAATTGGTCAGAATGTTCACCTTGATAATATCTAGGTCAAGTTCGAAACTGGGTCACGTGCCATCAAAAACTAGGTCAGTAGGTCAAATAATAGAAAAACCTTGTGACCTCTCTAAAGGCCATATTTTTCATGGGATCTGTATGAAAGTTGGTCTGAACGTTCATCTTGATGATATCTAGGTCAAGTTCGAAACTGGGTCACATGCGGTCAAAAACTAGGTCAGTAGGGCTAAAAATAGAAAAACCTTGTGACCTCTCTAGAGGCCATATATTTCATGAGATCTTCATGAAAATTGGTCAAAATGTTCATCTTGATGATATCTAGGTCAAGTTCGAAAGTGGGTCACGTGCCATCAAAAACTAGGTCAGTAGGTCAAATAATAGAAAAACCTTGTGACCTCTCTAGAGACCATATTTTTCATGGGATCTGTATGAAAGTTGGTCAGAATGTTCATCTTGATGATATCTAGGTTAAGTTTGAAAGTGGGTCACGTGCCATCAAAAACTAGGTCAGTAGGTCAAATAATAGAAAAACCTTGTGACCTCTCTAAAGGCCATATTTTTCATGGGATCTGTATGAAAATTGGTCTGAATGTTCATCTTGATGATATCTAGGTCAAGTTCGAAACAGGGTCATGTGCGGTCAAAAACTATGTCAGTAGGTCTAAAAATAGAAAAACCTTGTGACCTCTCTAGAGGCCATACTTGTGAATGGATCTCCATAAAAATTGGTCAGAATGTTCACCTTGATGATATCTAGGTCAAGTTTGAAACTGGGTCATGTGCCTTAAAAAACTAGGTCAGTAGGTCAAATAATAAAAAATCCTTGTGACCTCTCTAGAGGCCATACTTTTCATGGGATCTGTATGAAAGTTGGTCTGAATGTTCATCTTGATGATATCTAGGTCAAGTTTGAAACTGGGTCAACTGCTATCAAAAACTAGGTCAGTAGGTCTAAAATTATTAAAATCTTTTGACCTCTCTAGAGGCCATATTTTTCAATGGATCTTCATGAAAATTGATCTGAATATTCACCTTGATGATATCTAGGTCAGTTTCGAAACTGGGTCACGTGCGGTCAAAAACTAGGCCAGTAGGTATAAAAATAGAAAAACCTTGTGACCTCTCTAGAGGCCATATTTTTCATGAGATCTTCATGAAAATTAGTGAGAATGTTCACCTTGATGATATCTATGTAAAGTTCAAAACAGGGTCACGTACCTTCGAAAACTTGGTCAATAGGTCAAATAATAGAAAAACCTTGTGACCTCTCTAGAGACCATATTTTTCAATGGATCTTCATGAAAATTGGTCAGATTTTTTATCTTGATAATATCTAGGTCAAGTTCAGAACTGGGTCACATGAGCTCAAAAACTAGGTCACTATGTCAAATAATAGAAAAAACGATGTCATACTCAAAACTGGGTCATGTGGGAAGAAGTGAGCGATTCAGGACCATCATGGTCCTCTTGTCTTCTTTTGATCTTGACGACAAAGTCAGAGTATCGTGCTTTAAAGTCTTCCTGACTAGTGTTCACAACATGACATCAAATTGTATGTAGTTATAAACTGTTGCAGACTCATTTAGCAATTACTTAAAAGTGTTGTAACAAGAAAACTATACATGCCTATGAGAAGTTCTGTTCTTTATAGACCAATTATTGTATAGCTGTTCACACCGCAATCTGATTTTTACTCAAATTATATTACATGTTTGCTATGTGATTTTGTTGATGGTTATTCTTATAATTTAATATGTCACTAAAATATACCATTTTTTATCTTACTTTTTGTATTAAGCATGAAACATTAGCGATCTTACACTTTCGTATCATACGTAAGACTGCGATGTTATCATCAACTACTTTTGAGATTAAATTTCATTGCACATCCAAGTCGTCTTAATGTTTCGTTTCGATTAAGGCTTATTCTGTGTGCTATTTTATTTTTTTTTTTTCATCTGGTTGGTTTTAATCGGTTATATATATTATATTGATATCCATATTGTTGTTTCTCATGACAAATGCACTTGTATGTATATTGTAACTATAATACTACGTTACATTTATAGTTATTTATGACAAATGTTCGTATTTATATTGTGTTTATAATGTGTTCCTTTCCTGTACTTATATATTTATCATGTAAATGCTCTTCAGTTATGGAGGAAATAAAGATAATAATTAAGTTAAAAGGTGGCATGGAAAAAAACCCAGAAGAATCTGAGTATCAGGGAATACCATTGTAGTGCTCAATAATGAATCTATCTCCGTGGTAGTTATGAGTAAATTTACTCTAATATATTAATTTAATCATTTAAAGGAGAAGCTGGTAATCAGGTAGAAATACTAATAAGCTCAGTACTATATAATTATGATATACAATGTTTCAGAACTGAAACAAATGCTGATTTACATGTATATGCATCTTTTCATTTAAGAATTGCATTAGTGAGGCTATAGTTCTTGAAAAAACAAAACATTTTTATGTTTCTATAATATGTTCAGTATTGTAATCATAAATGAATGTATAATGGTTGTCTATTATATTGCATTAGTGAGGCTACTGTTCTGGAAAAAAGAAGGAAAAAAACATTTGTAAGTTTGTATATGTTCAGTATTATAATGAATGTATAATGGCTGTATATTTAACATGCTTATCTTAATAAATACATGCAGTTTGTTTTATGTTTGCATTTATTTTGTCTTTCAAGTCTTCTAGATTTAAAATACCATAAACTGTTAAGTTCTGTATTGCATTATCTACAACCATGGACATCTGCCTTAAGATCATTGTAGATAAAGTTGCGCAACGCGCAAAATGCACCTGCCCCTTTTTAGCAGCTCCCTGCCCTTTTTGGAGGTCTAGAAAAATCCCTATATAAAATATAGAAAAATCCTCATAGATTTTACAGATCTACTTAAATTAACAAGTATTACAGCTTCAAGATAAAAATATAAAAGGCCAATCAGCCTCGCAATTTTGCATTTCCAAATCAATCATTTGGTAAAAAGAACCCTGAACTCCGTTTATTCAATCCTCAATGGTTCAAAGAAACCAGTGAACTGCATTTTACCTTTATAATGCCATTTAATGACTAAAATGCTATAAGAATTGGATTACCCCTTTAAGTCAGGGTCTTGTGCTCGATCCCCTACTTAGACATTACTGGTTTTACCCTGGCAAGACATTGTCCATATCTAACATTGTACCGCCATTACAGTGTTTAAACATAATAAACTGTAAATAGTGGTGAAAACTCGAAAAAAAACCCGAGTATGTTCAACAGATACTGAGCAGTCCAAGAAGTCGCCAGATTGCACCATTTACTCTAGCTATATGCAAAATTTTCCCGGGGCCATCCCGGACCCCGTTCATAGGAGGGGGACACCCCCTCCACTGCCCCAATGCTCAAATCGTCCCTATGCCCCTGGAAACGGGAGGGGTTAGAGATAACAACAGGCTTTTGTGTTTTGTTTTTAATTGCTAAATTCATACTTTTTATTTTAATCATATTTGTTGTCTCATTGTTTCGTACATGAAAATAATACAAGCATACTGTACTTATATTAGCGCAGCTAAATTTTAGCGCAAACGCCTTAAATTGAGTATTTTCAACTTATTACCGGGTACTTGTATTAGCACAGTATCAGCAGTGCTAAAACTAGAGCTATCACTAAAGGTGATGAATGTACCCCCCGCATGCACTGACACAGTACATTGCAATTTGATGCACACAAGATTGCATAGTTATGTGGACTGTATGTATACAATATAGTAACAAAAAACAAAGTCCCATAACTATGCAGAATATTTATCTAAAAGAACGTAACATGCACCATGCACAACTAGGATTGGTACTGATCACTTGTGTGAAGTTTCATTAAATTGTGTGCAAGGGTTCAGAAGATTAGGCGCGCACAAGATTGCATATTCAGACTGTATGTACATAGTATGTTAACAAGAAACAAAGTCCCATAACTCTGCAATTTTTGTCGTTGAAAGAACCTAACATGCCCCATGCACAACTACTGTTGTTACTGATCACTTGTGTGAAGTTTCATTAAATTGTGTCAAGGGGATGAGGAGAGATGGTGCGCACAATGTTGTGTCTATGTATATAGTATAGTAACAAAAAACAAATTCCCGTAACTCTGCAAATTTTTTTTCTGAAAGAACCTAACATGTCCCATGCACAACTACTGTTGTTACTAATCACTTGTGTGAAGTTTCATTAAATTGTGTCAAGGGGATGAGGAGAGATGGTATGAACAAGATTGTGTCTATGTATATAGTATAGTAACAAAAAACAAAGTCCCGTAACTCTGCATTTTTTTTTCTGAAAGAACCTAACATGTTCCATGCACTACTACTGTTGTTACTGATCACTTGTGTGAAGTTTCATTAAATTGTGTCAAGGGGATGAGGAGAGTTGGTGCACACAAGATTGTGTCTATGTATATAGTATAGTAACAAAAAACAAAGTCCGGTAACTCTGCATTTTTTTTTTCTGAAAGAACCTAACATGTCCCATGCACAACTTCTGTTGTTAGTGATCACTTGTGTGAAGTTTCATTAACAGTGTCAAGGGAATGAGGAGAGATGGTGCGCACAAGATTGTGTCTATGTATATAGTATAGTAACAAAAAACAAAGTCCCGTAACTCTGCAATTTTTTTTTTCTGAAAGAACCTAACATGCCCCATGCACTACTACTGTTGTTAGTGATCACTTGTGTGAAGTTTCATTAAACTGTGTCAAGGGGATGAGGAGAGATGGTGTGCACAAGATTGTGTCTACGAACGAACAGACAGACAGAGACAGACAGACAGACAACCTGAAACCAGTATACCCCCCTAACAACTTTGCTGTCGGGGGGTACAATAACCAATTTACGGTATCTGAAACACCAATTTCCGATGTAATATGGAATGGCGAATGAAGCCTATTCACGCAATCTGGCTTATAACTGCCCATCAGAGTGTGAAAAACTCTACAATACTAAATGGCTGGCGACTGACTGGTATTCATAATGAAATCGAACTGGCCTGCAAATAAACATGCATAGGCCTACAGCATGACATAAAATCTACATTTGTTTACATCAGTGTTAATCTGTATACTGTAAATTTGTACATGTATACAGTGCAAAATGATGATAATTGTTTGTTTTCAAATTCACACTTGATTTTCAAAGCAGTAAAATGTTATGGCGAGACTCGTTATTAGCGCGACAAGAAAAACTGGCGATCTACTCCGAAGGTGTTATACACCATGTTTATGAACAATGGCGAAAAAATGTAACTTAATTTAACAAGAGGGTCATGATGACCCTGGATCGCTAACCTAAGTAATATGAGCTACATGTTTCAAATGTCAAACTGATGATTTTTAGAGATTTTTTGGAAGATTTTCCGATGTACAATCAAGTAACCCCTGGGGCGGGGCCAATTTTACCCAGGGGTCATGATTTGAACAAAGCTTGTAGAAGTCTACTAGGCAATGTTACATATCAAATATCTAAGATCTAGGCCTTCTGGTTTATTTTTAGCAAATTTATGAAGATTTCTCTATGTACAATCAAGTAACCCCTGGGGTGAAGCCAATTTTATCCCAGGGGTCATGATTTGAACAAAGCTTGTAGAAGTCTACTAGGCAATGTTACATATCAAATATCTAAGATCTAGGTCTTCTGGTTTATTTTTAGCAAATTTATGAAGATTTCCCTATGTACAATCAAGTAACCCCTAGGGCTGGGACAATTTGACCCTGGGGGGGTCAAGATTTGAACAAATTTTGTAGAGGTCCTCTAGGCAATGCTACATGTGAAATATCTAAGCTCTAGGCCTTCTGGTTTATTTTTAGAAAATTTTGAAGATTTTTCTATGTACAGTCAAGTAACCCCATGGGGCGGGGTCAATTTGACCAAGGGTGGGGTCATGATTTGAACAAATTTTGTAGAAGTCTACTAGGCAATGCTACATGTCAAATATCTAAGATCTAGGCCTTCTGGTTTATTTTTAGAAATTTTTTGAAGATCTTCCTATGTAAAATCAAGTGACCCCAGGAGCGGGGTCAATTTTGACCCTGGGGGTCATGATTTGAATAAATTTTGTAGCGGTCCACTAGGCAATGCTACACGTGAAATATCTAAGCTCTAGGCCTTCAGGTTTATTTTTAGAATTTTTTTTAAGATTTTCCTATGTAAAATCAAGTGACCCCTGGGGCGGGGTCAATTTGACCCCCTGGGGGTCATGATTTGAACAAATTTTGTAGAAGTCCACTAGGCAATGCTACATGTGAAATATCTAAGCTCTAGGCCTTCTGGTTTATTTTTAGAAAATTTTTGAAGATTTTCCTATGTAAAATCAAGTGACCCCTGGGGCGAGGTCAATTTTGATCCTAGGGTCATGATTTGAATAACTTCAGTAGAGGTCCACTAGGCAATGCTACATGTCAAATATCTAAGCTCTAGGGCTTCTGGTTTTTGAGAAGAAGATTTTTTAAGATTTTCCTATGTAAAATCAAGTGACCCCTGGGGCGGGGTCAATTTTAACCTCAGGGTCATGGTTTGAACAAATTTGGTGGAGGTCCATTAGGCAATGCTTCACACCAAATATCTAAGCTCTAGGGCTTCTGGTTTTTGAGAAGAAGATTTTTAAAGTTTTTCCTTTTAGTTGCCATGGCAACCAGATTTCTGCATGGAATTCAATTCTTTGAACAATTTTGAAACGGGGCCATCCAAGGATCATTCCTGTGATGTTTGGTGTAAATGTGCCAAATGGTTTACAAGAAGAAATTTTTTTTTAGAAAATGTTGACGGACGGACGACTGACGACGGACATTGAGTGGTCGCAAAAGCTCACCATGAGCCTTTGGCTCATGTGCGCTAAAAATAAATGATTTTTGCACTAATGATCAAACAGGTTTAAGTGTTCTATTGCACTGTAATTACCATATTTTCAATACGATAAATGTTACTTTTTATAAGGAAAGCCTTTCATTTCAGTCTAATTTTAGTGCTAGACATGAATTAGCGCATGCCCGATCCCCCTTATAGCGCAAAAATTAGTACTCCGCTAATATTAATACACTTACAGTACCTTTTTAACACAAAAAAAAACAATCAGGCCAGGGTAAAAGTATTCTGAACATCATCATATACAGCCATTTCCACAATGTTTTCATCTTTTTAAATGAACATTTTAAACCATGGTTAACAAATATGTACAATTCAGATTTTAGAATCATTCCTGTTTTGAAAACTTCAAATACAACTGACCCTTAGAAAATAGTCTCATTTCTAATTTATCCGATCAAAAATTACCCCCACCCTTCATATCGGACCGAATGACACGCTGGTTGGAGTGTTTGCCTGTCATAGGTCATAGGTTTGGTGTCTGGTACAGTCACTTTATCTGTGACTAATATTTTTTAATGGGACAGTTGTAAGTTACCCTGGGAAAAGAGTTTAGTGCTTGTAAAAACTAAAATGTTGACAAAAATAGACGTAAAACCCAAAAGCAAACAATAAGAGCTCATAGAACACAAAATGCCCCCTTTGATGCATTCAGTGCTTGCACAAGGAACTGAAATGATTTGGTCACTGTGCACTGTTCTACTGTTCTGGGTCAACATGACCTTGACCTTTGACCTACTGACCACAAAATCATTAGGGTTCATCTGCTGGTCATGATCAACCTCCCTATTAAGATTCGTCAGCTTAGGCTCAATCATTCTCAAGTTATCATCTGGAAATGGTTTAACTGATCCTGTTCACAGTGACCTTGACCTTTATCTCAAAATCAATAGAGGTCATCTGCTGGTCATGATCAACATTCCTATAAAGTTTCGTGATACTACCCCCAAGTGTTCTCAAATTATCGTCTGGAAATAGTTTAATTGTTCCATTTCACTTTGAACTTGACCTTTGACCTATTGACCTCAAAATCAAGAGAAGTCATCTGCTGTTCATGACAAACCTCTTATCAACTTTCACTAGGCCTAAATGTTCTCAAGTTATCGTTCGGAAACAGTTTAACCTTTCTGGGTCACTGTGACCTTGACCTTTAATCCACTGATCTCAAAATCTAAAGGGGTCATCTGCTGGTCATGACCAACTTCCCTATCAACTTTTATGATCCTATAGGCTAAAGCATTCGCGAGTTATTGTCCGGAAACTGTTCAAGTGTTCTGGGTCACTGTGACTTTGACCTACTGAACTCAAAAACAATAGCGGTCATCTGCTGGTCATGACCAACATCCCTATCAACTTTCATGATTCTAGGCCAAAGCGTTCTTGAGTTATTATCCGGAAACGGATTGGTCTATGGACAGACAGACCGACCAACCAGCATACAAACCGACTGACGGCTGCAAAACAATATACCCCACCTTCTTCAAAGGAAGGCATAATTATTACCGGCTAATTCTGACTTTTAAGTTGGTCGAAATATGCACAGTCAAAACGAAATGAAGTTCTCGTCAGACTTTATAAGTGTATGGACATGAAATAAATAGGTTATTGCAAAAAGATTAATTTATTTGTGTTGGGTTAATTCTAATTCTCAATAACCTTAAATTTGTCACAGCTGTCTGCTTACACAACCTGTCTTTGTAGGTACTGAGTAGATATAAATCTGGTATAATAATAATAATACCCTCCATAAAAAAAGGACAACTTTCCCACTTCATAGAATGCTGTAGCTAGTCAGGCTTGAACTAACATCTCCCAATTCAGGGGAAAATAATTGTATTTAACTATTTATAAAACAGTTGAAACAGATTAAAACCAATTAATAATGCAAAAAGCTGTTCAATAAGGACTGCAAATATATCCTATGTATACAAAGAGATAATGTGAACTTGTTTGAAAAACGAGCACCCAACTTCCAGGAAAATGAACTTAACTGTATAATCTTATTCTATTCAAAAACATTTTAGAAACATTTTCAGAAAAAGAAAAAATCTATGGAAGAGAGAACGAGCAGTAAAATGTTTAATAATTAGTATCATTTTTTCATTACGCCTTTTTGTGTGTAACATGAATTCCAGTTTTTGCACACTACTTAGTCATACCACTTGAAAACAATAATTTCATTGAAAGATTTTGGCATGATTTTTGCATAAAGTAAGCATTCCTTCCCCGAATAGTCATAGTGCATATTAATAATTTATTATTTACCGTATTGGTCTCAACAGGCATGTTATATTAAATGAAAAAATAAGTTTTGTAGAATTAAATGGGTGGTCTAGTGGTAACACGCTTGACAGTCAATCCAGAGGTCTGGGGTTCCAATCCCAGTCCAGGCACTGGAAATTGTTGAGATGCACTTGAGTGTCTCCCACCTAACTTAGAGGCCTGTACTGGTTCTTCTCAGGAAAGAAGGCTTTGGGTGTATCAGTGCTATATACAAGGCAAGTTAAAGAACCAGACTGTCTATTCGCAAAGAGTTAGACTAAGTTAGCCGGACAAGTCTGTATCTAAAAAGGATTTCTCTCTATCTGTTCCCTCTGGTCAGATCGCTATGTGTCTGTACTAGAGGATGAATTTTGTGTGGCTGCGTTTGCTATATGTCAAATGCTTTTGAATGTGTTTATCATGAAAAGGGCGCTTTATAAATCTGGTATAATAATAATAATTATAATAATAAATGGACGCCCAAAAACAAAATTAATCGCCATAAAAAAAAGTGGTAAAAAACGGCAACATCACAACCAAATAGGGATGTACTTAAATGTAATTTTGCAGTAGAAAGTGTGCATTTGATCTTTTAAATAATTTACATCGTGTGGATATTAGCTTTTGCAATTATTTAAACAAGTTTATCAAGGATGCAACTTGTTTTTGAAATTCCCACTCATTACGCCTTCTTTACCTTAAGTTAAACTTTTTTTTCATATGTATTGGCATGAAAAGTAAATCTCTGTGCGGACTTAACACACTGACTAAGAACTCCTTTTCGCATGTGAAATTTCTTCATGAAATGTACATACATTGTTTATTTTCAAAGTTATAAAATACTATTTTTTTTCACCACAGAATAAATCCTGTGGTTTAAATCACTACTTCTTGACTATGATTGATTTTTTAAATTTTACTTCTAAAATTGTGAATATAGCCAGTCTATATCCATGCCCAGTATCATGATTAAAATCAGTTCTTTAAGAAAATCTCTAAATATATATTTAGACTTGCATTTGTCACTATAATAATAATTAACATGAAATAAAAGACAAATTTCAAAAGTCGAAAGAAGCATTTAGACATGTCACATTTAACACTGGTGTTCGGATAGATAACTGACATAGATATACCTTCGAAACTTTAAACAGGCTTAAGAATCATGTAACAAGTTTCCATACCATGATTCATAACTGTTCTGATGACAGATTTATTTCCCTTTTTGCACTCCTAAAAGTCTAGACCATGCCAAATTATATATATTAACTGTAACATATTACCCCAAGACACCCCAAGACTACCCCCAAGACACCAAAAATAAAGTTTTAAACGTATTTTTGAATAGAATACCTTTAATTAAAATCAAAATAACCCAAGTAAGATCATGGAGAACTTAGGTACAGACGTATTAGACCTTCCTGGTACAGGTAAGTGAAAAAAGAAAATAATGTAGATCGGTTTGATAATCGCACCATGGGAGGTAACTACCATAGATTAAAAATTATACCAAATTGAATTATATCCCTTATGACTTTGATAAACTGCATTAATGCAAGTTTCGTAAAATATTGAAAATGTTGTATAAATAATGGATCAGCAATAATGCCAAACTGACTTATGCTTATGATCAAATGATCATAGAAAACTCACTTTTTCTTCAAGGTCTATTGAAACTCTTTGCACTGAAAAACAAGCTTCGCAATGGAAATTATTTCCTATTGTTTATTGTTCTTTAAAATACCTAGTACAATTAAAATGTAGAGTAAAACCTAATTCAGGCTAAATACCTTTTATTGTTGATATATTTTTTGTGTTGATTTGTATGTCCATATCATTCTGTGATATGTAGTTCGTACAGCGCTTTAGAACGTTTATTTTATAGATGAAAACAGTGCTATAAAAATCTGGTAAATAATAATAATAATAATAATAATGATAAAGATAAAATATTACAATACAATTTACAATGGTAAAAATAACATATTAATAGTGTATTTCATTTTTAAAACTATTTTTTTGTCTGAAAAATTTAAAAAATATTCAGAAATTAACAGGCGGCTAAATCAAAGGAACTGTTATATTACATAATTATAACAATCAATCAAACTTCTCACCTTTGCTTTTTTTTTAAGTGCCAAAATGCCGGCATCTTATCAGCAACATGTGTTACGCCAATTATCTATGTGATGGCTGCTGTTTAACACGTTATCATGAATTAACACCACGTGTTTGGCCGATAATTATCTATAATGATGCCCGAGTGCCGATTTGAGAAATAGCAGTATAATCAACAATTGATTGAATTAACAACCCTTTAATCTAAATAATCAACTGAAGTGTCTTTCCCTAACTGATCACCTTTTATAATCCACAAATACAAAGGGCAACTTTTGATATATTAAATCAAACTGACAAAATACTTTAACTCGTTACTTACTTGCACTCAACATTTATATGAAATGTTATAAAATGTTGCGATTTCCGAGCAACGCCCTATATTTAGTTGTACACTCATTGTGCTACATACTATTTCATTGCATACATTTATTGCTAATTTGAGTGATATCAAAATGACTCCAAAAAAAACCGCAAAATTAGTCTGTAAGCAAAAGATCTGCCGTTTGGCCATGTGGAAATTGTAGATTGAACAGTAAAGTTGACTGCATTCAATGCAATTCATGTTATCAGTAGTTTCATTCAAGATGTGGAAAATTGTCATCACAGGAGTTTGATCTCTTTGAGAACTCTAGCATAAATTATACATGCAACAACTGTTTTGCTTTAGATCTTTGGACATCGTCATACAATGAAACAAAAGAGTTATCCCGCATGATGCAGGTAAATATAAACAATTATTTTAAGTCAACACAGCATAAAAACTCTGTCCGCCATATTCTGCTTAGACTGGATTTATGCTGGATCCAGGGGGAAGACATTCTCAAATGCAACACTTTCGAGATTTTTAAAAAATATTTTAATATACACGTATCTCGAAAGAACTGCATTTGTTTTAGTGTCTCGGCAAGTAGGTATGGCATGACAGGGCTTAGGCTCCACAGTCAGGTACCGATGGGTATCCCCATTGCACGGATCCTAACAGTCTATTAGGTATTACAAGGACGGAGTTTGTCCAGTTTGTAAGAATTCCTTTCTCTTCAGTTCATGAAAACTATTTTTGACTCCTTAATTTGGAAATAGGTTAGAGTATGTTATAAAGCAAATTTGATAAAAACAAATTACTAATAACATCACAGTAATAAACTGAATTTTAATGAAAAAGCCGGCAAATATCTAAAACATTGCAGTTTTCCGTAAAATATACACTGCTTGCGACGGTAATGTTAAGATAAAATTTATGCAGACAGTTATGAAAAACATTTTTGATTTGTTTATTCTAGTGACCTAGTTTTTGACCCCACATAACCCAGATTTGAACTTGGCCTGAACATCATCAAGATTAACATTCTGACCAAGTTTCATGAAGATATAGTTATAAATGTGGCTTCTAGAGTGAAAACAAGCTTTTCCTTTGATTTGACCTGGTGACCTAGTTTTGACCCCACCTGACACAGATTTAAACTTGACCTAAAGATCATCAAGATTAACATTCTGACCAAGTTTCGTTAAGATACAGTCATAAATGTAGCTTATAGAGTGTTAACTAGCTTTATATTTGACCTGGTGACCTAGTTTTATACCCAACCTGACCCAGATTTTAATCTTGATCTAACGATCATCAAGGCTGACATTCTGACCAAGTTGCATGAAGATATAGTCATAAATGCGGCCTCTACAGTGTTAACAAGCTTTTCCTTTGATTTGACCTGGTGACCTATTCACCTTTTCACCCAATATGACCCAGATTCAAATTTGGCCTAAAGATCATCAAGATTAACATTTTGACCAAGTTTCATTACAATAAAGTCATAAATTTGACCTCTAGATTGTTAACAAGCTTTACCTTTGATTTAACCGGGTGACCTAGTTTTTGACTCCACCTGACCCAGATTGAAGATCTGACCTAAAGATCTTCAAGATTACCATTCTGACCAAGTTTTATTAAGATATGGTTATAAATGTGACCTCTAGAGTGTTAACTAGCCTTTCCTTTGATTTAACTTGGTGACCTAGTTTTTGACCCCACTTGACCCAGATTAGAACTTGACCTAAAGATCATCAAGGTTAACATTCTGACCAAGTTTATGAAGATACAGTTATAAATGTGGCCTCTAGAGTGTTTCTTTTGATTTGACCCGGTGACCTAGTTTTTCACCTCACCTAGCCCTGATTTAAAACTGACCTAAAGATCATCAAGATTGACATTCTGACTAACTTTCATTAAGATATGGTCATAAATGTAGCTTATAGAGTGTTAACTAGCTTGACCTGGTGACCTAGTTTTTGATCCAACCTGACACAAATTTTAAACTTGACCTAACGATCATCAAGGTTAACATTCTGACCAAGTTGCATGAAGATATAGTCATAAATGCGGCCTCTACAGTGTTAACAAGCTTTTCCTTTGATTTGACCTGGTGACCTAGTTTTTGATCCCAGATGACCCAATATCAAACTCGTCCAAGATTTTATTAAGGGTAACATTCTGACCAAGTTTCATTAAGATTGGGCCAAAATTGTGACCTCTTGAGTGTTAACAAGCTTTTCCTTCGATTTGACCTGGTGACCTAGTTTTTGACCCCAGATAACGCAATATCAAACTGGTCCAAGATTTTATTGAGGGTAACATTCTGACCAAGTTTCATTAAGATTGGGCCAAAATTGTGACCTCTTAGAGTGTTAACAGTCAAATTGTTGATGACTGACGATGATGATGGACGCCGCCGGACACAGGGCAATCACAAAAGCTCACCTTGAGCACTTTGTGCTCAGGTGAGCTAAAAAAAGCCAGATTTTGTTATATTACCCACAATATCATGATCAAGGTCTGCACAATATCATGATCAAGATCTGCACTGTTTGCTATTTTGGAAAATATTTTTGATTTGTTTATTTGACAAAGGTTAGAGTGTCTTATACTGTAATGCAAATTTGATAAAACTAGAAAATGCTTTTGTAAAAAAGCGCATGTCTCCCCCAATGCAAAGTCCTATAGGCAAGAAGTCAATAGGGGTCAGGAGCAAAAATCAAAGAGACACTGATGGTTGGCTGCAATAGGGATCATCTACTTGGCATGTCCAGTCATCCCGCTAAATTTCAACACTCTTGGCCTAGTGGTTCTCAAGTCACTGTTCAGGCTCCTGTGACCTTGACCTTTGATCAAGTGACCTCAAAATAAATAGGGATCATCTACTCTGCATGTCCAACCATCCTATTAAGTTTCAACATTGTAGGTCAAGTGGTTCTCAAGTTATTTCCAAAAAATGATTTTACATGAACAGGCCACTGTGACCTTGACCTTTAACAGACTGACCCCAAAATCAATAGGGGTCATCTACTCTGCATGTTCAATCATCCTATGAAGTTTCAACATTCTGGGTCAAGTGGTTATCAAGTTATTGATCAGAACTGGTTATCAATGTTCAGGCCCCTGTGACCTTGACCTTTAACGGAGTGGCCCCAAAAACAATAGGGGTCATTTACTCTGCATGAACAATCATCTTATGAAGTTTCAACATTCTGGGTCGAGAGGTTCTCAAGTTATTGATTGGAAATGGTTTTCCATGTTCAGGCCCCTGTGGCCTTGACCTTTAAGAGAGTGACCCTAAAATCGTTAGGGGTCATCTACTCTGCATGACCAATCATCCTATGAAGTTTCATCATTCTGGGTCAAGTGGTTCTCAAGTTACTGACCGGAAATGGTTTTCAATGTTCGGGCCCCTGTGACCTTGACCTTTCACAGAGTGACCCCAAAATCGTTAGGGGTCATCTACTCTGCATGACCAATCATCCTATGAAGTTTCAACATTCTGGGTCAAGTGGTTCTCAAGTTATTGACTGGAAATGGTTTTCAATGTTCAGGCCCCTGTGACCTTGACCTTTAATGGAGTTACCCCAAAATCGATAGGGGTCATCTACTTTGCATGTACAATCATCCTATGAAGTTTCAACATTCTGGGTCAAGTGGTTCTCTAGTTATTGATCGGAAATGGTTTTCCATGTTCAGGCCCCTGTGACCTTGACCTTTGATGGAGTGACCCCAAAATCAATAGGGGTCAATTACTCTTTATGACCAATCATCCTATGAAGTTTCAACATTCGGGGTCAAGTGGTTCTCTAGTTATTGATCGGAAATAGTTTTCAATGTTCAGGCCCCTGTGACCTTGACCTTTGACAGAGTGACCCCAAAATCAATAGGGTTCATCTACTCTTCATGACCAATCATCCTATGAAGTTTCAACATTCGGGGTCAAGTGGTTCTCTAGTTATTGATCGGAAATGGTTTTCAATGTTCAGGCCCCTGTAAACCTTGACCTTTGACAGAGTGACCCCAAAATCAATAGGGTTCATCTGCTCTTCATGACCAATCATCCTATGAAGTTTCAACATTCGGGGTCAAGTGGTTCTCTAGTTATTGATCGGAAATGGTTTTCAATGTTCAGGCCCCTGTGACCTTGACCTTTGACGGAGTGACCCCAAAATCAATAGGGGTCATCTACTCTTCATGATCAATCATCCTATGAAGTTTTAACATTCTGGGTCAAGTGGTTCTCTAGTTATTGATCGGAAATGGTTTTCAATGTTCAGGCCCCTGTGACCTTGACCTTAGATGGAGTGACCCCAAAATCAATAGGGGTCATCTACTCTTCATGAGCAATCATCCTATGAAGTTTCAACATTTTGGGTCAAGTGGTTCTCTAGTTATTGATCGGAAATGGTTTTCAATGTTCAGGCCCCTGTGACCTTGACCTTTGACGGAGTGACCCCAAAAACAATAGGGGTCGTCTACTCCAGCAGCCCTACAACCCTATGAAGTTTGAAGGTTCTAGGTCAAATGGTTCTCCAGTTATTGCTCGGAAATGAAGTGTGACGTACGGACGGACGGACGGAAGGACGGACGGACAGGGCAAAAACAATATGTCTCCTGGGGGAGACATAAATATCTTTACTAATTATGCAACAGTAGTAAACTGAATTTTAATGAAAACGAGGGCGAATTTCTAAAACATTGCAGTTTTCCGCTAAATATACACTGTTTGGACGGTAGTGTTAAGATAAAATTTATGCAGACAGTTTTGAAAAATGTTTTTGATTTGTTTATTTGGTAATAGGTTAAAGTATCTTATAGAGCAAAATTGATAAAAATATTTTTTATTTATTACATTACTGTAATTAACTGAATTCAATGAAAAAGACAGCCAATTTCTAAAACATCGCAGTTTTCCGTAAAATATACCATGCTTTCACAAAGATGTTAAGATTAATGTATTACACATAATATTATGATGTTATGTTTCAATTCAAATAAAAATTGCACTTTTATCTTCTCCACGGTGGTCATCCAGTCATGGTGTTAAGTTGTTGGCATTCACAGCCAGGCGTGAGAAACAGTATATTGGTGCATTCAAGTACTTCAGTAATTCTACCATTCCTTCTGAATTCATCAAAATAGACAGAAATGCTGAGGAAATTATGAACAAATGTAGTTTAAGCACTTCTGGTGTTCTGTCGTTGACAACAGGAAATGGAATCTGTCTTTTCAATTCATTATCAATAGCACTTACTGGCAACGAAGATTTGACAACCAAACTGAGATTAAGAACTTCATTAGAAATGGCAATACACGCTGATAAGTACACGTTGCATGCCGATTACCACAAACTCATAAATCATTCTCCGGACTATGAGGAATCTCTTCAATCATGTTGAACAGACGGTGCGTATTCCTGCATTTGGACTGTGATGGCTCTCTTGGCTGTAATCGGAAATCCAATTTAAACTCTGTACCCATCTATAAATGGAACTTCAGATACTGCACCGGGAGCGTTGACTAAGATGTTTCTGTTAGATGAGACTGAAAGTAAGGAACCATTGACAATACTCTGGTCTAGGATGGGACCCAGACAAAGCGCAATTTGGATGCCAAATCATTTCGTTCCCGTGTTGCATTGTAAATTACTAATGAAATGTTCAAACCTTCAAATATCAGTACACCCGTTACAACAAGCAGGAAATGTACAACATCATTCTGTGTATTTGACCAAGAAGGAAATGAAATGAAAGTCACGAAAACCAAACAGTTGTATATAAAGGAAACGACAAATGTAACACACGTTGAAATGAACAGTACCCATGAAAATGAAAATGACACTGAACTTGAAAATGAAACCGAATTTCCGATAAAATACATTGATACTGAACTTGAGAATGAAACTGAATCTCCCATTGAAAATGAAACTATGGCATATCAGTCTGAAATAAGCACCCCATCAACAGTTGATGAAAATGTCTCTGTGAATGAAACCTTTGCCGAAAATGAAACACAAACGAATACACTTGATGAAAGTGAAAAAAAAGACATTCTACAATGTAATTCTTCCGACTCCGAAAAATGTAAAGCCTTCAAATAAGTGGAACAATGCAGCAGAATGTTTTGAATTGATTAAAAATATAGAACACGGGCATGAAAAAGTCCCACCAGGGGATAAATCAAACTGTTACATGTTAGTTGATATCACGCGAAACATATCAAATATTGAAACAAACAAGAAATGTCAATTCTTTGATGATATTTGTGTTTGGGACAGCTCGAAAGGTAACACTGTCAAACCTTCTTTTGTACTGGAAGAGTACTGTAATTAAGAAATGTGGAATACAAAAATGACAAATATAGCATGAAACAAAGAGCCAGCGGTAAGGTATACTATGAACCACTAGAACCACAACCTACAGATGACAATGTATTCGTATTAAGCAGATATTACACACAGCTTAAGCGTGAGCCTAACTTTAAAACACGCGTTTCAAACTTCATGAAAAAATCTTACTTGTCTTTTGGAGGAGTCGCACTTTACGAATATCAGGGGAGTCAGCCAATGGAAACTAATACTAAGAAATAGGAAACCCACTTTTGTCCGTCTGGCGTATAATATACTAACAGGAAATTTATACTAAAGAAAACCTTGGGGAAAAAAAAACAGGTACACATGAGTCATTGTAATTTAGGTTTATTTTTACAGATACTACTCCCGCATCTGCCTACTGCCTTTCAGAAGCCTGACATGGTCCACTGTGGGGATGACATGGTCCACTGTTGGGACGGGCCAGAAGTCTGACATGGTCCACTGTGGGGATGACAAAGTCCACTGCGGGGATGGGCCAGAAGCCCGACATGGTCCACTGTGGGGATGACATAGTCCACTGTGGGGATGGGCCAGAAGCCGGACATGGTCCACTTTCGGGATGGGCCAGAACCCTGTCATGGTCCACTGTGGGGATGACCCTGAAGCCTGACATGGTCCAACTCCCACTGTGGGGATGGGCCAGAAGCCTGACATGGTCCAATGTGGGGATGGGCCAGAAGCCTGACATGGTACACTGTGGGGATGGGCTAGAAGCCTGACATGGTCCACTGTGGGGATGGGCCAGTAGCCTGACATGGTCCACTGTGGGAATGGGCCAGTAGCCTGACATGGTCCACTGTGGGGATGGGCCAGAAGCCTGACATGGTCCACTGTGGGGATGGGCCAGTAGCCTGACATGGTCCACTGTGGGGATGGGCCAAATGCCTGACATGGTCCACTGTGGGAATGGGCCAGAAGCCTGACATGGTCCACTGTGGGGATGGGCCAGAAGCCTGACATGGTCCACTGTGGGGATGGGCCAGAAGCCTGACATGGTCCACTGTGGGGATGGGCCAGTAGCCTGACATGGTCCACTGTGGGGATGGGCCAGAAGCCTGTCATGGTCCACTGTGGGGATGGGCCAGAAGCCTGACATGGTCCACTGTGGGGATGGGCCAGAAGCCTGACATGGTCAACTGTGCGGATGGGCAAGAAGCCTGACTTGGTCCACTGTGGGGATGGGCCAGAGGCCTGACATGGACCTTTGTGGGGATGGGCCAGAAGCCTGTCAAGGTCCACTGTGGGGACAGGCCCAGACTTGAAGCCAAAGCAGTAGCAGCATCGGCAGCTTTCCTTACCCTGATAGGTATAGCAGCAACACTGAACCGAAAGAATATCAGGAAGAGGTATCAAACCTCAACAGACAACAAGTTCTGAACCTTCGGATACAGGAAGGCATAACGGTGCCAGCATATATTGCAAAACAAGTAAGTTGGTGTACTGCCTACTTAACCAAAAGAACAGCAATATAACAGCGAGTTATTGTGTAAAAGCACTGTGGTCATTTGTTGTTGATATCTGCATAAGGACACAATTTAAAAGAAAACAAGAATACTTAAATGAAATGATCTTGGAAAGATATCAAGAATGATGTTGTTGTATTTCTATCCACATCAATGTTGAAAAGAATATTGTTCTTTGCTATACTCTGTCTGTGCTTCAGTCCATCATACATAACTAAGTAAAACTAGAAATGTGTCATAGACACGGATGCCCCTGCAACATGAGAAAGGTCACATGCATAAGTTATTAATAGTAACAACAAAGGGAAGGTAATCTTAAAACAACAAAACAAAAAAAAACAAAATCATAGTCCACACAAAAATCCTTACAGTAATAAGAAAGTTACAATATAAGCTATTTATAGTAATGACAAAGGGAAGTAATTCTAAACTAGGGACCTGGTTCTTGCACATGACATTCTCTCATGAGGGTATACAACTGAGGCAGCTTACATCAAAATCCCTCCATGCATGAAGAAGAAATGCTCAAGACAAAGTCATTCTTGTATGTGACCTTTCGCCTCTTAAGTGTGACCTTGACCTTAGACCTAGGGACCTGGTTTTTGTGCACGACACATAGTTCTATCCATGCTTATTATTTATGTCAAATTATTTTGAAATCGGACCATGCATGTCATAGTTATGGACCGGTCACAAGACCACATTATCAGCATATATATAGTGAAAATTGGCTAAGTTCAACCAAGGACTGTGACCTTGACCTTTGAGCTAGGGACCTGGTTGTTGCGCATGACGACACATTGTCTATCCATGCTTATTATTTGTGTCAAATTGTTTGAAATTGAACCAAAGTTAGGACCGGACACGAACATCACCCTTTCCGGAACACATAGACAGACAAACGAACACACACATGGACAGGGGTAACACTATATGCCCCCACCCCCATTTTATGGCGGGGACATAAAAATGCAACATGCAGTTCAATTACAGGAAATGCAGAGCACAAACTATGAAACTATTTACCACATTCTCTAGTGTCTATCTCTAATTTCTAATGCTTCAGCAGTGCCTGGATTAAATACAGACATCAATAAATGGGCACCAGCTCAATAATGTTTCTATTTTGAATTTATGTTTTTCGCTATCTGAAGTTTAGCAGTTTACAATATATAAGATGCATAAAAAGAGATAGCAGTACAGAAGATAAAAATTATGAACCTGAAGTCATAGCCAAATTATCTCCATTACATCAGTTCAGAACAGAATCAAGATTTTGTTGCGGTTAAAATCCAAGTCTGCTGAAGCTTAATGCATAGAACCATATTGCAGCATATATGGTATATGTTACTTTTGTTACCAATATACCATAATTTCCAACTACATTTCCAGATCCTCACAGAATGTGGACTGCCAACAGATGAAGTAGACCAGGCCTGTGAAGTAGTTGTTGGTTACCATGGAATGAAGGAAGGCAGGCAGGCAGGCTGGCTCCTGCAAGCGTTGGTGATACAGATTTACCTGCAGAAGGCCTTGGAAGAGCCAAGGACAAAAGCCCAGGTATTTTACAATGTTTAACCTTGACCTTTGACCTACAGACCTCAAAATCAATAGGGGTCATCTGCTGGTCATGATGAACCTCTCTATCATCTTTCATGGCCCTTTGCTTAAGCGTTGTCAAGTTATCTTCCAGAAACCATTTAACTGTTCCTGGCCAATGTGACCTTGAACTTTGACCTAATGACCTCAAAATCAATAGGGGTCAACTGCTGGTCATGACCAATCTTCCTATCCATTTTCCTGATCCTAGACCCAAGCGTTCTTGAGTTATTGCCCGGAAACCGTTTTACTGTTCGTGGTCACTTTGACCTTGACCTTTGACCTACTGATCTCCAATCAATAGGGGTCATCTGCTGGTGATGACCAACCTCCCTATCAACTTTCACGATCCTAATCTCAAGCAATCTTGAGTTATCATCTGGAAACCGTTTAACTGTTTTGGGTCACTGTGATCATGACCTTTGACATACAAATTTCAAAATCAATAGGGGTCATCTGCTGGTGATGACCAAACTTCCTATCAACTTTCATGATTCTAGGCCAAAGTATTCTTGAGTTATCATCCGGAAACGGATTGGTCTACATACCGACAGACCGACCGACAGAGAAGACCGACCGACCGACATCTGCAAAATAATATACACCTCCTTCTTTGAAGGGGGGCATAATAACAGTTGAGCTATTATTCTCTTTTTTTACTCAATAGATAACTTGTAGTATTACCATCTGACGGTAAATACCCCATACAGAATTGAACTAGCCTAAATTTAAAAAGCTGACTGGAATCTTGTGGTCAAAAACAGAAACACTTGTAATTACTGTATATTTTTGCTTATAAGACTCATTACTAGGAGTCATATTTCCATATCAGAGAGTGGAGAAAATGTTATAAGTGTGTTTTACAAGGAAATAAAAAGAAAAAGAAACCGTAGATTGCCTTCGGATATCAGGGTGCGCCTTATAAGCGAGTGTGTCTTAAGGAGAATTCCTATAGTTTTTTTCCTTTCATAGAATTTTTTTAAATTCACATATATGATAGGAAAATTTGTGCTGAAAACAATGAACAAATAAAAACAATAGGTCACCAGGCTTGTTTTTGTGAAAAATTGTTTTGAACACACCCCACTGTTGCTGAAACTGCCAGCGATTTTTCAACATTTTCATAATTTTCTGCTTTTTTATAAATACCAACCAAAATATACATCCAGGCAGCACAATACGGTTTTTTCTTTTTACAGATTTTATTATATACTTATTTGATATCATAGTCATATTTGTAATACTCTATCCTTACAATAATGGGTAAAAATGAAAAAAAATATTGTTTCATATTTACTTTTGTTAACTTTTTTCAATGAAAAATACCCATAGTGAAGAATATTTTTTTTAAATTTTGAAAAAACTCTTTCATAGATTTTTTTCTTTTTCTTCTTGTGTATAGATAATTGTATTGTGAGCATAAAAATGGCTAAAAATGCATGGGTCACCAGGCTAAATTTTATGTTAAGACCGCTAGAATACAACACCTGTTCGGATGGAAATGGCGCGAACCTGGCCAAATTGATTACATGTATGTCTGCTAAAAGTTAAAAAAAGTTTTAAAAATTCTTAATTCTTTCTATAATTGAATACTAAATAATCTGAAAGGTGATATTGTCTTATCAGTACTAAGTCTATTATCTTACATTATGTGAACAACACTGTCTTTGTACTAAAATGCCATGTGAAAACACAACCACAAAAATAGCAAGATACCTGTCAGGCATGATACTAGTAAATACAACATAAACCAGTATCAACATTTAATTACTGATATAACTTATCAAAAATGTTATTTCATTCAAGATTCCTCATATTTAAGATTGTCTGTAACATGTTTCAACAAATGTTGACTTCAGTTCAGTTTTCCATAGAAAGTGTCGGCTGCGCAGAAAGATGCGCATAAAAAACTATAGGAATTCCCTTTAAAAGCGAACATATCGAGGGGTGAATGCGACAAAGTGCTAAGTGCATTTCATGAAATTTTACAGGAGAAGGAAAAAACATTCCTGTTGCTTTTTTATTCTGACAGCTGTTGTAATATTTTTAAATCTGATTAAAATCAACTTTATTTTTTCAAATCTAGTGGAATTTTTAAAGAAATGTCGGACAGAAAAGAAATTTTAATCAAAATGTCACTTAGAACTTTTTCGCACTCCAAATAGATACAAATTTGCAAAAAGGTAAGCGCGACAAAATTCTAAGTGATTTTATATTTTATTATTAAAGGGACATAAAATTCATCTTTTTGTACCCAGTTTTTTGTAGTGTTTGAAATCATTGAATAAAATGAACCTTACTAAAACCATGTCACTTAAAACTTTTTCGCAGTCATTTTTGTTTACTATTCTAAAACTTTGTGACTTTGAAAAGAGTCTAAGTGACATTATAAGTAAGCCCTTACAATGTATAGGTCATCCAAAGTTTTTGCTTTTGAGCTTATTTTTCTTTAGAAGGAAATATTTTTCATGTATCTAGTAAAACAACATGGTGTTTGATGGCTGGACACAATAAATGGGCCCTTTAATTTCTTTCTCAGTAATCAAAAGTAGTGTTCACTGTACAGAGCATAGCATAACGAATGAAACTGCTTTATCTGCGGATTATCTTTTCAATAATACATGAAAATATTTATCACACTAAGAAACAACACATAACTGTTTTCCATTTTATTTATTTAAAGCTTTTAAACTTCAGTAATTTCTCAGACTCACAATTACACTGAACAAAAATGGCTAGCCAATCACAATGTATTTTTATAAATTATATTCTTTGGCTTAGTTAGTGTATCAGTTTTAAGAGAATTATAAAAACTGTACTTCAGACATGATATTTTCCTCAGAGTTAAAAATTCATGCATTCTAATATGACTAGCAATGCATTATTCATCACAATGTTATTATGTTAACATCATGTCAACATGATATTTAGCACCATGTAGTGCTTTCAAATTTGATTCAGTATTTTACCTAATAGCATTTTTAAAACGAAATGTAACACTGCACAACCGTCTAGATTAGTTTACGCACATACTAATCTGGTATATTCGCTTTACAGAATAATTTGCCATCATTTTCGCCCAAATTGAACTCTTCCGCAAGACGTATTACCATTTCCAGTCTGGTGTGTATGAACAAAGGAGCGTGATGACACGCTATGCATACATGAGGAAACAGTTCCATAATATTGATCTAAATTTTACGACAAAGACATATTAGAAAGGAAATTTTCTATAGCAAAATTATTTAAACAATCTGGCAGTAATAATTGTCGAAACAATTTCACTCGAGCTGCGCCCTCGTGAAATTATTACATCTGATGTATAACCACCTATCATGCATAAATAATGTTAAAACACTGCATTGGTGTAAATTATTTCTTAATTACTGTATCACTAGAATTAAATATTTCTAGAAATATTTACAAAATGTTGGACAGCTGGTATTGTTCAGTATAATGCTTTGATTCAGTAAAACAGTTCTCTTTCAATAGCAAAATGTTTTTTTCCTCTAAAAAATACTGTTTACAATAAATAAAGTTTAAATCATCATGCATTTTCCTATTCTGTACTTAGATTAATGTTGAGTACAGAAAACAGTGTTTCAATTTATTTTTTGCCCAATGAAGCTTCAATACTTCAATTATTGAGAAATATACATATATAAGTTGGAAAGCTTGTTTCAAGATCTAGCCTCTCAAAACAGTATAATTAAATAACTTAACCTGACTAAATAATCTATTATAAGAGTTTAAGTCTCAGTTACACTACACCATATAGCGTTAACGGATGTTTACAAAATTTTCAATCCGTTTGTGTCCATTCGCATGCGTTTCTTTTCCGTTTCTCATGCGGCACCTGCACTCCTTGTTCTGCGAAATTCGTTCCATCCAGTGGAAGGTTTTCTCAGCATGTTCAAAATTTAGAACGTACACCACTGGACAAAGTTGTCCGTTAGATGTATGGTAGCAATGCCCTTACAGAAGAAAAAGGCCTGCTGCGTACTCTTGCTGTGTACATACAGCGTATATGATGCGTACATGATGTGTACTGAAATCAATAGTACGCAGGATATACACCGCACATACACCGATAGTACGTTTGTAGTACACTTTTGACATGCAAATGAGCTCTGCCACGTACTTGCTGCGTACATGCTGTGGACTACATAGTACACAGGATGTACGCTGGAGGAATTTAGTATGCGAGAAATAGTACGCAGCATGTACGCGGCACATACACTTTTCACATGCAAATGAGCCTGCGGTGTACTACCCCTGCGGCGTACATGCTGTGTACTACCCCTGCGGCGTACATGCTGTGTACTCCTGCGGCGTACATGCTGTGTACTCCTGGCCCGAGTCCTGCGGCGTACATGCTGTGTACTCCTGCTGCATACATGCTGTGTACTCTTGTGGCGAAACTGCTGTGATAATGTAAATTCCTTACCCCACCAACTTTTGTATGCAAATGCTGATCATTTGGACAGAAAAAAACAGAAAAAAGATAAGTGACATGCATCATTAAGTATTTACCCTTACCAAAATAATGTAGATTGATGTTATCAAATAAATTAGTATGCTTTTCTCCATCCACTTTTCAATGAAATAAATCAATTTTTGTAGCATGTAATTTGGTAAACATTTGAAGAAAATGGCGTAACTGCATCAAGGGGAAACAACTTTAATGCAACTAAATATAAGTGTTATGATTTATTATAGACGATGTGTGCGTAGTATGTATTTATTTTGATTAAAATCCATCTGAGAACAATCTAGGACTGGAATTATATAAGCATTTTTACACTTTTACGTCCGTAAAAAGTAGCGCACCAAAAAATTTTGGATTGATTTTTTCCACTGGGGCAAGCGCAATTAGCCAAAAAACGTTCTGAAAATATACGAGCGGCAAATCCGATAAACAACTTTTTAATTTGGTGAGGCCTTAATGAGTTAACATAATGAGCATTAAAGCCTTTATAAAAACATGATAGAGTGGTGTTTTGCTTAAGAGTATTCAAAAAACAGTGAGAGCTATTAATTCTTCTCATTCGGGCGCTGTTGAGGCATTATCTTGGTAATTATTTCATGTATTACAAAATGTAATGCAACGAAGTTCAAATAAGGCTTTTCAATTATCCAAGTTAGAAAGCTCCAGGATTAATTCAAAATGAAAAAGAATATATTTTTACACTGCATGCAAGGTGCAGCTCAGAAATCACTAAGATGTAAGCTTCACAAATGAACATTGCAAATAGTTTGGCAAATTTTTATTGTTCAGAATACCGGTAATCTGAACTATTCTATGCTATTAAGATAAAAGTTACTCGCAAATCAAGTTCTTGCTTCCAAAAAAAAAAAAAATGTACAAATCCTTCCTGCATGAAGTCCCTCCCGCGTATATGAAGTTTACTTCAGACTTTACCTTATAAAAAAAAACTAAGTATAAATGCCAAAAGAAATTGTACAAGTCTTTCCCGCGTATATGAAGTGTACTGCACAAATTTCAAAGTATCTGCGGTGTACATGCAGTGTACTATTTTCTTGTACAAGTCCCTCCTGCGTACATGCAGTGTACTCCCTTAAATTTTCAGAGTCTGTGCTGCGTACTTGAAGTGTACTAGTGACCTCCTGCGTACATGCTGTGTACTCGTCGAAATAGTACACGGCATGTACGCGGCATGCGGTGTATGTAAAATGTACTCCTCTGGCGTACTACTGTGTTCGCGGCATATACACAGCAAATACGCAGCATGTACGCCACAGAGGCTTGCTTCTGTAAGGGTGCACTGATATGCGTTTTGTTTGTTACTCGTGCGTTCCATATTCTGAACTTAACCGGTTCGCATCCGTTCTTGTCAGGTTCGCATTCTTGTAACTGTCAAGAACGTTTTTTCAGTTTCTCATACGTTGCGCTTTTATTTTACACAGTACAAGTCTGTTACTAGTACGGTGATATCCGTTAATTGAACGTTGTCCTCCTGTATATATGGGTAAATCTTGCGGTCATTGTGTGTTTTATGCGCCCGATACACCGATCGCAAGAGCATCGAGCAGCAGCAGGGAATGCCTTTCGTCACCGGATAACTTTCTGTCACAGTTTTTATATACATTTGGCGTCCGTTAACGCTATACGGTGTAGTGTGACTTACACATAAGGAGTTAATGTCAATCTACGCCACATTGCCATTTCTTTGCAGTGCAGGTCATGCATACTAATAACATACACTACAAATCAGACTGTCATTGTATAACATAGATTCCACTTTAATATTAGGTTTAGATGTTTCTTCAAGATATATTGATGATTTTAAGTTTTTATTTGGTTACAAAAATGAAACAGTTTCCAGAGATATAGCTTTATTTTCAGTGTGGAATTGTCAATCATATTCTCTGTGACATGCTGGCATTAATCAACAGTCACTTTAGGTGACACTGAACCTTTTCAAGATCATTAAACTTTGATTCCAAAGATTTCATTACATGTTCTATGAAATTCTCCAGATATCACTATAATTATACAGGCAGTTTACCAACAATAACATAAGATACATGTGTTCCTAATAATTTGCTGAAAGCCATGGTCATGCAGTCATTTCAGTTTCATCATTATAGCAGTTACTGTAATGGCTGTGTTAAATGTCATTGAACACTACTGATTTATAAGTTGTATTATACTGTACTGTTTGTAATCTAAAAACTCATAACAATATATGAGTAAATTTATGAATACTTAAAAAGTACACAGATTTTCCTAAAAAACCTATGTTTTTGTTATCCAGAACAGTAATCACCAGAAGCTCCGATATATGCATTCATTCACTGTTACTGGAGACATACAGAAAATGTGGTTAAGAAATTTCAAAAGACACTTAGTTGACAAGGTTTAAGTTAACTGTGAAATGACAAAAAGATAAGCAATCAATCTAAATTCCAGTCCAAGATGAACTTATTCATATATTCTTGTGATTCAATCATTTACTATGAAAATGCTACAGTACAATTGTATACTGTGATTCACATTAAACAAGAACTGTACAACTGTACAAACAGTCATAACTTGCCGATCGGCTGCTGAAATAAGAATAAGGTCATTGTATTTGGCAGGCATCGTGGGATCAGATTCTCTGTAAGCTGTTGCAACCGAGTATACTGCTTGGATCAGGGGGTGTTTCATTTGTACACCTGACCCAAGAGGCAAGATTTACAACACGCTAGTCAGAACTAGTGCAGTTGTACATATAGAAATACTTTTTGAGTTTAAATAATTATATTTCACTAATGTATACTTTTCCCTGTCCTCATTTAGATAAAAAATCTTGAGACATTAATGTTTGAAATAAAAAAAAATCAGACAATTTCATCTGAAGAACTTTAAATGCATTCTGTCACTTAGCACTTTTTCACAGTAACAATATTTGGTTTACAGCCACATGTTTACTGTGAAAAGTACCAAATGAAAAAAAAGATTCGAAGAATAAAAATCAACTGTTTGTCAAATAAAATAATAATCCTTTATACCAGATACTGATAATGATATCATACTTAAAAAGAAACCAACTAAAATGTCACAATTATTGAAAAATATTTGTCACTTGGTACATATACTGAGTGCAAACTTGATATAGTTCGGTGCGAAAAAGCGCCAAGTGACGTAAGGCACTTAGCACTGTGTCGCATTCAAATGGTATATCATTTTCACTTAGCACTTTTTGACCATTTTGTTATAAATTCATTTAATGACTTGCTATAATCTTGATATTTTTACAGGACATGGCCAAGGTCATAAACACTTGATATATGAAAAAAAAGTGATTTTTTCAAAAAATGTCACTTAGCACTGTTGCATTCACCCCTCGATATATGGTAGTCTAGTTTGGCTAATTCAAGCGCCATCGAAGTATTATTTATTCAGTCTGGACCATTAGAAGTATTACTGGCATGTAATGGTATAATGAGCCACAAGAATGTTGCATTCTGAATTCTGTACCTTTGCAGATTGGTTCTGTCATACAAATCCATGATTGGAAACTCCATATACGTATGAGGGACCTGGAGATGGTAACGGGTGTGCATCTGAGAGACAAACTCAAGGCCTGAGGTGTTGCCACTTGTGGCAAAAGTTTTCGTTTTCAAGTGGAGCCTAGTGTTACTAAAATCTTCAGGTGCGCTATGATGAGGATTGACTCTCTGTCTGACAATGAGAGGAAAACACTTGATGGTAATTAGTTAATATATCCAATAATTATGTCTTATACTGTTCTTTATAAGAAAAGGATCCCATTGTTTAACTGATTACCCAGCACCCTCTTACCCAGGTATCATCTGTTTTAAGCAATACTAGTTTAACTGATTCTAGTATGTCGTGTTAGAATTGAAATAACAAATTCCCAAGTGTGATTTATCGTAGAATGACCCACGCTTTTTGTTCTTATGCGAAACAATATACCACTCATGCCTATGGCCTTCGTGATATATTCTTACAAATAAGAACTTAAAACACAGGTTATTCACAATAAACCATGTTTGGGAACTTATTTCTTAAATAATTACAGCTTTAACAGAATGCCCATCCACAAACACAGGCCAAGCAAACTAATTCTGAACAACTCACTACTCCTACAACACAATCATCCCTGCCATGCCCTGCAACAGCAACACTCCACACATCAATACCAGCTCCAAGAAAACCACCAATTCCAGCAAAACGCAAACAGAGGACGCCACCTTCAAGCCCTTCACTAGACTCAACACCCTCACAAGCAGCCTCAACCGCACCACTAGCAACAGATTAACCAACGACAACAGCCTGCACAACATCAACACCAATCACAACAGCAGCAACATCAACACAAATCACAACAGCAGCAACATCAACACCAATCACAACAGTAACAACATCAACACCAATCACAACAGCAGCAACATCAACACCAATCACAACAGCAGCAACATCAACACCAATCACAACAGCAGCAACATCAACACCAATCACAACAGTAACAACAACAACACCAATCACAACAGCAGCAACATCAACACCAATCACAACAGCAGCAACATCAACACCAATCACAACAGTAACAACAACAACACCAATCACAACAGCAGCAACATCAACACAAATCACAACAGCAGCAACATCAACACCAATCACAACAGTAACAACATCAACACCAATCACAACAGCAGCAACATCAACACCAATCACAACAGTAACAACATCAACACCAATCACAACAGCAGCAACATCAACACCAATCACAACAGCAGCAACATCAACACCAATCACAACAGTAACAACATCAACACCAATCACAACAGCAGCAACATCAACACCAATCACAACAGTAACAACATCAACACCAATCACAACAGCAGCAACATCAACACCAATCACAACAGCAGCAACATCAACACCAATCACAACAGTAACAACATCAACACCAATCACAACAGCAGCAACATCAACACCAATCACAACAGTAACAACATCAACACCAATCACAACAGCAGCAACATCAACACCAATCACAACAGTAACAACATCAACACCAATCACAACAGCAGCAACATCAACACCAATCACAACAGTAACAACATCAACACCAATCACAACAGCAGCAACATCAACACCAATCACAACAGCAGCAACATCAACACCAATCACAACAGTAACAACATCAACACCAATCACAACAGCAGCAACATCAACACCAATCACAACAGTAACAACATCAACACCAATCACAACAGCAGCAACATCAACACCAATCACAACAGTAACAACATCAACACCAATCACAACAGCAGCAACATCAACACCAATCACAACAGTAACAACATCAACACCAATCACAACAGCAACAACATCAACACCAATCACAACAGTAACAACAACAACACCAATCACAACAGCAGCAACATCAACACCAATCACAACAGCAGCAACATCAACACAAATCACAACAGCAGCAACATCAACACAAATCACAACAGCAGCAACATCAACACAAATCACAACAGCAGCAACATCAACACCAATCACAACAGCAGCAACATCAACACCAATCACAACAGTAACAACATCAACACAAATCACAACAGCAGCAACATCAACACAAATCACAACAGCAGCAACATCAACACAAATCACAACAGCAGCAACATCAACACCAATCACAACAGCAGCAACATCAACACCAATCACAACAGTAACAACATCAACACAAATCACAACAGCAGCAACATCAACACAAATCACAACAGCAGCAACATCAACACCAATCACAACAGCAGCAACATCAACACCAATCACAACAGTAACAACATCAACACCAATCACAACAGTAGCAACATCAACACCAATCACAACAGCAGCAACATCAACACCAATCACAACAGCAGCAACATCAACACAAATCACAACAGTAACAACAACAACACCAATCACAACAGCAGCAACATCAACACCAATCACAACAGCAGCAACATCAACACCAATCACAACAGCAGCAACATCAACACCAATCACAACAGCAGCAACAACAACACCAATCACAACAGTAACAACAACAACACCAATCACAACAGCAGCAACATCAACACAAATCACAACAGTAACAACAACAACACCAATCACAACAGCAGCAACATCAACACCAATCACAACAGTAACAACAACAACACCAATCACAACAGTAACAACAACAACACCAATCACAACAGCAGCAACATCAACACCAATCACAACAGCAGCAACATCAACACAAATCACAACAGCAGCAACATCAACACAAATCACAACAGCAGCAACATCAACACCAATCACAACAGTAACAACAACAACACCAATCACAACAGCAACAAGACCAGCTTCAAAGAAAATCTGTAAGATTTTGCTAAGCTATGACGGGGACTATATTGGAAGTTTAGTACTTTTTTTATTGTCCCCGAGGAAATTAGCAATTGTTATAATTATTATGGTAAATATTTATGCATACAACAACTTAACATTGCAAACTGATCTTTAAAAAAGCTGCAACCTATCTGAAATGCAACTGAAATCAACAAAAATTGTTGTATTTGTCAAAAATTGTTTGTTTTGTTTATTTTGGGTTTAACGTCATTTTTCAACAGTATTTCAGTCATGTAACGGCGGGCAGTTAACCTAACCAGTGTTCCTGGATTCTGTACCAGTACAAACCTGTTCTCTGCAAGTAACTGCCAACTTCCCCACATGAATTATCAGTGAGTCTTCATAACAATATTACAGACTGAGTAATGATTTTGTCTTTACAGTTAAAGTGACAGCGAGCGAAGACAAATCAGATCACATGCCACTGGTAGGGCAAAGAATAGAACACACATAGAAAGTTGGAAGAAAGAAAATCATTTATTCAGGTAAGCTGTTAAAGGTACCAAATAAAGACAAATAAAAAAGCATAAATCTTAAACAAGAGGGTCATGATGACCCAGAATCGCTCACCTGAGTAATATGAGTCACATGTTTAAAATGGCAAACTGATGCTAAAATATTAGAAAGTAGGTCAGTAGGTCATATTCATGGTCACTGAAAGTCAGTTTTAAGATTGGTGTGCAAAACTACATATCATCCAAATTTTAAGGCTGTATCTTAAAAAACAAGAAAGTAGGTCAGTAGGTCAAGGTCACAGTCAGGTGACCCCCTTATTACTTTTCAGGTAATTATATTAAACAGTCAAGGAAATATGATAGATTTATTCCTATATAACTCATATAACAAATGACCCACAAGGTGGGGCCTCTTTTCACCCTAGGGGAATAATTTGAACAATCTTGTTAGACATCCACTAGGCAATGCTACATACCAAATATCAAAGGCCTAGGCCTTGAACTATCAGACAAGAAGATTTTTTTCCCTATATATGTCTATTTTAAATTTGGGACCCCCAGGGCAGGGCAGGGCCTCTTTTCACCCCAGGGGCATAATTTGAACACTTTTGGTAGAGGACCACAAGGCAATGCAATAAACCAAATATCAAAAGCATAGGGCTTGCAGTTTCAGGCAAGAAGATTTTTAAATTTTTTTCCTATATAAGTCTAAGCAAAACTTGAGACACCCAGGGCAGGGCCTCTTTTCACCCCAGGATTATAATTTGAATAATTTTGGTAGAGGCACTCAAGGCAATGCTACATACCAAATATCAAAGGCCTAGGTCTTGTGGTTTTAGATAAGAAGATTTTTAAAGTTTTTCCCTTTATAAGTCTATGTAAAGCTTGGGACACCTGGGACTCTTTTTACCCCAGGGGCATAATTTGAACAATCTTCATAGAGGACCATTTGATGATGTCAGTGCCAAATATCAAGGCTCTATGCCTTGCGGTTTTGGACAAGTAGATTTTTAAAGTTTTTCCTTTTGGTTGCCATGGCAACCAGAGTTCTGCATGGAATTCAATTATTTGAACAATTTTGAAAGGGGACCACCCAAGGATCATTCCTATGAAGTTTGATGTAATTTTGTCCAGTGGTTTTCAAGAAGAAGATTTTTTTAGAAAATGTTGACGGACGCACGACGGACGACAGACATTGAGCGGTCACAAAAGCTCATCATGAGCCTTTGGCTCAGGTGAGCTAAAAAAGACTACACATTTTGAAATATACATCTAAATATTACAATAGCCGTGCAATATTCCCTTCAATTCAAAACATGTACAGAGAAGCGAATGATGTTTTTTGTATTTTCTTAGACTGACATGGGTGGTCATTTTGTCCTACATTCATGTTTATTGTTTTTCCGTAACCAATCGGAAATTCTTCGGGATCACGTGATTTTATAATTAATTCAAACGAATGTCCGTTTAAAGACGCGTCACAAAATAAATGTATTTTGGTCTATTTCCATGATAGTAGTTATACATGATTTGCATGAAAAATATGAGATAAACAAGCTTTTAGTTTTAAATTGACTATGACATATATTAGGCCAAGACAATGTGTTTAATGTATAAAATTTTATTGAATTAATGTAGCAATCTGTACATAAATCAGTGTATGTAGCGATAGGAAATAGGCGCTTCCGCATAATCGGTATGTGTCGCGCACTAAACTGTTTACGTATGCACCGGTTACAAAATCGATGTGTTCCGGCACTCGCAGTCAGAAAGGTAAGTTTTATTTCTCAAAATATTCTGTTAAGTACTATTTGTCAATGTATAAATACATGTTCAGTCCAAACTTACGATATCAAAGATTGAATTTAACCCGGATTTTTTAGCAAAGCCATTTGAAATCATTGATTTTAAAGGTGTGTAGTTCTGTTCTGTCATAACTTGTGTTTACACGAATCTTCAAAATGTGCATATTTATGTGGGTTTCATTGGTGAACCAGTGGCGCATGGAAGCTAAATATACTGTTAATGGCAGTTGGTAAGTGGGAATGGTCAATTATTTATGATTTGTTTTTGGTTTGCAAAATAATCAAAATGTTAGTTTGACAGACGACAACAACAACAACTCGTTATAGTTTGTTTCAAGACATCTAGAAAATAGAATAATAGAATCATTTTGATTTTCTTCCATGATACAAACGGGAGCATATTATGATCTGTTTGTTGGATGATTTTAACATAATGTTTTAACTGAAAATTGTTTTATGGTACTAGAAAAGGGTATTGCAGTTTTTCCTTGACTACCTCTTTCGGATAAAATTTATTTCGGATGTAATATTTGGCTACTGTAGTATTATGTTTTTTCTTATGTTTAAAAAAATGAGACATGCTGGTCAGTTTTTCTGATTTTATTTTGTTATAAGTTATACACATTAAAATAATGTGTGTGTCATTAGGATAAAAATAGAGCTGCATTTGGCAACATAGTAAAGATTGGAAGATTTTTTTTGGAGATACCAAGGAGACGCCCCGGTATATCCTGGAACTTAGGGCTGGATACACAACCGGTAGGGGGGCACATGAGTCTAACGACTAGAGTCTCCGAAAGGAGGTACATCAGATAGATTACACAATGGAGTGTTTCATATGATAAATTACGTTTTAATTTTATTAATTACTTTGTATATTTCAGAAGCTGTGCGTTCACTGTTTGCACATTGAATGATTGACAGCATTGGATAAATAATGCTCTATTGGATAAATACCTAAGAAAATAACATTTCAATATTTAAGGCAAATGATTTATACATTTGAAAGGATATGTAAATTCAAACTATTTTAGAGAATTTATAAATGACTGCCTCCTTTGTAAAACAAGATTTTATTTTTATTTTTAAAATGATTTTTACTGTTATGCTCAACAGTTAACATAAGAGAATAAAAAATACATGTGATATCAATGTCTATTTGCATGTGATCTCCTTTTAAACTGCCATTTTACTAACTTAAATATGGACGTTAAAAAAATTAAAACGGAGGATAGGTAGTTTTAGGTAATAAGGCCTTAAAAGGGTCTTAAGTTTTAGATATGAAGATAAAACTATATTCCTTTATTTTTATCTTTATGCAATTAAACCTGTCATTACCAGTCAGGTAAAAGAGAGAAAACTGTTTAGTACATTTGGCCAAATTACAAAGAGAAAATTAAAAGCTGCTTAATGAAGATTTACTATGCTATTGCACAGATTTGATTGCATAGAAGAGCACAAACAATGCTATACTGATGAGCGATACTTTTTTTTAAACAAAGTTGTCATTTTCCCCTTAATTTTCATCTTTTTGTGTACATGTTCTTTGAATGGTAGAAGGCTTATAATAAGAACTTGGATACCACACATCTGTTAATTTTTCAATGAACATGATTGTATGAATTCACCACACTATTAACTTAAAACAAGAGCTGTCTCCATAGGATGACACATGCCCCCGATGGCACTCTGAATGAATAGTTATGGCCGATGTTAGAGTTTAGGACCTTTGACCTACGGACCTGGGTCTTGAGCGCGACACGTCGTCTTACTGTGGTACACATTCATGCCCAATGATTTTAAAATCCATGCATGAATGACAAAGATATGGACCGGACACGCCCATCAATGCACTATCATGAAATATGACCTTTAACGTCTAAGTGTGACCTTGACCTTTCAGCTACGGACCTGGGTCTTGCGCGCAACACGTCGTCTTACTGTGGTACACATTCATGCCAAGTTATTTGAAAATCCATCCATGGATGACAAAGATATGGACCGGACACGAATGCACTATCATGAAAAATGACCTTAAACATCTAAGTGTGACCTTGACCTTTGAGCTACGGACCTGGGTCTTGCGTGCGACACGTCGTCTTACTGTGGTACACATTCAGGCCAAGTTATTTGAAAATCCATCCATTGATGACAAAGATATTGACCGGACACGAATGCAGTATCATGAAAAATGACCTTTAACATCTAAGTGTGACCTTGACCTTTGAGCTACAGACCTGGGTCTTGCGCGCGACACGTCGTCTTACTGAGGTACACATTCATGCCAAGTTATTTGAAAATCCATCCATCGATGACAAAGATATGGACCGGACATGAAAATTGCGGACAGACAGACTGACAGACCGACAGACTGACAGACGGTTCAAAAACTATATGCCTCCCTTCGGGGGCATAAAAACTCTTTTTTCAATAACATTATGCACATTTGGTATTAAGATATTATACTGACAGATATAAACACTGATAATGTTTAGACTCACTTCCCTTGGGACAATGGTTTAATTCTGATGTTGTTTTTAATGGATAAAGATTCTAATCAAATTTTGAGATGTATCAGACATTTGTTTTTTTTACTGCAAAATAGTAACAGTTTATGTATTTCTTCCCCTCAATACCCAATACATTGACTTCAAATAAGTAATTTGTCACTTGATTATATTTGTAGTAAGACTGAGTAATGAATAACCATTCAGATGCTGAATATGTGTTTATATGTGCATCTTATAATGTCTCATTTATTTTTCAGAATAAATATGAAGATCATAGTGTGTTTGATGTAAGCATAGACGAGGTGTGTGAGGACCTGAGAAATGGTACGCTTCAGTTCATATAGGTATTGTATAAGGGTTATAAGTTGACATTCGGATAATTTAGATAAGCAAGGAAACATCAACAATCCTCAATAGCTACCAGTAAATGTATGAAAATAAAGTAGCCAGTGTGTTTTAATAACATTATATTGTTTATCTGCAAAAGTAACATATGAAAACCAAAATTCATGCGTATTAAATAAATTATTTGAGCAGCGCCATGAGAAAACCATCATAGTGGCTTTGCGACCAGCATGGATCCAGACCAGACTGCGCATTTGCGAAGTTTGGTCAGGATCCATGCTGTTTGCTTTCAAAGCCTATTGCAATTAGAGAAACTGTTAGCGAACAGCATGGATCCTGACCAGACTGTGCGGATGCGCAGGCTGGTCTGGATCCATGCTGGCCGCTAATGCATTATATTCGTTTTATCGTGGTGCGGTTCATTTATAGAAAATCAATTTTTGTTCATTATTTTTGTATACATTTGGTGTTTATTTATTAAGTAAATGTTAATATATTCAATTTCAGATTTATTCCTTACTACCTTCCTGTCAACTATATCTTCCACAGCGTGATTCAATCTAGTCCCAATCCTTGACTCTGGTTACCTCACCAGATGGTCCGTCCACAGAGTCACAAGCAACAGATACTAAAACTTGGCAAAGTACATATACTTCAGTCTTCCAGAGGATATTGTTAACAATGATGATTTGATGTCAAAAAGAAAATGTATTTGAATAGCTATATTTCTATTGTGCATGCCTTCTTGTAACACTAAACCTACATTTGTAAATGTTCACCTGTATGAGAGGAGTGCCTTGCCCAAACCTTAGGTGCCTGTATCAAAGGTCAATGTCACACTTGGGTGTCAAAGGTCATTTTAGAGATTGTCCGGGCTGTAACTTTGCAATGCATAAACGGGCTTAAATGTTTGTCTCAGCTAGACAGTGTTGTGTTCAACTCCCACTCCTTTTGACCGCTGACGGGCTCGACATGTTTCCTGTGGGCATTTAGTTTATATTGCATAGACTGTGACTCAATGCAGACTTGGAGCGCGGGTATAAATTACAGACTCCGGTACATGGCGGATTAACTAAATTTGAACGAAAATATCTTAAATGTATATATTTTGTAACCATGGTGATACTAACCCTAACCTTTAGTCAGTATTTTATGCATATTGTACACTAAATGCATGCGGACATGCAAAAATATGCATATTCAAATATTCAAACACAAAAATGGACTATAGGTTATATAACACACTAAATAGTTGTTGTTCTTTATTCTATATAAAACTGACCTAATTCCAATGACCGCAGCACACATCAGGACCCATTTTAAATTTCTGTAACCTACATTTTCTTGAAGAATATTGTCAGTACGAACTAAAAATCAAAAGAAAAGTGGGGGTCATGTTTGATGCAAGAAAAATAATTTCAGTCAAACACACAAACTGCAAAATCAGCTAACAAATGAGACCCCAAATTATACTGGTGGTGTATGATCTACGTTTCCATGAAAAATTTTGTAATGTTGTTATTTCATTATGAAAATGCTACCTACTTGTCAAGCATACATCTGTCATGTGATTTTAGCAAAAGAATTGCAAAGAAAATAGGGAAAATAGCTCTACAGAGCAAAACAACTGAGGACTATTAGTATCCGCCATTATGCGACTACCATTTTTTTTCGCGCCATTTTTCTTTTTAGTGTCTGTATGCCAATAGCAAAACCAAGAGGTCATTTGGGTTCAAATTATGTTAAGGTTACTTCCCTTTGCAAAAAAGTGTAAAGCAAGCTAGAGTTGCAGTTCTTTCTTAATCACAGGAATGTTTTGTTAGAAGATAATTTGCAATAAAATATTAATTCAATTATGATAGATTGTAAATATATTTTGCTGTTTTAAGTATACTGAAGGACTTCCAAACATATTTCTATAATTTCTAATCTTTAATTCTGCAGTTGAAAAAATATTGTTCTATCTCTAGTGTATGTAGGTAAATTTCAATCACATTTTGTTTCTAAAGTGTAAGAAGTCTCAGCTACAAACTCTGGTTTTCATATAATACTCATTCGGGCTTTAGTAGTGGACCTTTAAACAAGCTATTTTAGGTTTGTACACTGGTTCTTGCAGATGTGGCTCTGGTGAGCTAAAAAGTTTCAAAATAAGATATTTATAGTAATATAAAAGGGAAGTAATTCAAAATTCTTTTATTGTAAGTGAACAAAAAAAGGATCTGCCAAATAAAATCAAGAGCATTGCAATGCAGAGCAATATACACAAAGTAAAGTCATATATGACCTTTGACCCCTAAGTGTGACCTTGACCTTGAAGCGAGTCATCCAAAACATGTGCTCTGCACGTCGTCTCGGGTGATGATCATTTGTGCAAGGTTTCTTTGAAATCCTTCAAGCAGTTCAAGAGTTACAAAACAGACACAAAACAAACTGATATGACCTAAGTGTGACCTTGACCTTGAAGCAAGACATCTAAAACATGCACTCTGCATGTTGTATTGGTGTGGTGAACATTTGTGTCAAGTTTCTTTGAAATCCTTCATGGGGTTCAAGAGTTACAGAGCAGTTACAAAATGGACATGAAACAAACTGATATGACCTTTGACCCCTAAGTGTGACCTTGACCTTGAAGCGAGATATCCAAGGAAAATCCTTCAAGAGGTTCAAGAGTTACAGAGCGGATACGAAATTGGCAACAGACAGATGGACAGATGGACAGACATCAGGGGTATAACATAATATGTCCCTTTGCGCATATATAAATGATCTACTAAATAAATATTTACTTTTTTTTTCTTTTCCAGGAATGGTCACAGATCTACTGAAGGGGGAGGTGAGGGCTATAGACGCTGTTTATCAAGTGAGGTACGACTGTGGCGATATAGAAGAATTGGACCTGTACAAGATCTACATGACGGTTCCCTTAGAACCATCAGTTAAATTATTAAAATGTTACACACAACAAGAAACATGCATTTAAGCATGTATCAATACATTGTTTGTTAAACAATTTGTTCAGTATATGCTAATAAATGAAATAAGAAGTTACATGACTCGTATCCTTTGTTTTTTTTTTCAATTTTAGTCTGTAAATTTGTACAAAACATGAATAAATAAATTATTGATACATTTGCTATGTACAATGCATAATGCATAATCCTTTTCAATCCTGTTCAATAGATACCCGGAAAAGTGCTCTTAGGTATTTAGAGACCGTACCAGAGCTCTTTGCATACTTTGATTTTTCAAAATATAGTAAAAGATAAATGCAAATATGAAAATATTTTTACCTGCAGCAAGAGTTGAATATCTAAGCTTTCAGAAAATATAATTTTTTATGTCAGTATGATAAATGGTCTGTGAGTTTTACTTGTTACAAATTCAGTCACATGAGATATTTCGGGATTCAATGAAGTTGCATATCTCATGCTTTTTTTAAGTCTCTGGTAATTCTCAATGACATAATCTCATTAATTACTTCTACAAGCACGTGCAAAGGTCAAGTCACATGACTGATCATATCTATTTTCCGTCAAGTACGGACTGATAACCATACGAAAAGGTATAGTTGTATAATAATATCAAAATTTAGAGTGCATGATTATATACACTGCAAGCTCAGATAGTATTTGGCTATAACTTATATTCTTTAAAGTTTACAAATTCTTTTTCTGTCTGCTTCCCATCCGTCATTTAGCAAATGTCCCCATTTCGCATTGCGTGTCCGTATTATGTAAAGATGATAAAAATAATGAAATATAAGAAGCAAAGAAATTCAAAGGTTTATACATGGTTAAAGTTCCTTGTTTTTTTATAATATTATTATTTTACGGAAACAATGTCAACGTCATTTTTATTGTTTAAATTATATTGAGATTATAATGATGCGCCATTGTCTATACTTATCAGAATCAATGTATCATATGTGTTCTTTTTGTCTATTTCAGGCTTTGTTCTGCTATGAACTCCAAAAGAAAGAACGCTCTGACATACCAAGGTCAGTCTGAGGCGAAACTGCTGGAAACATACAACACTGAATCATCAAAACGGGATAAAGTTGCATTTGAAACTGACGACGTGTGTGTCAAAATACTTAACATGTATCAATCAGTAATGAACACTGTATTTATTCCAGTCAGTACAATAGGAGACGGAAACTGCTTGTACAGGGCTGTTTCGTCTGTTGTTACAGGCAATGAAGATAACCATGTATTATCAAGACCAATATCACTGCTTTAGAACTCATAAACAATAGGTCATTTTATGATACCAAAAAACCTCACAATGATTTCATTAATGATTGCCGAATTGTTACAAGTGAATACGATAAATTAGTCCATGATGCAATCAAGGAAAACACATATAGTGAAATGGCACATATCATATATGCCCTCAGTGCTGCCCTGTGCAAACCGATACAATCATATTTTCCGCCGCAAATCAAACCAGAGCAGTCTGCAGTGTTAACTAGAACCGTCGTAGGTCAGGATGTGCCACAAGTTAGATCTTGCTCCACAGGTGATGTTAACGTGGAGCTCAATGAAAGCTCCGGTGACATTAACTACTTACTGAGCCAACCACTTTGTGCCGTTAATCAATAAAGGAACAATCCATGACAATATCAAAATAAGTGAAAAACAAGTTCCAGGAAACAAATTCTGAAGCTGAAATCAAACAAACTGAAGAACAATTGATAAACACTGACACTAGTGCTAATTTTGACTCATATCAACTTTTTGACAAATTACTGTAACACATCAGCCTCGTTTAGCCGAGGATATGGATGTGAAACTTTGGACGAACCTGTCACTCTATCCAATATTTCGGTACGTGACTTTGTGACAGGGTTGCCTGAAGCTTCAAATCCATCTCCTACCAAGGAATCTGACTCTGTTAGCGCTTCACAGGCTATGGAGTCAGACATGCATGGGGTGCTTGTTTCAGGGTTTCTCGACACCAGTAACATTATTGCCCATCTCCTGAAAGATGTCCCTGGCATAGCCAAAATTCCATCTGGGTCAAAAGAGAATGAATACTTTATATTGGATAACAAGGTCAATTCAGATAAGAGGTCAAATAAAAACCGTAGCGCATTTGCAGATGACTGGGGTGTTTGGAATTCTTCGTCCGGTGCCTCTCCAAAAACGCATTATATTTTGCAAGAGAATGGTGACCTTAGTGCAGTGTATTTAAGGCAAGGTTAATTTTGTTCCAAAAAGCAGGTCAAAAAACAAGTTGTATACACTCCCTTAAATCCTCAGCCTCGGAAAGAACAGATAGTTGTACTTCACCGCTACTATACAACTCTCAAGCAACATAATGGTTATAAAAAGAAAGTCACCTGGTTAGGAGAGGGGGGTCTTGAAAGTCCGTTGGCCATTGTAGAATACGTTGGGAAATTTCCTGGGCACGCACCCCACGGCTTATCTCAAAACGACCAACAACAATACGTATGCAAACCCGACTATGTGATGGACAACATTGAAAAAATGACAGAACAGAAATGTAAACCTGCGGACATATACTTGACACTGAAGGACAAATACGACCAAACGACAAGACCTGAGATAGACACAATTTACCAGAAAGCTCGTTACGTTAAGTCAAAGACAGCTGAAGACAACGGACAATTACTTACCACAAACATTGCAGACCAGATATGCCATCTGGACAATTTGGTTACAGACAATGACAATTTCGTACAGGCCTCAATCAGGACTGGTGGTAAAACCCCGACATTCTTACTCTATACAGACGAACAAATTGATGAAATCAAGACAATATGTTGCTCTGGACAGACTGCTCTAGGCGTGAACAAGACCTTCAACCTATGTTAAAGATGCACGTGATGGTCACTTGTTTCAAGCAGTTGACAGTGACCGGTGACAAGACGAACGAACCGCCACTGTTCATTGGACCCATGTTCATCCATGACAATAGTGACTATGAGACATATAGTCACTTTTTTCACCGTCTTAGACTGAAGTTGGGGAGGAACCTAGCGAAACTCGTTATAGGCTCCGATGAAAAACAGGCAATGGTCAAGGCCATCGTGACTGAGTTTTCATGCTCTAGTCATGTTTTATGTACTAGACATTTGAAAGAAAACACCAGACAGCACTTGATTGACGAGGGGGTTCCGATTGCAGAGAGGGAGGTCATTATGGAGAAAATATTTGGGACAGACGGACTTCTGAACGCAACAGACGATGCTAGCTTTGACACTCTTAGTGACAACATTGTAGAATACTGTACAAATTTTTCCAGTAAATTTGTGCCATACTTTCGCAAAAGACTTCAACCAAACCTAAAATCCAAAGTTAATGAACCAATGAGAGAAGGCTTAATCCCCAGCACTGGTCTTTACAAAATCATATGCAACCATAATTTGATTATGTTTAATAATATAATTATTTATAAAATAATTTTCAAATAAAACAAACTTGTGACAACAATGACATTTAATACTATTCGATTACTTTATCAAAGGGAAGTAACTCGGTATACAATTATCACTCGCTTTGATAAAATCCAAATTAAACCACTTTAAATTTGACAAATTTCTTCAAAATTTCGTCTGTTAAACTATTTTATTATATGCTATCAGTATATATTAATTAAATTAACTTAAATTTCATAACAGTAATATTTTTAGAAGTTTTCGGTAATGAAGTAGTTTTCGGTATTCCCAAGTACTCGTTTTTACAAGTGCACCGGTTAGGATTAAGAAATGTAAACAACGGACTCTGTCAATGAATCATTGGAATGAATAAATGATAGTCGATCATAGTCAAAATACTGATTGACAGTGAATGCTAATGACTTCAATTGTTGCAGAAAGGTATTTAGTTTGTAACTGTAATTTCCAATCAATTAAAATCCTCTAAAAACTGGTAAAATGATTGCTTATATTTGGACAAAGCTCACTATCTTTGCCGTTCGCCTGCTGCTAAAGGGCAAATATAAAAGATTCAGTGTAAGTTATATTTCACTGGTACTACCAGTTATTAAGTTCATACTCTATAAAACATGTCAGAGAAATTTGGGCACTTTTGACCGATTGAAACGTTGGCAACATAAGATTATATTTTTTGCCATTAGGTAACAAAGCGAATACACCGATAATCCGGGAGTACACCGATAATGATGTTACTGTCACAAAATTGTTCCAATTCATGTAATGTATTAGGTGCACTTAAACTGCCTAGCTATAGCTACTGCTCTTATAGGGAAGTGGTAGTGTCTACCTTAGGTGTGAGAGGTCCTGGGTTCGAGTCCCGGTTGGAGCTTTAATGTTTCAGATGTTCTATATTTTTAGCACACAGTATCATGGATGATTATTTAGCAATCCAGATCACAGCTGAATGTTAAATCAAATGCACCCAATTAGAAAATATTCACTATATTATGTCCCTTTGATGTTTCTGCTCTCCATGTTCAAGAAGAGTTATATTTCCTTGATCATAAAATTTTCTTTTACATGAAAATATTAAATGCTCATAATTTTACGCTTCTGGTTAAGATATTGTCAGTATATCTATTTTTGAGAAATATATGGACATTTGCCTTCATTACAAAGCTTTTTAACTTCATACCTATGATTTTAAAAAATTAGGTACTATCATTATCTTATTTCATGTATCATCTGAAATGAAACTGCTATATAAATGTAGATGAGGAAATATTGAGTTGATATATCAAAATCACATGATTTTTTTTATGTGGATAAATAATAAGCAAATAGGTCCCCATGGCAATGTCATGTGAAGTATGCCACACAGTCCAATTTTGTCTCTTTTTCTATTTTACATGTGTTAAAACATTACTTGCCACTGATTTTTCAAGCGTCTTGTTCTAAACTTAGGTGAGTATCAATGTGAAGTGTACGCCATACGGAAATAAGGTAGAATTATGAAAGACACATCATGAAAACATTTGGCAGGCATACTGTGTTGGTCATCGCTTGAAAATTGGGGTTGAACAGATCATGAGATAACACTTTGTGCTAAAATGAATCAAGGAAACAGACAAATGCAATGCTGCAATAGGTTTAAAGGGACAATGCATTGAAGAAAACAAAATTTTATTAGTGGAACAGGACATTCAAAAGTTGTCAGGAGAATATTGCTGACAACTCTTGTACAGACACGAAAAGGAATGTTCTGTCACGTTTCATAAACTAAAGGGCTCCTTGATACGGCATCAAAATTCATTGTCCCATTTCATCAAAACGACAGGAATACCATATGAAAATTATTCATTTATTCATAGGAAGGTGCAAAAATGCATTTAATGGTGATAAACCTTGAACCAATGGTAATAACAAGTTGTAACATTGCTTAGGATATGATAAATAAATACTGTGAATGATCTGAAATCTGTAATTTCAATATTCGCATTTGATATATTCGAACTGATCAAATTTTAAAAATTCAGCAAAATGGTACCTGAAATAAGAGCATTTTTCCAGGTATTGTTTTAACACCCCTCGTACACAGAATGCTGCACGAACGAACTATCGCGTACTGATACATTCAGTTTAGAAATTGACATCAGAAGGGCATTTAAGAGGTCTGAAACAAGTAGTATGTTCATCTTGTAAGGAAGTAGGGTGTTTAATAATTGCCAAATTTATGCTAAATGCCAAACAGTTTATGCAAAATGTTGCTGCCAAACATTACTGTCAAATGATGAATGCTAGCTTATTAATAATTGTGAAACAATGTAGGTGAAATGCTTCCTGCAAAGCGTTTATTTAGATAAATGGCGAATATACCGATGGATGAATGCATCCTCTAAATAGCCATTTCTGTAACAAAAAAGATTTCAGTGACTTTTTAAATGAGTTTAGAGATCTATGATCAAGGACAAATATTTGTAGGAGTGATGTTCAAGTAATATGCAGAGATATATGAAAAAGAAGGTTTCATATAATTAGTTTGTTGTTTAGGTGTTACTAACTTGTTATGTGAAATCAATCTAAGGTTTTTATGTGTTATTATTGTTCTATTTATTTGACCTGTCACAGATGGGTGCACGATATTTCGTCGAGACACATTTGGTTGAACAGACAAATGGATGAAAAGACTAATGGACATTATGCAGAATGCGACAATTAGTCGATAAAATTAACAGGCCACAACACTTGGTCGAAAATAAATTATTGATAATAACCCGAATTAAACGATCAGTAAACGCCTCAAGGTGTTGCTTGTTGTTGATTCCCTTAAGTGTTGTTTTGGTCCTTTTAATTAGAAAGAATATTAGACGAATTATGTTCACAAATGAGAAATCATAATCCGGCCTACCGACAACTATAGTTATAGACTAACTGAACAATCTCTTTTCATGATTTATATTGACATGTATATGATTATGTATTTATTATTATAATATCAAAAGAGCAATAAATATAGAAATATCAGTGAGTGAACTAAAATATGCCATTAAATAAAAAAGAATCTTGTAGGTTGTTAAATTTTTATATAATGCCTATCATGGGAAGAAACCCAACGTTTTTCATTAGTTCTAAAGGTGGAAGGAAACTTTAGAAGGAAACATTCCTTCGAAGGATTTTCCTACAATAAGGATAACAGCGGGAAAATCTATTGGAGATGCGAGAATCGTTCATGTAAAGTAAAGGTAAATGATTTACTTATATTCTTAGAAAAGTTAAAGTGTAGCCTTGATGATCCGCCTCAAAATCATGTTGTAATGTAACATGTGATTATTTATCAGTATATTGTGTACTGTTCGGTTAGAGTTGATCGAGTAATGATGAATAAATATGTGATGATAAATGACAAATTCATCTGGATGAAATTCGAAATACTATCCAGACAAGAGCTGTCACTAATGGTGACAAATGCCCCCACAATACCTTGACCTTTGACCTGGTGACCCCAAAGTCAGTAGGGGTGGTGTACTCAATAAGTACTATCAGCATGTGAAGTTTGAAGGTCCTAGGTGAAGTGGTTCGCATGTAAAGTGCCTTCATGCAAAAAGTTAACGTTGGCCCCTGTGACCTTGACCTTTGACCTGGTGACCCCAAAGTCAGTAGGGTTGGTGTACTCGTAAAGTACTATCAGCATGTAAAGTTTGAAGGTCCTGGGTGAAGTGGTTCGCGCGTAAAGTGCCTTCATGCAAAAAGTTAACATTGGCCCCTGTGACCTTGACCTTTGACCTGGTGACCCCAAAGTCAGTAGGAGTGGTGTACTCAATAAGTACTATCAGCACGTGAAGTTTGAAGGTCCTGGGTGCAGTGGTTCGCGAGTAAAGTGCCTTCATGCAAAATGTTAACGTTGGCCCCTGTGACCTTGACCTTTGACCTGATGACCCCAAAGTCAGTAAGGGTGGTGTACTCAATAAGTACTATCAGCATGTGAAGTTTGAAGGTCCTGGGTGCAGTGGTTCGCGAGTAAAGTGCCTTCATGCAAAAAGTTAACGTTGTGACGAACGAACGAATGAACGAACTAACTAACGAACTAACGGACGGACAGTTGAAAACTAATGTGCCTCCCTTCGGGGGCATAAAAATAACAATGGAATGAAAAAAAAAACAGAGAGAAAACCTGATACTGTGCATGAGAGATGATGCGGCTGCCCTTGCTACAAGCTTAAAAGCTGACATGTCAGTAATTCTGACGTAACTGTTTATTGAATAACCGCTTCCAAGCAAACCATTAAAAGAACAATTATATAAAACAGGGGAAAGTAATCCAAAGAAAAATCAGACCCCACATCAATGGTGTCCAAAACCAGTGTGTTGTTGCAAAGTTAAGATTTTGTTACATTGTATTACATATTGAACAATGTCCTTATTAATAATTATTATTATTATGATACCAGATTTGTTGAGCGCCCTTTTCATATGGAATATACGTTCAAAGGCGCTTTGTACGTAATAATATTACATAAGTAGCATAACAGTTATTGTGCCACAACAGTATTTACTGTTACTATAATTACTCCTACATGTTTTAAGGTATATAGCAAGTCTATTAATCAGGGTTTCACCTGAGCCAGTCTATGTTAAGACAAGAAACGCGGCAATGCCACGAAACCAGGTTTTCAACACTTTTCTTAAGAATAAACAAGAGTGCCAGAATGTCACAATATACGCCCGTCACAGCAAATTTCTTTACTCTAGCACCTGTATTTGCAGATGTAATTTTAATTTTGTGGTTGTTTAGTAATCATTGTAATTCTTTTGTTTTTCTAAGTCCACAAAAAAACTCCTTACCAGGTAGAGATACCTTAAAATACACCTAAAATTAGAAAGTAACAACTATGTTGTACCACAGAAAAGTGGTCTTGGTTTTTCCCTACGGTCAATTATAAAAAAGTTACAATATAAGTTATTTATAGTAACAACTAAGGGAAGTTAATCTTAAAAAAAAAAAAAAAAAAAAAAAAAAAAAAATTGTAAGTCCACACAGAAATCCTTACAAGGTAGAGATTGGTCAAAATACACCTCAAAATTGGATGTAACATGCATGTTGTACTACAGAAAAGTGGTCTCGATTTTTCCCTACATCTAGTAATGAAAAAGTTACAATATAAGCTATTTATAGTAACAACAAAGGGAAGTAATTCTAAAGAATGGAACTGCGCAAGACACTTCGTCTCATGATGGTGTATAATTGTGCCAAGTTACATCAAAATCCCTCTATGCATGAAGAAGATATGCTCCGGACAAACTTTTCATTCTTGTATCCTTTGACCTCTAAGTGTGACCTTGACCTTAGAGCTAGGGACCTGGTTCTTGCGCATGACACTCCGTCTCATGATGGTGAACAATTGTGCCAACTTTCATCAAAATCCCTCCATGCATGTAGAAGATATGCTAACCCTAACCCTAACCTAACCCTAACCCTATTTTTAGTAACAATGACCTTGACCTTGATCCCAGAAACCCCAAAATCAATCCCAAGCTACAACTTTAAATAAGTTTTCTATACATCAAGTTTCATCATGATAGCTCATTCCTGAGTTAAGTTATTGACCGGAAACCCTTTTTCTATTTTAAGTAACAGTGACCTTGACCTTGATCTCAGAAACCCCAAAATCAATCCCAGCCTTTGTCTTGATATAAGCTACATACATACCAAGTTTTATTCAAATATCTTTACCGAAACAAAAGTTATTGACCGGAAACCCTTTTTCTATTTTAAGTAACAGTGACCTTGACCTTGACCCCAGAAACCCCAAAATCAATCCCAGCCTTTGTCTTGATATAAGCTACATACATACCAAGTTTTATTCAAATATCTTTACCAAAACAAAAGTTATTGACCGGAAACACCAGTTTGACGCCGCCGCCGCCGCCGCCGCCCGCCCACCCACCCGACCGACATCTACCCCAATCTAATAAAAATGACCAGGTATATTGTATTGTATGGTATAAGAAAAATCAGACAACCCCCAACCCCCCTCCCCCGCATCAATAGCTTCTAATCTATTCAGTCATGTATAATTTAGTTTTTGTGTCAAAATCAGTGTGTATAATGACTATTATAGCCAAAGACATCCACTCAAAAAATGTGTGTTTTTGTTGTTGTTTTTCAAACAGTCATACTATCCGACCAGGGATACCCGACAGTGACGTCATATTGTGTTTACATTCCAATGTTTACCTTATTATTATACTAGATTATCATAATGTTTCTTTAGACATGGCCTGCATGGATACATTTTTTTGTTTTTTTTGTTGGATTTAACGTCACACCGACACATGATAGGTCATATGGCGACTTTCCAGCTTTAATGGTGGAGGAAAACCCCAGGTGCCCCTCCGTGCATTATTCCATCATGAATACAATATGTCATAGCTCAGAGGATAACGGCGCTGTCGCTGTAATCGGAACGTATGGAGTTCAAACCGGGTCAACATATTTTTTTTCCCACACAGTATTTTTTTTCAATTGTATTCTTATCTATATTTTCTCATGCTTCACAAAGTATGCATACAGAATAAATTGTGAAGAGAACGTTTGTCTTCACTGTTTGCTCCAGTGGCGAGGATATAGTGAGTGACACAGGTTGCTTTGACAGTGAGACAGACACAGCCGACTGTGACAGTGACACAGAAACAGCTGACAATGAGGTTGAGACACACGCAACTGACAGTGACAGTGAGATAGACACAGCTGACTGTGACAGTGAGACAGAGACAGCGAACAGTGACAGTGAGACAGACACACACTATTAACTTACAGTGAGAAAGACAGTTGACAGACAGTGGGGCAGACACAGTTGTCTGACGCATGGGACAGACCAGCCAGTGAAATTCTTAAAGACTTCAAATGAAAATGAATGTGACAGTGACAAAGAGGAAAATGTTGAACAACAACAACCTAGTACGACTATTTCCACCAGTGAATTTTTGCAATTCCTTGAGAATATGAGGAAATATGCATTAAATTGGAACCAGCCATCATTACTAGATGTCATAGACTTCGAGGACTTTTTTACTCGACACTGGGTTGAGGTGTCAGTGTGTGTGTGTGTGTTCGGGTTTAACATCTTTTTCAACAATTTTTCAGTCATATAAACGACGGTGTCTACTTGTAGCAGTGAGCACAATGCCCAACTTTATAGTGCTGCTTCACTGGAATATCATGCCGTAGACACGTGACATGATACCCCACCCAGTCACATTATACTGACACCGGGCTGACCAGTCCTAGCACTACCCTCTTAATGCTGAGCACCAAGCGAGGAAGCTACGAGTACTTTTTTTTTACGTCTTTGGTATGACACGGCCGGGGATCGAACCCACGACCTCCCACACTCGAAGCAGATGCTCTACCCCTAGGCTACCAAGGCGGAGTTGAGGTGTCAGAGAAGCAAACTAAAATCTGTGACTTTTTAAAAGTTTGAAATGTAAATGGTAAACTGAAATACAAATGTACAAAGACAACAAAATAGAACAAGTATACCCATGGGCAGAAAGTCGAGCCCGCCAGCTGTCAAGTGTGACCTTGACCTTGGACCTAGGGACCTGGTTCTTGCGCATGGCACTCCATGTCATAATGGTGAACATTCATGCCAAGTTACATCAAAATCCCACCATGCATGAAGAAGAAATGCTCTGGACAAACTTCAATTTGACCATTGACCTCCAACTGTGACCTTGACCTTTGAGATAGGAACATTGGGTTTGTGCATGACACACCTTCTCGTTGAGGTAAACATTCATGCCAAATATAACAAGATTGGTCCATGCATGTCAAAGTTATGGTCCGGACAAAATCAGACGGATGCACGCACATACACCGAACCACCAAAAGTGGCGAGCTCACCGAAGGCGGGCTCAACAAAAAAAACAACAGAAAAAACATAAAAATCAATAACTCATTTAAAGAAAAAATGTTTATTGATAATAAGCAAATTAATCAAGTTCACATGACATAGGCCTATTAAAATAATATAAATTTTTGATAATCTTGTAATGTATGCAATAAACTTATGAAAATGTTGTTTTTTTTATTATTTCTGACATCTTATCTAACTTTAATGATGATGATGATGATTGATCTTGAAATCCAGCCACTGCTTTTGATCCCCTGATTAGAGGTCACCTCTCTCGAGCAGCCAAGTTGGCTGTTTCCCTTGGCTGGCTGCTGAAGAGGGGTTAGACTGTTTTCAAATCCTTTTTGTAGTCATACTTTTGTAATACAATTATATTTCATTGCCTATTTTAGGATGTCTGTGTTCTTAAAACTTCTTGTTTGGTCTTCACTCATATTTCCAGAAAATGATTCCTGGGCTTGATTTGTTTCACTGACTTATAGGCAGAAACAGAGTGAGGTTAATTTGTTGTGTGGTGTCAGGGTCAACAGTTACCCTCAAAAGAAGTCATGTTTATTTGTCCCCACTTTTCATATAATTAATAAACAGTGTTGTTTTGCTCATTAATCGCACTAGGTCTGGTTAACAACATCTTGCCTTAAATAACTACAAGAGGGCCATGATGGCCCTATATCGCTCACCTGAGTACCATTGCTCAAAATGATATGATCAAGTTTTGACATAGAGCACATAGGCATACACATTAAATATCATCAGGATAAATATTTTCTTGTAATAGTCCCTTTTGACCTAGTTACGGCCAATTTCCATCCCAAGTTTGAGGGTTCTAGGCTCAAATGCTGCATTTTTGTACTAACATGACTATTCCTTACCCTGGAAGACTTAAAAAAAAATTAAAACCAATCTCATTAGATGCTGCTGAGATATATTCATTTACATAATATAATTTTTTTATTTTTTTTTGGATTTAACATCGCACCGACAAATGACAGGTCAAACGGCGACTTTCCAGCTTTAATGGTGGAGGAAGACCCCAGGTGCCCCTCCGTTCATTATTTTATACATTATATATATTAAAGGGAGGTAACTGTCATAAATTCAGTCAAAAGTTATCTACCCTGATTGTCCGAGTCCATCTGATGGCATAAATGACATTTCAAATCAGTATCTTCATTAGTTACTGAGTTACACCCATTTTAATTTGAAACAAAGGGAGGTAATTTGACATAAAATCAGTCAATAGCTATCTACCCTGATTGCCTCAGTCCAACTAATGACAATAATGAAATTTCAAATGAGTTCTATAAATATTTACCGAGATAAATCCATTTTTATTAAAATCAGACGAGGTTACAATCATGCATAGGTATATGTATGTGGAAGATACAGAGTACAAGCCTATACATCAGTATATAAGAAAAGTATTCAAATCGTTAAATGTTCAATCAAGAGTTATCTAACATGACTATTTCTTACCATGGAAGACATAAATAACATTTCAAACCTATCTCATTAGAAGCTGCTAAAGTGTTTTCATTTAGATAAAAAATAAAGGGAGGTAATTTGTCATACATTCAGTCAATATGTATTTTCACTGATTGTCTAAGTCCATCTGTTGACATAAATGAAATTTCATACCAGTATCTTCATTAGTTACGGAGATATAACCATTTTAATTTGAAATGAAAGGGAGGTAATTTGACATAAAATCTGGCCATAGTTATCTACCTAGTCCTTACAGATATAAATCCATTTTGATTACAATAAGGGGAGGTAATCAGATATAAAATAACTCCGGAACCTATGATCTGACAGATTCGTCATGGAATCCAAGATTTATTGTTGTTGAAGGTGTCACCCGGTATAGAAGTACTTCCGGGTCGTTGTATCCTAGAAAGTAGTTCTTTGAAATTTTGAAGTTTCCAATTAGACGCTATCCCTACTTTGACATGTTATATTCCAAATGTATTTATTGATACTGTGTACATTTTTTGTCATTTCTGATGTCTTTAACAGTTGTTTTATGTGTGTTTTTCAGGATTACATTTCTGTGCGGAAGGATTAAAAAACTACACCAGACTGGTGGCCATGACAGATGTCAGCGGGAAATTTAAACATGGACTAGATACTTTGATGTGTAGCAAAAAAGTTCATGGTTGATGGTGGTGTTTTTCTGTGATAAATTGACTGGGATAGTATTACTCTTCAGAAATACAGAGCTGTCAAAGCTGCAATTTTGTTGTGAAATTCACAATCCATGTCCAAAAGTGCTTGTTTTACTATACAGCAAAGAAGGAGAAATTGTACCGGGCCGACACCTGAAAGTATTTTGCAAGTTTGTATCAAATCAAACCATAAAAGAAGTCTCTATATGGCTGCAAAAGCCAAAATAGCAAATTTTGGACCTTTAAGGGGCCATAACTCTATAACCCATGACGGGATCTGGCCAATTTTCATAAGGAACCCAGACATTATGCCAGTACAAGTTGTGCGCAAGTTTGATTAAAGTTGATTGCAAAATATTTTCTCTATCTTGTTCACAAGCCAAAAATATCAAATTTTGGCCCTTTAAGGGGCCATAACTCTGAAAACCATGATGGGATCTGGCCAGTTTTCGAAAGGATCCGAGATATTATGCCAATACAAGTTGTGTGCAAGTTTGATTAAAGCTGATTGCAAAATGCGGTCCATATTGTGTTCACAAGCCAAAAATAGCAAATTTTGGCCCTTTAAGGGGCCATAACTCTGGAGCCCATGATGGGATCTGACCAGTTTTTGAAAAGAACCCAGATATTATGCCAGTACAAGTTGTATGCAAGTTTGATTAAAATTTATTGCAAACTGTGGTCTCTATCATGTTCACAAGAAATTGTGGACGGAGATGGACAAAAGGCAATCACAAAAGCTGACCTTGTCACTACGTGACAGGTGACCTAAACAAGAGCTGTTGGATGACAGCCCGCTCGACTATTTGAAAAACTGATTGAAGAATGGGGCCAAAATATTACCACAGATATTTAGACAAAAGAAAAAAAACCGATAAGACAAACAATGTTCCTGTATTTGTGGATTTCGATCTTGCACTAAATGGCAATGTGTGGACCAATTTCAAAGTCCAAAAAGGGCCATAATTCAGCCAAAATAGTTGTCAGAGTTATGTACTCTTGCCTACAGATTGAAATCATGATGATAAACAAGTGTTCAAAGTTTAAAAGCAATATCTCAAATAGTTTTGACAAAACGTGGACTTGTATGAAAACAGAACAAATTTAGAAGTCCAAAAAGGGCCAATTTCAGCCAAAATAGATGACAGAGTTATGCACTCTTTCCTACAGATAGAGACTATTATACTGAACAGGTGATAAAAGTTTCAAAGCCATATGTCAAACACTTTATACAAAATATTAACTGGTATGAAAAACTTAACCCAGATTTCTAAGTCAAAAGGGGCCATAATTCAGCCAAAATCCTTGATGGAGTTATGTACTCTTGCCTATAACTGGACATGGTGATGGTAAACAGGTGTTGAAAGTTTAAAAGCTTTATCTCAAAAGACTTTGTCAAAATATGAACTGGTATGAAAAACTTAACCCAGATTTCTAAGTCAAAAGGGGCCATAATTCAGCCAAAATCCTTGATGGAGTTATGTACTCTTCCCTATAACTGGACAGGGTGATGGTTAACAGGCGTTGAAAGTTTCAAAGCTTTATCTCAAAAGACTTTGTCAAAATATGAACTGGTACGAAAAACTTAACCCAGATTTCTAAGACAAAAGGGGCCATAATTCAGCCAAAATCCTTGATGGAGTTATGTGCTCTTGCCTATAAATGGTCATGGTGATGGTAAACAAGTGTTGAAAGTTTCAAAACTTTATCTCTAAAGACTTTGTCAAAATGTGGAATGGTACGAAAAACTTAACCAAGGTGTGAAGCCGACGCCGTGGTGAGTAGGATAGCTCTACTTATTCTTTGAATAGTCGAGCTAAAAAACATACCATTTGTCTAGTAAAATTTTCCAATTTTTGTGCCTCCTATCAGTTTTTTGATTTACCAGGCTAGTGTGGTGAAGTTGTCAACCTGATTTGCTCAGACTTGTTTGTCTCAAATGGTTTTAAAATGCACCATTGCTGAATTTCCACATTCCCCAGGAAAGACTCCCTACCCCCACTCCCCCACCCCAAACCTTTATCTCAATTATATAGGCAAGCAGTGTGTACATTTCAACCTGATTTGCTTTAGATTTTTGTTGGAGATGACCTATAAGGAAACCATTATATCTTGTATAATTTCAAAATTTCTAGGAGAGGATCCTGAACCCCCCGTCTCTACTGTGCTCCATTTTTGCAGGCATGTAGTGTATACATTTCAAGATTTTTGTCAGTGATCACTCAGAATGCACCATTTTGTCTTCAATGATTTCAAACCTTCTTGGGGAGGACCCTTTACCCCCTATCTCTACACTTCTACTATATTCATGCAGGCAACCAGTGTGTAAGTTTAAACCTGAATTTCTCGGATGACTTTTAAAAATGTATCATTTTGTCTTGCATAATTTCGATTTTTTCTAGGGGAAGACCCTTAACGCCCATACCTACTTGTGCTCCAATTTTGTAAGAGAGAAGAGTGTATACATTTTAACCTAATTTGCTAAGAATTTTGTGTGAAATGGCTAGAAGTACACCATCTTGTATTGTATAATTTCAAAATGTCTTGGGGAGGATGACTCCATGGCATTGGCCCCAACCTTGACTTGCTCTCCAATTATGCAGGTGAGCTGTGTGTATATTTCAACTTGATTTGCTCAGATCCTATCTTGTCAGAAATTGCACCATTTTGCCTTGCAGAATTTCAAAATTTCCCGAAGAGTTCCCATGAACCACCAACACTGTCTTCCTGTACCTAATTACTCAAACTAACAAGATGTTCTTGTCAACCTGATTTGCTCAGAATTTATAGTGCGTAGAATTTCATTGCAGGGAGAACTGCTTAAACTGCAACTTAACATTTATCAAAACTAGAACGAGGAGTGACAAATATCCACACAATATGGTCTTGTCACAGAAGAATGGCAACCATAAGAAAGATATGGCCACAAGAAGGTGCAATTTAAATTAAATTTGACTTGTATTTTATGATGTTACACATGTGTAACAAAATTTATCTAAATCTGTCAAGCCACTGGTGCAGCATACAATGATAAAATAGACACTTTAGCCCACTGAGCCAGAGTGGAACTTTCAGGGTATCCAGATTAATAAAGTTACTAAATTTATTGAGCAGAAACCATTTTTTCTACTTTTAGTAACAGTCCCAGCTGTCAACTTTGATACAGTTATCTACACCTCACTTAAGATATTGAGAGGAAACGGCTGTTTATATTTTAAGTAATTGTGACCCCAATTGCAAACAAGAGGGTCATTGACCCTAAAGCGCTCACCTGTGTACAAGGCTTCAAGTGTGTTTGTATAAGTACCGAGTTAGGTTTCTTGTATGTTAGCCTATATTATATACATGTCATACACATTTTTGAACCTAGGGCAATAATTTGAACAATTATGGTAGACATTACAAATCTAATATCACACGCCAAATATCAAGGCTCTAGCTATTATTGATTCAGAGACGAAAAGTGACCACGCCCCCAGGAAGCCATGTTTTTTGACAAATTGGAATAATTTGAACAATCTTGGTAGAGGGTCACACAAGAACCATTTGTGCAAAATTATTTTAAAATCGGGCCAGCAGTTTCACAAAAAAAAGGTTTTTTAAAGTTTTCACTATATACATATAGGGAAAAGGGACCACGCCCTCTGGCAGCCATGTTTTTTGACAAATCAAAATAATTTGAACAATCTTGGTAGAGGGTCACACAAGGACCATTTGTGTAAAATTATTCTAAAATTGGACAAGCAGTTTCACACAAGAAGATTTTTAAAGTTTCCACTATATATACATACAGGGAAAAGTGACCACGCCCTCTGGGGGCCATGTTTTTTGACGAATCAAAATAATTTGAACAATCTTGGTAGAGGGTCACACAAGGACCATTTGTGTAAAATTATTCTAAAATCGGACAAGCATTTTAACACATGAAGATTTTTAAAGTTTCCACTACAATATATATATAGGGAAAAGTGACCACGCCCTCTAGTGGCCATGTTTTTTGACGAATTGATATAATTTGAACAATCTTGGTAGAGGGTGACATAAGGACCAAATTTTGTGTGAGATTATTTCAAAATCAGACCATCGGTTTAGGAGGGCATGTCTTTGAAGATTTTTTCTATTTTTAGCTCTGGCAACTCCTATGTGAAACCAAGCGGAACCATTTGAACAATTCTGGTAGAGGATCACCTAAGGAACATCATGGCCAAGTTTCATCAAAATCCATTCAGTGGTTTTGGAGGAGATGTCGTTTAAACACAAATGTTGTTGACGGAGAACTTGACGCATGGACGGACGCACGCACGGACAACGGACACAGTGTGATCACAATACCTCACTATAAGCACTTTGTGCTCAGGCCCCGTGTTCACAAAACAATTTTCAGTCTGAACTACAAGACTTAATTCCAGCTGAAACTGACCATCAAAAAATGAAAAGTCATTTGAAATAGTTATTAACTTAAAATTTAGTTTTAAACATGCTATTTAGACATAAATGGCAAATACATTTTCATTATCAAATTATCAGCTGGGACTGAAAATGTTTTGTGAACACAGGGCCTCAGGTGAGCTAAAAAGTCAGTTCTTAATATAAGCTTGCTATTCACAAAGTGTGTTGACAGTACATCAATTCTTATTAAATCATAAACCAGAAAACACCTTTTTGATGATCACTGGTTTTATTAACTGTGACACTGACCCTGACGTTACGGCATTAAAGGAAGAGGCAATGCTGTTCTGATGTAATTCTGTTTGCTAGGATTTCTTAACCCTTACCCTGCTAAATTTCTATAATGAACTTGTCTATCTTCCAATTTAGACAGTACCATTAACTGTTAAAAGGGGAAAGCACCAAAAAGATACTGGCTGAATAGCTAACAGTGCAGATCTTGATCAGACTGCATGGATGTGCAGGCTGATCATGATCTACACTGGTCGCAAAGGCAGAATGAATCAATTGTGTCCAGCATGGTAAGGGTTAAACCATTTATAGAAGTGAAAGAATTTTAACAAGAGCTCATGGTCCATACGACAGCCAATGCTTGACTATTAGATATAGTTTCCCAGGAGCATGAATATACCCTAAATGTTAATATATATATAGAGTTTCAACCAAGTATCTGCATTAGTTTTGGAGATAGTTACTTACATGCAAAACTTTAACCAGAAATTTTAAGTTCAAAAGGGGGACATAATTTGGCCAAAATGCAAGTCCGAGTTATGGGGCTTGATGCTATTACCTAGTTTTATAACCACATACACACAATGTCATGTGAAGTTTCAATTCAATATTTGCCTTTGGTTTAGAGACAGCAACCTGCACGCAAAACATTCACCAGGATTTTCCAAGTACAAAAGAGGGCATACTTTGCCCAAAATACATGTCAGAGCTATTGGACTTGACCCAGTGAGGTTGGTAATTGACCTAAAAAAAAGGTTTTAAAGCTATATGCCTGTAAGTAATAGCTATAATTGTACTTGCATGCAAAACATTCACCAGGATTTTCCAAGTCCAAAAGGGGGCATACTTTACCCAAAATACATGTCAGAGCTATTGGACTTGACCCAGTGAGGTTGGTATTTGACCTAAAAAAAAGGTTTTAAAGCTATATGCCTGTAAGTAATAGCTATAATTGTACTTGCATGCAAAACATTCACCAGGATTTTCCAAGTCCAAAAGGGGGCATACTTTGCCCAAAATACATGTCAGAGCTATTGGACTTGACCCAGTGAGGTTGGTAATTTACCTAAACAAGAGGACCATGATGGTCCTGAATCGCTCACCTGTTCCCACATGACCCAGTTTTGAGTATGACGTCGTTCTTTCTATTATTTGACATAGTGACCTAGTTTTAGAGCTCATGTGACCCAGTATTGAAACTGACCTAGATATCATCAAGATAAAAATTCTGGCCAATTTTCATGAAGATCCATTGAAAAATATGGCCTCTAGAGAGGTCACATGGTTTTTCTATTATTTGACCTATCGACCTAGTTTTCGAAGGTACGTCACCCTGCTTTGAACTTGACCTAGATATCATCAAGGCAAACATTCTCACTAATTTTCATGAAGATCTCTTGAAAAATATGGCCTCTAGAGAAGTCACAAGGTTTTTCTATTATTTGACCTACTGACCTAGTTTTTGAGGGCACGTGACCCAGTTTCAAACTTGACCTAGATATCATCAAGGTGAACATTCTGACAAATTTTAATGAAGATCTTGTGAAATATATGGCCTCTAGAGAGGTCACAAGGTTTTTCTATTTTTAGACCTACTGACCTAGTTTTTGACCGCACGTGACCCAGTTTCGAACTTGACCTAGATATTATCAAGATGAACATTCTGACCAATTTTCATAAAGACCCCATGAAAAATGTGACCTCTAGAGTGGTCACAAGCAAAAGTTTACGCATAGACGACGGACGCTGCACGATCACAAAAGCTCACCTTGTCACTTTGTGACAGATGAGCTAAAAAAAGGTTTTAAAGCTATATGCCTGAAAGTAATAGCTATAATTGTACTTGCATGCAAAACATTCACCAGGACTTTCTAAGTCCAAAAGGGGGAATAATTTGGCCAAAATGCAAGTCAGAGTTATAGAACTTGATTCTCTCAACTAGTTTTATAATCCCCAAGACACCTGTGAAGTTTCAATTCAATATTTGCATTAGTGTTTGAAATAGTAACTTGCATGTTAAACTTTAACCAGGATTTTTAAAGTCTAAAACAGGGAATAATTTGGCCAAAATACATGCAAGAGTTATGGGACTTGACCTAGTGAGGTTGATGATTGACCTAGAAAAAGAAAAAATAAGTTTCAAAGCTATATGCCTTTAAATAAAAGCCATATGCACATGCATGCAAAACTTTAACCAAGGCGTGACGGCGACACCAACATGAAGGTGAGTAGAATAGCTAGACTATTCTTCAAATAGTCGAGCTAGAAATTAGCTAAAAAAAAATGAGAATGTTATGAGCATTTCAATATTTGATAAAAAATTGGTAGTTATTTTGTGTCCACTGCAACAACAACAAGGCAGTCTGAAAGACAGCAAAATCCCCCGCCACTGCTATGGATAGTGAAAGGGTAAACCTTTGATTTTAGCTGTGACCTTGACCTTGAACTGACATGGCTGACTCATGAATTCTGCACAACGTCTTGATGAGGTGATCATTTGACCAAAGTTTCATGAAAATCCTTCAAGGGGTTTAGGAGATACAGAGCTGAAACCTTTGACCTTCAGTTGTGACCTTGACCTTGAGTTGACATGGCTGACTCATGAGTTCTTGATGAGGTGATCATTTGACCCGAGTTTGATGAAAATCCTTCAAGGAGTTAAGGAGATACAGAGTGGACACCAAATGGAAGGCTCAAACCTTTGACCCTTAGTTGTGACCTTGACCTTCAGCTGGCATGGTTGACTCATAATTTCTGCACATCGTTCTGATGAGGTAATCATTTGACCCAAGTTTTATAAAATTCCTTCAAGGGGTTTAGGAGATACAGAGCGGACACGAAATGGAAGGCTCAAACATTTGACCTTCAGTTGTGACCTTGACCTTGAGCCAACATGGCTGACTCATAAGTTCTGCACATCGCCTTGATGAGGTGATCGTTTGACCCAAGATTTATAAAATTCCTTCAAGGGGTTTAAGAGATATAGAGCGGACACAAAATGGAAGGCTCAAACCTTTGACCTTGAGTTGTGACCTTGACCTTGAGCCAGCATGGCTGACTCATGGGTTCTGCACATCATCTTGATGAGGTGATCATTTGACCCAAGTTTTATAAAATTCCTTCAAGGGGTTTAAGAGATATAGAGCGGACACAAAATGGAAGGCTCAAACATTTGACCTTCAGTTGTGACCTTGACCTTGAGCCAACATGGCTGACTCATAAGTTCTGCACATCGCCTTGATGAGGTGATCGTTTGACCCAAGATTTATAAAATTCCTTCAAGGGGTTTAAGAGATATAGAGCGGACACAAAATGGAAGGCTCAAACCTTTGACCTGGAGTTGTGACCTTGACCTTGAGCCGGCATGGCTGACTCATGGGTTCTGCACATCATCTTGATGAGGTGATCATTTGACCCAAGTTTTATAAAATTCCTTCAAGGGGTTTAAGAGATATAGAGCGGACACAAAATGGAAGGCTCAAACCTTTGACCTGGAGTTGTGACCTTGACCTTGAGCTGGCATGGCTGACTCATGGGTTCTGCACATTGTCTTGATCAGGTGATCATTTGACCCAAGTTTTATTAAATTCCTTCAAGGGGTTTAGGAGATATAGACCGGACACAAAATGGCAGGCTCAAACCTTTGACCTTGAGTTGTGACCTTGACCTTGAACTGACAAGGCTGACTCATGAGTTCTGCACATCGTCTTGATGAGGTGATCATTTGACCCAAGTTTCATGAAAATCCTTCAAGGGGTTTAGGAGATATGGACCGGACACGATTTTGTTACAGACGGAAGGACGGACGGACAGACGGACGGACGGAAGGACGGACGCAGACCATTCCTATAATCCCTCCGCCACGGCGGGGGATTAAAAAAACCATACTGGCAGATTAATAAAATTTCTAGATACATGTCTAGTATATCATTAGTATTTCTGTAAATTTGTGACCTTGACCTTTAAGCTAGGGGTCTGGGTTTTGTGCATAACACATTGTCTCATCATGGGGAACATTTGTGCTAAGTAATATTAAAATCCCTTCATGAATGACAGAGTTATGGACCGGACACGAAATTGCAGACGGACGAATGATGGACGGAAAAGCGCATTCCTATAATCCCCGAAACTGGTTTTCAGCCAGTAGGGGACTAATAAAGCTACCATCACATTGGAAGACAGGTGAGCGGGACCCTTTTTAAATTGGACACTTTGACTCTACCAGGTTATCAGGTTGACTCTACCAGATTTTCAGGTAGAAAGCGACGAAGCTTTAATTTGTAAACAAAAATAATTTCAAACACTAAGTCAATCTGACTAAAGTACTTGATCTTCTAAACAAAGATCTGAGAACAACCCATTCACATACGTCTTCTGTATATTTTGGATTTCCAGTATTGGTATTTTTATTTTAACCAATCAGACACCTTGTTCGAATGTCAAGGCGTATGAAAAATGTGCAGTCATTCCAGGGCTCGGACCCGGGACCTCTCGCTTACAAAGCATGTGGCTTACTGACTGAGCTAATTGGCTATCTGACACATTATGACTAGGGATGGGAACGAATGTTCGAATATTCGAATATTCGAAAATCGGTCAAATATTCGAATATGAAAATCAAATTCGAATATTCGTAAATTATTGTATTTTATTTTTTCAAAATAAGTGTCATTGATTTTGGGCAATATGAGCATGCTAATTCTACAGAAAAAACCCGTGTCATGTTGGTTTATCACGTATCAAAAGATGTCCAATTAACAAGAAAATAGCAATGCATAATTGGCAGGGGCCATCGTTACTTATTAACAGTTTGCAACAGGCGTCAATGTGTCAGATGCATGTCAAAAGATGTCCAATTCACAAGAAAATTGCAATGCATAATTACCTGGGGTCATCGCTACGGATTAACAGTTTGTATTAGGTGTAAATGTGATATCTTTTTATCTTTTGTTCATTTTTATTGGCGCCTGTTTTATGTAACAAGTTGTAGAATTTTTTAATTGAAAACAATACCAAACTTGTAGATATTGTCGATCTTTTCACAATATTTTGTACGACGTTTCAGACCATTCGCAGAATCGGTTTTCATCCGCAATCGGCCGTATTCGAATTAAATTTTGAAGTAGTTAATAATAAAATCAAGAAAAACGTATGACTGATGCACAAGTTCATGTTGAAGTAGGTTTAAGTCTGCCTTAAAATTACTTGCATTTTACACGACGATTTTAACACGCCGATTGAAATTTTTCAAAATGGCGGCGGTAATACAACAGCGCGTCACGTGTTTAAATGGGACGACCTGCTATTTTTAGATAAAATTGCGACGGTCTAAATTATAATCGTTTTGACTTTTTGTATCATTTTGAAGCTAAAACACTGAATTAGTTAAATATGTTCATGATTATACTGACAGAATCGTGAAATAAAACGCTAGGATCGGCGGGTTTCGCTATGTAGGATCGGGTTACCCGAAACAAACATTTTTTGGCCTTATTTACGATGATCGGACGGACGGATGATCCACGCTTTAAACAAATGAATACGTTGTGTATATGCCAATCACTTAATAAGAATTTAAAGCTTCCATTAAAACTAACCGAATATTCGAATATATTCGAATATGGCAAACCGAATATTCGAATATTGATTTCAGTATTCGTTCCCATCCCTAATTATGACATAAGAATTGTAAATATCAAAAGTCAAGGCTACAGGTAGATTTGCAAAATACTGTAAGTTAAACTCTGATTGGCTAGCGAAAGGGTCGTCAGAACGAGGCTATGAATAGGTCGTTCTCAGATCCTATGCGTAGCGTAATAGGAGATGTACTTTAGTCAGATTGAACACTAAGTACAACACCTTGGGTGACCTTAGGTATAATGCACACAGCCCCTGAATAAACAAGGAGCTGCGTTCAATAAACGCTTGATGCCCCCCAGTGGCATCCTTGTCCATACAAAGCAGCCTAAGTCCAAAACGAGGTCAAGGTCAAACTGAGGTCAGGTAATGTCTGAAGATGAGGAATGGTCACAGGATACATCTGCATTAGTATCAAGTCATTCTAGTTAGGGGTATTCATGAAAAACGAAACGTGTCCAATTTGGTTAACCTCGTACGGACGGACGAACAGACGAACGGACGGACAGGACAATCACTATATGCCTCCCGCAGTAGATGCCAGGGGCATAAAAGGGCTTTGTTTGTATGTTGCACAATGTTTATGTGAAGTTACAGTAAGATAGTGGAGATAAAATGAAAAATAAAATGTCCTGAGCGGAATATATATTTTTTTCTCGTATGTTAGCGGAAACACGCGTACTATTTCTTGTCCTAGACAAGGACATCGTTGGTGAAATACTATTTGACTGTCGCAAGTAAAATACAATACAAAACTTACATTTATTAAATCAATGAGTACAGTATATGGAGCTTATAAGCGCAAACACTTCATCATTTCTTTATTGAACAGGCGTACAGTGTTTTTGGCGAATAGTGGTACAGTTTTATATAAAGTTTTGCAACTAGGCGGCCAGTGCATAATTCAGATGCATGTTGGATTAAACAATATTTCAACTATTCAGGATTGTAAATGCATATTTGTAGGTATAAACTAATGTGCATGGACTGATAATGAAACATTCAGAAGCGGTTCTGACATGAATTTCCTTCGCAATTCCAAAATAATGGGCATTTTTAGCCTGAATGCTTCATCTTTTGTTTTGACCATTCTGTGTTTTTGAAAATACGTTTTAACTTCAAGCGTTAAATTATCGAGGGTTGATCCTGAAACTATTGTATCTGACATTTTGACCAAAACTGGTTTTATGTCATTTTCTTAACTGCCTTATTAATACCCAAAATGTGACAAAATATTAGGATTCAGTTTCTCTCTTTCATTGTAAATCAAAAAGTGAAATATATTGTATCTGCATTATCATATTTTGTTCATCGTGAAACTATAGTATCTGACACAGTGCAGATACCATAGTTGCACAATAAAAGTTTTTTTGCTCTGTAGAAAAAGAAAATATTGTAACTGCATTTTTTTCATTAAATCTCTTATAGTATGCCTAGAGTTTTCAAAATTGTGACTTGCGTAGGCATTCTCTGAAGATGGACGACTACCATGTTAAACGTTATCTACTAGGTGCCACAAGAAAGAATTGCCCGGTAGTCACCCTTGAGAGGCCCTTTCTAGTGAAATAAACGAGGTCAAAGGTCATTCGGTGCATATTTTTATGCGTGACACATAAAATACCTTGTATCTTGGTCATTTATCGGTGTAGAATAACAATAATGGTATCAAAATGAAGCCAGGGCTTTGAACATTAATTTACAAACACTTAATCAAAAAAAATCTAATTTACACACTTATGAATATTCATGAAAACTTAAAAAATGGGCAAATAATTCGTTAAAAAATGATATTTTTAATAATACAAAGATCAAATCTTTATTATTTCTGTTTACTAATGGACAAAAATAAGCAATGATATGTTTGAAACATTACTTTATATAAATATATATATCTGTTTGTAGCATTATTTATTGTTCGTAAGGATAAATACTGTCAAAAGTGGGTGGGGTATGTTAATCATTAAAAATAATATGTAAAAAACTAACAATATTTACATATCTCATATATAATAATATTTTTTGAGATAGTAAGATGTTTTGATTTTGGAATACTGTTCTTCCTAAATATTAATTAAGACTATTTCAGCTCATTTGCATACTCATGAATATTAATTAAAATGTATCAAATATGCAGTTTGTACAAATATATCTGTTCTTAACCATTGATAAGAATCTTATCAGTTTTATAAATGTTCAAGTAAAGCTTGTAAATATTCCATGCATTAAGAATATAATTAGTATTTAACACTTATTCAAATACTGTACAATGTAGTTCACACAATTCAATCTTTTCATAGTCCTTTCTCTATAATACACAATACCAGATGACATTGTTCTGAAAATGTCACAACTTTAACGTCCTCCTTGCCATGTACATTTCTACAGTTGGTATAAAAATAGCCTCGCATGCACATTCAAACATGTAAACCTGCTTGGATCGGTAGAATTTGCCCCATTTCGACTTGCAATCCACATTAGTATATGATATATTACTTTGGGTGTTATAGAAATACAGTCATACATGTCACCCGCGGTATCCTTTGAATGCAAGCAAACTTAGCTCAATTATTTTACGCTATCGATGCAAAGTTGTGAAGCGTAATTAGTATATGTCCAAACTGGCATATATGTATAGCTATGATGGTATGTCTGTATACACAGGATACACATGTGGTCAGTCTGTATAACCCTGATACCCAAAATGGCCTGCATCTATACATAAGGTACCGATAGTTGCCTCTTTGCATGCCACGGACGCTCATTGTGTATCTATCGCTAACCTGACCTGTATGTATCTCCATGATACCCAGAGTGATATGTATACATTGGATACATTGGCGGTCTCTCTGTATACCAAGGGTATCTGTATTAACATACATATATTATATATAGCCCTGATAGCCTGAATGTATACAATGGATACCACGAGAGAAGACCTGTTTGTACACCTAGGAAACCTATAGTTTTCTGTATATATAACCAGGAAGACCTATATACACAGCATACCAAGAGTGGTCTTTATGTATAGCAAGGTTACATATAGCGATACCCAGGATCCAATTTTGGCCTGTATTTATAGCCAAGAAGACCTGACAGTATACCAAGGATACCTAGATAGACCTGCCTCTATAGCTAAGGTACATCGGTGGCATGTATTTATACCCAGGATATTCATAGTGGTTACATTAGGTAAACGGCCAGGATGGCCTGCTTGTATACCCAGGATACTCAAGATGGCCTACCTAGGATGCACTCAGATGACCTGTCTATCTACCAAGCATACTCAACGAATATACAGGCCTAGTGTATAGCAATGATGGTCTGCCTGTATACCCAGGTTTTTTTACCCAGAAAGCGGGATATCTATAATGGCCAGCATATATGGCCTCGATGACATGTTTGTATATCCAGGCTACACAAAGTGGCATGGCTCTATATATTGGATACATAGATAACCTGTCTATATACCAATGCCATCCAAGGTGACCTGAATGTATAGCCATGATGGCATGTCTATATTCCAAAGATACCCAGAATGGCGTGTATGTAAATCAAGTTACCCTTGGTAGCCTATATATACAACTGTATAGCCAGGATGACATGCCTGTATACCCAGAATATCCAGAGTTGGAAGGAAACTCGGTTGGCCCTTCTGTATGTCCAGAATACCCAGAATTGCCTGTCTGTATATTCAGTATACCAGTATTTGCCAGTATGTATACAAATGAGCCAATATGATCTGTCTGTATGTACAGAATACCCAGACAGGCCTTTCTTTATATCCATAATACCCATAGTGACCTGTATTTATAGCCAAGGTACCCTTAGTGGGCTGTATGTATAGCCAGTGTAGCTATACATGTATGCATAAAACACGCAGAGTGAATGATTGTATAACTAAAATATCTATAGTGGAATGTACATGTATGTATGTCCAGGATAATTTTCCTAGGATTTCTAGGATACCCATTTTCTCTGTCACTGTATCCAGGCTACCTATTGTTGTCTATATGTATAGCTAGGTTTTCCCTAGCTTTCTGTATGTATTATAGCAAGAAGGGCCAGTCGGTATATACAGGATACTAAGAGTGGCATATCAGTATACCCTATATACCTATAGTGTCATCATTATTTAGCCTGGATGGCGTCTAAAAACAAATGATATCAAAAATGGCTGACTTTATATCACTGATACGCAGTTTGCCTGTCAGTATCGTAAGAATATCCATAGTGACCTGTATAAAAAGCAAAGTTTGCCTGCCGATATCCCGAAGATATCCATAGTTGCCTTCTCTATACCTCTAGAAACATTTGGTGCCCAGTCGTTATACAAAGAATACTATTGATACCAATTTAGGCTATCCTGTGTTAAAAAATATATTGTTTAATTATCCGCCAAAATACTGCAAAACCTTACATCAAACCTTTTGTACATTCTCCAGTATATTAGAAAAACTGAACATACTGACTTCTTCACGGCCATTGTGAAAAGTGGCTGAGTGTCTTATTGGTTGTTTGAGATGGTGTCAACCTGATTTAAAATAGCTATGTTTTTTGTTTTGTTTTTTCAATCACATTATTATACTAAACTACATAAAACAACTCTGTAGACTCTATAACATATGCAAAGAAACCTTAACATATTGACTTTTGGCAGTCGTTTTGAAAAATGAGCACCATATTGGTTATCTGAGGCTGCTTACATGGCAGCATATGGTCTTATTATCAATTTTATTTATCAGTTTTATTTATCAATGTTAATACTGCAATACATTACATTAAAACATATGTAAACGCTCATATATATGCATACTTTTGAACATACTTACCTTTGGTGGTCATCTTGGTCGTCATTTTGAAAAAAATGGCAGTCATATTTGCTGTGTGACATAGGTTCACATTTTAAACAAACTGGCAGATATGTACCTAATACAAAATAACTGCCTTGCAATTGTGAAAACAAATATACACTTGTGCTGAAGATAACAGTTGGTCAGAAGTCAACTCACCCCACCCACTTCAAGTAGTATCTACACTTATAACACGTATGCTGGCGTCGATTTGAGTGGTTTATCGTCTAATTAACCAAGGTTCAGAGTTCAGATGCTTTAGTATTTAACCACTCGGGCTAACGCCCTCGTGGTTAAATTCCTACGCATCTGAACTCTGAACCGTGGTAAACTAGACGATAAACCACTCAAAGGCCTTGATTATTTGTTAATAAATATTGCACAGCTGTACATACATGCCAATTTTTTATCATAATTTTGTACGATTTTGTCACTTTCATTAATATTTATAAATATAAATATGCAAATGAGCTAATTTGCATATAGTGATTTTATTTCATATTTAAATACATTGACTTCAATTAAATACCGTTTTTGTTCACTTATTTCATCAATTGGCGAACTGCACTTAATGACCTTTGACCTAATTTCTTGACCTTAATATGACCTTAGAATTGTGACTACCGGCATCAATGAACTACTTATATCATATACTTCACTATAACACATAAAAGTTGCATCTTCAAAAAATGCCTACGTGGGTGTTATCCAGCCACAAATATGAAAATAATTGGTAAACTATTAAATTTACTTTATATTAGTTGAAAATGTTTGAAATAGAAACCTTCCCTTCAGAATTTTAAAACAATACTGCAATATAAGAAACATTGTGCAGATTTGTAAAATTTTCAGGAAGAAGGAAAAACTATTTAATTTGAAGATGTAAATGTTCTATGGAATAAAACTCATCTTTATAACATTAAATACTTTTATAAACATATCCCTTTTGACAAAATGTTAACCTTGAAAGTATTTTTCATGAAAATTGGAAAAATGTCAGATCCCTGGAGCAGGGCCATATTTGACCCTTGGGGGATAATTTGAACAATGTTGGTAGGGGACCAATAGATGATGCTACATACCAAATATCAAAGCCCTAGACCATGTGGTTTTGTACAAGATTTTCAAAGTTTTCCCTATACCGTATAACCCCGTTTAAACGCCCCCGGGGGCGATGCATTTTACGAAAAATTTGATCCAAACAATGTCAGTAACTCGTATAAACGCCCCCCTATTCATCCCAATTCACGCACTGACATATTAACCCGATACGTCATCGTACTGGGAATCTGTGTAAAGTCGCGCGCTGAGTGACGTGATCCGAGTTAAATTCGATCAATACTGTAGCATTTATAGCCCAGATGTTTATGTGGATTTACCTGCGCGTAGCATATTCAGTACTTACACACAGTAGATTTATTTGTGCCATGCCTGTTGACGTGTTTAAAAGTCGGTGCTAATAAAGTGTGGGTTTTTTTTTTTTTAAATTCATTTGTATTGTTATGGAATTGTTATTATCTGGATATTATTGTGTTGGATCTATTTTTGAAGGTAAGATTTTTTTATTTTCCCCAAAAACGTGGGGGGGGGGGGGGGGGCGTTAATTAGAGGGGGAGCGTTAATACGAGGTTATACGGTATAAGTCTATATAAACCATGTGACCCCCAGGGCGGGGCCATATTTGACCCTATGGGGATAATTTGAACAATCTTGGTAAAGGACCACTAAATGATGCTACATACCAAGCCCTAGGCCGTGTGGTTTTGTACAAGAAGATTTTCAAAGTTTTCCCTATATAAGTCTATACAAACCATGTGACCCTGGGGCGGGGCCATATTTGACCCTAGGGGGATAATTTGAGTAATTTTGGTTGAGGACCACTAGATGATGCTACACACCAGATATCAAAGCCCTAGGCCCTGTGGTTTTGGACAAGAAGATTTTTAAAGTTTTTCCTTTTGGTTGCCATGGCAACCAGAGTTCTGCATGGAATTCAATTTTTTGAACAAATTTTGAAAGGGGGCCACCCAAGGATCATTCCTGTGAAGTTTGGTGTAATTCTGCACAGTTGTTTTCAAGAAGAAGATATTTCTAGAAATTATTGACAGATGACGGACGACTGATATCAAGCGGTCACAATAGCTTAATTACCTTGTCACTTCATGACAGGTGAGCTAAAAAAGAGACTTATTTATTTTGTTTTATATTTCTCATCAGAACTGTTCCTGGCCATTAGGCAACCTCACAGCTAAACAAGAAATAACTTTCACCTTTCATATGCATTTTTATAATAAAGGTCATAGTGAAATTGACATTTTACCTATTGACCTTGACCTCCAAATGGGTGTCATTGGTGACCTTAATATGAACTTTTAAGTCTATAGGTGGAATCATTTCACCTTTCACATGAATTCTGATAAAAGAAGTCACAGTGACAACCTAAAGTGAGTGTCATGGGTGACCTGCATACAAAGTTTGGTGACAAGTATTCATTATCCACTAAAAGGCCATACAAGAAAATTTAATTTGAATATTTGACCTTTGACCTCCAAGTGTGACCTTGACCTTAGACCTAGGGCCCTGCTTCTTGCGCAGTCTCATGAGGGTGAACAATTGTGCCAAGTTACATCAAAGTCCTTCCATGTAAGAACAAATGCTCTGGACAATGTCTGACATTTGGCTTCCAAATGTGACCTTGACCTTAGTCCTAGGGATCTGCCTCTTGCGCATGACACTCCGTCTCATGATGGTGAACATTTGTGCCAAGTTAAGTCAAAATCCCTCCAAGTGTAAAGAAGAAAATTAATGCTCTGGACAAAGTTTGAGGACATCGCCCGCCAAATAAAAAGATAGTTGGCGAATTGTAGTAAGACAAGAAGTTTATGAGATTTTCTAATCGTTTTTGTTACTCTGTCATTTATCTAACATTTTGCAATTAGCAAAACTAAACACCACACTAACAATTTAAATGGTTCTCTTTTTAATTTTTAAAAAGATTTTGTGTGTAATTTTGTTTCGTTTATGTTACAAAGAATAATTATAATGGTGGTCTGAAAATCACTTCTCTACCTTTCTCTACCTAGAAGACTTGAATTGATTGGCTAATCACATCCTTATTCATGTGATACCAGATCATATGCAGCTCTTCCTGTAAACTGATAAATGTTGGTATTTGAACAGGTCTTTATTATATTTATAAACTTACCATTTTTAGATAATATCAATATTCTTGCTAAATATACTAAGGGAAATGTAGCTTTAAAAACTGTAAACAGTGTCATTAAGGCTAACGCTTTGTCTGACATCTTACACAATCTCTTCCAATCAGGCAGTGTTATACAACACTAATAAATCTTTCATTTCAATAACAGTCCAGGTCACAAATTCGTTCTTAGTATGGCAATTGCCGAAAAAATTTATGCTGTTAAATACTAACATTGAATACCGATTGTCATATTGATGGCTTGGCGCAAAACAGGTCAGCTGCCAATTTTTAACAAAATCATTTTTTTCGGTATCTGGATTTAAAGCATGATGAGATTTAAATTTTTGGACAGATTATAGTTATGCTGAGAGTAGATAGACCACTAATTACTAGAAGATAAGTTTCTGTATGTGTCCGATTAGTTCGACTAAGCTGATGTGCAAATAAACTTACTTAACAAGAGCTGTTCGTAAGACAGCGCGCTCCACTATTCGGCGATTTGACAGTAAAATGAATTTATGTTTCAATTAAAACTAGAAATGTGTCCATGGGACACAGATGCCCCCACTACATGACATTAGTCAGGGGCCAGAACTCCTACAATACTGAATGAATCCGAATGCGAAACCCCAGGTGCACAACTACACATGCTGACCAACATTCCTGTAAACTTTGGTGATTCTAGGTCAAATACTTTTGGGGCTATGCGCGACACAACATTAAAATGACCAATTTATTACTAAGTTAGGGGCCATAACTCCTACATGACTGGATGAATCCAGACGCGAAACCCCAGGTGCACAACTACACATGCTGACCAACATGCCTGTAAAGTTTTGTGACTCTAGGTCATATACTTTTGGAGCTAGGCACGACACAACATTAAAATGACCAATTTTTACAAAGTCAGGGGCCATAACTTCTACATGTCTGCATGAATTCGGACGTGAAACCCCAGGTGCACAACTACACATGCTGACCAACATTCCTGTAAACTTTGGTGATTCTAGGTCAAATACTTTTGGAGCTATGCGCGACACAACATTAAAATAACCAATTTTTTACTAAGTCAGGGGCCATAACTCCTACATGTCTGGATGAATCCAGACGCGAAACCCCAGGTGCACAACTACACATGCTGACCAACATGCCTGTAAAGTTTTGTGACTCTAGGTCATATACTTTTGGAGCTAGGCACGACACAACATTAAAATGACCAATTTTTACAAAGTCAGGGGCCATAACTTCCACATGACTGAATGAATCTGGACGTGAAACCCCAGGTGCACAACTACACATGCTGACCAACGTTCCTGTAAAGTTTTGTGACTCTACGTCAAATACTTTCAGAGCTATGCGCGACACAACATTTTTGGAAGGACAGACGAACGAACGGACGGACAGACGGACGGACGGACGGACGGACAAGAGCAAATCTATATGCCCCCCCCCAAAGTGGGGGCATAAAAAACTATTTAAGTATGAAAGGGGTATAATTTGGTCAAAAATAGGAATCAGAATTATGGGGATTGTTACCACATATGACGATGATGATGATAAAGATATATTATAAGTTTCAAGTCATTATTTTATATTATACTAAAGTTATATCATGAAAGCGAAGATTGCCAAAAAATTTTATGTACAAAATGGGCATAATTCTGTCAAAAATACAATTAGAGTTATGGGAATTGTAACCACAAAAGCAGATGATGATTATAAAGAAATATTCTAAATGTCAAGTCATTATCTTTTAAAGTAACAAAGACGTGTCTATAAACGAAGCTTTCGAACAAATTTAACATGAAAATAATTCCAAGTATAACAACTTGGTGACCTTGATCTTTTGTATAATGGGCCGTGCCCCTGAATATACTTTATTTGTATGCAGAACAATGCTTATGTGAAGTTACAGTAAGATAATAGCAATAGTAACAAAGATATGACAGAAAAACAAAGGTTGCCGAAAAACCTAAACCTTAGAAATAACCTAAGTATAACACCTTGGTGACCATGACCTCGGGTATAATGGGCCCAGCCCCTGCACATATTTTGTTTGAATGCTGGAAAATGTCTAAGTGAAGTTAGAGTAAGATATAAGCAATAGTAACAAAGATATGACAGAAAAACAAAGGTTGCCAAAAAACTTTAACCTTAAAAATAACCTAAGTATAACACCTTGGTAACCTTGACCATGGGTATAATGGGCCCAGCCCCTACAATACTTTGTTTGTACACTGAAGAATGTTTATGTGAAGTTAGAGTAAGATATAAGCAATAGTAACAAAGATATGACAGAAAAACAAAGGTTGCCGAAAAACTTTAACCATGAAAGCTGACGCCGACACCGGGGCGAGTAGAACAGTACTCCTTTTCTCCAAATAGTGGTGTCAGCTAAAAACTATAATGCCAATATTGATAATCTGTTATCCATAATCAAACTGAGTACAAGATAAAGTAACCAACTGTCAAGTTTTCATAAAACAAATCCGCAAGTTACTATGTTGCTGAACACCCACGTGCTTCTATATGCCTACACAGAAAATTTAAATTTGGCACCAAGAAAATGAAAAGTTTAAAATGCAGCAAAATTAGACAGCTGAAGTGTTTTTCACTGAACAGTATACAGTGGAACCTGTCTAATCCGAACATGCTCGGACCAGAAAAAAAGTTCGGATTAGAGGGGTTTTCGGATTAGAAAGGTTTCTATTTTAGAACGAAAAATTACGTTGTTAATGTTACACATGTAGAGTAAATTTATCTTTTTGTGTACAAACTAATAAAAATAATCAAATTGTAAGCAGCAAGTAGATTGCTTTAGTGTAATGTAAATTTCATGTTAATTCAACTTCTCAATATCACTTGTAAACATTTTTTTCACCACTATTACATTCACAGAATGTAGCTTAAAGGAGAATATTTTACTTGACCAGTTATTGTAATGATCTGAGTGATAGCTGAAATTGTAAACGGACTGAAAATTGTGAAGTTGTCAAAATGTGAGCAAGATTTACATCAGATACATTGACTAACCAGGTTAGGATTAAAAGGGTAGATTTTAATGTAATTAGATATAAAAATCACAAAAGTTTGTTCGGTTTTCAGAGTAGAGAGGTTTCGGGTTAGAAGGGTATTTTTACAATAGAGAATGAATAAGAAAAAATGGGACCAAATAATTCATTCAGTTTAGAAAGGTTTTTGGATTAGAGGGGTTCGGATTAGGGAGGTTCCACTGTACCCTGTATGTATTTTATCTGAAATTCATTTTGAAATACTCAGTAGCATTTATTTATATATTTTTTGTGAATATAGCAGCACCTTTGAATAATAAGTTTGCTCATATTTTTCTGTATTTTAATAATTTAAATGTTAACTAGAGCTGTCACAGGAGTGACAAATTATACCCCCAACAATACCACATTGTCACAGACGTAAGCCAATCTCAGGGGGGGGGGGGGGGGGGGATCATATTATGTTTGTTTGTTTGTTTTGGGTTTAACACCATTTTTTAACAGTATTTCAGTCATGTAACGGCAGGAAGTAGGAAGTTAACCTAACCAGTGTTGCTGGATTCTGTACCAGTACAAACGGTAACCTGTTCTCCACAAGCAACTGCAAACTTCCCCACAAGAATTGAGAGGTAGGGTTCACCTGCTGGTCATGATGAACCTCCCTATTAAGTTTCATGATCCTAGGCCCAAGCATTCTCAAGTTATCGTCCAGAAATGGTTAAACTGTTCCAGGTCACTGTGACCTTTACCTTTGACCTACTGATCTCAAAATCAATAGGTGTCATCTGCTGGTCATGATCAACCTCCCTATTAAGTTTTGTGGTCCTAGGCCCAAGCATTCTCAAGTTATCGTCCGGAAACCATTTATATAACTGTTCCAGGTCATTGTGACCTTGACCTTTGACCTACTGACCTCAAAATCGAACTTGATCTGTATTTTATAATGTTACACCTGTTTATAAAAAAAATCTAAATTTGTCTAGCCTTTCATGAGTTATTGTCCGGAAACCATGAAAACCAACTTGACCGACCGACAAGCTCACTAATATACCCCACCCCAAGCTTCATTTTGTGGGGGTATAATTACAAAGAAGCAGTTTTACAAAGTGTATCTTGCTAATCCTTACACTATATTCTGTGCATAATTAAAACTGTTGGATCCCATTAAAAAAATGGCATGCCTCAGAGTTTTAAATATGGCTATACAGAGGTCGATGATTCTATGTCAATCATTAAAAGATAGTATTTTTGAACTAAAAAAAAATTTTCAATCTGAACAGACATGTAACAATGCCATAAGATAGTGATAACAAATGTGTGTTGTTTCTAGTGATTTCACCTTGATGTCTTCATTTTTTCGAGAACCAGTTCAAAGTAAGTATGATAAAAAGCTTTCTCACTTACCGGACAGAAAAATCTCGGTTTTTAGAAATGCTGGAAAATCTTATCTCACATGGGTTATCCAACACTCCTGTGACAGACTACTTCATGCACTGAATATACATATTATTTATGTAAAATAATTAAAAAATCAGGTACCTTTATCTTTTCTCTCCGTTCCTTATAGTGTATCTCTTGATTCAAAATTCGTTACTTTATGATAAGAACGTACCGTTACGCTACAAACGATAAAACTAAAGCGGAACTTTGTTATTGTGCGTCACTGAAATGTCATGACATCTTTTCTGCTTACGGACATCAATTTCTCGCATTTTAAATAGTTCCATATTTTCATGCTTGTTTTTTTATTGTTTCTATTGTGGTAAGTGAGAAATAGAATCCATCATTGGTGTTCGGTGAAGATCGGAAATCCCAACCCTCGGGCGCACCGCTCAAGTCTTAAACTCGGCACAGCCTCGTTTAAGACTTGAGTGGTGCGCCCTCGGGTTGGGATTTTCTGATCTTAACCGAAGACCAATGACAGATTCTCTATATCTCAGGAGTGCCAGAATATCATAATATATGCCCGTTATAATAAACGGAAGTTAATCTTAATAAAAAACAAAGAGGGCCAAGATGGCCCTAGGTCGCCCACATGAGAAACACACCATAACAGTGTAAACATGTTTGACCTTGTGATTTCATGGGAACAAATATTCTGACCATTTTTCATTAAAATTAGACCAAAAATATGGTTTCTTGTATAAACAAGTATTTTCTTCAATTTGAGCTAGTGACCTAGTTTTTGAGCCAAGATGACCTACATTTGAACTTGACCTAGATTTGATCAAGGCAATCATTCTGACCAAATTCCATGAACCTCAATTGAAAAATACAGCCTCTATCACAAACAAAACGTTTTTCTTTGATTTGTCCCAGCAACCTAGTTTTTGACCCCGGATGACCCAGATTTATTCTTGACCTTAATTTCATCAAGGCTATCATTTTGACCAAATTTCATGAAAATTTCAATTGAAAAATACAGTCTCTACTGCATACACAAGGTTTTTATTTGATTTGACCTAGTGACCTAGTTTTTGACCACAGATGACCCATATTCTAACTTGACCTAGATTCTATCAAGGTAATCATTCTGACTAAATTTTATGAATATCCATTGTAAAATGCAGCCCCTATTGCATACACAAGGTTTTCCTTTAATTTGACTGGGTGACCTAGTTTTTGACCCTAGATGACCCATATTCAACTTGACCTAGATATCATCCAGGCAAACATTCTGATCAACTTTCATGAAGATCTGGTGTAAAATGCAGCCCCTATTGCATTCACAAGGTTTTTCTTTAATTTGACCTAGTGACCTAGTTTTTGACCCCAGATGACCCATATTCGTATCTGACCTAGATTTCATCAAGGCAATCATTCTAACCAAAATTCATGATGAACTGACCCATTACAAAGAGTTAGATTTCTACTTGAAATATATATTTTTATTACTTTTCATCAAAGTTTTGTAATTATCTCCCTTTAATATAAAAGTATTGAAGAAGTGGGCTATTTCTAATTTCTAGTTTTACTCCGATATACATTCTGTCAGAATTGTGACCCTTTTTTGTACTTAGAAAATTTGAGTTTCTTGAAGTTTTTGTTTAGGTCCGCCTTTTCTCAGAAACTATGAAAGCTACAGCTTTGAAACTTTGAACACTTGTTTATCATCATTAGATGACTGTATATGCCAAAAACTATAACTCTGTTATGCATGTTGTCAGAATTATGGTCCTTTTTGTACTTAGAAATTCTGAACTGTAACAGTTACTCATTTCTTACATACTGTCGAGCACCTGCAGACGAGTGATGACACCTGTAGGCAGTTCTCTTGTATGAAATTTGGAATAAGCTCTCTTTAATATCAAAGTATGTAGAAATGGTCTATCACTTTTGATTTCAATATAATTAATGGTTTTATATTATGCATTTGATGAATATTAGGATATTTCAGTTACATAAATCAAACAGCAAGTTTTAAAACAGCGTGTTGTAGCTTCGGAATTCATCTATTATCAATCTTACCTTGGTTGTGCAACCAAGATAGACAAAGGGAGGTAATAATGATTTTGCACACTTGTATTTCCAATGAATTTTGACAAAATATGTATCTTTCAATGCAAATCTTTGACAAATTTAACACAACAGTGCCTGTATTCTTATCATTCCAGGCAATATATGTTTATGATTTTATACTTAATATGCTAAAATAATGCTATCTTGGTTGGACAACCAGGATAGGAAAATCAAATCTTAAAAATACTTCTAGTGAAAATCTAACATGTATATTAAGAACTCAATGAACACAAGGAAGTGTAAATGATCAGCTGTTAAAAGATTTAAACAAATCCATTAACCAAGGTCTGATTAACAACCTTTACACTGTATGAGTTTCATTACCTTTTACAAATGGGCTAGAATCAACCAAAAGGTAACAAGAGTCAAGTAATTAATAGCTAGTTTCAATATGATTGTACAGATGGCCTTTTTTATGGTACCATATGACACTGTAACGAAAGAAATCATGACCACATCAGTACCAACCTACTGACCCAGTGTTCATGAAAAGCTCTTGTACTTAAGACAGCTAATCATCTTACAAAGTTTGACCATCATCTGCTAAAACATTCTCCACTTATTGATCAGAAATTTTTCACTGCAACATTGACCTTTAACCCACTGACCAAAACAAAGGGGTTTTCTAGTGGTTGCAAGTGTTATATAGTTATATATATCCTATACAGTAGGAACAAGAACTCTACAGTTACTGATCCAATACTGTTTTCTGTCTGGAGGTCACTGTAACCTTGATTTCTGATCCACATCTCTTAAAGATTGGATACCAAAATATCTAACAAGTGTACCTTTCACCCATTCCCAAAGTTTTTTTTCAGTTAAATAAATATGTTTTCTATGAACAAAATGTAAGCATTTACATAGTGACGATATGCTAATTATTACTTCACATTTAGTTCCACATATTATGCAGGTATCTGTGACATGTTAACTATACAATTATTAAATTTTTATGAATATCTCAAGCTTTTATGGAAAATTTCATGGGGTAAAAAGAAGTAAGCTAAGACATGTATTGAAGAGTATAAAACTGGCTGCAAAATGATTATGTTTGAGCAGGAAGAAAACCTTGCCCCCAAAATCAGCATCCAAAAACTTCTGTCTCTATGGTAAAGCAAAAATTCTCAGAGTTCATCACTGGCAGTGTTTAAAAAAGTGAATATACTGATATGGTTTCATACTCTCTCTATATATATGTAATGCACTGTTTTGCTATAATGTAAAAATTTACAAAAACATCTTTGTGAAAAAAAAAAAAAATAATAGGTCACACAATTGGCAGAAATGTGAAACAGCTGATGAGAACTAGAAAGTTGGTTTGAAGCAACAAAACTAAAGTGATCAAGTGATGCCCCCACAAAAATTATCAGATGTATAGATGTAGTCCCAAAAGCTAACCCTACACAGGTTGCTCTGTGTACTTTAGCCCAAAAATGGAAACCCCTCTTTGAAGGGTGCCATTTAAATATAACAATATTTTTCCCAAATTCTTAACTTACAATTTTCTGCTTTACAATTATAGTTCATTTTCCTCACTATACCATTACCAGAATAACAATCACTTTTAGCCCCTCAAAATCTTACCCCCACACCTGGGAAAGATTGACCCCCTGGAAGGGTATTCCCTGTCATCCAACTGCTGTTCGTGTTTCTTAGAAGCCAAGTTATTTGGTCATGATAGAAATTACTCTGCCTGACTGTCTATCTGTCCATCCATCAGTCCGTTCGTTTGTCCATCTTATATGACTGGCACCATTAGTGCAATATCTTTAATGTGGGAGAAAGTTTTATGAGGAGTCAACTCTAGAACTCCACCAACTATACTGTCAGTAAGCTTGTTTTGTCTTATATGTTGATGCTAACCACTAATTTATGATATTGCAAGTTGTTTTCCTGACATTAGAATTTTGTTCCTACAGAAGAATATGTACATTATTGATTTACAAAGCACAATAGCTTCTGTAGCATCATTATAATAAAGGTAAATTTTTACCTTACTCCCAAGAAGTTTACTGCAATCATTACAAATTGCCTTGCAATTACACCGCAATGGGAGTAGCAAGGAATCGAACCTAGAGCCTACGCTCAAAAGGAAAGAGACCTACCCTCTCAACCAATGCATCTGTGTGAGTTTCCAAGGCACATGTCAATGGTCATATAGTTATGAGCATCAAAAGTACAGTCAAACCCTTCAGCAAGACAGGCTTTTGAACAACTCAACATCAAAAGCACAGTCAAACCCTTCAGCAAGACAGGCTTTTGGACGACTCAACATTGAAAGCAGTCAAACCCTTCAGTCTGACAGGCTCTACAATGATCAGAGTAATGCATGACAATGACCACAATGAAAATTATCCTTTTTTCACCACTATTACTGCTTTCTATTGGGAGGTGCATGTTTATGCCTCCAAACTCTTATGTGAGCTACAAAATGACACCTTTACTTTATAAATCATAATGGAACATATCTTCTGTGGATTATCAACTACATTATAAATACTGAAAATAAATGCAAAGGTATCAGTATGAACAAAGAGTAGTTAGCATCTAAAACATAACCACGGTCATGCACCATTCAAAATGTCAAATGTAAATTTTTGGCAATTTTAATTTTCTGCCCCTTTAAAAGCTTTTATGAATTAGTGAAGAATATTTAGAAATAACATATAGTAATACAACCAGAAAAGCCTAAATTTATCATTAACATAAATGCTTGAGAAAAGAAAACATAAGGGAACAAACCTGCCAAAATATTTAGAAATTTGAAATTTTTAATTTGACTATTCTGAAAAGTGAAGTACTCAGATGGGTCTGTCAATATGAAAGGTCACCTCTGATAATTATATGCTGAATAACAGTTACTATTTCACAGATATGAAATATTGTAACTCTATGTAACGTCACCTACATATCTTTTATGAAATTTGACCGTACCCCTCCGAGGCCTCAATTTTTGACCAATCAACATGGCTTCAGAAATCATGAAAAAAAAGTAAAATAACTTCATATTAGAGCAAGATGCTTTTAAGAACCTGTTCATGTTTATCAAATGAACAGTTTAGAATCAATCCAAACATTCTTAGTATAGGATTACCCAATTCAAAAGGATCACACAAGTAAATTTAATGTAGCTTTAAGGTTTAAATATTATGAAATTACTAATCATGCAGGATCATTTTCATCTTTTTTTTTTTAGAATGTCGCCAAAACACATAGAATTGGGAAAATACCAGTAGCATCATAGGTTATTTGAATTTGTTAAAAAAGATTTTAACACATATAAATAAACATTAACTTTTCTTTTTACAGCTTTTCAACATTTTCAGTGCAAACATAGATCTATCAAGACATTTAAAAGGAGACTTTCTGTGTGTCACAAATTAAATCCACTTTAAGACCCTGCCAGTGTGTTACAAATTAATTCCAGGAAATCCAGATTTTCAAACTTTGAATCAGGCTAACATGTTCTCTTTATGTGTCATGTTCTATTATACTTATCTATCTGACTTCATCCAATCATGCCATTCAGAAATACATGTAGGTATAAGAAAAGTACATATATCACTGCCCTACGTAATTTATGATTTTTTTGATAAAAACTACCTAAACACAGAGTGTGCTGACAATAGGTGTACCCAATGTAAAAATATTGAGCATATTTTACCACTTTTCTGTACAGTGACCAAAAATTGAATCCAAAGCCAATTCTGACATTTAGAGTATATATACTCAAAAGAAGCGAAACAAGGTTTTTGATGATCAAAGTGAAAAAAATCTATTTTTTAATTTAAGTATGACCCCATTTTCCTATTTTTAGTTACAATGACCTTGACCCTGACTCAAGTGAACCCAAACTAAAGATACAGAGTGGAAGTCAATTAACAGTGACCCCACAAATACAATCCAAAGCTTATTCTTCAGATAAGCTTGCTGTACACAAAGTTTGTGACAGAAAGTAAGTCCAAACTAAAATTATAAACTTTTTGATAACTGTGACCTTGACCTTGACCAATTGCATTAAAATGATCTTTTTATCACAAAAAGTAGATCTCAGTAAGATCTGAACTGACACCCGTCTGTTCATCAGCACAAAAATCTATTTCTTATTGAATTATGATCCCGTTTTTCTATTTTTAGCTACAATGACCTTGACACTGACTCAAAAATTTGTTTTAACTGAAGGTGATTAATAAGAACTTGATTAACTCCTGGATTTGTTCAAAACTTGATCAACTGATCATTTACACTGATTTGTGTTCAACTGAGTTCTTAATAAATATCAGCTTTGACCTGGAAGTATTCTTAAAATTTGATTTTGATTTTCCTATCCTGGTTGTCCAACCAAGAAGTGTCATTTTAGCATAAGAATAAACTAGAACTGTCACAGGAGTGACTCATACCCCCACCATACGGTCTTGTCACAGAAGAATGGCAACCATAAGTAATCTTAAAAATACTTAGAATAATATAAAAATGTCAAAAAAGCTTAAAACTTAAAAAGTTTACTCGTCTTTGGAGTACTTCATCCTGGGCTTCCACATATAAGTAATACTAGTATAATTATGTGCCCTGGATGAGGGATGAGGTAAATATAAAAAATCTCTAATATTAGAGATACACTAAAAGTGAATACAAAAAGGTGTCCAGAAACATGTATTTACTTTTTACATAGGACTGATAATAAAAAAGTTAGAAAAAATATTGAAAATCTTAAAATAGGATTTCTAAAAATAAACTAATTCCTGGAATTTAAGGGGAAGAAACTCAGTACAAAAGTTAAACAAGAGCTGTCCATAAGACAGCCAAGCTCGACTATTCGAAATATTGTCACAGAAGCAGGAAATTATTACCCAAAATGTTAAATATCAAAAGAGTTTTAAGTTCGAAACGGGACATAATTTGACCAAAATGCATATCAGAGTTATGGGACTTGATGCTATCAACTAGTTTAATAACCCCGAAGAAACATGTTAAGTTTCAATTCCATATCTGCATTAGTTTTCGAGATAGTAACTTGCATGTAAAACTTTAACCAGAATTTTCTAAGTCCAAAAGGGGGCATAATTTGCTCAAAATACATGTTAAGAGTTATGGAACTTGACCCAGTGAGGTTGGTAACTGACCTAGAAAAAGAATAAATAAGTTTCAAAGCTATATGCCTTTTGGTAATAGCTGTATGTACTTGCACGCAAAACTTTAACCAGGATTTTCTAAGTCCAAAAGGGTGCATAATTTGCCCAAAATACATGTCAGAGTTATGGGACTTGATTCTATCAACTAGTTTTATAACCCCGAAGACACATGTGAAGTTTCAATTTAATATCTGCATTAGTTTTGGAGATAGTAACTTGCATGTAAAACTTTAACCAGGATTTTCTTAGTCCAAAAGGGGGCATAATTTGCTCAAAATACATGTCAGAGTTATGGGACTTGACCCAGTGAGGTAGGTAATTGATCTAGAAAAAGAAAAAATAAGTTTCAAATCAATATGCCTTTTAGTAATAGCTGTATGTACTTGCACGCAAAACTTTAACCAGAATTTTCTAAGTCCAAAAGGGGGCATAATTTGGCCAAAATACATGTCAGAGTTATGGGACTTGACCCAGTGAGGTAGGTAATTGATCTAGAAAAAGAAAAAATAAGTTTCAAATCTATATGCCTTTTAGTAATAGCTGTATGTACTTGCACGCAAAACTTTAACCAAAATTTTCTAAGTACAAAAGGGGGCATAATTTGGCCAAAATGAAGGTCAGAGTTATGGGACTTGGTGCTATCAACTAGCTTTATAACCTCGAAGACACATGTGAAGTTTCAATTCAATATCTGCATTAGTTTTGGAGATAGTAACTTGCATGTAAAACTTTAACCAGAATTTTCTAAGTCCAAAAGGGGGCATAATTTGCTCAAAATACATGTTAGAGTTATGGAACTTGACCCAGTGAGGTTGGTAATTGACCTAGAAAAAGAATAAATAAGTTTCAAAGCTATATGCCTTTAAATGATAGCTGTATGTACTTGCATGCAAAAACTTAACCAAGGTGTGACGCCGACGCCGACGCCGACGCCGACGCCAGGGTGAGTAGAATAGCTAGACTATTCTTCGAATAGTCGAGCTAAAAAAAAGGTTACTTCCCTTTGGCTCTAAGCCAATCAGAATGAGATATAGTGAAAATACATCAAAATTAAACTTAAATTCTAAGTAAAAGGGGACAAAAATCAAGAAAAATTGGTGTCAGAGTTATGCACATTGTGTCACATGATGTGGGTGATGAGGTGGAACATCTATTTTAAGTTTACATATAAAATCCATTTAGTAGTAACTGAGATACAGTGAATATACATCAAAATTAACCTTAAATTCTAAGTAAAAAGGGGCATAATTCATGAAAAATTGGTATCAGAGTTATGCACCTTGTGTCACATGATGTGGGTGATGAGGTGGAACATCTATTTTAAGTTTGAATCAAATCCATTTTGTAATAACTGAGATATAGTGAAAATACATCAAAATCAACCTTAAATTTATAGTAAAAAGGGGACATAATTCATAAACAAGAGGGCCATAATGGCCCTATATCGCTCACCTGTTATCATTGCACTGAAGGACAAGAAGCTATTTATAGAAACATAAAAGGGAAGTAATTAAAAAAAAAATATTGTAAGTGAACAAAAGAAGGATCTGCCAAATAGAAACAAGAGCACTGCAATTCAAAGCAAATGCAGAGCAATATACACATAAAACAGTCATATGACCTTTGACCCCTAAATGTGTTTGAAGTGAGCCATCCGAAACATGCACTCTGCACATCGTTTCGATGAGGTGAACATTTGTGTCAGATTTCTTTGAAATCATTCAAGGAGTTCAAGAGTTACAGAGCGGAAGGGAAATTGCTAACAAACAGACTGACAGACGGACACCGAGGCGATAACATATGTCCCTTTGGGCGTATAAAAAAGGAATCCAGATCTTATGGTGATACAAGTTGTGTGCAAGTTTGGTTAAAATCAAATCATAAATAAAGCTGCTATTGTGCAGACAAGGTCAAAATAGCTCATTTTGGCCCTTTCAGGGGCCATAACTCTGGAACCCATAATGCAATCAGACCAGTTCAAAAAAGGAACCAAGATCTTATGGTGATACAAGTTTTGTGCAAGTTTGATTAAATTCAAATCATAAATGAAGCTGCTATTGTTCAGACAAGGTCAAAATAGCTAATTTTGGCCCTTTCAGGAGCCATAACTCTGGAACCCATTAAGGGATCTGGCCAGTTCAAGAAAGGTACAGAGTTCTTATGGTGATACAAGTTGTGTGCAAGTCTGATTAAATTCAAATCATAAATGAAGCGGCTACTGTGCAGACAAGGTCAAAATAGCTAATTCTGGCCCTTTCAGGGACCATAACTCTTGAACCCATAATGGAATCTGGCCAGTTCAAGGAAGGATCCAAGATCTTATGGTGATACAAGTTGTGTGCAAGTTTGGTTAAAATAAAATCATAAATGAAACCACTATCGTGCAGACAAGAAATTGTTGACGCATGCACACACACAAATCTTGGCCCTTTAAGGGGCAATAACTCTAGAACCCATGATAGGATCTGGCCAGTTTTTGAAAGGAACTGAGTTATCGTGCCAATACAAGTTTTATACAAGTTTTATCAAAACTGCTTGCAAAATGTTGTCTCTATCGTGTTCACAAGAAATTGTGGACGGACGATGGACGAAGGGCGATCACAAAAGCTTACCCTGTCACTATGTGACAGGTGAGCTAAAAATTGATGTCACAGTTAAGCACTTTATGTCACATGATGTGAGTGATGAGGTGGAACAACTATTTTTAGCTTGAATTGAATCCATTTAGTAATAACTGAGATATAGTTAAAATACAACAAAATTAACCTTAAAGTCTAAGTAAAAGGGGACATAATTCATGAAAACTTGGTGTCAGAGTTATGCACCTTGTGTCACATGATGTGGGTGATAAGGTGGAACATCTATATTAAGTTTGAATCAAATCCATTTAGTAATAACTGAGGTAATAGATTTCGGGACGGGACGGGACGCGACAAAACTGACTCCTATATACCCTCCTCCAAACATGTTTGGTGAGGGTATAATAAAATAAACATATTTTGCTTAAGGAATAACATAAATATAAGCACTAGTGTATTAAAGTTGTCAAAAATTTGCATTGACAAGTACATATTTTGTCAAAATTAATTAGAAATGCAAGGTTATAAAATTATTAAAACCTCCCTTTGTCTATCTCGGTTGCGCAACCAAGATAGATTGAAAAAAGAATGAATTTCGAAGCTACAACATGCTGTTTTAAAACTTGCTGTTTGATTTATGTAATTGAAATATCCTAATATTCATCAAATGCATAATATAAAACCATTAATTATATTGAAATCAAACGTGATAGACCATTTCTACATACTATGATATTAAAGAGAGCTTATTCCAAATTTCATACAAGAGCACTGCCTACAGGTGTCATCGCTGGTTTGCAAATGCTCGACAGTATGTAAGAAATGAGTAACTGTTACAGTTCAGAATTTCTAAGTACAAAAAGGGCCATAATTCTGACAACATGCATAACAGAGTTATAGTTCTTGGCATACGCAGTCATCTAATGATCATATTAAACAAGTGTGCGAAGTTTTGAAGCTGTAGCTTTCATAGTTTCTGAGAAAAGGATTGGATCTAAACAAAACCTTCAAGAAACACAACAAAAAGGGCCATAATTCTGACAAAATGCATATCAGAGTTATGGTTCTTGGCCTACATAGTCATCTAGTGATCATAAACAAGTGTGCAAAGTTTCAAAGCTATAGCTCTTATAGTTTTTGAGAAAAGGTGGACCTAAACAAAAATCTACACATTTTAACCAATGCTGACACCAGAAATCAAGTAAACAATACCTTGTAGATTTTTTTCAAAAATCAGATGAGCTAAAAAAGTAATAAAATATACATTTCCAATAGGGATCTGACTCTATATAATTTGTCATTTTTTTCTTTTATCAATCTCTAACAGAATATAACTACAAAAAATGTCATAAAATGTTGCAAAAATGTGATTGACCACCTTTGAAGCATGGCCTGACCAAAACTACCCATAGAATGCAGTGCTACAGTAGTTGCCAGTATTTTTTCTTATCTTTCCATATCCCTAACATAAGATTATTTCAAGTCTAAATGTTTAAAATTTCAATCTTGACTTATTGTTCTTTTTTTTCTTTTTTTCATGTGACAGCTCTAAAATCCATAATGGGTAACTGTCTGATTCTGAACATACATCAGATTAGGCCCAACCAAAGGGTGCTACAGAATAAATTTGGTGAAGGTCTATCAAGCTGTTCATGACAAAAAGGTTATTTAAAAGTATTTCTATTTATATTCTGGCAGTACCTAAAATGGGTTAAGTGAAATAATTTGAAGATTATAAGAGAGAGGGTCCTCAGGGATAGAAAGAGAGAGAGGGAGGGAGAGATAGAGAGAGAGAGAGAGAAAGATTCTGGCTATAATGTTACAGACCAAATATGAGTGTGTGTGTGTTCAGGTTTAACATCTTTTTCAACAATTTTTCAGTCATATAAACGACAGTGTCTACTTGTAGCAGTGAGCACAATGTCCAACTTTATAGTGCTGCCTCACTGGAATATCACGCCGTAGACACGTGACATGATACCCCACCCAGTCACATTATACTGACATTGGGCTGACCAGTTCTAGCACTACCCTCTTAATGCTGAGCACCAAGTGAGGAAGCTACTAGTACCACTTTTCACATCTTTGGTATGAGGCGGCCGGGGATCGAACCAACAACCTCCCACACTCAAAGCGGATGCTCTACCACTTGGCTACCGAGGCGGTTAGACCAAATATAAGGTAGATCCACTGAAAGGATGATTAGAAGAAGCCATTTACAGCTTCATTTGATTTTTTGCTCCAGTGACCCCTGAAAGGGATTAACAAATTTGAGATAGACCAAGTTTGGTTAATATCCATAAGGTTATTCAAGCAAAGAAATTTTTCTATTTTAGCATTAGAGGTCCCTAAAGAAGCTAAGTAAAGCCACTTCAGCAACCTTAAAAGAGGACTACACAAGAATAGACCAAATTTTTTGAAGATCCATCAAGTTGTTCACGAGAAGAAGTTGTTTAAAAAAATTTCATACTATGTGAAAACCACCACCCTTGCAGATATGTTACAATCAAGTTAGCATTCTACAGAGAAGTGTTAGTACCAAAAAGGTGTACATACCAGAGGGTTAAAAAGAAAATGCAGGTGTTGTACAATTAGCATACAGGAAAAAAAAAAAAAAAAAACCTACCTACCTACTCACACTAAAAAGTCTGGGTCGCGTTACCGCAAACAAACAATTTTTTAAGGATGGCCTTAGTATATTTTTTTGTAGATTTACAGATGAAACAATTTTTGGAAAAAATTTTGTAATACTAAGAAATATTTACAGTTTTACATGTGAATTTTGTATCACTTAAAATTTTTCTATTGTTTGCAGGCAGAGAAAATTTGGCAGATACTGAGATGCGAAAGAGAGTCACTAATATTCCAAAAGATTTAGCGTCTTAGCAGCAGGCCCAACTCCAAGTAGGCTTTCGCAGCTCCAGAGGCCTGCAAGTAAAGAAAAGGTTGCAGAAAAATCACCATCACCTGGACCAGATCCAAAGTACACGAAAACACCAACTGAGCCAGAGCCTACTGTAATAAAGGTGATATTGCAATGAAAACTTGTTAAATTGTAACATGTACATTGATGTACCACAAAAACTCAAATATATAATGCTTGCATATATATTACGCACCCCCAATCTTGTATCAAACTCTTGGGAAAAATCCTTACATTGGAATATATCACGCACCAAAAAATCAGTCGAAATCGTTGTTTACAAAGTCGAAATCGGTCATTAGTGGCATGCGTAAAAACGATTTCTCATGAAAATCGCAAATGCTGCATAATCGGTTACAGACAACAGTGACAATATCTGACAGAAAAATTCTTTCTGAAGTATTTGAGAACTTTCTCAAGCTGTCAACACCTTAGTACACTTTAACAAATGTGCGAACAAACATCTCATAATTATGGGCACATCAAACGAGAAAATCGCGGCTAATTAGTGTGTTTGTTTAACAATTAATGTACTGTAATGATCAGTAATAATTTAAAATTGCTGGAAATAAAGAAATAACAAACAACCTGTTTTAATTGCAATTTATTTGAGCATCCTTGAAAGATAATGATTTAAATGATCAAACACCTACAAGGTGGACTGATAGCTCAGTGGTTTGCACACTGGCCTTCCAATCCTGAGGTTGGGGGTATGATCCCCGGCAGCTACTCGGGAATTTTCAGAAACGCTTTTCAGTGTTTCCCACCCAACTAGAGGTGTACTGGTCAGGAACCCAGGCAATCCTTGCGTGTATCAGTGCTATACACTGGGCACGTTAAAGAACCAGGCTGTGTATTCGAAACGAGCTTGGCTAAGTTAGCCGGACAAGCCTGTATCTGATTTCTGATCTCTCTGTCGTGGGGGCTTTGTCTTACTCTGTCCTTCTGGTCAGATCATTCTGTGTCTGTACTAGTAAGGATGAATTATGCGCCCTGCATATGTGGCTGCATTTGAACTATGTAAAGCACCTTTAAACGTGAAATTGATCATGAAAAGGGCGCTATATAAATCTGGTATGATAATAATAATAATAATAATAATAATAACCCGGAACCGCGAATTTTTGTATTTTGCATAATTATTAAGCTGACACATTATCCAATGCTCTGGACATGTACGATGCTTATTAATTAAATTTACAAATACAAAAAATTTAAACTCGCAAATAAAATCAACTTTACCATATATCATTAGAGGTTCTGTTGCTTATGTGTTTTTAGACCTGCCAAATAAAACACTCTTCAATAGGAGGTTAAAGTAATAATACTGGCCAGATAAGATTACGTAGCGAATGAAAAAAGGTCATTTTTCTACAGCAATGCATAAAACATATCCTTTCATGAAGACATCGGCTGGATAAATGATTACCGAGCATGTGAAAAGTGCCCTGCAGGAATTTTTCATGCCAACTTTAAATTAGACCATTGTTGAGTGATCAATGAGAAACTTCACAAATTTTGATCAATTTTGAAAGCAAAAATAAGTTTAGAATGTCCGTTCACGAGTCTTATTACATCTGATGGCATATTTCCAAAATTCCTTAAAAAAACTGACTTTCAATGCAGTTTTTAATGATAAGTAGCATCATTATTTGAGGAACTATCTCTGATTTAGCTTAGCTGACCAAGTAAACTGTGCAAAAACTACTTTCCGATAACAGAATGATGTGACCTGAAACTGACATTTTTATTATGCTGTAACATGATCTTGGGTTTATTGTTTTCTTAGGTAAAGATCTATGTCTTACTAAATAAAAAAATATAGTTAATTATATGGACGTGTTGGGACAGGACTCCTGTATTTTGGAAAAGGACCCTTCAAAATTTGGGCCCAAGGGTCCTGGGACTCTTGGGTTTTCAGGTCTAGTGGAACCCCTGGCATTTAGTCATCAAACAACAAAGCATTGTCATTCAGGGTGATAAGCTGTGCACCTTGAATTTTGTTTGGATTTTCTCTCAGTAAGACTAGAATTATGGCCCCTGACTAAGTCAGAAATATTTATAAAAGACTTAAAATACTGTATCACATATACTTCTAAAAGTGTTTCACCTGGAGGCATGTAGCCATATAAGATTATTATTAGGTAATAAAGTGCACATGTAATATTTTTGGTTTTCACTCTGCAAGACCAGAGTTATTGTCCAACAGGTAATTGGTGTGTTTAGAGAGAACAAAGGAAACACATACCTACTGTACCATAAGAAAATCTGTGTCTGTTCTTACAGCATAGTACTAATATTGTGTCTGTTCTTACAGCACAGTACTTATATTGTGTCTGTTCTTACAGCACAGTACTTATATGGCTACTCCTTTGTTCCCTCTATTGTTCTTTCTAGCCATTTAAAAGAATTTTAGCCACATAAAAAACATTATGAATATTATTACTTTTAATTTTAATAATTGTTCTTCTGTGCAGACATATGGACAAGGGCAAATTTAAGTGCCCCTCGCCCCGAACCAAAAAAAAAAAGTCTGGAGGCACAAAAAAAGAAGGCCTGCACCAGAATATATCCCTATTGATCCAGTATGATTATCCCAACCTTGCTTTTTTCTATAAGCTTAGTAACCTTAAGGCCAAGTTTAAATTCAATCAATCAATGCACACTGAAACCGTTCTTTTTTTTATTTTAAGTATCAGTTGTGTAAACATTTAACCCAGGAACCTCATATACAATCCAGAACTCTATCTCTATGCCAGCTACCTACAGTCTAAGTTTCATTGCAATCTATCACTACTAAGCAGAAAGCAATAGTTGGCACTGCCCGCCTAACAACATTTTAAATAACCAGTTTTTTTTAAACCTTGTTAACAATCACACATTTTCAGCCTCTTAGTAAGACATTGGCCTCAGAGCTACAGCTCCGGGGCTCAATACATGGCTGCTTTTTGTGCAAATCCTTTTGAAATCTCACTTTTTATCTTAAATGAGATAATTAGGTGCAGAATGTTTGACTTAGATCAAGAAATGTGAATGTGCAAAGACTTGATCATTTAAAAAGAGCTCTTTTTGTATGCTTTGAGATAATATACTAACTTGCTACATCACTGACATGTCCTGAAATCTCATTAAACCACATCCCTTTCACTTGCAATGCCTTACAATTTTATTAATTGCTACAACAAATAATAAAACCTACACCAAAAACAAAATTGCCGTTAAAGTAAACCATCAGACAACAGGACTTGTTTTGTTAGATTTACTTCAAATAGAACGAAATTTCTTGCACTTTGTCTACTGTAAAAAAAGTCATATCTAAAATTTAACTTACATGTTTATTACTTTTTCCATTAAAAAAGTTTCACATTTAAAAAGATTTATATCAGTATACAAGGGATGTTCATCTTGTTATAAATGGTAAAATTATTTTTTATAATCAACAACTTGATGAATGAGTAATCCTGTTACTGCTGTTCATATGAAAAAAAAATCATACTTGTAGTTGTCACATTTTAAAGAATGTAAAATTTTATGGAAACTGCTAACTTACCATTAACTTAATGATTCTACCTGCTTCAGCTCTTTGTTCCTCAACTCTTTGTCTGAACCGAACCTCTGCTTGCACCAACTCTTTGTTAAAACTCTGCGTGCCTAAGCTCTTTGCTAAAACTTTTGCCTGCCTCAACTCTTTGCTGAATTTTTGTCTGCCTTAGGTCTTTGAATAAAATCTGTCTGCCTGAGCTATTTGCTGAAACTTTTGTGTTCCTCAGCTCTTTGCTAAAACTGGTGTGTGCCACAGCTCTTTGAAGAAATTGTTTGCCTTAGCTCTCTGCATTATCTCTGTTTACCTCAGCTTGTTGCAGAATCTGACCTGTCAGACTGGCTGCCTCTGCTCTTTGCTTTGCTGTTTTTCAATTGTCTTAACTGTTGTAAGCTCATTTTACCTTGTCATTGTTACTATTGTCTGTATTTTGCCTTTCTGGACACTTATTTCTTGCTTTACAATTACACATCCATAAAATGTAGTACTTGTGGCACATTATATCTGCTTTCTTCTGATACAGCAAAGTAGGTCTGGTTTTCTGAACACAGGCTATCCATACTCTAGTGTTGTGTAACTGTTTAATGGCACACACTTCTCTGTTGTTTCCCTGAAAATAAATTTTCATTTCATTTCATTATGACCTTTAGCCTGCTAAATTTCTAAAATGGACTGATTTATCTTTCGATTTGGGCAAGTAACATTTATTATTCCAAGGGGTCTAAAACTCTTCACTGAAAATTTACTGACAAAATAGCAAAGTGTGCAGACCATATCTATGCAGGCTGATCTTGGTCTGCACCGGGTACAAAGGCTATATCACTTGCCGTCAGCAGGCTAAAGGTTAGTTATGACTAAACATCAAATTGCAGTAAAATATATCATATCTTACTGCTAACTTTCTTGACCATTTTCTCAAGTTTTGCAACCGTTTTCTTCATGTATACATACCCTTCATACTGTAAAACATACCAGTTGATCACAGATTTATGACAGTTTAAATCCAGTAGGCAATGTTGTATACCTTCAAAATGATAAATTTCATACAAGAGGGCCATGACGACCCATGTAGTTCACCTGAGTTATAAAGCTAAATGCTTCAACAGTTTTGGTATATCCCCAAACAGATGTATACTTATAATAGATAGAAATATGTCCTTATCGTATGAGAAACTATAAGTAAGGTATGGCCCAGTGGATGTAATGGCTACTTGTCACGCAGGCTATGAAGTTCGAAACCAGTGGTAGGTGGTGTATTTAATGTATTTTTGTAGCAAAAATATATCGTTTGAAAGAAAAGTTACATTTGCTTTCCTTGATTTGGAAAAATGTTGATTTTATATGTTTTTCTTGTTACTTATTTTTTAATTATCGATCATTTATTTTATTATGAAGTATACCAAATGTTAATGCAACATATGCCTGTCTCACCGTCAATCCATTGTGTTTTAGAATAGATACTGCTTTCTCGTTATTCTCCAAAGGTTTGTTACAGTTAAAATGTGTTCATAACCATTTTAGCCATTTTATGCGGAGTGAAATGAAGAACGTTTTCTACACAATTTATTCTGTATGCATAATTCATGAAGCACTAGAAAATCCAGGTAACTATATAGTTGAATAAGAAAATATCGTACGGGAAAAAAGTTTCGCCGACCGAATTCGACATCACTGTCAGGTATCCCTGGTCAGATAGTACATGAATGACAATAAATGTTTATTTTATGTTGATATTGTCCAAATATTGTTATAGACCCCTTTGGTTAAGAATGCTGGAAAACAGAAAAAACTTTCATTTCATTCTTTTTATTCATGGAAATTTCTATGGGGCAGGGTGCCACAGAAATTTACTGTAGCAGTAGTTGCATTTCTAGATGTTTCAAGTTAAGTATTCATTATATACATTTGTGATTATTGCATACTTATCACTGAATCAAGTGGTAAATAATATCGTCCCAAAACCAGTAACTGAGTTTACAAAGGGTTTTTACATTATTTTTTTGTCAAAACATTGAAGCCATTTGCTCAAAAACTGTCACCAAAGATCTTAACTTATTCCTATGAATATGAAATTGTTGAGGGCTTGAAAGCAAGATTATGTTACAAAATAATAAACAGGTCTGTTTCAGGTCAAATTCTAAACTAATATTTAGCAAACTTCATGTTATATTGATTAGGTCTTTCATCAATATTTCATTAACAGACTGTAAACTAGAATGTGTCTGTAGGACAAAGGATGTGCCTCCACTAGTACATTGGTCAAAAATAAGGGGCACTAATTTATTTGTTTGCTGTCTTAAGGGGGCATAGCCACAACAAATATTTTATATAAGGGAAACATTATTCTAGGCCGTACTTTTTGAGCTATGAGCACCACAAACAAAAAATCCACTATTTGGGCTAATTTACGGGCCATAACTCTGTAATAAGCACTAAGACTGAACATTCTCAAGAAGTATGCCAAGTGTGTAAGGTTACATCATGATCAAGCCTTATGCAAGGTTTCATGAATTTACATCAAATACTGTTTGAGCTAGGCATGTCATTAGGCGAAAATGTGCATTTTTGACTATTTCAGGGACCAAATTAACTTTTTTAAAATAAGGGGTGGAGCCAGACAAAAAATAAAAGGTGTGCAAGTTTATACCATGATCAAGACTCATGCAAGATTTAATCAATTTATATGAAATACTTTTTGAGCTAGGCACATTACAAGGTGAAAATGTATGTATTTTACTATTTCAGGGGCCATAACTCTGGAAATAGGTGAAAATTTTCAATATCTTCTACTTAGTAACACAAGGAAAATTAACTACCACAGAGGACATGTTTTTTAAGGACATAGGATCTGAAGAAATTTGGTACAGTTGCACCTATAGAATATTTATGTGAAATTATTTTCAAATCAAGCCAGCAGTAAAATTTTAGATTCTTAAATTTTTCCATACAGTCATGTAGAGAAAGCTAGCCCTGCCTCTAGGCAGCCATGTTTCATATCAAAGCAACTTGGCCTGAAGGGATTTGTTGCAGGGTCACCCAAGGAACTATGCTGTCAAACTATTTGAAATTGAACTGGTGGTTTGATATTAAGTTTTCTATATAACCACAAAGGCAAAACTAGACCCAGCCCCCAGTCCTGTGGCCATGTTCTACAACAAAGCAGACCCTTGTAGCTATTTTTCAAAACAAAATTGTTTGAAGTAATTTGGAAGAGGGTGACCAAAGAAACTTTTTTGTGAAATTATTTCAATATTGGGTAAGTGGTTTCTTAGCAGAGGATTTTTAAACTTTTACATTTTGGTCACCATAGAAACAAAAATTCATCATGAATGACCTAAATTTGAATGAAACTAAAAGGAACATTCCTGTGAAGTTTTGCAGAAATTGGCTAAGTGGCTAAGGAGGAAATATTCTTCAAATATATTGTAGATGACAGATAAACAGATGGACAACAGACATACAAAATCAAAAATGTTCACCAGAAAATTTAACTATAACACCAATTAAGTTATGTAGTGTATATCCCATTCTAGACTTTATATCTGGAGCTAACAGCAAATAAGGCCTGAGATGGCAGGCTGGCTTGAAAGATTTTTGAGTCCAGACTACATTCAAAACCATGAATAATGAAAAGCAAGAGGCACTGTTGGTGACTTTTACCAGTACAAGATATAATTTCCAGCAGTCTAACCTACCTTAAAGCTTTACTGTTTCCTATGCTAGGATTTCCAACATAACAGTCTACCATTACTCTAACATGACATTCTGCTGGGTCTCTAACATGACGTTCTGCCAAGTCTCTAACATGACATTCTGCCGAGTCTCTAACATGACATTCTTCTGGGTCTGATTAAATTAACCATTATCTCTACACAAACATGGACTAACTTCCAGAAACACCTTTTCTCTCTCTCAATATATATATATATATAGCATGGTACATGTACCTAAAAAAGAAAACAGTGTTGCATTTTAAGATGAAATAATTCTGTTCTAATTTATTGCATTTTAAGATGAAATAATTCTGTTCTATTTAAAAAATGTTTCCTTCTAGACTGACAAAAGCCGTTTTTTTGTCCACAAATTTTAGACCCAAATCAGTTGTGCATTATATATGGGTATAATCTATGGTACTGTAACACAAACTGTTTTTGTACTGATATTTCTAAGTTATGAAATAATGACTAGGTTTCTATATCTCACAGGTCAAGGTCACATCTTTGTCTCAATGTTATGTCTGATCTTCCCATCTGTTAAGTTAGACATGCCTTCTTGTAGTGAGCAAAAAATCCAATATTTAAGAGGCTCCAGGCACATCTGCTGATTGAATAAATGATCTTGTTCTGGGTATTTTACCCTGATTAGGATAGATAATACAAAATAAAAGTGTAAATTTTTCAATAACCTTTTTGATCAAAGAAGTGCTAATGCTCATATTCTCAGGACAACTTTGTTTGATATAGATAAATGATGTCAAGCAGTTTTTCCAGATTTTTGTTTTGTTGTAAAAGTTTCAAATTATTAACAAAATGATAAGTTTACACAAATATACATGTCTATAATGATGATTTAGCTATCAATGAAGCAATAGTTATCACACTTTTATATATAAAAAAAAAAGTTTTACTTTTCTATTATTCTTGTAATACCCTGATCAAGGTGATATACACCCAATCTGAAGATCCAGTGCATAAGAAATGTTCTAGACTTATTCCAAGATTGTTCCTGTACTGATCTTAAAATGTTCAAGAACATTTGAGCCACACCATGAGAAAACTAACATAGAGGCTTTGCGACCAGAATGGATCCAGGCCAGCCTGCGCATCCGCACAGACTGGTCAGGATCTATGCTGTTCGCTAACAGTTTCTATAATTGCAATAGGCTTTAAAAGCGAACAGCATGGATCCTGACCAGACTGCATGGATGTGCAGGCTGGTCTGGATCTATGCTGGTCGCAAAGCCACTATGTTGGTTTTCTCATGGCACAGCTCATTTCTAGCACACTTTAAGAAATATAAAAAATGAAACAAATTGTAAGAACAAAAAGTTTTTGATTTCATTTCTTGAACAGCTTGAGAACTATTATTCTGGAACAGTTCATTAACCCTTACCCTGCTAAATTTCTATAATAAACTTGTCCATCTTTTAACTTGGACAGTATCATTAACAGTGTTAAATGGGGTGCATACAAAAAAGATAATGACTGGTCACTGGACAGTGCTGATCATTATCTACACTTGTCACAAAGGCAGAATCTACCGCAGCATGATAACAGTTAACTACTCTTGAACCGGTTCCTGCACTCAGCACTGCAAAATTGTTCAGCTGTCTAAAAAATGTTCCCGACTTTGCTAAAGTGTGCTTGAAATCTTTTTGACCATTTTTAATGCAGTTCAGGTGCAGTCCATGAACACTTCTTACATATTTTGTTCCAGAACTGTATTTGCACTTACCCGTGCGAAAACAGGCCAGGAAATACTGGGATTATCCTGGGATATCTCAGGTTATCTCAGGAGAAATTCCTGCCATTTTCCTGGGATATCCTGGGATATCTCAAGATTTTTCACACCGGTAATTGGAACAGGATTTATTCCTGCACAATATATAAATGTTCTTATACTGTCAAAACAATCTCCTGCAAAATTTACAGGAACAGTGAAAGATTACATCATTGAGCTTCCTTGAACATTCTTGTCATTTGTGATTCAAATTTTTTTTTAATCTGATTCATGAAAGACGTCTTACCATACACTATACAACTACATATTTTATCTAATAAGTATGTATAAAAAATGCAAAAATATAAAATAGAAGTACAGACTGAAATGTCATGTTATCTGCTATTCTAAAATATGAGTCACTCCGCTCATGACCTTTAAAACCTTCCTGAAAACTCAAGACATAATTAAATGCAACAAGTACTGACTTTTTTTAAAAATTCAATACAAAACAGAAAGCACATTTGTACAGGTCGTCTTGCCAACTTGAAATAAAACTTATCTTATCTTAGCTCTGAAGAACTGATGAATGGTTCAGAATGTGTTACGAATTATACCTCGTCTATTCTATCCATCTATCTGCCATTGGCGTCAAACCCCTAGCGGGAACGTAGACGTTTTGCGCGTCAAAATCGAAAAGAAGAAAGAACATGCGTGGATCCAGAGGGGGGAACGGGGGTCCAGACCCCCTCTGGAAATTCCTTAAAAAGGAAAGGAGAGAAGCAGGAAAGAAAATGTTGTGTGTGTTGTTTTTTTTTGTTTTTTTTTCAAAAAAAAAAAGGCAATATTAGGACCGCATTCAAAGTATATGCGGCTGCTGCTTCATATGACCCCGACATAATTCATATTTATATCAATTATCTAAAAGAAACTAAAAATTCTACCTTGAAGAAAACTTGATTTTATCATTTTCCCCAACTTAAAACTGGGGGAATAAGGGGTATATTGTATATAAAACTGCAGTGGAAAGGTGTTCTTAAATGCTCCTAAGATGCCTCAGAATGCAGAAAATGAAGCACTAAATATCAAAATTTTCCGGGGGGTGGGGTCGGACCCCCTCTGAGAAAATAAGCTGGCTCCACGCATGAAGAATATAGTGATAAAAATTTAGAGAGGAAGAAATTAAAATAACTTTGGTGATATAGAAAGTTTAAAACTTGAGTTTGCAGGATAACTTGGGCAAGACATGTTCTAGGCTGCAAACTGCAGCACTGAACTGCTCTAGAGTAGGGAGGTGGGAGACACTGGTGGGGGGGAGTTGGTTCCAATGGTTCGCTGTTCTCGGAAAATAAGAAAACTTGTGCTGTAATTAACCTATAACTTAAGGGGACGCATACTTTGAAATTAGAAAAAAGTGGGTGGGGTAAGATAAAATTTACCTGCAAAAAAGTACAAAGTTTTGGTTCATGAAATAGATACTGTTTCAACTGTTATAAGTACACAAAGGATTGCTCACTAAAATAAAAATGAGAAAAACTGAAACAAGAAAGTTATTGTTGAATTACATAAGACTCATTGTGTACATTCAAAGTCAACAATTAATATTTTTTTGTGCGAAAATAATAGTGCTTTACCTTGTCCAAACATTTATCAATCTCCTACAGATTCTAATTTAAAGAAAAAAAGTGAAATAAGTTCACTGTCTTGCTTTTCATTTTGCATATGTAAGCTAAAACACATTATTTAGTTTGTTTACAAAGTAGTGCATAAGAAAAGATATGGTGGTCAAGGAATGCCACATTCCAAAACTAAAAGAGTATATTCCCTTTAATACATTAAACATTTATCGTTACAGAAGTCAAGTGGCTTACAATAAGGGCCTAGAAATGTTTCCATTATTAATTTTCAACTTGTTATTCATGAACTACAATGCACTTAAATATCAAAACACATTGAACAAACTTTTGAAAATGTATTGTCTTAAAAATCCCTAAAATAAGGTATGAAATTTGGTTGAGAGGTCCAATCAATGTGTATATGTGCAAAAGTAACATTCTAACCTTGTTCACAAAACTTACTGTGCAGTAGCATGCATTTCCACTACCGTCCATGAACAGGCTCAATGAAACCGAGCCTGCAACATTTTCGTTTTTGTTGTGTTGAGCGACCTGTGGAGTTTCCACTTTTTCTATTTACTAATACACAGCAGGAATGTCAATATCAAAACTGGACGAATATACAGTTATCCCCACTTTAATGTCATTTATAATTTGTCCTTGAATTCTCCACCATACTTTTCATAACTATGTTTGCACGAGTTGCACGAGCATGCTGTTATTCACGTAAAAAACGGGGTCAGATAAGTTGTAAATGCAATATCGTCTAAACGTAATTAATGGATTATGCAGTTCAAGAAAAACTTTATCTCATAACGTAATGAACAAGTATAAAGTTGTAACAACAACTATACTTAAACTGATCTAAATAGCAGTCGGTTTATAAGTGACTTTATTGATTCATTTTGTGTTTTGTTATTGTTGTCAAAAAGTATAACGGAAGTGCCTCACAACTGAAGCGGAAATCAGTTTGATGCGCAAAGTAGTCCATTGTAAGTAATATTTTTTGATAAATGTCCATAGAAATTAATAATTTTCTGATATTAAAGACGAATCTCTGAATAGGATTTGTTATTTGATAAGAAATTATAATCATCGACGTGTTTTTTTAAAAATCATACACATGCTGACACCTAAGTTGTCTCCCGTTGTTTATTAGAGTTACCTTTCGTCCGGCGCAGTAATACTTTTATACTTTTTGCAGTGAATTGCCGAGAAGTCGTGGGAAAATTAAAAACCATGTAAATAAACTAAAATTAACCACATTTTCAAGATCAATTTCAAGTGATCGACGTTATGCATTTAACCCACCTGACCTGTGTAGCATCTTAGATATCTGTTCTAAGGTATTCATTGTGTAGAATGTCATGTTATGCCCTTGCAATGCTAATCCCTCTCTGATCTTGTTGTTTACATTTTTTGGTAGCAAGGCATTTTGACCCCTTGACATTTTGACCCCTAATAAAGTACCACCAACGAATCGGTTGATGAAGAACCGTTTGACGTCACTCGTGGAGATGCCCCAAACATCACTTCACATCACATACAGAACCGTGAGTGATTATTACAGTTTATGTATAATTTACATTATATCTGAATAGTTAAATAACTGAAGACTTTATTGAATCAGGCATCCGTTAAGAATATTCTTTCAACTTTTTAATGCCAGTGACATAAAGGAACAAATTCAAATGGCATCACCAAAAGTCAAGGGTAAGAACTCTGAAGAGAGATATTTTCTCTTACAGTTTATGTATAATTTACATTGTATCTGAATAGTTAAATAACTGAAGACTTTATTGAATCAGACAGTTCAAATGGCATCACCAAAAGACAAAGGTAAGAACTCAGAAGAGAGATATTTTCTCTTCTTAAAGATTACATGCTATGACATTTCTTCAATTCGCAGGAATCTCAATGGTGACGAAGACGAGCCCATGTCCACTACAGTGTTAGAGGACCCGACCGAGATTCTCTATACCGTGGTCGAGGAGGGTACACTCCAGAAGGGGAAGAAGCTTGTTTCTTCAGATGGCTTCGCCTACTTGGTTAAGGTGAGGTATTTGTTTATCATATTCCATTCTCGTTAAAGATAAATCAGCAACTAAAAATGTACATCTATTGTTACTTAAAAATCATAAAGTATTACAACAAAATGTTATGATGCTACTATTTACAGAGGCGTACAGCTCGTGCCGTTCAGTGGAGGTGTAATCAGCGACGTAAAGGTAACATCTGCTACGCATCTGTAAGACAGGAGGGTGACGTCTTCAGTCCCGGAACAATGGCGCACAACCATCCAGCCGACCCATTGATGCGCCAGAAAGTCGAGTTGAGACGTGATGTAAGCATACATACTTAAATGAATTTGTCACTATATCTGTAATGTATTCACTCTTAAAGTGCGGGATCTTTTCCAATACGTCTGGGACCAGTGGTTGTGCTCAAGTGTGTGGACAGTCGATGAGTGGAGTGTCTACAAGCAGCCTGTACGCACAAACAACGACTGTGAGGGTTGGCACCGGCGCCTCAACCAGAAAGCTGGACGCAGCACGCTGCCATTCTACGTGCTAGTTCCACTTCTTCATCAGGAAGGAAAGTTGGTATCAATCACTGTTGCTCTTGTGTCTCAACAGGCAGTGATTAGGAACCGCCGCCAAGTGTATGTGTCAATGGACAATCGTATTGGCGATCTTTGGGACAAATACGATGACCATGACATTGTGTGCGAAGACTTTCTTGCCCAGGTTGGTGAGATCTATGGCCGTATGTAAATCCTCAATTAAATTGAAAAAACAGTGCCAGTGACTGACCAGTATCAAGTAAATAGTGTACAAAGTGTATTATGTTTTATGTGATGTATTTTTCTTATTTGTGTCTTTGTTGTCTTCTGTTTGATTTGTATGTTTTACAGTCTTCTGTCTTTTGTATAATGTTTATATATTTATGTTGTGTTGTCTATTTCATGTAAATAGTGTACAAAGTGTACTTATTCAATGTATTTTATGTTTTAAGTGATGTATTTTTCTTATTTGTGTCTTTGTTGTCTTTTGTTTGGTTTGTATGTTTTACAGTCTTCTGTCTTTTGTATAATGTTTTATATTTATGTTTTCTGTTCCATGTAAATAGTTTAGCGTTACTTGTATTTATTTATAAAAATGTACATTTATGAATAAAGTAGAATACCAGTAAATGAGAAGTTTCGAACAGAGAGTTATTTTAAGGGGTCAAAATGTCAAGGGGTCAAACCGTCTGATATTCCATTTTTTATCAATGAGAAATATGGCGTCCATCCCGAGCTGAAACCTTGTGTGTTAGAAAGAAAATTTCATCTGTAACACTGGTATTGTAAAAAAACCTGTTTTTTCCTTATACAAAAGCTTAATATTTTGTGTTGAATGTACTTTCACAAAGACCTCTGTTTTCCTAATGTAAAATAGCACACTCCCGTGTTCTATAAATAGAACATACAGTAGTTATACCATAATGCAATGCGCGCATTGCGGACAAGGGAGCGTTTTCTATATATAATGAATCATTAACTATCTCAGTAAACTTCGAAGGGAATTAAAAAAGTAACATGCCACCTGCATAAAATTGTCGCACGTGTTAACAGAATAAATAAAAGAGATGAAAAAATAACTAATTAAAGAAATATATTGGAAATGTAAGAAATATACCAAATATACAGACAAATAATTTTAACAAAGCGATTCGAAACGGGCTGATTAAGCAAACAAAAGGAGCACTGTTTAAAAGCATGTTGCATGCAAATTACCCAATATATATTCTGCAATAATACTATTAAAATTTTGCATCAGAAGAACGGTCTACAGTCTTAATAAACAAGAGCTGTCCATAAGACAGCCAAGCTCGACTATTCGAAATATTGTCCCAGAAGCAGGAAAATATTACCCAAAATGTTAAATATCAAAAGAGTTTTAAGTTCAAAAGGGGGAATAATTTGACCAAAATGCATATCAGTTATGGGACTTGCTGCTATCAACTAGTTTTATAACCCCGAAGGCACATGTGAAGTTTCAATTCAATATCTGCATTAGTTTTGGAGATAGAAACTTGCATGTAAAACTTTAACCAGAATTTTCAAAGTCCAAAAGGGGGCATAATTTGCCCAAAATACATGCCATGCAGTTATGGGACTTGACCCAGTGAGGTTGGTAATTGATCTAGAAAAAGAAAAAATAAGTTTCAAATCTATATGCCTTTTAGTAATAGCTGTATGTACTTGCACGCAAAACTTTAACCAGAATTTGCTAAGTCCAAAAGGGGACATAATTTGGCCAAAATGAAGGTCAGAGTTATTGGACTTGCTGCTATCAACTAGTTTTATAACCCCGAAGACACATGTGAAGTTTCAAATAGTTTTGGAGATAATAACTTGCATGTAAAACTTTAACCAAAACTTTCTAAGTCTAAAAGGGGGCATAATTTGTTCAAAAAACGTGTCAGAGTTATGGGACTTGACCCAGTGAGGTTGGTAATTGATCTAGAAAAAGAAAAAATAAGTTTCAAATCTATATGCCTTTTAGAAATAGCTGTATGTACTTGCACGCAAAACTTTAACCAGAATTTTCTAAGTCCAAAAGGGGGCATAATCTGGCCAAAATGAAGGTCAGACTTATGGGACTTGCTGCTATCAACTAGATTTATAACCATGAAGACACATGTGAAGTTTCAAATCAATATCTGCATTAGTTTTGGAGATAGTAACTTGCATGTAAAACTTTAACCAAAATTTTCTAAGTCTAAAAGGGGGCATAATTTGCTCAAAATACATGTCAGAGTTATGGGTCTTGACCCAGTGAGGTTGGTAATTGATCTAGAAAAAGAAAAAATAAGTTTCAAATCTATATGCCTTTTAGAAATAGCTGTATGTACTTGCACGCAAAACTTTAACCAGAATTTTCTAAGTCCAAAAGGGGGCATAATTTGGCCAAAATAAAAGTCAGAGTTATGGGACTTGCTGCTATCAACTAGTTTTATAACCCCGAAGACACATGTGAAGTTTCAAATCAATATCTGCATTACTTTTGGAGATAGTAACTTGCATGTAAAACTTTAACCAAAATTTTCTAAGTCCAAAAGGGGACTTGACCCAGAGAGGTTGGTAATTGACCTAGAAAAAGAAAAAATAAGTTTCAAAGCTATATGCCTTTAATTGATGGCTGTATGTACTTGCATGCAAAAACTTAACCAAGGTGTGACGCCGATGCCGACGCCAGGGTGAGTAGAATAGCTAGACTATTCTTTGAATAGTCGAGCTAAAAATACAATATTTTCGAATGCGACACACCGAAGGGCACTTGTGGTTAAAACTTTTAATGATAAATCATTTTGATTCATGACGTTCAAAGAATGTATCAGTACAATTAAAATCATAACTACAATAACTACATGTATTTCTTTTTTAAATAGCTGATTCACACAATACAAGACACAAACTTGATGAGGATCCCGGATGTCAGCTGTGGTCAGTGTCCATCAAACATTACCTTATTAAAATACATATATGCATGGTTTGGTAGAAAATAATGGGGTTGCATTAGATTAGTAACATGTTTTATTATATAACATCTAAATATTACTACCAAAAGTCAGATATTTACATGTCACACTAAGAGGTCATTTGTAATAAAACACAACATATGTATATCACAGAGGTGTTAATTGTTTCAACGAATAACTAGATATGTGGCAGAAAATAACAATGTGTATGACAGTTTACTTTAAAATATACATGTTGTTCATCATATTTCGAAATTTCAATAAATTTAAATTATGCGATCATAAGATTTCTTTTTACATTCCCAAGTGGATCTTTTAAATTTATAAACACTTACGGAAGATTTTTTTTTACAAAAATATACTTTTAACGTATGACGGTAACCACAAAGAACAACTTTGATTTTTTCTGTTCTGTTAAATACATTTTTGTTTTAAATATTAACGCTTTCCATTTGGCATCAATACATTTTTTCTCGAGTTGTTTTATTTTTTTCTAAATATTCTTTTTTAAAACTGAAAGTGTCACAAAATGAACAGAATAACATAATAACATCATCCATTCATTAACGTCGTCCTTTCATACATTGAAGAAAAAGCGGTATGATATTTTTAACATGGATATAAAAAATAGTTTCTCGGCTAGTTTATTGAAATTGAAAGTGGAAAAATCATTTGTTTGCGATGTGTAGGCTAGAAACCTGATCAAAAATAACGAATAAAATGCAAAATCTATGGTTTACTTATGCTATTGTACAATGAATCACTGATTGTTTGTCCGCAAATTGAGTCCTGTGCTATTTTTAGATAGCAGACCTTATCGGTGACGTCACAGATCCTTACATACGGGAGTGTGCTATTACCACACTGGCCATAGCTTTATCAGATCAAGTGGTTCCAACGTTGTTTGAATGGTGAATTTTACGCCGATCAGATGGAGAAATATGGCCGATACTACAAATTTCCGGTATTGTAAGTATGATTTGAAGGAATTTCTACCCATTAAATAACGAATCAAATGAAAACGATGGGTGCACCTGGAGCGCAAATGTGTCTATGTTTTAGCACATGTGTCCATTTAGCTGAGATTTGTGCCGCTTATTCAAACACTTCTGTACAGTCCGGCGCGGGAAGGAGATTTTTGACAGTTTTTGACAATATCACCTGAAATATAGTGTTTAGCGGCAGCAAGTAACTGTTTAAACACTTTTTATGTAAAGGGTTACCTCTTAAAACAAAGCGTGTGTATTTTCATAGAATTATTCAGAGTTGTTTCTGAAAATCGGCCGAAAACCTGATGCAACGCCGTTTCGAGTGGGTCGCTATGCAACGCAATCAAGTGGATACCGTTCTGTGTCTTACTTGCGAAGTATTATCCGTCTTAAAAACAGTCATTAAAGGCTAACAATGAATAAATTTAGAGAGCTTTATATCATTATAATGATCCCGCCTTTCTAATATATTGTACTTTTACATTTTTATGCTCGCTTAACATTTAACATATTTTTGCGGACACTGTCAAAAAACATCTACACAAAAACATAAAGCAAGGATGAACATCGAACAAGATCATTTAGTAAATAATAGTTACAGTTTGTAAAAACAAGAACCAGTTCAAGGATATCTATCTCATCCACGAATGGTACTGAACAGCATGCCAAAAGCGGGTTGACTCTTTAAATCAGTATAGTAACAGTTGGTTACTTTTTAGTCCCTTAAAACCAATACAATGCGATTTCATTACTGATTTGTTGTGCATTTAAGCCGTTCATACAAAATAAATAAAGTTTAGTCCATGATGAAAGTATTGATCAGTTGTTTGTACACATTTTCATTCATATTCCTGGTGTAGCCTTCATTTATTTTCAGAGAGATAAATCACAGAGAACGTTAAAATTGGCCAAGGAAAAAGACAAAATTTTCTATGCCTCCATAAAACAGAAACGACGTAATAAACCTCTATGGTCGCCTTTCAAAAATGAAAATACAAATGAAATACAGACACCAGTGAAAGAAAATAAACGGACTAGCAATAATACTAAGAGAGACGTGTCACAGTTGTACTATTTAACTGTCTGTAACTAAAGAAGAAAATCGATGTTTGCCAAGGGGTACTTATTCGATTTGATAAGAGTTAGAAATATTGTAAAATAATGTATCTTTTGCTTCAGAAAGTTGTCTCAGGACAGCCTTGTCGCTTGCAATGTCTATATCTAAAAAATCTGTCTCTTCCTTTGTTAATTCTTCAAACATTTCATCAGATAAAACTCTTTCTTCTAATTCCTTATTGTGAACAGGGTTTTTTTCTTGATATTTTGGTGCTTGAAGTTGGAATTAGCAGAATTTTCGGGGTTTTTTTGTGTGTTTTTTTTATTCACTTTGAGCACATAGAGAAAACGCTTTTAATCGTTTGCTTGGTGACACGTCTCTCTTAGAATTGCTGGTCCGTTTTTTTTTATTGGTGTCTGTATTTCATTTGTATTTTCATTTTTGAACGGCGACCATAGAGTTTTATTACGTCGTTTCTGTTTTATGGAGGACAAAAAGAAAATCTTGTCTTTTCCCTGGCCAATTTTAATGGTCTCTGTGATTTTATTTATTTTGTATGAACAGCTTAAATGCACAACAGTAATGAAATCGCAATGTATTGGTTTTAAAGGACTAAAATTTACCAACTGTAACTATACTGATTTTAAAGAGTCAATCCGCCTTTGGTATGCTGTTCAGTACCATTCGCGGAGGAGATAAGTGAAATGGTTCTTGTTTTAACGAACTAATACTATTATTTACTTTATGATATTGTTCGGTGTTCATCCTTGCTTTATGTTTTTTTGTGTTGATGTTTCTTGACAATGTCCACAAAAATATGTTAAATGTTAAAGCGAGCATAAAAATGTAAAAGTACAATGTATTAGAAATGGCGGGATTATTATAATGATATAAAACTCTCTAAATTTATTCATTGTTAGGCCTTAATGACTGTTTTAAGACGGATAAGACTTCGCAAGTAAGACACAGTGACGGTATCCACTTGATTGCGTTGCATAGCGACCCACTCGAAACGGCGTTGCATCAGGTTTTCGGCCGATTTTTCAGAAACAACTCTGAATAAATCTACGAAAATACACACGCTTTGTTTTAAGATGTAGCCCTTTACATAAAAAGTGTTTTAACAGTTACTTGTTCCCGATAAACACAACATTTGAGGCGATATTGTCAAAAACTGTAAAAAATCTCCTTCCCCCGCCGGACTGTACAGAAGTGTTTGAATAAACGGCACAAATCTCAGCTAAATGGACACATGTGTTAAAACATAGACACATTTGCGCTCCAGGTGCACCCATCGTTTTTTATTTGATCCGTTATTTAACGGGTAGAAATTCCTTTAAATCATACTTATAATACCGGAAATTTGTAGTATCGGCCATATTTCTCCACCTGATTGGCGTAAATTTCACCATTCAAACAACGTTGGAACCACTTGATCTGATAAAGCTATGGCCAGTGTGATTACATTCATAATACCACATCCTTATCCACAAAGTACTGAATATTACAGGTGTCCATCCGTATTATATCAGTTTAGGAATATGCTTTTTATCTTCCCACCATCGATTTCTTGAATATGCACCCCTTCCTCATTTCTATATGAACTGTGAATGTAGCAATATGCGTCCCCTTAACTCGTCGCGTAAATGAAAAAAAAATGAATGAAAAAGCCAATAATACTCACAATGCATCATCCTAAGAAAACGTGTTAAACCTGAAATTAGCAATGCCAGCCAATTTGCTCTTATATACCCGTTTACTTTCATTCCGCCATATTGATACATGAACAATTAATGAACATGTTGAAAAACCTTTCTCTATGTGCTAAAGATGTCTAAATCCTACAAAATAACTTATTACTTACCTTGCGTTTCGAAAAAACTACAACTCGACCTCAGTCATCTTTATTTCTTCTTTTATTCTTAACTCCGACAACGACACAAAACTGTAATGGCGGCAACAGGCGTGAAAACATTTCATAAAACCACGTGATTACGCACGGACTTCATGCGTGAAGAAATCGGTATGTCTAAACACCGAACATAAGTCATGTCCGCGGACATGACTGGTAAACTTGAAATTCATCTTGAAAAGGTGGTTAATTTTAGTTTATTTACATGGTTTTTAATTTTCCCACGACTTCTCGGCGATTCACTGCAAATGTATTACTGCGCCGGACGAAAGGTAACTCTAATAAACAACGGGAGACAACTTAGGTGTCAGCACGTGTACGATTTTTAAAAAAAACATGTCGATGATTATAATTTCTTATCAAATAATGAATCCTATTCAGATATTCGTCTTTAGTATTAGAAAATTATTAATTTCTGTGGACATTTGTCAAAACATATTACTTGCAGTGGACTACTTTGCGCATCAAACTGGTTTCCGCTTCGGTTGTGAGGCACTTCCGTTATACTTTTTGACAACAATAACAAACACAAAATGAATCAATAAAGTCACTTATAAACCGACTGCTACTTAAATCAGTGTAAGTAAAATTGTTTGTTACAACATTATACATGTTCGTTACGTTATGAGATAATGTTTATCGTGAACTGCATAATCCATTAATTACGTTTAGATGATAGTGCATTTACAACTTACTTGACCCCGTTTTTTTACGTGAATGACAGCATTCTCGTGCAACTCGTGCAAACAGAGTTATGAAAAGTATGGTGGAGAATTCAAGGACAAATTATAAATGACATTAAAGTGAGGATAACTGTATATTCATCCAGTTTTGATCATTGACATTCCTGCTGTGTATTAGTAACTTCTGTGAACAAGACTAGAATGTTGCTTTTGCACATATACACATTGATTGGACCTCTCAACCAAATTTCATACCTTATTTTAGGGATTTTTAAGAAAATACATTTTCAAAAGTTTGTTGAATGTGTTTTGATATTTAAGTGCATTGTAGTTCATGAATACCAAGTTAAAAATTAATAATGGCAACATTTCTAGGCCTTTATTGTAAGCCACTAGACTTCTGTAACGATAAATGTTTAATGTATTAAGGGGAATATACTCTTTTAGTTTTGGAATGTGGCATTCCTTGACCACCGTATCTTTTCTTATGCACTACTTTGTAAACAAACTAAATAATGTGTTTTAGCTCACATATGCGAAATGAAAAGCAAGACAGTGAACTTATTTCAATTCTTTCTTTAAATTAGAATCTGTAGGACATTGATAAATGTTTGGACAAAGTGAAGCACTATTATTTTCGCACCAAAAAGTCTTAATTGTTGACTTTGAATGTACATAAGAAGTCTTATGTAATTCAACAATAACTTTCTTGTTTCAGTTTTTCTCATTTTAATTTTAGTGAGCAATCCTTTGTGTACTTATAACAGTTGAAACAGTATTCATTTCATTTACCAAAACCTTGTACTTTTTTGCAGGTAAATTTTATAATACCCCACCCACTTTTTTCTAATTTCAAAGTATGCGTCCCCTTAAACAATCAATAGCTTTCGGTAACCCGATAACTGATGACTTGTTGCAAAAACTCGTACGATTTTAGATACGTTTATATTACTCTAAATGAACGCACTTTTAGTAAATACCTCATTAACGTAATTTAAATTTAATTGAAGGCATTATAAATATGATCGATTTCAATTCAGACACCAAGACTTACGTAAAATAAACGACCTTGAAAGTACACTGATGCCTGGATTCGTATTCAGTGTTATAATACCAAGAAACATGATGTAACTAAAGATTTTTTGTTGTTGTTTTTTTTCAAAGAAGTACTTGAAAATCTGTTCCTCCTTTCATAACAAAGAGAGCCGTCCTAAAATGAGTGTATTTAAGGTCTATTTATAGTTTCATACTTAGAAATATGATGTAACGAGGCCAGTTTCCTAGAAGGAATTTAAAGTTTTCCTCATTTAACGAAAGATGACCATCCTTGAAGATATCGTCTTACTTATGTACGTCCTACTTATTTATTTACGTTTAAGTATAAATAAACTGTTTATCTGCACGTTTCGTTTGTTTGTTTTTTTTGTTTGTTTTTTTTTGGGTTTTTTTTTTGGGGGGGGGGGGTAGGTGTTGTTTTTTTTGTCTACCCGTGTGCGATTAATTTCTTATCTAACCGAGACAGCATTTACATGCGTGATCACGAAAGTAAGTGAATGCTGAGTATAATTTTCTGCTTCCTGTCCCTTCCGTTCCGAAGGAAAATATAGTATATAAATAACAATTTTATACATAATCTTGTTTTCGTGTTTTTCTTACATAAAAGGGAAAGGACATGAATGAAATATGTCAATTTGTTTACGGTGATTAAATTGCGTTACCGGATGCACCATTTGATCAGCTATAACGTCAGATTACGGCAGCTGCATGCCTTTTGTACAGGGTACGACTGATTACAAACATTACATAAATAATTTTATTCCTATGTAAAAAGGTAACAGAAACAAAATATTAAATGTCGGTAGATGTACATAAACCTGCTACACTGTATAAATGTAATTATTTATGATTGCTTATTGAATATCGGAAAAAAATCTTACATGCTTGTTTTCTATAGGACATTTTTTCCTGGTATACTCAGTATAAATCATATTTAGTAGTCGCAACTTGACCGCGATGGTTGACCTTATTCATTTCGATTATTTCATTGTAGAAATAAGGGGGTGCTTAGTGTAGCCGTATATATTATACGGAATTAGTTTGTATACAGTATGTATACTTACATTTTATCAGGGTTTTTTTTAAACTTTCTAATACACTAATTCATATTTACACAAATTTATATTTCCATTTTCTCGTGCAGCTCGTGTTTTTAAATGTTTTAAATGCAGAGATTAAGTGTTTTACGTGCACTCCTTTTCACTAAAAGGTTGTGCCTTATTATGTATTATAATACAAAGGTCAACCATCGGGGTCAAGTTGCGTCCACTTTACTAGAGGTGTTCGAAATGTTTTGCAAAAGACACGTTTTCTCAGAGATATTAATGAAATGTTGATATTTTGACAGAATACATAGTTTCGATCTTTTAATCCAATTTTTAAACAATTTTCATACTCAACTACGGATACAACCATAAGAAACTGGTGAATTGCAGACCCCAGTGCACTTCTGAACCTATATTTGCTATCAGATATGTGTTGTTTTTTTTAAGTTTCGGAAAGAGGAAAAATCGCACTTTTTTCTGACACGAAGATTGCTGGTAAAATTAATGTTCGTTTACAAAATAAAATCTTGTCATTTGGTGTAATACTTCTTAACCTTATGAACACCTAAGTGTTTATTTCAGTAAAATAATCCATAAAATATTTAAACGTTTCATCATAAATCTAAATTAGATAATTTATAAGACTTATACCAGCGGATTTTGGGTATTTTTGCGCCCTATGTTGCGACGTTCGTGACGTCATCACTGATAATGTACTGTTGCCAAGACGAATAAGGTATCGATTCACCTTAAGGTATTAGATCACTAATAGAAAACCTCCTTTTTGATGAGTATTCAATTCCTACCATAAACCTACTTTTACTGCAATTCTTAGTGGGGCGTAGGTTCAAGCCCTACTGGGACCAATTTTTTTTCCTTATTTTCCTTTTTTCTAGTAAGTTTTACTTCTTTCAAGACTTATTATTGATTTCTTGTACAAAAATGGAAAAAGATGAATCTTATAAGCGATTTCTTGGTGTTTAATGTGAATTTACTACTTAAACAGAAGGGGTAGAGTTACGCATCTTTAAAAATATTGAGTTACACACGGTGAAAGTTCTCTATTTTGCGGAAGAAATTCAGGTAGGTTTTACGTCTGCCCTAATGTTATTTTTAAATGGAGTAAGCAAAATTCAAAACAGAAACACAGCATTCGACCTAATTTTTTCAATGTGAAGTATGAATTCTGTCTCATTAAATCCGTTTACTTGAGGCACCATAGAAAAAATGATATTGACATTTTCATTTTGTGTTTTATAATTGTTTACCAATAGTTTGATGTTTCATTTGTTAAAATTAATGGTAAAATGAGTTCTCTGCAGACGTTTTGGATAGTGGCTATCACTTTGAAATTTGTCTCTACTTGAACTTGAGGAGATACCATAAGTTATACAAAATTTATAAAAAACGGCACGGTAAAAGTTGTTTAAAAATTGCAAAATAGTGCAAAACACGGTTACTTTTCAGAATATACCAAACAAAGGCCATTTTGTAAACATTACTATTAGTGCTCTAATACCTTAAGAACATTGCACAACGTGGAATATCCACTGTTTATTTATAACTGTTTGGGATTCCAGTGCAGGAATCCAAGTATATAATATGCCCTTTCATCTCTTTAAATCGACCAAGTTTGTTAAAATGAAAATGTTTAAAATGAACGTACATTAAAAATCGCGGATATTTAAGTGTATGTAGATTTATAAAAATCGAAAGTAGCGGATTAAATTTGCGATAATTTCAGGTCTATATCGATTGAAAATCAAAATGGTGGTAGAAGGCCACATTGCTTATTGCACGGACTTAGATCGTAATAACATTAAAGAGGTGTTAAGCCTGATTTTGAAGCCAGCCCAAAAGAATACCGTGACATCAACACTATTCAACATTACACAGAATCGTTTTATGATGTGTCCATCGCCTTTTTTACCGAAGTTAGAAAAGGAGATCGTGCAAAACGGTACTGCATTAAGTACTGACACTTCTGTTCTTGTCCAGAGGTTAGCAGAAGAGAGAAAAGTGACCATCCTAAAAAAGGGCGGCAGCACAGTCATGATGAATCAAGCTGAAGAAATTACAATGGCTGAATCAAAAGTTAAAAGAAATATCATTACAAGAAAGACCAAATTAAGACGAGTAGACAGTGAATCGTTGGTGAAACTGTTACAAAACGTCAACCCGACCAGTACCATTGTCAACAGCAATAGCTCTGCTAGAAGTAAGTGTTTACGTACTTTTGATGGTATATTTAAAAAAAAAAAAACATGTTTATTATAAGGAACTTTATGTCAGAATGTTAAATGAATCCGAAAAAAGAACATTTTGCTTTGAAACACCTAGATAGTAGTCAAAATAATTCGACGTTCAGATTGTTTTATATTTGTGACGGGCAATCTAAACGTCAAAACTTTGAAGGACCAAAATAATGGAAGTTAAATCACAGTACACAATCATGTAAAGTTATTGGTTTTATATGCCGTGTAAAAACCACTGGCACCAGACCAGAAAATGCCTCTATACATGTTATATCCTACCCCTAGGTATTCTATAAGAACCATGGTCATGAACTGGAAAGTGCACTAACCCATTTCAATCGTACACAATTCACCGTAAACACACAGTTCGGTGAATTGGTACCTATCAAATTGAACAAGGGTAATTTATCTTATTTCGTGTACCAGTCACATTATCTCAATATTTCACATTGCAGAGATACTCCACATATTATATGGATTCGTACACGTTACAGAAATAACCTGTGTGAACTTCCCTAATGAACATCCGGTCTAGAGGTCACAGTAGTGTGCAAATGTTAAAAATGTAGAAAGAAATGTAAACAAACAAAAACAGAATGCAAAATATTCACAGTTTTTGAAAAACTATAAACTATGCGTTTTTCGCTCAAATAAGAAATGTGACCGGTACATTACCTCTTGTTCAATATACCGAACTGCGCGATTTAGGCGTGAAATGCGCAATTGAAATGGGTTAGTATATTTTCCCGTTCATGACCATGGTTCTTATAGAATACCTAGGAGTAGGTAATAACATGTACAGAGGCATTTTCTGGTCTGGTGCCAGTGGTAAACACACGGTAAACGTTGGTCGTGTACAGTACATACTAAGGTTTAAAACACTAGAAAATTCGTAATTGTGGATATTATTTGATGATTTCAACACAGATTAATGTGGACTTTGAATCCCCTTTCGATACATGTAAGTTATATTTTAATTTATGGCCAATTCGTGAAATAATCGACATTTAAACCTATAGCATGTAAAGCGCCGGTGTAATGAAGTATTTCGACCCCCATAGAATAATGACCCCCGCCCCCGGTCATTATTCTATAGAAAAAGTGACCCCCCGGTCATAGTATTATGACCTCCAGATCATAGTACTATGACTCCCCCACGTGAAGTAAACTGAACCTCACGAAGAATATTGACTCCCATAAAAAAACGACCCCCGGTCATTTGGTCAAATTTAGTGATAACTCATGTATCTAAGGCCTAATTGCTGCATTTTATGCCCCCACTCGGGGAGTTGGGCATATAGATTTGCCCTTGTCCATCCGTCCGTCCGTTTGACCATTAGCCCCAGATACCATCACTTGACACAGAAATCGGAGCATTCCGCAACGGGAAAAGGGATTCTATTTCTAGACGCTGTATCTTGGTGTATACATTTTTTCAGGAAAGTAACAATTCACAATACGTTCACAAAACACACCAGTGTCAATAATCCCTGCAAACTTCGGTATGAAGTAATTCTTCAGAAGAAAACTGCACAAGAAACTGCTAGCATAGAACTTAGTATTAATAGAAGTTGCAATACTTAGCAGTGGCAGTAAAGTAAGGTAGCGGCAACAATAGAAAGTAGTAGTAGTATTAGTAGTAGTAGTAGTAGTGGCAGTGGCAGTAGCAGCAGCAGCAGCAGCAGAGGATTAAGTGACAGCAACAACAGCAGCGGGAGAAGAAGAGGTAGATGTACAAGACGTATTAGTGGAAGCAGGTATAGCAGTATCAGTAGTAGAAGATTTAGTAGTAGTAGTAGAAGTAGTAGTAGTAGCAGTAGTAGAAGAAGAAGTACATGTAGTAGCAATAGAAGTAGCGGCACCAGTAGTAGTAGTACAATCAAAATGTTAACTATTGGCAATGGAGGGTATTAGAGTTGTAGATCTAGTAAAATTGTCCGTTAGGTTTGGTGGGGATCACTTTTCAATAGATATTATCGTCGAAAGTATTTTTAGGACCCGGTGTTTTACACGGAAAGAGTAACTTTTTTAAATAGAATAATGTCCGGGAACCGATATTGTATGAGAGTTCGAATATACACGTAGTAATTTCGGCAGTTAGTATTTTACATGGAAGGAGTCACTTTTTCTATAGAATAATAACCGGGGTCGTTATTCTATGAGATTCGAAGGGTCATCTTTAGGGAGTCAGTATTTTACTTGGAGGGGTCAGTTTTTCTATAAAATAATGACCGGGGGTCGTTATTCTATAGGGTTTTCAAAGGGAGTCAGTTTTTTATAAGGGGAGTCAATATTTTATAGGAAAGGAGTCACATTTTCTACAGAATAATGACCGGGGGTCGTTATTCTATGGGGGTCGAAATACTTCATTACACCGGCAGCAATGAAAATTTCATCGGAAGTTGCTTCAACTATTTTGGTCATTCGAGTGTTTGACGCGAGTGGGGATATTGCCCATATGAAAAAGATATCCCAATATTTCCTAGGATCGCGTCAAATTAGTTGGACTAGTTAACTTAGATAGTAATGAAGGTAAAATTGCAAATATTTAGACTAGGTAACCCAGAATATCTGGGTACATTGTTATCAAACGTGTCAAAATTGAGGTATATGTTAAAAACATACTACCTAGCTGTTACGTGTCATTTTGAACGTTTTATTTCCCAGATAGTGTAAACATCACAAACAAATTTCAACTCGATTGCAATGTCAAATGGTTGTGCTTATAGTATATACTTTCAACTGCTGGACATGGTATTCACTGGAGGTGAATAGGGTTCGTCCAATATCTGTCCATCCGACAGTCCAATACCTTAGTGTCGGCCTTACAGCAGAGGGTTACATCTCGTTGGAGTAAAGTGACTGTCACTTATGAACTAAATGTGTTCAGACTAGTGTTTCAAGGTGATGAAAGTGTTATCATAAGTACCGGGTTCAATTAAAACCGAATGAGAGACTTAATCTAGGTTGATGACTATATCATATCGTGTACAAACACAGCTTAAAGGAGAATTTCGGGCTGGTAAAGAGACTTTTTTGAATGATTTTGTGTCAATTGCTGTTTTTTTTTCAAGGCGAGCTAGAGCATGTGAGAGTGTTGTCATGTAAAGTCAAGCAATTTAATAAATCAAATGTGGAGTTTGAGAGACGTTGTTCACAATTACTAGTATTTGATTTATTGCAAGAAGCAAAGTCAGTAAAAAAAAGTGATTTGTGGCTGCAAAAAAAATATTATAAAAATCAGTGAAAATTCAGTAGCTAAGCAAAATGCAGATAGTAGATGAAAATTTAAAACTGCGTTCCCTTGTTGCTGATCTTTCAGATAAAAATTGTTCATTAAAGGACACAGTTTCCTTACAGAATAAAGCAATCACTTCCCATTTCTCCTCACAGACAGAAATTGAGAAGCAAAATGAAGAAATGCAAAAACAATTCTAGAGTTTGAAGAAAAAATTTTAATTGCCCCAAAGTGAGCTTCCTTGCAGTAAAGATTTGAAAACCTTTAGTAAAAAAACTAATGCTGCTCTTTGGTTTGCTGACAGTTTTGGTTTGACGCCCCAGGTGTTTACGTGTGTATCAAATACCAAAGAGGAAATTAAGATACCTCTAGGCGGTTTTACTAATTTTAGCTGTGCAGACCGGGACACTCTTAGGAATATATTGCTTATTTTGAACAGGAAATCGCTCAGGCCAGTGAAGCGTATTTGCCTCAGCAAAATGTACTGACAAGAGTGTCGATGACGTGTCTATGACAGAAATAAAAGAACAATTAAAATCACGCTGTGTAGTCACGAGAGCGAGAAAAAGAGAAAAGCTCGTTGAATTATTGAAGAAAAGTATTGTTGAGTAAATAAAGTGATTATCTAACGTCATTATAATAGCATAGCAAATTAAACTGAAATAAACATAAAATAATTAAAACAGACTTGTTTAATTTTTTTCATGTATACTAATACATATTTCATGTATGGTATAGTTTTAGGTTTTAGGTTTACTATGTGTTTTCAACACTGCATTGCAATTTATTGCAACTCTTAACCACTGACAAATATTGATTATTTACACCTTCTCAACATTGATCGAATATCGATTATCCACAGGTAGCACGTTAATCCTGTGGTCTGACCGAAGGGAAACAATCCAGATTGCACGAATTGCCAGATAATTAATGGAGACTACAATGTGAAATTGGCTATGAAAGCTGGCAATGACACAAAATGGGATCCTGCGATAGCATATTTATGGAAATATGAAGAATAATTTTATTGTTGTACCAACAAGTATGGCTGATCTGGAAACGAAACAAATAGTGGGTTCTGTATTTTTAAATTTAGAAACTGCAGGTTAGAGATTTTTCATGAAACTTTCTTAGTAGACACAAGAAAGTCACAGATATGAGGTAATACGTATATATATGACCTTAATTTTATTTTGGGCCTTTGTCTATCTATTCGGTTTTGCCTGTCTGACCATCCCTTGGTCAGAAAATAATAGGGTCTGTATTTACTTTTGAAAGTACAGTTTTTTATGAAACCTTGCTAGGCGGGTAATGTGAGATCATGCAGGTCCTTTAATCTAGTTCCAATGTATAAATGCGGTTCCTGTGGCAACAAATAGGACAATTGCTCCTTCAGGTAGGGCTGGTATAATAGTCTTGTTCTTTATTCATAATATATTTTAAGCATTATTTCTTTTATTTTGATTGTCTTTTGATTGGCAGTTATCTTTATAATACTACAAATCTTAGTTTAGAAATACTAGCTAAACGTTTTATAAGATGTTTTTTTATTTAAATGTTGTTTTTAAAAGATTTGTACATATTTACACCATTCAAAATTTTGTAGATCGTAGCAAAGTTTCCGGCATCTCGCCACGAGTAGTTCAGAGAGACGAACGTATTGAAACACAATTACCACTAGAGAAAAACAAATTCAACAACCCGTCTTATCCAAATCAAGAAGAAAACAAAGAAGATAAACGACCTATACAGGCAACAGAAATAGATACAGACGGTCCAAGCATGCAGATGGCAATAAATGCCCCGTCAATGTTTTCCTCTCGTAATGAAACAAGCGTACCATCAGGTTTTTCATACCGCTCTGCAAATGCTAGTTCCTCGGCTGCTCTTCCAGCAGCTACAACTAGATCTGATCAAACGAAAGAGTCAAATTCGTTTCTTGCAACTGTGTCCAGATATCCAGAGTATATGAGGGCTGAAAAGAGATTGATGACGTTTCAAACACCAGTATGGCAACGTTTTGAAAAGCCCGACCTAACTGTCTTTGTTGACCTAGGTTTTTTCTTCACAGGTAATTTTTATAATGAATATTCCTTTTCCCACATGCTTATGTAAATTCAGATCAGGCAGGAGCGAAAGTGGCTTCAAATTGTATTTGAAGGCGGTGAGATATGAAAGGTATAGATGTTATTGATGACTTAAACCCAGCCTTTATGTCTAACATTATTGGTAGGGATCCATAACAATACCAATAGCAATTGTACAAACCCTGATATTTACTAATTGTGTTAATTTCAAAAAGTCTAACATTTAAAAGATATCCAGTTTTATGCCATTTTCTTAAAGGTTGTCTGTTAAAGGGACTGGATTGCATCTGGTTGCGGTTAAAAGGTTTATGTTGTTTTGAGGAAGGGATACAAAAGGTAGCAAACTGAACATTACCCACTTTGTTCATTTGAAACTTAAATACTTCTATAGTTATTTTAGGGCACATTCATCAACTCTTTCATTTCTCTTCAGGAACATTTACCTCTCTCAACTGTTTTGTTCAAGAATAACAGATATCAGAAAAAATACAAAAATGGTATGCTAATGCATAACAAAATGTTTATATGTAAATTCTAGATCTAATATATTTCAACTACTGAAACATCGACGGCGAATGACTGTATCGTCAGTTATCACATGTGAATTGTACATTTTATAATCCATCTACGTTCATGACTGTGGATTAATGTCCTAATTGATTGGAATTAGAAATACACAAACTTTTGACAAGCTTCAATGCCACATTAACATTCGATATAGTAGAACAAAAAGATTATAGATAATTTTGTGGTTTATATAGTGTATAACTATTATAACATTCTATATTAAGTATTGAAATCATCATGCTTAGAGAACGACCGTCGTGTCGTGTAATGTATTTTGAAACATTTCAAGGAATTATACCCTCCATCGAAATTGGAGAGCAAGTAGAGATGGGGCGTCGGAGTCTCCTCCCCGGGAAATTTAGAATAACACAAGAAAAATGGTGCTTTTTTAAACTATATCTGATAATCTGATAAAATACTTGAGCAAATCAGGTGGAAATGCACATGTATACATCACTTACCTGAGTACTTGGAATACAAATAGTGGCGGAATTTCACAATCAACTTCAATTGCATGCAGATCTATATGTTGTACACATTCTTGTCATATATCATGTTTTGTATGTCCTCATTGACCATTCGACCTAATGGAATATTGAAAATAAACAATCAAACTATCTTTAATTGTTTTCAATCTAGGTCGGGAAGATTTGGTGAGATGCTATATGTGCGGTATCGGTTTAAAAGACTGGGTCAGGAATGACGCAGTTTTGCAGGAACATGTTAAGCATTCGCCAAAATGTACTTATCTACTGCAAAAGTTTGGAAAATCTGAAGTTGAACGTATTCAGGTAGATATACATTTTACTTTTATCCTCAATTAAATATGCTTGTGAGCAAGATTCACCACTGTCTTATTTTTTGCAGTGAATGTCTTAATATACATTTGATACTTTGTGTAAGCTCAATATTGTATCGTTCATGACACAAAAGTGTATCAATCTTTTCCTACTCGTAAAGTTTAAAGAGTATAGAACCTGTGTAATCGATATGATCTCAATTGAACTTAACTTAAATAACAACTTATTTACGATCCAAAAAGTTGTTGTCAAATGAATTTTGCGTTTTAAATAAACAAAGGTATACTTCTTTTCTGTCATTGTCAATATCATTGTCAATGGTAAAGGGTAAAACCCTTTACTATTTTTATATTGGACCATTCGTATAAATGGGTACTTAGCATGCAGGGGTTATATAGTAAGTGATTGTTTGTAAAAACTGGAAACACACACAGAGAAAGTCTTGAAAACGAGGGTTATCACTTTAACTTCATTATTGTCTAAAGGACGATAATTAAATGCTTATTACTCGGCTTCTTTAGATCATACTTTGTGGTCCAGTGGTAACACTGTCTGACACGAACCAGGGGTCATGAGTTCGAGCTCCGGTTACCATTCGGATAAAATACTTTACGCCTGTCACGCTAAACATGCTATGAAAAGCTTCCTCTGTCCAATTTAGTTTGCCAACGTCGCCTTGATGGGATACCAGCGGCGACTTAAAATATTTTTCTTACACAATGTGATCCATTGTAATGAAAATATTATTTCTATTCTCAGAGGGTTATTACGCATGAAATATCATTGCATAAAGTATCAACATCGGATTAGCACCGAAAAAAAGTTAATATTACCTTAAAAAATATAGATCAAATGATTACAATTCACGTGAAAACACATACAACTTACAGATATCAATAAATAGGCAATTAACAATAACGTTTGAATGCAACATATTCTGTATATTTAAATTTGGTCAACAGTATTAACAATAACAATAACAAAACAGATCTCAAATGGATTATATACATGCTTTCCATACATTTCAGTCAAACAATCAAAGAGATGTTGTTACTGATTCCATCCATCTAAATAACTTGAATTTACTAAATGGATCTGCTCTATAATACATTCAATATTTTAGTTTTGTGCTTTTAATGTATACATCGAAATGAAATTTTGATCAGTGAAGCCTCCTAACACATTTTATTAATAAGTTATGTTTTTAAGTGTGAGAGTATGAAATTGTTGCATTGTACGTCTGTTTCCATTTCTGTGACTGCTTACCAAATGTATAGAAGAGCATAAATATGAACTTTTTATCATGTATGTGATATTCCCTCAACCAGAAACATACGATATTAATTTTGATAGTGTGTGTTACCAACATTCGAGTTTTAGGTACAATGAACTTACACTGTGTATTTCATTATTTAGTATTGATGCAATGTTAGTCTGTTGTATATAGCAATTAAATGTTGATTTACTAGTCCACACATTCTATTTATACATATGGTATTACATTTCATAGGTTCATGGTTTCCTGCTCCTTTGTATAGTTTGAAAAATGTTGTATATTGCATTTTAGAAATTGACAAACTTCGGAAAAAGCAAACGATGTCCATGAAGACTAGATTTACATTGACAAGGAATACTTTTCTACGTCACGGGCATTTCATTGGCCCATATATATGTACCAAGTCAGTTCAGGAAAAATATTTCTTTGTTTTCTTTGTTATTATAACACACTTTCCGTCTTTATGTTTTTCAGGCAGGTATATCGTCAGGTAAAGTTTATTTCCAGATTTACTTAGTTATTTTTCAGTAAAACCATTTTTAACCGATTATAAATATTCAAAATGTATGATCTTTAGTCAGAGATACGCTTGATTTATCGTCAAAATGACCCGAAAAAAGTAAGTTTTGTAATAGGAAAGATAATTTCTTCAAATTTTCAGATTTGAAGGATTAAAGAATGTTCTTCCATTCATGAATATTGTTTTATCTCAATTTGGATTTTTTGTCACCATTACATGTTTATCATGGATTGGCCCATATATAATACTTCACACTGAGAAATAAAGAAAGGGTGAAATTCTGAATATAATTAAAGCCAAAGTATCCGTCTGACACAAACATTTCTATACTGCAATACGCGCAAAATGTCAAATGCCAAAACGCCATTTTACTTATTTTCAGAGTTTTACATGCCGATTAATAGAATGACAATAAATATGAATGAAATCAATCCATTACAGGTAATTTATCTACTTCCACTGGTTCCCAGCTTCCTTATAAGATACGATCTCCTCAGTATCAAACGATGGAGGCAAGACTTGCAAGTTTCAAGTCCTTTCCCGGCTACATCGAAATACCGCATCAGCAGCTGGCTGTCGCTGGACTATACTTCACAGGTAGAATTTTTTTGGTATCTTATTTGTGTAAACAAAACATCTCCCCACTTACCTAAAAATATGTATTATTTTGATTTACAATCAAACGTACGACGTCGGACTCAAGCAGACATTTCCTAAACATACAGTAATATAGTGTGTATAGTCAATATATTATACACGGTTATCTTGAATTTACAAAGCTACAAGTCTGGTAATAAGTTTATTTTATCATAATTGCATCTTTATTCTGTAAGATACTCTCTGCTGAATACCTGGCTTTGGCAGTAAAAGAGGCCAACCACGTTATAAATATTAAGGAAAGTAATTAAACATAAGTGTAAGAAGAGTCTATAACTGACAGATGTAAAGACTGTGACCAGTCTATCATTTTACGAGGATAAATAAGGTGTAAAATATATGTATACTCTAGGCCAAGGAGATTTATGCAGGTGTTTTACATGTGACGGCGGACTCAAGGACTGGAGTATAGGAGATGATCCCTGCAGAGAACATGCAACATATTTTCCTAATTGCGACTATATTAATCAACTGAAAGGACGAGATTATGTGAAAGCTTTGCAACAGACAAGACAAAACAGTCAATCAGCGGTAAATATTCTTGAGAATAAAAGATTCATTTTCTTATAACAAAATTATACGTTAACTTTATTCACCGATTCGTAATAAATCACTTTTAAATATGGTTTTTCGTTTTACTCTGACCGCACAATTTCACGCTAAGGGATGTCGGTCACATGAAAAAAGGATTTCAGGACTGTTTCTGTGTCATTTGCCGTCACTGAAACCGAATGAAGGTTAGAATTTTACATACTAATACGTATCTGCACTATTTAAATTATTTTTGACTATATAGCTTGTAAGCGACTACTGTTGAACATGATTACATAAAAAGCAAAGTACACCTAATGCCACTTTTTTGAATGCCACAGGTTTCTTGACAACACATTTTTAGCTCGTCGGACTATTCGAAGAATATGGAGAGCTATACTACTCACCCTGGCGTCGGCATTGGCGTTGGTTAAGGCTTTTATGAAATGAAAATATCTTGTATACCATCAAAAATATTTACTTCAAACTTGTAACACTTGTTTATCATAACAGTCTCTATCTGTAGGCAAAAGTGCACAACTCAGTAAGTATTTGGCTGAATTATGGCCCTTTTTGGTCTTAGAAAGTGGTTCAGATTTCGTACAAGTCCATGTTTTGTTAAAACTATTTGACATGTGGCTTTGAAACACTTGTCTATTATATTAGTCTCTACCTGTAGGCAAGAGTACATAACTCTGTCAAGTGTCAAGTATTTTAGCTGAAATATGTCGCTTTTTGGATTTGAAAATTGGTCCAGATTTCGTACAAGTCCATGTTTTGTAAAAACTAGTTAAAATTTGGCTTTGAAACTTTGAACACTTGTTTATTATATTTATCTCTACCTGTATGCACACCCACATAACTCTGTCGAGTATTTGTGTTGAATTTATGGCCCTTTTTGCACTTGGAAATTGGTTCAGTTTTTATATAAGTCCACGTTTTGTCAAAACTATTTGACACGTGGCTTTGAAACTTTAAGCACTTGCTTTAATCATCATGATTTCCATCTGTAGGCAAAAGTACAAAACTCAAGTCAAGTATTTTGGCTGAATTGGACTTGGAAATTGGTTCAGTTTTCGAACAAGTCAACGTTTTGTCAAACTGTTTGACATGTAATATGACTTTGCAACTTTGAACACTTGTCTATCATCATGATCTCCATCTGTAGGCAAGAGCACATAACTCTTTCAACAGTAAATAATTCGAAAAACCAGTTTAACAAAACAAGAGCATCATTTAAGTTTGCAAACAAACATTTTGTCACTGTATATAAAAATCAGTAGTCTTTGAATTTGTATATTATCGCAACCGAACTCCTTGTCGAAAATAAATTACAATACTTTTAAAAAAGTGAAGTCCCACATTTATACTGTAAGTGTAATTTATAATAAGTAATGTCTATAAAACATTATTACAGGGTGCAGCTGGTGGAGCTTCTCAGCCAATGTTAGAACCAGAAACCTCCACATTATTGTCAATGGACAGACTTCACATTTCTAGCAGTGATCGTAAGTCAATTCTCTGTTCTATCTGTGTTGCTTAGCTCATGTAGCAACTAGAGCTATAACAAAACCCTTTAACAACTTCTGCTTATGACCAGCTTGATACATCTTCACCAAACTACATCTGCAGCTTCATTATAAGGTCCTCTTTTCATTTGTTCATATGGGGGCATTTGGGATACTAGAGCTTAAATAGAAATACGTTTAAACAACTGAACATTAATTGCTAGATGGTCTTCATCAGTCTTGGTCTGTAGTGTTCCTATAATTTCTTCAAATGTTGTCACTTGGCCCCTTTCAGGGGACGTTTAAGCTAAACTAGAAATATTTTTAAGGGATTTTTCCGGCGGACTTTCATTAAATTTGGTCCGTAGCATCCTTGCAACGACCTCTCAAATTTGTTCAAATGGGTACACTTGAACTGTTTCATGTTACACACCAGTTACCTTTTATGATTCCGTGTGTCATGTAAATATTCCAGGCCAAATAGTCGATTTCAGGTGAGCGACTTAGGGTCACTATGGCTGCATCTTACTCTAAACACATCACGCTCCAGAAATACCAGAGTTTGTTTAGACGATACACGCCATTAATACATTTAATAAACTCAAAAAAAGTAAACGAAATTGCATTTAATGTTGCAAAAAAAAGTATCTTGTTAAAGCCAGACGTCCCTTATTGCATTAGGGGAAATCTTAATTTGTGATAAGTAGAAGAAAATTAAATTTTATTGATAGGAATTTCTGAAACAAACGTATTTTTTCAGCTATATGATCAGCGTTTGTTATTTTCAAAACTTTACCTAATGTTCTGTTAGGATGTCACACAAAAAATATTATACTTTTAAATCCAGATTGCAAATTTGTTCTCTGTTTTCAAACTATATGAGACATTTTCTATCAGCATTAATTTTGCTGGTCTTTTCACATATTTTAGCATACCCAATCTCAAATAAATAACCGCTTCTTAAGCAAGTAACTTCCCAGTGAAACGCTTTACTTTTAAATAAAAATGCACTGTCACAAACATATCGCATAGTCTACTGAAAGGCAAAATCCCGACATTGAGATCAATTTGGATATTTTGTAACTTGATCAGCAGAAATCGGTCGATGAAGTGTGTCTATTTTTAGAGTTAATGTATGACTTGTCTCTAATAATAAGTTTATTTTTAGAGTTTATGTATGACTATGGCATGTCAAACGTTGCTAAATTATATATGTATGTTATTATTATTGTATGTTTGTTATTGTTATTCAGTGTCGTGTCATTCATATTCTAAGTGTTACCATTGTTATTCTATATGTCGTTATTCTTATTGTATGTGCGATATTCTTATTGTAAAAGACGTTATTGTTGTTGTATATTCATTATTGTTTTTGTAAGCTTGATATTCTTATGGTATGTGGGATTTCCCGCGATATAAATAGCACACGCGATATAAATAGCACAGCGACGCTATACAATTTTTACAATCACATAACATAGAATAAGAATGACACGTTTTGTAAATAGAATCGTCAGATATTGAACAACAATGATGACTTTTACCATAAGAATATCGAACATACAATAAGAAAAACGACATATACAATAACAATGGTATTACTTAGAATAAGAATGACACGACATTGAATCTATAACAATATCAAAGATACAATAAGAATAACGAAATATAAAATAACAATAATGACTTTTAGAATATGAATGATAAGACATTGAATAACAATAACAAACATACAATAATAATAACATACATATATAATTTAGCAACGTTTGACATGCCATATATGACTTGTTTCTAGTAATAAGTTTATTTTTAGAGTTAATGTATGACTTGTTTCTAATTATAAGTTTATACCGTACCTATTTTATGACTTACATTTATGCTAGATATACAGTAAAGAGCTTCTTCAATCAGTTTAATCATATATTCAATGTTACATACATTCTTGTGAATTTGTTCTGTTACATTTTGTTTCCAAAATATTGTACTGAATTTTTAAAGTGCCGTGTAAAATGTCTACCTATACTTTGACTCAATGTTGTTTGATTTTCTGACCCTTTTGAATAATGGAATCTCTTCAGTTATATTATAATTCAGTTTTAGCAAGTGTGAAGGGTCGTTACACATTCCATTACCTCTCCGCTCTGTTTCCGAAAGGTCATCCTATAGACAATCAAACTAAGTCCGCTATCATTTTGCTTTAAAAAGATAATATTGAGCCGTGCCATTAAAAAACCAACATATTGGGTTTGCGACCACTATTGAAGATATTACATCCGCGCAGTCTGGTCAGAATCCATGCTGTTCGTTTTTAAAGCCGATTGCAATTAGAGAAACCGTTAGCGAACAGCATGGATACTGATCCGACTGCGCGGATGCGCAGGCTGGTCTGGATCCATGCTGGTCGAAAACCGACTATGCTGGTTTTCTCAAGGCGTTGCTCATATTCATTTAGGTTTCATTTTACTTGTATAACGTCAAATGATACAATATATTTCTGATGAAATTCATTCATTGTGTTAGGAGAACTACTATACTTTCTGTACTTTCTGGTCTTTTGGGATCGCGAAGTCCGTTTAGTATCTATGTAATAGAATTCCGCTTTAATCGGTGCTATTGGGCATTGATGGGTGTTGTATTTTCCTTAACCTCTCATGAACAAACTCAATCAAACCGAGTCTGCTAATATATAATTTCGCATATTTTTGTGTTTCAAAAGAATCTTCTGATAGGTTTTATTATAGAAAAATGACAGCTACTGTTGTGACGGAAATCATTACTAACACACAGAAATTACAGTTGCATGCTTTCATATCGATCAAAATATTTAAGTAATCTTATACTAGATCTTATTATGTTTCGAGAAAAAAGTTCGTCTAAATTTACAATTATTTACCAGGAAGAAAACATCCATTTTCTTGTCTTGCATCTTAACAACTGATTGAAAATGTATAATTTAGTTATAAACATTTTGAAGTAAAAACTCCATTGTTAGCTCTAAGATTCCAACAGAAGATAGCGTGAATTATTTATATTATTATTCATTGAATTTAGTTATAATGAATCAAAAGGTTGCGCAAGTCGTGGAAATATAGCATCTGGTATTTTTCACTGGTTGAAGGTAGCCGAGGTACCGCAAAACAGGTAACCAACAGCCAGTTATTTCCATCCGCACATTCAACTACCGATAGATCCTTTTTCTTGCATGCTGTCTTCTTCAGTTAATAGTAAAAATAAAGTAAAAACAATTGTTTTTCTTTAAGACACTATTTTATTATAGCATCGTATGAATTTACACATTCATTCATAAATTACAGCACGTGATGTAAGATGAGTACTTTTAGCACCGGCAAAAAAAAAAAAAAAACAACACAAAAAAAAAACACAGGAAACATCCTGTCCGGCATGCAAGAAATAACGATCTTGCACAAAAACAATGAAATATTGTATATCTACTATACTCCCTTTGAAAAAGAGGGGATATACCATTAAACTTTTGACGGTTCGTCCATCCCTCCATCTTCAGACACTTGGCTTCCGATCAATAACTAGATGATTATTCGGCCTGTTGTGGTTAAGCTGAATGCAGTTAACATAGAAGATGATCCCCTATTATATTGGACATGAATAAGCCGAAGGTCATGATCCCAGTAACCTTGAAACTGAACTCGATTTACAGTCAATGACTAGGAAATTCTTAATCTTACAGTAGTCAAATTCTATTACTTTTTGGATCAGTAGGGCAAAGGTCAGGGTTACAGTGACGTCGAGACTGAAAATGGCTTCGGATCAATAATTCGAGAATGATTTTACTGGAATGTTAAATATCATGATGTGATTGCCTATAATCTGTAGATGGTTGTTTTTGGCATAACTGTACCGAGGTAACAGTGACCTGACAGACAGGAAACGTTTTCCAATCAATTGTTGGAAAATGTTTGTTATTTAGTTAAAAGTAATAATCATTAATTAATAATTATAGTGATGTTTGTGAATTAATTTTCAGATTCCAGATCAACCGTCAGTCAGATAACGGGGATGGGATATTCAAAACGTGATGTGGAAGCAGCGAAAGCCGAGCTGGAGAGAAAAGGTAGATATTCCAGTTGCGGAGAAAACGTACGACTAAAATTAGACGAGAGCTAGCTTCTAACTCTTTTGATATGGCATTAGTATCCAGCAGAAATCATATATAGCTTAAATCATCGAAAGATATGTGTTCTAACTGACCGGTATTTTCTGCTTAAATATCCCAAAGTGATATATAAATCCATCTTAAAGTAAAGAATTAGCGGTCTTATTTCAGGAATCTATATTGGTCGTAAATTCATGAACACTATTACGAGCATGCCTGCACATGAACATCAAATATTCATTTTTAAAGTAAATTGCAATTAATATCGAAAAGGATAAACCACTGTCGTTAAAAGATACTTAATATTACTACAAAATACCAAAGCGCTTCCTAATCTCGAACATTTTGCTATCCATCTTGTGGAGTGCTATTCTAAGTCGACGATACAGTATTTTTGTGTTTCATAGCTGATTGTACAACCGTAGTATATCGGGGATATTATAAATGACAGGACCTGCCTGCCAGCTAAAAAACACAAGCCCATGAATTTATGAATTTTCTGATATATTTAATTTCTATAGCAAATAAAGTATATGATTTTAAATCAATCAGGTGATACAAATCCAAGCGTACAAAGTATTGTGAACACAATACTTGATATGCAAGACCGAGAGAAAAATAGTACTGCTGCAGCGGACAACGATCTCGAAGGTAAGTAAAAGTGAATAAGGCAAAATGATAAATATTCTGCTGCTTTAGGGCTGCTCCATGCTGTTGTGAAAGCGACCCTACCAACAAATACCACTGCAACACTGGACAATGATCGGGGTGGGTAAGTGAAAGCTGCAGCAGACAGAGACCTCGGGGGTAATTGATTGTGATGCAAACCACAAATACCACTGCTACAACGGACAATGAGACTGAAGGTAAGTTCATGCAAGTGTCAAATACCACTGCTGCAGCATATCTTTTTTCCCAGAGGTAGGTGAACGTTAATCAAAGACAAAGACCACTGCAGCAGTGACAATGATGCCGGAGGTAATTGTAATGCAAATCATGCAACACATTGACCACTGCTGCATCGGACAATGATTCCTGAGGCAGGTTAAGATCATCCAAGCAACAGATACCACTTCTACAGCAGACTATGATCACAGAGATAAGTGAAAGTCAACCAAGCAACAAATACCTTTACTGCAGCGAAGTATGATTCTGGAGGGAAGTGGAAGTGAAAGTGAACAAAATACCACTGCTATAGCATACAGACATTCTGGAGGTAAGTGAAAGTCAACCAAGCAAGAAATACCTTTGCTGAAGCGAACTATGGTTATGGAGGTAAGTGAAAGTGAACACAATACCACTGCTGTAGGGGACAGTGATCACAAAGAATGTGGAAGTGAACAAGTGGCAAATACCACTGCTGCACCGGACTGTGACTCTGGAGGTAAGTGAAAAATAACAAAGTACCACTGCTGCAGTGGATAAAGATCCCAAAGGTATGTGAAAGGTAACCAAATGACAAATACCACTGCTGTAGCAGACAATGGGAAAGTCAGTCAAGCGACAAATACCATTGCTGAGTTGACTATGACCCTGGGGGTAAATTAAGGTCTGTCAAGTTATAAATACCACTGCTGCAGCAACAGTGATCCCGGAGGTATGTGAAAGTCAACCAAGCAACAAATACCTGATCCTTTGATCCTGGAGGTAGATGAAGGTCAATCAAGTGACAAATACCACTGATGCACTAGACTATGACTATGGAAGTAAGTTATGGACAGTCAAGTGATAAATACCACTACTGCAGCGGACTGTGATCGCACAAGTAAGTAAAGATCAGTCAAGTGATAAATACCATTGGTGCAGCGGACAGTGATTTCAAAGGATATTAAATTGAACAAAGTGCCAAATACCACTGCTGTATCGGACATTGACCCCAAAGGTATGTGAAAGAAAACCAAGTTACAAATACCACTGCTGCAGCGGACATTGATCTCAGAGGTAAGTGAATGTCAGCTAAGTGACAAATACCACTACTGTAGCGGACAATGATCCCATAGGTAAGTGAAAATCAGCTAAATGACAAATACCACTGCTATAGCGGACAATGATCCCATAGGTATGTGAACGTTAATCTACCGAAAAATACCAGTGCTGCAACGGACAGTGATCCCGAAGGTATGTGAACGTTAACCAAGTGCCAAATACCATAGCTGCAAAGGAAAGTGATCGCATAGGTATGTGAAGGTCAGTCATGTGATAAATACCACTGATGCAGCGGATAGTGATCCCGAAGGTATGTGAACGTAAACCAAGTGCCAAATACCATAGCTGCAAAGGAAAGTGATCACATAGGTATGTGAAGGTCAGTCATGTAATAAATACCACTGATGCAGCGGATAGTGATCGCAGAGGAAAGTGACCCAAGCGACAAATACCAATGCCACAGCGAACTTAATTTTTAACATAAGTGAAAGTGAACAAAGACAACTGTTGCTGCGGACAGCGATTTCGAAGGTATGTGAAGGTAAACCAAGTGACAAATATCACGACACTGCGGCGGCAGGCTATGGTCTCAGAGGTAAGTGAAAGTTAGTTAATCGAGCGACATATACCATTGATTCAGCGGATAATGATCGCATAAATATGTGAAAGTCAATGAAGCAAGAATATGCCACAGATGATGTCTGAGGTAAGTCAACCAGGGGACAAATACCACTGCGGCAGCAGACTATATGAAAGTCAACCAAGTGACGAATACCATGACCGAATGTAATCTTGGAGGTAAGTGAAAGTCAACTAAGCGACAAATACCACAGCTGAAATGAGCAATAATGCTGGAGATACGTGGAAGTCAACCAAGCATCAAATAACACTGCTGCAGAGGAAGATGATCTCAAAAGTAATCGAAATCAAGCTTTTGTTAAATCAATGTGTAAAAATAATACATGCGTTCCATTCATTCCTCCATTCTTTGAGATCAAGTTCATATTAATACATGTAAACTGGCATGACATGTAAACTTTTAAAGACAACTTTGATTTCTTAAATAGTGTTCATTTAAACCCAACGGCTTCTTGAATGAAGGAACGATACACCGTACAGTCATTGGTGTAATGTATGAATGTAAATAAGGGTAAATAAAACTGTGAAACATGTTTTAAATCTATTACATCTTGAAAATAAATTGAGAGATTCAGACGAATTGGACATCACTGCTTTTTATACGCCCGAAGGGACGTATTATGTTATGACGCTGGTGTCCGTCTGTCCGTCTGTCCGTTAGCAATTTTGTGTCTGTCCGTTAGCAATTTCGTGTCCGCTCTGTAACTCTTGAACCCCTTGAAGGATTTCAAGGAAACTTGACACAAATGTTCACCACACTGAGACGACATGCAGAGCGCATGTTTTGGATGTCTCGCTTCAAGGTCAAGGTCAAACTTAGGAGTCAAAGGTCATATCAGTTTGTTTCGTGTCCGCTCTGTAACTCTTGAACCCCTTGAAGGATTTCAAAGAAACTTGACACAAATGTTCACCACACCAAGACGACGTGCAGAGCGCATGTTCCGGATGACTCGCTTCAAGGTCAAGGTCACACTTAGGAGTCAAAGGTCATATCAGTTTGTTTCGTGTCCGGTCTGTAACTCTTGATCCCCTTGAAGGATTTCAAAGAAACTTGACACAAATGTTCACCACACCAAGACGACGTGCAGAGTGCATGTTCCAGATGACTCGCCTCAAGGTCAAGGTCACACTTAGGGGTCAAAAGTCATATCAGTTTGTTTTGTGTCCGCTCTGTAACTCTTGAACTGCTGGAAGGATTTCAAAGAAACTTGGCAGAAATGTTCACCACACTGAGACGATGTGCGGAGTGCATGTTCCGGATGACTCGCTTCAAGGTCAAGGTCACACTTAAGGGTCAAAGGTCATTTTGCTCCCATCCTATGATGTAATCCTTCGGGCGTATATTGCCCCGCTTGGCGGCGCTCTTGTTGTGTCAATATGCAAGTTCTGTTTACGAATATGTTAACTCAGGTAACTACTAATCCTGCCTTCCTAGACAGAAGAGCGGGGCTCTAATAACACTTATGTGAGGAAGGGTAGACTGGTTTCCAGCTTAACATTGTGCCGCATGAGCTTTTTTTACTTATTGCCAGGGACAATATTGCGATTGGTTTGTTACTTTATAGGTTTGAATCATTTTCTGTTAAAGCTACGCATGGGATCTGAAGGCAACCAGTTCAGCGTCACGTTAAGACAACCTTTCCGCTAGTAAATCAGTAATTCATGAATGTTCACAGAGTGTTATAAACTTAAATAAATAAACCAAGAATGTATAAAGTGCCATTATATCGAATGCTTAAGTTGGATAACACAAATACACAATTTGTGTGAATATTATATATCTCTACCATACCGTTTTCCAGATTTGCAAGCCATTGCTGAAGAAAATGAACGACTTTCCCAGATGGTCCAGTGTATGCTGTGTGTTGAGGAGGAACCGGATATACTATTTTTGCCATGTGCACATCATCGCATTTGCCACAAATGCTCTGAAAACATAACTCATTGTCCAGTTTGTAACAATTACATAAAGGAAAAGGTCAGGACGTATCGGGCGTAGCGCTGGGGCATTGTAACAAATAAGTAATATTTGAGCGTGACACTTCTTATCTGAACACGTTTTCAGTGAAACATGTATATGAATATTACGAGAGTAGGTTGCAAGCCCATGATATAACAAAAATTAAAGATAAATTGTTCTTGTGTATATGTGACTAATCATGTATTTTCCAATGTGGTTCTTTTAATTTAGACAGCGTGTGACTTGATCAGTGTGTGAACTCACTTGAGTGTATTTATACATATAACTTGCGCTTATCCAATCTGCAATATTACTTACAACCTCTCGCTTGTTTTATTCGGCATGTTTATGCGAACTTGTTAAAATAATGAAGTAGCCCTTGTGTGTAAAGTATTGCCTGTTTGTTACAAGTGCCCCATATTCTCCCATATTCCGGAAGTCCGCGCCTAGGTTTTCAAGCCAAGGCTGAGAGCAACAAAATAAGATAAAAGAAATAAGGTCGACGTTTGTTAAAAAAATACCGCTAATCTAGTAAATAAGGCTGGAATTTTTCGAAGCAGTGAAAATTCATTTGATGTCGTTTTAGAGACTGAAAGATAATGGTGGGTTGTTTGTGCTCCCAGCGCTGCAAGCAGTCGGTAACGGATGTTCTCCCAGCGCTGCATGCGGGTCGGTAACAGACGTTTTCCCAGCGCTGCATGAGGGTCGGTAACGGACGTTCTTCCGGCGCTGCATCCGAGTCTGTAACCATGCCATGGATATACTACCACTTTATATGCCCTACCGTTTGTTAACTCAGCGCCGGATTATAGTGATGAATACAGCCAGTCTATCTACCCGTCTACCTATCGGTTTCTTGTTATCTCTATGGCCCGTGACATCGCTGTAAAGCATGGTTGTAATACATGTACGGTACTGACTAGTGCACAAATTAAACCCACTAGAGCTAACGCGGCTTATAATATTGTTCTTTAATAAAGTTATTAAGTATATATATATCTATTTCGTGAATTTTAACACAAACATTTCATAATTTTAGGATTTTCTTTAAATTCATCAATAACTCCCTTATATCTTAAAACGATGTTTCAGCAAATAACTTTTTATTTACACTACAGTAAGTTCTTTGATTTTTATGCCACCGAAGATGGGCGTATTAAAATCGCACTGTCCGTACGTTCGTCCGACCATAAATTTGTAAATTCTTGTCCGGACTGTATATCTGCCATCCATGAAGTGATTTTGAAATAACTGGAACAAATGGGACCCCTAGCTCTAAGGTCAAGGTCACACTTAGAAGTCAGATGTTAATAGTGTCTGTTTCGTGTCCGGTTCGTAACTCTGCCATTCATCAAGGGATTTTGAAATTTCTTGGCATAAATGTTTACAACGTGTCATGCGCAAGACCCAGACGCCCAGCTCTAAGGTCAAGGTCACACTAAGAGGTCAAATGTTCACAGGGTCTGTTTTTCTGTCCGGTCCATAACTCTGCTATCCATGTAGGGATTTCGAAATACCTTGGCATAAATATTCCCCATAACGATAAAACGTGTTATTTACAACAACTAGACCCCTAATGCTAAGGTCAAGGTCACATTTAAAGGTTAAAGGTTAACATGGTCTGTTTCTTGTCCGTTCCATAACTCTTCCATCAGTGAAGAGATTTTAAAATTACTTGGCATAAACGCTCCCTATATTGAGATGTCGTGTCAGACTCAATACCAAGACCCCTAGCTTCAAGGTCAAGGTCACACTTAGAAGTCAAAGGTTTACATTGTATGTTTCTTGTCCGGTCGGTCAATAACTCCATTCATCAAGGGATGTTAAAATTACTTGTCACAATTGTTCCCTATAATGAGTTGGTGTGTCGTTCTCAAGACCCAAACCCCTAGCGCCAAGGTCAAGGTTACCTTTGGAGAACTTTTTTTTTATCTGGTCACAAAATGATTCATACCTTAACTATTCTGGCATATTTTGCGCAGACAACTGTAGCATTCTTGGGCACACTTCGGGCATTTGTCACTAATAGTGACACCTCTTTTCTGAGGTTCAATTTTAAATACTTAGTATATTTTGAAAGTTATATATACTTGTATTGCTTCCCTATAAAATGTCAAGGTCAGTAGTGGCTGTTTGTCAAGTTACTTTAAAGACGCACCACAAAATAACTGTATTCTTTTGTATTTCCACGATGGTAATTATAGAAATAACAAGTATCTAGTTACAAATTGACAGTGACATATATAAGGCTAAGACAATGTGTTTAATGTTTGAATATATTATTGAATTAATGTAGTAGTATGCACGGTACTTCATGTATTAAGGTAAGTTTAGACCACACTAAACACAAGTTGTGAAAACAGGGCCTAAATTGTCCACCTGTCATTTTGTAGAATAGCTGTATTATACCAGTGTTACCAGAATTATTTGCAAAAAGTTCGCGTGGGAGGAAAAAGTAGGTCACTAGGTCGTGGTGGGTCTTTAACACTTAAAGTAATGATTTGAATACTGATGGTTAAAATAAATACTATAGCCTATTTATTAACGGTTAAGGCGAATGCGATACTGTTACACACTGATAGCCACACGAAAACTACATGCAAAGATAGACTTGTCATAGTACGCTACGCCGAAAATATAAAGTGATAATATTGGACTGGGAATTCATGGCATGGGATGAAAGAGAGAAACACATCAGTTTTGATAGTAAACACTATTCAGTAAGAAAGGATTTTTGTTTCGTTTTATATCTGTTGGGGAGGGCCGTCATTTAATGTTGTAAGAACTTGTGGCCCGACCCATTTGCTTATATGTTTGTGTTTGTAAAAAATGTTATATATGCTTGTAAATATTGAATGAGCAATAAAATATGTTTAAACTAAAGGATTTACTGACAAAATCATATTAAATGCCGGTCGTTATTTGGCTGCATGCAAAGGATAATGTCATGCTGAAGTACAGTAAGAGGTTAACATGTCAAACGCAACTGAAAGCAGATCAGTAATCTACTGCTTCCAAAATAATGGTGAATTTAAAAGAAATAGACCATTTAAAGTATTTTTTCGGTGAATATTAGTTGTTAAATATATAATACTTAAAAGATAACAAACATTGAAAATGAACATTATTAGATTTGCTTCAAATATGCAAAACAAACCGAGGCTAGATAGAGGTTCATTGATATCTTCTGCAGAAACGTTCCCCTATAAAAAAAAACGTGGATTTGCAAATTCAAAATATAATTTAAAAAATCTGCTAGTATTTTCCAAGTAATAATTATAACAATGTGCTAGATATTATACACTTATATCTAGATCTATATCAAACGTGTTTCACACGTAAATGCATAATACTGGTGGCTTATTGATGAATGCTAAACAAATTAAACTATATACTTCTATCTTTACCCTGACCTTATTTGACAAGTTAAACAAATAAAATAACCTTTGATTATTTTACACTCGTTACCCACCGAAAGAAAAATTGAATTGCAAATATAATTTTTCAGGCTTGAAGTACTCTCTTGCCTTATGACATGTAGAATGATATTCAATCTGATCAAGAGCATAAGAATACAATCTGAAGAAATGATATTAAAGAACAGTGTTAAAGAAAAAATCTTAAGTCATGTATGCAATTAATGTAAACAAGAACAAAGGAGAATAAAATTTTAAACTAAACAATCAGTTTCACATTTCATAGAAAGTATTTTTTATTTTATGTCGGCCTTTGTAGTGGCACTTCTCCTTTCTTCCTCCACGACTTTTTCTTTAACCCGTGTTACATCCATATTTCACAAAATCAATAACTGTAAAATAAAGCAAAACACAGGTGAGCATCTTTTAGAATATATGCTATTTAAGAGTTAGGAAAGAGATAAAAGTTCGTTTAGTAACATTGCTAAATTGCTTATTCGTTTAGTAACATTGCTAAATTGCTTGTAATTATTGTCTTGGTATAGAAATTTATCATGATATTTAAATTTCTTTTATTTATACAAAGATTTTATTCAGCATATTAATCTTACTTTTGAATATTTTGATATTTGACTACAGATCTTAAATAAATAGTAAAATCGATATTTTATGATCAAAATATATGAATTATGTATTTATAAGTTCAAAGAATGAAAGATAATTAGATTTTTTAGTGTTCTGCAATTCTCCAGCTGGACCATCTTCTTCGCCAATCTCCACAGGCTTCACAGCTTGTCAGTCCACTTCACCATTGTCCCTTGGTTTCGACATCCTTCTACAGCGTAACACATCACCATCAATCTCTGTAACTAAGGATCTCCCGTCATCGGCCATGTTTTTGTTATAACGTTATACCGCACTCTCCAAGTTAATGATGTTCATCCATCTAATTTTATTTGCAGAATTCTGAAATTTTCTAGAGTTCTCCAAGTTATAATATTACTGTTTCATTTACGCAAGGTCCAATATTTCGGACGACCACCGAACATATTTCAGGTAATTATGTCGTAAAGCAGATAATTATGTTGTTTCCCATTTGTCATAAATGGCAGATAAGATCAAAGCTGCATGTTTACAAATTGTCATAAAAGATTGAATGCTATGTAATTTTTTGCTTTGACAGGTACTTCCCAATATGTAACCGTTACGTATAATTAGTTTCCCTTTGGCTATTATATAATGACAGTCCGCAATCTGACAAAACTTAAAATGTTCACTTGGAATACACTTTTTCATCGGTTTTATTTGACAGTTTGTCAGTATTTTTATGTCAGCAAATTCATTGTTTCTTTCTGTACTTTGCATGAACCGTTACGTTACCGAAACCTTACTTCTGTGTACTTTCTGCAAGCTATGTCCTACGTTTTACATTTTTCGAAAAATAAAGATATCAGCCAAAATATGTTCCTAACAAAAAGCAAAATGTTCTTGACATAAAAAAATGTAATTATCTGATATTTAACAATGCATAAGAAAGCTACAAAAAATCTCTACAAAATTAAGCATTTAGTCATTTTTAAATACAAAAAGAAATACATACAAAACCAACACCAATATATCAACAGAATATCTGATAATGATATCTTCCATTCTATTTACAGAAATGTGACCTTTCTAGATGATCCTACAGAAATATTATGTCGTCCGCGAGAAAAAAATAAATTTCCCGACAGACTACTCTGCAAAAACTTGAAAGGGTAACCTAAATAAGTAACAGCACGTTTGACCGTTTTTGCAACTCTTTGACAAAATACTACATCAGGTCTCATAAAACAAAAATCTGTTGTACTTAAAATATCCGGTACGCATACGTACCTCATAATGCAATATATGCATCGATTTCACGCTATGATAGTAAGACTCTGACATAAGATTGCAGAAGGCTGTATCTGAGCCTGTCTTAATCGAAGACATCTTACAAGACAACTGGGATCACAACTTCCAGTCTCACAAAGACAATATCAAGTAACTCTTAGTATCTCCCAATATATAAGAATCTCTGCTAATTTTGCAAAAGGCAGTATATTTGCCCGTTTAACAGTAAACAAATTCAACTTTACTGGAATCCACATGTTCCAGCGACAATATCAAGTCATTTTTACAAAATAAACATATTCTTCCTTGCCATATCAGGCTTCAAAATATTTCAAGCACAACAGACTAACCTTTCAATTTACTGTGACCAGAAGTAACCATATGGTTAGAAAGATAACCATGTACACATTTATTCAGCAATGACACTTTAACCCAGCAACGCATTCTCATGCACGAAACATCCTAAACAGGAATTTCACGTATTTAACTAGTTTTCAGCCGTTCCTTAAACATTCACATATATATTTTTGATAAAATATTACCCGTATACCGTAACAGAAACTACATGTAGCGCTTGTAACGTAGTGTACCTGAAGTTTGACGGTCTTGAACACAACACATTACAACAGTTCTAACATTTATTTTCTACGAAGAGCAATGCACAGTAACTTACAAATGTTCAGTCTAATTTCATGAATATAATCAATGTTCAATAATTCTTTTAAAACAGTTCTGTTTACTGATCTATTTAACAACATTTCTTAATTATAAATATATTTCAAACTAGCTCTTAACAAAGCTTATTAAGTTTCAGCTCATGGGAGCGGGACGACATGTCCCTTGCCCGTACCTGGGCACCTTTCCCGATCACAGAGTGTATTGAGTTTATAAAGGATTATACAGGAAAACACAGCAGACACATTATCTAATTTCCCGATCACTTAAGGATACGTACAAGTTCAACAAGCCTTAAGCTACTGAAGATTGTCAAATCTTGTCTGACTTGTCAATTTATGAAATGTACAGTTTTCATCTTCTATAATTTTTAAAATCTTAAACTTCTGAAAGAAATACCCGAAATAAAATACAAAACACCTGAGCATTACACTACAAATTCCTTCCTTTCTTCACGAAAAAAAAGTTTAAAAAAAAGGTTGAAATGTCTGAATGATCAAAATAAACAGTAAACTTATAGAAGTCTAAAAAATCCAACTAATATGGACTATTAAGTTGTATATTGGGGAATTGAATAATGTGTCAATATAACAGGGCACGCCAATCAAGGAGACAGGAAATGTTCCTTTAATTGTTCGTTCCCTTGCATACATCAATAAAATCAAATAAACAGGAATCCCTACTTGTTTAGGTTTCAGAAATTAAATCATATGATAGATTAACATAGCTTAAACATACAAATAAGTTATAACTTGAACACAGAATTCATCATAAAAGTTACACAGTAAACATCATTTCATATGTGTATGTAACATTCATTATTCGTTATAGTCCTATTCGCAGTCATACATTTGTACGTAATGAAAGTCATTTCCGTTCTTCATATTTAGAAAGTGCCACTTTGCGTAGGGATTCCATTCAAAGTCTGTGTGTTCACGGATATTCTGAATCAATAGGTACAAATATATCAAATTCTGAAATTTGAAAGCACAATTAAAATTCTGTTTAACATTGCATGAAACTCAGATATACGAATGTTCATTAGTTTGTATGTTAACCCATTTTTCTGCACGATAACATGTTTTTAGTATTCTTACTATTAAAATTAACATTTTTGAATTATTATGTTAAGATATGTAAATACATGATTTCTTAATCATAAGCAATGTACTAGTCTAGGATGAAAAAAAAATCAATTGATAAAGTATAACAACTTGTTTAAAAAAAAACAAGTGATAAAAGAAATAAAGTTAAACAAATGCAATGAGAAATTTTCCAGTGGTGTTCCCAGTTGGCTGGTGGAATTGACATCTACTGCACATAACCACTGATCCAACCGTAGTATAACGTTACACGACCATGGTATCAGCAGTCGGTAGTTCTCGATCCGTCAGCTTCTTAAGAATGTCCATTGCCATTGTTCATCGTTTTGTTAAACGATATCCACCAAAGGAGATGTTATCCTGATCGTTGAATCGCCAAAACTTCATCGTACCATATCCAACTCGATAGTCGTGGTTTCATTGCTCTGTGTACTAAAATTCTAAAGATCTGCGATTTAATGTCATGTAACTTTCTGTTGTTTCAGCTTGCCATTCGATAATATGCATTTGATTTAATTATTATGCTACTGTGCATGCTAAGTCCTTTCACTGCGTTTTAATTTGAATAAAATAACTTCATAGTAAGAAATTCAGTGAAATATCTCTCCTTTTCTATCAATTTTTAATGTGAATGTTTCGTTTAAATACCACTGTTTAATCTGAATTGCCAAGTTCTTATTATTTCGTAGAAAGTCACTGTTAACGAATGTTGTCTTAGAACTGTCTTTATTTCTAAATCCTTTACCGGAATATTCGCATGAACATGTGAGCATAAGCTATCAAGCCTTTTTAATCTTCATAGTTCTTAATATTAAGTACAAGCTTGTATCAATTTCTTTAAAATCTATACTCTAAAATAGACAACGGACAAAATCAGTATTTCACACAAGAGAAGAAACGCTAGCAAAACGTCAAATATTATACCGTATGACACCTTACATAGAAATAAAAAAAATTTGCAAGCAAACAAAACACATACTGAAATCAATATTTACACAAATTAATGACAATAATCAGTTATGCTTCTACATGCATAACGGTGATGGAGTACAACATCTCTTTTACTTCACGAACAGCTGAATATTTATAACCATGAATGACCACAAACTGTTATTTTCAATAAAAACAGTCTACATACTGAACCTAGTATAGTGGCGATTTTAACATTTATAACAAACCCCTGAGCCTATTTGTATTAAATCAGCTCTACACCTAAAGGGATTTTTATATTATATCACAACACATCGTCTTCTCTAGACGCGGTTGACAAGCCTGCCTTGAGGCTACGAAACAAATATATCAATTCAGCTTAATTAATTTTAAACACTTAAATCATTATAACTGTACTCCGATGAATCTATATGCAAGAAATAAATAGTCAATAAAATTGCTCCCAAAAGTGTCTTAAATAAACGTGTACTTAAACGTTCAATCCGTGCGAAAGCACAGCATCTCTATAGTTTTAATTACTAGTATCCATATCGAAAATGGACACATTATAGAGGATACACCATTTAATACTATTAAAATGGTTTCAAGGAATTTAAGCTTCCATAGCTTTTCCTTTACAATTACAACATAAGAATGCACCATTGGTATCAATAAAATGACTATTTACAGTATGACATATGCATAAACAACAAAAAAAGTAGGATCTTTATATATACACAGATAAATATTTGCGGTTTCCTTGCGTTTCTTTAATCCTTTACATTTTTCAGCATTTTTGCTACATTTTATAACTCAACAATCGTATCATAATAAAATTTCGTCATGATTCCTTACGAATTCAACTGAATATAAAAGTTTGTCAAGAACATTTTTGTTTAATTTCTTGTTTTTAAAACCGAAAAAGCTTGTATTTTATAAGAACTATGTATGAAAGTAAAGGTCCTACTGTGAGCGGCATCACATCATTCTTGGCGTGTCATGGTATAGTGGTACTTGCAAATTGATCTCGCGACAACCCATCGTAGAAGTCCGACATCCTGTCTGCGGCGCCATAAAAGTGCTTGTAGCGTAGCACGTTGTACCTGAAGCTTGTCTTGAACACAACACATTATGACAGTTCTAACATTTATTTTCTATAAAGAGCAATGCACAGTAACTTACAAATGTTCAGTCTAATTTCATGAATATAATCAATGTTAAATAAGTCTTTTAAAACAGTTCTGTTTACTGATCTATTTAACAACATTTCTTAATTATAAATATATTTCAGCCTAGCTCTTAACAAAGCTTATTAAGTTTCAGCTCATGAGAGCGGGAACAAGTCCCATAGCCCGCACTTGGGCAGCCTCCCGATCACAGAGTGTATTGAGTTTATAAAGGATTATACAGGAAAACACAGCAGACACATTATCTAATTTCCCGATCACTTAAGGATACGTACAAGTTCAACAAGCCTTAAGCTACTGAAGATTGTCAAATCTTGTCTGACTTGTCAATTTATGAAATGTACAGTTTTCATCTTCTATAATTTTTAAAATCTTAAACTTCTGAAAGAAATACCCGAAATAAAATACAAAACACCTGAGCATTACACTACATATTTACAATTAATGTTTGCGCATATCTATGAATACAACACAAGTTTCATAGGATAATCCATACTCCTTCATTTAAACAATTTGTCAATGCGGGAATGCTTAAAACTGTTTAAATGTGGCCATAAGGGAAACAAATATCATATGGAACAAGTAAAATAAACATAATATGACAAGATAAAATTTTCGAAAATCAAGTATTTTCACATTTGCATTTCTTAATGCAATCTTTTGAGTATTTTCCTCAATGCATTGTTTCTTATTGTTTTACGTTGTTTTTATTATTATTATTTTACATTTTTTTTTAAAGAATTTTGTATATAATGAGTTAGGTTTTATCATTTTATAAATTTGAATTTCTTTTCGTGTCCAACAATTAATCAAAAATAAATTTACCTTAAAATTTTGTTCAAAAATAGAAACAAAAATTTAATAAAACAAAAAAAGACTAGCTTGCATAATTATACTAGAAGATAGGTAAGATGGTAACTCACAGTTTGTCTTCTTTCGGCTCGGCAGCGTGTCGTCGAGGCAGTCGTACTTTGCTTCGTAATGTTGCAACAACCCATTTTGAAAGTCGACATCCTGGTCACGGCACCAAAATATTTTGAACTGGTGTAACGTAACACAACACGAGTCTGAACGTTTTTGATGTTTATTTACACAGTAGGATATTTCGTACATAACTTTCATTATTCATTTTGTAACTTCTTAAGTCTGATTTTAACAAGTGTCATATCTTAAACCTAACTTGATATTAATATCTATAAGACCCATTTTCTAGGTCTTAGCTTCGGATTCCAGATTCACACCTGGACTGTCCCAGACCCTTTTCGACCATCTGAGATATCTAAAACGGCAATATATAGCAATTCTCTAACATCAGTTATATGCATTGTCTGACAATTTGACGTATAAAACGTGTGGGGGTTTGATATAATAAACAATAACATAAATGCCTCATATATCAGCTTGACAGAATGTACTCGTTATATGTCCGCTAATATACTTCTGACCTTATTTGACAAGTTAAACAAATAAAATAATCTTTGATTATTTTACACTAGGAATGTCGAGTGCACGAAATTTCGTGGTTTCGTGGTTATGTGCAATATATTCAGTGTTAAAACTTACAAAATAAATTTTTGATTATACTTTGCATAAGATGAAAATCATACGCAATGCATTTACTAGATGGCTTTTCCTTAGAAAGATGCTTCCGTCTCGTTTCGGTAAGCATGCTGATAAAAAATTATATACATGTACGTTAACTAAGATACCAATAAAAGTCTATATTTGTATTTTCGTGTATTTTCATGCACATCTAATGCAATACACTATATATGATAATAGTCATGCAAAAATAGTATGTACAAATGCAAATATCATTTTATGTAATCTCTTTATAGCAATATAAACATGGTATGTCTATGAAAGTTTCTTGTGTTTTCATTTGTGTATACATCATTCAATCACTTGCTAAATAACAGTGTAAAACAATTATAGCTATATATATGTCTGCCTTTAAATATCATTTCTGCTCAGATTTATTGTATTCACAATATACATCATATGTGTCCATTTCATATGGGGCCTCTGTGTCCGAGTGGTCAAGTTCAAAGGAATGATCTTTTTTTCTGTTCTTTTTTACTTGCAAATATATTGGGGTTTTTTTTGTCAATGAAAACTGTCTTTTGATTAAAAAACGATTGAAAACAATTTAAATTATTATCTTAAACACTCCTGAAAATCAAGCTGTTAAAAAAATACATGACTTACCGCCTGCGAGTACTCTTCAAAATACAATAAGGCGTAAAAAATTCTTTGTTTCCGCTATCCCGATCTTCCCTACATTTTTGGCCCGCCCCTAAATTTTATGGCCTAGGAGAATTTTTTTTCAACTTTTTAACAAAAATTTGAAAAACTGCACTTTTTATGCTTAAAACAAGGCCAGTGATGGTAGAAATTGACTTACCGTTGCTCTAAAAGCATAAACTTCATTATTTGTATTCATTTTTTGACACAAAATTAATTTCAGAAAAGTCTCCCTTAATAAAATAATAATAATAAAAAAAATTCCGACCTACCTACCCTATTTTTTTAGTATGTTACCGGAAACAAAGAATTTTTTAAGGCTAAGCTGTTATATAAATTAAGGTTGACGAACCCACTACCTGTTTTGTACAGAAAATTTATACGAAAAGGTATATTGACGAAACCTCGAACACCCCTTCAAATAAAGATAGAAAATACGCTATCAGCACTTCTGGTGTATTTTTCTCGGCCGCTTTCAATTGATTTATGAATATTGAATTAGATGAGTCGTTAGGAGAAATAGAGGAAGTTGTGTTAGATGGAAATGAAGGTTTACAGCCATACATGTTTGAGCCGATCGCTCCAGAAAGCGGAATATCGTCTGATTCAGATCTGAATACAGACTCCGATGATGACCCGCTAGACCGTTCCGGTCTTGATCCTATATCTATCTATCTATCTATCTATCTATCCTGCATCACGCCTCTTTTCGAGTATTATGTGCAGCTGCGCGCCTGTACAAGAAATTTAAAAAGTAGAATGGACAGGAGAATAAAAGTAATACACGATGTGTATTGCAAGCATGAAATACAGTTGATAGTGTTAAAAAAAGAAGGATTTACACAGGTAAAAGCAGTTTAAAAACAGGTCTATCATGTTAAGCATTGTGTGCAAGTTTGCTCACATCCTACTTAAACTGGTTCAGGGTGGGGGCTTGCACAAGTTGAGCTGGAAGGGAATTCCAAAGCACTATGGTGGCTGGAAGAGAAGATTACTTATAGTAATTACAGGGAGTGAGGATCTGGGTGTAGGAGTGGGGATGCATATGTCTTGTTAGACAGGATGGGGGACTGATATAAGGAGGAAGTGGTACAGCAACCAAACCATTCACTATTTTGTAAAACACAAGGAGGCGTGAATCAGATCACCTATTTTCAAGGGTACGCCATCCCAGCTGATTTAGCATGTTTGTGACACTGCTGTAAGTGGAGTAGTCAAGGTTAACCCATCGCGCTGCCCACCGCTGATTTCATTTCGATGTGGTGAATTTTATATTGGGTATATGGGCTCCAGACACAGCTAGCATATTCCAGCTGTGGCCTGACTAGAGCTTAATTATAAGCTTATTCGGGCAGCTTTGGACGTGACTAAATTGGTGTTTATTCCGGTAAGATCTGCGGATATAATTAAAGTTTTCCGTTAGTGATCCGTCCGAATGGTTAGTTATTTAGCAGCGCTGATGATAAAAAACTTATTCATATACAGTATTCACAAATTAATCAGAGTTAGCCAGTATAATGCCTGACCACTATACCCCACCCGCTACCATAGATAAGCGATGTACTTGCAGTAGTAAATGTAAATATTTCAATTGACACTGAAGACAGAAACTGTTGACGGAAAATGCATCTGATGAAAACATTAATGCTGAACATGCAGTGGGTACACAACTTTAGAAATCGTATATACATACCATCCTACTGCCCGGTGCAAATTGGCAGGTTTTCGGGAAAACAGCTTATTAGCTTACTACTCGATCCCTTGCTTTTGTAATCAAAGTACTGAGAGGACTGGTGGGGACAATGCATTGCAGTTTCAAGACTTGATGTAACCCATTCATGTCAGGGAGGTACATGCAGGCATTATGTAATGCACTTGTGTGTGGCAAGAAATGGAGTGGTCACAACTTTAACAGTGCACAACAATAAAATTTATTAACTTTGTGTTCAATACACTTCTATATTTTGTTCAAAAGGTAAAGATAAAAATCTAGTCTTGTCCAATAGCAGTTGTTCATCGACAAACAAAAACCTTTCATTGCCATTGATAAAATGAAAAAGATAAAGCTATACAATGTATTTCAATTTCTTCAATACTTCTGTTTGCACTCTATGTCCTGACATCATGTGTTCTTGAGAGTCTAACAGAAACAGGCAAACTTTGTAACACTTTATGAAAGTTTTGAAAGAAAGTCAAAATATTCCAATATGTGAAAGTTTAAAGGAACAGGATTTCCTTGAACTGACATTGAAAAAAATCTAGGCTATGTTTTCTAATGTGTACAATACTTATCAATTAAAAAAGTCAGGAATGTTTTTTTTTTGTTACAAATAAGCATAATTTTAATAAGGAGTCGTCATTAGTAAACACACAAACACCTGCAAAAATATTTTTATAGATCTACCTTTTTTCCATTCCAAATATTGCTAAAGTTCAGTAACTGTTTTCTTAAAAAATGTACATGATATATGATGATTATAAGGATCTTACATGCATGCCTGTGTAAGACGGGGTTTTCCCTACCCGAGGGACAGTGTGGAATGGAAAACCAAGCGTTAGCGAGGTTTTTTATCCATGCTGTCCCGAGGGTAGGGAAAACAGCTGTCTTACACAGGCAGACATGTTAGATCATTTTTCTTGCCTATCATGTTCAAAATAGATCGTGGAGACAAATAGGTTTGGGTATTTCCTGACATTATTTATAAAGTTTATGACGTCACAATGGTACCAGTACTGTGTGACGTCACCTTAGTGCACGCTATTTTAGACAAGGTTTTTCCCTAGGGAAAGACAGGAATATCTATCCCCGGCACGTGCTCGGATAAATGTATACTTTCCCCGCTAGGATATAAGATCCTTATATTCATATTGTTTGTTATGTTTGTTGATCAAAATAACATTGTCTGTTTCAATTTTAGGTTATTTAATATACACCTGTTTTTCAAACTGTCAATATCATAATATAAGAAATACATTTAACTTCATATCAATGAACCTACCGAACTGGCGTATACAGTTCGAGTAAATTAGGATACGAAACGCCCGTGGAAAAAGAACAAGATTTCTGGTGGTTCTGCCTTCGAATATCACCATCAGAAACCATTTGCACCCTCAGATAGAAGAAATACATTAAACTGGTAACATAAATGTACAACTGCAGGGATGATTACCAAGAAAATGAGGCCAAAATATAACGGGCACCTGTGGCAAGTTATCATCGCGGAATGGTGGATTACCTCTCATAGCAAAAATTACTCTGTCTGAAAAATGATGAAATACGTATATGTACGCGCAATTATAACAGTATTTAGCGCACTTTTTACGTTAAACGATAATTTTCCTGCAGATAAATACCAGTTTGATCAGCGTATATGGCGTTTCTTTTTGGGGGCAATGCCCCCAGATTTCACAAACCGTCTTTCAATTTTCTTGTCGAGCTTATGACCAAACTGACAACACACAGAAAACAAGTTCCAAAGTATTTACCAAACATAACTTTGCATTTTGCAATTATATTTTCGATCCAGATATGATTAAATAGATCTACACATTTTATATCAACAAAAGTATGTGAAGAAAACTAAACTGCATTATACAATAAATTAAATAGATCATTTGTAAGCGTAAAATAATAAAGAGCTGATTTGATTGAAACCGACACTTGTATTTGATCATGTGAAACATACGAAATCCAAAACTATTCATACGCGCAAAAAATGTGTCTATATTCGCTGAAAATAGCAATACTAAGGAATTGCAACGTACCCACGAAAAGTCCGTAGATTATTGATTTTTTCATCACCGTGCCTCTAACTGTCGAAATGTGTAATGAGACAATTTATCAGTTGCGGCGATCAGTACCGTTTATCAGTAGCGAATCATGATTTAATAATCAGCACATTATAGATCCGATTCGCAATGTTTATAAATATCTTGTGTTGCAGGATGTTGATTTCTAAAATATTATTCAGAATTAGAGTCTGAAATGAAATACTTTTCGATGTCATAAGAAATATATTTTCAAGAGATTTGTTATTTATGAAAAATTAATCAAGGTAAAAGATAATAATAATAAAATAAAATAAAAAAAGTGTTTACTTGAATAGAATAGTAGAAAAAACATTACTTATTCGTCAGTTTGAATTATGACTATTTGGTTCGGGGCGGTGGGGGAGGTGGGGTTAATTTGACAGTTTGATTTTGTAATTAATTACGGTGGATCTAATTTAATAATCGTCAGTAGATATATTTTCTCTCATTGTTCGAATTCGTAATCAACTATGAAAATTACTTCTGTTTACATCACTTAGAACATTTTAAGCTTAAGGCATTTTTTCTAGTCGGACCTCTTTATTAGTGATTGTTTAAAGTTATTACAATTATATATTTTGATCTCGAAATCAGCTGTAAATCGTTAATCAAAATGTCTTGCCACAGAAGTTGCATAAAAATGAATTGAATTTCAGATAGTTACTAAAATTTAATACACAATTGCACGGTGCATATCCATATTGGCGGATTCTGCGAAATATGCTTTATCGGCGTCGGCACCGGCGATTCTTTGCTATAAACAGGTAGGCAGTCATAAAAAGTCAGATAAACACACCAAATTAATTAAGATATAATGTTTCCAGATAGTCATTAGCATAGAGCCTCTCTGTGCGTTATGCAGAGAACCTGCCTGTGCATAAAAAAAACTGGTATGCAGACAGTGCAGAGAGACCACCGGTGCCACGGCAAAACCCCGAAAGTAAGTGGTTTTGAAAAAATCCATTTACTTTTCGGCCTATTTATCTTTATTATTTGGAAGAATATTGATAATTGAATACAAATAGTGCGCTTGATATGTATGATATCAAAGCAAAAACTGGTTAAAGACTGTGGAAGAAGTCGGGCTACTGTGTTCCATGTCAGTACAGCATCAACAAATTTCATCGAGTTGCGAGCAAAATCGCTGATAATTAAAAAGTAAACACTATAAAATATGGAAAAGACAATCTTATGTTCCGTGCTCTACTTATTTTGAGCAACATACCTATGATCATGGATGGCAGCCGGATTTTCGCCTCCCATACCGACCTGGGCACTGTTTATAGCAAAAAATAGCCGGTGCCGACGCAAAGAAACCGCCGATATAGCAGATTTCGCAAAGAGTGCGTCGATATGGATATGTACTGTGAATTGGAGAGAGCATTCTGAATATACATGTCATCTAGGGAAGGTTTGAATCCATGGAGATGTTGTCAAAAGTTATGGCATAAGAATCTTGCGGGCATGCAGTAATTTCAATTGGAACCACCACACCACCGCAAATCAGGAGAGATATTTTTTTTTTACCTTTTCCTGAAATCCGACCTCACAATAGGGCAAATAGAAACGCGCTTATTCTGGAAAAGTACAGTATTTTCCAAACTGAATATGTGCCCGATTCTTTAGTCTAAAGATCAGAACATTATGTATATGACGTGTTTAACATAATTATAATGTTCGGGAAATCCCAATCTGACTAAAGTACTTGATCTTCTAAACGAAGATCTGAGAACGACCCATTCACATTCGTCTTCTGTATATTTTGGATTTCCAATATTGCTATTTTTATTTTCGCAAATCTATTTTTATTTCAACCAGATAACTTGTTCGAATGTCAAAGAGTAAGAAAAATTTGCAGTTAATCCAGGACTCGAACCCGGGACCTCTCGCTTACAGAGCAAGTGCCCTACCGACTGAGCTAACCGGTTATCTGATATCTTTCGACATAAAAATTGTAGATATCAAAAACCAAGGCTTTTTAAAGCTTGCAGAATGTTGTAAGTTAGCTTTTGATTGGTTAGCGGAAGGGTCGTCAGAACGAGGCTATCAATAGCTCGTTATCAGATCCTAAGCGTAACGTAATAGGAGATGTACTTTAGTCAGATTGGGGAAATCCTTGAAAAAGGACTGAAGAAAATATTAATTCCCAGATTTTTATTTAAAACAAGAGGGCCATGAAGGCCCTGTATCGCTCACCTGATCTATAGACCTAAAGATCATAAAGATTACCAAGTTTCATTAAGATATGGTCATAAATGTGGCCTCAGGAGTGTTAACTAGCTTTTCCTTTGATTTGACCCAGTGACCTAGTTTTTGACCTCACAAGACCCAGATTCGATCTTGACCTAAAGATCATCAAGATTAACATTCTGACTAAGTTTCATGAAGATACAGTCATAAATGAGGTCTCTAGAGTGTTAACAAGCTTTTCCTTTGATTTGACCTAGTGGCCTAGTTTTTTCACCCCACCTGACCCAGATTCAAATTTGACCTAAAGATCATCAAGATAAACATTCTGACCAAGTTTCATTAAGATATGGTCATAAATGTGGCCTCAAGAGTGTTAACTAGCTTTTCCTTTGATTTGACCTGGTGAACTAGTTTTTGACCCGGCATGACCCAGACTTAAACTTGACCTAAAGATCATCAAGATTAACAATCTGACTAAGTTTCATAAAGATACAGTCTTAAATGTGGCCTTTAGAGTGTTAACAAGCTTTTCCTTTTGATTTGACCTAGTGACTTAGTTTTTTATCCCACCTGATCCAGATTTGAATCTGACCTATAGACCATCAGGATTAACATTCTGACCAAGTTTCATTAAGATAAGTTCATAAATGTGGCCTCTGGAGTGTTAACTAGCTTTTCATTTGATTTAACCTGGTGACCTAGTTTTAACCCTACGTAACCCAGATTCAAACTGGACCTAAAGATCATCAAGATTAACATTCTTATGAAGTTTCATGAAGATACAGTCATAAATGTGGCCTCTACAATGTAAACAAGCTTTTCCTTTGATTTGACCCGGTGACCTAGTTTTTGTCCCCAGATGACCCAATAGCAAACTTGTCCAAGATTTTATTGAAGGTGACATTCTGACCAACTTTCATGAAGATTATGCCAAAATTGTGACCTCTAGAATGTTAAAAACTTTTCCTTTGATTTGACCTGGTGACCTAGTTTTTGACCCCAGATAACCCAATATCAAACTCATCCAAGATTTTATTACGGGTAACATTCTGACCAAGTTTCATTCACATTTGGCCAAATTTGAGACCTCCGGAGTGTTAACAAGCTTTTCCTTTGATTTGACCTGGTGACCTAGTTTTTGACCCCAGATGACCCGATATTGAACTCGCCCAAGATTTTATTGAGAGTAACATTCTGACCAAGTTTCATTAATACTGGGCCAAAAGTGTGACCTTTAGAGTGTTAGCAGTTAAATTGTTGACGACGACGCCGACGACGGACGGACGACGGACACAGGGTGATCATGATCACAAAAGCTCACCTCTGAGCACTTCGTGCTCAGGTGAGCTAAAAAAGAAACGCCATATACGCTGATCAAACTGGTATTTATCCGCAGGAAAATTATCGTTTAGCGCAAAAAGTGCGCTAAATACTGTTATAATTGCGCGTACATATACGTATTTCATCATTTCTCAGACCGAGCAATTTTTGCTATGGGAGGTAATCCACCATTCCGCGATGATAACTTGCCACAGGTGCCCGTTATATTTTGGCCTCATTTTCTTGGTAATCATCCCTGCAGATGTACATTTATGTTACCAGTTTAATGTATTTCATCTATCTGAGGGTGCCAATGGTTTCTGATGGTGATATTCGAAGGCAGAACCACCAGAAATCTTGTTCCACGGGCGTTTCGTATCCTAATTTACTCGAACCTTACTGTATACGCCAGTTCGGTAGGTTCATTGATATGACGAATCACGGTTTTCATAGTGTTTAATGTATTTCTATATTATGATATTGTTAGTTTGAAATACAGATGTGTATTAAATAACCTAAAATTGAAACAGACAATGTTATTTTGATCAACAAAACTAACAAATAATATGAATAATAATATCATCCTATATCATTTATATTTTTAAGAAAACAGTTACTGAACTTTAGCAATAGTTGGAATGGAAAAAAGGTAGAACTATAAAAATATTTTTGCAGGTGTTTGTGTGTTAACTAATGACGACTCCTTATTCAAATGATGCTTATTTGTAACCAAAAAAAAAACAAACAAAAAAACATTCCTGACTTTTTTAATTGATAAGTATTGTACACATTAGAAAACATAGCCTAGATTTTTTCAATGTCAGTTCAAGGAAATCCTGTTCCTTTAAACTTTCACATATTGGAATACTTTGACTTTCTTTCCAAACTTTCATAAAGTGTTACAAAGTTTGCCGCCTGTTTCTGTTAGACTCTTAAGAACACATGATGTCAGGACATAGAGTGCAAACAGAAGTATTGAAGAAATTGAAATACATTGTATAGCTTTATCTTTTTCATTTTATCAAACCTGGCAATGAAAGGTTTTTGTTTATCGATGAACAACTGCTATTGAACAAGACTAGATTTTTATATTTACCATTTGAACAAAATATAGAAGTGTATTGAACACAAAGTTAATAAATTTTATTGTTGTGCACTGTTAACGTTGTGACCACTCAATTTCTTGTCACACACAAGTGCATTATATAATGCCTGCATGTACTTCCCTGACACGAACGGGTTACATCAAGTCTTGAAACTGCAATGCATTGCCCCCATCAGTCCTCTCAGTACTTTGATTTTAAATAAAAATCTGGGAATGGATTTTTTCTTCAGTTCTTTTTCAAGGATTTCTCGAACATTATAATTATATTTAACACGTCATATACATAATGACTGTTCTGATCTTTAGACTAAAGAATCGGGCACATGTTCAGTTTGAGAAATGTTGTACTTTTCCAGAATAAGCGCGTTTCTATTGGCCCTATTGTGAGGTCGGATTTCAGGAAAAAGTGAGAAAAAAAAATAGCTCTCTTGATTTGCGATGGCGTGGTGGTTCCAGTTGAAATTACTGCATGCCCCGCAAGATTCTGATACCATAACTTTTGACCCATGGATTCAAACCTTCCCTAGATGACATGTATATTCAGGATGTTCTCTCCAATTCACAGTACATATCCATATCGACGCACTCTTTGCGAAATCTGCTATATCGGCGGTTTCTTTGCGTCGGCACCGGCTATTTTTTGCTATAAACAGTGCCCAGGTTGGTATGGGAGGCGAAAAATCCAGCTGCCATCCATGATCATAGGTATGTTGCTCAAAATATGTAGAGCACGGTACATAAGATTGTCTTTTCTATATTTTATAGTGTTTACTTTTTAATTATCAGCGATTTTGCCCGCAACTCGATGAAATTTGTTGTGGAACACTAGCCCGACTTTTTCCACAGTCTTTAACCAGTTTTTGCTTTGATATCATACATATCAAGCGCACTATTTGTATTCATTTATCAATATTCTTCCAAATAATAAAGATAAATAGGCCGAAATGTAAATGGAATTTTTCAAAACCACTTACTTTCGGTTTTGTCGTGGCACCGGCGGTCTCTCTGCATACCAGTTTTTGTTTTTTTTTTCTTCTTTTTTTTTATGCACAGGCAGGCTCTCTGCATTACGCACAGAGAGGCTCTAGGCTAATGACTATCTGGAAACATTATAGCTTAATTAATTAGGTGTGTTTATCTGACTTTTTATAACTGCAAAGCATATTTCGTAAAGAGTCCGCCAATATGGATATGCACCGTGCAATTGTGTATTAAGTTTTAGTAACTATTCGATATTCAATTCATTTTTATGCAACTTCTGTGGACAAGACATTTTGATTAACGATTTACAGCTGATTTCGAGATCAAAATATATAATTATACATATTAAACAATCACAAATAAGGACGCTTTAACCAAGTACGTAAATAATGTAAGCTTTAAAATGTTCTTAATAGTTGGTGTAAAACAGGAGTAATCTGTTCATAGATGATTTTACTAAACAATGAGAGAAAAAATCTACTGACGATTATTAGATAAGATAATAATTACAAAAAATCAAACTGTCAAAATAACCCCCCCCCCCCCCCCCCCCCCACATCCCGAACCAAATAAGTCATAAATTCAAACTGACGAATAAGTAATGAATTTTTTCTACCTATTCTATTTCAAGTAAACCATTGTTTTTTTATTTTATTTTTATTATTATTATCTTTTATATAGTATTAATTTTTATGAATAACATCTCTTGAAAATATTTTCTTAGACATGCGAAAAGTATTTCATTTCAGCACTCTATTTTCTGAAATAATATTTTAGAAATAACACCTGCACAGAAAAGATATTTTGCGAATCGGGATCTAAAGGATGTTGCCGCATATTTATAGATTCGCCTACTGATAAACGGTACTGATCGCCGCAAACTGATAAAGTTTCTCCATAATACACATCAGTGTCGAGGCACGGTGATGAAAAAATCAATAATCTATCGGCTTATCAGTGGCGTTGAATTCCTTAGTAGTTGCTATTTTCACGCAGAATCATGAACACATTTTTTTTTGAGCGTATTGAAACTAGTTATTCGATTTCAGAATAGGTCACATGATCAAAACAAGTGTCGGTTTCAGAATCGATCACGTGATTAAATCAAGCGTCATTATTATTCTTACGCTTAAGAAGATCTATTATAACTTATATTTATAATGCAGTTTAGTTTTCTTCACATACTGTTGTTGATATAAAACGTGTAGATCTATTTAATCATATCTGGATCGAAAATATAATTGCTAAATGCAATATGAAAGTTATGTTTGGTAAATACTTTGGAACTTGTTTTCTGTGTGTTGTCAGTTTGGTCATAAGCTCGACAAGAAAATTGAAAGACGGTTTGTTAAATCTGGGGGCATTGCCCCCAAAAATGTATTGTAATCACATGCTATTTGTTGAATAAAATATTGTTTAAACCAAATTGGCAGGTTTAACAAGATCATTAATTTTTACCGTGATTAGTATCCTGGGGTCTGGTAAATAGTCCTCAAAACCCAAAATCCAGAGATCCGGTATAGATTCACTATTGCAGTACTTGTAAAGCATACGGTGATTTATAATTATTTACTTACTCTAAAACTACGTTTCTTTCCAGACAACCCGGACCAGACAATACGGATCATACTTGGGACAACCCGGACCACATTTCAGAACGGCCTAGACCATGTCTCTGAAAAATCTATACCACTATGTTTTACCAAATAATGTTTCTTAATGTTTCAGAATAACTAGTTCAGCCGAAGACGAATAATGCTCATTTTCAATAAAACTTAGTTCTAGGTTGATGTTATGGACGACCCGGACTAGGCATTGTAGTTTAACTGTTGAGATGGTTGTGCTTTTTTGTAAATGTTCATCTATGACTTTACTGGTAACTCTAACACATCAAAATAACAGTTAAACATGTATTTCGAGAGAAATAACTGTCTAGAACTTTCAGAAATATGGTCCGTTGTCGTCCTTAAGGGTTGTCTCTAATATGGTTCGGGTTGTTCATCTTCTTTGCATTACAATTATTACTGTTTTGCCTAAGTATTCCTAAGTATATTTGGTTAACCAAAAGATGGCAAATATAAAAAAACCTAAGTCCAAAATGAGGTCAAGGTCAATGTAAAACTGAGGTCAGGTGATGTCTGAAGATGGGGATAGTCACAGGTTACATCTGCATTAGTATCAAGTCATTCAAGTAAGGGGTATTGATGCTAGACGAAACGGTCCCATTTGGTTAACCTCATATGGACGAGCGGACGGACAGGAAAATCACTATATGCCAAAAAACCTTCGCCATTACAAAACATCATTAAAGAATAAGTAACATGCTTATAAAAAATATCAACCTTACCATGCTAAATTTCTATAATGAACGTGTCCATCTTTCAGTTTGGGCAGTGCCATTAACTATTAAAAGGGATGGATACAAAAAAAGATACTGACTAAATGGCGAACAGTGCAGATCTTGATCAGACTGCATGGGTGTACAGGCCGATCATGATTTGCACTGGTCGCAGAGGCAATCAATCGTGTCCAGCATTACAAGAGTTAAGTATGCACATTCCACAATAATAAATTCTGTTTTGCATGCTTGATACAAATATATTCAAACATGGCAGTCTGAAAGACAGCTAAATCCCCCGCCACTGCTATGGATAGTAAAAGGGTAAACCTTTGACCTTTAGCTTTGACCTTGACCTTGAACTGACATGGCTGACTCATTAATTCTGCAGCACAATGTCTTGATGAGGTGATCATTTGACCCAAGTTTCAAGAAAATCCTTCAAGGGGTTTAGGAGATACAGAGCTTTGACCTTTAGTTGTGACCTTGGCCTTGAGTTGACATGGCTGACTCATGAGTTCTTGATGAGGTGATCATTTGACCAAAGTTTTATGAAAATCCTTCAACGAGATAGAGTGGACACAAAATGGAAGGCTCAAACCTTTGACCCTAAGTTGTGACCTTGACCTTGAGCCGGCATGGCTGACTCATAAGTTCTGCACATCGTTTTGATGAGGTGATCATTTGACCAAAGTTTTATAAAATTCCTTGAAGGGGTTTAGGAGATAAAGACCAGACACAAAATGGATGGCTAAAACCTTTGACCTTCAGCTGTGACCTTGACCTTGAGCCGGCATGGCTGACTCGTGGGTTCTGCACATCGTCTTGATGAGGTGATCATTTGACCCAAGTTTCATGATTATCATTCAAGGGGTTTAGGAGATACAAAGCGGACACAAAATGGAAGGCTCAAACATTTGACCTTGATTTGTGAACTTGACCTTGAACCAACATGGCTGACTCATGAGTTCTGCACATCGTCTTGATGAGGTGATCATTTGACCCAAGTTTCATGATCATCCTTCAAGGGGTTTAGGAGATATAGAGCGGACACAAAATGGAAGGCTCAAACCTTTCACCCTAAGTTGTGACCTTGACCTTGAGCTGGCATGGCTGACTCATGGGTTCTGCACATCGTCTTGATGAGGTGATCATTTGACCCAAGTTTTATAAAATTCCATCAAGGGGTTTAGGAGATATAGAGCGGACACGAAATGGAAGGATCAAACTTTTGACCTCGAGTTGTGACCTTGACCTTGAGCTGACAAGGCTGACTCATGGGTTCTGCACATCGTCTTGATGAGGTGATCATTTGACCCAAGTTTCATGAAAATCCTTCAAGGGGTTTAGGAGATATGGAGTGGACACGAAAGTGTTACGGACAAACGGAAGGAGACCATTCCTATAACCCCCCACCATTTGTGGCGAGGGATTAATAATGTGATTTGATACCCATGACCTTTATTCAGGTAACTTGATTCAGACTAGCATGAGGATGAAGGCTTTCTAGCTTTTAATAAATTGGGTGTAATAGTAATCTGAATGAACAGTAATTATAACAAGAGATCACAGAGTGATCTTGGCGCCCACCATTAAATCATTTCTGAATGTTCCAAATTTCAAGACTAGCTCAAAATCCCAAAAGTAGGTAACTATGTCAGAATCCAGGTCATCATAGATCCAGTGACCTCAAATACCAATTGGTAATTTTGGCTCTATACAAGGTACTTACTGGTACATACAAATATCAAAGAGATTGGTCAATATATGAATGTGCTATGAGCAAAGCACAAATATGTTACTTTTATCCTCCTATCCAATCTACTTTTAACTTCTTGTACAGGCGCGCAGCTGCACATATAACTCGCAGAGAGGAGTGCTGCAGTATAAATAGATAGATAGATAGGTCAAAATCAAGGTTAAAGCTCATTTTGGGACACACAACTGTGCATGTGGTCCAAACATGTGATCCAAATTTGAAAGCTGTAGCTTGAGAAATGTGGAAGTATGTCACTAGATCAATTTCAAGGTCAAAATTCCATATATGGCCTATATCTAAGGCATTTTGGTACACAAAACTATGCATGTGCTTCAAATTTGAAGGCTGTAGCTTGAGAAATGTGAAATTATGTTTTCTTTCATTTCGTTCAGCCAAACATAAATAATTTATCATCTAACATACTTAATAATATTCAATGGAATATTAAAGAAACAACAAAACACGATATAGGAGTGGTCAACAACAGGTTCACTTTAATGCGTCAATTATCCTCATAAATAATTACATTTACACGCACACGTGTCGACGACACCAGAAAAAAAATCACTATATACCACTGATGTTGTGTCTCTACACTTAACATATATAAGAACAAGAGCGCCGCCAAGCGGGGCAATATACGCCCAAAGGCTTACATCATAGGATAGGAGCAAAATTTTAAGAACTTGACTGTTGAAGCCCCAAAGGACTGGAACAACAAAAGGAAAACTTTAAAAAAAAACAAATCTAAGTCCACAAAAAAAAATTCAAAGTCTACAAAAAAATCTTTATCAGGAACAGTTATGTAAAAATACACCTTAAATTTGGAGGTACCATCCATGTTGTACCACAGAAAAGTGGTCTCGGTTTTTCCCTACGGCCAATAATAAAAAAGTTTCAAAATAAGCTATTTATAGTAACATAAAAGGGAAGTAATTCAAAAAAAAATTATTGTAAGTACAAAAAAAGAGATCTGCCAAATAAAAATAAGTGCACTGCAATGCAGAGCAATATACACAAAGCAAAGTCATATATGACCTTTGACCCTTAAGTGTGACCTTGACCTTAAAGCGAGTCATCCGGAACATGCCAGACGTGCGTATAAAAATCACTAAACATAATGTCCCGTGCCGTCGATGTTTCTCTCACACCGTGTGGTTCCAAGAAAAGTAAATTCTCTGAAATAATGTCTTGAGCAAAAGTCTGAACCACAACGAACTCTCACATTCTATCGCTCTGTAAAGACAACAGAAAATTGTCTAAATCTGAAATAGATTATCAAAAGATAATTATCTCGTCAAAGAAACACATTGTATGTAATATTCTTAATATAATGCGACGAAAATATACGTAAGTTTTACAAAATACGTTAAAGCACTTCGCTTTATTGACTTAAGCAAATATAAGGAAAGATAAATAACTTTCAGATAAACACCCTTGTTACCCGGATAATACAAAATGATGTGATAATTCCAAAATGCTACAAAATGACAGATGAACGCTTCTGAAAATTTCAGGTTTTTTTGGTAAGTTGCTATGGCTTGATAAGAGATTTTAACCACCAGATGTTGTAAAAAGAACGAATGGTGATTTGTTTCCATGGAACTTAAATTATTTCACTTTATTTTTGTGAATACAATACACAGTATGTTAAATAGTTTACAAATTCCATGTAAGTTTAGTTTGAAAATTCATAAAAAATATTTAGAATTGTTTTTTATGCTTGTAATTCACTGTATATACAGCTCTACCATTTCATTATCTGACATAGTTTAGAGTAAGTTGTTTACGTTTGCCGTTTTTATGTCAAAACCATTTATATTGATCCGTGTGTGAAAATTGGATAATAGCCGAAAATGACCATGGATAATGCCCTACATGTGTTGTCTTTGAAAGTGGATAAGAGCCGTCATTGACTGCTTTCATTTACATACCATTACACATTGACCAGTTTTGTGCGTGTGGACATGTTTTTGTGAATGAGTTTGTAACAACATGATGATATGAACCTGTTATCGATTTTTAGACTCACCCACACTACTAGACACACCCATGCGTCGACGTCGGCGTCCCGATTTGGTTAAGGTTTTGTATGTAAGCTGGTATCTCAGTAATCACTTCTGGGAATGAATTGAAACTTCACACACTTATTCACTGTGATAAACTGACCAACACTGCACAGGTTTCATAACTCTATTTTGCTTTTTCGACTTAGAAATTCTTGGTTACGGTTTTGTATGTAAGCTGGTATCTCAGTTCTCATTAACAGGAATGGACTGAAACTTCACACACTTGTTCACTGTCGTGATTTGACATGCACTGTGCAGGTCCCATAACTCTATTTTGCATCTTTTCAAAATTATGGCCCTTTTTCAACTTAGCAGTTTTAGGTTTTGAAAGTTTTTGCATGTAAGCTAGTTTTTCAGTATCCACTAATGGGAAAGGATTGAAACTTCACACACACAGTCATGAGTATCAGTTATGAGCTGATAAGCACTGTGAAGGTTCTATAACCATTTTCCCATTTGAACAAAATTATTCCCTTTTTTCGACTTTTGTATTCATTCAGTTGACAAGGCTGTTGAATAGTCGAGCATTGCTGTCCTCTGACAGCTCTTGTTGTACTGGTGACAGGCACAGCAACCTAATAAGTACAGCATATGAAACCCATCGCAGATTTAGAGTTTTTGCCTCTTTTCATGAATGTAATTCTTACAATTATAGAGATAGTCCGAATGATGACTTTGGATAAAGACCCGATAAAGAATGCCGATAAGATATGGCCATATATTGGCACTTGTTTCAGTGCTGGTAGGGGTAGCCGGCAGTCAACCCATACAGATCTTTAGCTCCTTTAGAAATGGCTTTTGGAGTTTGACTGGAGGTTATCTTCATCCTACCAAGATCTACGAGACGTATATTACTGTCTTCAAAAATGCCCAGGATTTTCAACATCACAAAATATTCCACAGATTTTGAACAGCAGTCAAGATACCATGGTTATTATAGCCCAAGGAACAAAGCAAAACAAGAGGACCATGATGGTCCTGAATCGCTCACCTATCCCCACATGACCAAGTGTTGAACTGAGTATGACGTCGTTATTTCTATTATTTGACATAGTGACCTAGTTTTTGAGCACATGTGACCTAGATATCATCAAGATAAAAAATTCTGACCAACTTCCATGAAGATCCATTGAAAAATATGACCTCTAGAGAGGTCACAAGGTTTTTCTATTATTTGACCTAATGACCTAGTTTTTGAAGGCACGTGACCCACTTTTAAACTTGATCTAGACATCATCAAGGTGAACATTCTCACCAATTCTCATGAAGATCTCGCGAAAAATATGGCCTCTAGAGAGGTCACAAGGTTTTTCTATTTTTCGACCTACTGACCTAGTTTTTGACCGCACATGACCCAGTTACGAACTCGACCTAGATATCATCAAGCTGAACATTCTCATTAATTTTCATGAAGATCCATTGAGAAATATGGCCTCTAGAGACATCACAAGGTTTTTCTATTTTTAGACCTACTGACCTAGTTTTTGACCGCACGTGACCCAGTTTCGAACCTGACCTAGATATCATCAAGGTGAACATTCTGACCAATTTTCATGAAGATCTCTTGAAAAATATGGCCTCTAAAGAGGTCACAAGGTTTTTCTATTTTTAGATCTACTGACCTAGTTATTGACCGCACGTGACCCAGTTTCGAACCTGACCTAGATATCATCAAGGTAAACATTCTGACCAATTTTCATAAAGATCCCATGAAAAATATGGCCTCTAGAGAGGTCACAAATTTTTTTCTATTTTCAGACCTACTGACCTAGTTTTTGACCGCACGTGACCCAGTTTCAAACCTGACCTAGATATCATCAAGGTGAACATTTTGATAAATTTTTATGAAGATCCATTGAGAAATATGGCCTCTAGAGAGGTCACAAGGTTTTTCTATTTTTATACCTACTGACCTAGTTTTTGACCCCACGTGACCCAGTTTCGAACCTGACCTAGATATCATCAAGGTGAACATTCTGACCAATATTCATGAAGATCTCTTGAAAAATATTGCCTCTATAGAGAGGTCACAAGGTTTTTCTATTTTTAGATCTACTGACCTAGTTTTTGACCCCACGTGACCCAGTTTCGAACTCGACCTAGATATCATCAAGATGAACATTCTGACCAATTTTCATGACTATCCATTGAGAAATATGGCCTCTAGATAGGTCACAAGGTTTTTCTATTTTTAGACCTACTGACCTAGTTTTTGACCGCACGTGACCCAGTTTCAAACTTGACCTAGATATCATCAAGGTGAACATTCTGATCAATATTCATTAAGATCTCTTGAAAAATATGGCCTCTAGAGAGGTCACAAGGTTTTTCTATTTTTAGATCTATTGACCTAGTTTTTGACCCCACGTGACCCAGTTTCGAACATGACCTAGATATCATCAAGATGAACATTCTGATCAATTTTCATGAAGATCCATTGAGAAATATGGCCTCTAGAGAGGTCACAAGGTTTTTCTATTTTTAGACCTACTGACCTAGTTTTTGACCCCATGTGACCCAGTTTTAAACTTGACTTAGATATTATCAAGGTGAACATTCTGGCCAATTTTCATGAAGATCTCGTGAAAAATATGGCCTCTAGAGAGGTCACAATGTTTTTCTATTTTTAGATCTACTGACCTAGTTTTTGATCACACGTGACCCAGTTTCGAACTTGACCTAGATATCATCAAGATGAACATTCTGACCAACTTTCACAAAGATCCCATGAAAAATGTGACCTCTAGAGTGGTCACAAGCAAAAGTTTACGCACGGACGGACGCACGGACAACGGACGCCACGCGATCACAAAAGCTCACCTTGTCACTTTGTGACAGGTGAGCTAAAAAATTGATCTCAATTACAATTCATAACACCAACTTAATGTATTGAACTTACAGAAGAAGAGGGAAGGGGATATTGAACAAATATCAAGTTAATGAATGTAGATCTTATCCTATACACTGGGACCAACTCTTTATATTTCAGTATAGAAATGCATGTGAGTCTTGTATTGCAGATGAAATTTTAGTAGGGGACAACTTTGTATGGAAAAGTTAACAAATGTACTAAATTATTAAGTACAACATCAAACTATTATCAGTTAAGGGATTACGGGAATGTACTTCTATGAATTCACAGCAGTATTCAACATATTCCAGCAAAACTGACCTGTTATAGTGCCATTATTTTCACACTCTTAAAATGCTAACAGACCCCTAGTATACCTAATTTCTAAAAATGGGTGTACCCCCTCCCCTTGTGGAATCTCAGTATAATGTAATTTCAAAAAAGGGGCTAGGCTATTGTTTAAAAGACTAAATTATTCAATGTCTTGGATAGTATATATTCATTCAAAATTAATTAAAGGCTTTCACCGGAAACTCTTGACCTTTCAAAATTGTTGAAATATAAAACTGACAAGTTAGAGTAGCTCTGGGCAGGTTAAGACATAACACCAGGTCACCAGGCAGGAAAACTACATCTTGATTTGGTAATCAACAATCTGGCCGGTGCATATAAAAGGTCTATGTACTAGACATTCAGAGAGGCGAGGCGGCAGAGCCACCAACCGTGGTTCTGCCAACGCAAGTCAAAAATACTATTATGCCTCGTTAGGTTAATTTCCAAATATGTTATGTAGATTTCATGAAAGAAACTTCAAGATATAAATAATTAGTTCTTAACATTTTATAGTAGCTTAATATTATTTGAAAGATGGACATTGAGACAATAAAACTACTTGTACTAAAAGACTTTCTTTAAATACCTGAAATTAAATAAACATCAGAAACGAACTATTGTGTCTTCAATCTTATATATGTGTGTGAAAGATCTACCACAGGGTTTACAAGTCTGGTAACACTGGAGCCATGTGGCTTTTAGAGGCCATTACGCTACACTCAGCACATGTAGATTCAGGTGTTAAATTTACCTGCTCTGGCTTGTTTAATTTTTTACCAAAATCTAGCAGAAAAGATACAGGCGTGTAAGCTTTAGAACCTTCTGACAGCGGACTTGAGTTTTAAAACAGAATTTTACAAAGATTTAGACATTTACCCTTTTGATAAAATGTTTCAGGAACATCTGGTACTGACCATGTGTATAAAACATTACCTTGGGTATGCTACAGCCATTAGTTACCACATTTTATGAGTATACTTCTTCAATATACAACAATCAGTACCTTTAGAACAGCATATGCAAAATTTCAAACTACAATATTGCTATTATCCTCATAGCATTTTGGGCTTTATCTTCGAAACTTCTGTGAACACTTGGGTCAGTATCCATCAACTACAACATAAGCTTATATATTTGTCAATGTGGGTTATTTGATCCAAAATAAAAACTTTTGAACATGTTCATGTCATTGTTTATATAATAACTGAATAATACAAAATAATATCCATTACCTAAAGTCCATTAAATGAGGCTGACAACGCTTTGAATCGCCAAACTCATTCTCAGAAGCAAAATGTACACATTGTTTTGGGCTCTCCATACTGAACAATATGTCCCATTCAAATTGTTTAGTGCAAATGGTACAGCTTCTAAACCATGTTAAATCAGTTATAATACTTTAAACGATCAGAATGAGTAATAAGAAAATATTGACAAAAACAATGTCTATACCAAGTTTGACATTTCCTCCAGTTTGTAGCATTTTGGAATTATCACATCATTTCATATTATCCGGATAACAAGGGTTTGGACATTTATGGAGTGATATCGTTTTCTGTTTACATAAGCTGCCTCTTGATCTTTCGGCGGAGAAATTATTCTAACATGTGTGCCATCTATACAACAAACAACGCCGGGAAATTGTCTTATTTCATAAAATCCCTGTTGAACAGTCCGTCTTTCGTCATCCGTCGTTGGAAATCGTATGTATTCGTCCTTCAGTGAAAATAAAACGTCCATCACCCTGGTAATAGTCCGGGACACAGTGGCAATGTCGACACCAAATGTGTCCCCGATTAACTGAAGAAAGCACCCAGATGCAAAAAATCTGAGTGCTATCAGTATTTGCTGTCGTGCAGTCAAAGAAAAATTACGGTTCGTCCCATGTCAAAGTCGATCCCCAATGAGGTCCTCTAGTAGTCTGTCCAAATTTTCAGATCCAAATCTGTAGCGTCGTCGAAGTTCCTCGTTGTCCAAGTCGTCAGTTTGTCTGTTTACTCGTCTAAACTGTCTAGGTTGTCTGGCGTTTTGTATAAAGGCAGTCATTTTGTATATTGGTTAACTTTTAACCAGTATCAGAGAGGTTGGTTAAATTTAACCAGAAACTTGCTTTAGTTAAATTTAACCAACGTTTTGTACAATAGGATAACCGGAACTTTTACCAAAATGATAATTTAACCAGCAGTTAACCCACTTGTTAATTTAACCAAGCTTTATACAATTGGGTGCAGGTAATTAAACAGTCTAGGATATATGATCTGATAATTTTTGAAGTATTGTTTCCTATCTAACTCATAATTATAACAAGTGGCACAATTCGAACAAACTTTAAGAGATCCACCAGGCAATGCTACATACCAAATATCAAAGGCCCTAGCCTTGGATTTTCAGACATGAAGATCTTTATTTTTTTTTCCTATATAAGTCTATGTTGAACTTGATACCCCCAGGGCAGGGCCTCTTTTCACCCTAGGGACAAAATTTGAACATTTTTGGTAGAGAAACTCTAGGAAAGGCAACATACAAAATATCAAAAGCCTAGGTCTTGCAGTTTCAGGCAAGAAGATTTTATAAAGTTTTTTTCCTATATAAGTCTATGTAAAACATGTGACCCGGTTTTACACAAGAAGATTTTAAAAGCTTTTTACTTTTAAATTATAAGTCTATGTCAAACTTGTGACCCCCCGAGGCTAGGCCTCTTTTCACCCCATGGGCACAATTTGAAGTCTTGATAGAAAACTATAAGATGATCCCACATGCCAAATATCAAGGCTCCAGGCCTTGCAGTTTTTGATAAAAAAGATCTTTCGGTTGCCATGGCAACCAGAGTTCTGCATGAAATTAAATTTTTTTAAACAATTTTGAAAGGAGACCACCCAAGGATCATCCCTGTGAAGTCTGGTGTAATTCTGCCCAGTGGTTTTCAAGAAGATTTTTTTTTAGAAAATGTTGACGGACGGACGACACATGACGGACACTGAGCTGTCACAAAAGCTCACCATGAGCCTTTGGCTCAGGCGAGCTAAAGAAATGGTTAAAATACACATAAAAAGAGTGTACTTAAACAAACAAGCTATTAAGTTATGTTTCATTCACCTTGGGTCATTCAAATCAATAAAAGCCCCCCAACCAACACCACCTAACCAAAAACACTTTGCAGCAACTTTAACCAATTAGATGACAAAATTTCAATCTTAAACTTTTCTTAAAATAAACCATTTTATCATGTTTTTGTTATCAGTATGTATTTAAGAAAAAACTCTATGCTGAAGTGAATTGATTTGTTTTGTCTGAAAAATCTGCAGGTCATCAAGACAACAGTAAAATCATAAAGTATGCCTGAAAACGTTTTCAACAACACCTATTGTATGTCTACAAAATCAACAGTATTATAGTTAAGTAATAGCAGGCAGTTTACCTATTCTCCACAAGTAACTGCCAACTTATCCACATGACATAGAAGTGAAGAATAACTGATTTCAGTCACAATGTCTTTTATCAAATCATTACAGAAAAGATATGCCTCACCCAGGAACTCAAGACCCCACAACTTGTAGATCTGTGCTATCCCTATTGAGCAAAGCAGGTGGGTGTATTTAATTTGGTAGATTTGTACATAACACAAATGGTTAAGATACATGTCTATACCTCTCAGTATATTTGTACTGTCCGGACATACCTTCCACACAGATACACGTGTATGTACATCCATCTTCCCAATTGTCTGCAGTCTTGTAGGTCTTTCCCTGGTACAAGCACATACCTGCAATAGCATGACAATAATATTTGAATTTGCAGTAATTGTTGCAACATTGAAACTAATATTCATATTATATAATGACCTAGAAGCATGATTACCATAATTGTTTGTCACTGATTTACCATATATAGTAATGTCCTTATATGGAAATAACGATGTCACTGTGCCCAAAATGACTGTCATTTTGATCCATGGATACTATTCAAATGGTTATTATAATATATATTTTTTGTTTGTAGCCCGATTTCAGATTTGTTTCACCAGTTTTAATGTTGCACCATGCACTTTCTAATAAGAAATCTTTTCAAATGTTGTGTACTTCCCTTTAAAGCCATAAGTTTCCTTTCCAATGGACAGCATTTGCAGTCTCTCTTAAGTTGGAAGTAAAATATCTTTATAATTATTAAGTTTGAATATATCTAGAACCTTGTTGTTATATGGTGTATATGTTTGATTGGGTTTAACACTGGTATTAAACAGTATTTCTCAAATTAAACGGTAATGTAGAGCTGTTATCCTTTACAGCATTCTTTGTTTGTTTTGGCTTTAACGCCGTTTTTCAACAGTATTTCAGTCATGTAACGGGGGGCAGTTAACCTAACCAGTGTTCCTGGATTCTGTACCAGTACAAACCTGTTCTCCGCAAGTAACTGCCAACTTCCCCACATGAATCAGAGGTGGAGGACTAATGATTTCAGACACAATGTCGTTTATCAAATAGTCACGGAGAACATACGCCCCGCCCGAGGATCGAACTCACGACCTCGCGATCCGTAGACCAACGCTCTTACCTACTGAGCTAAGCGGGCGGGTCACAGCATTCTTTAGATTCTTCACCAGTGCTGACTTTTCTACACAAATAACTGACAACTTCCAAACATAAATCAAAGCTAGAACTCAAACAACTTCAGACTGTACATTGTGTCAAGTCTTTGAAAACATTCACCTTGTTCAGGATCAAATACGCAACCTATTAATTCATAGCACATGTATGTATTGTGCTTTACCTATTGCACGAGACATGGCCGGAGTTACTCCTTGGATGACATTGTTCCTCTTCTGTGCATCATATATTGAAGAAAACATCTAATGATTATAACAGTTAATTTTGGGTTTTTCGAAGAAGTCCTGGTACTGTACCTACCAGATTCAACTGGTGATACTTCGTAAGAATCTTTTTTAAATGTAATATGCATAGAGCTTTAACAGTGGTTAGTTTTGAACAACTCACAAGAGTAGATGTTCAACATTCTCAGACAAATTTAAAGTCATTGCATTCAAAGTTGTGTCTGTACATAAATTTTGCTGACTGGACCTATCAAGAGCGCAGGTGAACTAACTTGCAATATACATGTCACAGAAATACTATTAAAACACTGCTCTAGTATTTACCCAAACAGAAATTGTGTTGTCCTCCATTACAAATATTTTCAGTTTGTAAGTTATGATGGAGGCCTTCAGTCAAGCACCTTAAAAATAATGATGTATTCCATATATAAATATTTGCTATAGGATAGAAGTGTTTCTGTTTGGGTTTTAAGGCTTAGAATTACGTTTTGAGAAACAAACTTTTTCTCGACGGATACTTAAAATGTTCGGAAAAAGTTGTCTCCCTTTGAAAATGAACGTCATTTTTAAAGAAATTAAGATAAACATTTGCTGAAAACTGTGTTCCACCTTGTTATGTGAAATTTCACCACTCCCATGCTATTGCAAATGCATCAAAACGAACATATGTAACAGTTCTTTGAAAATGGCGAGTTTTTAAAGGCGTTTGACTGTCCAGAAGTGGGGCCCTTTCTATGATTTAGTGTTGTTTGATTTTTGTTTCTCAAAACCTAATGCTAAGCCATAATGCAATTTTTCAACTGTTTCCTGTACATGTTTCTAACCACAGGCAGTTAACCTAACCAGTCTCCTGCATTCTGTACCAGCCTACAAGTTACTTGAATACTTTCAAACACAATGTCTTTTATCAAATCATCATGGATAACATATGCCTCCCCTGGGAATCCAATTCAGGACCCAGCGATCTATAGATCTACTCCTCCTATTGAGCTAAGTGGGCTGAACTGTATCTTAACAACATCCATTTAGAGACTAGAAGATGTTCATTAACATAAACTAATAATACCAATGAAGATAAAGACAATATTTTATTCACTTTGAAATTCATTTTTTTTTCATTATAATACAGTCTGTACTTCATAATAAATATCTATAAAATTGCAGGTGTTTATTACAATATATCACATAACAACCTGACAACTGGTTATTAAGTTAGAATCAAAACGTTTCCAAAAGTTCAATATAAGTGCACATTACATGCAAACATATGTTAAAAGCTCCAGAATATCTGAGGGAAATGTTTGTACCTACTCGACAACGATACAGACTTCACTCACAAAGTGACACTAACTTTAACATCCCCAGATGGCGAACAAAATTAGCAGTCGTTGGTCCCAAATTGTAGAACGATCTGCCTAGCTATCTGAAAAACATTCAGTCTGAAGCCAGCTTTAAATCAAAACTGAAAACACATTTATTTAGGCAGTTTCATGAACAATGAGTGTAGTCTTGTTAAAATACAAAATATCAGAAGTGGTGTAAAATAGTATTTATACATGTCCAAATCTCTAAATCTAAGTTCTAGAATCCTGTTCATATTTTGTATGTATATATTTTAAATGTGTGTTGTGCAATTGTAAAGTGCAATAGAATATTTAATAATTTTTTGCGCTATATAAATGCCATGTATTTGTATTTAAAAACACATTCTAACATGACTGGGTTTGATTTCCAGTTAAACAAAAAAGGAAATCAAGCTCTGTATATTCTGTGATAAACAATGGTTGACGTGCAGACCGGTAAGAGAGCATTATGACGTCAATTATGACGTCAAATTGCCGCATGACATCCGATACATTACTCCTCGGGTAAATGAAGTCCAGCGTAATACTTATTAAAGTATATCAATGAGCATGTCAAAATGAAAACAATCAAGGCCTTCTTGTGATTTATCGTCTAATTTACCACGGTTCATCGTTCGGATGCTTCAGTATTTAACCACTTGGGCTAACGCCCTCGTGGTTCAATTCCTACACATCTGAACTCTGAACCATGGTAATTCAGATGATAAAACACGTGAAGGCCTTGATTATTTGTTAAATCATACATGTAAGAGAATATATATTTTGAGTGCTAACTGTAAATGGAGCTATTGTTTTATCAATAAAACTAATAAAGTTTCTTCAGTATGAAATGCATGATCTTCCTTTAATTAAAGCACCTTGATAAAATTGTCTACATAATCTTGGTAATCTTGGATTCAAGAATTAATTTACTCACTGTAATTTCCTCATATCAAAATCACCCAAATTAAGTTTGACAGAAATTATATATGAATACAATGTATCAGTTTTATGAAATATTTTTCTTTTCATCAAGCATGTATGCTATCTCTAAGTAAGCCATAAAATTCATGAAGGTAACTATTGAACATAAAAATAATTTAATCATTAAATGGCTTTAACATTAACTGCTAGTGCTGGATTACTTTTAGAAAATAATGTATATGTACAGAATGTAAATAAACAAGAAAACAAAAAAAAAATATCAGCAGTGTAGATTCCCATGGTAACAGTTAAAATATCAACAATAAAGTGCGAAATTTGTTTTACTGCCAACAAGGTAATCTGCAGTTCCAAAGGTTCTAGCTTAAACAAGAGATCACAGAGTGATCTTGGCGCCCACCATTGAACCATTTTTGAATGTCCAAATTTCAAGACTAGCTCAAGGTCAAAATCAAGGTCAAATTTCATTTCGGTACACAACACTGTGCATGTGGTCCATGCATGTGGTCCAAATTTGAAAGCTGTAGCTTGAGAAATATGAAAGTAGGTCAGTAGATCAATTCCAAGATCAAAGTTCATTTCGGTATACAAAACTATGTATGTGCTTAAAATCTGGAGGCTGTAGCTTGAGAAATGTGAAAGTAGGTACTACGTAAAAATCAATGTCAAATTTCAATTAAGAACACAAAAATATGCATGTGGTCCAAATTTGAAGCCTGTAGCTTCAGAAATGTAAAAGTAGGTCACTAGGTCAATCTCAAGATCAAAGTTCATTTCGGTACACAAAGCTATGCATGTGGTCCAAATTTGAAGGCTGTCGCTTGAGAAAAGTAAAAGTAGGTCACTAGGTCAAATTTCATTTGGGAACACAAAACTAGGTCAATGTCAAGGTTAAAGTTTTTTTCGGTGCACTACACTATGCATTTGGTCCAAATTTGAAGGCTGTAGCTTGAGAAATGTGAAAGAGGTCACTAGGTCAAAATCAAGGTCAACTCATGTCAAGGTTCATCTTGCCACTCAAAACTATACATGTGGTCCAAATTTAAATGTTGTAGGTTATTGACAAGAAGATTTTAAAAGCTTTTCCATATGTAAGTCTATAGGAACCATGTGACCCCCGGGGCGGGGCCATATTTGATCCTAGGGGGATAATTTGAACAAACTTGGTAGAGAACCATTAGATGATGCTACACTACAAATATCAAAGCCCTAGGCTTTGTGTTTTGGACAAGAAGATTTTCAAAGTTTTTCCCTATATGTTTATGTAAATCATGTGACCCCCAGGGCGGGGCCATATTTGACCCTAGAGGAATAATTTGAACAATCTTAAGAGAAGACCACTAGATGATGTTACATATAATATATCAAAGCCCTAGGCCCTGTAGTTTTGGACAAGAGTTTTTTCAAAGTTTTTCCCTATATAAACCATGTGACCCCCGGGGCAGGGCCACATTTGACCCCAGGGAAATAATTTGAATCATCTTGGTAGAGGACCACTAGATGATGCTACATACCAAATATCAAAGCCCTAGGCTCTGTTGCTTTGGACAAGAAAAGTTTCAAAGTTTTTTCCTATATAAATCTTTGTAAATTATAAAAATAAACAAATGGCCATAACTCACTCAAAAAGTGTTGAACCAGTCTGATTTTCAGGGAGACACAACTAGGGTACCAATACATCATTCTGACAAAGTTTGGTCAAAATGGCCTCAGAAGTTTCTGAGGAGATGCAATAACGATAAATTGTTAACAGATGGACGGACCATGGACGCAGAGTGATTTGAATAGCCCACCATCTGATGATTGTCGACTAAAAAGGCATTCCATATTGTTAAAATATTCCCAAGACCAACCCCACCCACCGAAAATATAAAAAGAGTTCATTTAAAACTTGCCTGCTTTTAAGAATTAAAAGTAAAAGTCCTAATGGATTGCAGTATATATTTAAAACAGTTTTACAGCTTACATGTACCTTAAAAATGTGTGCATCCACCCTTTCCCATCCCATGCCCCTCATCCCACGCCCGAATTCAATTCTGCAAAAAAATATGTTAAGATGTGCATTCAAAAAGAATCCTAAAAAATTCTTCGAAAGAAATTTTCATTTAAAAGCTCTTAAAACATTTTACTGTGATCTAGTACAATATGAAATCAAAGCGCTCAAAGCGCTGATGGTGGCTGCTAATCAATGTGTAAAATATTGAAAAGACTGTGACATCTAAGGAATTCTTAATATATACCAGAAGTATTTTTTTTTGGCAAAATATTCGAGTGTATATCAAAATCCCCTTGATCAAAATCCCCTCCACTGAAAAGCTTTTGTTTCAAAATTAATCCTTTTACAGTGCCAGTCATTGTTTACATTCACACCGATTCAGTCTTTAACAAATGTTACCCTACGGCTGGTGTTACGTGATCGTATAGAATATTGTTCCTTCGCGTTGTGTCTTTGGTGGGTAATCAAGAGCTCATATGTATGTGAAACGAGAAGAGATGGAAAATAAACAAACACACTGTCAGCTTTATATAATGTATTAATTGTTAACTAGAATATGCAGAAATAATCACACGCGAGCCTCTCTCTGTATTAACGTATATACAAGTCAAACTAGATGAAACAGTTAATAGTAAAATAGTCCCAAAATGTCTTTCAATACAGCACACCCTGACGCAGAATTGGTGGCTGGGAAAATAATGTGTATACTCTACAAGTATCTATCTAACAGTGCGCGCCACAGTACCGTGGTCTATGGGTTTTATAACAATTATGTGACCTTTGACTGTCTAGACATGAGGACATAGTTATTATTAACTTCTTTCTAAATATATGTTTGACCAATGCCCATTTGATCGGGTCAACTACATGTCACGCGTATACCTGTGTGACCGGTTAAGGTATTTCATGTATAAACTGAAATATACGAATATACATGAAAGATGGAATGCTAGATATCATAATGACCTGGGTAAACGTTAAAGTATAACATTCGCCCCTTTCTAGGAAAAAGGATTAAATCATATTTAATTGATTTAATGCTTTTAACTTAAATGCAAAACAGCAATCAAAAATCTGATCAAAAATCTAAATGCTAGAGTAGGAGCAACAAAAATAATTAAACGGTAAGCAAACGCCTTAAACCATTAAATAAGTATTTGACTACTATAAATTTTATGCTGAGTGCACATAGGGCAAAATTACAAGTAAGCGATATGCGAATATTTGACGATAATATTTCGACAAAGTTTTGCCGGGGGTTAATCATCAGTTCTGAAATATGCTTGATTAACTTAGCTAATAAAAATATTAAGGTAACCTAACAACAAAAAATGAGAGAGTATTTAAATAAAAATACAATCCACGCGAGTTATTTTTTTTTTTTTTTTTTCTTATTTTACAAAATAATCCACGCGATTTATTTTTCTTCATCTGTGTCCATCGGTCTTCTTGGTAGTGGTAAGTAGTTGAAGTGGCCTGGAAGTAGTGACTAGTTGGATCTCGAACTTGACCAAGGACTAAGGGCTTACATTCTGTCTACCCTGCCATATATCCGCCTGATATATCCGTCACAGGGGTTTACGATACTCATTGCCTTAGGAATAATATGTAGATAAACCAATATGGTGTTATAACGTGTCGTTATAACATATGTTCGCATGGAGTAATCATATAAAAGTTGAACCAAAGTTCAATAGTAATTTGGTTGTGCTTGGAGATGTTATCGTTACATAGCTAAAGTCCTGTTGCTGCATTTGTAACTATAATGTACAAGTATTGTCCACATTCCAGATAACTAATGTATCGTACTTTTAGACGTCGTAAATGTTAGTGGAGGAAGAAAACGCACTTAGGTGAAAATACAGATAAACTGCGAGAGAGTGTCATCACTAATGAGGCATCGTCGTTGACTAAAATTATTTACATGTCATGTCCATTGCATTATGTACAAGCATTTCCGCTTGTTAAAGTTCAAATCATATAGTAACACAAGTTCATATAGAAATATACGTAATCCACATTGATAACTCAAAATATCACTATGTACAGAATATATCTGTCATATAAATTCATGTCGACATTATTTCTCTCTTACGTCTGGATACAGTTTGACGTAATCATTTCCAACTGTTGGAGCGGAAGCCTCAATCGACTTTGGATTGTAGATCAGGATATTTTCTTAGCCGAGGGGTCGGCAGCATCCGCTTTCTTCCAAGCAACCATGTAGTGAGATTTATTATTGCCTTTACTTCCAGAATTTCGGCGAAGCCAAACCTTAAGTACCTTAGGTTACAAATTTGCAACATATGAACATACTGTCCCAAAATTAAAAGTACTACTAAGATTATTGCAACATAAACCAGAAAGGTAATCCTCCTCTTCAGGCATTTCGACCTCCCTTAAATTTGCTAATTCATTTATTAAAGATGGCATTGGAATCTCTGGTAGACTCTTAAGGTGTTCAGGTAGTTCCTGTTTTGTAAAGTTTGGTAATTTTGTTACAAAATCACCCCACAGGATCTCTGTACTGATATTAAAACTTGAGGTTATAAGACGAACTGTTTCGTCTGTTATTTGTCGGTGAAGTCAAAGCTAGAGTGAGCCGTTAAAGTAAGGTAATCACCTTTCGCTATACAACCTCGTTGTAACTTAGTGATGCCGCAGGCGGTGATAGAATCAATGGACTCGAAGTTACTACTCTAACATCTTGACAAGTGAGAGATAACCTTACTGCATGGTCAGTGATAAATAACCAAATACTGGGGTTATCTGCGTCGCAAGTGGTAGGCGAACATTTGGCATGACTATCCTGTTGCAATAAGTATTTATCTCTTTACGATTTTGTAAATATAAATGAACCATACATTGTTTTGACATTTGCAGGAGTTAAGGGCGGACTTTACCTCGCAATAACCTAGGGCCTTATTTGAGCAGCTGGCCAGTTCACTATCAGTCAGAACGGATATCGTGTCATATCTGTATTAAATGCAATTCCTGTGCCTCAAGTTGGTATTTTGCAAGTAGTGTTCGAGAGCTGTTTCCCTTTGTATTGCGATGGGCATGTTTATCACTTTATATATGTTAAACCGCTCATACTGTTCAAGTACAGGGACATGCAAAATAATAATTATTTTGTTGGCCACTAACATTCCAGTACAGAGCATATTTTGGTAATAAGACCACAGTTGAGTGTTTTCATCATACGGTAGTTGTAACATTGGCGGTAAATTAGATCGAATTTCAGATAGTATTGATGCGAGAGAAACTGGCTCAATAATTGCTGGTGCGAGATGGACAGTGCAACGGCATCTAACTGTATTTCAGGTGTTCATACAAGTAAGGCCACGTGAAATTAGTTCCTTGAAGTTTTGAATCAGGTTTGATAGTTGAAGGTATGTTTGTACAAATTCTGTGAATTTAACTAATTCTTTGTGAATATTTCCTTCGAAATTAGACAAATCTGTTTTGTAACTGTTCATGGATGTAAGGATTTGATTAATTGTTTCACGATTTCAGACACACCTTGTTTCGTAACATTGAGTACTGTTAAACTTTCATCGAGTACATGCAGAATTGTTTCTTGAGTTCCTGCCAGTTTTGAACATTTTCGCCTAACAGCATTTATTTGATCATCCGTGCTCACGCCAAATAATCCGTGAAATAATGAGCCAATAAATGGAAGCAACCCAGTAGGCATTTGACGTCGGTTAGACGTCGTATAGACGTCGGACCCCGACGTCGGATTAACGTTGGATTTTGGTTGGATTTGCAAACCGTTTAGACGTCGGATCCTGACGTTGGCTAGACGTCGAAACCCGACCATTTTCCAACCTAAATCTAACCACTTTTCAACCAAAATCTGCCCAAATTTTCAACGTAATTGCAATCAAACAAGTAATCTAACACATGGTATTTTATATCTCTTTATTTCATATTATGGCGACGTAAGTCTAATACAATAAGTCCAAAAAGTAATGCAGTAATTGAAACTTCCAAGTTTCGTCATTTTTATATGATTCTTCAACTCCGCCAACATTTCCACCTGAAATGTATAAATTTGACAGTTTTCATTATTTAACCTATACAAATATACTAGTGCTATTACTAAGAGCATAATTAATACGTGCCAAACAAATATGTAATATTTTAAATTCTATGAAAAAAATATTCTATAACTTCGTAAAATGTATTAAATGCAATTGCTTTTTAAAGTAACAAACAAAATAAGTCAATTTAAAAAAAAAAAATACGGAATATAAATCAGTATAACTTTTAAAATAATTTATAATTTTTAAAAATCTGTTACTCACGTTGCGGATCCTTCCCTTTGTGTAAAGTATTTATAAACTTGCTCTATCTTACCCGATAAATATCAAATTACAGGAAGACTGTGTAAACCGATGCGGTTTATCTCGCGAATGTGTGACTAATAGACAACATGTGTAGAAGAGAAGATCTATGTGAATTTAGAATAATTTATACATGTGTATAGAATGCATTTTTATCTTGAACAGTTTAAAGTTCGTGAAAAAATCCGTCTCGAAAATAGACGATCTCATGCGATATTGTAACATTAATTAATATAATGTTTGTTGTGAAATGAACTATTATTAATAAGCGCATGTCCAGGCCTTTATGAAACCAAGTAAATAGATTCTATCTTTAAACTATACTAGCAAATTATACCAGTTAGTTTTATAACTAAAAACATTTATCAGACTTTCTATCCAACCTAATTCCAACGTCTTCTAGACGTCGTGGATATGACGTTGGTTAGACGTTGGATTCAGGTCGCCGACGTCGCGACCAAAATCCAACGTCTAACCAACGTCGGTACGACGTCAGGTGTTTACTGGGAATGATCGCTTATTCCTAATGAATTTGTTGTTATTGAATTTAGAGCGCAATTTTAAATAAGTGTACTTAAGTCAAAGAAGTATAAAATACACAGAATGGCAACTGGCTGTAATCTCGCGTGAGCTCGTGTCAGAGCGTGATTCGGCGTTATCTTACTAAAAACAAACATCGGCGAGCATGCAGTTACAATTTGTACCTTTAAAACTACATTTAAAATACATGTTAGCTTCTAAAACAAAATTAGTTAAATGAGAAATGGTCTTAAGACACGAAGTACAGGGTTTTTTTGCCATCGAAAGAAGCGTGGTCATACCGTGATAATTATTTTACCGATGAATAATTGCTTTCGCATACAAAATGGCGCGTGGAGAAAGCGCCACTTCCGGTAACGAGATCTCGTTTTTTTGTCACGGGAGGTTGGCGAGATTTGCTCTATATGCCTTTCAAGTTGCTAATCTATTTATTTTATAGCTCTTTGCTTAAGTCGACCCAGTTCCTGTTCTAAACTTTTTAGTGTAAGCACGAAGTTCGGATTTGTCTTAATAGCGTCATATTTTAATATGGTTTGCCTAATAGTTCTTTCGATCTTATCAGCATCTTCAGAAATGTTAGCGATAAATTGGTCATAGGGATCTAAGTCCAGAGTGAGTGCTAATTTCCATGCACTACGGGTGAAAGTAACCTGATTACTTTTCATAAACACCACGTTATCTCTTAACGTGATAGTATTGGCTTCGGGAAATATGGCAAGCAAAAGTGCAATATATATCTGAATAATCATAATGATGACCTGAAACGACAAACGAATTGTGTTGTCAGCTATTGGTTTCACAAGGATATCATTATACAGTGAATTTAACATAAACTGGTCTATGTTGATTTTGAGTCAAGATATCAATGACAATCCGCGGCCGTCTTCACAAGTTAACTCGCCTAAGGCAGTATATTCATGTAAATAATGTCATTACAATACTGTATAAAGTTTATACATTGCAGTCGAAATTGACTACTAAAATTACAATAAGTGTGGCTATATACTCTTATGTATATAAAGGACATTGTCTTACTTTGACCTGTGAGTCAAATGGAAAATAAAATCATAAACATAATATTTTTATATATATACAAAATTACATCTGAAGCCTTCCTACAACATTTTTGCTAGAGCGTTAAGTAGGTTCTTAAACTGAGCATTTTTGTCATTTACATCGGGTGACTGGTTCGTGAAATCTGAACAAGCTGTCTGAATATCACCTCCAGGCGATTTTACCTGTCTTATTTCAGCAGTAGTTTTACACTGCGACAGTGAAGGTTTAATTTCCGGATCATTTAACATGTTAACTTCCATGGGAGATTCGCTTGTAGAGTTTTCATTTTCTGAAGAGTATGGTGCATCGGTCGGGACATTAGTTATTGATTTATTGCGTTTAGATTGCACTTGTTTCTTAAGCTTAGTTAGCTCGGATTCACTATCAGTGCTATCAGAGGACGATAACTGTTCCCGTAGTCTTTTTCTACGTAGTTTTCTTTGAATTTCTGCTAGTGGTGGGTCACTATCAGAGCTAGCAGACGAATCAGTTCTTTCGCGACGTAACCTATTTGTCACCTTTTTGGGGACGGTTTGTGAATCTGACCTAGAATTGTCACTATCTGAGTTGGATTCAGAGTCTGAGGGGGGTACTGCGTACGTTGATTTCCTAGTCCTTTTATCAATATTGACCTTGGGTGCTTCCCATTCATCTATATTGGCCGCTTTTATGTTTCGAGCATGAGCATGGACGGTGGTACATCCCGTTTTATGCCTTAATACAAAAGTGAGCGGGGTCTTTTTCTCAACAATGCGATAATATGGTGTGTACCTATGATCAAGTTTGCTTTTCCTGGCATTATTCTTTAGAAATACTGCCTGGCCTACATCTAGGTAACCTCTGTGGCATTACGGTTTGCATATTCTGCCTGCTTCCGTTTAGCCTTTTTCATGTTTTGATAAGTAACCCTGAATGCTTTGTGTTGTTGCTCAAGGGCAATTTTATGTTCTTGTTCACCCATGTATCGCCTTCGCGGGCGGAGCAAGTTGTCAAGAGGTAATGAGGGTCACGACCATACATAAGAAAGAACGGGGAAAAAAACCCGTAGTTTCACAAGGGCTGAAGCGATAGCTTGCTACAGCAGCTTGCAGACCTACATCCCAGTTTTGTGGTTTTTGTTGTTTTAGACAGAATATCTTTTAGACTCCTGTTGAATCTTTCAACCTTACTATTAGCATTTGGAGAATAAAAACTTGTTTCAATTTTTGGTATGTTAATTCCTTAGTTACGTAATCCATTACTCATTTACAAATTCTCCTCCGTTATCGCTAAGAAGTGTTTTCATTGTCCCGTATCGAGGGAAAATCTCCTCAATAATTATTTGGGCGACTGTTTCTGCAGTCTTATTCTTAATTGGGAACACTTCGGCATAGCCCGTAAGCCAATCAACAAAGGCTAGTATATATTTGTTTCCAGCCAACGTCTGAGGTAGTGGGCCGGTTATGTCTACATGACTTTAGAAAAGGGGTAGTTAGGTATTTCTGTGTCCTGTAGCGGAGGTTTTTGTGTGCTTTGCGATCTCATTTGACAGACTACACACTTTGAAACATATTAAAGTACATGTTTGTACAAGTTGGACCAGAAATATTTCCGCTTGATAGCGTCGTAACACTTGTCCGCACCCTGATGACCTAGCTCGTGATATTGTTTAAGTACTGCGGTTCGCAGGTGGGATGGGACACATAGCCTGAGGACGGGTTCACCGTCTGGGTCAGAGATATAATATAAGATATCATCCAAAATACGTATTTGTTCATAGCTTTGGCTGGGTCATGAACTCGTAACTGCTTTCTTATCTGATTGAACGATTCGTCCTTTAATTGCTCTTTCGACATGTCTATGTCTGTTTGGTCTAAAATTGGTTTTGCAACATCCCCGGGCTGATTTGGGACATTTAAATTACAAATTCCTTTGGATTGATCAAGTTGGTGTTAATAACATTGACCTGGAATGTATTATCGTTAATGTCAACATAGCGGTCAATTGCCGCCTCTTCCTCAGGACTGAGAGGAGGGTGTGGCATGCGGGATAGCATGTCAGCACATGTGTTTTCACGCCCATGATGTATTCAATTTTCACATCATAGCCTGAAATAGCTAACGCCCACATTTGAACTTTCTTATTGGTCATTGGTGAGCTAAGTAGATGGACTAGTGGTTTATGGTCTGTCGGCAAATCACTGGAGCGTTTCTAATGTACCCATCAAAAGATTCAAGCCCCAATTTTCAATGCCAGGGCCTCCTTCTCTATCGTGGAGTATCGCTGCTGAGAGCGGCTTAATTTGTGAGACAAAAGTGTATTGGCCTTTCGCAAGGCACATTTGGCAGATGCTGTCTTCTGGGTCACAAGTTTGCACCAAGACTGCCCCGATACTGATATCGACGCATCGGTATATATTACGTAACCTTTCGTAACACTCAGGGTAAGCAGATGTGGAATAGCAGTTAATGTTCATTTTTTAGTGCTTGAAAACTTTGTTGACATTCTGGAGTCCAATTAAATTTTGGCGTATTTGCGTGTGAGTGCAATTAGGGTTCAGCCATGCGTGAAAATGCAGGGATACTTTTCTGTAGTAACCTATCATCCCCATGAATGATCTCACTTCACGCACACAAGCCGGTGTGGGCAAGTTGGTATTACTTTTACTTTTTCAGGATCAGGTTTTATACCCTTTTCACTGACAACAAAGCCTAAATAGTTTGTTTCTGGTTGCATAAAGCTGCACTTGCTTAGCTTAAGTTTAAGGTTGTGCTGCCTTAAGCGATTAAATACAGTGCTTATGTGTTCTAAATGGATTCAAGTTTAGGAGACACAATAATTATGTCGTCTAAATTTGGCCATTGCGAATGTTTCGCAGTCTTGCAGAACTATTGACATAAGCTCTTGGAACACCCCGGGGGCATTACAAAGGCCCCAAGGCATTTTACGGAAGGCAAATAGGCCTAAGGGCGTTTGAAATGCTGTCTTTTCTTTATCCTTAGGATCCATCATGACCTGCCAGTAACCACTTTTCAAGTCCAGTGTCGTAAAGAATTTTCCGTTCCCGAGTCGTGCTAGCATTTCATCTATTCTAGGGAGAGCCACGAGTTCCTCTTGGTGACAAAATTCAAGGGGCGGTAGTCTACGCAGAATCGCTTAGTATTATCTTTCTTATTGACTAGAACGACTCCTGAAGACCAAGGTGAACGAGAGCGTTCAATAATACCTGCCTTCAACATATCCTTAACTGCTTTTTCAATAATGGGTCTATTTTTCAAAGGAGTAAAGTATGACTTCGCTTTTATAGGGCTAGCATCACCAGTGTCTATTTTCATCGTAACCGAATCAGTCTGGCCTAAATCCATATCACTCTTTGCGAATAAATCAGTGTTTTGTTTTATCAACGGTTCAATCAGTTTTGCATATTTACCTGGACAGTTGATATCGCCCGGAGCGAATTCAGACATAAACTTTGTTTTGTCAGGTTCACAAGATTGATTTTTCTGATTTTCAAGTGTAATTATATTTCCCCCTCATTAACTTTCTCAGCTTTTGCGACAATACAATTTTTCTTCAGGCAAATCGTCTTGTTGTGCTGTTTATAATTACAAGCGGGAATTTCCTATCTTTACGGACATTAACCACACAGGTAGTTACCAAAAGTCCCGGTTCAGTGCTTATGAAACCTTCTGTTACTGGTGAAATTTCGTATGTTGCGGGGGAAAATTAGGATCTTTCTTAAGTTTACCTATACATTGGTATGCAGTTTGTGGCTTTAATATAACCTTTTTGTGCAACCTAGCAATCGAATGAAATATGTATGTCAGATTCTAAAGGCAACATAAGTTTTACCTATACGAAGACGGTGTAAGTCGCAGTAAATACGAACGCCAAATTTTAACATCCAGTCTTTCCTAAAATAACATTTTTGGTCATATCAGATACTACATAGAAATTGTGATTTAATTTTGTTCCGCCAATGTAAATGGAATATTTACTTGACCTAAAACTTTTAATTGACCTCCATTGACTGACTGCAAATAATATTGATCTTTTTAGATAATTTTGTTTCAAAAGGTAGCAAGTCGTAACTCGTTTATGAATAAGTGTTACCTCACTTCCGCTATCTACTAGAGCTCTGTATTTATTTTTGCCTATCTTAACTAAACATGAATTTGGATTGCCTGCTATATTAACTTGATATGTAATTTTTGAATTATGTTGCTTATGTTGTTTAGAGCTCCCCAAGCCCGGGTTCAAAGCGTGAGGAGCGTGCTAGTTTAAATGTGAGGTTGCTTGTTGTGTATTTTGTGAGTATTTTGGCTGCTGTGTGTTTTGTCGTGCGTGTTATTTGTGTTTTGTAACTGAGGGCACTTATCGAATATGTCCTTTCTGACCACAGTGCCAGCACTCAATGTCGGCATTTCTGTTTAACCTTTGCCTGTATTGTACTGCATTAACAGTATTAGGTTGGGCTCTTTGTACACGACAATATCTCGCCGTGTGACCTTTTCGGTTGCATAGCTGACATCTACGGGTGGGGCGTACATGATCTATTTCCCTAGGCTCCTCATGCCTTTGAGCTGTTTGTGAGGGTTTGCCTATCAAAGTGACCATAATCTCTCCCAGATCTGAGTGAGAACCTTTTCCTTAAATTTTGTTCTTGATTTGCCGACTGAACGGCTGCCTGTAACGTTTGGGGGTTTTCGCGCATGACCTTGAATTTTAGATAGTCATGGGCGAGGCCATCAATGAAGAAACCCATTAGCTGCGTTTCTACTGCTGCTAAACCACCTGGCTGACCTGTGAAAGCCTCTTTTGCAAGGGCTAATAAGGATTCGGCATAGACCGTAACATTTTCATGTTTGCCTTGCCGCACATCACGCAACAGGCGTAATGCGTGTTGAGGGTCAGTGATTTCACTGAATCTATTTCTGAGTTCAGTTCTTAATTGATCCCAAGTATGTGTAGGTTTGTTTCTAGATACCTTTGAATAAAATCTGAAACAGCAACCTTACTGCTTTGGTAAGCAATCATTTTTCTTCTTACTTGATTTGCGGAGACAAGTATGGCATACTTGTCCATTTCCTTCATCCATGCTGAATTTAGAAGGATCACCCTCATAAAGGTGATATTTATGCTATCTATTCCCCGTGCCCCATCATATTAAGAGTTTGCATTTCATTTTCTATCCCGTTTAGACCTGTTGTAACGGTGCTTGTTGGTTAGCTTGCGCCATTCTAGAAATTCAAGCAATAAAAATCTAACTTACGTGAAGATGGTCTGTAAATAATCCAATATTTCTCCCGAATCACCGACACTAATGAAACTGTTTGTTAATTACGTAATTTTGTGTCCATCACAGTTCTTGTAATGATTACGTAATCCTGGTCACGGCCACCAAAACGAGTCTTGTTACCCTACGGCTGGTGTTACGTGATCGTATAGAATTTTTGTTCCTTCGCGTTGTGTCTTTGGTGGGTAATCAAGAGCTCATATGTATGTGAAACGAGAAGAAATGGAAAATAAAAAAAACACACTGTCAGCTTTATATATTGTATTAATTGTTAACTAGAATATGCAGAAATAATCACACGCGAGCCTCTCTCTGTATTAACGTATATACAAGTCAAACTAGATGAAACAGTTAATAGTAAAATAGTCCCAAAATGTCTTTCAATACAGCACACCCTGACGCAGAATTGGTGGCTGGGAAAATAATGTGTATACTCTACAAGTATCTATCTAACAGTGCGCGCCACAGTACCGTGGTCTATGGGTTTTATAACAATTATGTGACCTTTGACTGTCTAGACATGAGGACATAGTTATTATTAACTTCTTTCTAAATATATGTTTGACCAATGCCCATTTGATCGGGTCAACTACATGTCACGCGTATACCTGTGTGACCGGTTAAGGTATTTCATGTATAAACTGAAATAGACGAATATACATGAAAGATGGAATGCTAGATATCATAATGACCTGGGTAAACGTTAAAGTATAACACAAATAGTTCTGATCCTTTTGATTATTTGTGACGAAAACTACAACATAAGTTACATCGACGGTGTTTTTACTATAAATGAATAATACAAGCTTTTTTCTAAATCGTTCAGCTTTTAAGATTTCTTTCTAAAGCCTTTGGACAGTGCCTGCCATTAATTATATACATGTACAATGTACACACTGATTTAGTCCTTATCAAATAAAATGGACAAATAATAGGGTTTAAGAACAAATAAAAATTAAAATTTATTCCTATCTTACCTTTTGGATAAATTTCAAAATTTACAGGTAGGGCTTGGCGTTGGATTTTTGTAGTTTTAATTTGAAATTTAATGATTTCCTGTTGAGGATTAATGTTTATATTCATTCGCAAAATAAAACAGAAATATAAGCAATATATAGCATAAACTGTCTCATGTCATTGTGGAGTACCGAAGTTGGAGAAACAAAAAATGACCCGTTTAACACTTGCAGGAAGTGTCACTTTTCATACTGTTTATTGTCATCAATATTTTAAGCATAGTCAAATACTGTATAATACACGTACTTGACACTTGACACTTTTCTATTTTTGTAAAGAAACAGTTGCACAATGTGATATGTATTATGAACATACATTAATTATATCAGGCCTTTTTGTTATAGAATATTATATAAAATATATTAAGAAATCGTTGTTTAAATACTTTCTAAGTAAACCACTTTACATTTCGGCAAGGATGGTCACCTGTTTTTACCAACTTAGTTTTAAATATAATTTTATAATAAAATTTTATTAAATCTTTAGGCACAATAAAAATCATAATTAAGAGTCTTTGTGTTTTCGTTTTCGGCAAAGGCCGACTCTTATTTTATCCAATTGTAGCTAGTTTTAACAGTTTTAACCAAATTTACACAATTTTTACATGTTTTACATAGAAAAGAAACAAAGGTAATAAAACTTTAATAAGAAATGAGCCGTGCCATGGGAAAACCAACATAATGGGTTTGCGACCAGCATGGATCCAGACAAGCCTGCGCATCCAATCTGTCTGGTCAGGATTCATGCTGTTCCGTTACAGTTTCTCCAATGCCAATAGGCTTTAAAAGCGAACAGCATGGATCCTGACCAGACTGCGCGGATGCTGTTCGCAAACCCACTATGTTGGTTTTCTCATGGCACGGCTCAAATAACTTTAAGAAATCCAGTAGGAATGACATAGGAAAATCCAGAAGTGAGGAAGCAGACGACGACAGGCAACCGAAAGCAGGCAACAGGTAAACAGGTCATTTTTGGAAAGAATTATACCGCGAAATTGAGGTGTCCCGTACTCAGGAAATGCGTGTAGATCTTTTATTATCCAATAGATTTGCTTCCAACTTTCCACATCGATAAAAGATAGATACAGCTAGATTGACAGGGCATTTTCATTAAGATATCAACATTAAACTAAACAAAATTACTTAAAAACGGCCTATTTTCAGTAAAATTACCGGTAAAATTTCATACAGCGCGGTCGTAAATAGCTATTATGTCTAAAAAGTAAATAAATTGAAATTAATGCGGATATTTAATTTGGACTTTCGGCTAGGAAAGGCAAAAAACAGAATTAAAAAATCTTTAATAATAACAAAATGCCGTCAATTTAAAAAATACAGTAAAGCGAAATTGTTAACCATAATGCGAATAGTAAAGTACATGGAGTAACATATTTATCGATATGACATACAGACGTGGCGTGTAATCTGAATGGAAGGTATCGGACGTAAATACATTGTTGTTATAAATGTGTAAAAGTTAGTTTATATAATGAAACATACGTATTTCTGTTGGAGTTTAAAGCACTGACTTAAAAATATTTTTATGATATTTATTTTGCATCCATGGAAAATTTATCTGTTATCATGATATATATTTCTAGTTTTTATTAAATCAATCATTTTTATTGCAAAAGTTTCATGAACATTATCGGGTGAAAATCAATTCCGTTTTAAATGCAGATATTTTATATACATTATAAAATCATTTTCGATATTATTAATTTCACTATGTAACACCTTCAACGCCTTATTTACATGTAGCAGACTTGATCACTAAAATATTACAGAAAGCTGTAAATATATGATTTTTAAACTCGTAATCTGATAATATCTGATAAAAATTAATTCACTATATAATTGAGCCGCGCCATGAGAAAATCAACATAGTGGCTTTGTTACCGCGCAGTCTAAACAGGATCCAAGCTGTTCGCTTTCATAACCTACTGCAGTAAGAGAAACAGTTAGCGAACAACACAGATCCTGATCAGACCGCGCGGATGCGCAGGCTGGTCAGGATCCATGCAGGTCGCAAAGCTACTTTGTTGGTTTTCTCAAGGCTCGGGTCATATTATGCAAAACTCCTGGAAAATAATAAGATATAAGATAACGAAGTGAAATCTTCAATTACCTCATCGTTAGTTCTAATAAGTCCTTTAATTCCTGATCTGTTTCTTGTCGTCACACATGTATTTTACAAGAAAATGCGAAATTTGATTCGTCCGTTGACGAAGTGTCATTATAGGTTACTTTTTAATTCCAGCGTAATTCTGTAACTTTTAAGTTAAACACAATATCACAACTATGACGAACAATGACTGTTTTCATGTCTTTAATTTTCACGTGTACTTAATGCTTGACTAGTAACATCTTTATTGGTTAACGAACTGATCAGTGGAAAATTTAGAACATAGCATGAAACACTCAAATAAGTATCAATTATAATTAAATTCATATCTCGGAATTAAAACAAATGGGCATCATTACACTTGGGGCAATTATCGACCACAATACGTTGATGAATGAAATCGAATTTTGGATGTGTGATGTATTTTCGCAACTCAGCCATCAACATATTCAATTACTTCAACATAAATAGTGTTTTATTAAATATTGTTGCAATATCATTCAAAACCAAAATCATCTGGTTAAAATGAATTAGCTAATTATAGTATACGAGTCCAATGAAATTACATAACGCCGGAATTTTAAAAGCAGTGACAGTCTTTTGTGCATTTATGAAATTATAGAATTTAATGGAAATTATACTTGAAATAGAATAGTTAGAATATATAAATGCTTGCAAAATACAAAATACTATTTATTTTCACCTTGTCTAAATAAATTAACAAATAATACAGTAGTACATGTATATATACATGTATTATACAAGTTCAAAGACATAATGACATTAAATTTCATAACCCTGATGTTTTAAAAATATAATCCTTGCATTTATTAAATTATATAAGTTAATGGAAATAACACCTGAAATAGAGAAGTAGAAAGAAAGAAATGATTCAAAAATATAAAACATTGTTTAATTTCTCTATTTCTTATCCCATCATAGTGTTGAAATTTTAAATTAATTGTATACATAACAACAAGCCACTGCATTTACCTGTAAATCGCGGCGAATCATCGCAATTCACCGCGAACCACCGGCACTTCATCGCGATGCGCCGCGACCGTCATCGCGGACACCGCAATCGATTTTATTGCATTTGGTCGCGGCAGACGCTGTTAAATGTATTGCGGAGATGCATGAAAAAACGCGCATCCCGCGGCTCAGGAAATTGTCCGCGCTAGGGTCCAATCGCGGGGAAGCGCGGACTTTGAAAAATCTGCGAGCCAGGGACTGTATGTGACCTCTAGGACAGTAATATGGTATGATACAATGATAAGAAACAACCAATAGCCATAAATATCATCGCTCAAGTTCAGGTGACATGAGGTCATCGTTTATTCATGTGACCATAAATTTGCATATTTGTATTCATACATGTGGTTGTTTTAATCAAAACGTTGACTTCAATTTATGTTGATTTTAGTCGCCGAATTTATATTAATCAAAGCGCTCAAAGCGCTGGTGGTGGCTGCTAATCAATGTTTAAAATATTACAAAGAAAGTGACAACTGAGGAATTGTTAATATAAACTATAAGAACTTTTTTTGCATTTTTTTTTTAATATTCGGCTTTGGTTTCAAAATTATTCCTTTTTACTGCCAGTCATTGTTTACATACACACTGATTCAGTCTTTAACGAATAGTTTTGATTGTTTGTGAGGAAAACGACAACATAAATTACATCGAAAATGTTTTACTATGAATAAATAATATAAGCTTTTTCTCCAAATCATTCAGCTTTTAAGATTTCTTTTTAAAGCTTTTGGGCAGTGTCTGTCATGAATTATTATACACACTGATTTAGTCCGTATCAGATAGCTGTGGTTTTCATGAGACTTTTGTGAAAGAAAACAACACAAACATGCACCACAGATGCACCTCAGAATGTCAGTTCTGCAGCTAGTGTATTTTAGAGGTGCATTAATTATCACTCCTTGGCAAAAATGCTGGACATTAAGTCAGACAAACTTACAACTTTAGTCAGACCGAGAAAAAAGTCGAAAATATGTAACTGGCGAAACGAAACCGTTTTACTTTTTATACATATATTTGTAGAGACGCACCATGAGAAAACCAGCATAGTGCGTTAGCGAACAGCAAGGATTCTGACCAGCGTGGTGTATGGATCGGCAGTTTGATTTGGGCCCATGCTGGTCACAAATGCACTATGTTGTTTTTCTCATGGTGCGGCTCGAATGAATTTAGCTGAAGTGAGCAGAATCTGTCTTGAAACAATTCAATTTTTAAGTTGGTCAAATCTGTTATCCGACGACTTGCTACAGTCTGACACATTGCCTTTTCAAAAAGGCGAGTATTAGTATCATCGCTGCGCCAACTTTCATGGGCTTACAAGTTGATGAAATCGTGATACAGTAGCACCACTTAGTCAAAGCGAGCTTGAAACACTTCTCAGCTTGGGCGACCTGTGGGTTTCCACGTTGATAATTCGTGTTTTGTCAGACGATATTATACCGAATACATGTGTATCTATGCATACATATAGTATCTTATATTGTACATATGCTGAAGGAAGATTATTCGTGAGGGAATATTATTTAGAAAACATACATGTCTTTGATTCTCACGGCAGGTCACATTGCAAACCATATCGAATGAATTTTAACTGAATGTTCTTTTATTTTTGTTCACTCTCGTATTGTAAGCATGTTTTAGTATATTTTGTTCTTGATATAACGATGAACTGTACATGTTCAAGTTATATCAATAAAGTACTGTTCTGTTCATAAATCGTCTCACTAAATTTGCGCTAATTAGTGTTAATTGGCAGTATCAACGCCTGAGGAAATCCATATCACTGCTGATTATTGATTTTCTATAAATAGCCTAATCAACATGCGGTCATATTTTTGCGTGCTTGAAACGAAAACGAGACAATGCAGTCGAAAATTCAGTAACATTCTTAGATCACTAGGGTTGCATTAATATAATATCTTACAATTTGATAGCTATGACGAAATTTAAGTTTGTTTTGACATACAACTTGCTGGAAAAGCTATCGGCATTACAAACTGGTATTGTCTATGGACCGGAAATGTTTCGAAACTTTTCCGTTGAAATTCCGTTTCTATTTTTAGCCGCGGATTACTGCTATCAGAAGTTATGTTCTTTATCAAATAAAGCCTTAAATTTCGGAAGTTATACATGTGACACTGCGGTTAGGAAACATTTTTGAATTGTCAGTCTGGATTCCCAGGCTAGGTTTCTATATACATAAGCTACCTTTTTCAACGTTATAAGCTACGTGACCTCTGGGGCAGTACTATGCAATAGCTAATCAATATCATCGCTCCGGTTCAGGTGACATGAGGTCATCGTTTATTCACGTGACCATGAATTTGCATATTTGTATTCATACACGTTGTTGTTTTAATTAAAACGTTTACCTCAGTTTGTATTGATTTTAGTCGCCAAATTTACATTAAAAATGGTATTAAGGCATATATTGTAGCTTTTCAAATTATGCACGTTGTGTAGATAATTGTTTACCTAGAAAGCTTGGAACTATTTTTGGTTGTGTTGTTAGGATGGTCTTAAGAACTGACACGATTTTTCAAACGGAGTATTCTTTTTGACACTGGTGGCTGTTAGCAGCCACCAGAAGTGGTATTAAGGCATACCTTGTAGCATTGCATATTCTGCACGTTGTGTAGATAATTGTTTCCCTAGAAAGCATGGAACTATTTTTGGTTGTGTTGTTAGGATGTTCTTATGAAATGACAAGATTTCTCAAACTTAGTATTCTTTTCGACACTGGTGGCAGCAGCCACAAAAAAATCATCATTGTAAATAAAGGTGACAGTCAATGTACACCATTTCCATTTCTACAGTTTCTGCAGTAACTCCTCTTTTCGTATTGTTACATTCTTATTTTCCTTTGTTCCAATGTTTCTATGTATTAAAGTGCAACTTGGGAGGATGTTCGTTATTAAATGGATGGAAACTAAATCCACCCTCTAGTTTATTCAAGCAAAACATATTTTATTTCAATTACTCAAAGCTATTATGCTCTACAATTATGGATTTCATGTGATCGAACTTTATATGAAAAGCCTACAACTGACCTGATATTAAAACACTGGCCTAGTTTATATCTAAGACTACAGCAACATGCTTTCAGCACAAGATTTTATCCACTAGAGTACCAGAACATGTTTTACATATATTTTTCTTTTGTCAGTAAGAAACCTGAAGCAACTCATTCACAAACTTTCTGTGATAGAGGCTGTTTTAATATTTTTTAAAACTGATATTTTGTAATCAGGTACTTAGTATTAACCGTTGCTGCAAAATAAAAAAAAGGAATGTCCTGACTATAGATGAGCATCTAAGAAGAGGGAAAATGAAAAAAAAAGCATGTGTATTTAGTATTAAATTTTTACTCATCAATTTTATATACACTGTGAAATATATATTACATTATACCAGATCAATTTCACGTTCAAAGGCGCTTTACTTAGTTCAAATGCAGCCACACAGGGCGCATAATTCATCCTCTACTAGTACAAACACAGAGCGATCTGACCAGAGGGACAGAGTGAGACAAAGCCCCCACGACAGAGAGACCAGAAATCAGATACAGGCTTGTACGGCTAACTCAGCCTAGCTCATTGCGAATAGACAGCCTGGTTCTTTAACGTGCCCAGTGTATAGCACAGATACATGCAAGGATTGCCTGGGTTTCTGACCAGTACACCTCTAGTTGGGAAACACTGAAAAGCGTTTTTGAAAATTCCCAAGTAACTGCCGGGGATCGAACCCCCGACCTCAGGATTGGAAGGCCAGTGTGCAAACCACTGAGCTATCCGTCCACCACATGAAATCATTTAAATTCGCTGGCATGAAATTTCGCGCAAACATGAAAAAGGACTGTTTTGCGCGGGCTTTAATTCGCGCATTTTCAATTTTAGAAATGAAGAAATAAAATAAAATATAATAGCGCGGTCTAAATTTGCGCAGCGGTCCTAGCGTGAAATATGTGAAAATTCGTCCTATGCTAATAAAAATTATTTCACAGTACTGCAAATGAGGAACTTTAATGGTCTTATTCAATGTCATAAAAAAGGCGAAACAAATGAAAAAAAGACATTGTCCCCCACCCCCAAAAAAACAGTGTCATTGCTATAACAAATTTAACCAATCTTGATACGGTTATCACCACACTTTTTTACATAGATATTGCACTTCTCTCAGTATTATGGTCAAAATGATCTTTCAGTCTCTTTATATTTCACATTTTATGTAATACACTAGTGTAAAATGGCCTGGTGAAAACAGTACCATACTCAATATCACTATTATTTATTAGAAAAAATGACTAGATAAGAAATTCAACAGAAGTAGTTACTAACAAAAATCATAAAAGTGATTGACATGATAATTAGATGTTATGCATCTAGTACAAAATTGCACCTATAGGATAAGTAAGTTTAACAAGAGGGTCATGATGGCCCTGGATCGCTCACCTGAGTAATATGAGCTACATGTTTCAAATGTCAAACTGATGATTTCTAGAAATTTTTTGGAAGATTTTCCGATGTACAATCAAGTAAACCCTGGGGTGGGGCCAATTTTACCCCGGGGGTCATGATTTGAACAAAGTTTGTAGAAGTCTACTAGGCAATGTTACATATCAAATATCTAAGATCTAGGCTTTCTGGTTTATTTTTAGCAAATTTATGAAGATTTCCCTATGTACAATCAAGTAACCCTGGGCTGGGTCAATTTGACCCTGGAGGGTCATGATTTGAACAAATTTTGTAGAGGTCCACTAGGCAATGTTACATGTCAAATATCTAAGCTCTAGGCCTTCTGGTTTATTTTTAGAAAATTTTGAAGATTTTTCTATGTACAATCAAGTAACCCCATGAGGTGGGGTCAATTTGACCCCAGGGTCATGATTTGAACAAATTTTGTAGAAGTCTACTAGGCAATGCTACATGCCAAATATCTAAGATCTAGGCCTTCTGGTTTATTTTTAGAAAAAAATTTAAGACTTTCCTATGTAAAATCAAGTGAACCCGGGGGTCATGATTTGAACAAATTTTGTAGAGGTCCACTAAGCAATGCTGCATGTGAAATATCTAAGCTCTAGGCCTTCTGGTTTATTTTTAGAAATTTTTTGAAGATTTTCCTATGTAAAATCAAATGACCCCTCGGGCGGGGTCAATTTTGAACTGGGGGTCATGATTTGAACAAATTTTGTAGAGGTCCACTAGGCAATGCTACTTGTCAAATATCTAAGCTCTAGGCCTTCTGGTTTTGTTTTGTTTTTTAAATTTTGAAGTTTTACAAATTAAAACTGAGCATTATATCACTGGTTCATATGTGTGTGTGTGTGTGTGTGTGTGTGTGTGTGTGTGTGTGTGTTCGGGTTTAACATCTTTTTCAACAATTTTTCAGTCATATAAACGACGGTGTCTACTTGTAGCAGTGGGCACAATGCCCAACTTTATTGTGCTGCCTCACTGGAATATCACGCCGTAGACACGTGGCATGTTACCCCACCCAGTCACATTATACTGACACCAGGCTGACCAGTCCTAGCACTATCCCCTTAATGCTGAGCGCCAAGCGAGGAAGCTGCTAGTACCATTTTTTTACGTCTTTTGGTCTGGTTCATATGTAAAAACAGAGAAACCATTTCTAATTTATTCATTGTCCACTGAATCGAGCATTTGTGTCCCTCTTTATCTCGTGTTTTAGCACTGCGAAAAAAGGGTCAATATACGGGAGTGTACGGTCCCGTATATTTCGAAAATACGGGAGTATCGGGATTGTATATTACAAATATACGGACCTAAATATACGATCCCGTATTCGAACATCTAGTATACGGGAAGTCCGTATATTTTGTCATCATATAAGGGGAAATCCCGAAATACGCCGAATATATAAATGTATTATTTCCCGTATATATGAAATTTAACGAACTTTTTAAAAAAAATCCCTAGAAATGGTTTTTTATTCGTGTCCTCTTTAACATAAGTTTCATTTTCATGTATTCGAAGGGTGTTGAGATTTTTTTTCCCGTATACTTTCCGTATTTAGAATATACGAACACGTATACGAGCCTGTATATTCCGAATATACGTAGTATACGGATCCCGTATTTTTTGTCATATAGAACTGTGATTGCATCTAATAAAAGGGGGCATATACGGACTTGTATTTTCTAATATTACGGGCTTCGGATTTTTCCTTTTACGCATGATATACGTAGTATACGGATCCCGTACTTGTGTCATATACGGCATATACGAAACCTGTTTTTTTTTGATATACGGCAAACGGGACTAGTCCCGTATATGCATGGTAAAACGCAATTTTAGGGAAAATCCCGTATTGTATATACGGGGAATATACGAAAAAACTGTATTTTTTACTATACGGGCAAACGGACTAGTCCCGTATATGCATGATTAACGCAATATTACGATCCCGTACTTGTGTAATATACGGAAATGCATTTGCATCTGATATACGGGATATACGAACCTGTAGTTTTGATTAACGGGCCAGGTTTTTTCCCCCGTTTATGCAAGTATGCAGAGTATACAGTATTCCATATTTGTGTCACATTTAGACTAAAATTTGGTTTTCGTATTTCGGGGAATTCAGGGACCAGTATTTTCTAAAAGATACATTTACCAGATTTTCCCGTAATGCACTATGTGTAGTATACAAATCCCGTATTTTTCTTTTATGTGAACTGATTTCGTATATGGGCAAACACTAAAAGATGACAAAATAAAATGTCAGTGATACCTATAGCAGAATACGGTATGTTAAAAAAAGCAAGACAAAGACAGGGTATGAAAAAATTCATATTGTTATTATTAATTGGAGACATGTCAGATTAAAACTAACTTTTTTATCAACTTAAATACTTTTTCAGATCAGTTTTTCAAACGATTATGAATCATTTTCATTTCTTGTTAAAATTTGAAAAAAGCAGAATTAAAATGTGAGTAATCAATAACATCAAGCATTTTCTTAATATTATTATGTTCATTTCTAATTGAAAAAATAGCAATTCGCACATTTTATTCTGCGCCGTTGACTCAACAAATCAGTTGAGTATCACTTCTTTTACTACTGTCTGTACATGCTTTCGTTATTCCCATGAATGTTGTTTACCGCTATAAGCTTTTCGATTTGCCGTCTTCTAAGAAAGCAGAACACCCTCCTAATGTCGAAGATTTTATTCAAAACGAGCGCTTTAAAAGACGCATGTTGGTTCTGTGCTGGAACACGATATGTAAGCGGGTTACAAATGATGAACCACATGGAAATTTTGTTTCCTGATCTCAATAAGTGTAAACTTTTATCTGTTGTTACGAATGTCATTAAAGAACGAAGGGCCCATCCAGGCTGTATGTCTGCATCTTTTGTTTAAAGACTATAGAAACTTCACACACTCAGCAATTCTCTATCGTGAAAATAAATAGTCCATCCCGTTTTCTGATTCCAGTAAACAACTCTTGTGTCAACCTGGAATAAAAAAAAAATGCACGCAATTAAAAGTTATAAAAAATGGACTCATCTTGCAAATTCATAGATACTGATAATTAATATCTATTAAATGATGTGAAAATTAAATGAATAAAACGACATGTGGGCAGGGATGACGACATCATTAAGTGTCAGAACGCACCATACCCCATTTCTCGCGAAAAGAAATTAGATATCATTAAATGTGCCTGTTTGATATTTAATACAATTTATTACGGTGTTTTATTTCCCATTTTATGGTTATATTACTTTAAAAATCTATCCCCCAAAAATTATATTTTATTATAAAATGCATGGTGTTCATAGTGCCGTCACACGTTGTCCGGCCAATCCTCACCTCATTTTGATGGATTGTCTTCAAACGGGACATACAGTAATAACATAAGTAGGGAGAGACTTTTTTAAAGGGAGAGATATTTACCGGGTCACCAAAACTCCAAAAGCATAAAGTGGGGTTTAATTGGTTCAAAATTTAACACTTCCCCATTTATTCCTACCAAAATGTCAAAACTACAGTCACGGTATAATTTAAACCAACGCTGCGTTAAACGAAACTGTGCTAAATCAGTGTTCCTTAACCTTCCGCCATAACCGCAACCCTTCCGTGTTAGAACTTATTCAAAATGCACAATTAATCTTTTGTACATTTGGATAAAAAATATACAGAGTGACATAACAGCATTCTCGCATACCAGAGGTATAACCGCGGTTCCCCGGATTTTGACGAACGTCTGATGGATGATTTATTTTTTTTTTATTTATTTGGGTTTTACGGGGGCACCAACACAGTATAGGTTATATGGCGCCAAACAGGACTAAAAATTTTTGGTTCCACATCTCATTTACATCGAAATAAAAAACAAGAGGTATGGAATCAAAATTTGCATACCTGCTGGAATCCCCAGATTTTCTGCAAAACCAAGTGTTAAGACCCTATTAGTCGCCTCTTACGATCAGTCTGATGGATGAAAAATGCATAACAGTCGCTTTGTTAAGCTTTTTTTTAATTTAATTTTTCAAACATCTCTTTAAACTTTGTGACTGCACAAGTTTCTGAAGGATATATTTCCCTCTAAACGTTTTAATATTTGGTTAAACCATCTAAAGAGTTTCCAGAATTTCCAATCTCGCGGGTCAGTATATATTTAGACACTAAAATATTCATCATAAACGTTCATCCTTCCATGTTCAAATAAATATAATGCATCTCGGTTTTTAATTCAGCAATCCTGTATTAAAAGTAATAAAAATAGAAAACTCACTGTAAATCTGGATTTAAAATTATCCAAATCTCATAGATTAGCCTAACTAAAATATAATAAATAATATCAGGGTATCAAAATAATTTACATTATTTCATATTAGACTTGCCGAATATTCGATAATAATTATGTAACGTGTATACATGTCTAATATGTGGAAAATGAAAGAAATGGTACTAGTTTGATTAAATGTTGAAGATCGAATTTACAGACATACTCGATTTCATTCCTAACAAATGACCACTTTGTTTTCAGAATGATTGGTTTTGCACGAGCGCATTCTATTCGTGCACGTGAAAAGGCCGGGCTAGAGTAACAGAAAAACGGTAGACATGCAAAGATAGACATTCCCGCGAGATGTCTATTGTTTTTTTTTTTTCTTTTTTTTTTTTGTTTTTTTTTGTTTTTTGTTTTTTTTTCGAAATATATAGACCCTAGGCAAACCGGCTTTAATATTCCTTAATCAATATTCCTTAAATGCACAGCATATACTTGACGATAAAATTCTACAAATGACATCTACGGAGAAAAATGTTGAAAGGAGGTTCGATTAAAAAGCAGTTTTATCAGTTCATCAATGATACCTTTTAAGCTGAAGTTGTCAACATTATGAAAACTATTATGAAACTTGAAATAGGAATTTTCGTTTCTATGAACTATTAAAAAAGGTCATATATAGAAAAAAAGAGGTCGCGCCGGAAACGAACACTGACCGCAGCGGCATAAAGAAGTTTTTCCGCTGTCTTACCAATAGCAATGGGGGGTTTAGTGTTTAATGCGCGTTAAATATACATTTTTTATCGTAAAAATAGTTAAAACATCAAATTTCTCAGGGTTGTTTCCGCAACATATATCCTGTCAGTATACGTAGCATATACACCTTTAAATTTTCCATATAATTATCTAAAAAAATATAATTCCGTCCCATAAAAAAAAAAACCCAACATAGGGGAGTTTGCGACCAGCATTGATCGGGGACCAGCCTGCGCATCCGTGCAGTCTGGTCAGGATCCATGCTGTTCGCTTTCCAAAAAGCCCTATTGGAATAAGAGAAACTGTTAACGAACAGCATGGATCCTGAGCAGACTGCGCGGATGCGCAGGTTGGTCTCGATCCATGCTGGTCGAAAACCCACACTATGTTGTTTTTCTCATGGCACGGCTCAATTATATATTTTTTCTTTCTTGTCGGACGATCTGGAGCTAGGCCTTTTTTTAGATTCGTTTTAAAATTGCGGTATTTCTTAAATTTATTTTAACCCCAAGATTGCATACGGTTACATTAAAAATAAAATAATTTAATTTTTGTCAAATGTTTAACACACTTTAAAATTCATTGTGTATTACAATATTGCCTGGGGATAAGAAATATCCTGTCAGTGTTGTTTCAAGCTGGGTCATAAAAATATGTTAACCCACTTACTACAAGTGATAGGTACTTATGTACTTATGTTTTATGCTTTTCGCATTGTAATATACATATCACTTTCCTTCTTCTGTCTTTATATCGTCTTTTTTTCTTTCTCTCGGGGATTTAGCTTTCATGATTTTTGCACTCATGTCATAAATCTTATGACAGACGGAGGAATCAGTACAAACTATTACCCAGCCCAATTTAGAATAAATAGTAATAAGTTTTCGTAATGGACATGTTAATAGAGTTGCATATACTGAGTGAATATCGAACAGTAAAGATCCTGGCCCAAATTTCATGAAAACACTTAAGGTATCATTATTTTTACTGGGGTAGGGAAAGCGCAGTGGTAAATAGATCGAATTCTTAAATGGTGACCACCCCCACTTTTTTTTCTCCTTTTTTATTTTGGAATCGATAGTGAATGAAATCATGTATGCTTTTTCAAAATTGTTAAAAAACAAAGGGGCAGTTTCAATAAAATATGGGCGTCTTTTCGCAAAATTTTGGGCGAAACTCGACGTCAGTGTTTTGCGTTCAAAATCGTTTGCCTCCAATCATTCTCGCATACCAAAGGTCTACTGTGGTCCCGGTTCGTCTCGGGATTTTGACGAATCCTGATGGGTGAGAATGGCCTCCAATATGACGTCTAATTAAACTTGACAAATTATATATCATCGGAGAGATAATTTTAACACACTACCAATTTTAGCCGTATTTTTTTTTTTTGTTGTATATAGAAACGCTACTTAGAAAACCTGTTTGTACACATTTTGCGCCCTGCTGAAAACAAAAGACTTTTGTGGATATTTGAAGATTTACAGCTGTAAAAATGAGTAAAACAGAGAACTGAAAAATACCAGTCAATCGGGAATATCGTTCAACTTTAATTTGAAAATGTCATAATGGTCCGTTGAAAATCGATTTGAAATAACAGACTAAGCGGGGCAATTACTTATTGTTTGTACATGTATGGTCCTGAAAGTAAATGTTTGTTTTAGATGTATAAATATGTAACGATTTAAAATGTTAGACACCTTATTCATATTACTAAATATTACTTTTATTTGACATAAATACAGTAATTATACATACTCGACTTGTTCCGCATTTCACTTTAATATTAATTTAAACTTCATTCAAGTACATCGTTTAAATAAACCGTTCGCCTGTAAATGCATAAAATTAAAAAATTATAAATGACCAAAGCTATTAGTTATCGATTCACCCCACCCCGAACCCCGTGTTACTACAATAACAACACTTAGTACGGAAATCGACAAATTGGATTATTTGTTCTTAGGTAAAGCTCTCCCGCTTTATCAGTTTTAAAGATGTTACTAAAAGTTGGTAATGCAAATGATCTATAGTATGTATGTATTTTAGGTCACTATAAAATTCTTAAAACTGATATTTTCGCAGAAAAAATCAAAACATTTTCTCTCTAGATAGAGGCAAGAGATGTTGTATTTTTTTTTCAAAAGTGCCATCTAGAAAAAAGCGTTATTTTGTCATATTTACGGTACCCATTTTCTAAAAATAAAAAGAAATGTTTAAATATTAACCCTTTATTAATGCTTTTCCGAGATTCCCGTTTTGATCGAATGAATGAATGTGCCTTAATCATTTCTTAAAGCTAGCCTCGGCTACCTAGCTTCTACGAAATAAAACTTCTATCTGGAGTTGTTTTTGTCCTTGCAACTTAATCTCGTTTAACCCAATGAATTTTTCATCAAATGATTTTTGCACGATATTTTTTTTTTATTTCAAACACTTGCAACATCAACTTCTGGTGACTGACATCCTTGTAGACTATTGGATGAAAGAATGAATGAAATAATAGTTAAATGATGAGTTGTGAAAAAAAATGAATGAATGAATGAATGAATGAACTATTTAACGGCTATTCTGAATTTCTTTTTTTATATTAAGATTACAAAATTAAACTGACCTTTTTGACGCTTCTGAATTTGTTAAAGCAATAAAAAGCAACCCGTGTTTCCGATTAATTGAAATATAATTCATGGTCTGGTTTGTCACCAAAAAAATCAGTTTATTAAAAATTAAAACATTTTAAATCAAATAAGTACTTACTCGTGACTTCCTTTCCCTCTGAAATATGCAATATACAGATTAACGCGTGCGGTCACTTGAGCCAGATGTTATCGCCTGGAGATATGAACACGCGAAGCGTGACGCGCGAAGCGTGTTCCCGACTGATTGGATATCTAATATCTATGCATTTAAGATCCCACTTAATTTGCGCTAATTTGTGTTGATTGGCATTCATCGAGTTTCTGATATTGTCAATTTGCAGGTAGAAAAATGTTAGACTGGATTACCAGGATTAGGGTACATGAGCTATCTATCTGATTTAGTTAATATGCATACAATTATTATCAATTAATGTTGCAGTAAAACTGTTCGGCAGAATTATTGTACAGTTTATTTTCGTGGAGATGGGTAAATCAGCGTAAATGCTTATACATTTTTTATTAATGAAAGGCACTCATTAATGTTGCCAATATATTTCGAGCGTTTTCCTTAATTCTAAGCAATATTTGTAATTTATACAGTTAATCAACGTTACCACGGTTATCATTTCTTTAAAGTAAAGTAATTTGATGTTATCGCTACCTGTTTTATCGTTAAAATTTATTTTTTTCTCTTAAAGTATTTATTTTCTAGTACGCTTGTGACAGGTAATGTGTCTTTTTGCCTAGAATATTTTAAATAATCGACTTTTTTACAACGGGTGTATATGATAAAATTTTAATAAATGGGCCATAAATATCAAGGTGCGTTTGTCAAAAGAGTGGAAAGTTTGCAAAAAAAATTAGGGGAAAAGTATGGCCAAAACTCGAACCCACTACCCTGATATTGGCGCTGAACGCTTTGCCGCTCAGCTACCGCACATGCGACAGTATAATATCAACTAAGAATAATATATGTAATATTGTATCGCTATTTATGTTTGGACCATTGAAAATGAATTTACGGAAATATACGAAATATTCACATGTGGTAGGTCAATACTAAAGGACCCTAACATCCACGGAAATAAAATAGTCTGCCACAGTGTATACAAGGGGACATAAGAAACATTTTATTTATCACGTGCACACGTGTTAGCACCACATTCGCAATGTTAGATACCACGTGCGAATGTGTTGATCAGCACGTGCGCACGTAATAACTATCTTAGCTAACATGTTCGCATGTGACAGCTGTCACGTTCGCAGTTGTTAGCTTACACGAGCGAACGTGAAAAATTACCAACAAAACTAATCGAGATATCAGCCTTTTTTCAAAAACAAGATACACTTACTTCGTAAATTTACAGCTAACTTATGAATAACACTTTTCCCTTTTGAAAGACATCCATTTAGAAAAATTGCAGATCTTTCACGCTGTTTCATTGATCACTAACACGTGCGCACGTGTTAGTTATCACATGGGGACATGGTAGTATAACGTGCTGTCACTTGCGCACGTGATAGTTATCACCCGCGCACGTGTGAATTACCAATACGCACGTGGTAGCTAACACGTGCGCACAGAACAACTAAAATATTTTCCTAGTCCTCGCTATGCCACCGTACTATACATAGAACATCTGCAGAATTACTTCGAAACAAAAGTCAACGGATATGAAAAAATTTTTCGCTTAATGATTATAATTAAGTAACAGCTGAAAGTGAACATTGAACAAAAAGGTAAATATACAATTTTATAGCTCTTTGAATTATAATTAAACTGAATGACTTCGGTAGATTATGTGCTTTCTTTATTACCAAGATGCTATGCTATCTACATGTTGGTTTATAGGTCCGACCTACCCGGAGTGGGTCTCCGTGGTCGAGTGGTTTAGATCGATGACTTCAAACCAGTTGCCCATCACCGATGCGGGTTCAAGCCTCACTCAGAATGTTAAAATTCTCCATGTGAGGAAGACATTAAGCAGGTGCTCGCTCGTGATGAAATAATGCACGTTAGGGCAACTGGGGTATTCCTCCGCCAAGAAAACAGGAAAGTCGCTAAAGGACCTATAAGTGTGTCAGCGCAAGGTTAATCCCAACAAAAAAAAAACACAAAAAAGACCTTCTCGGTCGGTAGCAGACGATACTGTATTAAATCGAACGAAAGGCGTTTGTTCGAATCTTTGGACGAGTTCTTCGTTTTTCTATAAATATTTGCATTGTATGCACAAGCGTTGGAAATGTGCAGGAAAAGAGTTAATTTATGCTTGCATTAGATTTTTACAATGGCGATGATCCACGGATGTATTTATCACTACAATAAATAGGGATGAATTGATTAATCTTTTTCTTTTCTCAATGGGCTATTTAGATTAAATGTTAAAATAAATCGAGAACGCGCTAGATGAAATGATGGATTCATTCATGTTTGATTTTAAATTTATACATGTTTTGGTCCGTTAGTGCTTATTTCAGTTCATGTCATATTAGTATTAAACATTTCTTTCTTTCAATATTGGCATTCATTCTACATACACGTACAAGTTCGAAAACAAGCAAAACGTTTGACCTTTGAAATGGCGTATCCCGGATTTTTGAAATATATAAACTATTTAAACTCCGTATTTCCGGCATATACGGGAAATATACGGAGTTGTATACCAAGCATATACGGACATATACGTCCCGTATTTTCAAAATATACAAATTATTTAAATCCCGTATTTCCGGCATATACGGGAAATATACGGAGTTGTATACAAAGAATATACGGGAAATATAAGTCCCGTATTTTCAAAATATACAAATTATTTAAATCCCGTATTTCTAGCATATACGGGAAATATACGGAGTTGTATACCAAGCATATACGGGACATATACGTCCCGTATTTTCGAAATATACAAATTATTTAAATCCCGTATTTCCGGCATATACGGGAAATATACGGAGTTGTATACGAAGAATATACGGGAAATTTAATCCCTGTATTTTCGAAGTATACAAACTATACATATGCCGTATATCCAGAATATACGGGAAATATACGGGGTTGTATATGAAACATATACGGGAAATATACGTTCCGTATTCTCGTAATATACGGATTTATGTATTCCCGTACACCAGACATATACGGGAATATACGGTGTTGTGTACGATCAGAATAACACTTTTTAGAATTTCCCGTATTTCAACAATATACGGGGTATCGTATACTAAGAATTCCGTATTTCATAGTATACGGAAATCCGTATTTTATTAGTATACGGACTTTTAAATATACAAGCCCCGTACACGCCCGTATTTTAGTTTTCCCGTATTTCTTCCCGTATACGGGTAATATACGGGATCCCGTACACTCCCGTATATTAACTCTTTTTTCGCAGTGTAGTTTACTGGGCATGAGTCTAGACTGACGTCCTTGAAGGCAATTCCAGTATTGAGATATTGATATTTCCCGTTGATCGAGAGATTTCGCATACAACCTTTGTAGTCTCCCTTTGCTCTTACACCCTTTGTGATGTCATCTAAAAAATGTCAAGAAATTGGATAATTAAAGGGACAGTAAGCCTAGAAAATGGTTTCGCGCTTTCTGAGCTAGCGAAATTAACAAGGACAGAACCTTTGTTAGCTTAAAGTTTTTGAGTAATCGCAGCTAGTTTAAAATTACAATCAAGATGTAAATATTAATAACTGTAAAAAATGTTTCTTGATGGGAGAACATGAAGTATTGCCGCCAAGAAAAATTCTAGGTCAACATTATTATCTAACATAAATATTCTGCACACTGTAAACCAACTACAAATTTATTTCAAGTGAACAGGCCTTAATTAAAATGCTATATTCAAATACACGTATATATACATAACATTTTCTTAGAGCATTCATAGGTATTTCTTTAAGGACTGAACAAAGTAAGATAGTGATGCACTTAAAATGGATCTGCATGATAATTTACAACTTATATACATACCTGGTTTTCCACCAAGATATATGGGGCTGTTTGTATGAGCTGAAGTGGCTCTACCAGCACTGATTTCAGTGATAGATTCTTTATCATCTACAGCCAGTATCACAACATTCCTTATCTTCTCAGCTGAAATAATACACCATATGACCAATCTAATTAGTTAAAGGCCCATAATGCTTTAGCTGAAAATATGCTGCTGAATTTCGTCAATACCAGACAAGTTCACCATACATTTTTTTCTTTTCCATTATAGTTTGCTTAGATTTTTGTAACACAACAGTAAACTGAAGCTATCACTGTATGCGATTAATACCCTCTCAATACCTCGTTGTCAGAGGAAAAGGCTCTTATTTTTGCAATTCTTGGACTGACCCTAAAAAATGTACTTCATTTGTACACTTCATAGTGTTCAACTGTAAGATGTTTCATCTGAATGTCTTTAAAGATGTGGAAATAGTTCATGCTGCGACTTTTTTTCCACCCAAATTTCAAAAAGCCAAATTAGACTGGTTATTTCTGAGCTCAATTCTGAAAATGACTGCTGGCCTCTAAACTTTAATAGTAACTTGCTTGACTGTCAATCCAGAGGTCAGAGGTTCGAATCGCAGTCCAGGCACTGGAAATTTCTGAGATGAGAGTCTCACACCGAACTTAGAAGCCTGTACTGGTTCTTGCCAGAAAAGACGGCTTCATGTGTATCAGTGCTACACACCAGGCACGTTAAAGAACCAGACTGTCTATTCGCAAAGAGCTAGGCTAAGTTAGTCGAACAGGCATCTAAAACGGATTTCTCTTTCTCTGTTCTGGGGTCTTTATCTCGCTCTGTCCTTCTGGTCAGATTGCTCTGTGTCTGTATTAGTAGATGATGAATTTCGCCTTTGAATGTTTTTATCATGAAAAGGGCGCTATATAAATCTGGTACAGTGGTTGGGAAAGGAAGGCACGATGCGCGATTTCGCACATTCAATAAAAAAAATAACCCAGTGAAATTCCAATAAAATGCGCGAAAATCCTGGCAGAAAAAGAACTATAGAAATCGCAAAAATCGGTAAAAATATACCACACGATGACTTTTACAATAGGCCAGGGGACTGCAATAGACTATTCAGTCACAGTGTTAAAAATAGTATCAAATCAAGACCGAGTCATTGCTGCATGGACCAATACATATGCTATTTAAATCAAGTTCCCAGGTGTTTCCAATTATGATTGTATGCAGCGATCCAATCAAACTGTTTGTTAGAAAATCTACCATAGTTTCTGTGTTCTGTAGTTTCTGAGAAATTATAACAAGAGGGCCATGAGGGCCCTGTATTGCTCACCTGACCTAGGAATCATCAAGATTAACATTCTGACCAAGTTTCATTAAGATATTGTCATAAATGTGGCCTCTAAAGTCTTAACTAGCTTTTCCTTTGATTTGACCTGGTGAGCTAGTTTTTGACCCCACACAACCCAGATTCAAACTTGACCTAAAGATCATCAAGATTAACATTCTGACTAAGCTTCATGAAAATACAGTAATAAATGTGGCCTCTACAGTGTTAACAAGCTTTTCCTTTGATTTGACCTAATTTTTGACCCCACCTGACCCAGATTTGAACTTGACCTATTGATCATCAAGATTAACATTCTGACCAAGTTTCATTAAGATATGGTCATAAATGTGGCCTCTAAAGTGTTAACTAGCTTTTCCTTTGATTTGACCCGGTGACCTAGTTTTTGACCCTACGTGACCCAGATTCAAACTGGACCTTGAGATCCTCAAGATTAACATTTTGACCAAGCTTCTTGAAGATACAATCATAAATGTGGTCTCTACAGTGTTATCAAGCTTTTCCTTTGGTATGACCTAGTGTTTGACCCCACCTGACCCAGATTTGAACTTGATCTATAGATCATCAAGATTAACATTCTGACTAAGATTCATGAAGGTACAGTCATAAATGTGGCACAAGCTTTTCCTTTGATTTGACATAGTGACCAAGTTTTTGACTCCATCTGACCCATATTTGAACTTGACCTATTGAACATCAAGATTAACACTCTGACCAAGTTTCATTGATATGGTCATAAAGGTGGCCTCTAAAGTGTTAACTAACTTTTCCTTTGATTTGACCTGGTGACCTTGTTTTTGACCCTACATGACCCAGATTCAAACTGGACCTTGAGATCATCAAGATTAACATTCTGACCAAGTTTCATGAAGATACAGTCATAAATGTGGCCTCTAAGTGTTAACAAGCTTTACCTTTCATTTGACCTGGTGACCTAGTTGCTGTCCCCAGATGACCTAATATCAAACTCGTCCAAGATTTTATTGAGGGTAACATTCTGACCAAGTTTCATTAAGATAAGGCCAAAATTTTGACCTCCAGACTGTTAACAAGCTTTTCCTTTGATTTGACCTGGTGACCTAGTTTTTGACCCCAGATGACCCAATATCGAACTCGTCCAAGATTTTATAAAGAGTAACATTCTGAACAAGTTTCATTAAGATTGGGCTAAAATTGTGACCTCTAGAGTGTTAACAGTCAAACTGTTGATGACTCTTGACACCGACGGACGGACGACGACGGACACAGGGCGATCACAAAAGCTCACCTTTGAGCACTTTGTGCTCAGGTGAGCTAAAAATAAATGTGTTGACGATTTTCACGAGCAAAAAATGTGAATTTTATTTTTGACTTGGTAACATATAAATGTATATTTATTATTACCACGATAAGTTTTTCTTTGATTTGCATTTGAAATGAAATGAGCAAAGCATGATGAAAAAGACCACTGTTGGATGACATACAGATGTCAAAGAAATGGCCGACGTCACCGCTGATTTTAAGTTTGACATTTTAATATTTTAACAGAATGAATAAGATTTCGAATATAAATAAATCAGATTTGCATTGCATTTGTTTTCATTTCTGTATTTCTTTATAAACAAGAGGGCCATGAAGGCCCTGTATCGCTCACCTGACCTAGGAATCATCAAGATTAACATTCTGATCAAATTTCATTAGGATATTGTTATAAATGTGGCCTCTACAGTGTTAACTAGCTTTTTCTTTGATATGACCTGGTGACCTTTTTTTTGACCCTACATGATGCAGATTCAAACTGGACCTTGAGATCCTCAAGATTAAAATTCTGACCAAGTTACATGAAGATACAATCATAAATGTGGCCTCTACAGTGTTAACAAGCTTTTCCTTTGATCTGACCCGGTGACCTAGTTTTTGACCCCAGATGACCCAATATCGAATTCATCCAAGAATTTACTGAGGTTAAAATTCTGACCAAGTTTCATTAAGATTAGGCTAAAATTGTGACCTCTGGAGTGTTAACTAGCTTTTCCTTTGATTTGACCCGGTGACCTAGATTTTGACCCCTTAAGACCAAGATTAACATTCTGACCAAGTTTAATTAAGATATGGTAAACAAGAGGGCCATGATGGCCCTATATCGCTCACCTGAGTACCATTGCTCTTAATGATAAGATCAAGTTTTGACATAGATCACATAGGCATAGACATTACATGTAAATATCATCAGGATAACTATTTTCTTGTAACAGTCCGTTTTGACCTAAGGGTCCTGACCTATATTCATTTACATAAAACAAAGGGAGGTAATTTGTCATAATTCAGTCAAAAGTTATCTACCCTGATTGTCCGAGTCCATCTGATGGCATAAATGACATTTCAAATCAGAATTTTCATTGGTTACTGAGATACACCCATTTTAATTTGAAACAAAGGGAGGTAATTTGATATAAAATCAGTCCATAGTGATCTACCCTGATTGTCTCAGTCCAACTAATGACAATAATGGAATTTCTAATAAGTCCTATAAGTACTTACTGATATAAATCCATTTTGATTACAATCAGGGGAGGAAATCAGATATAAAATAACTCTGGAACCTACAACTGGATCTGACAGATTCGTCATGGAATCCAAGATTTATTGTTGTTGGAAGATATTCTGGAAGTTTGTATCAAATCAAACCATAAATGAAGTCTCTTTATGGCTGCAAAAGCCAAAACAGCAAATTTTGGACCTTTAAGGGGCCATAACTCTGGAACCAATAATGGAATCTGGCCAGTTCAAGTTAGGAACCTAGATCTTGTGGTGATACAAGTTGTGTGCAAGTTTGGTTAAAACCAAATCATAAATGAAGCTGCTATTGTGCAGACAAGGTCAAAATAGCCAATTCTGGCACTTTCAGGGGCCATAACTCCGGAGCCCATAATGGAATCTGGCCAGTTCAAGAAAGGCACCAAGATCTTATGGTGATACAAGTTGTTTGCAAGTTTGGTTAAAATCAAATCATAAATGAAGCTGCTATTGTGCAGACAAGGTCAAAATAGCTAATTCTGACCCTTTCAGGGGCCATAACTCTAGAACCAATAAAGGAATCTGGCCAGTTCAAGAAAGGAACAAAGATGTTATGGTGATACAAGTTGTGTGTGAGTTTGGTAAAAATAAAATCATAAATAAAGCTGCTATTGTGCAGAAAAGGTCAAAATAGCTAATTTTGGCCCTTTTCAGGGGCCATCACTCTGGAACTCATAAGGGGATCTAGCCAGTTCAAGAAAGGAACCGAGATGTTATGGTGATACAAGTTGTGTGCAAGTTTGGTTAAAATAAAATCATAAATGAAGCTGCTATTGTGCAGATAAGGTCAAAATAGCCATAACTCTGGAGCCCATGATGGAATCTGGCCAGCTCAAGAAGGGAACAAAGATATCATGGTGATACAAGTTGTGTGCAAGTTTGGTAAAAATCAAATCATAAATACAGCTGCTATTGTGCAGACAAGGTCAAAATAGCTAATTTTGGCCCTTTCAGGGGCCATAACTCTGGAACCTATAATGGGATCTGGCCAGTTCAAGAAAGGAACCAAGATCTTATGGTGATACAAGTTGTGTGCAAGTTTGGTTAAAAAAAAAAATCATAAATGAAACCTCTATCGTGCAGATAAGAAATTGTTGACGGACGCACGGATGGACGGACGACGGGTGATTACAAAAGCTCACCTTGTCACTATGTGACAGGTGAGCTAAAAAATTGGCCTCTATAGTGTGAACTAGCTTTTCCTTTTATTTGACCTGGTGACCTAGTTTTTGACCATACATGACCCAGATTCAAACTGGATCTTGCGATCATAAAGATTAACATTCTGACTAAATTTCATGAAGATACAGTCAAAAATGTGGCCTCTACAGTGTTAACAAGCTTTTCCTTTGATTTGACCTGGTGACCTAGTTTTTGACCCCAGATGACCCAATATCAAACTCGTCCAAGATTTAATTGAGCGTAACATTCTGATCAAGTTTCAATAAGATTGGGCCAAAACTGTGACCTCTAGACTGTTAACAAACTTTTCCTTTGATTTGACCTGGTGACCTAGTTTTTGACCCTGCTTGACCCAATATCAAACTCGTCAAAGATTTTATTAAGTGTAACATTCTAACAAAGTTTCATTAAGATTGGGCCAAAATTGTGACCTCTAGAGTGTTAGCAAGCTTTTCCTTTGATTTGACCTGATGACCTAGTTTTTGACCCCGGATGACCCAATATCGAACTCGTCCAAGATTTTATTAAGGGTAACATTCTGACCAAGTTTCATTAAGATTGGACAAAAATTGTGACCTCTAGAGTGTTAACAAGCTTTTCCTTTGATTTGACCTGGTGACCTAGTTTTTGATCCCAGATGACCCAATATCAAAATCGTCCAAGATTTTATTGAGGGTAACATTCTGACCAAGTTTCATTAACATTGGGCCAAAATTGTGACCTCTAGATAGTTAGAAGTCAAATTGTTGACGACGACGGACAGACGGACGACGACGGACACTGAGCTATCACAAAAGCTCACCTTGAGCACAAAGTGCTCAGGTGAGCTAAAAAATAAGATAAGTTGAACTGTAACAGTTTTATAAGTGAAAGTGAAACTAGAGAAATATTTAGAAAGTGTACATGTTTTAGATGCATCAGATTTTGTTAATATTATATAATTACAATTTTCGTTATTGTATGCTGTGCTATTAATGTGGATTTTACAGGCCACCATGCTTTCTCTTTTCATAGCCAAATATATTTTAGCAATTCTTATTTTTTTCTTGGTCAGTCGATACTTTTTATTGAAATTAAAAAGCCCCATGGAGTTTGAAAATCCCCCATTGATGTCAGGGCCAAGGGGGGATCTTTTACATTGCAAAAATTTCTTTCCCAAGCACTGCTGGTATAATAATAACTCAGTTTTATGACTTCAGAGTCAGTAATCAAACCTCAGAGCTGGGAACTGGGCAGGAAATTTTCTAGTTTCAACCAAGAGCTTTTTTCTAGGGGACCTGAACTTGTGAATCAGAATTTTTTATGGAATGAGCAACAACAAAATCTACAAAAATTCATCTCCCACACAAAATATTGACTTTATAGTAATATCTTACCTTTAATTGTGTGCCAGGCACCATCACAAAGCTTGTTGTTCATTTCAGGAATATATTTGGCAGTAAAGGATCCTGCACCATTGTCAGCTGTGAACCAAAGCTGCAATGAGAGGGAAGTTATTAGCAACAGATATTTTTGTAACTTTTTAAATTTTTTAAACACTTCTTAAATCACGCAGACAGTCTGGGTAATTTAGATTAATAACTTGTGGATGTTTTAAACTGTTAAAATTTTTTTAAGTCAATACATTCAAACAAGATTTTAAAAGAAAGTTGGTTTTTTTTGTTTGTTTTTTGGGTTTTTTTTGCATATTATCTTGTAATTCGTTATTCCTTATTTTATTTATATATAATGTAAAAGGGTCAAGCTATAACAGTAAATATTCAGTTTCTGTAATGATTACCTCCCCTTCCACCAGCTGCAATATAACAAAATCTCCTTTTCCATGTACAGAGAAGATTACACCATTCAAACTGCGGGGACGTATCTCTACTGACATCGTCATCTTCTTCTTTACATTGAATGAATCCACTGCAATGAGAACAAACACAGTGCATTTATTGTACAGAGATAGGAAACAACTGTTTCAAATGTACTTTATCTGAAGCTCACAAAAAGTCTTGATAAAGTACCTTAAGCAGTAACACAATAAGCATTTACGTATCAAAATTTACTGACAATTGAGTCCAAATATATGTTAATTCTATAGATAAGCATAAATAATTCAGACTGCTCCCCTTAGCCTGAATGTCCCATTAGACAAGATAGCCATAATAGGTTCTTCTGATCTTGACAAACTGATCTCAATTCTGACCAGTGAATATTAATGAATATTAGCTTAGTCAATATTATAAAGCCTTTCATGAGAAAACATAGTTCTTTTCTATTTTTAGCTCTTGATGTTTCTGACCAAGTTTCGTGAATATCCATCAATCCATTCATGAGAAGTCATTTTTGGGGGCAATGCCCCCAAATTTAACAAACCGTCTTTCAATTTTCTTGTTGAGCTTATGACCAAACTAACAACACACAGAAAACAAGTTCCAAAGTATTTACCAAACAACTTTCATATTGCATTTTGCAATTATATTTTCGATCCAGATATGATTAAATAGATCTACACATGTTATATCAACAACAGTATGTGAAGAAAACTAAACTGCATTATAAATATAAATTATAATAGATCTTTTTAAGCGTAAGAATAATAAAGACTGAAACTGAAACTGAAACTGCTTTATTTGATTAAATGCCTAATTTTACACATAGTATATTCACTGGCGTTGTACATTAAATTATACCAGATTTTTATAGCGCCCAAGGCGCTTTACATAGTTCAAATGCAGCCACACAGGGCGCATAATTCATCCTCTACTAGTACAGACACAGAGCGATCTGACCAGAGGGACAGAGTGAGACAAAGCCCCCACGACAGAGAGACCAGAAATCAGATACAGGCTTATCCGGCTAACTTAGCCTAGCTCGTTTCGAATAGACAGCCTGGTTCTTTAACGTGCCCAGTGTATAGCACTGATACACGCAAGGATTGCCTGGGTTCCTGACCAGTACACCTCTAGTTGGGTGGGAAACACTGAAAAGCGTTTCTGAAAATTCCCGAGTAGCTGCCTGGGATCGAACCCCGACCTCAGGATTGGAAGGCCAGTGTGCAAACCACTGAGCTATCCATCCACCCAGGTTTTGATCATGTGACCTATTCTGAAATCCAATAACTAGTTTCAATACGCTCAAAAAAATGTGTTCATGATTCTGCGTGAAAATAGCAACTACTAAGGAATTGCAACGCCACTGATAAGCCGATAGATTTTTGATTTTTTTCATCACCATGCCTCGACACTGTTGTGGATGTGTAAATATGGAGAAACTTTATCAGTTTGTGGCGATCAGTACCTTTTATCAGTAGGCGAATCTATAAATATGCAGCAACATCCTATAGATCCCGATTCGCAATCTGTTAAACTTTGATATCTTTTCTGTGCATGTGTTATTTCTAAAATATCATTTCCAAAAATACAGTGCTGAAATAAAATACTTTTCGCATATCTAAGAAAATATTTTCAAGAGGTATGTTATTTATAAAAATTAATGCTATATAAAAAATAATTATAATAAAAATAAAATAAAAAACAGTGTTTTACTTGAAATAGAATAGGTAGAAAAAAATCATTACTTATTCGTCAGTTTGAATTTATGACTTATTTAATGGGGGGGGGGGGGGAATTAATCTGACAGTTTGATTTTTTGTAATTATTATCTAATCCTGGAACAACTGATACGTATTAGACCTTCCTGCCTAATCTAATAATCGTCAGTAGATTTTTTCTCTCATTGTTCGAATTCGTAAAATCAACTATGAACAGATTACTTCTGTTTTACACCCACTATTAAGAACATTTTAAAGCTTAAAGGCATATTTATGTACTTGGTCGGACCGTCCTTATTCGTGATTGTTTATTATGTATAATTATATATTTTGATCTCGAAATCAGCTGTAAATCGTTAATCAAAATGTCTTGTCCACATACTTAGTTGCATAAAAATGAACTGAATTTCAAATAGTTACTAAAATTTAATACACAATTGCACGGTGCATATCCATATCGGCGGATTCTTTGCGAAATATGCTTTATCGCGGTTTCTTGTGTCGGCACCGGCGATTCTTTGCTATAAACAGGTTGGCAGTTATAAAAAGTCAGATAAACACACCAAACTAATTAAGCTATAACGTTTCCAGATAGTCATTAGCCTAGTCTCTCTGCGTGTAATGCAGAGCGCCTGCCTGTGCATCAAAGAAAAAAAAAAACTGGTATGCAGAGAGACCCCCGGTGCTACAACAAAACCAAAAGTAAGTGGTTTTGAAAAATTCCATTTACATTTTGGCCTATTTATCTTTATTATTTGGAAGAATATTGATAAATGAACACAAATAGTGCGCTTGATATGTATGATATCAAAGCAAAAACTCGTTAAAGACTGTGGAAAAAGTCGGGCTAGTGTTCCATGTCAGTACACCATCAACAAATTTCATTGAGTTGCGAGCAAAAATCGCTAATTAAAAAGTAAACAAAATAAAATATAGAAAAGACAATCTAATGTTTCGTGCTCTACTTATTTTTGAGCAGCATACCTATGATCATGGATGGCAGCTCGATTTTTTACCTCCCATACCAACCTGGGCACTATTTGTAGCAAAAAAATAGCCAGTGCCAATGCAAAGAAACCGCCGATATAGCAGATTTCGCAAAGTGTGCGTCGATATGGATATGTACTGTGAATTGGAGAGGGCATCCTTAATACACATGTCATCTAGAGAAGGTTTGAATCCATGGAGTTGTTGTCAAAAGTTATGGCATCAGAATCTTGCGGGCATGCAGTAATTTCAGTTGGAACCACAACGCCACCGCAAATCAGGAGAGATATTTTTTTTAAAACTTTTTCCTGAAATCCGACCTCACTATAGGGTCAAAAGAAATGCGCTTATTCTGGAAAAGTACAGCATTTCCCAAACTGAACATGTGCCCGATTCTTTAGTCTAAAGATCAGAACATTATGTATATGACGTGTTTAACATAATTATAATGTTGGGGAAATCTTTGAAAAGGACCGAAGAAAACATTTGTACCCAGATATTTATTTAAAAAACGCCATATATGCTGATCAAACCGGTATTTGTCTGCAGGAAAATTATCGTTTAACGTAAAAAGTGCGCTAAATACTGTTATAAGTGTGCGTACATATACGTATTTCATCATTTTCCAGACTAAGTAATTTTTGCTATGGGAGGTAAACCACCACTCCGCGATGATAACTTGCCACAGGTGTATTTTGGCCTCATTTTCTTGGTAATTATCTCTGCAGATATACATTTATGTTACCAGTTTAATGTATTTCATCTACCTGAGGGTGCAAATGGTTTCTGATGGTGATATTCGAAGGCAGAACCACCAGGAATCTTTTTTTTCCATGGGCGTTTGGTATCCTAATTTACTCGGGCCTAACTGTATACGCCAGTTCGGTAGGTTCATTGATATGACGAATCACGGTTTTCATAGTGTTTAATGTATTTCTTATATCATGATATTGATGGCAGTCCCTAAATGCAATGAAGTGGAACCATTTTAACACATTTCAGAGAAGTCCATGCTATGATGCTACATGCTACAGACCAGCATTGATGTAATTTTCACTTGTATTTATAACAGACAGATTATGGGTGCCATGCCTCCACCTATACTATCCCAGAATTTCTGAAACTTTGGTCCAAGCAAGCTAAAAAACAGCTTCAGTATCACAGCTTACAGCCCTCCTATCCCTACCCCACTCAAATCAACAGACAGAATCCTCTGACGTACTAAGTTTGATGTATCCACCATCATTGTAGAAGTAGGCACCATTATAAGTGAAGTCTGAGCAAGGCAGGGTACCATTCTGTACTGGTGCTGGTCCAGTATCTTTATTGTTCACCTTGATATTGGCAATACAACCTGCAAAACTGTTGGTTACACCCTGCAGAGAAAAAAATATATACAGAAAATTACTACGACCAGTAAGTCCTTGCTACTCTTTACAAAATCAGAAACCTACATGTCTGCAAACTAGTTGCTGTTCATTTATCATTATCATATTTTCATAGAAATTCTGACAACCATTTGTCTCTAAAAGCATCTTATTAACCTTTACCCTGCTAAATTTCTTAAATGGACTGGTCCTTCTTTCAATTTCGGTAATACCATTTATTATTCAAAGGGTGTTAACTGAAAATTTACTGACTGAACAGCGAACAGTGCAGACCATGATCAGCCTGCACAAACGTGCAGGCTGATCTTGGTCTGTACTGGTCGCAAAGGCATAATCACTTGCCGGCAGCAGGCTAAAGTTTAATATTATTCAGTTTCCTTTTAAACCTGTCTGTTTAACAAGAACTGTCACTAGAGACAGCGCGCTCAACTTTTTCGATGCTTGATAGCGAAACTGTGCATATCTGAGGAAGCTGGAGCTGTCACTGGAGTGTTTAATGACTCCAATGGCAGATGGAGATATTGCCATGGACAACAACTTGAGTTTGTGTCAAAAATATTAAGTAATGATATATATAAATAAGTATAATTCTCAGCAAAAAGGGGGCATAATTAATGAAATATTGGTGCAAGATTTATGCACCTTGTGTCATATGATGTTGGTGATGATGTGGAACAACTGCTTCAAGTTTGAATCAAACCCATTTAAGAATAACTGAGATATAGTGAAAATGCATCAAAATAGATCTTAAATTCTAAGTAAAAGGTGGCATAATGCATTAAAAATTGGTGCCAGATTTATGCACCTTGTGCCATATGATGTTGATGATAAGGTGGAACAACTATGTTAAGTTTGAATCAAATCCATTTAGTAATTACTGAGATAGAGTGAAAGTGCATCAAAATTTTAACCTATATTCTAAGTAAAAAGGAGGGATAATTCATTAGATATTGGTGCAAGAGTTATGACCTTTGTGACATATGATGTGAGTGATGATGTTGAACAACTACTTTAAGTCTGAATAAAATTATTATTATTATTATCCAGATTTATATAGCGCCCTATTCATGATAAACACATTCAAAGGTGCTTTACATATAGCAAATGCAGCCACACAGGTTGCGAAATCATCCTCTACTAGTACAGACACAGAGCGATCTGACCAGAGGAACAGAGTGAGATAAAGCCACCAGAACAGATACAGACCTGTCCAGCTAACTTAGCTCTTTGCGAATAGACCGTCTGGTTCTTTAACGTGCCCAGTGTATAGTACCGATATATGCTAAGCCGTCTTTCCTGGGAAGAACCAGTACAGGCTTCTAAGTTAGGTGGGAGACACTCAAGAGCATCTCAGAAATTTCCAGTGTCTAGACTGGGATTCGAACCCTTGCCTCCGGATTGACGTCAAGCCTGTAACCACTAGACCACCGGCCCACAGGCAAAAAATCCATTTAGTAATAACAGAGATAATAACAGAGATAGAGTGAAAGTGCATCAAAATTTCAACCTGAAATTCTATGTAAAAGGGGGCATAATTAATTAAATATTGGTACCAGATTTATGCACCTTGTAACATATGATGTGAGAGATGATGTGGAACAACTACTTTCAGTCTGAATCAAATCCATTTAGTAATAACTGATAAAGAGTGAAAGTGCATCAAAACTGTAACCTGAAATTCTAAGTAAAAAGGGGTTATAATTCATGTAATATTGGTATGAGAGTTATGGCCCTTGTGCCATATGATGTGGGTGATGATTAGAATAACTATTGTAAATTTGAAACGAATCCATCAAGTACAGAGATATAGAGAAAGTGCATCAAAACTTTAACCAGGGTGCGGACATGGAAGGACGCCGACGTCGGGTCGAGTAGGACTGCTCTCCATACTTCGGGTAGTCGAGCTATGAATGACAAAGAAATTCTTATCTTATACAAGAGCTGTCGGAGGACAGCAATGCTCGACTATTCAACAGCCTTGTCAATTGAATGAATACAAAAGTTGAACAAGAGGACCATGATGGTCCTGAATCGCTCACCTGTCCCAACATGACCCAGTTTTGAACTGAGTATGATGTCGTTTTTTTTCTATTATTTGACATAGTGACCTAGTTTTTGAGCTCATGTGACCCAGTTTTGAACCTGACCTAGATATCATCAAGATGAACATTCAGACCAACTTTCATACAGATCCCATGAAAAATATGGCCTTTAGAGAGGTCACAAGGTTTTTTCATTATTTGAACTACTGACCTAGTTATTGACGGCACGTGACCCAGTTTCAAATTTGACCTAGATAACATCAAGGCGAACATTCTGACCAATTTTCATGAAGATCCATTCAAAGTATGGCCTCTAGAGAGGTCACAAGGTTTTTCTATTTTTAGACCTAATGACCTAGTTTTTGACCGCAGCTGACCCAGTTTCGAAAATGATCTAGATATCATCAAGATGAACATTCAAACCAACTTTCATACAGATCCCATGAAAAATATGGCCTCTAGAGAGGTCACAAGGTTTTTCTATTATTTGACCTACTGACCTAGTTTTTGAAGGCACATGACCCAGTTTCAAACTTGACCTAGATATCATCAAGGTGAACATTCTGACCAATTTTCATGAAGATCTTATGAAAAATATGGCCTCTAGAGAGGTCACAAGGTTTTCTATTTTTAGACCTACTGACCTAGTTTTTAACCACAGTTGACCCAGTTTTGATCTTGGCCTAGATATAATCAAGATGAATATTCAGACCAATCTTCATACATATCCCATGAAAAATATGGCCTCTAGAGAGGTCACAAGGTTTTTTATATTATTTGACCTACTGACCTAGTTATTGAAGGCACGTGACCCAGTTTCGAACTTGATCTAGATATCATCAAGGTGAACATTCTCACCAATTTTCATGAAGATCCATTCAAAAGTATGACCTCTAGAGAGGTCACAAGGTTTTTCTATTTTTAGACCTAATGACCTAGTTTTTGACCGCAGCTGACCCAGTTTCGAACCTGACCTAGATATCATCAAGATGAACATTCAGACCAACTTTCATACAGATCCCATGTAAAATATGGCCTCTAGAGTGGTCACAAGGTTTTTCTATTATTTGACCTATTGACCTAGTTTTTGACGGCACGTGACCCAGTTTCGAACCTGACCTAGATATCATCAAGGTGAACATTCTGACCAATTTTCATGAAGATCTTGTGAAAAATATGGCCTCTAGAGAGGTCACAAGGTTTTTCTATTTTTTGAACTACTGACCTAGTTTTTGACCGCACGTGACCCAGTTTCGAACTTGACCTAGATATTATCAAGATGAACATTCTGACCAAATTTCATAAAGATCCTATGAAAAATGTGATCTCTAGAGAGGTCACAAGCAAAAGTTTACGCACGGACGGACGACGGACGCTGCGCGATCACAAAAGCTCACACTGTCACTTTGTGACATGTGAGCTAAAAAGGGGCATAATTTTGTAAAATGCAAAGTAGAGGTATTGAAACTCTGTACTGCATGTCATATTATGACAGTGAACAAGTGTGTGAAGTTTCAATCCTTTCCAATTTGTGGATACTGAGATACCAGCTTACATACAAAAACTTAACCAAAAACTGCTAAGTCAAAGGGGCATATTTTGTAAAAATGCCAAGTAGAGTTATGGGACCTTCACAGTGCATGTTAGATCATGACAGTGAACAAGTGTGTGAAGTTTCAATCCATTCCAATTAGTGGATACTGAGATATCAGATTACATACAAAAATTTAACCAAAAACTGCTAAGTCGAAAAAGGGGCATAATTTTGAAAAAAAAGAGTAGAGTTATGGGACTTGCTTAGTGCATGTCAGATTATGACAGTGAACAAGTATGTGAAGTTTCAATCCATTCCCATTAGTAAGTACTGAGATACCAGCTTACATACAAAACCTTAACCAGAAATTTCTAAGTCGAAAAAGAGGCATAGTTTTGTAAAAAAGCAAAATAGAGTTATGGAACCTGTGCAATGTAGGTCAGTTTATCACAGTGAATAAGTGTGTGAAGTTTCAATCCATTCCCACAAGTGGTTACTGAGTTACCAGCTTACAAACAAAACCTTAACCAAAAATTTCTAAGTCGAAAAAGGGGCATAATTTTGTAAAAAAGCAAAACAGAGTTAAGGAACCTGTGCAATGTAAGTCAGTTTGTCACAGTGAATAAGTGTGTGAAGTTTCAATCCATTCCCACAAGTGGTTACTGAGATACCAGCTTACATACAAAACCTTAACCAAAATCGGGACACGGACGCCGACGCATGGGCGAGTCCAATAGCTCTACTATTCTATGAATAGTCGAGCTAAAAATGTGCAAGTTTATGGATTAAACTTGGACTTTTAAAGAATGTCTGAATTGTCAAAATTCAAAGTAATTATACCAAATGGATAAAACAATTTTGTAAACATGACGTTTTATTAGCCAATGTCCAGAACAACTGATTCTGTCAGAGTAATAACAGAGATAGAGAGAAAGTGCATCAAAACTTCAACCTGAAATTCTAAGTAAAAGGGGGCATAATTCATTAAATTCTGTCAGAATCTTGCGTCATCCATTTTAACCAGGTTAAGGAATGTATTATACAGTCCGTATGTAAGAAAAATGGAAGGATCACCTTAAGTTAAACTTACATTGAGGTTTTTCACAGCGCCTGCAACTGGACTTTCCCTTAAACCTCCAAAACTGTATGGCGGTCTACCATTGATAGTTCGAGCACGTCCTGCTGACTCAACTGGTGTAAGTTCATCATCATCAACCATCATGGTACCCTCTCTCATGTTACGGCCAATCATCAACTGTTCAATGTACAGGTAAGTTCAATTTATGAATTCACTTTATGTTCAAGAATGTTTAATCTATGAATTCTCTCAAAATCATCTGTTCAATGTTTAAGTAAGTACAACTTCAGTAAGTTTTCATTGCATTGTTTTAAGTCACACCAACACTGTCAAAGTAACATGTCAATTTTCCACTTTGTAAGGTTAGAAAGATCCCTTGTGCCCCTTTCTGACATTTTTTTTCAGGCACAGGGCAGCACCAGTATAAACTAACAACCTTCAGTAGGATTCATTTCCTGACCTGAAGACCCCTGGGTTCGAACCTCTAGAAGTAAAGGCAAGTGTTTCAAAGTCTTCTACCAAGGAGGTATTTTCCAAACCATTAACAATGCGAAAAGGAAACAAGAGGGCCATAATGGCCCTATATCGCTCACCTGTTATCACTGCACTTAAGGACAAGAAGGTCAAAAAATCCAACAAAGGGAAGAAACATGTTGATTATAAATATTGACGGAAAATTAAAAATTAAAAAAAAAAACAAGAGGGCCATGAAGGCCCTGTATCGCTAACCTGGCCTATTGACCTAAAGATCATCAAGATTAACATTCTGACCAAGTTTCATTAAAATATGGTCATAAATGTGGCCTCTAAAGTGCTAACTAGCTTTTCCTTTGATTTGACCAGGTGACCTAGATTTTGACCCAACATGACCCAGATTCGAACTTGACCTAAAGATCATCAAGTTTAACATTCTGACTAAGTTTCATGAAGATACAGTCATAAATGTGGCCTCTAGAGTGTTAACAATCTTTTCCTTTCATTTGACCCTGTGACCTAGTTTTTGATCCAATGTGACCCAGATTCGAACTTGACCTAAAGATCATCAGGTTTAACATTCTGACTAAGTTTCATGAAGATACAGTCTTAAATGTGGCCTCTAGAGTGTTAACAAGCTTTTTCCTTTGATTTGACCTAGTGACCAGTTTTTGATCCCAGCTGACCCAGATTTAAACTTGACCTAAAGATCATCAAGATTAACATTTTGACCAAGTTTCATTAAGATATGGTCATTAATGTGGCCTCTACAGTGTTAACAAGCTTTTCCTTTGATTTGACCTAGTGACCTAGTTTTTGACCCCAGCTGACCCAGATCTGAACATGACCTATAGATAATCAAGATCAACATTCTGACCAAGTTTCATTAAGATATGGTCATAAATATGGCCTCTACAGTGTTAAAAAGCTTTTCCTTTGATTTGACCTGGTGACCTAGTTTTTGATCCCAGATGACCCAATACCGAACTCATCCAAGATTTTATCGAGGGTAACATTCTGACTAAGTTTCATTCAGATTAGGCCAAAAATGTGACCTCTAGAGAGTTAAGAATCAAACTGTTGACGACAGACGGACGGACGACGACGGACACAGGGTGATCACTAAAGCTCACCTTTGAGCTCAGGTGAGCTAAAAAAAAAGGGTGTGGGGTGGGGGGCAGGGGGTGTGACCAAGGAAAGGTACCAGGTGTGGGTACATAACTTCACATGTTTCTAATAAATGTTCAAAGAAAACAATGAAAGAAGTTTTATGAAATTCTACCAATTGGTTGGTTTGTTATGTACAAATCTGTAGATTTTTAAACATTTAAGGGGCAATAACTCTAAGGAAAACTGACCAATAAAAAAAAAATGACAGGCATCATCGAAGTATGTTCTTTCATATTTATTTCAAGTTTCATAAAATTCTACCAGCTTGTTACTGAGAAACGACTGCAGACGTGGATTTTTCATTAAATCAAAGGCAATAACTCTAAGGGAAATTGACCAATCAAAAAAAAAACTTGACGGGCATCATTGCAGTATGTTGCTGCATGTTTATTACAAGTTTTATGAAATTCTACCTGATAGTTACTGAGAAATGGCTGCGGACGGACATTTTTGGGCATTTTTCATTAAATGAAGGGCAATAACTCTAAGGGAAATTGACCAATCAAAAAAAAAACTTGACTGGCATTATCGCAGTATGTTGGTTCATGTTTATTTCAAGTTTCATAAAATCCTACCTGCTTGTTACTGAGAAATGGCTGCGCACGGACGCACGAACACACGCACTGACGTGACAGACAGACAATGCCATTTCAATACCCCCTCCCGATTTCATCGGCGGGGGATAATAACCTAAAAATTGGAGGTACCATCCATGTTGTACCACAGTAAAGTGGTCTTGGTTTTTCCCTACGGCCAATAATTAAGCTATTTATAGTAGCATAAAAGGGAAGTAATTAAAAAAAAAATTATTGTAAGTGAACAAAAGAAGGATCTGCTAAATAAAAACAAGAGCACTGCAATGCAATGCAAATGCAGAGCAATATACACACAAAACAAAGTCATATGACCTTTGACTCCTAAGTGTGACCTTGACCTTGAAGTGAGCCATCTGAAACATGCGTTCTGCTTGTCGTTTTGATGAGGTGGACATTTGTGTCAGGTTTCTTTGAAATCCTTCAAGGGGTTCAAGAGTTACAGAGCAGATGGGAAATTGCTAACAAACAGACAGACAGACGAACACCGAGGCGATAACATAATACGTCCCATTGGGCGTATAAAAAGGAATCGAGATCTTATGGTGATGCAAGTTGTGTGCAAGTTTGGTTAAAATCAAATCAAAAGTGAAGCTGCTATTGTGCAGACAAGGTCAAAATAGCTCATTTTGGCCCTTTCAGGGGCAGTAACTCTGGAACCCATTATGGGATCTGGCCGGTTCAAGAAAGGAACTGAGATCTTATGTGACACAGGTTTTGTGCAAGTCTGCTTAAATTCAAATCATAAATGAAGCTGCTATTGTGCAGACAAGGTCAAAATAGCTAATTCTGGCCCTAACAGGGGCCATAACTACAGAACCCATGACAGGATCTGGCTGGTTCAAGAAAGGAACCAATATCTTGTGGTGATACAAGTTGTGTGCAAGTTTGGTTAAAATCAAATCATAAATGAAGTTGCTATTGTGCAGACAAGGTCAAAATAGCTAATTTTGGCCCTTTCAGGGGCCATCACTCTGGAACCCATTATGGGATCTGGCCAGTTCAAGAAAGGAACCGAGATCTTATGGTGACACAAGTTTTGTGCAAGTTTGATTAAATTCAAATCATTAATTATTATTATTATATTATTATACCAGATTTATATAGCGCCCTTTTCATGATCAATTTCACGTTCAAAGGCGCTTTACATAGTTCAAATGCAGCCACACAAGGCGCATAATTCATCCTCTACTAGTACAGACACAGAGCGATCTGACCAGAAGGACAGAGTGAGACAAAGCGTCCACGGCAGAAAGATCAGAAATCAGATACAGGCTTGTCCGGCTAACTTAGCTTAGCTCGTTGCGAATAGACAGACTGGTTCTTTAACGTGCCCAGTGTATAGCACTGATACACGCAAGGATTGCCTGGGTTCCTGACCGGTACACCTCTAGTTGGGTGGGAAACACTGAAAAGCGTTTCTGAAAATTCCCAAGTAGCTGCCGGGGATCAAACCCCCGACCTCAGGATTGGAAGGCTAGTGTGCAAACCACTGAGCTATCCTTCAAACCATAATTGCATAATAGCTAATTAAATAAATTTAATAAATGAAGCTGCTATTGTGCAGACAAGGTCAAAATAGCTAATTCTGGCCCTTTCAGTGGCCATAACTCTGGAACCCATAATGGAATCTGGCCAGTTCAAGAAAGGAACCAAGATCTTATGGTGATACAAGTTGTGTGCAAGTTTTGTTAAAACAAGCAAATTCGGTGAATTGGTATCCCCCACCGAAAGGGTTTGTGGAGAGGAATGGCAAAAAAATATATCCGGCAAAAAGTTAAGGATGTTAATAAGAAGCAAATAATTTCATTAGTCAAAATCAATTTAACAGAAAACAAATGTTTAATTAAAGAGTACATAATAAATGTATGATACTTTGATCCTGACTAAAGAATTTATTTTGAATGGGATATGCTTACTGTAATAAGCTTAGCTTTTAAAATTAAATGCAGTTAATTGAAATGTGAGCTTGAAGTTTAACTGGAACGAAATATTGTCTTTGAGTGGTTTGGCACCAGGTGTTGCTGTTTAACATGTACATTTGAACTTAAAAGAACAATGTCCTTATGAGAACACAATCAAGTAAGATATCTTGAACATGGCTGAGGGCAAGGTTTGTGCAGTCACAACTTAACATGTTGAAGGTTTGAACATTTAAAAAAAAAAAAAAGGAATGGAAATATATATATGTATATATTTATTTTTTTAGGGGGGTGGGGGTGCGGGGGAACGGGAGAGGAAACAAAATTTCACATGTTGATTATAAATATTGATGGAAAATTAAAAATGAAAAAAAAAAAGAAGGGTAAAAGGGTGATTTTGGGGATGGGCAGAGGATGCATGATCAGTGGTAGGCATGACTGGGTGAAGGAGAGAGGTGGGGGAATGGTACAACTTGCATGTTGATAAATAATCATGGAAGGTTTGAAAAAAATCTAAAATAAGAATTTTTTTTTTTTGTGGGGGGGGGGGGGGGGGCAGGGGTGACCAAGGCAAGTGGGTGACCAGGTGTGGGTGCGCAACTTCACATGTTTATAATAAATGTTCACAGAAAAGAATGAAAGAAATTTAATGAAATTCTGCCAAATATGTGGATTTTTAGACAATTAAAGGGCAATAACTCTGGTGTTATATGGGAAATCTGTCTGAAACTTGATGGGCCCCATTACCTTATATGCATATGAAGTTTGTCTGAAAAGAATCTAAAATAAGGAATGATTTTTTTTTTTTTGTGTGTGTGTGTGTGTGGGGGGGGGGGGGGGTCAGTGGGTTGGGGGGGGGGGGGGGGTGATCAAGGTATCGGGGTGACCAGGTGTGGGTACACAACTTCACATGTTTACAATAAATGTTCATGGAAAAGAATGAAAGAAATTTAATGAAATTCTACCAAATGGTAAGTTTGTTATGTACAAATATGTGGAATTCATACAATTAAAGGGCAATAACTCTTAATTTACAAATAAATCCGAACGAAATTGTGTGTACACAACCACATTATAGTGATCTAAATTCTGTTTAAGTTTCATAGTTCTAGGTCAAATATATCAAAAGTTATGATGCAGAAATTGCCATATTTATAGTACCCTATATAGTTAACACTAGAAACTTCTATGGGCCATAACTCTGGTGTTACTTGGGCAATCTGACTGAAACTTGACGGGCCGCAAGAACTCATTGTGGTGAACATGTATATGAAGTTTTAAATAAATATTCCCAACCATTTCCTAGATATGGCTCCGGACGGACGGACGGAAGGATGGACGGAAAGACGGACGGACAACGCCAAAACTATATCCCTCCCACTTCCGTCGGGGAATAATAAAATCATAAATGAAGCTGCTATTGTGCAGATAAGGTCAAAATAGATAATTCTGGCCCTTTCAGGGGCCATCACTCTGGAACCAATAATGGAATCTGGCCAGTTCAAGAAAGGAACCAAGATCTTATGGGGATACAAGTTGTGTGCAAATTTGGTAAAAATCAAATCATAAATAAAACTGCTATTGTGCAGACAAGGTTAAAATAGCTAATTTTGGCCCTTTCTGGGGCCATTACTCTGGAACCCATAATGGGATCTGGCCAGTTCAAGAAAGGAACCAAGATCTTATGGTGATACAAGTTGTGTGCAAGTTTGGTTAAAATAAAATCATAAATGAAACCACTATCATGCAGACAAGAAATTGTGGACGGACAACGGGCGATCACAAAAGCTCACCCTGTCACTACGTGACAGGTGAGCTAAAAAAAAAAAAAGAAGAGTGTATTATCACATTAAATAATGCATGTGTTACTTTCATTTTTAGACTTTTGACTTTTGGAGTTCTAAAGTATTTCATACCTTATGCCAGTGCCCATCGTTATATGTTTTTGTAGTCATGAGTTCACCTGTACCGGTACCACTATCAAAGGTAAAGCGAATCATTCCACCTTTCATTGTCACACCAATGTGATCTCTGTGCATTACATCAGAAAAGTAAAACATCACTCCATCAGGCTGTGTTGTTCTAAACTCCATACTCAATGTAGCTCTGTTCATCAATTAAAGTTTTGTTAGTACATATACTTCTTAGAATTAAAAAAAAATCATCCTGTCTGTATTGGATTTAACCCTTAGCCTGCTAAATTTCTATATTGAACTTGTCTATCTTTCAGTTTGAACAGTATTATTAAACTGTTAAAAGGGGGTGCTTACCAGAAAGATACTGACTGAATAGCGAACTGTGCAGAAGCAATCGTGTGCAGCATGCTAAGGATTAACATCTTTTTCCCTAAACTATTTCAGTAGCATATTCATATTCAGTTAATCTAATATTCCTGAACAAATATATGACTGAAACTTTCAAACAGAGGAATGATTTTTTACACACACTTTATACAAAGAAGCATGCCAGTAGTACTACTGCACATTGTGATTGGCAATATCATCCAAAATGTAAAACTTTATAAACTTTCACAATAATTAATAAGTATCCTTACACAATAAGTTTAACCTTAAGATAAAAAGTTCTTTAATATCCATTTTATTTTAGCCTATTTAAAAATATTTACTGGGAAAATGGTACAATACAAGTTCAGACAAGGACCATGCTTGGGCGAGCTGAAAAGCTTTACAGTGAAATCAGTAGTTTTTCTGGGAGGACTTATTTTCAAAGATCTTGTGGTTAAGCAAATTCATGAAATTAAATTTTAAGGGACAAGGGAAATTCCTATCCATTCTATTTTCAAAAGTATATGCCAATAAATAGACAAAACAAGCGTTTTGATCAAAACCACAGAATTTTGTACCCGAGAAATTAAATGATTTCACAGTATATACGTACAGGTGATCTTTATTCATTGCAAACTGGAGCTGTTTGGAGTCAGGTAAGTTCTCAACAGAGATGGTAATGTGGAGCTAGATAGGCTCTCATCAGAAGTGGTCTTTACAGCAAGTTTGGCTATATCTATACCAACCTTATTGTAAACATCTGTCAGGATTCCGAGGAAATAAATGAAGATTTCATTCAAGTTTAAAAGTACTTTTACTATAGGTTATAGTAATATTCTCCTATAGTAACAACAGTGTTCCTTCATACAGTTGGATTACAAATACAAACAGGAGTTGGTTGAATTTTATCTAAGTGAAATTGAAAGTTGGCGGTTGTTGCACTTTTGATGTGACGCTTTTGAAGGTCAAGACCGAAGTGCTAGCCAGGATTTCTTACCGGCTTTTATAAACATTTGGATCTGAAATCCACCCATCAAAACAGTAAAATCCAGAAATCCACCAAGATCCACCAATCAAATGATAGAAGGATTTCCGAGGCTGAAATATAGCATTTCAGCAGCCGCCATATTGAAATGCAGCACGAAAAATAAATAAGAAAATGATCGATAAATTGCATATAACAATGGTAGTTGATGGATTTCTGGTGTTTAACAATCATAAATTACAAATAAATACAGATCATGAATTGTTCCTAGGTAGAAACTTTGACTATAAATGGAAATCTTATAAGAAAATATTGAAGTGGGTGGATTTCAAATATTTCCGCCAGTGAAACTTTTGGTAACAATGAAATCTGAGAAGACTGACAAATTTCCGTCAAAAAGGTAAGTATTTCACAATGTTATTGTGGTTTTCATATATAAAATGTTCATTTCTAATCAGTTCACACCAGTATGGCAAGTTTATAAGGTAAGAGTATCTATACTTTGTAAAGATCAGTTCATGGCACAGGATTTCACAATGTCACCAGGATTTCCATGTAAAGTTCCATTGTAAGTAAGTCTTTCCTCAATTATTCATCAAAAATTCATGTATTAATGGTGTTACAGTAACTTAGAAAAATATAACAGACCCTTACATTATTCTAAGTGATACTGGTAAACGGTCATATTCCAGTCTACTGTTGGGATATGCTCCAAAGTAGTACCCTCGTTGATCATCCTCGGTGACATCCACCGGATCCACCACATCTAGAGCACATCTACCTGGCGGAGGTAGAGCCATAGCTGAAATCATAAATATTTCTTAATTTAAAGCATTTTTTCTTGCATTCTATAGTTCTTACTTCTTTCAACAGCAGTGTAACTGTTTTTAATGGCATCTCTGCAAAAAAATGCCTCTGTATAACAAAATATATTCAAAAAAGCATGTATGGCTGAATCTATATCAAGAAAGACACTACTGACTTGTTCTCCACAACAGGCAACTTCCCCATATGAAGTGGAGACAATTAATTTCAAACACATCTTATGTAAAATTGTTACACACACCACTTGCCTCATCATGGGACATACCTTGCAATCTATATGGTGACTATTGAGTTGAGGCATATCTGGACTATTTCAATACTACCGATATTGCTGAAAAGAGTGTTGCAATACTATTGACAATGTGGCATACTACTGTCATACTATTGCAATACCAGTGTTGTTGGCATCTCCAAATGCTTCAAATCTATAAATATTTACAGTATCAAATGAAAGTAAGGTCTTCCTTTTGTATTTTTATGATAATTTTCCATAAATATGCTTTCACAAGTTTGAATGAGGAGTAATTTATAAAACCAAGAGCTGCTGTCTGTAAGACAGCCAATGCTCGACTATTCAAATTGTTGTCCCAGAAGCAGAAATATTACCCTAAATGTTAAAATATCTGTAGAGGTTCAATCCAGTATCTGCATTAGTTTTAGATATAGTAACATGCATGCAAAATTTTAACCAATTTTCAAAAGGGAACATAATTTTGCAAAATACATGTCAGAGTTATGGGACTTGATATCACCTAATTTTATAACTCTGAAGACACATGTGAAGTGTTAAATCAATACCTGCATTAATCTTAGAGATAGTAACTTGCATGTAAAACTTTAACCAGGATTTTCTTACTCCAAAAGGGGGCATAATTTGGCCATAATAATGTCTGATGATATCGCCTAGTTTTGTAACCCCGAAGGCACAATTATTGTGAAGTTTTAGAAGTTGGTAACTGACCTAGAAAAAGTTAAAGTAAGTTCCAAAGCTATACGCCATTAAATGATAGCAATGATATTAAGTACTTGCATCCAAAACTTTAAAGCTATAATATTCATAGCTATAACTTGCATCTCAAACTTGCATTCCTGCCAATGATGACGCCAGGGTGAGTAGAATAGAGTTAAAATACTAAAACCATCTCAGGAGAGGCAAACATAAATATGTTTTTGTATAGACTATTGAAAAACATCTACAGTTTAGGGAGAATTGTATTCTTACTTTCTTCAATAATGCAAATTATTAAGACATCAACAATTGCAATCCACCAATAGCTTGATTTATTGTTATACTCCAGTGTTTTTTTTCTAGCCAATTTGGGGCCGAAATAGGGCCCAAATCCCAATGGAAAATAGTATTTTTTTCCCCAATTTCATGGCTAAAATTCCCAAAGTCAATTATATTTTCTTTTTTTCCAACGTTTTCAAACAAGACTAAAACTATAAACATTTGGAACACAGACAGTTTGCTAAATTAATGCATAATGATAAATTATGGCCATTTTCTCTCTTAAATGTGACATTTTAACAAAAAATATTAGTTTTAACAATTCCCAAATTATGCATTTTCTGACACATTTTTTCCCAATTGTAAAGGCCCCGGCCCCATTCCAAAATTGGTGGGAAAAATCACTGTACTCCTAGGCTTGCGCCCTCCCTACTGATCCTACACAGTGGTCAGGCCAGGGGAGACAAAACATGGACCAAGGGGGACGATGAATGGGCCACGGGAGACAATCTATTCTAGTGGGAAAGAAAAGTTAAGGTAAGATAACTAACTTGTTGTTGTTTCTGCAGGGAACTCTATCTGTTTAGCTGTTGTGATCTCTGCTGTGGTGTAAGGTCCCTCAGGCTCTGGTATTGGGCAACAAGCAAGCGATGTTCCTGGTCTTTTTGCTGGCTGAACTGCCGCAAAGTTCAAAAATCTTAAAAAGTAACAGTAATTTGTTGTAGTTAAACAAAGTATCAATTCAAGACCAAGCCTGAGCACCTATGATTTTAACAAATATTTCCATTTTAAACATGACTAACAGTCAGTACACGAAAGAAATTCTGTCCGTAGGGAAAAAAAATCCTATACATGCCTCTTTCTCGTAATTCCGAGCCTTCTCATTGATCCGAGCCTTTGGAAAATTAGCACTTGCAGCTATTTCCTGTTTCTAAATTTTATGCATGTTGTGGCAAATCATATGACAGTTAAACAAAAATAGTATTACTCACATTAAAATAGAAATATACACAACAGAAAATTTTGGCACAAAATTTGCTTATCTAAGTTCACTGGGGTAATATATAGCCTTCTTACAGACAAGAGGGCCATGAAGGCCCTGTATCGCTCACCTGACCTATTGACCTAAAGATCATCAAGATTAACATTCTGACCAAGTTTCATCAAGATATGTTCATAAATGTGGCCTCTACAGTGTTAACTAGCTTTTCTTTTGATTTGACCCCGTGACCTAGTTTTTGACCCAACATGACCCAGATTTGAACTTGACCTAAAGATCATCAAGTTTAACATTCTAAGTTTCATGAAGTTACAGTCATAACTGTGGCCTCTAGAGTGTTAACAAGCTTTTCCTTTGATTTGCCCCCATGACCTAATTCTTGACCCAACATGACCCAGATTCAAACCTGACCTAAAGATCATCAAGTTTAATATTCTGACTAAGTTTCATGAAGATATAGTCATAAATGTGGCCTCTACAGTGTTAACAAGCTTTTCCTTTGATTTAACCTAGTGACCTAGTTTTTGACCGAAGCTGACCCAGGTTTAAATTTGACCTAAAGAGCATCAAGATAAACATTCTGACCAAGTTTCTTTAAGATATGGTCATAAATGTGGCCTCTACAGTGTTAACTAGCTTTTCCTTTGATTTGACCAGGTGACCTAGTTTTTAATCCTACATGACCCAGATTCAAACTGGACCTTAAGATCATCAATATTAACATTCTGACCAAGTTTCATGAAGATATAGTCATAAATGCGGCCTCTACAGTGTTAACAAGCTTTTCCTTTGATTTGACCTGGTGACCTAGTTTTTGACCCCAGATGACCCAATATCGAACTCATCCAAGATTTTATGGAGGGTAACATTCTGACCAAGTTTCATTAAGAATGGGCCAAAAATGTGACCTCTAGAGTGTTAACAAGCTTTTCCTTTGATTTGACCTGGTGATCTAGTTTTTGACCCCAGATGACCAAATATCGAACTCGTCCAAGACTTTATGGAGGGTAACATTCTGGCCAAGTTTCATTAAGATTGGGTCAAAATTGTGACCTCTAGAGTGTTAACAAGCTTTTCCTTTGATTTGACCTGGTGACCTAGTTTTTGAACCCAGATGACCCAATATCGAACTCGTCCAAGATTTTATGGAGGGTAACATTCTGACCAAGTTTCATTAAGATTGGGCCAAAAATGTGACCTCTAGAGTGTTAACAGTCAAATTGTTGACGACGGACGGACGGACGGACGGACGGACGACGGACGACGACGGACGCCGGACACAGGGTGATCACTAAAGCTCACCTTTGAGCACTTCGTGCTCAGGTGAGCTAAAAACAGAAACCACTTATTGTAAAACTTTTTTGTCTGCAAACACAATTATATATCTGTTCTTAATATTAAAAAAAAATCTTTTTCAAAAACAGTCTTAGTTTTTGAGAGCTAGTACAAATGATCACAAGTCTCGGTTCAACGAGAAAGTATCTGGCTGTTTCAGAGGGTGAGGGTCATCATGTGAAAGCCTGGATTATTCATTGACAAGAATTCTTACACTTTTTCTTCATGTTTTTTTTTTAAGTTTAGATGTTGGAGTATAAAACAATAGCAAAAACTCTTTTGAAAGTTATAACTGTTACCGACAAGAACTGAAATACCAGTTATTATTTAAAGTTAATATTTAATAGCTCTCCATATAAAAATCTGTTAGTCTAAGAAGAAATGCTAAATAGTTCATAAATCTTACATTTTCTTAAATTTTGATATCAGAAAACTCTATACTATTGAAGCCCTGGAGGGCCATTTAAAATTGTTACTTAAAATTTACAACTTAAAAGTAAATTACTAGTATTAAATAATTAAAACTTAATTTTAATATTGCATATTAAGTAAAATAAACAAAAAAAAAAGCACACAAATCATTCAATGTGTTATCAACCAACTCATTCCAGTTGCTTCCAGTCAAGTATCCCCACCAATGTTATATATGCTGGTTTTATGGTACTTTTTCCACTTCAGCAACTTCATGCCATCTTTCTATTCACATTAAAATAATAATAATGTGACAGACGCTTCTTCGGTATCCCAAGTCTTCTATGATTTACTGTTATTCTTTTGAAGGCCGTCGCCAAATGCAGGTATCATGTTCTCTCTCTCTTTCTCTCTCTCTACTTAATGTGCAATATTTAGTTATAAGTTTTAATAAATTAATATTAAAAATTAACTTTTAAGTTTTAAATTTTAAGTATTAATTTAAAATGGCCCTCCAGGGCTTCCATAGTATGATCTCTTAACATTCCAAATTAGATAGTCTTTTCCTCTTAAATTTCAAATCAGATATTGCCCTCTCCTCTAAAAATTCCCTCTCCTCTTAAAACTTCAAGTAAGATTGCCCTCTCCTTTTAAAATTTCAAATAAGATTGCCCTCTCCTCTTAAAATTTCAAATAAGATTGTCCTCTTCTTCGAAAATTTCAATTGGAAAGACCTCTTCTTTTGACATTTCAAATTAGATAGCCCTCTTCTTTTAAAATTTCAAATCAGATTGTACTCTACTTAAATGTCAAATTAGATAGTCATCTCCTTTTAAAAGTATAAATAAAACTGGCCTCTCCTCTTAAAAATCCAATTGAATAGTCCTCTCCTCTGAAAATTTCATATATTAAAATAATCCTCTTCTCTTAAAATTTTAAATTTGATTGCCCTCTCCTTCTAAAATTTCAAATTAGAAAATCGTTTCCTTTTAAAATTTAGAATTAGAATTTAGAAAATTTCATATCAGATAGCCCTCTCTTTATTTAATTAAGATTAAATATGAGCATTTGTGGGTTATGTTGGTCAAAGCAAGATACAAACACCTAAGTAAATGTTCACTTGGAAGTTTTAGGTACATTTGTTTTCTCTTCAAAAATAGAATGATTCCTCATTATCAGATTACAAATGACATGCCAAAACTCCATGCTTTACTAGAAATGATTCCAAACAGTTAATAAAGACTAATATAAATTTCACAATACGGCACACAAACATGAGTACTTTGGTCACCTCAAATCTAATTTTACAGGAAAAGCTTAAACCTCCACCCGAGGTCAACAATTTAGTCAATATGTATCTAAACTGATTGTCCAAGTCCATGTGATGGCATAAATAAAATTTCAGATCAGTATCTTCATTAGTTACAGAGATATACCCATTTATATTTGAAACAAAGGGAGGTAATTTGACATAAAATCAGTCTATAGTCATCTACCCTGAATGTCTCAGTCCAACTAATGACAATAATGGAATTTCAAATGAGTTCTACAAATACTAACTGAGATAAATCCATTTTTATTCAAATCAGGGGAGGTAATCATGCATTGGTTATGCATGTAGAAGATACACAATAGAAGCCTTTACAACAATAAATTAGAAAAGTAAGTAAAAGTACAAATTTCTTACCATGGAAGACATAAATAACATTTCAAACCAATCTCATAGGAAGCTTCTGGGTATATTCATTTACATAAAAAATAAAGGGAGGTAATTTGTCATAAATTCAGCCAATATGTATTTTCACCGATTGTCCAAGTCCATCTGATGGCATACATGAAATTTCAGATTAATATCTTTATTATGTTGTTGTTGGATTTAATGTCGCACCGACACATGATAGGTCATATGGCGACTTTCCAGCTTTAATGGTGGAGGAAGACCCCAGGTGCCACTCCTTGCATTATTTCATCACGAGCGGGCACCTGGGTAGAACCACTGATCTTCCGTAAGCCAGCTGGATAGCTTCCTCACATGAAGAATTCAATGCCCTGAGTGAGGCTCGAATATCTTCATTAGTTACGGAGATATACTTATTTTAATATGAAAGAAAGGGAGGTAATTTGACATAAAATTAGTCCATAGTTATATACCCTGATTGTCTCAGTCCAACTAATGACAATACAAACTCCAGTGATCTCCCTTGCCGCTTCGCTCACTGATCACTGCCAAACACAATGTTTTTAGCTAAAATTCAGCTAAATGTTTTTTAGTTATATGATCATGTAGTTATTTTTTCCCCAATGTTTTCGAAGTTTTCACTTCTTTTAGCACAGGTGGATATTCCATAATGAAAAAAACTAGAAAATGCTTTTGTAAAAAAGCGCATGTCTCCCCCAATGCAAAGTCCTATAGGCAAGAAGTCAATAGAGGTCAGGAGCGAAAGTCAAAGAGACACTGATGGTTGGCTGCAATAGGGATCATCTACTTGGCATGTCCAGTCATCCTGCTAAATTTCAACACTCTTGGCCTAGTGGTTCTCAAGCCACTGTTCAGGCTCCTGTGACCTTGACCTTTGATCAAGTGACCTCAAAATAAATAGGGGTCTTCTACTCTGCATGTCCAATCATCCTATTAAGTTTCAACATTGTAGATCAAGTGGTTCTCAAGTTATTTCCAAAAAATGATTTTACATGAACAGGCCACTGTGACCTTGACCTTTAATAGACTGACACCAAAATCAATAGGGGTCATCTACTCTGCATGTTCAATCATCCTATGAAGTTTCAACATTCTGGGTCAGGTGGTTCTCAAGTTATTGATCGGAACTGGTTATCAATGTTCAGGCCCCTGTGACCTTGGCCTTTAACAGAGTGACCCCAAAAACAATTGGGGTCATTTACTCTGCAAGAACAATCATCCTATGAAGTTTCAACATTCTGGGTCGAGAGGTTCTTAAGTTATTGACTGGAAATGGTTTTCCATGTTCAGGCCCCTGTGACCTTTACCTTTAACAGAGTGACCCTAAAATCGTTAGGGGTCATCTACTCTGCATGTTCAATCATCCTATGAAGTTTCATCAATCTTGGTCAAGTGGTTCTCAAGTTATTGACCAGAAATGGTCTTCAATGTTCGGGCCCCTGTGACCTTGACCTTTAACAGAGTGATGCCAAAATCGTTAGGGGTCATCTACTCTGCATGATCAATCATCCTATTAAGTTTCAACATTCTAGGTCAAGTGGTTCTCAAGTTACTGACCGGAAATGGTTTTCAATGTTCATACCCCTGTGACATTGACCTTTAACGGAATGACCCCAAAATCGATAGGTGTCATCTACTTTGCATGTACAATCATCCTATGGAGTTTCAACATTCTGGGTCAAGTGGTTCTCTAGTTATTGATTGGAAATGGTTTTCAATGTTCAGGTCCCTGTGACCTTGACCTTTGACAGAGTGACTCAAAATCAATAGGGGTTATCTACCCTTCATGCCCAATCATCCTATGAAGTTTCAACATTCGGTAAAGTGTTCCTATTTAATTGATCGAAATGATTTTCAATGTTGGGGGCCCTTGCGACCTTTGATTTTTTGACGGAGTGACCCCAAAATAAAAAGGGGGTCCTACCTTCATGATCAACCCCTATAAATTTAACATTCTGGTTCAAGGGGTTCTCAGTTATTGACGAAAGGGTTTTTTCAATTTCAGGCCCCGTGACCTTGCCCCTTTGCGGTGCCCCCAAAAGCATTGGGGGTCATCTACTTTGCATACACCCACCCTATGGAGTTTTCAAATTCGGGTCAGGGGTTTTCTCTAGTTTTTGTGGGAAAGGGTTTTTCAATATCGGGTCCCCGGGGCCCTTTGCCCTTTTGAAGGATGACCCCAAAATAAATAGGGCCCTACTCTTCTGAAAAACATCCTATAAGTTTAAACATTCTGGAAAGGGTTTCAGATTGACTGAAAGGTTTTTTCAATGTTAGGCCCCTTGACCTTGCCTTTGACGGAGTGACCCCAAAAAAAAGGGGGGGCGCCCCACTCCAGCACCCCTACAACCCTAAAAAGTTTAAAGGGTTCTAGGTCAAATGGTTCCCAGTTATTGCCGGAAATGAAGTTGAGTCGTCGGACGACCAAAACGGAGGGACGGAGGAAGGAGGGACAGGGCAAAAACAAAACTCTCCCCCCCTCGGGGGTCATCTCCTTTTTCAGACCAACACCCATAATTTCAACATTCTGGGTCAAGGGTTCCTATTTTTGATGGGAAATGGTTTTTCAATGTTCGGGCCCCCCTTCCCTTTGACCTTTGACGGAGTGACCCCAAAAACAATGGGTTTCTACTCAAGCAGCCCTAAAAACCCAAAAGTTTGAAGGTTCAGTCAAATGGTTCTCCTTTTATTGCTCGAAATGAAGGTGAGAGGGAGGGACGGACTTCAATGTTCAGGCCCCTGTGACCTTGCCCATTGGGGGAGGACCCCCAAAAAAATAGGGTCGTCTACTCCAGCGCCCACAACCCAAGAATTTTTGAAGGTTCTAGGTCAAAGGGGTTCTCCATTTATTGCTCAAAAATAATGGACGTACGAACGGACGGACGGACGGAGGAAGTTGTGTGCAAGTTTGGTTAAATCAAATCAAAATAAACTGCTATTGTAGAAAAATGCAAAAAAGCTTTTTTTTGGCCCTTTTAGGGCCATAACCTGGAACCCAATAGGATCGGGCCATTCAAAAAGGGAACAAAGATCTTAGGTGAACAAGTGTGTGCAAGTTTGGTTAACTCATTAAGGCGCAGATCGCATTTATGCTTTTTCATTTAAAAACTTTTACGATACCGCATTTCGTATTACCCGCAAAAGAAACAGGCGTATGCCGAGATCGCATAAATGCGCTTCGCCTGATAGTACGTGTCCCGCGTGACGTGATTTTGCGTTTGTAAGAGTACTAACATTAACTGCGTCAAAGAAATTTAAATAAAATATTTACACTTAAAAGATTTAAAAAACCCCAAGCGATCAAAAACATCAAAATATTTATTATTTAAAAATGTATTTCAATATACCACCACTAAATATCGAAACTAAAAGTTTTTTCAGTATTGCCTTTTTTATCTCTCTTTCTATTATACTGCAGAGATTTCTTTTTTAATTCACTTTTTTTAATTTATTAAATAAAGCAAATTCTGTTCTTTTATAAAGTCCATTTGCAAAAAATATAGCAAAAAAGAATTTGAATAATATAAAATAATCAAAAAATGGGGTTTTTTCTATGTCAAATTTTTCTTGAAAAATCATTTTCCCATATTTGTTCTTCATGGGCAGTAAAAACAATTTTGAAAATAAAAAAAAGGTAAATTTAAATTTTTGAATAGATCGTAAATTTAGTATCAGATGCGAAAATTTCAGTTTTATTCACTTTATAAACAATTTTTTGCCCCTAATATTGAAAAATTTTGATCAAAGGATGCCAGATCTTATCGATTATTGTTTAAACAGTGAAACTCCACAGCAACAAACGAAAATTGAAAATCCAGGAATTATGGGAAAATGATCCCATAATTAAGCGGCGATACGGCGCAGGAAATAATGAGTTAAAATAAAATGATAAATGAAACCTCTATGGTGACGTGCAGACAAGAAATTGCTGATGCACAAGGGACAGATAAGGGTGTCACAAAAGCTCACCTTGTCACTATGGACGGGAGCAAAAAATGCAAAAAAAAATTGAATTCAGCTACGGGGGTAAGGGTTTCAATTTGAAAAAGAAAAGGGAAAAATGAGCTAAACAATTAAAAAATATAGGAAAAAAATACAGCACCAAAATTTTAAGAAAAATTCATGGAAAAGGAAAAAATGTTTTTTAATTTTTTCATTTGGGAATTGGCAAAACTTTTGAGTACAAAAGATTCACTTTGCAAATTCATGAAACAATTTTTCCCAAACAAATGAAAGAAACTAATTTATCATGTGGTCAGAGAAAACTATTTTTACTCACTTTTTGACAATTTTCATAAAAGATATATTAATCCTTAATTCCATCTCTGACCTGAGTGATTCTATTTCACTTGCCCATTGTTTCTTCATGTTCTCCATTGTTGTGTCCAACAACTCTTTTTAACCAATTTCCATTTTTTTTCCAATTCATCATTTGTTTGTAACGCCTATATTGTTTGTACTTTATCTGCAAAGTTTTTCAACATATTTGTCAGCATTCCCTTTTTTTAAATTTTTTCAAGTTTTTCCGGGGCCCCCCCTTTAAAAGAAAAATTAGCAATTCTTTTGCCCCCTTTTGTCTTTTAACTATTCCATCTTTCTCCCCCGCTGTTACAGCACCCTTTTTCATTTTAACGTGTTCAGTTTTTGTCTTTTGCATACACCTGCTGAATATTTCCGCGAGACAGCACGTCGAAACTTGTAATCGCTTAAAGTTGCTTTCAACACTATCCACCCCTCCAACGTATTTCACACTAAATATGAACATTGCTTTAATGTTAGAAACCACAAACACGGGCTCAAAATAGACAGCCATCACTGTAAACAATACAAAAATTTTGTTCAATTACAAAATTAAAAAAAAACTTTGAATAAAATGTTACATAACCAACAGTTTTTTTCCACGCGGGTTAAAATACTTAATTGGCGGAGGATATGAACCCAAGTCAATTAGCTGAAAATTGTTTACTTTTTGTTAAAGTTCTCAAGCGATTTTGCCAATTAGACAGAAATTGAGTGGGCACTTTCATAATATGACATACATGTACAGATATACATCGAGAAATATTTTTTGATCAGAACAACCCTTTTTTGCTATCAGAAAGTCATTTTATATCAAGAAATCAAACCATTTAAACCCAAAAATTAAATTTTTTTTTAAAAAGAAATTATTAAAACAAAATTTATTTAATATTGTTTTTTTGGTTTGAGGGGGGGGGGTTTTTTTTTTCTGAAATGAAGAAAAAACAAAAAAATTCCATCATGATTTCAATCTTTCTACAAACTGCACTGCAAATTTGACATGATTTTGACCAGAAATTGGGATTACGCCTCCTCAAAAAAACAGTTTATCTACAGGACCCGGGCAAAACGGCATCATTTTTTCAACGACTTTTAATGACATCGTGCCTTTATTGTGATGCTTTCTTTAATTTTGCTTTAAATTCATATTTCAAATTTATTTATGAATCATCATGAGAAATACTTAAAGTCAAAAAATTGTTTGGTTAGAATAAAAAAATGTATGAACATTTTATCCCGCAACTGGGACAGGGGTACTCACGTGACCCTTTGGGTCTTTACTACGGCGTTTATATTTTGGGCCCTTAACGCCCAAATTTGCGGGTTTTCCGTTTTCCCCACATCTTCGCTCCTTTAAGCAATTCGGACCTTTTGGGAAAACTTTTCTACCACTTGAAGATAAAGGCACAGTATGAACAGGTTGTGGCATCGGGGTTTAAATTTTATGAATTTCATTTGCTGGTTCCCCAAAAATTTCTATAAATATAAGAAACTGTCTAATTATCTATGCGACAATGACGACATTACAGTAATACTCACTTTTTTTTAAACGTTTTCTTCTGCCCAACGTCGGAATAATCCCCTACTCAGGTCTGTCGCCCGGGTTGGGTTTGCGTTCTTTGACATATTTTGGGTAAACAAGTGCACATTAGGCAAACAGCGATCAAATTCAAGCACGACAGTTAAAAAAGCGACTGCGCCGGTTATGCGTAGCTCTGATAATAAGAACGTTCGACGCGCTTCCCTATCCCCAAAAAAATTTTACAAAAAAATTAGACCAAATTACAGAAAGTTCGAATTACAACAATATTTTCACATTGCTCTTTACACAATATGAAAACTTTGACAGCAAAGTCTACGTTATTTTTGAACAGCCCACGTACTACACTGATTTTTTCATTAAAAAGCAGTTTTGTATAGTCTGAAAATCATTGTATATATCAAGAAAATTGATTTTTATATCAGAAAATCTTTTTTTTGTATCAGAAAATCCTTTTTTTAAAAAAGAAAAACGAACATGATTTTTTATTGAGAAAAGGGACTTTTTTTTAATACAAGTAGTGCATATAATAGGCGTTGAGTAATAGAACATCTTACCATTTCGTTATTTTAAGTTTAAAAGCCAATGGTGCACAGGCTGATATAAAAAATAAACAAAGGATCCTACTCCAACACTTTGTAAATACAATTCAGGAGAAAGTGTGTAAGCGGTCCAGGAGTTAAGTTGGTAGAGTGCACTGGAATGGTATTTCGAGGTCCTGGGTTCGAGTCTAAGTTCAAGTGTTTAGTTGTTTAAAGACCTACCTCAAGAGTAATTTACGACCTACCACCCCCACCCCACCCCCCTACACCATACACACAAACAGCGTGGTACCACGCACACTTTCCTTAAGAAAACATTAAAACCAGCTATCATAAGTTTTCAAACAGGTGGACATTTTAGGCCCTTCTTGAAATATCTTTTTCAGTGCAGTTTTAAAAACATAAATAAACTGATAACTTTCACTAAAGAAACGAAATGTGGTCTGAACTTAAATAAATACATCAATTACTTAATTAATTCAATAAAATGTGTAGACATGAAACACGGGCTTTGCCTAATAAACGGCACTATCAAAATGAAACTATAGAGGTACTGAACTTTATTCTCATTTTCTTTTTTCTTTTCAAGCATGAAATTAAAAAAACACTTTAAACCCATTTTCGTCAATCTAATTTTAAACAGACATATAGTTAAAAAAAAATGTAAAAGAAGGGGTACTCATTATACATTTTTCAAATTAAAGGTATAAGAGACAATTTACCAAAAAAAAATATAAACAAAGGGTCAGATCCCCGGGATCCCCCCCCTGAGTAATATGAGCTACATGTTTCAAATGTCAACTGATGATTTTTAAAATTTTTTGGAAGATTTTTCCCATGTAAATCAAATAACCCCCGGGGCGAGGCCAATTTACCCCGGGGGGCAGATTTGAACAAAATTTGTGATCCCCAGGCAATGCTAATGTCAAATAAAATAAGCCTGGGCCCCGGGTTTTTTTCTAGAAAATTTAAAAAATTTTTTTTATGTACAATCAATAACCCCAGGGGGGGGTAATTTGACCCCCCGGGTCATGATTTGAATAAATTTTGTAGAATCTACTAGGCAAGCACATGCAAATATCAAGTTTTAGGGCCCCGGTTTTTTTAGAAAATTTTTGAAGATTTCCTTTAAAAAAAAATGACCCCCGGGGGGTCAATTTTGACCCCCGGGGGCATGATTTTTAACAAATTTTTTAGAGGCCACTAGGCAATGCACATGGGAAAAAAATCAAGCCCTAGACCTTTTGGTTTATTTTTAGAAAAATTTTGAAGATTTTTCCCCATGTAAAATAAAGGACCCCCGGGGGGGGTCAATTTTGACCCCGGGGTCAGATTTGAACAAAGGGGGGAAATTTTACTAAGGTCAAAATTTTTCCCAATCTCAGAAACAAAAAATTTCACACGTGATAGAGCAATAATATTTTGTTCAAAAACCTGACTCATTTCCAGCTGAAGGGGCATCATAATGGTTTTCTATGGGAAAAATGCTAACTACCTTAAAAAATCCGTTTTTACTGCAAAAAAGGCATTTAATAATTTTCAAAAAAACAAACACTGCTTTATAAACATTTAAAAACACAACACGATGAATTTGCAATTTGCTTCGATTTCCATCCTATCTTTTGGTTATGTTGCTATGGTAACCATGCAATTTGAGACAAAACAATGTTTCAGTTCTCATTTTTACAACAGAGATCCCCTATCAAAATCAAGCAGACTAAACTTGTCAAGAAATAACACAGAAAGATTGTAAAATAAAGACAGTCAAATAAATTGAGTGTCATGGAACAACAAGTCTATCATTGAATATTTTACTTTGACTAAATTACCCGTTTTTCTCGATCCAGGGTCTTCAGTACTGAAGCGATCGCCACCACTGAGTCACGGACTACCAACATTTCACGTGTAAAACTAAAAAAATTTCAAAGGCTCACCCATACATCGCGTCATTTCCGAGAAAAACAATTTGTGTAGTTCTTAATGGGGGTTCGTTATTGGGGTATACTTTTTTAAAATAATATTTTATTCTTATTTCCTTTAAATGAAATTAGGGGGACTCCCAAAATTTAAAGTATGGGGGGCCGACGGCAATGAATTGACGGGTGGTGGGGGCCCTTTTAAAATCATAGTTACGGGGGGGGGTGGTCCACAGAAAATCTAATTAAGGTGGTGGTCCTCAAAAAATCGTCTAGGGTGGTTATTGTAAAATATAATAAATGGGTGGGGGGGTGTTTGATCACCTCTCTTAAAAACTTACGGATACTTTTTCCCTTTTTTTTTAACTAGAATCGCTACTTTACACGGATCGCAATTTTACGCACTAAATTAAATAAAAGTAAAAAAAAATTTTCATTTTATTTCTGTTCATTAAATTTTCATTTTTCCGTCTGTTTCCCCTTGAATTAAAAGTCACGTCATAATCACCCAAAGGGGGTCCATCAACATTTCCGACGAACAGAATCGGTCACCCATTTTGTACATCCCTTTCGCACTTTTGTAAATTCAATAAAACCCGTGAAGACCGATTGATAATTTCCATTTTTTCCCCGCCTTTCATTCACACTCGTTATTTTTGACAAGCCCCGGGGGTTTGTTATGCCCCCAATCGGATGTTTCTCATACGCCATGAAAAAAAAACAATCCACCACAATTTTTGACATGACGTCTTTCTGTCAAAAAACAAAAAAAAACCCCGGTAATCCCCAAAAGGATGTATACTTTTAACAATGAATAGTCCTTATCATTTGCGAAAATTTTAATAAGGATGGCCCAGTGGATGTGTTGGCTCACCAGGGCCCGTGAGTTCGAAACCAGTGGTAGGGGAGGTATATTTTTTTGTATTTTATTGAGCAAAAAAAATATATTTGGAAGACAATTTCATTTTGCTTGCCTTTGATTTTTTAAATAAAAAACTTTTTTTTGTTATTTTTTAAATTTTCAGCCAGTTATCTTTTTATGAAGTAAACCAAATGTTTTTTGCAACATAGCCTGTCTCAAACCGTCAGTCCATTGTGTTTTAGAATATAATTTCTTTTCTAGTTATCTCAAAGGTCGTTACATTTTAAAAAGTGTTCATAGCCCCTTTTTTCCATTATAAAGAACGTTTTTTTACACAATTTGTTCTGTACCATAATTTGTAAGCACAGAAAATCAAGAAACTAAATTGAATAAAAAAAAATGTGGGGAAAAAAGTTTTTCCCCCGACCGGATTTGAACCGGTAACTTCGGTTTACTACGACAGCGCCGTTATGGCACTACCATGCAGGGAAGGTACATAAAAAACATAATGAAAAACCAGTACAATATAAAGGTAAACATGGAAAGTAAACACTATGCGTCACGTCAGGGACCCTGGTCGATAATAAATGAAGCAAAAAGAAACCGAGGCAGGCCGAAACGAAAAAGTGAAATGAGTAAAAAAAAAGCATGAAGTCAGTCGAATTTTTTTTATGTTCGCACAAATTTTTAAACGGGCGTAGAAATCCCTTTAAAAACGTATTTAATAAATCAATGCTACCGATTTCATTTTCAGTGCCGACGAAAAAACAACGTCATCATCCTATTTTCCTCGGTATTTTTAATAAATTTTTTGAAACACTCCCCATTTGGAAACCTTATTTCAAGAAAAGTGTAAGTCGCTAAGAAAAAAACCAAAACAAATATTTCCCCCCAATAATTTCCCTTTTTAAAATAATTATGGGGGCACTAATGCGCACACAACATATTTACTGCATATTTAAAACAAATGTTTTCTTTACTTTATATTTGGGCCCTTTCATGTAATTGAACTATTTAAATTTCATGCGCGGTTTACATTTTTTTCTGTCGAATTGTTCAGTTAATTTACATGCGTTTACGGGGGGGAAAGTTAAACAAAAATGTGGACATCAATTTCTTTAAAAAACTTGCTATTTATGTTTACAGATTAAAGACCAAACCACGTATACATTTTTTTTGCAAGGTAACTTATCTTCAATGTTTTTTTCCAATTATATTTTTTCCCACAGATTTTAAAGCAAATGAAGACAGACCTATCAAAAAAATGTGCATTCTTCAGTTTAAAGTATTAATGACAAGCCAAAACGTAAAAAAAAACTTTTTCAAAACTTATTTTAAGTGAAGTAAAATAAAGTGCCTGCGTATATGCAAATCTTTTCCTAAACCTTTCCATTCAATTATTTCCATTATACGTTTAAAAAGTATGTGGACAAAAAGATCACACGAGTTTTCTTTAGCGTTTAGGGGCCCTTTAAAGGCACTGGGCCTCCAATTTTTGCTTAACGTTTGGGCATTTTTGAACTTAGTCCGAGTTTGTTTCTAATCTGCCTTTAAAAAGCAAACGAGAGAGAGAGAGAGAGAGAGAGAAGAGAGAGAAAAAACATGTTCGAGTTGGGAATCAAACCCGGGCCCCCGCGGCAATAAAAATTTTCCGCGGTCCCGGTCAAACAAAACTGAAAATATGCGCGTAACGGCCCTTAAAAAAATATTTTTAAAGGCATTTAAACCCACAGTGTCCGAATTTTGAACGGAAAAAAATCGCAAAATCAAATAATTCTTTTGTTTTTTTTTAACATAAATACAATAGTTTTCTGAACCTATTTTTTTCTTTTTTTGTTGTCTTTCGATCAGAGGGCATGCCTTTAAAACAAAAAAAACATGTTTGTGTGAAAAACATTATTCAAAAAACCCGGTTTACAAAAATTTTTATAAACAAATCCAAAGAAAAGACAAGCCTTTTATCGGCGTTGGGGCTGATACCCTATGTTTTAATGACTGGACATGATTTTTCCGAAAAAAATTTCATAGAAACTGTTAGATCGTAATACATTTTCGACATTGTTTGAAGATTTTTTTAATGTTTTATTATTATTATTATACCACATTTATTAGCCCTTTTTCATCACTTGACACGTTCAAAAGTGCTTTTACAGAAAATTCAAAAATACAAAAAATACGTATACAAAGAAATGCATTCCACATTAAACAAAAAACAGAAAGAAACAATATAATTAAAAAAAAAAAAAGATAAAAAAAAAAAAATGTATCGGTCAGTTAACAAAATTTACAAAAAAGTGGTTTTGAGCAGGCTTTTTAAAACGCTAGGTGTCGCTTCCCTGATTTTTACAGGAAGAGGTTCCAAAGCTTTGGAGCATGCACGAAAAGCTGCGATTGCCCTACAACAGGTTAATTTTTGGGATAAAACCTGCAGCGGTCTTGCGATCTAGGGGCCTGACCGGTTTATACACTTTTAGCATACCCTAATAAGGCGGGGACTGATTTGTAACGCCTTAAAGGGTTTGGGGCAGAACCTTTACTGCCCCTGTATTTCACTGGGCCCAGGAACTCCTTTGAACCGGTGTTTTAGATGCACGGGGGTCTTAATGATTCGCGACTGCAGGTTCTGGACAAGTTGCAACTTGTTAATGTGCGTTGGTAACCACTTAAACAAGGGATTAAAGTAGTCAACCGTGAAGTAACCCGCTGTTTATAAGGGGTTTTTGTGGCTCACTGGTAAAAATACCGTCTGATGGACCCATTTTCGGAATTGTGCAATCCACCCGGCACACCGAGTTACTTGTTGTTCCCCATCCAACCGCTGCAAAAACCTCCAAGATTCCTAACACATTCGTGTTTTATCCAGAATCACCGACCCTTCCACAAAACTCATCAATTACTTGGAGTTACCTTTGATGTCAATAGCTTACCTCAGTTTTTTCAGCATTGACTTTACATGTTGGAAATTTATCCACGGCAATTTTAGTCAACACTTCCAAAGCGGCGCAAAGTTTACTTTTGGCCCAGCCTCTATCGGCTAAAAGAAAGGGAAATTGAGAGTATCAGCGAAAATGATGAAGAAGTCCTGAAGTCTGCAATGGGACCCCCGGGGTTTAATTACAGAATAGTTCTTTGGACCAACACTATCCCGGGGCCACTGTATTTCATCAACAAGGCCGACAACCACCATCAACGCATACAGTTTTATAGGTCACTAAGATATGATACAAACCATGCAAATGCTTTGGGGTGACTCCAAAAGTGTTCGAGCCGGGTAAAAGTGTTTTGACAATCGTGCAAAGCCCAGAAAGATCGAGTAGCACGGGACGTTTCAGAATTTTGATGAGAGATGTGAGGATTCATTCTGTACCTTTTTCAAAGCCGACCAGTTGAAGAAACTTTCTGTAAACAGACTGCAGTCCCCTTGCTCATTTTCACTCAATGCCGCTCAAAGACGCGCACTCTACCTTTTCTAAGATTTTTGAAATGAAAGGGAGGTTAGATACAGGCCTGTAGTTTTTGAGAATGTTTGGTTCAAGACCTGGTTTCTTAAGCAGGGGTCTTATCCTAGCACTTTTAAACTCTTTTGGTACATAACCTAATTCCATTGATGTATTTATGATGTTTGTTATCAGCGGCAAGAGCTCATCTAGACATTTCTTCAGAAGCCATGTTGGTAAAGGGTCAAGTTCGCAGGATTTGTTTGGAGATTTTTGTATAATTTGTTCTACCTCTTCTATCGTTGTAGGAGCCAAATCAATAAGACAGTTTGCTACTTCTTGGTGTTCTGGACAATGCAAGTCTACTGAATCACGATCCGTTTGGCTATGCGAAATAATATCATTCCTAATGTTCTCAATTTTCTCGATGAAAAAGTCACTAAACTTCTGCGCAAGTTCCTTTGGTGATGTGTTAGAGGGACGGGAAGCATCTTGGCTGTCTCCTAGTAGATTTTTGGTTATCTTGGCCAAACTTTTGATTGGTTGAACACACCTACATATGTGAACGTAAAGATGGAAACGTGAATAATAAAAGAATAAATATGCGTAAATATCGGGCTTTCTTGATAGAACCGGAAGCAGACGTTTCTTCTTTGTATTTTGGCGGGAAAACTGCACGTGCCTTTAAATGATGCTCCTTCGGTAATGACTGCGTGCTTATAGAAAATTAAGTATTAACGTTATATTTTCGCGTCACCAGAAACATTACTGTGTTAAAACTTTCATGTAATTCTAAACAAAATGCTCTATAACCAAACGACAATGCATGCTTAAAAGCTTATATTTATATCGTGTATACATGTAGATCTACGTCCGTGACAGGTTCTTACAATATTTTTCTTTCGAGTTCTTAATATTATATTCAACTTTTAAAAAGAAAGGATGTTTACGTTTAAACACTAACAGGCATGTGATGACGATTGTTTCACCGGTAAACGAACATGATTTACGGATGAGCTTATAAATCAGGTGGGTGGGGTATAGACATTTTTCTGCTCCACCTGGAAACGTACTTTATCAAATGTCACCATCAGCGCATTTGTGAACCAAACTTATACATACACCATTTTGTTGGTATTTAAGTAACCTTTCACTGATACAAATATTTTTTTGGTACACGGATGCGCTGATACTGAATTATTCGCCTGAACAATGAAAAATAGCGAAAATTCAGGTTTTTTTGCGAAACTAGGGTTGGATTGAAGCGATGTAAATATTCACATACTGTGGATAGAACTGATCTATTGATGTTTTTGAGAAGCTCTAAGGTTAGTCTATTTGAAAAAAGACTTACATGATATTTTTTTAAGTATTTAATATATTTGGAATTACAGGGCAAAATAGTACGGTTAGTGAACTTACCTCTTTAGTAGAGGCCCACTAGGCAATGCTACATGTCAAATATCTAAGCTATAGGGCTTCTGGTTTTTGAGAAGAAGATTTTTTAAGATTTTCCTATGTAAAATCAAGTGACCCCTGGGGTGGGGTGAATTTTGACCCCGGGGTCATGATTTGAATAAATTTGCTAAATGTCCACTAGGCAATGCTTCATACCAAATATCTAAGCTCTAGGGCTTCTGGTTTTTGAGAAGAAGATTTTTAAAGTTTTTCCTTTTGGTTGCCATGGCAACCAGAGTTCTGCATGGAATTCAATTCTTTGAACAATTTTGAAAGGGGGCCACCCAAGGATCATTCCTGTGAAGTTTGGTGTAATTCTGCCCAGTGGTTTTCAAGAAGAAGATTTTTTTTTAAATGTTGACGGACACACGACGCACGACGGACATTCAGCATGAGCAGTCACAATAGCTCACCATGAGCCTTTGGCTCAGGTGAGCTAAAAATATACACATTTAGGCCTACAGCTGGTTTTTTTTTTCCAGACACAGTAACAGAAATGGCATACAGTAGTTAAAAATAAATATGCATTATAATACAAAAATAAAAAGGCTTTGATCTACTGTAAAAATGTTATAACGGGTTTTGGCAAATCGACTGAAAAAAGTACTGTTATTGTGTTTCTCTCAAATGGTGTAATCGCTGATACAAGTTATAACCAACAGCAAATCAGCAAAAAATTAATCAGTCAAAATATTAGCCGAGTCTGTCATGATAGGTAATAACAAGAGCTGTCGGAGGACAGCAACGCTCGACTATTCAATAGCCTTGTCAATTGAATGAATACAAAAGTTGAAAAAAGGGCATAATTTTGTAAAATGCAAAGTAGAGGTATTGAACCTCTGTACTGCATGTCATATCATGACAGTGAACAAGTGTGTGAAGTTTCAATCCATTCCAATTAGTGGATACTGAGATATCAGATTACATACAAAAATTTAACCAAAAACTGCTAAGTCGAAAAAGGGGCATAATTTTGAGAAAAAAAAGAGCAGAGTTATGGGACTTGCTTAGTGCATGTCAGATCATGACAGTGAACAAGTATGTGAAGTTTCAATCCATTCCCATTAGTAAGTACTGAGATACCAGCTTACATACAAAAGCTTAACCAAAAATTTCTAAGTCGAAAAAGGGGCATAATTTTGTAAAAAAGCAAAATAGAGTTATGGAACCTGTGCAATGTAGGTCAGTTCATCACAGTGAATAAGTGTGTGAAGTTTCAATCCATTCCCACAAGTGGTTACTGAGATACCAGCTTACATACAAAACCTTAACCAAAAATTTCTAAGTCGAAAAAGGGGCATAATTTTGTAAAAAAGCAAAATAGAGTTATGGAACCTGTGCAGTGTAAGTCAGTTTGTCACAGTGAATAAGTGTGTGAAGTTTCAATCCATTCCCACAAATGGTTACTGAGATACCAGCTTACATACAAAACTTAACCAAAATCGGGACGCGGACGCGGACGCGGACGCCGACGCGGACGCCGACGCCGACGCATGGGCGAGTGCAATAGCTCTACTATTCTATGAATAGTCGAGCTAAAAAGTACAAAGCCCTTTGCCAGGGTTCAAATTTAGACAAGCGTACAAGCTAAATGCTAGTGAAATTTGAGAATAACTAGTGTGCTTGGAATGTACTAGCTAATTTCAGCTAGTCAATATTATACCAAGCAAATGTCTTCAAAGGTTTAATAAAATTTGTTCTGCAGGTATACATTTTTCTGCATGTGTTATCATTTATGTTTAAAAATGATATTTCATTGTTCAACAAAACTCTGATATAATGCATGATTGCAGCTTGCATCAAGTTAACATGGAAGACTTTGACTTTAGCTTGTAAGTGGATAAAAATGGCACTAGCTATCTTAAGCTTATAGAATATTTTTTTGTGACTGGCTACTTACAGAGATTAATCAGTAGGTTTTGGCCAGTAAAATATTAATAAAGTAATTAAATATTATAGTTTAACATTCATGACATTAGCTGGTATCTTTTCATTTTAGCTAGTGAACAAAAAGGGCACTAGCTACTTTTAGCTAGTAGAAAATGTTGCTAAATCTGATCCCTGCTTCGCACTTCAGCAGCGACTTAGGCGGTATCATAAAAGACTTTTGAATGGACTCAACGATCCCAAAGCATTAGAAATAATAACAGTACTGAAGTTTCATTGTACATACGGCAATATCCAAGGCATCCTGAATGGGCATCAGTTCACCTGTTACGTCATGTGATGCACAAATAGCAACGTCTTGACGACAATGATTATACAGAACTTAGATGAAATTACAGAATAACGAACAGCTTTATTGACTGCATTCAAACTTCGATCAATGCACTTCGAATGTATGTAAAACATTTCCATGTTTAATTTATATTCTACACAAACAAGGTATTTGTCAATTGCAGACGCAAGATATAATGCGGCGTCCTCTATCTATCTATCTATCTATCTATCTATCTTCCAATACTCTCTAACCCTTTACAAGGACCCTTATACTTTCGTGTGCATCAAGCCACAAAGATTGTTAGTAGAAAATAAAAGAAAATCAGGCAAAATTTAAATGGAAAGGAAAATTTCATGCATTCAGTAAATTCACAAAGAACAGAAATTTTACGGTAATTGTGACCTTGACCTTTGACCTACTGACCCCAAAACTAATAGGGGTCATCTGCTGTTAATGATCAACTTCCTGTAAAAGTTTCGTGATCCTAGGTCCAAGCGTTCTTAAGTTGTCGTCTGGAAACCGTTTAACTGTTCCGGGTAATTGTAACTTTGACCTTTGACCTCAAAATAGATAGGGATCGTCTGCTGGTCATGACCGACCTCCCATACAACTTTCATGATTCTAGTCCCAAGTGTTCTTGAGTTATCATCCGGAAACCGTTTAACTGTTCCAGGTCACTGTGACCTTGATCTTTGACCTACTGACCTCAAAATCTATAAGCTCATAGGCTGGTCATGATCAAGCTCCCTATTACGTTTCATGATCCTAGGTACAAACATTCTAAGTTATTGTCCGGAAATGATTTAACTGTTCTGGGTCACTGTGACCTTGACATTTTACCTATACTGACCTCAAAATCAATAGGAGTGAGTCACTTGCTGGACATGATCAACCTCCCTACTAACGTGATCCTAGGTCTAAGCGTTCTCAAGTTATTGTCCGGAAACCGTTTAATTGTTCCATGTCATTGAGATCTTGACCTTTGACCTACTGACCTTAAAATCAATAGGGGTCATTTGCTGGTCATGACCAGACTCCTTAAAAACTTTCATGATCCTAGGCCCAAGCGTTCTTGAGTTATTGTCTGGAAACCGTTTTAACTGTTCCGGGTCACTGTGACCTAGATCTTTGAACTACTAGCCTCAATTTCTATTGGGGTCCTCTGCTGATCATGATCAATCTCCCTATTACTTTTCATTAATCTAGGCCTAAGCATTCTTGAGTTATCATACGGAAACCGATTGGGCTACATACCGACAGACAGACCGACCAACTGACAGACCGTCTGACATCTGCAAAACAATATACTCTTCCTTCTTCGAAGGGGAGCATAAAAATGTATTCTGTTCTTTTCTCATGGCGCAAGTTTTACAAGTATTAACAAATTGGTGAAAATGTTTGTCAATGGTGGAAATAGGATTCATAAATACTTTAATGAAAATTTACCTCATTGCCCTTATTCCGCCTTATCTTTAAGGTATTAGAGGTTAAAGTCAGTAATTCAAATCCTTCTTTGTTTCATATAAAACAAGAGCTGTCCGTAAGACAGCCAAGCTCGACTATTCAAAATATTGTCACAGAAGCAGGAAATTATTGCCCAAAATGTTAAATATCAAAAGAGTTTTAAGTTCGAAAGGAGACATAATTTGACCAAAATACATATCAGAGTTATGGGACTTGATGTTATCAACTAGTTTTATAACCCCGAAGAAACATGTTAAGTTTCAATTCAATATCTGCATTAGTTTTGGGGATAGTAACTTGCATGTAAAACTTTAACCAGAATTTTCTAAGTCCAAAAGGGGGCATAATTTGCTCAAAATACATGTCAGAGTTAAGGGACTTGACCCAGAGAGGTTGGTAATTGACCTAGAAAAAGAATAAATAAGTTTCAAAGCTATATGCCTTTTGGTAATAGCTGTATGTACTTGCACGCAAAACTTTAACCAGGATTTTCTAAGTCCAAAAGGAGGCATAATTTGCCCAAAATACATGTCAGAGTTATGGGACTTGGTGCTATCAACTAGTTTTATAACCCCAAAGACACATGTGAAGTTTCAATTTAATATCTGTAGTAGTTTTGGAGATAGTTACTTGCATGTAAAACTTTAACCAGGATTTTCTAAGTCCAAAAGGGGGCATAATTTGGCCAAAATACATGTCAGAGTTATGGGACTTGACCCAGTGAGGTAGGTAATTGATCTAGAAAAAGAAAAAATAAGTTTCAAATCTATATGCCTTTTAGTAATAGCTGTATGTACTTGCACGCAAAACTTTAACCAGAATTTTCTAAGTCCAAAAGGGGGCATAATTTGGCCAAAATGAAGGTCAGAGTTATGGGACTTGGTGCTATCAACTAGTTTTATAACCCCGAAGACACATGTGAAGTTTCAATTCAATATCTGCATTAGTTTTGGAGATAGTAACTTGCATGTAAAACTTTAACCAGAATTTTTTAAGTCCAAAAGGGGGCATAATTTGCTCAAAATACATGTTAGAGTTATGGAACTTGACCCAGTGAGGTTGGTAATTGACCTAGAAAAAGAATAAATAAGTTTCAAAGCTATATGCCTTTAAATGATAGCTGTATGTACTTGCATGCAAAAACTTAACCAAGGTGTGACGCCGACGCCGACGCCGGCGCCGACGCCAGGGTGAGTAGAATAGCTAGACTATTCTTCGAATAGTCGAGCTAAAAACGACAACTTCAGGTCGTCTTTATATACCTTTAGCGAACATCACTTTTTCCTACACCTATTTTTCATGAAAGTTCTATCACAAATTAACGAAAAAGTGAAAAGAAAATAGGGGGTTATGAAGTTCCTAGTGAAATGCCAGTCAGTTGTGGTCTGCTACCCTAAAAATGGTGCATATTTACTCTCGTCCGCGCAATAAACACCTACTTCCAGTTTCGATCTGCAAAACTTGCCATGTGGCGTGTATGAACATGAAAACCGTCTCATTTCATGCAGAATGTATTCTCGTAGTGTAAAACGGTGATTAAAGCACTCGTTCTACATGAATTTGCGCAAAAAATGGGAAAATTAGGTTCTATTTATTACGGACTTCTTCCGAAGCACATTTTCGACCGAATTACTGACCTTATTCCTTTGAAGCATAAAAGAGTACCAGGTCCTCATTTTTGAAGAGTATTCAATATTTCTATTAAGTTTGTACTTCTTTCAAGACTTATAGTTGATTTATTGTACAAAAATGGAAAAAAATTAATTTGATAAGCAATTTCTTGCTGTTCAAAGTGAATTTACTACTTAAACAGAAGGGGAAGAGTTACACATCTTTAAAAATATTGAGTTGCATGCTGTAAAAGTTCTCTATTTTGCTTTCACTCTTTAGATTACATATCGTGGAAGAAATTTAGGTAGGTTTTACGTCTGCCCTAAGGTTATTTTTGAATGAAGTAAGCAAAATTCAAAACAGAAACACAGGATTCGACCTTATTTTTTAAATGTTGAAGTTAGAATTCTGTCTCATTAAATCCATTTACTTGAGGCACCCTAGAAAAATGATATTGACATTTTTTGTTTGTTTTATAATTGTTTACCAATAGTTTGTTGTTTCTTTTATTAAAATTAATGGTAAAATGAGTTCTTTGCAAACATTTTGGATAGTGGCTATCACTTTGAAATTTGTCTCTATTTGAGCTTGAGGAGATACCATAAGTTACACAAAATTTATGAGAAATGGCACAGTAAATGTTGATTTAAAAATTGCAAAACAGTTCAAATATGGTCACTTTAAGAATATACCAAGCAAAGGCCATTTTGTAAACATTACTATTAGGTGTCTAATACCTTACATACCAGGATTAGATTATTCTGACATGTCACAAGATGGTTCTCTTTTTTTCATTCGCTTGCTTTCTTTACCTCTGATGGTTTTATACACTGGTCATTATGTAACAGTGAGTACAAATTGTTGTATATTAAAAACTTTTGTACATTGAATAATTTATTATCCAAATACGTTCTAAATAATGTTATCCAATTGATAAAAAGACTCCTACATTATGTAACAAAATATTATTTCAAAATGTTGAGTATGAATTTTAAAACGGCTATCATTTTTTCATTATTTTTCAGATTTTATCCAAGGTTTGCACTAAGAATCATTTTTGAGGTATAGAAAATACACTAGTTTTCATTTTGTATTTTTCTAACGTAAGAGCAAGGCAGTCATTTAGACAGCTAATTCCCCGCCAGTTATGGATGGTGAAAGGGTAAACCTTTGACCTTGAGCTGTGACCTTGATCTTGAACTGACATGGCTGACTCACGAAATATGCACATCGTCTTGATGAGGTGATTATTTGACCAAAGTTTGATGAAAACCCTTCAAGAGTTTTAGGAGACACAGAGTGGACACAAAATGGACTGCCCGAAACTTAGACCCTGAGTTGTGACCTTGACCATGAGGCATCATGGCTGACTCATGAGTTCTGAACATCATCTTAATGAGGTGATCACTTGACCCAGGTTTCATATGAATCCTTCAAGGGGATTAAGAGATACAGAGCGGACACAAAATGGAAGGCTCAAACCTTTGACCCCAAGTTGTGACCTTGACCTTGAGCCATCATGGCTGACTTATAAGTTCCGCATATCGTCTTGATGAGATGATCATTTGACCAAAGTTTTATCAAATTCCTTCAAGGGGTTTAGAAGATATAGTGCGGACACAAAATTGAAGGCTCAAACCTTTGACCCTGAGTTGTGACCTTGACCTTGAGCTGGCATGGCTGACTCATGAGTTCTGCAAATCGTCTTGATGAGATGATCATTTGACCAAAGTTTTATAAAATTCCTTCAAGGGGTTTAGGAGATACAGAGCAGACACAAAATGGAAGGCTCAAACCTTTGACCTTAAGTTGTGACCTTGACCTTGAGCCAACATGGCTGACGTATGATTCTGCACATTGTCTTGATGAGGTGATCATTTGACCCAAGTTTCATGAAAATCCTTCAAGGGGTTTAGGAGATATGAAGCTGACACGAAAGTGTTAAGGACAGACAGACAGACAGACAGAAGGACGGACAGCTGAGACCATTCCTATAACCCCCCACCACTCATGGCGGGGATTAATAAAATTATTTCATCATTCACAGTTTGTCATCTCACTAATTAATGTATATTATCTAACATACATGTAACAAATACGAAAAATTGTAACTCTAATATGTAAGATGAATAACTTTGTTGTTCAATATACTTTAGAAAAATCTGTTGCTCATACTGGAAGGAAGACTAGAAGTCCCTGAGTTAGTATTGTGTTAAAAGAATTGCAATAGTATACTCAACATTTTTCTGACTTTAGAGCTCATTTCAAACATGTATAGCATCATTTTCTAACATATATTCTCGATAAGTGTACCAATGTCATAATATAATACCTTACTGTAGTTGTAAGACAGATGGAAAGTACTCAGCTAACGATGTTAAAACATGTCTGATATTTAGCTAATTTTAGCTTCATTAGAGGTAGAAATTTTAGATTCTGTTCTTAAATATTTAAGCAAAATAAAGAAACATGAAAACAAAACAAACTTAACCATCACAAATACAATTTTGTTATCCTATTTTCGTAAAATCTCAATAAAATCCATTTTCTGTTCATTCCGCGAATTTTCACGTGCCTGACGTCATTTTGGTGTCGTCAAGTGACTTTGAAAGTCAATGACATTACTAGTTTGTAACTAAATGCATATGCTATCAATTGATGTATTTAAACAAAAATTAAATTCATTATGAAAAACGCAGTGTCTAAAAATTTAAGTGTACCCCCATTTCTTTTCAATATAAGTAAATTAGGGGTAGTTGTCTAAAATTGAGCACGGCTTCTTTAATCTCAATTTAAAAAATGGCAAACAAGCAAATTTACATGCCAAACTAATCATATAACAATAGTTTACCAAAATCTCTAGGGGGGGGTGGGGTGAATGATTTCACCTAGTAGCCGGGGCGATTTAATGTTGGCGAAACAGCAGCTAAATTCCTAATTTTAGATATTATCAATTAAGCTGTTTTTCACCAACATTGAATCACCCCCATTGCATGTACACACGTATAGAGACTAAAGGTTAGGGAAGGTTTAATTCATGATTCGAGCCAAAGATCTAGATTGTTTAAAGTAGTGGACCCATAATGATATACAGCAAATTATGTATTCTCTGTATGTAATAACAGCATTCTCTGGGTTTTTTATGGCAAGTCATGTGCATGTTGAGCTACATTTACATCTGAAGAATGCTGAATTGCCAAACCAGAATACAAAGAACACTTAACGGAAATTGCCGAGTGTCATCACAGGTTCACTACCTTACATGAACATTTCCGTTAAAAAAACCTGAAGTTTACAAAAACAAAACAAGACGGCCATATTGGCCTTATCTTATATCACTCATATGACTCAAATGGGTAAATGATTTCTTGGTATAGGACCTCTACAAAATTCTATTTGCTATACTTCTAAGCTCTAGACCCTGAGGTTTTAGATATTTTTCAAGTTTTTCATATATCCTTTGCACACAGGTAACATAGTGAAACAGGTAAAATTTTTGAGTTAAACTACTGACCCCTGGACAGGGCCAATGTTAACCTCACATGCATGATTTGAACAATATCAACAGAGAACCACTACACAATGCTTTTTGCTAAATATCTAAGATCCAGAAGATTTTTAAAGTTTTCCTTATATATCACAAGTAACAAACTTGGTAATGCACCACTGCACAATGCTACATGCCTAAAGTGTTACAGTTTTTGACAGATTTTTAGAAATTCTCCTATGTAAGTCCATGTAAAACAAGTGAACCCCTTGGTGGGGCCACTTTGGACCCTAGGGGCATGTTTGAACAACATGGTAGAGTACCACACAGCAACTATAGAGATGAGCCCTGCAGTTTTGACAAAAAAGACTTTCAAAGTTTCAACTGGTTTCAGAGGAGATGCTGTTGGAAGCAAAATGTTGAAAGAGAATGGTCTAACAACCGGAAGTGAGTGATCACAAAAGCTCACCTCTAGCACTTCTTCCTCCGGTAAGCTATAAAGGAAGGACCTTTTAGTGTTCTTTTTCAGATTGAGTTATCTCAAATGTTAAATACTGGTTTATACATCAATAATAAACATAATAATCATTGTTTAATCTTCTTTAACTCTAACTACAGCTTGATTAGTAGAAAATGATTCTAAATACAAACTAGAAGATGCTTTTGTAAAAAAGCGCATGTCTTTCACAACGCATAGTCGTATAGGCAAGAAGTCAATAGCAGACAGGAGCGATAGTCAAAGAGACACTGATGGTTGGCTGCAATAGGGATTATCTACTTGACATGTCCAGTCATCCCACTAAGTTTCAACATTTTGAGCCTAGTGTTTATTATTGTTCAGGCTCCTATGACCTTGACCTTTGATCAAGTGACCCCAAAATCAATAGGGGTCATCTACCCTGCATGTCCAATCATCCTATTAAGTTTCAACATTCTGGGTCAAGTAGTTCTCAAGTTACTGTCCGGAAATAATTTTTATGACCAGGCCCCTGTGACCTTGACCTTTATTAGAGTGACCCAAAAATCAAAAGGGGTCATCTATTCTGCATGACCAATCATCCTATGAAGTTTCAACGTTCTGGGTCAAGTGGTTCTCAAGTTGTTGATCGGAAATGGTTTTCCATGTTCAGGTCCATGTGACCTTGACATATAACAGAGTGACCCCAAAATCGATAGGGGTTATCTACTCTACATGACCAATCATCCTATGAAGTTTCAACATTCTGGGTCAAGTGGTTCTCAATTTACTGTCTGGAAACGGTTTTCCAAGTTCAGGCCCCTGTGACTTTGACCTTTAATAGAGTGACCCCAAATTTGATTGGGGTCATTAAATTTTACTCTAAATTCTGGGTAAAATGGTTCTCCAGTTACTGACCGAAAATGGTTTTCCATGTTCAGGCCCCTGTGACCTTGACCTTAATAGAGTGACCCCAAAATCAAAAGGGGTCATCTACTTTGCATGATCAATCATCCTATGAAGTTTCAACATTCTGGGTCAAGTGGTTCTCAAGTTATTGATCGGAAATGGTTTCCGATATTCAGGCCCCTGTGGCCTTGACCTTTAACAGAGTGATCCGAAAATCAATAGGGGTCATCTACTCTGCATGACCAATCATTCTATGAAGTTTCAACATTCTGGGTCAAATGATTCTCAAGTTATTGATCGGAAATGGTTTTCAATGTTCAGGCCCCTGTGACCTTGACCTTTGATGGAGTGACCCCAAAAACAATAGGGGTCGTCTACTCCAGCAGCCCTACCATCCTATGAAGTTTGAAGGTTCTAGGTCAAATGGTTCTCTAGTTATTGGTCAGAAATAAAGTGTGACGTACGGAAGGATGGACAGGGCAAAAACAATATGTCTGTCCCAGGGGGAAGACATAATGATCTGTTTACTTACTGGATATTTTCTATAACTGCCATGACATCCAAATATCCACTGCATTTGAGTTTCCATCACATACCAAAGACCTGTGCCTCTTTACTTCTAAAAGTCATGGTTTGTAGCTATTCTGTTTTACTGTAATGTCAAAAATTTCACTACAAAGAAGACACATGTTTTACAATGTTTAGTAAATCTGGAGAAGTTCTGGATGCGTATTTTAAATTACTGAAAATCAGCTGCAAGCTTTGACCTTTTTGAACTAGAATTCTCAAAAGTTTTCTTATTATAGAGAAGTTGTATGCTGTGTACTTCTTAATGTCTAACCAAACATACGAAAAGTTTCAGATCAAGTAAGAAAAATTCCCTAAAATCCTTTACTTTTACTGTCCCTTTGTTATTGTAAACATTTGTTAATTGAAAATCCATGACTGTACTGCAAATCTGTTGACCAGAAGAACAGAGCAAAAAAAGGATAGGCTTATAGACAGACACAGCACAAACAAACATAGGACAAATAATATAAAGGGAAAATACAGAATGGTAAATGACATACAAGTGGATCAATTGATATTAAATACACTTCTGATTGTCAGTCTCTAATCATTTTAAACATGCCTGTGTATTTCATATAGAAACTGGCAGTGCTAAGCTGTGAGTTTTCTCTTACATTAAATGTATAAGTGAATATTTCAGTAAGGAATCTATACAAGTATCAAACTACCACTAAGCAAGAGCATTTAGGGTTCAATTTTTACCTTGAGTTACCTCCCTTCAATTGTTAACAAAATGTTTTTAATATATTAGTTTAGTTTTTAAAATAATTTGCATACATTCCATATTTGTTCTAGATATAAATGATATGTTTACTAATTGTTTCTTTTTGTGACTTAAGGTCATGTATTAACAAATTCATGAACTATTACTGCTTTTGTGAAATTATCATCTGAAATCAGAAACATTCCATGAAGATGAATTATTCTGCTTTAAGTGTTCAGACTCTTATATTATACCTGTCAGACTGTTTAACTGCAAATTAACTTCCTCAGTCCATTCCGTACACCATGCTTCCTCTTAGAACAAACACTTGTATCTCTTTACGTCTGACACTCACGGTCTGTACTCATTCTGCTGTTCTGTTACTTTGCAGTGTCATTTAACTATAAAAGAAGAGACATTTTTCAAAATGTTACATTAATCCAAAGAAATAGTAGTTGCTCCTTAAAAACAAAGTTAATTTAAAGTGAATTTTTAAACAATGAACTAGCATGTTTTTAAGATACAGGCTTTGAGTTCAACTGAACTATTACATCAAGGTACAACCAAAAGGGCCATTATTTACACTAAATTCAATCTGGAGCTATAAAATTTGGTAATTTCAGTAAGTTAATCACTGGGAAGCATTGCAAATAGTTTCATTCCAATATGAACCGTGCCATGAGAAAACCAACATAGTGGGTTTGTGACCAGCATGGATCCAGACAAGCCTGCGCATCCGCGCTATTTTCAAACACTATTGCAATTAGAGAAACTGTTAGCGAACAGCATGGATCCTGACCAGATTGCACGGATGCGCAGGCTGGTCTGGATCCATGCTGGTCGCAAACCCACTATGTTGGTTTTCTCATGGCGCGGCTCATATATAGAGTTGTTACTGAGATACAACTTTATAGTTACTAAGCTGCAAAGTGTGATGCTGATGTTGAGGCAGGCAGAATAGCTCTAGTAAAATACAGTCCCAGATAAAATAGGCAAGTTCATCACTAGGAAACATTGTAGAAAGTTTCATTTCAATATATGGTATTGACCCGGCATCATTTCCCCTTCTTTGCTGTATAGTAAAACAAGCATTTTTGGACATGAATAGTGAATTTCACAACAAGATTACAGCAATGGCAGCTCTGTATTTCTGAAGTTTGACATTATCTAAGAAATGTATGACCAGAGAACAACTCCCATGAACAATGAACTTTTGCTACATTTCAATGTTTACAATCACTGTAAAAATCTTCATACCCATCTGTCAAGGCCGTCTGGTCAGAGTACTTTTTTTAATCCATCTGCACAGAAATGTGGTCCTGTAGGAAACAGACAAAACAACTGTTAAAGACATCTGAAATGACACAAAATCTACACAATGTCAATAAATACATCTGAAATTAGGACTGGGACGATTACTCGGTTAATCAGATCAGATTCGATTACTAGATGAAACCGGTTTCAATTTTGCAAAACCGGTAATCACTCTCAAACAATAAACAACACAAATCATATTCCTTTGACCAGCACATAGACCCGCAGTATATTTCTGCTAAAACACATCAACTGAACATAATCAATAGTCTCGGATTTGCCTGTCGTGATATATATAAAATAAAATAGATCTACACAAAATATGACTTATTGTCACACTGCTTATAAACAATAAAGTCGGTAAGTTTCTAATGAAGTCAGCTACTGAAAGTACCTTGATACGGTCATCAGGAAAGAAAACAGCAATTTCAATATGGCGGCCGATTAACTGGTTCGATTTGATTTCAAACAAATTATTAACCGGTTTCAAAATTTTGAAATCGTCCCAGCCCTATTTGAAATGTAACCAGTCAAAATAGTGATTGCTTCAAAATGTAGATTTCAAAATTTCAAAGAACTACTTCCTAGGATACAACAGCCCAAAAGTACCTAAATACTGGGGTGACACTTAAATCTAACCAAATTTTTGATTTAGCCAAACTTTTCGCCCAAAATCTTGTCATTTAGGATCTTGCGAGAAATATTATACAAGACATTCTCATCACAAACCAAATTCTGTAACGCAGAAACATTTCAAACATTGGTTCTACTTTGCGGAAAAAATGGCTTGGAAACTGCAATTTTGAAGGAAAACTGCATCTAATTTGTCTCTCTTTTGAAAATTTCATTTAGATTTTCATGAAATCATCTGTGATGTCACCAGCTGGTCTTGCAGCATGTTTTAAGTAAAGGCCTTATTTTCTTGTAAAATGATGTATCAAAATAAGTATTTACTCAAAAAAACATGCAATTTTTTGTAAAAAGTGCTTAATTTGCCCACTACAATTACAGAAAAATAGACATTTTAATGACTTAAAAGACAGAACCCCCAAACAAAGATCAATATTTGATTATATCATGGACAATTATTGAAAGTAAAACAGATTCATCTCCAAATGAATGATTTCTTCAATTAAACTGAGCAATGCCTGGAATGTCAAATGAGAAGCTGATCCGTATCATCTTGGAATCATTTAAGTACGGAAGGCCAAGAATTCTAACTGGAGCCAGACACAGCTCAAGGTACACTTGGAACTGACCAGCAGTGACAGACAACAAGACACTTCAGATCCTGCTATTTAAAGCCATTAAGGCCAGGCATAAAGCTGTCATAGCAAAACTTCGAAAACAGGCTAACGGAACATGTAAAATTGTAAATCACTTACTGAATACAAGCAGTCACTCTGCAATGCTACATAGGAAATCGCAGCCTCTGCCCTTGATAGGTTTGTCTGGTTTATTAGTAGCTGCTAACTGGTGGTATCATTCTAAATATCTACCAACATGTAGAATTCATCGCCTGCAAACGACAAAAGAATGATCTTGAACCAATGTCTGCCTTTCTTGAGATACAACTGAGCGAGTGTGTAGTTTTTAGTGTGATCAGCGACACCTCCAGAAAGAAATGTGACATATTCAACAGACTGGTGCTATCTACCATACCTATATTATACTGATATCAACTGCTTCTGGTACATGTACTTTACAGGAAATTTGGCATTAAAACAATGCAACTGAATAATTTTCTACATTTGTCAGCGGAAATAGTAAAAAGAAAGTTATGAGCATTACTAGCCAACCTCCTTCAGCACAAACAACAAGGTATCTGAAATCCACATTAAAACAGAAGTGCAGGCTGGTCTTGGTTTGCACTGATTACAAAAGCAGGCTAAAGGTTAATCAATAAATCAACTGTAAATCTAAACAATATTTTTTAAAATACTGATTAATATACTACTTTAACCTTTAGCCTGCTGGTAGCAAGTGGTTTCTGCCTTTGCAACCAGTGCAGACCAAGACCAGCCTGCACGTCCATCCAGAGTGATCATGGTCTGCATTGTTTGCTATTCAGTCAGTAAACTTTCAGTGATACCCCTTCAAATAATATCATGGTCTGCACTGTTTGCTATTCGGTCAGTAAATTTTGAATGATGGACCAGTCCATTCTAAATATTTAGCAGGGTAAAGGTTATTAATAATATCTTTGTACCATAAAAATACAAAAGTGTGTTCATTTAGTAAATTACAATCATAATAAATCATGCTTCAAAAAATCTTTTTCATTGTGGTGCGGAATGAACCCCTAATTCAGTGAAATTAGTCACTGTCAAGGATATCATACTCTTCCCTGGCCTAGTCAAACATAAGTGCAATACGTCTGTGGCATTTGGCGTCAAAGTAGTTAAAAACTTGGTCAACATTAACCACTTGGTCGCTGTGTATGTGGAGCAACGCAAGTCCAGTTAACCATTGTTCAGACATTGTACTACGGAGTTAGACTGCTGAACGATCTCACAGCAGACGCTGTTGTTACCGACATGGTTAACAGCACTTTAAGTACTGCACAGATGTTGGAGAGCAGCTGGTAGCTGGCAACAAGCTTTTCAAAGACAGCTCCATTTGCTATTTTGCACCATCACATTTCAAGCTCAGCATAAACTGCCTGTTTGTCTTGCTACCGACTATATAATTTGTTTTTTTTAGAAAAACAATAATTCTTTTATATTTTCTGACTTCATCAGTCTTCCAGACTCTGATTATCTATTCCATATGTTTTGAGAAGAAAAGAGACATAATTATACAAAATCTGAATAGCCTCAGGAGTTATCTCATATGAACAATACATACAGTCTGAACACAGACTAAGTGCCTGCTTGCATTGAAGATGTTACCGATATATTTAGTAACTCTTGTTTTGGGAACAAATATACCGTACAGCAGGTTATTTCTGTGGGTTTTTATTTCTGCTAAATCTGCGGGTTGAGGCTGTCACGCAAAAATTAATTCCGCACATTTAAACTATCAGCAGAATTTTTTGACGCAGACATAAACTTTGATGTTTTGCTTAATATAATGACCCATTATCTTTATCTCAAGAGTTTTTCATCTGCTGTCAAGTTATTTACACCGTATCAGTTGTGGTTGATTGCATTTGTTATTGTATTAATCTATTGTCCACGAATGAATGATTACCGTTTCAGCAGTCAGGGGTGTAACTGTTTCGAGTTATCGCAGTTTATAACCCATTTGAGTTACCGCCTATACTTTCATAACTTGTTTCAGTTATCATAAAATATTACAAAGCCCTCCTGTGCCAATTCCTCATTTTGAATGAGACTAATGCAATTATTTCCTGAATCCTTGACCTTTTATCTTTCCAATTATGCAGTAAAATTTTTTACGCAAGGCTGATAGGGTTTTATGCAAAAGTTTTAAAGCTATAAAACTCTTAACATCCCATTATGCTTGACAGGTCATGATCAGACTAAAAGAGAATTTGATTAACCGCAGTTTGTTACTAATTACGCTTTAAAGGTCCTTTTGTGAGAACAGCAAAAAAACTTTTTTTGAATAACTTACCTGAGTTAACTATATTTTTATAACTAATACAGTTTATAAAATGCTTGAAAAAGTAACTGAAATAGGTTACATAACTTAAAACAGTTACACCCCTGACTGTTCAGGCATGTAATGTTTACAAGTACTCTATAGGTTTATGAAAAGTTAAACAAACTAATTATTGTGTGTTGTAACTGTTGTAACTTAATGGACTGTGAACGGACTATGTTTATTATATTTTGCATTTGTATATATATTTGTAAATAAATCGTAAATTTTTCTACCAGCAGTGTTACATTTTATGAAAATGTCTTTCAAAATGAATTACCAGTACAAGACCTACAGTTTTCATTTTTAACTCTTGATTTTTTTATCAGGCACAGTTTGAAAAGAAATCAGATTTAAACATAAATCAGCTGCGCCAACTTTACTGTCCCAGATTCCGACCTAAATAATGCCACAAAGACGTAACTGATGAGAACGATATGAATTTGAGTCTTTAATCATGACGTAGTAAATGCGGTAGCTATTCCCCATGCACAGAATTTACTTGCAGTTTATGCAAACCGCAAAAATTAATTCCTGCTTTTCTCGATGGTTGCAGAAATAAAAAACGCAGAAATAAACTAGGCCCATTTTAGGACAAAACCGCAGAATTTTTCCCCCGCAGAATTAACTCTCTATACGGTACCTGGAAATTTTTACATTACGCATGTGCATATTTTGTCCAATATTTTCAGTGAGAGAAATGCTCCCATTTGGCAAATTTTAGTGAGAGAGATTATATACTATGCACATTTAGAATAAATTTGAACAAGTGAATGAAGTATTGCCATGCAATACAAAGTCCCCTACTGGAAGGCACCTAATTTTCCCTACTGCAGTATAACATAATGAACTGATATCTGTCAATGATGTATAAACAATATTGTACTATATATACAATATGTTATAACAAAACACTTGGATTAAAATTTATATATATAAAAACCTATAGTTGTTTTCATATTGAATTTTTTTGGCTGATTATAAAAATGTTATCATGTAAGTTATTTATAGTAACAACAAAGGGAAATTAATCTTTAAAAAAAAAAAAAAAAAAAAAAAAAAAAAAAAATCTATATAATATAAGTCCACAAGAAACTCTTTACCAGGTAGAGATAGGTCAAAATACACCTAAAAATTGGATGTAACATGCATGCTGTACCACAGAAAAGTGGTCTCGATTTTTCTCTACCGCCAGTAATAAAAAAGTTACAATAAAATCTATTTATAGTAACAACAAAGGGACGTAATTCTAAAAACAAGGGTGCCTCATGGTGGTGAACATTTGGTCCAAGTTACATCAAAATCCCTCCATGCATGAAGAAGAAATGTTCCGTACAAAGTCATTCTTGAATTTGACCTTTCACTTCTAAATATGACCTTGACCTTAGACCTAGGGACCTGGTTCTTGCGCATGACATGTTGTCTCATCCAGGGGAATATTTGTGCCAACTGATATCTAAATCCTGCTTTGCATGACAAAGTTATAGACCGGACAGGAAAAAAATCCTCTTGACCTTTGATCTCAAAGTGTGACCTTGACCTTTAAGCTAGGGTACTGGGTGTTGCGCATGACACGTCGTCTCATCATGGGAAACATTTATGCCAAGTAATATTGTAATCCCTTGATGGATGACAGAGTTCTGGATCGGACAGGGAAAAAACCTTATTGACCTTTGACCCCCAATTGTGACCTTGACCTTTGAGCTAGGGGTCTGGGATTTGCGCACGACACGTCGTCTCATCATGGGGAACACTTGTGCTAAGTGATATTAAAATTCCTTAATGAATGTCAGAGTTATGGACCGGACACAAAACAGACCCTGTTCATGCTATGTTAACATTTGACTGCTAAGTGTGACCTTGACCTTTGAGCTAGGGGTTTGAAAGTTGTGCATGACACATCGTCTTATTATGAGGTACATTTGTGCCAAGTAATATTAAAATCCCTTCATAGATGGGAGAGTTATGGACCGGACAGGAAAAAAGCCTTGTTGACCTTTGACCTCAAATTGTGACCTTGACCTTTAAGCTAGGTGTCTAGGTTTTGCGCATGACACGTCGTCTTCTCATGGGGAACATTTGTGCCAAGTAATATTAAAATCTCTTCATGGATGGGAAAAGTTATGGACCGGACAGGAAAAAAGCCCTGTTGACCTTTGACCTCCAACTGTGACCTTGACCTTTGAGCTAGGGGTCCGGGTTTTGCGCATGACACGTCGACTCATCATGGGGAACATTTATGCCAAGTAATATTAAAATCCCTTCATGGATGGGAGAGTTATGGACCGGACAGGAAAAAAGCCCTGTTGACCTTTGACCTCCAATTGTGACCTTGACCTTTGAGCTAGGGGTCCGGGTTTTGCGCATGACACGTCGTCTCATCATGGGGAACATTTGTGCCAAGTAATATTAAAATCCCTTCATGGATGACAGAGTTATGGACCGGACACGAAATTGCGGACGGACGGACGGACGGACGGACGGAAAAGTGCATTCCTATAGTCCCCGAAACTGGTTTTCAACCAGTAGGGGACTAATAAACATTTCATATTTTTCTAACTTCATTTAAAGGCATTTAATAACTGAAGTTTCAGATATCCTGAGACTTTCCTCTACCCATAACCTCTTTTCAGCATGTTCAGTGAAGCTGTCTCTTTCAAAAATATCTGTGACCTTGGTAATAATGTTATACTTGGTTAAAAATGAACCTTGGGGCTTGCCATAGCTGCTTGAGAAAATAAATTATTTGTCTTTGAATTTCAGTAAAGTTACAGTAATATAGAGCTAGGCAGTTAGCTGTAACATTTTTCTTGGAAAGGAACAGCACTATCCTCCATAAAATCTATATTTATTCACACATATTGAGTGAGTGTATGCCCCACATTTGGCACATCTACTGCACAACATTGGAAAATTATACACAGTACTGTCATTGAAAAAATATGGTAATTCAACATGTTCAATCATAAACAAATAGATTGGCCTTCCAAATAGATTACCAGAGGCCTAGACAAGAAATCCACTAGAGTGGTGGAACCTATGCTCGCGGTATTTTGTACATATATAATCTTTTTAAGAAGCAAGAAAAAAATATTGTTTCGATTTGCCTATGCAAAAACTTAAAGTTATCCTCCTTTTATCGAAACATATTGTTGATGTGCGTCATCACGTGACTTGGTCGTCTCGTGAGCTATCGACACGGCATACGTGAAAAGGTGAAAATTCGCCCTGAAGGGAACCTATGCTGGCGGTATGTAATATCGATTAAACTAAGGACAAAAAAAAAAATTCAGCAGGCTTAAAATGAACAAACAACCATATGCGAATATAATATTTAGCACATTACTCATTTATTATGTGAAAAACAAAAGAAATGAGGATAAAATTTAGTATGTGCCTCTATGTGTATATTTCCCTTACAGAAATAGAGTCACTATTAGAACAAAGCTTAAAAACGTATAATAATGTTGTTTAAAAACAGAATGTTCAAGTATTAAAGATTCAAACAACGACAGTGATTAACTCGCTAATGTTTTCTACACTTCTTTTTTGTGTAGGAAATTTACTCCTCCCTACATCTCAGAAAGAACCATTTGGACTTTGTCAAAATACTAAGATCAACATCGATCTTTTCATGGTTCGCAAGGCTATCGTAGTGTAGCCAGGCGTCACATTCATCCCATCTTGCTCTTAAATGTATCTTATATCTGAATGTAATGCATGATTTCTAAAAAAAACTAACTTTAATTAGTGATTTTGACATATTTGTGTGAGATTTGTGCGACGGATACAGATTGTGTAAAATGTATCGGCTGCTGTATAGAGTCATTTTACCTATATGCTCGACCAGCCAAGTGCTCGACCACTATTTATAAATGTACATGTTTATTGAAATAAACCTTTGAACTCACGGTCTTTGTTCATTTATTTCCTTCCCAGCATCCTTGTATGACATCATACATATTTGATCTAGATCTTTAAGGGGCTTGTTTGTTTACAGACGACAGCTTCTTTGCATCTGTGAAAATACTTACCGTGAATCTCCTCTTGAAAATGATGCGTCTTTCCCGAATTCTTTAAGAAGAGTACTGGAACAACGTATTTTATAGTCTTCTGACCTTTATTGATAATTTGACATAAGCTTATATCTGTAAACTATCGATTGAAAGTAAAATTTAAGATGTAAACAAACACGCCCACCTCTCGAAAGGTCAAAACAAAAATGGCCCCTTCATTAGTTGCGTCATGTAGACGCTTAAGATAAAAAGATTCACTGCGCCATAAGACAAGTTGGATAAAATGATTATGGACATTTGACTTTTTGAAGTTTTTAGGTTTGTTTGATTGTTAAAACAGTTTGATTTCTTGTTAAATTACTTGATGGATACTGCAGACACACCATTTACCAATGTTCCTTTTGCCCGCTTTTCAGGTAGGTGTTTCTATCTCTTGTTTGAAAGTCTGAAACTTATTGATTTTAAAATCTGAAAACAGAACTAGAAAATATGAAGTTTTGACTATAAAATATTTGTTTGTTTGATTTTATAATTACCTCTGAAAAATGAAATCGGTCTGGTCGAGCATAGGAAAATGTCACTTTAAAATTTAGTGTTTTACACCCTATAGTATGAACCGCGCCATATTTTATCCTGATCAACGTCAGCCAAACGCTTGGGTGGAAATTTACCAATAAAAGTAGGTCAATTCAGAAACTAAACGTTTTCCACAACCTTGTCAGTTTTTTATTTGTTCCAAGAAAAATACTTGTAAATCTGGTCGAGCATAGGTAAAACGAGTCTACGTCACATGAGCGGCACGCGCGGCTACCGCTACGTTTGTTGTAAAGGCATTTCACCACTGACCGGTGTTGAACATAGCATGATGAAATATTTTTTATCAGTGCTTCTGCAGAAAGAGTATTTATCGAAATACCGCGAGCATAGGAATACCGCGAGCATAGGTTCCACCACTCTAGTAGACAGTATTCGCACCCCCTTCCAGAAAATACTGGCTACGCCTTTGTACTTTAGTGTTGAAGATTGTCAACTGAATTTCATTCCCGAGCTCAGTCATGGAGGATATCTGCACAGAATTGGTCGGCCTCGCCAGGCCTCAGTCAAACGGCAGCATGTCAATACATGCGATCAGCTGTTTAGACGGCATAGAGGCTATGACTACCGTTGACCTGTTGACGTCAAATCCCTTGCGGGAACGTAGACGAATTGACTTGCCATCAAGCATTTAACCGCCCACGTCATGCATTTTCAAATGATTTCAAAGTTTATTCAATATCAAGGCTTATTACAAGCATGTGAAATAAGAATAAGAAAAAAAAACATTCCAAAATAAAAATAAACAGCGTTTCCTTACAAATGGCAAAGTTTAATCTAAGGGAGGTAACTTTGCGCGAGCTAATTCGCCCAAGTATCACTTATTTTGCGAGAGGCAAAAGTTGAATTAACTTGATTATTGTTATTTTTTATATAGTATAAATCAAAGCACTTTTTTTTTCAGAAAACTTAAATATTGTAAATTACCGTAGAGCTAGTTCCCCCACCCATAAAATACGATTTACAGTCAACTCGTCCCCTAGTCAACTCGTCCCCCAGTCAACTCGTCCCCGATTTGGTCATTTCGTCCCCCTAGGTGATTTCAAATTGGTCACTTCGTCCCCCCTTTTTCGGTCCCCCTTTTTAAAACGTATTTTTGAAAAAAAAATCATAGTATGATTAATTAGTTTGTTTTTTTCTTTGAAACATGCCAAATAAGTATATTTTATGCTAAAATATACATAAGTTTTCGTTCGTTTTAAGAAATTTTTGCTTTAAAAATGATCGATTTAACAAGGAGGATTTTTTGGGGTTTTTTTGTGTTTTTTTTTTTCGTAAGTCTGCTATGTTGGACAACATGATTACTGTTTAAATGTCCGTATTTGATGCGGCTTATTTTCAAACTCTTGAATAAGATTGAACTTTCTATCAAACTTTTTTTATAAAAATAATTTCCTCACTTCAGTCAACTATTAACACATGTAATTCTACTACGGGACAATTTTGACACATTTCATTCGGTCAATCAACACCTTCTCATGCTATTTAATACCATTAACACCTTCCAATCAGCCCAATCAACGCATTTTAATGTGATTAATAATCTTTAACACCTTTCGTATGCAGGGATATGCTCATTCTACTTTATTTAAGAAACCACTGTCTCCTTACTTTTGAAGTATTTTTTTAATATATTTTGATGACAAAATAAATATAAAGCATGTTGGTTATTTTAAGTAAAACATAAGTGACAGATATTCGTTGTTTATTTATTCTTTATTGTATTTCTAATTAAAACTTTCTTCTATTATGATCAGGGGTAAGGATTTATTGATCTCTCTTTTCTTACTATGATTTTTAAACAGTTAGATTTTCTGTTATATCGTATTTTTCATATTAAGGGCATTTTAGTTATTTTTATTTCATATTATTTCAGTTAATTGTCTTATATTTCCAGTATATTTCTTTTATCATTGTATCAAACCTAATTATTTAAAGTGAACTATTTCCAATATAACTCCTTCAAAACTCAATATAATTTTAAATACAAGTTTTCGAAGTAAAAAATGTCATAAATAAAACAAAAATGCCTAAAATATTATGGGGACAAAATTGCCAAAGGGGGGACGAATTGACCAAAAGTGGGACGAGTTGACCAAAATGGGGCCGAGTTGACCAAATTTTATCATGAGGGGGACGAAATGACCAATTTTGGGGGACGAAATGACCAAATCGGGGACGAGTTGACTGGGGGACGAGTTGACTAGGGGACGAGTTGACTTGATACCTAAAATACCCTGAACATGATGTTATTAAAGCTGTCTATCCACTGAGCAACCGGCTTAATTAGTCCAGTAAAATTGTGTAAAAAGTGGGAAAAGCACAAAACTTGGTACATAACTACTTTAGGGCAAAACACAAAAAATTAGCATGATACCCTTCCCAAAAAGTCCATTATGGCCGAAAAATCCAAGATGACCACCATGCATGTATATATTTTAAGATACCTAATATTAGCTATAAAAGTTATATAGACACTTACAGTCATCACTATAATTAGCTAAAATCATTTGTTTGAATAAATTCAAACATATTATATTAACCTTTGATAAAATTTGCTACTGAGCAGAAGAAAAGTCAGAATGTATTTATGTGAGTCAAAATTAAGTATACAATGGTAAATGACATATCAAGAATATTCAAAATGGCAGCAGTCATATGAAGAACTTTACAACAATTGTAAATTATTATAAATACAGTCGAACTTCGTTAACTCGAACCTGTCGGGACCGACTAAATGTGTTCGAATTATCGGTAGCTTGAGTGATCGAACAATATATATTATAAATGAATTTGGTCGGGACTTGACTATGGGTTCGAGTGAAGGATGGTGTTTGAATTATCTGAGTTTGAGCGAACGAAGTTTTGACTGTTTATTGGTGAATAAATGACATGTGTTTCACTTTGTCATTAGATTTCGCGACTCAGAATATTTTAGTGTTGCTGTGTTCATTTAAATCTATTTACAGTAAGAAAACTAATGACACTCAGAAAAACTATATAGTTTATTAACTATGTTAGTGCGATAGAGCATGCGAACATCCCCGGCCTGTCAGACAGTCGTGATTTACTTGGGAAAAAGTCATTGCCGTTTGATCAGCCTAATCAAATTTACATTTGCATGCTCCTGTAATATTCTGTTTTTGTCAAATTGTAGCACATTGTGCCATAACAATAGTTTTATAGTTTAATGTCATTAGCATATAATGTACATTAATACATATGTTACTATATATAGTAACAAAAATGAATGTGTTTTCAGCAGGTTATTACTTTCACGCACTGATTATCACTTATCGGCCTGGGCCGAAAACTCATAATCATAATCCGCCCGGTGAACACGTGCGCGTGAAACCAGTAGCTACATAAAACGTCATCATAAACGTCATAATGGTCTGTCACTGGTCTACACGTTAAACCATTGTTTATCGTAGAATTACAAATCTTGGCTTAAAGTTAGTAATAAAACATGACATGCTCGTATTTACTTTGGAGCCAGAGTCCCGAGTTTCAACAGTGTTCGAGTATGCGTTGGAAAACAGCATGATTCGCACAATTTTCGACGAAGTTGCGGGTTTCTTCTCAGTGAAAATGCATGACTGCTTTTCATAAACAAAGATCCAGATATCTAGCTAGTCTAGAAATAAAATCGCAATTAGTTTTCAAAGTGTGTGTTCTTCCACATTTTTAGAATGGTGATTAGATGAGTTTGATAGATACATTAGATGTAATCTACGAATTTACTTTTAGCTCCTGACCGACAAGAAATTCTGTAGATCTAATTTGTCTTAATGTGCAAGAATAAGTTTATTATAGTAAACTCACTTATGACCCCAAATTGTTTCCGGCTACGAACAAACACAAATTTTGAGACAAGAGTGCCCAAACTATTTAGCCATTGAAATCTAGCGACAGGAGTTGTAATTCTACCTTCCTTGAGTAGTGAAACAAAACATATGTATTAAAGACATTAATACACGCAAGAGCCTGGCCGGGAGGTGATAATCGGCCTGAAATTCATAATGGCCCTCGGGCTAAAGCCCTTGGGCCATTATTCATTTTCCGGGCCGATTATCTTCTCCCGGCCCGGCTCTGTCGTGTATTAACCTCTAAGTCACTAATGCCCCCATCACTCTCAGACGAAGACCATGAAGACCACACTGTGTCCTGTAAATTTCGATAAACGCGGTGGGGACGGGGGTCAAACTCAAAAAATGTGCAGTTCTCAAGTTCATACTGCGCCCTTACAACATCCTTGCCAGGTTCTCACTGCTTCTAACACATTCCCACTAATTTTCTTACCATGTGGAACTTCACATCCAATGCGTTCTTACTATGTTCTTAGTACGACCAGTCAGATTGCACCTCTCGCTTACCATGCGCATCGCGTTCTCACTGCATTCATCAACTACTTATAAATACTACGCCACCCGCCTCTTTTTCATTTCTTCTGCAAGTTATATTGTGTCCACATCTACTCTCAACAACAAACAAATACAATATACAACAAGGCCGCCGAAAAAATCAGAGCAGCCTTATAGAGAGGCTGTGGTGGAAAAGGCGAAGGGAGCGTGAAGGGTATACGAAGGTCCAGAAGTCCACCACAAGCTGCCAGTGCTGCTGAGTCCGTGATTATGTGGTAATTCCTGATGATGTGCATTCATACCCATTGCTGGTTGAAAATGAAGTAATGGGGAAGTGGATCCAGTATTCATACTCAATTCTCAGAATCTGAAACAGACACAGTGAGAACCTACTGCAAACGTTACATAGACATGTTAAGCACCGAAAGAACGTATTGATAACCTAATGCGGTTTTCTACAACATGGCACAGACGTACCATGATCATAGCACAAAAGCGTGGAGAGGTGGTAGTGAGAACTCCATTGACGTAGCAAGAACGCAATGACAACCAAGTGACAGCGTAATGAGAACGCCATGCAGACTTTCCCATCTGCACCACGCTTGTACTACATCCTACTATATTTAGTTACATCGTTACTACGTCCTTATTAAGTTCTTACTGTGTTCTAGCTGATTCGACCACGTCCTCACTATTTTTGTTTGTATATCCAAAGTTCGACCGCATCCTCCATGCTCATGGAGACCATAGATCATGTTCTTATTGGTGTCTACTGTGTTTCTTCTACATTGTACAAGTTCTTACCACATCCTGCCAGTGTTTTAGGGTGTAATGGGAATGTGGCTGAGTGTGATGGGGGTATAAATTAGGAGCAGAATCCATCATTTCTACCAAAAAATGTGCTCTAATATCTATTTCTGGACATTTTTGCTGAAATTAAAATATAGCAGATAAAGACATATTGAATGCGAGTATTTATACTAGTTTTAAGATAGCAAATATTATTGTACCCCCCCACAACAAAGTTGTAAGGGGGGGTATACTGGTTTCAGGTTGTCTGTCTGTCTGTCTGTCCGTCTGTCTGTCTGTCCGTCTGTCCGTAGACGCAATCTTGTGCGCACCATCTCTCCTTATCCCCTTGACAGAATTTAATGAATCTTCACACAAGTGATCAGTACCAACAGTAGTTGTGCATGGGGCATGTTAGGTTCTTTTAGAAAAAAAAATTGCAGAGTTATGGGACTTTGTTTTTTTGTTGCTATACTATATACATAGACACAATCTTGTGCGCACCATCTCTCCTCATCCCCTTGACACAATTTAATGAAACATCACACAAGTGATCAGTACCAACAGTAGTTGTGCATGGGGCATGTTAGGTTCTTTAGAAAAAAAATTTGCAGAGTTATGGGACTTTGTTTTTTTGTTACTATACTATATACATAGACACAATCTTGTGCGCACCATCTCTCCTCATCCCCTTGACACAATTTAATGAAACTTCACACAAGTGATCAGTAACAACAGTAGTTGTGCATGGGGCATGTTAGGTTCTTTCAGAAAAAAATTTTGCAGAGTTATGGGACTTTGTTTTTTTTGTTACTATACTATATACATAGACACAATCTTGTGCGCACCATCTCTCCTCATCCCCTTGACACAATTTAATGAAACTTCACACAAGTGATCAGTAACAACAGTAGTTGTGTATGGGGCATGTTAGGTTCTTTCAGCGACAAAAATTGCAGAGTTATGGGACTTTGTTTCTTGTTAACATACTATGTACATGCAGTCTGCATATGCAATCTTGTGCATGCCTAATCTACCAAACCCTTACACACAATTTAATGAAACTTCACACAAGTGATCAGTACCAACCCTAGTTGTGCATGGTGCATGTTACATTCTTTTAGATAAATATTCTGCATAGTTATGGGACTTTGTTTTTTGTTACTATACTGTATACATACAGTCTATATACATACAGTCCACATAATTATGCAATCTTGTGTGCGTCAAATTGCAATGTACTGTGTCAGTGCATGCGGGGGGTACATTCATCACCTTTAGTGATAGCTCTAGTTTATCTACGATTTGTAAGGCTATGTCACTACCAATTAAGCAGTCCAATATAAGAATGACGCTGTCTTGTCAAACAAAACTAACCAGTACAACCCATGATTACCAGTGAATCAAGCTTTTAAATGCATTTTCTACGCCTTCCTACAAACGAACTGTTCATATGATATTTCTGTGGTATAGGTGGAATTGGACACTGATCATGAATTGACTGTGATACATCAATCCATATCAAAGACAGCTTTAATTTTCAATATATTGCTGAACATCGTTGCGATGCAGAGGTATCTTTGATAAATTGGAACCTGGTAGTTTTTGCCTCAAGCACCAGTCTCATACCAATAGCTCCTCAAATGCATGTGCAACCTAGATAAAGGCTGTCGAGGAAGATGTAATTTGTCAAAAGTGCTGAAATGCTCTGCACTGCCTTATGCAAGTTAACTAAAGTTATCTACCATCTCGTGCTTGTGTGTACTGACACGTGTATCTAACATGTACCTTATTTCAGGTTTCAGCTCACTGTGCTGAGTAATATATTTCACTCTTGTGATCAATTTATTATGCAGATATTGTTAAAGCGGGTGCATAATTAGGAACGTTGTTTCATTTGATCCTACTAAGCCCGTCACTATAATCTTTTCTTGCATTTCTAAGTCCCAAACCGAAAGGGGCAGTTGTCATATTTGGTGTCATAGGAACTACAATTTTATAACTAAGTTAATAGACATCCACATTCTCCATATTACCTACCATCTATAAACAAGGTTTCGTAAGAAGTCTTTAGAATTTGTACTTTTGAAGTTATTGAAGAATCCATCATTTGCGAATGATGGACGGACATACAGACAGATGAAAAGATGTACAAAAGGAGAAAATAAAATAACAAGCATGTTCTCATTTTTTCCTCCTATCTATGTACAATTTTTCAAGAAACAATCTCTCTTAGTTTTGAAGAAAAGCACAATGACACTTTTTGTCATATTCGTGAACTATTTCTTGCCATAGCAACAACATTTGTTGCCATAGAAACACATTTAAATGATGTTGGCTTTTTCCACATTGCCATCTATCCATGTACCAAGTATCATGAAAAAATCTGTTTTAGTTTTAAAGTTATTGCAGTATCCCACTTCGCATGGCTGACATATTGGCTAAACACTGGTGGGGGAATAACAACAATGTTTTAATATGCTGTCTTGGAGAGAATACAAGTAATGTAATATAAATTAAATATAGTAAAACAAAAAAACCTTTAAAATATGGGGAAAAAAACTAAGTTTTCGCTATGATAATATTAAACTGAGTTTTAAAGGCTAGATTTTAGCCATTACCATGGAAACAGAAAGAAATTAACATCATCTAAATTGTTATTTTTTGCTTTTGATTCAAATTTAAGATTTATTTTATCATATACATTTATATTTTGGGAATGAATATAAATATAATGACCTTTCATTAGAATCTTGTATAGTAAATATTGAGTTTTGGCGGCCATTTTATCGGCCATCTTGACAGATATCAAATGGGTCCCAAAAAACAAATGTGTTTTATGCTTTAATAAAAAGCTGTGCCAAATTTGGTGCTTTTCCCATTTTCCGAAGTATTTTGGCATTTCCTGTTACAAATTGATCGGACTAACTACAGTGATCTATATATACCTCTTTTAACTAGAAGATCTGAACACTTTATTTTTCAACTTTGCTCCTCATGAGATCTATCTCACACTTGCTGTAAACTTGCACTTCTGTATAATCAGATTTGATGATTATGTGAGGTATCTGAGGCAATGTCCAATAATCATAGACCCCTTTTTCAGAACAGTTTGCATGCATGCATCCTTGTGAATGGATATATAAAATAGCATTGTATAATGCTATCAATATTATGATATATAATATGGCAGGGTACCACTATAGCTAGTCCAACTAATTGTATGCGAGTCATGATATTGTCACCATGTCACCTTGTAAAAATGTGTTGGCGGAATTTAAAACTCAAACAAAACAATCAAACATATTACTGCAGTCGACTTTCCTGACATGTTTCTGTGAAAATATGAAGATAAACTAGAAGATGCTTTTGTAAAAAAGCGCACATCAGACTCCACAAAAGCATAGTACTAATAGGCAAAAAGTCAGTAGGGGGCAGGAGTAAAAGTCAAAGAGACAGGGATCATCTACTTATCATGTCCAATCTTCCCATGAAGTTTCAACATTCTGGGTCTAATGGTTCTCAAGTTATGGATTGGAAACGGTTTTCCATGTTCTGAACCCTGTGACCTTGACCTTTGATCAAGTGACCTTAAAATAAATAGAGGTCATCTACTCTGCATGTCCAATCATCATATGAAGTTTCAACATGGTTCTCAAATTATTTATCAGAAAGAATTTTCCATGTTCAGGCCCCTGTGACCTTGACCTTTGATCGAGTGACCCTAAAAACAATAGGAGTCCTATCATCCTATGAAGTTTGAAGGTTCTAGGTTGAATGGTTCTCCAGGGAAGTGTGACAGATGGATGGCCTCTGTGACCTTGACCTTTGATGGAATGACCCCAAAAGCTATAGAGTTCATCTACTTTGTAAGTCCTATCAACCAATGAAGTTTCAATAATTTGGGTAAAATGGTTTTCAAGTTATTGATCAGAAATCATTTTCCATGTTCTAGTTCCTGTGACCTTGACCTTTAATTGAGTGACCCCAAAGTCAATAGAGGTCATCTACTCTGCATGTCCAATCATCCTATGAAGTTTCAAGATTCTGGTTTAAGTGATTCTCAAGTTATTGATCAGAAATGGTTTTCCACATTCTGGCCCCTGTGACCTTGGCCTTTAATGTAGTGATCCCAAAAACAATAGGTTTCCTTTACTCTATAAGCCCTTCCATCCTATGATGTTTGAAGGTTCTAAGTCAAATGGTTCTCCAGTTATTGATCGGAAATGAAGTGTGACGGACAAATGGACAGGGCAAAAACAGTATGTCTCCCCAAGTGGCCTTCTACACAATGCTTATAAGAATGACATATGTATAAATTTTATTGTGAATTTTACAACACTTTCCACCCTTGAAATTAACATCTTCATCTACCCTCAGAAACTAGCCATGTTAAGAACCTAACCATTTGTATTGCACAGTTCACCTTTATTGTCCTGGCTCTTCAGTTTTTAGTTAAGTAATAATTTTCTGTTGATGCACAGACCGGTAAGAAAGCATTATGATGTCAATTATGACGTCAGATTGCCGCATGACGTCCGATATATTACTCTTTATTAAAATATGTCAATGAGCATGTCAGAATGAAAACAAACAAGGCCTTCTTGTGATTTATCATCTAATTTAGCATGGTTTGTTGTTCAGTTGCTTCAGTATTTAACCACTCGGGCTAACGCCCTTGTGGTCCAATTCCTACGCATCTGAATTCTGAACTGTGGTAAATTAGACGATAAACCACTCGAAGGCCTTGATTATTTGATAAATCATTAACATGCAATTTGAAAATTGATTTTCAGCTCAAGGTCACCAAGCTTGACCTATGAGCAGCCAACCCCAAAACTGATAGGGGTCATCTGCTGGTCCAACCAGCCTGCCTATCAAGTTATAGGTTTCTTCACCAAAACATTCTTCAGTTAGGCAATGGAATCCACAATTGTGGGGTCAAAAGGATATACACCACATTTGCAAAACGAGGACTTATGTCAGTCAGGCAAAATAATGTAGTATGCCTTGCACCCTAATTTGCAGACAACATGTTTTGGCACTGCAGATTCCAAGTTGTACCGCATGAATGTTACATCACTGTAACATCATAATTTTCTGGAAGTACCGCAACATGGCTTGTATTAGGCGTCAGAACAAACAATATAATGTTACCTACTATGGTAACATACATCACAATTTTTTATACTTTTTTTTTCAGTACAATAATCCTGTAGATTTGTAATCCTGATGAAGGTCATCTTATGACTGTAGCCTGTAGATTAATTAAAATTTAGTCCAATTTTCTTAGTGTCATTGCAGTGTGTTCATGTTGTCCCTCTTCCATTTTTGATATCTGCTGAACAATTATCAAAAAGTTTGATTCAAATCCATTCAGAAGTAACAAAGATAATATTATACTGATAGTGCTTCAAAATTAACCAAACATTCTAAGAAAAAAGGGAGTTATGGCAGTGTCATGTGCCATTTGAGGTGGATGATGATGAGGAGGAAATCCATCTAGAAATTACAGAGATAAAGTGCATCAAAACTTTACCCAAGGTGTGGATGCAGAATTGATATGGAATGGACGCAGATGCTGGGTCGTGTAGGATAGCTCTCCATATACTTTGTATAGTCGAGCTAAAAATGCAATTTAGAAGGGTATCCCCTACACTAAAGATAACAAATTAAATTTGCATACCAAATACAAATAGTGTAGATATATTGAAAATAAATGCTGCTTAAAAATAACTGTTGCGCAATTCTATAAACCAAATAGTTTATACAGTGCATTCACGATGCTACGAATCGCAATTTAACGAAATACCAGTATACTATGAAAAGGTGTTGATCTTGTCCTGGCTGCTTTCCTTCTTATTTCTATGTTACAAAGTCGCGGTTTTATGAAAATGCAATTTTACGAAAAATGCGCTCCTACGAATGTATTGTTATGCCCTTAAAGCCTGGTTTCATCTAGTTTTAGTTGCGATTTTACCAATACCTGTATCGGCTAGGTTTTCACACCTTCCGTAACGGCGTGAAAATGCTTTAGAGTGGAAAGTGTCACTATCATTTAGCTGGGCGTAAACAGTAATTTAAGTGTGAAACCTAAGTTATTTAATTTGATAAACATACGCTACGCTGTACACTATGACACAAGTTGGTGGTTAATATTTTCTCCTATAACTATCTGATCAGATGGCATACCAGTCACACTTGCTTCAATATCTATACATCTAAAACAGTCACTACATAAAGAAAATAAAAAAAAATATTTAAGTCCAGATCATCTGTATATTGTCGTTTTATTATTCCAAACAATTCAGTAAAGGGTAGCTGAGGGCCTCGGAATATGCAATTGCAATTTTTGTCTCATGCAACAATGTACCCTGCATATGTTTTATGTACAGTGAATAAAAAGTGAAGAAAAAAAAAACCTGTTTTACATTCCAGACACCATCTGAGTTCAGATTCGAATAAGATTTGTAGTAAGCCCAGGTATTCATATAAAATTGGTATACATGTATTCAGATATGAAAATCACATGTTTAAATATTATGGGTTACGACGTGTAGATAATAAGGTGCTGTATAGCCAAATTTCCTGTGCTACGCTCGAACGAAAATGCAATACACGAAAAAAAACAACAGCCGGTCCCTTGGCTTTTCGTAGGATCGCGATTGTACTGTACTAATTTATTTTAGGTCAATTGTGAAGCAATTTCTTCAACTTATATTAATCACTCTAAACGTCTCATTCCTGGTGGAATCAATCACCAGGAGGGTATGAGAGAAACCAGTTTTACTATGCTGAGTGCCAAGCAAGAGAGTTACTGGGTACCATTTTCACATATTTGGTATGATGCGTATGGGGATCAAACCAGCAACCTCTCCAGCGCTTGAAGCAAATGCTCTGCCACCAGACTATTGATGGTGTGATAGGTGTATAGGCTATAGATATAGAAGATCCCCTGTATCTCTTTAGGGGTTCACAAAAGGATTATCCTTGGCTGTAACATAAAATCAATGCTTTTATTTGTAATACTGTGGTATTTTCTATCATTATAATAATGCATTAGGTACCTAAAATACAATAAAGTCACCATTATGTTTTAAATTGTGTCTAAGATAATAACTGGAAGTACATTTTCCATATCCCACCCAACTGGGCACAGATATCCTAAGCAATTTCATACCCAAAGTTTTAGTTAATTATGCACCCATACTGTACCTAATATTACTGCCCCACTATGTTTGTTGAACACCTCTGTTTGGTGTATTTGAGGCACAAAATTAATATGAAATCTCAGTGACAGACCATTATCAAATGCATACCTGTAATTTCTAAAATACAGTAAAATATGTTCAGGTGTATATGACTTAAAAGATCCGAAGTACTGCAAAATGGTAATATGATAGTTATTATAACACTAGCTTGATCTGGGATGCTGTATTTGGCTCGAGTGGATTTTTACCAGATCAGATCTCACGAGACACGCAACACTGTGATCCAACCATGCAAAATCAATGACAGCCGAATACAAAATCCAAGATCTAGCTACTGTTATAATGACCCTTTTATTATATAATATACTACAGCAAAGCACGTAGCAATGCTAACGAGCACACACATGCCACAGCAAGTCCATTTAGCTAATGAAAATATTTTCTATTAAAGCTGCTTTATATACAAGCCTGAATTGTACTTACATACCTCTTCTTTTGTTATACAGAGGTCTATATTATTCTGAAAGACCTGTTTGAACAAAAGAATTCTCGTGCAGAGGTCTAGCTGTTCTGACCCAGACCTGAGCACGTGAAAAATGATGAATAGCATCTATCTAACACATGTTTCAATAAAATGTTGTTTTTTTTTATAATGGTCATGATTGATCATGATCACCTAATAAAGTAGTCAGTGGTTGATAAATGGATTTTCTAGATCATGAGATTAAGGCTTTGCATTTGATTAGTCGTTTTGAAAAGCTAGTCTTGGGTACCATCTCTTATACCATTTAATTTAGATGAAATTGGTGCAATCTTAAAGCAAGGAGTCAGGCTACTTTAGAAGGTACACAAGCCTGTCATTTAATAAAGTCCAATCTTTTTACACAGGCGAAGCATGTAACCATGTAAAAGCATGTCCATTTCAAAAGAGATGATTAACTTGATGTAAAAGGTTTTGTATTTCCATCTGATCTGTTATTGTAAATCATCAATAATCACCTCTTAGTGAAAACCGAGCCCCCAGGTTTCAAGATTGTTTACTGAATAGTTTATAGTATTTGTACTAAAAAAGGTTACTCTGAAAAAAAAAACCCCAAATTATGTCCACCATGCGGGACCACCAGACGATCTGTCCACTTTGCACCAGCACTTCAATAATAAGTTAGGTCTGGGGAGGGAATCGAACCCTCGTACATGGTCTAAATACTAAGATGGTGGAGAAGACCTCAGGTGCCCCTCTCTAACAAAGGCAAAGGTGGGCACCTGAGTAGAACCACCTAGGCTGGCTGGAACCCTGAGGTAAGGAAACTGTTTATGGAATATGGAATTACTTCTAAGAGGAAAGATAACCAAACACATTCATTTTCATGGTTTTAAAGAGGAAAACATTGATTCAGAATCCACAATGCTCAGCACAGGATATAGCATCTGTTAATTCTATGTGTAAAACCATTCAATTCAATGATGTTAAAAAACGTGCTCATAAAGCACAAACTAATTACTTAATTGGGACTAAGAAATACTGTCAGTAACATACACTTGTAAGGTGGCTAGTCCAAAAGTGAACTTCCCCCACCACCATTATGTTTGCTGGCATACAGCTCAAAATCAGCTGTATGTCTATGGCCTCCATCCTCCCCTTACAGCCATACCCTCACCACCATTTTGACATGTTTAAATATTTAAACGCATTAAATATTTAAAATATTGTATACATTTGTATATGATTTCTTCAACTGAAAAATGGTTTTTCAGATCATTTTTCTTTTATACAGCTCAAATACAGCTGTATGTCTATGGCCTCCATCCTCCCCTTACAGCCATACCCTCACCACCATTAAGTTTGACATGTTTAACTGGCAAGTGATTCTACCTTTGTAACTAGTGCAGACCAAGATCATGGTCTGCACTGTTCACTATTCACTCTAAATTTTCAGTTACTACCCCTTCAAATAATACTTAAGAAATTTAGCAGGCTAAAGGTTATATATTTAAGTGTATTATATATTATTTGTATACATTTGTATATAATTTCTCAACTGATTTTTTTTCAAATAATGTTTCTTGCATACAGCTCAAAAACAGCTATATGTCTATGGCCTCCATCCTCCCCTTACAGCCCTACCCTAACCACCATTAAGTTTGACATGTTTAAATATTTAAATGCATTAAATATTTAAAATTTTGTTTACATCTGTTTATTATTTCTTCAACTGAAAATTTTTTTCAGATCATTTTTTTTTGTTACATACAGCTCAAATACAGCTGTATGTTTATGGCCTCCATCCTCCCCTTACAGCCATACCCTCACCACCATTAAACCAATCTCTTTTTGGCATTGTTTCTGTATTTAAAGGCATTATATATATATATATACTTTGTTCTTATTTTCACTATAATGATAGAAAGATACTATGATTGTAAGGAGTGTGACTTGTGGTATATCTTGGGAGGACATCTGTATTCTCTGATGTCATCTATAGTTTTAAAGTTTCCTGCTGTGTCAGTTGTGATAATATTATAGGCATTTGGCATCAGACTTATGGAAACTTTGAGGACTTTATGGTGGAGAAGACCCCAGGTGCCCTTCTGTGCATCATTTTAGGCACAGTTGGACACCTGGGTAGAACCACCTACTTTTTTACAAGCCAGTGTGATGGCTTCTTCAAACCTCAGTACAGCATCATGAAAATGTAACCACATCCAGGTAGAATCACTAAAAGCCTTCACATGACAAGAAATGCACTAATATGGCAACTTGTGAGCTTTTGAAGGTGGAGACCCCAGGTGCCCTCCAGGCATTATTTCAGTCACAGTTGAGCACCTGGGTAGAGACACCTACTTTTTATAAGCCAGCTTGATGGCTTCATCAAATATTCAAACTTCAGTCCAACATCTATGGCTTCTTCACATGGCAAGTAATGCATATATGGCAATTTGTGAACATTGATGGTGGAGACCCCAGGTGCCGTCTAGGCATTATTTCTGGCACAAGAGGACACCTGGGTAGAACCACCTAGTCTTTTATAGCCAGCTTGATGGCTTCATCAAATATTCAAACCTCAGTCCAACATCTATGGCTTCTCACTCATATGCACATGATCTGTGGCTTTGATGTGGAAAAGGTAATCTATATTATCATTCAGCACACAATTAAGCACTTTAATGTTTTGGCAATCATTTACCTTTGCATAAAACCCTCAGTTCTAAGTGTTCTTTTTCTATATATATACAATTTTGTATGAAATCTGTATAGTTTGCATTAAAACCTCAGTATCACAACCATCTGTAAATAAACACTTCAGTAAAACATCCATTAACAAAAATGTCTTTGTCTGCATACACCAGTATAAAATAAAAATAGTTTTCATAAAAACCTCAGTACCATATCCATTTGTTAAAAGGTAAACTTAGTGTGATCAATTCAGTACCACATTAGTGTTGCAGTACTTCATTAATATTTACTTCAGAGTTCCATGCAAACAATTAACTTTGCAAGAAACCCTCAGCACCAAGTGTACTTTGTCTATATACATCAATATGAACACTCTTTTTTATTTGCATAAAAACCTTAGTACCCATCCATTTGTTAAAAAATAAACTAAGTATAATCAATTCAGTACCAAACTGATATATACTTAATTACTTCCGTGTACTGTGCAGTCAATTACCTTTACAAGAAACCCTCAATACATAGAGTACCTTGTCTCTATCAGTACCCATCAGTATGAAATAAATATAGTTTGCATAAAAATCTCAGTATCATATCCATTTGTAAACAGGTAAAACTTTGTGACATTTCAGTACTACCAAATTGGTTCTGCAAAACTTACTTCAGTGTTCTATCAGTTACATTGATTTTGTATGAAACCCTCAGTAGTGTACTTGTCTCTATACATCAGTGTAAAATCTATATAGTTTGCATCAAATTGTAACATGCTAAACTTGGAGTATTTATTTCAGTACCATATTTCTTAGTATATAAGTTATCATTTTATCATTCAGCATCATTAAACTTTGCTAAAACACTTCAGTACAACAAACATAAACAAAAAGTACAGTTTGTTTACATTCATCAATATAAAATCTACATGGTTTGCATCACAACCTCAGTATCACATTTGTAAAAACATTTGTAAAATAATCAATTCAATACCATATCTCTCCTTTAGTGATAACTGCATCATTCTGCATCATTCAACTTTGCTTAGACTTTTCAGTACATTCATAAATAAAGGTGAAATTCTGTCTACATTGATCAGTGTGAAATCAACGTAGACTTAAAATACCATTTTAATACACCCATTTGTAAAAAGGTGAACTTTGTGAAATCATTTCAGTACCACATTTGTAGTCATACATTCATAAAAGACATATTTAGTGCACTATGTATATACACATAAAGCAATATCATATCATTAAATTTCATAACCTCAGAATTGCATCCATTTGTTAAAAGGTTTAACTATTGTAACTATTCTGTACCACATTGTAATTACATACTTTACAATCTTTACCTTTGCATACAGACGTCAGTACCAAGTGTGCTTTGTCTATATACATTAGTATGAAATCAATATAGTTTGAATGAAAAACCCAGTATCACATCCGTTTTTAAAAAATGTAACATTTGTATTATCAATTTTGTACCACTAAGGTACTGCATACCTTTAAAAAACTTACTGAAGTATTCTTTGCAAGCTTTACCTTTGCATAAAGACTTTAGTACCAAGTGTACTTTGTCTATATACGTAAGTATGAAATCAATCTAGTCTCAAAAAACCTCAGTATTGCCACATCCAGTTATAATAGTGTAAAATTTGTGTTATCCATTCTTTACCATAATGGTACTGCATACCTTCATAAATACTTATTTATGCATTCTTTGCAATCTTTACCTTTGCATAAAAACATCAGTACCAAGTTGGTCTATATACTTAAGTATAAAATCAATACAGACTGAATCAAAAGCCCAGTATCACAACCAATTGTAAAATGTTAAAATTTGTGCTATCAATTATGTACCACAATAGTACTGCATACCACCTTAATAAAAGCTTATTGAAGTGTTCTCTGCAACCTTTACCTTTGCATAAAGACATAAGTACCAAGTGCACTTTGTCTATATACATCAGTATGAAATCAGTCTAATCTAAAAAGCCTCAGTATCACATCCAGTTATAACGTACAATTTGTGTTACCAATTCTTTACAATAATGGTACTGCATACCTTGATAAAACTTATTGAAGTGTTCTTTGCAACCTTTACCTTTGCCTAAAGACATAAGTACCAAGTGCACTTTGTCTATACACATCAGTATGAAATCAATCTAGTCTTAAAAAAACCTCAGTATCACATCCAGTTATAATAAGTACAATTTGTGTTATCAATTCTTTACAATAATGGTACTGCATACCTTGATAAAAACATATTGAAATGTTTTTTGAAACCTTTACCTTTGCATAAAGACAATAGTACCAAGTGTATTTTGTCTATATACATCAATATGAAATCAGTTTAGTATAATCACATCCATTTGCAAAAATTTGTGCAATCAATTCTGTAAGGCAGTGATACTGCATACCTTTGTAAATATGCATTCTTTGCAACCTTTGTTACAGACAAAAGCCCAGTATCACATCCATTTATAATAATGTAAAGTTTGTGTAATCATTTCTGTACCACAATTGTACTGAATACCTTAGTGAATACCTATTTAAGCATTCTTTGCAACCTTTACCTTTACATAAAAGACATCAGTACCAAGTGTACATTGTCTATATACATAAGTATAAAATCAATTATAGTCTCATAAACCTCAGTATAAATAGAGAACGATAACGAAAACATTATCGGAAAAGTCGATTATGTCTTTATTGGTAATTCAGGGTTTACTGACATGGTAAATCAAGGTTTTCTTTATATTCAATAGTACAACTATTTTGTCACGGATAATGGTTTCACTACCCGATTCCCCTTTTCTCCGTAGTAACATTTAACATGTTATTGTTACAAATACCGTGCGCGAGTAGTACCAATTTATAGTAAGGTGAAATGTGTGTAATCAGTTCTGTACCACAATGGTACTGCATACCTTAGAAAATACCTATTTAAGCATTCTTTGCAACCTTTACCTTTGCATAAAAGACATCAGTACCAAGTGTACATTGTCTATATACATAAGTATAAAATCAATATAGTCTCATAAACCTTAGTATCTCATCCATTTGCAAAAGTGCAAGATCTGTACAATCAATTCTGTACCACAACAGTACTGCATACCTTCACAAGAACTTACTTTTCTTTACCTTTGTACCAATGTATATAAGTATGAAATCTATAATATACTATTAGTTTGAATCAATATCTTAGTAGATCATCCATTTAAGTATTCTCTACAATCTTTACCACCTTTACATGAAGACAAAAGTGAAATGTACTTTGTCTATATACATCAGCATAAAGTAAATATAGTCTAAAATAAACCTTAGTATCACATACATTCACATCCATTTATAAGGTAAAATTTGTGTAATCTTTTCTGTACCACTATGGTACAGCATATTTCCATAAATACTTATCTAAGCATTCTTTGCAATCTTTGCATAAAGACATTAGTACTAAGTATACTTTGTCTATAAACACAAGTATAAAATCAATATGGTCTCATACTGAAGCACTAAGCAAACACAAACAAATTTAAAGTTTTATCAATGCAAACACTTTTTTCCTCTTTTAATTTTTCTACCACCACAGAACAGAGCATGCAACCACCACCAGGATAAAACCACCTCCAGGATAAAAGCAAACATGCAACCACCACCAGGATAAAACCACCACCAGGATAAAAGCAAACATGCAACCACCACCAGGATAAAACCACCACCAGGATAAAAGCAAACATGCAACCACCACCAGGATAAAACCACCACCAGGATAAAAGCAAACATGCAACCACCACCAGGATAAAACCACCACCAGGATAAAAGCAAACATGCAACCACCACCAGGATAAAACTACCACCAGGATAAAAGCAAACATGCAACCACCACCAGGATAAAACCACCACCAGGATAAAAGCAAACATGCAACCACCACCAGGATAAAACTACCACCAGGATAAAAGCAAATGCAACCACCACCAGGATAAAACTACCACCAGGATAAAAGCAAACATGCAACAGCCACCAGGATAAAACTACCACCAGGATAAAAGCAAACATGCAACCGCCACCAGGATAAAACTACCACCAGGATAAAAGCAAACATGCAACTGCCTACAGGATAAAACCACCACCAGGATAAAAGCAAACATGCAACCGCCACCAGGATAAAACCACCACCAGGATAAAAGCAAACATGCAACCGCCACCAGGATAAAACCACCACCAGGATAAAAGCAAACATGCAACTGCCACCAGGATAAAACCACCACCAGGATAAAAGCAAACATGCAACCGCCACCCAGATAAAACCACCACCAGGATAAAAGCAAACATGCAACCACCACCAGGATAAAAGCAAACATGCAACCGCCACCAGGATAAAAGCAAACATGCAACCACCACCAGGATAAAAAAGAACATGCAACCACCACCATAAAAACAGAACATGCAAAATTTTTTTTTTTGTATTTTTTTTTTTTTTTTTTTTTTTTTTTTTGTATTTTTATATATTTTTTGTATTTTTTTTTTTTTTTTGGTATTTTTTGTTTTTTTTTTTGGTTTTTTTTGTATTTTTTTTTTGTAAAAACAAACTACAACTATGACATGGTTTCAAAGAACTGGCAAGAAATCGAAAATGTTTGGTATACATTTAACCAAATAGAGGGCACTGATGTTCAATTACTATTCAATTATTATTTGAGGCTGACTCTGGCTATCTGCCTGCTGTTACATAACTGAAATACTGTTGAAAAAAAGAGCTAAATTCAAAACAAAACAATTATCATTTCAGGTGAAAGTAGTCCAAAATTGAAGATGCCCATCTCTGTGTAACAAGAATTTCATGAGCTTTTTGTAAACAATTTTGTTTAATGAAAACTTTAAGTCACAAAATCAGTACTGGTAGAAATAAGGGTTCAACAATTAAAATTTCACTGTGTTCCTTTTCTTTTAAAAAGTGAGAAAAAAATTAAGAGATAAATCACAATAGATCAGTTAAGATATATAATGAAACTATTTTTACAGACAGCCACCCATATAAGAGTAATCTACCTGTAACAGGTGTTAGAAATTATTGTGTGACAATTGAAAAGATAATCCTTTTGACAAAACATACCTGACCCTAAAACTGAACTACACAAAGGTCATAGTTCATATTAAAATCTGATGTCAAGACTATAGTGGGAACTGGGAAGTCAGCTTGTGAAAGTGTAGAATGATCCATCTCTAAGTCAGGCTACTAACTATGTCATTGAACTCCCAAGTGGAGTTTTTACCCCTGATCATTCAAAGACAGAGCCCTTCTGTGCCATTCCTCATTGTCTGTTTATTTCACTTTGTTGATGTTTCTTGTATTATATCTGTAAGAGTGGTTAGAGAAGGAAAATAGTCGGACCTCTCTACAAGTACCGCTATAATAAAAGTCAGACATCTAAAAGTGCCGCTATACTTAGTCAGAATAAGGCATGCAAGATTTGGTGAACTTCACACACATGTAAAAACACGAGTGTGGACAGATTTAGGTTGGACCTCTGAAAGTGTCGCTATACTTGGCTGGTTTGGACAGGTCAGAATAAGGCATGTAAGAGTTGGTGAACTTTGCATGTAAAAACACAAGTATGGGCGTATTTATGTTGGACCTCTAAAAGTGTTGCTAAACTTGGCTGGTTTGGACAGGTCAGAATAAGGCATACTTGTAAAAAGTGGTTGAGGAAAAATTTTGTTCAAGCCTCTAGGTGCACCTCAATTTAGCCATTTTGAACAAAACAGGGTAAGGTATGTAATGTGTCGCTGACCTTTACATGTAAAACATGTACCGGTATGCATAAAATTGGGGTCAATCCTATTTCAGCTGCTGTACTTGGCCAATTTGGATATAATGGGGTCAGGCATGCAAAAGTGTGACTCTCGCTATGCTCTTCCGAAAATTAAACATTTCTTGATTATACATTGTTATTAAAGGAAAGAAAACAACACTGATGACGGTTTCAAAGATTGCGGTGCGTTACTGATCTTTATTTTATAAAAAAATTTTGTTACTTAAAAATATAATAATTAACATATAATAAACATGTAGTATTAAACAACTCTGGAATATGTGTATGAAGTGTCATCAAATAGATACTGTAAAATACTAAGAATTACCACATGTATGGAATTAAGTAAAAAGTTATCTTTCACAAAATATGAACTTCTTCTAAATAGAGAAAAATATAGGCAAACCAGAAAACTTATGACATTATTATGTAAGTATTTATATATTGATATATACGGCCTCACTTTTACAAAATTTTATGAAAATTTAGCACACAAACGATTTCCTTCTATCAGTAACGCCCGTCAACTGATTTAAAACAATAAGTTACAATTCCTACACACGCCTGGCTAATTTCTTGCCACACGTTTTATTCATGTTTATGAATTTCTTTTAATTTTAAAGACCCGATAATCAAAATAGAAAACCGATAAAAAGACACATAATGAAGTACCATAAAGAAATTAAAATAAAAAAGATGCGGGCATAAATTTGGGGCAGACCTTCATATGTTGCTTTACTTCATTTCTTTTTACTAGTTTGGATCAGGCAGTAAAAGTGTCACAGAAATCATGTAGAAAAAAGTTGTGGGCATAAAACTGGGACAAACCTTTGTTGGTTTGAACTGATTGGGGTCAGGCAGTAAAAAGGCATAAATTTGAGGCAGACCTTCGTATGTTGCTTTACTTCATTGGTTCTTATTAACTTGGGTCAGGCAGTAAGTGTCGCAGAGCTTGTGTATGAAAAAGATGTAGGGCCTAGGCATATAATTGGGACAGACCTTCGTTGGTTTGGACCGACTGGGGTCAGGCAGTAAAAGGGCGAAAATTGTTGGTTTGCACTGACTGAATCACGCATAAGAAATTATTCATTATTATTATTATTATTATTATTATCATTCATTACTTTTGACTAATTTAGGTCAGGCAATAAAAGTATCAGAGAACTTGTGCATATCCGATATCGATATATGGATAAATTCCGTTTTTCCGTATTAACCACCAAAAATGCCCGTTGCGCTCTGTGTTTACGGTGAGTGGGTTATCGGCCATTACGCACAGGCAGTAGTGTTAGATATCCATTTTTCAAGTTTAAACAAAGAAAAAAAAAATATGCAGATTAACATTTAAACATTGTTGTATTAAGATGTAGCAAAATGGTCCTCAAAGTTTACTTTATTTTGAAATTTATGCTTTATTCTACAACTGCCGCTTCCGTGGCTCAATACCGAAGGTGTGAAATTAGAAAAAGATGTGGGCATAAATTTGGGGCAGACCTTCGTTGGTTTGGACTGATAAGGGTCAGGCATAAGAAAGTGTCGCTGAACCTGTGTATAAAAAAGATGTGGGCATAAATTTGGGGCAGACCTTCAATGGTTTGGACTGATTGGGGTCAGGCATAAGAAAGTGTCGCTGATCTAATGTATAAACAAGAGCACCGCCTTGCGGGTGCTGACGCTCATCTGATTTTTTTTTTTGTGTAATAGAAATATTGTCCTACCCATGATTTTCTAAGTCTAAAAAGGGGCATCATTCTTGCAAAAAGCAGGTTAGTTATGTTTCTTGATGTTCAGTGTCCACTTATGATGGTGAAAAACTGTTGCAAGTTTTAAAGCAATAGCTTTGATAGTTTATGAGAAAAGTTGACTTAAACATAATACTCAACCAAGAAAATGATTTTCTAAGTCCAAAAGGGGCAATAATTATTGCAAAAAGCAGGATGGAGTTATGTTGCTTGTTGTACAGGGTCAGCTTATGATGGTGAACAAGTGTTGCAAGTTTCAAAGCAATAGCTTTGATAGTTTAAGAGAAAAAGTTGACCTAAACATAAAACTTAACCAAGAAATCTGATATTTTCTAAGTCCAAAAGGGGCCATCAATCTTGCAAAAAGCAGGATGGAGTTATGTTTCTTGCTTTACAGGGTCAACTTATGATGGTGAACAAGTGTTGCAAGTTTTAAAGCAATAGCTTTGACAGTTTAGGAGAAAAGCTGACCTAAACATAAAACTTAACCAAGAAAACTGATTTTCTAAGTCCAAAAGGGGCAATAATTATTGCAAAAAGCAAGATGGAGTAATGTTTCTTGATGTACAGGGTCTGCTTATGATGGTGAACAAGTATTCCAAGTTTCAAAGCAATAGCTTTGATAGTTTAGGAGAAAAGTTGACCTAAACATAAAACTTAACCAAGAAATCTGATATTTTCTAAGTACAAAAGGGGCCATAAATCTTGCAAAAATCAAGATGGAGTTATGTTTCTTGCTATACAGAGTCAGCTTATGATGGTGAACAAGTATTCCAAGTTTCAAAGCAATAGCTTTGATAGTTTAGGAGAAAAGCTGACCTAAACATAAAACTTAACCAGGCAACGCCGACGCAGACGCTGACGCCGACGCCGACACCGACGCCGACGCCGACAACCGCTCAAGTGATGACAATAACTCATCATTTTTTTTCAAAAAATCAGATGAGCTAAAAAGATGTGGCATTAAATTGGGGCAGACCTCCATACGTTGCTTTTCTTCATTGATTTTGACTAATTTGGATCAGGCAGTAAAAGTGTCACAGAACTTGTGTATAAAAAAAAAGATGTAGGCACAAATCTGGGACAGACCTTCAATAGTTTGGACTGATTGGGGTCAGGTATAAGAAAGTGTCGCTGAACTTGTGTATAAAAAAGATGTGGGCATAAATTTGGGGCAGACCTTCAATGGTTTGGACTGATTGGGGTCAGGCATAAGAAAGTGTCGCTGAACTAATGTATAAAAAAGATGTGGGCATAAATTTGGGGCAGACCTTCAATGGTTTGGACTGATTGGGGTCAGGCATAAGAAAGTGTCGCTGATCTAATGTATAAAAAAGATGTGGCATAAAATTGGGGCAGACCTCCATAAGTTGCTTTTCTTCATTGGTTTTGACTAATTTGGATCAGGCAGTAAAAGTGTCACAGAACTTGTGTATAAAAAAAAAAAGATGTGGGCACAAATCTGGGACAGACCTTCAATAGTTTGGACTGATTGGGGTCAGGTATAAGAAAGTGTCGTTGAACTTGTGTATAAAAAAGATGTGGGCATAAATTTGGGGCAGACCTTCAATGGTTTGGACTGATTGGGGTCAGGCATAAGAAAGTGTTGCTGAACTTGTGTATAAAAAAGATGCTGGCATAAATTTGGGGCAGACCTTCAATGGTTTGGACTGATTGGAGTCAGGCATAAGAAAGTGTCGCTGATCTAATGTATAAAAAAGATGTGGGCATAAATTTGGGGCAGACCTCCATACGTTGATTTTCTTCATTGGTTTTGACTAATTTGGATCAGGCAGTAAAAGTGTCACAGAACTTGTGTATAAAAAAAAGATGTGGGCATAAATTTGGGACAGACCTTCAACAGTTTGGACTGATTGGGGTCAGGTATAAGAAAGTGTCGCTGAACTTGTGTATAAAAAAGATGTGGGCATAAATTTGGGGCAGACCTTCAATGGTTTGGACTGATTGGGGTCAGGCATAAGAAAGTATCGCTAAACTTGTGTATAAAAAAGATGTTGGCATAAATTTGGGGCAGACCTTCAATGGTTTGGACTGATTGGATTCAGGCATAAGAAAGTGTCGCTGATCTAATGTATAAAAAAGATGTGGCATAAAATTGGGGCAGACCTCCATACGTTGCTTTTCTTCATTGATTTTGACTAATTTGGATCAGGCAGTAAAAGTGTCACACACTTGTGTATAAAAAAAAAGATGTGGGCACAATTCTGGGACAGACCTTCAATAGTTTGGACTGATTGGGGTCAGGTATAAGAAAGTGTCGCTGAACTTGTGTATAAAAAAGATGTGGGCATAAATTTAGGGCAGACCCTTATTTCTTTGGACTGATTGGGGTCAGGCATAAGAAAGTGTCGCTGAACTAATGTATAAAAAAATGTGGGCATAAATTTGGGGCAGACCTCCACAGTTGCTTTTCTTCTTTGGCTTGACTAATTTGGATCCGGCAGTGAAAGTGTCACAAATCTTGTGTATAAAAAAGATGTAGGAATAAAGAAGGGATAAATTTGGGGCAGACCTTCATATATGTTGCTGTACTTGGCTTGGACTGATTGGGTTTAGGTATGTAAGAGTGTCGCTGAACTTGTGTAGAAAAAAGATGTGGGCATAAAATTGGGGCATACCTTCATATGTTGCTGTACTTTTTAGTTTTGACTGATTTAGGTCAGGCTTTACTATTAAAAGAGACAATGAACTTGGCCTGTTCATACTCAGAGGCTGAAGAATCCTAGCAGATGTCTTAAAGTTGACTTGTACTTAAATTTAAAGACATGAAATATATGAGAGAAATTAAGGGACTATGAGGTATCATTACTGATAGGGTGAATACTGATACAATACTTAAAATGTGAGATGGAACAACAGTAAAAATACTTAATAATATCTAGACAATGACTTTGTATAAATTTGATGTAAGGTGACTGCAAAAATGCATTAGGTTAAATTATACCAAACACTCCTTTTTCCGCACATCGTTCTCATCTACCTCAAAGGGGGAGGCAGGGTTGAGGCCCTAGGCAATTTAATCATAGGACTTTCCCACCCAGGTAATTTGCAAGAAGGAACGAGGTCGACGGGTCCTAGTTGACCTACGGGGAACAAAACCATCTGCTCCTACAACTGGCTCGGGCCTCCCCACTGGATTGACCTCCAATCCTCCCACCACCCCTCCCAGAGACTCCCTGTCTCTGGTGTTCCCAAGGAAAACCAAAATAGCTAGAGGTGGAAGAACCTCTAGCAAAATTGGAACAGGACCCTCCTGGGGTACGGGATCCACCTGATGCTCCTCAGGACGGACAGCCTGAAGAGCCCCTTCCCCATTACCTGCTACGACAACGGCGGGCGTATCCTCTGGGACAGCCGTGCCATCTTCCCCGGGACGGACAGGGTCCTGGCTAGTGACAGGAGTTGCTGTGGAAAGCTCCTCCTGCACTGCCACAGCAGTGACCTCATCACCACCAGGAAGTGGTGCCCGTAAAACCTCGGTCTCCTCAGTAACTGAAAGTAGAAAAAAAAATATTGTTAGTTAAAGCAGCTTTTATATTTGAACTATGTATAACTACTTGTGCTTAATATATAAACATTAATGTAGTTCTGCACTTTCAGTTATAAATTTTTTCTACAATGTAGAATTTGATTTAACCCACATATTTCAAAACTTCAGAATATACTTAGAAAATCCAGCAAATAAAAAACATATAGGTCCTGTGCTTGGTTTGCTTGACTGATTTGAAAAATTTGGACTGCATGCATTTTTCACAATGTGAGTCTACTGGAAAATTACAACTTTCATATCATTTTCGCAAATAGAGTTTTTTCTACAATGTAGATATTTTAATGAAACTTCTCACAGTCATAAATAAACATATTTATAATGTGGTGAAATAAAATTAATAGGTCCGTGTGCTTATTTTTGAGATATCTGACCTTGATTAAAGTGAACTGCACACTTCAAGCTAATTTTGAGACATTATTAATAAATTATTTAATATCTCACATGTTTTAATATCATATTTGAACTTTAGAAGATATTAACACTGCCATTGTAATTAATTTACTCATGGATTGCCATTAATTCATAAAATGATTTTCATTTCCGTACACCAAATCCAGGTTTTATTCTTCATTTTCCAAATTTATAAATGACGTTACGCCATCACTTCTGGTTAATCAAAAGTGCAGAACTACCTTTAAGTAACAGACTTCAAAATCTTCAAACAATAAGACTAACAACACCGTCAACAATGCCAATTAATAAACCTTTCTAGAACTTCTTCATTGTGGAAAGAGAATAAGTTTATTTAAGTTATTTTAACCATTAAAAATTTCTATAATGAACTTGTCTATCTTTCAATTTGGACAGTACAATTAACTGTTAAAAGTGATGCTTACCAAAAAGACACTGACATAAATGGGGAACAGTGCAGATCATGGTTAGACTGCATGGATGTGCAGGCTGATCATAATCTACACCGGTCACAAAGGCAGAATCAATGTTCCCAGCATGATAAGGGATAAACATCATCATCAACAACACCATCGGTCACACCAAAATGATAAATGTTCATAAAACCTCATCAATATTGTATCTCATAATACCCACAGAATTATTAAGAATTTACAGTTTTAATGAATACATATAATAATCATCATCATTAATGACAACAACAACACCCTGAAGATCATCAACAATACTGTAATTGGAATTTTAACCTTCATGGAACATCACCAATACCAAATTTATAATATCCGGAGAATTCAGAAGAACGAGAACTTTCTTAGAACCATCAATCAACTGTTACCATCAATGAAAACAACAACATCTTCAAGACTATTATAAAAATTAAATTCATAATCAGTGAATTTCATCTCTTCCCATTCCACATTATAAACATAGACAAGTACAATATTCGTAATACCCAGGATTTTTGATGACCAGTTTTTCAACTACATATCTTTCAGATTCAAACTAGAACTGTCAAGGAGTGTCAAACAATATCCCCAAAATATGGCCTTCTCACAGAATTGGGGTTGATTCTAAGTTGGAAGAGGCCATAACTATATCCAAAAATTGGTGGTTTGTAGTCAAAGTAGAACTTGACCTGTATTTAAAGATGTTACATCTGTGTACCCAAAATTATTTAAATCTGACAAGCCTTTCATGAGTTATTGTCCAGAAACCATGAATTTAGCAAATTTTAAGTTGGAAAGGGGCCATAGCCTAAATAGAACTTGAGCTGTATTTAATGATGTTACACATGTGTATCTTAAATTAAATCTGTCAAGCCTTTCATGAGTTAATGTCCGAATACCATGAGTTTGGCAAATTTTAAGTTGGAAAGGGGCCATAATGTTAAAGAAGAGGGTCATGATGACCCTGGATCACTCACCTGAGTAATATGAGCTACATGTTTCAAAGCCCAATTGATGCTAAAATATTAAGAAAGTAGGTCAATAGGTCACATTTATGGCCACTGAAAGTCAGTTTTAAGATCGGTGTGCAAAACAGTACATGTCATCCAAATTTCAAGCCTGTATCTTAAAAAGTAAGAAAGTAAGTCAGTAGGTCAAGGTCATAGCTAGGTGACCCTTATCACTTTGGGTCATCAAGTAATTATAACTAGAAGTCGCTTTTGCAGAAAAGTGCATGTCTCCCCCAATGCAGTCATATAGGCAGGAAGTCAATAGGGGACAGAAGCAAAAGTCAAAGCAACACTGATGGTTGGCTGCAATAGGAATCATCTACTTGGCATGTCCAATCATTCCATAAAGTTTCAACATTCTGGGCTTAGTGGTTCTCAAGTTATGAATTGGAAACTGTTTTCCATGTTCAGGCCCCTGTGACCTTGACCTTTGATTGAGTGACCCCAAAATCAATAGGGGTCATCTATTCTGCATGTCCAATCATCCTATATAGTATCAACATTCTAGGTCAAGTGGTTCTCATGTTATTGATTGAAATGAGTTTTCTATGTTCTGCCCCCTGTGACCTTGAATTTTGATGGTATGACCTCAAAAACAATACGGGTCATCTACTCTGTAGCTATTATCACCCTATGAAATTTGAAGGTTCTAGGTCAAATGGTTTTCAAGTTATTGACTAGAAATTGATTTCCATGTTCTGTTCATTGCGACCTTGACCTTTTAAAGAGTAACCCTAAAAAACAACAGGGGTCATCTACTCTGTAAGTCTTATCACCCTAAGAAGTTTCAACATTCTGGGTCAAGTGGTTCTCAAGTTACTGACCGGAAATGGATTTGCATGTTCTGTTAACTCTGACCTTGACCTTTAATAGAGTGACCCCAAAATCAATAGGGTCATCTGCTCTGCATGTCCAATCATCCTACGAAGTTTCAACATTCTGGGTCAAGTGGTTCTCAAGTTATTGATCGGAACTGGTTTTCCATGTTCAGGCCTCTGTGACCTTGACCTGTAATAGAGTGACCCCAAATTCAATAGGGGTTATCTACTCTATATGACCAATCATCCTATGAAGTTTCAACATTCTGGGTCAAGTGGTTCAAAAGTTATTGATCGGAAAGTGTTTTCCATGTTCAAGCCCCTGTGACCTTGACCTTTATTAGAGTTGCCCCAAAATCATAAGGGGTCATCTATTCTGTATGTCCAATCATCCTATGAAATTTCAATATTCTGGATCAAGTGGTTTTCAAGTTATTGATCGGAAATGGTTTTCCATGTTCAGGCCCCTGTGACCTTGACCTTTGACAGAGTGACCCAAAAAACAATAGAGGTTGTCTTCTCCATAAGCCCTGCCACCCTATAAAGTTTAAAGGTTCTAGGTCAAATAGTTTTCCAGTTATTCATCGGAAATGAAGTGTGACGTACGGATTGGGCAAAAACAATATGATCTGATAAGTTTGAAGTAATTTTTCCTATATATCTCGTACAAGTGACCCCCGGGTGGGGCCTCTTTTCACCCCAGGGGCAGAATTTAAACAGTCTTGTCAGAAATCCACTAGGCAATGCTACATACCAAATATCAAAGTCCTAGGCCTTGAACTTTCAGACAAGAAGATTTCTGTTTTTCGTAAAAGTAGGGACCCCAAGGGCAGGGCCTCTTTTCACTCCGGGGGGAATAATTTGAACACTTTTGGTAGAGAACCACTAGGCAATGCAACATACCAAATCAGGGGTCACGCTGTCGATCGCCACTTGAGCCATTTGCGACAAAAAATTAAATGTGGCTCCGAAATTTTCTAATTGGCGAAAATGGCCCGAAGCTATGTCTGTCTGCAAAACTACGAATATTGCCAGTTTTACGAACCAAAAGGTGTGAAAAACCGATAATCTGTGTAGACACAACATCCGTTATTGAAAGGGAGGGAGCCAATTTGCAATTTTTTTATTTGATCACGCAGTTAATTGGCGATAATTAGATTATTGAATAACAAACTGGATAATTATAATCATCATTTTGTGCACTTGATACGATTTTATGAGCAGTCGGCCGTTAGACAAATTTTCTATGATTGCCGAGGGTTAGTTTGGGGAAAAACAAATAAAAATGCTTTAGACAAGCAGAAATTGTAAGTATTGAATAGCTATGATGTTAGAAAAGCAATAAAACATAGGTATTTTATCAAATATTTAATTCTAACTTATGTTTTCCGAATTTGTCACCCGTTTTCGCGACCGTGATTTTCGGATATTTCTGTCATTTCTGACGAGATTTTTTAGTGCAATCTTAATAAAAAGCCAATAAAAAGTCTACATTTAAGAAAAATATGACAACTGTTGCAAAAGAAGCTCTTATTTTGAAGTATTTTTCGAGAATAAAACTTGCGAAAGCATCGAACCCCACCCACTTATAGGCAATGTACAAAATAAGACACTGTTTTTTTTTTTAAACAATTTTTTTTCTTTTTTTGACATCTTTATTTTAAATGTGATTTTCAGATTTTTTTTATTAAATGGCAGATGTTTATAAAAATGATAATTTTAGAAATTAACACAAATTGATTTTCTAAATAGCTTTTTAAAGGGTTACTATCCTTAAAAACCCTTTAAAAAGCTATTTGTAATAACTACATTAATTTCTTGAGTAGTAGGAGTACTTTGGTACATATAATGTAGTCCTACAAGAACGTCAGTGCTATGCGCTTCGTCGTTGTTGGCCTCATAATTTTATCTTCGGAAAAAGTAGTGGCTCAGAAAAAAAAAATCCCAGTGTGACCCCTGCAAATATCAAAAGCCTAGGCCTTGCAGTTTCAAGCAAGAAAGTTTTAATTAAATTTTTTTCCTATGTAAAACTTGTTGGGATCCCCGGGGCAGGGCCTCTTTTAACCCCAGAATTACAATTTGAACAATCTTGGTAGAGGACTACAAGGGAATGCTAAATACCAAATATCAAAGGCCTAGGTAGAGTGTTTTCAGACAAGAAGATTTTTTAAAGTTTTTTCCTATATAAGTCAATGTAAAACTTGGGACCCCAGAGTGGGGCCTCTTTTCACCCAAGCGGCACAATTTGAACAATTTTCACAGAGGAACATTAGATAATGTCACAAGCCAAATATCAAGGCTCTACGCCTTGCGATTTTGGACAAGAAGATTGTTAAAAGTTTTTCCTTTGGGTTGCCATGGCAACCAGAGTTCTGTGTGGAATTCAATTTTGAAAGGGGGCCATCCAAGGATTATTCCTGTGAGGTATGGTGTAAATCTGTCCAGTGGTTTTCAAGAAGAGTTTTTTTAGGAATGTTGACGGACAGACAACGCACAAAGACATTGAGCGGTCACAAAAGCGCACCAAGAGCCTTTGGCTCATGTGAGCTAAAAATGAGTGGTTTGTAGCCAAAGTTGATCTTGACCTGTATTTTATGATGTTATACCTGTATACCAAAAATTATTTAAAACTGACAAGCCTTTCATGAGTTTCTGTGTGGAAACCACAAAAAACAATGGACCACTTCTACATATTCTCCCATAGTTTGTGGGTGTACATTTGTATGAAACAAGAGGGCTATGATGGCCCTATATATCGCTCACCAGAGTTGATCTGGCCTACTGACCTAGCTTTTGACCCCACATGATCAAGAGTTGAACTTGACCTAAAGATCATCAAGACAAACATTCTGACTAAATTTCATAAAGATTCGGTTACAACTGTGGCCTCTGGAGTGTTCACAAGTTTTCCTTTGATTTGACCGGTGACCTAGTTTTTGACCCCACATGACCCAGATTCGAACTTGACCTATAGATTATCAAAACAATCATTCTGACTAATTATCCTGAGTTTAAAACTTAAATTGTGGTCTCTAGAGTGTTGAAAAGATTTTCCTTTGATCTGGCCTAGTGACCTAGTTTTTGACCCCACATGACCCAGATTCAAACTTGACCTAGAAATGATTAAGACAAACATTCTGACCAAGTTTCATAAAGATTGAGTCACAAATGTGGCCTCTAAAGTGTTCACAAGCTTTTCCTTTGATTTGACCAGGTGACCTAGTTTTTAATCCCACATGACCCAGATTTAAACTTGTCCTAGAAATCATCAAGCCAAACTTTCTAACTAAGTTTCGTAAATATTGTGTCACAACTGTGGCCTCTAGAGTGTTCACAAGCTTTTCCTTTGATTTGACTGGGTGACCTAGTTTTTGACCCCACATGACCCAGGTTCAAACTTGACCTAGAAATCATTAAGCCACTCTTTCTGACTAAGTTTCATAAAGACTGAGTAACAAATGTGGCCTCTAGAGTGTTCACAAGCTTTTCCTTTGATTTGATCAGGTGTCGTAGTTTTATATATAACATGACCCAGTTTCAAACTTGATCTAGAGATCATCAAGGCTAACATTCTGACCAAGTTTCATAAAGATTGGGTCACAAATGTGGTCTCTAGAGTGTTCACAAGCTTTTCCATTGATCTGACCTACTGACCTAGTTTTTGACCCAACATGACCCAGATTCATACTTGACCTAGAGATCATCAATTCTAACATTCTGATCAAGTTTCATAAAGATTAGGGCACAAATGTGGTCTCTAGAGTGTTCACAAGCAATTCATTTGATCTGATTTACTGACCTAGTTTTTGACCCTACATGACCCAGTTTTGAACTTGACCTAGAGATCATCAAGACTAACATTCTGATCAAGTTTCATAAAGAATAGGTCACAAATGTGGTCTCTAGAGTGTTCACAAGCTTTTCCTTTGATTTGACTGGGTGACCTAGTTTTTGACCCCACATGACCCAGTTTCAAACTTGACCTAGAGATCATCAAGACTTACATTCTGACTAAGTTTCATAAAGATTGAACCAAAAATGTGGTCTCTAGTGTGTTCACAAACTTTTCCTTTGATCTGACCTACTGACATAGTTTTTAACCCCACATAACCCAGTTTCAAACTTGACCTAGAGATCATCAAGACTAACATTCTGACCAAGTTTCATAAAGATTGGGTCACAAATGTGGCCTCTAAAGTGTTCACAAGCTTTTCCTTTGATTTGACCAGGTGACCTAGTTTTTAATCCCACATGACCCAGATTCAAACTTGTCCTAGAAATCATCAAGCCAAACTTTCTAACTAAGTTTCGTAAATATTGTGTCACAACTGTGGCCTCTAGAGTGTTCACAAGCTTTTCCTTTCATTTGACCAGGTGACCTAGTTTTTGACCCCACATGACCCAGGTTCAAACTTGACCTAGAAATCATTAAGCCACTCTTTCTGACTAAGTTTCATAAAGACTGAGTAACAAATGTGGCCTCTAGAGTGTTCACAAGCTTTTCCTTTGATTTGATCAGGTGTCGTAGTTTTATATCCAACATGACCCAGTTTCAAACTTGATCTAGAGATCATCAAGGCTAACATTCTGACCAAGTTTCATAAAGATTGGGTCACAAATGTGGTCTCTAGAGTGTTCACAAGCTTTTCCATTGATCTGACCTACTGACCTAGTTTTTGACCCAACATGACCCAGATTCATACTTGACCTAGAGATCATCAATTCTAACATTCTGATCAAGTTTCATAAAGATTAGGGCACAAATGTGGTCTCTAGAGTGTTCACAAGCAATTCATTTGATCTGATTTACTGACCTAGTTTTTGACCCTACATGACCCAGTTTTGAACTTGACCTAGAGATCATCAAGACTAACATTCTGATCAAGTTTCATAAAGAATAGGTCACAAATGTGGTCTCTAGAGTGTTCACAAGCTTTTCCTTTGATTTGACTGGGTGACCTAGTTTTTGACCCCACATGACCCAGTTTCAAACTTGACCTAGAGATCATCAAGACTTACATTCTGACTAAGTTTCATAAAGATTGAACCAAAAATGTGGTTTCTAGTGTGTTCACAAACTTTTCCTTTGATCTGACCTACTGACATAGTTTTTAACCTCACATAACCCAGTTTCAAACTTGACCTAGAGATCATCAAGACTAACATTCTGACCAAGTTTCATAAAGATTGGGTCACAAATGTGGCCTCTAAAGTGTTCACAAGCTTTTCCTTTGATTTGACCAGGTGACCTAGTTTTTAATCCCACATGACCCAGATTTAAACTTGTCCTAGAAATCATCAAGCCAAACTTTCTAACTAAGTTTCGTAAATATTGTGTCACAACTGTGGCCTCTAGAGTGTTCACAAGCTTTTCCTTTGATTTGACCAGGTGACCTAGTTTTTGACCCCACATGACCCAGGTTCAAACTTGACCTAGAAATCATTAAGCCACTCTTTCTGACTAAGTTTCATAAAGACTGAGTAACAAATGTGGCCTCTAGAGTGTTCACAAGCTTTTCCTTTGATTTGATCAGGTGTCGTAGTTTTAAATCCAACATGACCCAGTTTCAAACTTGATCTAGAGATCATCAAGGCTAACATTCTGACCAAGTTTCATAAAGATTGGGTCACAAATGTGGTCTCTAGAGTGTTCACAAGCTTTTCCATTGATCTGACCTACTGACCTAGTTTTTGACCCAACATGACCCAGATTCATACTTGACCTAGAGATCATCAATTCTAACATTCTGATCAAGTTTCATAAAGATTAGGGCACAAATGTGGTCTCTAGAGTGTTCACAAGCAATTCCTTTGATCTGATTTACTGACCTAGTTTTTGACCCTACATGACCCAGTTTTGAACTTGACCTAGAGATCATCAAGACTAACATTCTGATCAAGTTTCATAAAGAATAGGTCACAAATGTGGTCTCTAGAGTGTTCACAAGCTTTTCCTTTGATTTGACTGCTTGACCTAGTTTTTGACCCCACATGACCCAGTTTCAAACTTGACCTAGAGATCATCAAGACTTACATTCTGACTAAGTTTCATAAAGATTGAACCAAAAATGTGGTCTCTAGTGTGTTCACAAACTTTTCCTTTGATCTGACCTACTGACATAGTTTTTAACCCCACATAACCCAGTTTCAAACTTGACCTAGAGATCATCAAGACTAACATTCTGACCAAGTTTCATAAAGATTGGGTCACAAATGTGGCCTCTAGAGTGTTCACAAGGCATATGTTGACGCACGACGGTCATCATCAATGTTTCCGTTTTTTATAGCACTCAATGACTTATTAGAATTAATCAATTAGTATATATTGTAAAGGGGATCACTTTGTAATTTTATTTACTTCTTTTTACATTCCTAAATGTGTGAAGATGAGGAATGGTCACAGGTTACAGCTGCATTAGTATCAAGTCACTCTAGTAAGGGGTATTGATGCTAGACGAAACGGTCCCATTTGGTTAACCGGACGGATGAACGAACGAACGAACGAACGGATGGACAGGACAATCACTACATGCCTTCCGCATCAGTAGATGCCGGGGGCATAAAAAATCAATATTTTAAAAGTGTTACATTCTACAGTATTGCAAGTGTTTATGGCAATAGCAATATGTTTTATATTTAAAGGTCCATTACTAACGCCTGAACGGGTATTATATGAAAACCAGAGTTTGTAGCTGAGACTTCATATTTACTGAAAATATGACCCACTGCATCGGATCTGACCAAATAATCATGCATAATTATGTTCAAGAATAACCAACAAATAAACAAAAACCTTTTGCCTATTTCAAAGTTTGTTTTCCAACTGCTTACGAACCCGTTGCGCATCTTCATTTTTTTTCAGAAGAATGCTCCAAAACGAGGTTATAATTTATAAATAGATGCAAAATATGCCCCATGGATAACATGATGTTTACAAATTCAACATTTTTGTAACAGGTCAAATCTTCTGTCGTGTGGGTTTGAAACTCATAGCAGTTACTTTCACACACAAAAACTTCATGAAAATCGTTCTTATAATACAGCTGGGGTAATATACAGCTATAGAGCAGTGTCGGCAGTTATTGACACCTTAAGCATTATCATAGGATAACTGATTGTTTACTTAATATGATAATCATCGCTGAAATCAATTTTCAACGTAATTAATTATTCATCCACATCATCAAATAGTACATATAGCAACAGCTATAAAGCAATACGAGTACAAGACAATCATACAAAAAGTCGTGGAGGCAGTTATCGACACCATTCGGCAGTTGTGGACACCCTAACCATTTTTTTTAAAGTCAAATAAGTATGTTGACAAACGATGAGTAAGTATGAGATGAAGAGAAATCAGTTGTTACACTTAAAAATATTTTGATAACAAGAGCCGTCAGTGGACAGCGCGCTCGACTATTCTCAGTGCTTGATAGTATAATATAAGCAATGAGTAAAACTTTAACCTTACAATAAGCATGTTCTAAGTCGAAAAGGGGACATAATTCAGTCAAAATGCTTGATAGAGTTGCCTCCTCCTTTTTACAGACTGGGGACATGATGGTAAACAAGTATGCAAAATATGAAAGCAATATCTCAATGGACTTTGAAAATATTTGGGGTGGTACGCAAACTTTAACATTTGTGTGACGCTTACGCTAACGCTAACGCTCACAGCTCACGCTGACGCCGGGGCGAGTAGGATAGCTTCCCTATTCTTCGAATAGTCGAGCTAAAAATGATAATAAGTTGCAAGGTTTTTAAGACTTTCCATCAGTTTGGCTAGATCTATATTGTATACTGGCCGTGTGTATAAGGTCGATGCTTTTTCCTTGATGTTATACACACGTAACTTAGACAAGAAGCAAGCAGACATAGACTAGCTCTAAACTTAGTATACAGTAGAAATTTTTAAGCCAACAGAGGATGAAACGCAACAATTTTCAATGTCTAGTATATACAACTGTAGAGAATATATAAGAAGTGTCCAAGCACCTTAGTTTTGTAGCATTTTTTTTAGTAAGCAGGGTTAAGTTTTTGTACACAGGTACATGTCTTTAAACCTAGCCAAATCATGGACCTACTGTTTTTGGTAACAGCAGTTTTTTTTACATCAGAGTCTAGATCTGATAATGTAGGAACCGAAAAGTTTTGTTTTTTTTTTCAGTCACTTACTAGTACACTCACAAACGAACAGATACATTAATAAAAAGACAGACAAACAGAATCCCTGCCACTTTTTCTAGGAAACTAGGTCGAACGCTCAATCACACTTATGTTATGTTTCGTTTTTGTCGTGTTGAGCGACCTGTGGAGTTTCAACTTTTTCAACTGACCCCATATGACCCAGTTTCAAAACTGGCCTAGATATCATCAAGATAAACATTCTGACCAAGTTTCATGAAGATAGGGTCATAAATGTGGCCTCTAGATTGTTAACAAGCTTTTCCTTTGATTTAACCTGATGACCTAATTTTTGACCCAACATGACCCAGTCTTGATCAAGGCCAAGAGATCATCATGATAATCATTCTGTGCTGTCTGTATCAAATCAAAGAATAAATGAAACCTCTATATGGCTAAAAGGGCCAAAATAGAAAATTTTGCCGCTATCAGGGGCAGTAACTCTAGAACCCATGATGAAATTTAGCCAGTTTGAACGATACTGAGATCTTATTGCGACTTAAGTTCCGTGTAAGTGTGGTTAAAATCATATACAAAATGTCACTTCTATCGTGTTCACAAGGTAAAAATTAACAAATTTTGGCTCTTTCAGGGGTCTATCAGGGGCCGTAACTACAGAATCTATGATTGGATCTGACAGATTCATCATGCAATCTAAGATTTTTTGTTGTTTAAATATTTTGCAAGTTTGTATCAAATCAAACGATAAATGAAGTCTCTATATGGCTGCAAAAGACAAAATAGCAAATTTTGGCCCTTTAAGGGTCTGCAACACATGATGGGACCTGGCCAGTTTTTGAAAAGAACTGAGATATTATGCCAATACAAGTTGTGTGCAAGTTTGATTATAGTCAATTGCAAAATGCTGACTATATCTTGTTCACAATCCAAAAATGGCAAATTTTGGCCCTTAAAGGGGCCATAACTCTGGAACCCATGATGGTATCTGGCCAGTTTTCGAAAGGGACCAAGATATTATTCCCATACAAGTTGTGTGCAAGTTTGATAAAAACATCAATAATATCAATTCAAAATTTCATCATAATCATAAATATACATCATCATCAGCAGCAGTAACAACAACAACATCATTGCAATGATCATCAACCACAAAACACTCATCAGTAAAACACTCTAAAACCTATAGAACCTGGCCACATGTCCACAAAATATATTGAGGTCTCAGCCCAGTTTGATGGCACATTTACTGGATCATTCCAATTTAGACTGTTTGTTTGTTTTGGGTTTAACGCCGTTTTTCAACAGTATTTCAGTCATATAACGGCAGGCAGTTAACCTAACCAGTGTTCCTGGATTCTGAACCAGTACAAACCTGTTCTCCGCAAGTAACTGCCAACTTCCAATTTAGACTGACCATCAATACTAAACAGTCTCTTCATAATAGTATCATCAGTAAAATAATCATTATCAGTGGCAGCAGCATCATCAACAACAACAAAATCACCATCTTCAAGATCATCAAATGCTGATGCTACATTTCACAATTCTTATAGATCATCATCAACATTAAATTCATAATATTCAGTAAATGATTTTAAAATGTGAGAGCATCATCATCATAATCATCAGAAGGAACAACTTTACCATAAAGATAATCATTCAATATCCCATTATAAACCTGCCTGTACTATATAGTATTTTACTACATCCTAAATAATAGTTTGTTTGTTTGTTTGTTGGTTTGTTTTGGGTTTAATGCCATTTTTCAACAGTATTTCAGTCATGTAATGGCGGGCAGTTAACCTAACCAGTGTTCCAGGATTCTGTACCAGTCCAAACCTGTTCTCTGCAAGTAACTGCCAACTTCCCCACATGAATTATCAGAGGTGGAGAACGAATGATTTCAGACACAATGTCTTTTATCAAATCGTCACGGAGAACATACGCCCCACACGGGGATCGAACTCGTTACCCCGCGATCTGTAGATCAACGGTCTCCCTACTTAGCTAAATGGGCGGGCTAATAGTGGTTAAGGGCAAGTAATTGGGAACTATTATAAACCTTTATAAAACATCAATATTAAGTACCAACTGAAATATTAAGAATCACATTGAAGTCATCATCAGTATCATCTACATCATCATCATCATTCAGCCATAACAACATTTTCAAGTCATCATCACATATTAATAATCATCTTTATAGAGCATCATCAATAAATTAATGATACCTAGTGGCTGGATTATGAATCTGAAGCTAATATAATTATCACTAGCAATTAAAACATTATGTCCAGTCAATTATTAGGAATATATCTAGTAATTATTACTAAACTTATCATCATCATCATCATCAATAGCAGCAGCAGCAGCAGTGACATCACTTGATTTGTACCATGATCCTATACAGAACATCATCAATACTAAATTCTTGATGAATGAAAGACCATAATCAGCATCAGTGTAAACAACATTTTTTAAGACCATCAACAATGTCATACTATAATAATTCTTATATGAAAATAACTCATCATGGCCATAACTTAGTTCAACAACAACACGTTCAATACCATCAACAATGCCATACGTATAATGTATAATTCAGATCACGGCCATTAATTTTGACAACAACAACACTATCAAGACCACCTTTGTTACAACAAGAGCTGTCCATAAGACTATTCGAAATACTGTCCCAGAAGCAGGAAATAATATAACGCAAAATATTAAAATATCTATATGAGAGTTTCAATCAAGTACCTGCATTGCTAAACTTTAACCAGAAGTTTTAAGTTCAAAAAGGGACATAATTTAACCAAAATGCATGTCAGAGTTATGGGACTTCAAGCAATCAACTAGTTTTATAACCCCGAAGACACATGTTAAGTTTCAACTTAATATCTGCATTTGTTCTGCAGCTAGTAACTGCATGCACACTTTAACCAGAATTTTCTAAGTCCAAGAGGGGGCATAATTTGCCCAAAATACATGTCAGAGTTATGAGACTTGATCCAGTGAGGTTGGTAGTTGATATAGAAAAAGAAAAAATAAGTTTTAAATCTTTATGCCTTTACATTATAGCTGTATGTACTTGAACGCAAAACTTTAACCAGGATTTTCTAAGTCCAAAGGGGGCATAATTTAACCAAAATGCAGGTCAGAGTTATGGGACTTGATGCTATCAACTAGTTTTATAACCTTGAAGACACATGTGAAGTTTCGATTCAATATCTGCATTAGTTTTGGAGATAGTAACTTGCATGTAAAACTTTAACCAGAATTTTCTATGTCCAAAAGGGGGCATAATTTGCCCAAAATACATGTCAGAGTTATGGAACTTGACCCAGTGAGGTTGGTAATTGACCTAGAAAAAGAATAAATAAGTTTCAAAGCTATAGGCCTTTAAATGATAGCTGTATTACTTGCATGCAAAAACTTAACCAAGGTGTGATGCCGACGCCAGGGTGAGTAGAATAGCTAGACTATTCATAGTCAAGCTTAAAATACCTAGTGAGTTATAAGGCATAGGAAGTAATTTTGTACCAATCATCATCTGCATCATCATCTGCATCATCATCTGCATCATCATTATTAGTGCAACAACACTTTCTTCAAGATCATTATTGAAATAACAGCATACTTATAATAAGACAGCCAAGCTCGACTATTCGAAATATTGTCCCAGAAGCAGGAAAATATTACCCAAAATGTTAAATATCAAAAGAGTTTTAAGTTCAAAAGGGGACATAATTTGACCAAAATGAAGGTCAGAGTTATGGGACTTGCTGCTATCAACTAGTTTTATAACCCCGAAGACACATGTGGAGTTTCAATTCAATATCTGCATTAGTTTTGGAGATAGTAACTTGCATGTAAAACCTTAACCAGAATTTTCTAAGTCCAAAGGGGTGCATAATTTTCCCAAAATACATGTCAGAGTTATGGGACTTGACCCAGTGAGGTTGGTTATTGACCTAGAAAAAGAAAAAATAAGTTTCAAATCTATATGCCTTTTAGTACTAGCTGTATATACTTGCACGCAAAACTTTAACCAGAATTTTCTAAGTCCAAAAGGGGGCATTATTTAACCAAAATGCATATCAGAGTTATGGGACTTGCTGCCATCAACTAGTGACACATGTGGAGTTTCAATTCAATATCTGCATTAGTTTTGGAGATAGTAACTTGCATGTAAAACCTTAACCAGAATTGTCTAAGTCCAAAGGGGTGCATAATTTTCCCAAAATACATGTCAGTGTTATGGGATTTTTGACCCAGTGAGGTTGGTTATTGACCTAGAAAAAGAAAAAAATAAGTTTCAAATCTATATGCCTTTTAGTAATAGCTGTATATACTTGCATGCAAAACTTTAACCAGAATTTTCTAAGTCCAAAAGGGGGCATTATTTGGCCAAAATGAAGGTCAGAGTTATGGGACTTGCTGCTATCAACTAGTTTTATAACCCCGAAGACACATGTGAAGTTTCAATTCAATATCTGCATTAGTTTTGGAGATAGTAACTTGCATGTAAAACTATAACCAGAATTTTCTAAGTCCAAAAGGGGGCATAATTTGCTCAGAATACATGTCAGAGTTATGGGACTTGACCCAGTGAGGTTGGTAATTGACCTAGAAAAAGAATAAATAAGTTTCAAAGCTATATGCCTTTAAATGATGGCTGTATGTACTTACCTGCAAAAACTTAACCAAGGTGTGACGCCGACGCCGACACCAGGGTGAGTAGAATAGCTAGACTATTCTTCGAATAGTCGAGCTAAATATGAACTTTCATTGAACATCATCAAATATTAAGTTCATAATAATAAAAGAATTATTGATAATCTATGTCATTACAAAAATCATTATCATCATCATAATATTAAACAGCAACAGCAGTGACAACAACATCAAGGCTTTCAATAACACCACCTCTTTTAATTCTTCACATTCTATCAGCAATTTCATTTCACAGTATCCAGTAAAGTATTAACAAGAGCTGTCCATAAGACAGCTCGCTCGACTTTTCTCAGTGCTGGACTCTGAATAAGAGCTTTGTCACTAAAACCTGATAAAACTTTGACCAAAAAATCTAAGTTAAAAAGGGGCATAACTCTGTCAAAATTCAAATCAGAGTTATGGGGTTTGTTTCTACTGGTGTAGACTTTGATAGTAAATAAATATTTTAAGTTTCAAGTCAATAGCTTTGATGGTAACAAAGATATTTGATGTTATCAAAAGTTTAACCAAAAATTCTAAGTTAAAAAGGGGCATAACTTTGTCAAAATTCAAACCAGAGTTATGGAGATTGTTTCTCCTGGTGTAGACTTTGATAGTAAATTACTATTTTAAGTTTCAAGTCAATAGCTTTGATAGTAACAGAGATATTTGACTTAATCAAAAACTTTAACCAAAAATTCTAAGTCAAAAAGGGGCATAACTCCATCAAAATTCAAATCAGAGTTATGAGAATTGTTTCTCCTGGTGTAGACTTTTATAGTAAATTACTATTTTAAGTTTCAAGTCAATAGTTTTGATAGTAACAGAGATATTTGACTTTTTCAAAAACTTTATCCAACAACGCAGCCGACGCTGGGGCAAGTGCAATAGCTCTACTTTTTCTTCGAAAAGTCGACCTAAAAAATGAAGATATTTTAAAGTCGCAGTTGTTATCATCATCATCATTGACAACAACATTGTATTCCTGATCATAAACACTACAACACTATGAACTGTCATGGAACAATATCAACATGACAGTCATAATAATATGAGCCGCAGCATGACAAAATCAACATAATGCATTTGCGACCAGCATGGATCCAGACCAGCCTGTGCATCCACACAGTCTGGTCAGGATCCATGCTGTTCACTAACAGTTTCTCTAATTGCAATAGGCTTTGAATGCAAACAGCATAGATCCTGAAGAGACTACTGCTCTGGATCCATGCTGGTGGCAAATGCACTATGTTGGTTTTCTCATGGTGAGGCTCATATGTGAATTTCTGAGTCATTAAGTAATAAATATCTATGTCATCTTCAGCAGCAGCGTCACCCTCATCACCATAAGACCATACGAAATACCACATCAAAAACTTTCACAGAATATTCTCAAAATTAACTAGATTATTCAAGATATTAACTAAGTTTTTTGAAAAAGTTACAATGAAACAAGTGAATGAAGTATTGCCATGCAATACAAAGTCCCCTACTGGAAGGCACCTAATTTTCTCTACTGCAGTATAACATAATGAACTGATATCTGTCAATGATGTATAAACAATATTGTACTACATATACAATATGTTATAACAACACACTTGGATTAAAATGTGCATATATAAAAACCCACAGTTGTTTTCATATTGAATTTTTTTGGCTGATTATAAAAATGTTACCATGTAAGTTATTTATAGTAACAACAAAGGGAAATTAATCTTTAAATAAAAAAAAAAAAAAAAATCTATATAATATAAGTCTTCAAGAAACTCTTAACCAGGCAGGTAGAGATAGGTCAAAATACACCTAAAAATTGGATGTTACATGCATGCTGTACCACAGAAAAGTGGTCTCGATTTTTCTCTACCGCCAGTAATAAAAAAGTTACAATAAAATCTATTTATAGTAACAACAAAGGGACGTAATTCTAAAAACAAGGGTGCCTCATGGTGGTGAACATTTGGTCCAAGTTACATCAAAATCCCTCCATGCATGAAGAAGAAATGTTCCGTACAAAGTCATTCTTGAATTTGACCTTTCACCTCTAAATATGACCTTGACCTTAGACCTAGGGACCTGGTTCTTGTGCATGACATGTTGTCTCATCCAGAGGAATATTTGTGCCAACTGATATCTAAATCCTGCTTTGCATGACAAAGTTATAGACCGGACAGGAAAAAAATCCTCTTGACCTTTGATCTCAAAGTGTGACCTTGACCTTTAAGCTAGGGTACTGGGTGTTGCGCATGACACATCGTCTCATCATGGGAAACATTTATGCCAAGTAATATTGTAATCCCTTGATGGATGACAGAGTTCTGGATCGGACAGGGAAAAAACCTTATTGACCTTTGACCTCCAATTGTGACCTTGACCTTTGAGCTAAGAGTCTGGGCTTTGCGCATGACATGTTGTCTCATCATGGGGAACATTTGTGCCAAGTAATATTAAAATCCCTTCATGGATGGCAGAGTTATGGACGGGACAGGAAAAAAACTCTATTGACCTTTGACCCCCAACTGTGACCTTGACCTTTGAGCTAGGGGTCCAGGATTTGCGCACGACACATCGTCTCATCATGGGGAACATTTGTGCTAAGTGATATTATAATCCCTTAATGAATGTCAGAGTTATGGACCAGACATGAAACAGACCCTGTTCATGCTATGTTAACATTTGACTGCTAAGTGTGACCTTGACCTTTAAGCTAGGGGTCTGAAAGTTGTGCATGACACATCGTCTTTTTATGAGGTACATTTGTGCCAAGTAATATTAAAATCCCTTCATAGATGGGAGAGTTATGGACCGGACAGGAAAAAAACCTTGTTGACCTTTGACCTCCAATTGTGACCTTGACCTTTAAGCTAGGGGTCCAGGTTTTGCGCACGACACGTCGTCTCCTCATGGGGTACACTTGTGCCAAGTAATATTAAAATCTCTTCATGGATGGGAGAGTTATGGACCGGACAGGAAAAAAGCCCTGTTGACCTTTGACCTATAATTGTGACCTTGACCTTTGAGCTAGGGGTCCGGGATTTGCGCATGACACATCATCTCATCATGGGGAACATTTGTGCCAAGTAATACTAAAATCCCTTCAAGGATGGGAGAGTTGTGGACCGGACAGGAAAAAAGCCCTGTTGACCTTTGACCTCCAATTGTGACCTTGACCTTTGAGCTAGGGGTCCGGGTTTTGCGCATGACACGTCGTCTCATCATGGGGAACATTTGTGCCAAGTAATATTAAAATCCCTTTATGGATGACAGAGTTATGGACCGGACACGAAATTGCAGACGGACGGACGGACGGACAGACGGACGGACGGAATGACGGAAAAGTGCATTCCTATAGTCCCCGAAACTGGTTTTCAACCAGTAGGGGACTAATAAAAAAAAAATGATGAGAATCCTGAACAAAAACCTCTTCACAGACTATATGTTTAGTAATCAAAGGGATGTAACTCTGTAAAAAAATATTTCACCTGTAAACCCATTATATATGCACAACAAGGCTTTGTACTCCTCATTTCTGTGAAGTTTCATTAAAATCCCACTTAAACAGTATGAAAAGTAGTCATATCAATGATGGCCTCATTTATTTACCCTACCACACTTACAGGTACTTTTTTACAGGTACTAAACAGTAGCTGTTGCTCGACTATTAGACAAAAAAATGTTGGGAGGTAACTGGCGAAAAGAGGGGAGGGTAGAGATTCTAAAGAAGTGTTCGTAAGGATAAGAAGGTGTAAGAGGGATACCGGCACTTTTTTGAGACATATTCTGAGACATAAGTGAAACTGAGAAGTGTACCATAAAACAGCACTATTATAATATCTGACCTAAGTGACCTTGACCTTTAGGATAGCTGACCCTAAACCGACAGATGTCTGTCCCTTACCACAACCAACCCTTACATGAAATTGGATGATAATAGGGGCAGTAATTAAGAAGATACAGTGAAAATCTGAAGACTACCATTAAATTTTAATCTTTAAATTGCAACACCCAATACCAATGCCAGCTTTCCATATTCCTGAATTGTCAAGCAAAAAAAACTCAATCTTGGAAGGGCAGCCATGATTTTGAAAATACCCCCAAATCCAAAACTTGCATCACACAATATGTACTCTATTAACTATCTTGGGCTCCATGAACCTAAGTGTAAATGAAAATTTGAAAAATTTCAATAAATCGTGCACTATTAATGAATTCATCATACCTTCAGCAACAACACTTCAAAATCCAGCAAGCAACTTTAATGACCTTGATCTCAGCAATATCAATTCAAGAACTCATTAAATTTATTGGGAAATTCCAGTCATTCTATACTCATCACATCATCACAGCGCATGACAAATCACAAACCTTTTATAATCTTATACCATAACACCTTTAAAATATTAAAATTCTCCGATTAAACAATTTAAAATTTAAAGTAATCATCATCAACACTTTTTCCATCAGTGACAAAAACCCTTTTGAAAAACAATGCATCCCATGAACTCCTGGAACACCTTCAATAATGAAAATAATCATCATCAGCATCATTTGCAACAGCAGCACTGAGAGACAAAAATATCACCTTTTAGACCATCCAGAAAACCAAATTTATATGAACTTCAGATTAAAACATCATCTATAATAATCTATAATACTATATAGTAAATTACCCAGCACGCAAGCCTATATATGGGGCCCATATGGACTATATCTAGACAAATGTACCATACAGGTCCCATATACAGGCTGGGCACATCTCCCAATCAGGGTAAATTACCTCTTTCGGGGTAAAAAACCCCAATGGGAAAAAACAATAAAATAGAAAAGTACAAAATTTTGAAACATTTTTAAGGAGTGCAAAATGCTCATTTTCCCCGGGTCAACTTCGTATAGATAATTTTGTTGTAAAAAATTTAAAATTTTCACCATTTTTTAACTAACTATGCAAATTAATAAAATGGTACTAGGCATATTTGTAATTGATATAAAAAAATTATGTTACACTTGAAAAAAAAAAATATCAATTTTTTTTTTCGCTTTTCTATTGTTTTTTTTGTACCCCGTCGGGGATATTTCCCCGAACGAGGGAAATTTAAAAACCCATTGGGGACGTGCCCCCTGAAAAAGGCTGTCAGTTATTTTCAATCTGTAAATTTACAGATCAAAGTTTGAAAACGCAAAAATTAAAATTTAGGCACAAAATCACAGCTTGAAATTTAAATTTTTTTTACTTAGGCCTAAAAAAAAATTTTTGTTCCCTAAAGCTAAAAAAAATTGGGTAGGTAGGTCGAATTTTTTTGGGGGGGGTTTTTTTTTATTAAGTGAACTTTTTGGAAAAATTTTTTTTTGTGAAAAAAGAATACAAAAAAAGGGGGTTATTTTCCTTTAGAGCATCAGAAGTTTTATTTCTAAATCAGACTGTGTTTAAGGCACAGGCACGGGGCCATGTATTGTTTTTCAATATTAAAAAAAAAATCCTTTTTTCAACCCCAAAATACATTTTATTTTTTTTTTCCAAAAGAAAAAAAAAACAAGACCAAAAATCCGGTCCAGTATTAAAAATATTTTTTTTTTATTTTACAAAAAAAAAAGATATTGGGGTGAAAAAATGGAATTTTTTTTATTAAACAAAATATACACCGGCCCCCGGCCGTGGGTTTTAAGGGATAAAAAAATGATTTTTGAACATTTTTCAAAAATTGAAAAAAATATCTCCAAAAACCATAAAAACATTTTGGGTTGGGGGCCAAAAAAATTTTGGTAGGGCGGGATCCGGGAAAAAAGTTTTTTTACCCCTTTTGGTATAATATTCAAAATTTTTTTGTTCTTTTTTTTTTCTGAAAAAAGCAAAAATCCTAACAAAAATGGCTGAAAAAAATATTTAATTTATGTGTCCTAAAAATTTAATTAAAAATGCAGTTTTGAGAAAAAAGTAATTTTTTATCAGTTTTTATTAAAAAAATCTGTAAATTTTTAGACAAATTAAGACTAAAAAACTGTAAATTAAAAAGATAAATTTTAAATTTCATTTTAACCCGATGAATAATAAACCCTCCCCAAAAGTAAAAAGGTAAGGCAAACATAATTGACTTTTTCAAAACTTAATACTAAAATTATTACCAATGGACGCCCCCCTCGAAGGAAAAGGACGAATTCCGAGGGCAGAGAGACAGGACCTCATCCCCTGCTGGACCAGACCAGATACACACTTCCAACCAGAAACGATGCAACTGCACAAACTCATTTTGAAAATTTTGCTATCAGACAGTTATAGATATATAACATGCAGTAACACAATTTCTGGTAAACAAAGTTTGAATTTTTCCTTTTATACCTAGGTCAACCCAACGGGAGATCTTATTGGTTCATGGGCACCCATTGTCTAGAGGAGGTTCAGTCACTTGTTGTTAATCGGGTACCTTTGATCAAAGCACGAAAAATAAATTACATATCTTTCTACCGATTATGAACGTATTTTCAACGTGCACATTTCATCTCTGCCCTTTTTTCATAAATTTTCAAAATGTAAACTAGTAAAAAGCATACCTGTCTACCCTATGTGCTCAAGACAATGGTCTTTTCCAACAGCTCGTGCATCACGGAAAGTGACGGAACATTCCGACGTATTGTTCGTGCCGTTCCGACTTGTATGTTTATCGCAGAGGCTAGTATCAAACTCTTTGTAGTGTATAAGCCATTGCACGTGTCGTTCAAGGTGTATAGTTACGTACATGTACCCGTATATCAACTTAACAAAATATGTATTAATGTACCGTTGATTAAACTGACATTGGGCTCTTTTTAATAGTTTATTTCATCATATCATATATTGCTTATATATAATATACATGTATATACAGAAACAAAACCTTTACGCTACAGCAAAAGGCAAACGGGTTGGGCCCCAAGTTCTTACAACATTATCGGCCATCCCCCCACAATATCGTTATTTAATTATGTCATTATTTTAAGCTATTTACTATTGCTAATGCTTAAGGATCCAGCCAAGAAGTATCTTCACCCCACGATCAATGGATTGGTTTCTGCCTACATGTACATTTGCAATGTTTTTAAATATTTGCTTGTAATCGGACGATTCTTTAATGAAATGTAAAAACAGAACATATTGAAGTCAGACATGCATTTTTAAAAATTAATTTTCACGCTTTTGTTAAATTATATGTTATATTCCGTGTGCGGATGTATACACTAATATAATCCATTTTATTTTTCCTGCTCAACATGGCGCACAAACTTTAATGTACATGCGGAAAGATATGGTAAGATTCCTTCTTGAAGTTCGTGATATCCGTGCAAACTATGACCATTTATTTCAAGGGGCGATAAGCAATTTATTGTAATTTTACTCCCTACGAATTTATCCCCCCTTCTTTCATAGTTGTACTATCATGATGTGAATATTTTATTATTGGAAGTTCCATCCAAAATTGTATAGATTTTGTAAAAGCGACAAGTCTGGAGAGTTGCTTTTATGTACATATTGTCCATATATTCTCTTTATTTCCCTCTCTGATGGCTTAGCGTCGTGAGAGATGTATATATGCGAGTGCGACGATGAGACGAACAACCTACCTGTGATCTAGGCGTTTTATTTCAAAACATAGGCAAAGTATTTTTACATAAGAAAACGAAATTCTGTTATAATTTGACCCGTTTTGTTCAATCACTTTCAATACTGTATTCACTGGAACTGATGCCCACTTCCAGACTGCTAATGTTAGACTCTGTCTAGCAGCTCCTGTACTGGAGAGCCTGTTCCTCGTGTCACTGACATGCTAAGGTAAAATTATGTTAAAGCTGCCTACTTGTTCTTTGCCGAGTCTCAACCAACCTGCGCCTCACATTTCTTATGCCACTCCTATCCTACAATTGTTATTTGTAAACGAAAGTTACACGGAAGAAAACTGACAATATTTTTGCAAAAAAATGCATCAAAACGAAGAGTTCTAATGTTGTCCTTTTTATCATTAGTGTTAGCCAATATTTATGGAGAAGAGCCGTTTTACTGGTGCTGTGCCATATTCTGGTTTCATCCATTTACTTGTTTTTGCGCAAATGATAGACAACAACATATCATTAAAAACAAAAATAAAAGCAGTTTATCGTTCTTTGACATGATAATTTCAGATCGATTCTCTGGCCCCGCCTACCCATGGTTAGAACCCAGTTAACGTCTCCCATTCACATGTCCTCTACGCCTACCCATGAGTAGAACCCAGTTGACATTTCCCATATTTCTAACGATGGGTAGAACCCAGTTAACGTCTCCCATTCACATGTCCTCTACGCTTACCCATGGGTAGAACCCAGTTGACATTTCCCATATCTCTAACGATGGGTAGAACCCAGTTAACGTCTCCCATTCACATGTCCTCTACGCCTACCCATGGGTAGAACCCAGTTGACATTTCCCATATCTCTACCGATGGTTAGAACCCAGTTAACGTCTCCCATTCTCATGTCCACGTGGTATACTCAATCCTCATAAATTCCCATCTTGAATAAAAACAAGACGGAAATTAATAATAATAATAATAATAATAATAATAATAATAATAATAATCATCATCATCATCATCGTCGTTCTTCTTCTTCTTAAAATCATTATTATGCTGCTGCTGCTGATGATGGTGATGATGCATTAAAATTGGATAAATGCTTCAACATGTACAATCTGACTGTCATATATTCAGAATCGATTACTTAATTGCCAATAAAAAGGGATTATCTGACCTAAGAAATAACGCTTACTTTGCCCTATTAAGGGTAGGTATACGTACATCACTTGCACACGTTTGCTGGTAATTTGTTGTTGTTGTTTTTTTAAGAATCATTTAGATTATCTCTATGAAAAATATAGAAAGCCTACCCCACGATACACTTACAATGAGTGTTTCTGACGTTAAGTGCGCCCAGAACTAAGCGCAGGTTTCGAGTAACCCATCACGAAATACATTTGTAATAGGCATAATGTATTAATTCAACGTCTGTTCGGCATATGCAGAGGTGTAGGAGGTGTTTCTGTAATGGAGCCGCTGTTTCACGGCTCCAACTTTGAAATACAAACGCGGCATATTTTGGCAGGGAAAACAGCAGACCATATTGAATATACAGCATGTCTGTAGAAGATGTGCCGGGTATACATTAAGATGGCGATAATTGAAACTTGAGCATGTTTAATTTTTATCCTGAAAAACAGATGAAGCAGCTTTGCAAATAGATGGCATGCGTACTTACATGGTTAGAAAAGCGCTACTTTTAATATTGTACATGAACTATTGTAGTTAGAGTCAAGGGAGGTAATAGAAATAATAGATTCAGTAAAACATTATAATATATTCAGTAATATTCAAACTTTTAACAAATGTTGAAGAAAGTGATTATCAGAAATAGGATTTCACAATAAATTAATGTATTTTATTTTCATAACGGAAAATATGGTAGCCGTATTCTAAACAAAGGCATTCACGCACGAGCCTGTAAATGGAAATATGGTAGAAAACTGATAACAAGCAAACGAAGCACACCGAATGTAATTTGTGAGAAATTATATAGAAGAACTATAAGGATCTTAGATGTCTGCATGTGTAAGACGGGGTTTTCCCCTGTAACACCTGCTGTAACTGCACTTGCATACCCAGCTTCATGATAGATCTACATAGCGGCTCCTTCAGTGGGATATTCGTTGGTACTTTTCTCTTTGACTCCTGGACCGTCGTAGCACCTCTTTTTCGAAGAAAGTTTTTTATGCTGATCAGACTCAGAGTTTCTTGCCTACCTAACGGGGAAAGTATACATTTGTCCGAACACGTGCCAGGGATAGATATTCCTGTCTTTCTCTAGGGAAAACCGTGTCTAAAATAGCTAGGACAGCTTGGATAAAAAACCTCGCTCTTTTTTTTTCATTCCACACTGTCCCTCGGCTATAGGGGAAAACCCCGTCTTACACATGCAGACATCTAAGATTCTATTTGGTATCCATCGTCAATAGGCTAAGGAAGACATGAACATATTGTTTGGGATTTCATATCAGATTCTTTTGTATATATTTTATACTATCAAGCATATTTAAGGATATTTGTGTGTCTAACAGAAACTAAGACTCCGTGTATCGATATCATCAAAGACATACGTGACAGGGAGTTTAATCTTACTATTGTATGGTGGCATATTTCTGCCACGAGATAGCTATCGCGATACTTAGTTATCTTGAAAAAGCGAAGTTTTCTGAAAAAAATATCTCAAAAGTTGAAAGTTTCCTGGAAGTATTATTCCGATAACTTATATTGGTGTCTCGATATTTTTTGTGTAAGTGCACACAGTTGCCATTTTAAAGCAAGATAGCTATCTCGATACTTTCAGCGATAATCTTAATATTTCGAACTTTTCTGAAAACTTTCTCTAATAGCATAAAGTTTCCTGGAAATAAAAAACACATCTTGATAACAATAAATTATTGCGATAATGTTTTCAGAAAAATGCATAACTTTTCTGGAAAGTTTGGAATACTGTCGTGATAGCTACCAAGTAGGCCCCTCGCGTCAGTTTCAAGCACAAATGCGAATTTTTGCACTATTTTTTTTTTCTTCTTGAAACAAATAAAATATCTAGAAAATAGCCCTTATTATGTTTTGCTGAAATGTTTTTAGAAGAATTCACAAATTTCTAGGAAAGTTTACAATATTTTCGTGATAGGTGCCTAGCTATCTCGTGGCAAAAATATGCCACCATACTATTGATTACAAACGCACATGATAAGTAAATTAGTTTGCGCAAAGTTACGCCCCTTACAGTGTACTCTGTCATTTGTAATGAAACGCGGATCTTTCAATTTATCTGGAACAGTGGACACGTGTAGTTAAATGCTTGATGACAAGTCAGTTCATTTAGCAGTAGGACCAGGCTGAGCTGTAGAGCACTTTCGTTGACGCGGATCCGAGTCTAACACTGCTGGATACATTAGGGTACAACATCAATAGACATTAGCTGATTAGTGGACATAACTTCGGCTGAATACTAGAGTCTAGATCTACACTTCTTATAATAATGAAGATTATGTGTAGGCGCAGGTGAATTTAAAACAACTAACTATAGTGTTTATACATTCCGAAATTTTAGTACAAGTGCTAAAAGATTTTTAAGTATTAGAATAAAATTTTGTACAGTTTGTACAATAGTTGCTGTTTAATATCCTATTCATAAAACGTATGACCTTGTAGTCATAAGAATATTAAATTTATGTACAGTTGGATTTATGTAATATTTTGCCGGCAAAAACTGCCTTTTTATATCAGCGTATTTAGGGCATACCCAGAGCTCCAGATAAGCTGCGTATTTGCGCAATTAAAATTGCAGAAAACCCAATTGAATTCATACAGTGTGCGTAATGAAACGCAAGTAATATTCCTAATACCCAATTCATAAAAAATTGCTTGCGTATCGCATTTTCCTTATTACTAGAACGGGTACGAGACTTTAAAGCTAGATTTGACTGACTGGTTATACGTTACCCCAGAACAGGTTGCAATTTATCGGAAAAATCACAGGACCATTCAGTCGGCTGACCCGTGTTATTTGGATACTTTGTAAACAATTTTATGCCGATAAAATGTAAAAGAGTTGAAGAATAAACCTTGTTGCAGCACAAACTAATTAGTGGGATATTTTGCTGTTCAACAATGACAGTTATCTGTTTGTGACGATGTAGTGTCACCAATACTGGATGATATCTTTTGGGAGAATGCATATTGTGGTGACCACATCGTTCGGGATATTGTGGATGAACTGATCTCCGACTTCATTAAAAGTGAAAAAGAAAACAACAGTATGGAACATTCATTACAATTTTAAATACATTTTTGTATTAAACATTGAAGGGCACCATTAAAGTACTTAGCTACTTAGTCAATCCTGTTCAATGATATATACCATGTATACTGTAAGCAAAAAATACTCAATTGTTAGTGCGAGATTGGTAAAATACCCAATTGGTTTTAGCAAATACCCAATTACTTCTGAAAAGGCTGGGTAATGATATTATTTTTACCCAATTCAAATTTCCAATACCCAAATCAGACAAGAAGTGATGGGTAAATACCCATTTGCACCAAAAGCTTATCTGGAGCTCTGGCTTACCATAATGGTATCCTGTTTACACTTGTTGCAATCATACTGCGAATTTCAGACGAACATGCCATGAACACTTGATAAGATCGATACAATGATCTTGGGATGTTCATGTGGCTTTCACTTTTCACATGCATGTTAGATTTGCTGCAAACTATTTACTTTGAACTTTCCCGCCAACAGGTTGCTGTGAACTTCCCATAACCTATTTGCATTGAATAGGTTGCTGTGAACATGCCTCAAACAAGCTAAGAACCATGACTGCCAAACAAAAAACAAGAGGGCCATGAAGGCCCTGTATCGCTCACCTGACCTACAGACCTAAAGATCATTAAGATTAACATTCTGACCAAGTTTCATTAAGATATGGTCATAAATGTGACCTCTAAAGTGTTAACTAGCCATTCCTTTGATTTGACCCCGTGACCTAGTTTTTGACCCGACATGACCCAGATTCGAACTTGACCTAAAGATCATCAAGTTTAACATTCTGACTAAGTTTCATGAATATACAGTCATAAATGTGGCCTCTAGAGTGTTAACAAGGTTTTCCTTTGATATGACCTAGTGACCTAGTTTTTGACCCCAACTGACCCAGATTTACACTTGACCTAAAGATCATCAAGATTAACATTCTGACAAAGTTTCATTAAGATGTGGTCATAAATGTGGCCTCTAAAGTGTTAACTAGCTTTTCCTTTGATTTGACCTGGTGACCTAGTTTTTGAGCCGACATGACCCAGATTCAAACTTGCCCTAAAGATCATCAAGTTTAACATTCTGACTAAGTTTCATGAAGATACAGTCATAAATATGGCCTCTACAGTGTTAACAAGCTTTTCCTTTGATCTGACCTAGTGACCTAGTTTTTGACCCCACCTGACCCAGATTTACACTTGACCTTAAGATCATCAAGATTAATAGTCTGACCAAGTTTCATTATGATATGGTCATAAATGTGGCCTCTACAGTGTAAACTAGCTTTTCCTTTGATTTGACCTGGTGACCTAGTTTTTGATCCTACATGACCCAGATTCAAATTGGACCTTAAGATTATCAAGATTAACATTCTGGTCAAGTTTCATTAAGATAGGGCCAAAATTGTGACCTCTAGAATGTTAACAAGCTTTTCCTTTGATTTGACCTGGTGACCTAGTTTTTGACCCCAGATGACCCAATATCGAACTCGTCCAAGATTTTATTGAGGGTAACATTCTGACCAAGTTTCATTAAGATTGGGCCAAAAATGTGACCTCTAGAGTGTTAACAAGCTTTTCCTTTGATTTGACCTGATGACCTAGTTTTTGACCCCAGATGACCCAATATCGAACTCGTCCAAGACTTTATTGAGGGTAACATTCTGACCAAGTTTCATTAAGATCGGGCCAAAAATGTGACCTCTAGAGTGTTAACAAGCTTTTCCTTTGATTTGACCTGATGACCTAGTTTTTGATCCCAGATGACCCAATATCGAACTCGTCCAAGATTTTATTGAGGGTAACATTCTGACCAAGTTTCATTAAGATTGGGCCAAAAGTGTGACCTCTAGAGTGTTAACAGTCAAATTGTTGACGACGGACGGATGGACGACGGACACAGGGCGATCACTAAAGCTCACCTTTGAGCACTTCGTGCTCAGGTGAGCTAAAAACAAAAACAAAAAAAAGTTGCTCAGAAAAAAAATCTTGTACCAAAATAGTGCAAAAACAAATAACTTGACAGGAATTGGGAACATAAATCTATTTTATAAAGCACTGAGGTTGTGACGTATTCAAATTTTCTGAACTTTTCATATCATATTACTTAGTATATTTTGAATTTTAAAGATGATATATATGTATGAATTTTAATTTGTTAATTGCAATTTAAATAACAATTCAGAGTACATGTATTTATTCTATCCCAAGAACATTTTTTTCTTCATATAACTTATAAATTATTATGTATCGCTCATACTCAGTTTTTAGTATTTAAAATTTTGAAAATTTTAGTTATCAAACTTATAGCTAAAATTGTCACTTTCATAACTCCCTTTAGATAATCTGATTCAGCTGCAAAAGTTTAACCTTTACCATGCTGGACACGATTCATTCTGCCTTTGCGTCACCAGTGTAGTCCATGTTCAGCCTGCACATCTGTCTGCACTGTTCGCTATTCAGTCAGTAAATTTTCAGTAAACACCCTTCCAAATTTCAAATGGTACTGCCCAAAATGGAAGATGGACCAGTCCATTATTGAAATTTCGCATGGTAATGGTTAACATCTATTTCATTTTCAGAGTTCCTCATGTTTATTTAGACTTATAAAAGTAGTAGAAAGTAAGCAAAAAGTTACTGAAATTTAGCAAAAATAACATTTACATCTAGAAAAATACTGTAATGGTCAGAGGTAAGTTGCTGATATTTCGGAAAACTCGCTTTTGCACTCAGTCATCGACAACATGTACCTTATTATGTAAGCTCGTCAGTGGCAATCATCTGTCGATTAAATGTCATTTAACCTTTAGCATGCTAGGTAAATTGTCGTCTGCTGGAAATGTCGTCTGCTAAAATTGTTAAGTTCATTCAATTTGCTCCAAAATTGGAAGAAATACTGTCAGAGTAGCAAACAGCTTGGAACCTGATCAGACGCCGATTTAATCGGCGTCTGATCTGGTTCCAAGCTGTTTGCAAAGGCTGTTAAATTCGCCTGCAGCAGGCTAAGGGTTAATATATATATTTTTCACACATTGTGATGCAAACACACAGACTAATGGCACCTGGACCGCAGCATACCTTGCATTTAACTAGAAGATTAAGCAGAATAGCTTGGTATCTCAGTAACAAAAGATACTTTCCACTGCTTCCTGGTCATGAACCTACTGAAGTAACCAAGTTGTAATTCAATGTAAATTATGGCCCAGTTAGTCATTATAACATTGCATTAGACTACTTTTCAGGACATACCCACAGGAAGGGGAATTTTTCATCATTTTAAGACAAAAAGGGCAAGTTTTAGCCATGTACAGAACAGAGCAGAACATACATTTTATTTTTGAATTAAGCATATACAGCTCATCTTCATATACAATAATATATACATGCATGAATACAAAAACATGGCAATACCTAGTATACTAAACATATACCAGTAAATTTGTGAGAGTGCAATACATCACATGTAACACAATCTATATAACTATATACATGATAGCTAATACACATAGCTAGGATGGTAAGAAATACATGTATATATAACTGCAGTAATCTTCCTTACAGGAACTATAATATAACTTGAAAGAGAGTTTGTATCTAGTTGTGTCAAACATCCTATTATCAGGGGAATTTTCTTCTGAGAAAGAGGAAAAAAACATTATTTTATGAGGGGAATGGGGCCCATATTTGGCCCCAAAAATGGCCAAACGAGTGCCCTGCCTTGAAGCAGTTGAACCTTAAGGCTGTATTTTAAAAACATGCCAGATCATTGTTAAAAAGCACATTGACAAATTTACTTGTTTGATAATTTTTCAAAGGAGCACTTAGTATTTCTCTGGATTTACTTTTAAAAAAAAATGTTTTGTTTCTAGTGAAATGTGCAAAGTAACAGGACAGCAGAATGACTGCAGACCATGAACTTAAGACGTAAAGATCTATGCAAGTGTTTGTTCTATGATGGAACATGGTGTAAAAGAGGGACCAAGGTAGTTAATTTGCAGTTGGACAGCCTGACAGGTATGATGTTAGAGCCTGTACACTAAATGCTGAAAATTCATCTTGACGAAACCTTACTCACATTAAAGATGATAAATGTGACTTTTCCTTGATTTTTCATCACTGTTAATATTTGACCTTAAGTGGTGAGTCACAAACTACTTTTAAGTTACTAATTTTAAAGTAAACATACCATTTGTATTAAGAAGAATTTTCCACAAATCTGGCAACACTGAAGGGTAAAGAAAGAAATATTTTATTTGTAAACATTTGGTTTTGAATTGAAGGGAGGTAACTCAATGTAAAAAATGATCACTAATTGTCATTGCTTAGTGGTAGTTTAATATCTTACTGAAATGTTCACTTATAAATACATTTAATGTTAGAGAAAACCCACAGTATGAAATATGTAAGCATCTTTATAATGGTTAGAGACTGACATTATGCAGAATTGTATTTCATACCACTTGATCCACTGTCCTTTTATTCACAGATTTGTTTTTCTCTATATATGTATTATATTAGTTTCAAAAGTCTGTAAGGCTATCCTTTTTTCTTCTGGTCTTGCTTGGACTTTCAAGAAACATAAATGTTTACAATAACAATGGGACAGTCAAAAGTCGTAGATTCTGGTAATTTTTCTTGCTTAATCTGAATTTTTTTTTATGCTTGGAGTGACATTCAAAAATAATGTCACATTAAACTAATCAAAGAAAGAGGTCAGAAGTTATAGCTGATTTTCACTAATTTGTACAAGTTCTAGAACTTTTCTAGATTAACATTGTGAAAAATTTGTCTTTTGTAGAGAAATGTGTGAATGTACAGTACAGCAGAATGGCTACAAATCATGAACTTCAGAAGTAAAGAGACACTAAGTCTTTAGTGTATGATGGAAACTCAAATACCCGGTATAGTGTATGTTTGAATATGGCAGTGATAAAGAATATTTAATAAGTAACAAGACATTTGAGCCACACCATGAGAAAACCAACATAGTATGTTTGTGACCAGCATGGATCAAGACCAGCCTGCACATCCACGCTGTCTAGTCAGGATCAATGCTGTTCACTTTCAAAGCCTATTGCAATTAGAGAAACCGTTAGCAAACAGCCATGGATCCTGACCAGACTGCGCGGATGCGAAAATACACTATGTTGGTTTTCTCCTGGTGTGGCTCATTTATATTTAGGGTCATTTTCCAGGAATCAAACTGCACTTAAAGTTATAAAAGAGCTAAACAATAATTATTATGTTTATTAGAAAATTTGAAATATATGTATATAAACTAATATTATATTTGAAGACGACTCCGTTAAAAAACAAACAAAAACAAAACAGCAGGAAGTGTGATCATTCACTGTACATCCATCTGTTGACCATCCCTGTAGTACATTTTTCTTGTAACAAAATTTCTTCTGAAACCAGTTGGTGGAATTTGATGGAACTTGGCCTGGATGTTCCTTAGATGGTCCTCAATCAAAGTTGTTTAAAAATTTCAGTTAAATGCAGAATTCTGTTGCCAGGGCAACCAAAAGGAAAAAATGCAAAACCGCAAGGCCCAGAGCTTAGATATGTACTTGTCCTCTGCCAATTTGTTCAAATTGTGCTGGGTCACTTGTTTTATATAGATTTATATAAAAAAAACTTAAAATCTTAAAAACTGCATGGCCCATAACCGAGGTATTTGGTGTATGGCATTGTATAGTGTTCCTCCAGTCAATTCCTGCAAATCATGCCCTTGGGGACCAACTTGGCCCTGCCCATGGGTTCACTTGTTTTACATAGACTAATATATATGAAAAACTTTGAAAGTCTTCTTGCCTACATCTGAAAGTTTCTAATATCTTTTTGCCTACAACCGATTGAGACTTGAGCTTGTAGCATTGTGTGGTGGTCCTCTAACAAATTTGTCCAGATCATGCCCCTGGTTTTAAAATGGGCCCACCTTGGAGTTCACATGTTTTTACATAGACTTTTAAAATCTACCTCATGCTAAGCTATTTGGCATGTAGCTTTGTGTAACAGCTCGTTAACAAGTTTGTTCATATCATGCCTCTGGGGTCAACATTAGCTCCACCTGGGGGATAAGAAAAACTTACAAAATCTATCAAGGCATTATTTAGCCATTTGGGTCAGGTGAGTGATATAGGTCAAACATGGCCCTTTTGTTTTATTTTAACGAGCTACAAATTTTAGCTGGACTATACGAAGTATATGGAGAGCTATCCTATTCACCTGGGCGTCGGCGTCTTTCCGCGTCCCCACCTTGGTTAAAAAAAATTTTCATTGTCTCTTTTTTCTCCTTATCTCTGTAATTACTTGATGGATTTGCTTTAAACTTAAGATAGTTATTCCACATCATCACCCACATCATCTGGCACAAGGGCCATAACTCACACATGAATATTTCTTGAATTATTCTCCCTTTTACTTAGAATTTCAGGTTAAAGTTTTGATGCACTTTCACTCTGTCTCAATTATTACTAAATGGATTTTATTTAGACTGAAAGTAATTGTTCCACATCATATGACACAAGGTCCATAACTCTGGTATCAATATTTAATAAATTTTCCCCCACTTACTTAGAATTTCAGGTTAAAGTTTTTTTATGCACTTTCACTCTATCTCAGTTATTACTAAATGGATTTGATTCAGACTTGTACTAGTTGTTCAACATCATCACGCACATCATACGTCACAAGAGCCATAACTCTGGCACCAATATTTCATGAATTATCTCCGCTCTTCACTTAGAATTTCAGGTTAAAGTTATGATGCACTTTCACTCTCCCTTAGTTATTACTAAATGGTTATTCCACCTTATCACCCACATCATATGTCACAAGGTGCATAACTCTGGTACCAATTTTTCATGAATTATGTCCCCGTTTATTAGAATTTAAGGGTTGTGGATCAATTCTGATGCATTTTCACTATATCTTAGTTATTACTAAATAAATTTGATTCAAACTTGAAGTAGTTGTTCCACATCATCACCCACATCATATGACACAAGGTGCATAACTCTTGCACCAATATTTTATGAATTATGCCCCCTTTTTGCTTAGAGTTATACTGATTTAATGTTTTGATGCACTTTATCTTTATCTCCCTTATTACTTAATATTTTTGACTCAGACTCGAGCTATTGTGAAATATCTTCATCTGCCATTGGAGTCATTAAACACTCCAGTGACAGCTCCAGCTTCCTCAGATGTGCCCAGTTTCACTATCCAGCATCGAAATAGTCCAGCACGCTGTCTCCTGTAACAGCTCTTGTTATGTTTCTCACCACACAGTGGTGTGGGAGACATATTGATTTACTCCAGTCTGTGTGTCTGCCTGTCTTGTCTGTCACAAATCTTGTCTACACTCTTTAAGTCGAACATTTCTCATCTGATCTTCACCAAACTTGAACAAAATGTGTTTGACCATAAGTCTTTGCCCAAGTTTGATAACTAGCCAAATCAGCCTAGGCACTTTGGAGTTGTAGCCCTTGAATTACCGAAAATCAGACCTTTTGCGTTTGTCCGCACTCTAAGTTGAACATTTCTCATCCGATCTTCACCAAGTTTGACCAGAAGTCCTCGTCCAAGTTTGAAAACTAGCCAGATCGGCCCAGGCACTTCAGAATTATGGCCCTTGAATCACCAAAAATCAGCCTTTTTACTCTTGTCCGTGCTGTAAGTCGTACATTTCTCATCTGATCATCACCAAACTTGAACAAAATGTGTTTGACCATATGTCCTCAGCCAAGTTCAATAAACAGCCAAATCGGCCTAGGCAGTTCAGAATTATGTCCCTTGAATTACCGAAAATAGGCCTTTTTACTCTTGTCGGCGCTCCAAGTCGAACATTTCTCATCCGATCTTCACCAAACTTGAACAAAATGTGTTTGAACAAAAGTCCTCAGCCAAGTTCGATAACTAGCCAAATTGGCTCAGGCACTTCGAAATTATGACCCTTGAATTACCCAGAATCAGCCTTTTTACTCTTCAGAGGTATATTTGTAGTTAGTAAACAGTATATAAAGACTGACTGTATATTTAGATGATTAGGCAGTTGTGGAAGACATGCACTTTTCTCAAAAGCAGCTCTAGTCTGCTGTATATCATTTAAGGTAGTGAGCCTGTGATGACACTCGGCAATTTCCGTTAAGTGTTCTTTGTATTCTAGTTTGGCAATTCAGCATTCTTCAGATGTAAATGTAGCTCAACATGCACATGACTTACCATAAAAACCAGAGAATGCTGATGTTACATACAGAGAATACATAATTTGCTGTATATCATTATGGGTCCACTACTTTAAACATTTGATTTAAGAAACAAATCTTAGTTTTAAGTTTCTGTTCCAGTATGAACTACATCAGCATGATTAAAATCATTAGAGGCTGAAGATCTCTACACTGTATTTATAGTTTGGTTCTTTCTCTTTATATAATTAGTCTGCTAAAGGTTTGATTTTTTTTATAGTGAGTACCGTTAATAACAGTAAAGCAGAATGACTACAGTACAGGCCATGAATTTCAGAAATGAAGAGATGCATTCTGTTCTACATGGTGTATGAGGGAAACAGTGGATGGCAGCTGTAGAAAACATATAAGTAAACAGATCATTTGTATATTAGAAGCATTTTCCCTTAATCTAGCTGCACTTAGGGTTGTAGAAAAGCTGAATATGTTTAAAAAATAATTCAAATTTATGCAACTTTAGTTGTCAAGAGAGGTAAAGAGAACCTTTAAAAGGCCCTTGTTCATACTATTTTTTACAGAAATGTCACTTATACATTTATTTTAGAAAGTTCCAATTTGAGTTTGAACTACATCACCATGATTAAAATCAGTGGAGGCTGAATGTCTCCACACAACTGTAAACAAATAAAAAAGCTATTATTCATACCGGTAGTTCTTCCAGGCAGTTCTTTAGTTCCCCTAAAGGTTTGTATAAGACAGCCTGTCCGTAAACCTGTCCCATTTTTGTTATGATCAACAAATTGCAATATAGAAATTTTAAATGATTATCATTCAGTTGTTTAGTATTAAACTTTATATTTGCATCTTGTAATATTTCTATGTGTTTTCTAAACATGTTGAAAAATGTCTTTTTTGTAGTGTGAAGTAACAGTAAAGAATAATGGTAGAGGGGATGCAGTGGTCCAGTGGTAACACTGTCTGACTACAAAACCAGGGTTCGTGAGTTCGAGCCCCACTTCTCCAACTAAAAATTACTAACATTGGGATAAAGTTCTGTATATGGGTGATTTACATCTGGCATGCTAAAGAACCAGGAAAGCTTCTGGAATAGGAGTGTCTTCTGTGTCTTGGGCTATCCTCCAACTAACATTACTAACAGTCTTCTGGAGGAGTCGCCCATATTGGTTACTTGGTGGCAAATATAAATAAGCTTATATACAAAAACAAAAATAATGGCTTAGCCATTTTTAGCTCACCTGTCACATAGTGACAAGGTGAGCTTTTGTGATCACCCTTCGTTCGTCGTCAGTCCATCCGTGCGTCCGCGTCTGTGCGTCCTTCCGTCAACAATTTCTTGTCTGCACGATAGTGGTTTCATTTATAATTTTATTTCAAACAAACTTGCACACAACTTGTATCACCATAAGATCTCGGTTCCTTTCTTGAACTTGCCAGATCCCATTATGGGTTCCAGAGTTATGGCCCCTGAAAGGGCCAAAATTAGCTATTTTGACCTTGTCTTCACAATAGCAGCTTTATTTATGACTTGATTTTTACCAAACTGGCACACAACTTGTATCACTATAAGATTTTGGTTCCTTTCTTAAACTGGCCAGATTCCTTTATGGGTTCTAGAGTTATGGCCCCTGAAAGGGCCAGAATTAGCTATTTTGACCTTGTCCGCACAATAGCAGCTTTATTTATGATTTTATTTTAACCAAACTTGCACACAACTTGTATCCCCATAAGATCTCGGTTCCTTTCTTGAACTGGCCAGATTCCATTATGGGTTCCAGAGTGATGGCCCCTGAAAGGGCCAAAATTAGCTATTTTGACCTTGTCTGCACAATAGCAGCTTCATTTTTGATACGAATTTGATCAAACTTGCACAAAACTTGTGTCACCATAAGATCTTGGTTCCTTTCTTGAACCGGCCAGATCCCGAAATGGGTTCCAGAGTTATGGCCCCTGAAATGCCCAAAATTAGCTATTTTGACCTTGTCTGCACAATAGCAGCTTCATTTATGATTTGATTTTAACCAAACTTGCACACAACTTGTATCACCACAAGATCTTGTTTCCTTTCTTGAACTGGCCAGATTCCTTTATGGGTTCCAGAGTGATGGCCCCTGAAAGGCCAGACTTAGCTATTTTGACCTTGTCTGCACAATAGCAGCTTCATTTATGATTTGAATTTAATCAAACTTGCACAAAACTTGTGTCACCATAAGATCTTGGTTCCTTTCTTGAACTGGCCAGATCCCATAATGGGTTCCAGAGATTTGGCCCCTGAAATGGCGAAAATTAGCTATTTTGACCTTGTCTGCACAATAGCAGCTTCATTTATGATTTGATTGTTACCAAACTTGCACACAACTTGTATCACCATGAGATCTCGATTCCTTTTTATACGCCCAAAGGGACGTATTATGTTATCGCCTCGGTGTCCGTCTGCCTGTCTGTCTGTTGGTTAGCAATTTCCCTTCCACTCTGTAACTCTTGAACCCCTTGAAGGATTTCAAAGAAACCTGACACAAATGTTCACCGCATCGAATTGACGTGCTGAGCGCATGTTTCGGATGGCTTACTTCAAGGTCAAGGTCACACTTAGGGGTCAAAGGTCATATGACTTTGTTTTGTGTGTATATTGCTCTGCTTTTGCATTGCATTACAGTGCTCTTGTTTTTATTTGGCAGATCCTTCTTTTGTTCACTCATAATTTTTTTTTAATTACTTCCCTTTTACGTTACTATAAATAGCTTATTTTTAGTAACTTTTTTATTATTGGCCGTAAGAAAAAAAAACAAGACCACTTTCCTGTGGTACAACATGGATGGTACCTCCAATTTTTAGGTGTATTTTGACATATCTGTACCTTGTAATAATTTTTTTTTCTTTTTGGTTAAATTTCTTCCCTTTGTTGTTCCTGTCCTTTGGACTTAGATATTTTTTCTGAGGACCTTCTTGTCCTTAAGTGCAATGGTAACAGGTGAGTGATATAGGGCCATTATGGCCCTCTCGTTGTTCTCTTACAATAGATATTATTATTTGTACTTCCCTTTTTAGCTCACCTGAGCACACAGTGCTTTTGTGATCGCCCTGTGTCCGTCGTACGTCGTCAACAATTTGACTGTTAACACTCTAGAGGTCACAATTTTGGCCCAATCTTAATGAAACTTGGTCAGAATGTTATCCTCAATAAAATCTTGGACGAGTTTGATATTGGGTCATCTGGGGTCAAAAACTAGGTCACCAGGTCAAATCAAAAGAAAAGCTTGTTAACACTCTAGAGGTCACAATTTTGGCCCAATCTTAATGAAACTTGGTCAGAATGTTACCCTTAATAAAATCTTGGACGAGTTTGATATTGGGTCATCTGGGGTCAAAAACTAGGTCACCAGGTCAAATCAAAGGAAAAGCTTGTTAACACTCTAGAGGTCACAATTTTGGCCCAATCTTAATGACACTTGGTCAGAATGTTACCCTCAATAAAATCTTGGACGAATTCGATATTGGGTCATCTGGGTCAAAAACTAGGTCACCAGGTCAAATCAAAGGAAAAGCTTGTTAACACTCTAGAGGTCACAATTTTGGCCCAATCTTCATGAAACTTGGTCAGAATGTTATCCTTAATAAAGTTTTGGACGAGTTCGATATTGGGTCATCTGGGGTCAAAAACTAGGTCATCAGATCAGATCAAAGGAAAAGCTTGTTAACACTCTAGAGGTCACAATTTTGGCCCAATCTTAATGAAACCTGGTTAGTATATTACTCTCAATAAAATCATGAACGAGTTTGATATTGGGTCATCTGGGGTCAAAAACTAGGTCACCAGGTCAAGTCAAAGGAAAAGCTTGTTAACACTCTAGAGGTCACAATTTTGGCCCAATCTTAATGAAACTTGGTCAGAATATTACTCTCAATAAAATGTTGGACGAATTCAATATTGGGTTATCTGGGGTCAAAAACTAGGTCACCAGGTCAAATCAAAGGAAAAGCTTTTTAACACTGTAGAGGTCACATTTATGATATATCTTCATGAATCTTGGTCAGAATGTTAATCTTGATTGTCTTAAGGCCCAGTTTGAATCTGGGTCATGTAGGTTAAAAAACTAGGTCACCAGGTCAAATCAAAGGAAAAGCTAGTCAACACTGTAGAGGCCACATTTATGACTGTATCTTCATGAAACTTTGTCAGGATGTTAATCTTGATGATCTTTAGGTCAAGTTTGAGTCTGGGTCTTGTGGGGTCAAAAGCTAGGGCACCGGGTCAAATAAAAGGAAAAGCTAGTTAACACTTTAAGGTCACCTTTATGACCATATCTTTATGAAACTTGGTCAGAATGTTAATCTTGATGATCTTTAGGTCAATAGGTCAGGTGAGCGATACAGGGCCTTCATGGCCCTCTTGTTTGTTACTATAAATAGCTTATTTTGAAACTTCTTTATTATTGGCCATAGGGAAAAACCGAGACCACCTTTCTGTGGGACAACATGGATGGTTTCTCCAATTTTTAGATGTGTTTTGACATAACTTTACCTGGTAAGAATTTTTTTGTGGACTTAGATTTTTTTTTGAAATTTCTACTTTTTGTTGTTCCTGTCCTTTGGGCTTCAACAGCCAGTTCTTGAAATTTTGCTCCCATCCTCTGATGTAACCCTTCGGGCGTATATTGCCCCGCTTGGCAGCGCTCTTGTTTTCATTAGGGTTGTTGTGTTTAACATCCTTTTATAGGTACAGAAAAGTTACATGCCTGTGGATTTGTGTTTGACGACTTGGCGGCCACGGTAGTTTGACAAAATGTAAGCCAGTGTTGTGATATGGGTCTAATTTCTGGGCAACCACTGTAGATGGGGTGTAAGACAAGGTGCAAGCGTGTGGATATGGGTGTAACTACCGAACCACAACTGAAGATAGGGTGTAAGACAAGGTGCAAGCGTGTGGATATGGGTGTAACTACTGAACCATAACTGAAGATAAGGTGTAAGTCAAGGTGAAAGTGTATGGATATGACTACTGAACAACCACTGTGGAAAGGCTGTAAGACCAGGTGCAAGTATGTGGATATTGGTCTAACTACTGAACAACCACTTTAGGTAGGGTGTAAGACAATGTATAAGTGTGTGGATATGGGTCTAACTACTGAACAACCACTTTAGGTAGGCTGTAAGACAAGGTGCAAGTGTGTAGATATGGATCTAACTACTGGACAACCAGTTTAGGTAGGCTGTTAGACAAGGTGAAAGTGTGTGGATACGGATCTAACTGCTGAATAACCAGTGTAGGTAGGGTGTAAGACAAGGTGCAAGTATGTGGATGTGGATCTAACTACTGAACAACCACTGTAGGTAGGGTGTAAGACAAGGTGAAAGTGTGTGGATATGGATCTAACTACTGAACAACCACTGTAGGTAGGTTGTTAGACAAGGTGCAAGTGTATGGATATGGATCTAACTACTGAAGAACCACTGTAAGTAGGCTGTTAGACAAGGTGCAAGTTTATGGACTTGTGTCTAGTACTGGACAACCTCTGAAGGTAGCCTTAAGACAAGGTTCAAGCAAGCCTGTGGATATAGGTTTAAATACTAGACAACCACTGTAAATAGGCTGGGACACAAGACACAAGCCTGTGGATGTAGGTCTACTTCTGGACAACCATTGTAGGTAGGCTGTAAGACAAGGTGCAAGTGTGTGGATATGGGTCTAACTACTGAACAACCACTGTAGGTTGGGTGTTAGATAAGGTGCAAGTGTGTGGATATGGATCTAACTACTGAACAACCACTTTAGGTAGGCTGTAAGACAAGGTACTTGCCAGTTGGAGATCAGTCTACTACTGGACAACCACTGTAGGTATGCTGTAAGGCAATGTTATTTGCCTGTGGATAAATGTCTAAATTCTAGACAACTGTAAGACAAGGTGCAAGCCTGTGGATATGGGTCTACTTCTAGTCAACCACAGCTTGTAGGCTGTAAGACAAGGTTTAGTATGATCAGTTCCAACAACTGGACAACCAGTGATGCTAGGCCTTCACTTACGGTAAATGCATGTAACTTTGTGTCTTTAACAGTGCGAAAAGCTGTAATTGTAGGTTGTCAAGCATATATTGTTTATGAATTACTCGAGTAGAAAATATTTGTGATATTGTAATACTTCATGGAACAGTTACCTAGTTAACTGAATTGGGCTATAAGCTTAACTGTCATTTTATTTTAAGGTTATAGGCTATTTTAGATAAATATTTATCTAGTTTGATCTTGAAGTTTTCGATTTAGCCCAGTCTCTCCTACTTTGTAAATTCATATAAGCAGTAATTCTTGTTAAATCACTAAAAACAGCCAACTTCGTGGTTTTTGAAGACATGCTGTTGTTGTTGTTGTACCTGCAATGCATTGTTGGTAGTTGCTTAGCAACTACTGCCTAGACATTGTTTACATTGTTGTATAGAGAAATGTCATTTAACTTTAAAGCAATTATACTCCCAAGAAACTCCCTGAAAGGAAATTTGATATTATTATCATTTATATTATTCATTTTTCTGTCTTTTCATAGTAATACTTATAGTGATATTTCATGTATATTTCCTAACAGTCTACAGTTCACAGCTTCCACAACTCCACAGTATTTTGTGTGAAGCTGGGTTCACATTTGTGTGGAGTTCACATATCCTCACATTTCTAAGTGTGCGCTTCCACATTTATTTTTGTGAAGTCTGGGAGGTATAAATCCAAAATGTACTCCACATTGCCTGTTTTTCAGTGGTCACAATATTAATTCTCTGGCCTTGAGTGACTGTTATACTTAATAATTCCAAATAAATATTTAAAGAAACTTAACCAATTTTATACAAAGATTGTCTCACTTGGTGTGTTGTATAGCTGCTGTATTTTAACTTTAAACTCTTAGCTGAATAGAACTGATATTTTTCATTGGATCTGCATTAATTGTACCAGTTGCTCTTTTGTGCATTAGAAGCTTACTGATAGTTATCAGTATTTACTAGAGGCTGGGTTTAATTTTATCACTTATGAATACATGTCCTGTTAGGTAAAAATACTATAATATCACACTATTATTGAGATTGACTGAAATGTTTACAGATTTATTGTGTGAATTTCTGAATGATGTTTGTTGCTGAACATGAACTGTTTCTGTGGAAATTCTTATTTTAATTTAACTGATAAAGGAGTTGATAATTACTGTAGTTGAGTACAAGAAAACCGGCCAGCCTTAGTTACCTCCTGTTTGTTAAACATAATCATAGAAGTATGTATGTTCCAAAAAGGCTTACTCCAGCCAAAATATAACACTTTCAAAAGCTGCTGCTATTAGCCAATGGCTTTCTACAGAATTGACTTAATCAACTGACTTAATCAAAAAAATATATTTCAATCCAATTGAAGTTTCCCTAAAAACTACATCGGCCATAGCTTAACAATATTAATTACATGTGTCCATATATACAGCTAAGAAACATAGTTTCTTTACCGGTATTTAATTATGTTCCAGACTTCGTTCCATTGCAAGAAGCAGCACTGAAACAGTATTTAATGAAGAAGTTGAAAGGTTGAAAGAGTTTCAAGCCTATAAGACATGCAGATTATTTAGGAACTGGTTAGATAGATACTGGTTACCAGAACATAAGGTATTTTTTCCTTTTTAATGCTATACAAGTTTTTATTGCCTGTATCTGTGTAAGAGAGGGGGGCGGGGGGGAGAGTGGAGAGGAGGGGAAGCAGGAAGAGTGGGATTGGGGAGAGTAGAAGAGACCTGGATATTGCTTTATTTGGTATCTTTAATAGTTACTGGTTTTCAAAGTTATTGAAATGATTGCATGCAGCAATGTACCACTGTTATATATTTAAAAATTATTCAAATTGATTGCTCAATACATGTTTATTCATCAAAAACCTTTGTGTACATGGGCAAGACACAAGATGGTACATCTGCCTCGGTCTACATACACATTTTATGAAAGTGATTAAATTGCTTCTTATTGTGGATATCAAAGTATATCATAATAATTATGTGATATAACATTTATTTCAAGAGATGGGTGTTCTGCTTCCGGCAAACACTTTTGAATGTGTCCATCAACACTACCAATGGAGTTGAAAGGCAGCATTGCTTGCTGAAACAGCACTATCTGAAGGAACAGGGTTGTGGTGGAACATCAACTTCACTCATTACAATTCTGATGAAGAAGTTTCTTCCTGACATGAAGAATAGGTTTGTGCTATTAAATGATGCTCATTTATGTGACCACTAGATTGTTTTATGTGAAATAAAAAATAGCAGATAAACTTTTGCTTGTAAGGCACCTAACCTTTATCAGTCTCACACTAGCTGCATTTCTTTTCTATGAACGTAGTTGTTATTTGATCATCTGCGTTGGCATCGGTAAATATTTTTAGCTTGACTATATTTGGAGAAGTAAGAGCTATTGGTGAGTAAGAGCTATTGCTCTCACTTGGGCATTGGTGTCACACACAGTTTAACACTCAAGTTGATATCTCAGGAACTTGAATGTATTGGATTGAAACTTTAAACAAGGCTTCCAGGTCTCGAACCCTACTGAAATAACCAAGTCAGAAAAGTCTTGATTGAATTTGATACCAGTTACGGCTTATTCAATATTGGGAAATTTGATTTAAAGTTTTGCGTACAATATGTAATTTGAGTCAGAGCAACAACCAGCTTTGTGTGTTATCGCAGTAAATAGCTACATATAGACTAAAGAAAATAGTGTAACATTTATAGAATGCCTCCAAAGGTAGAAGAAATTGATGGTAATAAAATGCAGAAGCAGAATTCAACTCCATTGCAGTTCTTGGTCTCCAAACCATCAGGTAATGATTACACAGCTACCTATGACTGTGATATTATAGTATGCTATTATATGAACTTTTCCAAGTTTCACTGGCCTTGTATACAAAGTATGAGGAGGCTATTTTGGAGTCACATGTGTCAGTTTGTCAGTCCATTCTCATGTCTCCTCCGCATCTTCTCAACCACTAGGTAGAATAACATTAAACTGGTATCAAAAGTTAATACAGTGTAACTTCCGAAAACTGAACGACCTCCAGACCGGCCTAAAAGTTCGATTTTTGGAAGTTTCCGGAATTTAGAAGTTTGAAAGTTTGTAGGCAAAGTCGATGTGGTGCACAACAGTTATGTTTTCTTACACGTAGGATGAAGGAGATTATCCTTTTTTTAATTTTATAAAGAAATTAATTAATTGATTAATTAATTAATTACAAACATTAAGGATAATAAATACATAAATAACAAATATAAAAGGAAACAACACATCATTGATAACTAAGCATTTACGCAAGCATTTTCTACTTTCATTTTACCATCTTTGGAGTCCCGAGTTCATCAACATTAAATTTTAATTAATGTTGATAATGCATAGTTTAATCGATGTAACTAAATCAATTAAAACACCCTTCTTTCGTTCAAACATTAAGAAAGTTTTTAACACGTAAGATGTTTAAAAATATATAGAAATAAGAACAAAAAAAAACGGGACCTTGAGTTTCGTGCGGTTTTCAAAGGTTTCAAGTTTTCAGAAGGTCCGGTTTTCGGAAGTTACACTGTATCAAGACGACATGCAAAGTGTACAAACAAGGACTGTTCAAAGTCACCCTTGGAGGTCAAATAGCTTAAATCTGTGTCTGCTCCATGTCTTTTAAACCGCTCTAAGGATTTTCATAAATTTAGCATCAAAAGTTCACCTCATCAAGAGGACACAGTAAGGCTCAAATTAAGCTTGATGCACTATTACTTACAGCAAGTGACATCTTACAGCTCTGCTTTTCAAGCATCATTTGCACTGAAAAATTAATTATTTGTAATTATAAATAATTTGCAGACAGATCTATGTTAATGTTGGAAAAGCACATGTGTTCTTAGTTTTGATTCTTTTTTTCTTCAGTTATTAATGAGATATGAAGATCGTCAGATTCCATAGACTGTCAAATTGGCAAGATAGGGCCCTACATACTGACAGTCAGTCAATCAGATATTTAGAGAACACATTATCTGATGAGGTAAAAGTTTGAATTTTCTTTATTCTAACACTTACATGCAATGATTGACTGTCCCACAAAAGACAAGACATGACTCTAGCCTGTAGGCATTCTTAGCTCTTCTATTCAAAGAATAGTAGAGCTATTGGACTCGCCCATGTGTTGGTGTCCGCTTATGCGATGGCGTCGGCATCCCTGTTTGGTTAAGTTTTTGTATGTAAGCTGGTATCTCAGTAACCACTTGTGGGAATGGATTGATACTTCACACACTTATTCACTATGATAAACTGACTTACATTGCACAGGTTCCATAACTCTGTTTTGCTTTTTTACAAAATTTTGCCCTCTTTTGGACATAGAAATTTTTGGTTAAGGTTTTGTATGTAAGATGGTATCTCGGTACTCGATAATGGGAATGGATTGAAACTTCACACACTTGTTTCAATGTCATGATTTGACTTGGACTAAGCAGGTCCCAAAACTCTACTTTTTTAGCTCGACTATTCATAGAATAGTGAGCTATTGGACTCGCCCATGCGTCGGCGTCGGTGTCCGCGTCCCGATTTTGGTTAAGGTTTTGTATGTAAGCTGGTATCTCAGTAACCACTTGTGGGAATGGATTGAAACTTCACACACTTATTCACTGTGACAAACTGACTTACATTGCACAGGTTCCATAACTCTATTTTGCTTTTTTACAAAATTATGCCCCTTTTTCGACTTAGAAATTTTTGGTTAAGGTTTTGTATGTAAGCTGGTAACTCAGTAACCACTTGTGGGAATGGATTGAAACTTCACACACTTATTCACTGTGATGAACTGATCTACATTGCACAGGTTCCATAACTCTATTTTGCTTTTTTACAAAATTATGCCCCTTTTTCGACTTAGAAATTTTTGGTTAAGGTTTTGTATGTAAGCTGGTATCTCAGTACTTACTAATGGAAATGGATTGAAACTTCACATACTTGTTCACTGTCATGATCTGACATGCACTAAGCAGGTCCCATAACTCTACTCTCTTTTTTTTCTTCAAAATTATGCCCCTTTTTCGACTTAGCAGTTTTTGGTTAAATTTTTGTATGTAATCTGATATCTCAGTATCCACTAATTGGAATGGATTGAATCTTCACACACTTGTTCACTGTCATGATTTAACATGCACTGTGAAGGTCCCATAACTCTACTTGGCATTTTTACAAAATTATGCCCCTTTGACTTAGCAGTTTTTTGTTAAGTTTTTGTATGTAAGCTGGTATCTCAGTATCCACAAATTGGAAAGGATTGAAACTTCACACACTTGTTCACTGTCATGATATGACATGCAGTACAGAGGTTCAATACCTCTACTTTGCATTTTACAAAATTATGTCCCTTTTTCAACTTTTGTATTCATTCAATTGACAAGGCTGTTGAATAGTCGAGCGTTGCTGTCCTCCGACAGCTCTTGTTTAGCCTGCCCGCTTAGCTCATTGGGGAGAGCACAGTTCTACGGATCTTGTGGTCGTGAGTTTGAGCCCTGGGCGAGGCGTTCTCCGGACGATTTGATAAAAGACATTTTGTCTGAAATCATTCTTCCACCACCTCTGATTTATGTTGGGAAGTTGGCAGTTACTTGCGGAGAAGAGGTTTGTACTGGTGCAGAATCCAGGAATGCTGGTTAGGTTTACTGCCCGCCGTTACATAACAGAAATACTATTGAAACATGGCTTAAAACCCAAAACAGACAAACAAACTCTTTTGTTTTTCAAAATTATGCCCCTTTTTCCACTTTTCATTTTGAGCTCGCCAGAGCACAAAGTGCTCAAGGTGAGCTATTGTGACCAGTCATTGTCCGGCATCAGTCGGCGTCCGTCGTGCGACTTCCGTCAACATTTGCCTTGTGAACACTCTAGAGGCCACATTTGTGACCCAATCTTTATGAAACTTGGTCAGAATGTTTGTCTTGATGATCTTTAGGTCAAGTTCGAAACTGGGTCGTGTGGGGTCAAAAACTAGGTCAGTAGGCCAGATCAAAGGAAAAGCTTTTGAACACTCTAGATGCCACAGTTGTGACCCAATATTTATCAAACTTGGTCAGAATGATCGTCTTGATGATTTCTAGGTCAAGTTCGAATCTGGGTCATGTGGGGTCAAGAACTAGGTCACCTGGACAAATCAAAGGAAAAGCTTGTGAACACTTTAGAGGCCACAATTTTGACTCAGTCTTTATGAAACTTGGTCAGAATGTTTATCTTGATGACAAAATTGATGAAAGGTAAGCACTAAAGATGGGTAGAAAATTATGATAAGGGAACAAGGTGGAGGGGTGGTTTATTGGGACACAAAGACTTAACTCAAGCAGTTGCACAAGTAGTAGTTTTTCTTCTTTTTTATAGCTCACCTGTCACGATAGAGACCACAGTTTGCAACCAATTTTAATCAAACTTGCACACAACTTGTATTGGCATAATATCTCAGTTCCTTTCGAAAACTGGCCAGATCCCTTCATGGGTTCCAGAGTTATGGCCCCTTAAAGGTCCAAAATTTGCTATTTTGGCATTTGCAGCCATATACATACTTCATTTATGGTTTAATTTGATACAAACTTGTCAAATATCTTCAACAACAATAAATCTTGGATTCCATGATGAATCTTTCAGATCCAATCATAGGTTCTGGAGTTACAGCCTCTGATTGATGCCTAAAAGAGCCAAAATTTGGTAATTTTTACCTTGTGAACATGATAGAAGTGACATTTTATATTTGAATTTAACCACACTTACACACAACTTGAGTCACAATAAGATCTGGGTTCTTTTCAAAATCTGGATAGATTCCATCATGGGTTCTAGAGTTACTGCCTCTGAAAGGGGCAGAATGTTCTATTTTGGCCTTTTCAGCCATACAGAGGTTTCATTTATGCTTTGATTTGATACAAACTTGCACAGATTGATTATCTTGAGGATCTCTAGGCCGGGATCGAAACTAGGTCATGTCGGTTAAAAAACTAGGTCATCAGGTCAAATAATAGGAAAAGGAAAAACTTTAAACAACCTAGAGGCCCCATTTGTGACACTATCTTCATGAAACTTGGTCAGAATGTTTATCTTGATGGTTCCTAGGCCAGGTTTGAAACTGGGTCATATGGGGTCAGAAACTAGGTCACCCAGTCAAATCAAAGGAAAAGCATGTTAACACATTTGATGTGCATGAAACTTTGTCAGAATGTTTGTCTGCATGAAATATCATATGAATTTTTATCTGGGTCATGTGGGGTCAAAAACTAGGTCACCAGATCAGATCAAAGAATAAACTACATCCTAGGGGACACATTTTTAGCTCACCTGAGCACAAAGTGCTCAAAGGTGAGCTTTTGTGATCGCCCTGTGTCTGTCGTCCGTCGTCGTCGTCAACAATTTGACTGTTAACACTCTAGAGGTCACATTTTTGGCCCATTCTTAATGAAACTTGGTCAGAATGTTACCCTCAATAAAATCTTGGATGAGTTCGATATTGGGTCATCTAGGATCAAAAACTAGGTCACCAGGTCAAATCAGAGAAAAAGCTTGTTAAGGTAGTTATGCACGTTTGATAAACCGGAAGTGATGACGAAACGTCATTTATCCGGAAAACGTAGAATTAAACCTAGATTTGGCGTACGGAAATGAAAATAATTTTATGATTTAATCGAAACCTGTGAGTAGATTTATTACAATGGCACTGTTGCTATATTTCTTTATTTTTTTTTATATTTTTTTTAGCATAGAAACTTATTTTGAAAGACAGATACAAAGATTGTACGATACGCTTTATTGTGATAAATAACATTCTGCTACATCCATTTTCCAGTGGATTACCTTTTGTAAGATGCTATTATCCAATTTATTTAATAAAGATATAAACAACATAATTCATTAAAATATTATACAGAAAAGTGTATTCAGAGCAGTTCTACATGCCACGCCTTACGAACACACCTCCGCTTTATATAAAGCATACTCTTATGCAGCCGCGCATAACAAGTTTTTATGGAGTGAGTTCCCAGCCAGCAACATCGCCCCCTGTGATCGCCCCACCTTCAAGGCTATGGCTGAGGAATTTGTACAAAAAGAGGAAGAGCACCGACTGTACGTGCTGTATGAAACGTCGTCGCTTAGACCATGGCAAGCCTACGTGCTGGAGAGGACTCGCAGCCAGACGGACAGACAGATTACCTGGATCTACGATGTCACCGGCAATTCGGGTAAAACGTTTCTAGCCCTGTACATGGTCGCAACATGTAACGCTTACCTGATAGATGGACACAACAAGGGGGACATAGCACGAGCTTACAATAAACAACCACTGGTAGTGTTCTCGTATGCCAGACAGACAGACGATTCAGGAATTAACTATGGATTAATGGAAAACTTTAAAGATGGATACTTGTGGTCACCTAAATATGACAGTAAAATGATGTTCTTTAACTCTTGCAAGGTATTAGTTATGTGCAACTGCAAACCGGACTTGGAGAAATTATCTCCAGATAGATGGGACTGCTTTTCGCAAACTCTGCAGGGGTTAAGACCCGGATTACTTGATTAGATACTGGATTGTTATATACCAAGGACTTGTAACAATAAGACGCAGAAACTGTATAAATTTATTTGATATATGTTTATTAATAAAAAAGTTATGTACATATATGTTGTATTTTTATATGTGAAACAGAATGATTTCAATAAAACCACCCCCCACCCACCCATTTTCCCATGTTAAATTACACAAACAGAACAAATGTCTTTTATAGGTTCCTAACCCTAACCCTAACCTGGATGGTAATGCTGCGGTCGGCAGACCACACCGCCGACCTGCCTGACACAGTATGGGGCACGCTAACCCCTAGTCAGTCAACCGGATGCTGAATAGTAGCAGGCACAAGGCCGGTAATGTACAGCATCTATATATATATAAAAGTCTATTTATGCATAGGTGGCTGAATAGGCTTAGTCAGACGCCACTTAGAACTGAGTTCAAGGTCGTACTCTATGGTAATGCTCACTTCCCTATACAAGTCTGTATTTTCACTGCCGTACATCTGAGTGTTAAGTCCTGGATCATAGCACCACAGCAGCCGAGGAGTGTACTTGTAATACCTCCACCTGTCATTCTTGGCATCATAAACAAAAAATGGTAAACAACGACGTCATACTCAGTTCAACACTGGGTCATGTGGGGATAGGTGAGCGATTCAGGACCATCATGGTCCTCTTGTTTATTATTGGCCGTAGGGAAAAACCAATACCACTTTTCTGTGGTACAACATGGATGGTACCTCCAATTTTTAGGTGCATTTTGACATATCTGTACCTTGTAAGAATTGTTTTTTCTTTTTGGTTAAATTTCTTCCCTTTGTTGTTCCTGTCCTTTGGACTTAAATATTTTTACTGAGGACCTTCTTGTCCTCAAGTGCAATGATAACAGGTGAGCGATATAGGGCCATCATGGCCCTCTTGTATGATGTGTGATATGGTACAAATAAAATTATATCTAAATTTCAGCTTAAACAGTGGATCTGAATTTATTTCATTAGACTTAAACATTTTCTGACGTCACACAACAATCTTGTATTTGACAACATTTTTGCATCGAGATAAGTTCTTCCTGCATTAAGGGGCCTCCGTGGCCGAGTGGTTACAGTCGTTGACTTCAAACCATTTGCCCCTCATCGATGTTGGTTCGAAACCTCATTTGGGGTGTAGAATTCTTCACGTGAGGAAGCCATCCAGCTGGCTTACGGAAGGTCGGTGGTTCTACCCAGGTGCCCGCTCGTGATGAAATTGTGCACGGAGGGGCACCTGGGGTCTTCCTCCACCATTAAAGCTGGAAAGTCGCCATATGACCTAAAATTGTGTCGGTGCGACGTTAAACCTAACAAAATAAATAAATAAATAAATCTTCCTGCATTAATCCAGGTATAATTCGGGATTAAAATTTATATTTATCAATGACTTGATAGGTAGGACCATCTGCAAGAGCAGATTAATAGAAATTGAACAAGAAGTTTCAGAAAATCTTAAATAATATGCTTCAAAATGATTAAATCATGAGTTAAGTATTATATTCAATCCTAAATGTTACATATCAGCAACTAGCATTATCTTTTTAATTTTAAGTACTATCTCTACATAAGACACAGGGGGCCTTCGTATCAAACATAGTACAACTAAATTAGGTCAAAAGTTAAATTAATAGTTCAAAACTGTGATATCTATTTTCTGGGAATATGGACACATACAGAAAACATGCTACCTGTCTGTAGGCCTACACATAAAATGTTGAACACATGATATTGGTATTTAAATGTGTTTTGTTACTGGTATCAGCAAGAGTGCTCAGACAAACTTTTAGTTGTACAATACGATAAGATGTTTGATAAGACTGGCCCCAGCTGGTCCCTTGCTCTAAGGTCAAGATCACAAAACAAAAATAAAGGGTTGATTTTTTTGTGTCCGTACCATAACTTGTGTTCCTAATATACAACTGTATATAGCGCTGGTACTTTTTATTTAAAAACAAAAAAAAAATGGTTGCCATTATGAATTGGTCCAGGATGGCGGAAGCGGAGGTATAATTTAGCAGCTCTAGCTTCTAGTAAGATAGAAATACGGTTTATACATATTGCCCTCTGTGTGTGTGTGTGAAGTTTCAAGGTAGGTGCAATAGTTTTTAAGAAATCTGAGGAACATTTTTGGCGGACAGACGGACGAACAGGGGTAAACCGATAATCCCCTCCTGTCTCACCTCAAAAACTTTTTGAAGTCATCAGGAAACATTTCTTCCTGTGACGAGGTATATGGATTAGTACATGGATAGCACGAGGGATATGGATTAGTACATGGATAGCACGAGGGATATGGATTAGTACATGGATAGCACGAGGGATATGGATTAGTACCTGAATAGCACGAGGGATATGGATTAGTACATGGATAGCATGAGGGATATGGATTAGTACATGTATAGCACAAGGGATATGGATTAGTACATGGATAGCACGAGGGATATGGATTAGTACCTGAATAGCACGAGGGATATGGATTAGTACCTGAATAGCACAAGGGGTTCAACATTAAATGACACTACACACATGAAGACTGATCGGTACAGACACTTTGGTATGTATCTTTATTTCATTTAAGACCTTAAAAATCGCATACTTAAGTTGCAAAATGGAATACAGTGACGGTCGCAAATAAGAGTACAGATCAAATATCAAAATTAGCAAGTCAGCATATGGTGAATGTTTTTTACCGTCCAGATAAAAAGAAATTTCTTGCAAAACGGCAACAGCTATGCAACATCTTATTTACATATATTAATGGAGTATGCATGCTTATTTCAAACAACATGTATTATTGGATTGCAAAATCAATTTGACATGTTATTCACCAGTTTCGTGACTTGGTCGCAATGAGTGTGATCAGTCAACATTTTATAAACATTACTTGTCTGTTTCATCTGTTATATCAACCCAAACACATATTTATGTTAAACTTATCGTAAAACTTAAATACAGTGAAACACCGCTCGCTCGAGGTCGCAAGGGGATGAGCAAAATGCTCGAGTTATCCATGGTTTCGAGCGACCCAAACATTGACCAACATACTAAGATAATTGAAGTTTGGTTTACCAATTGTCATCGAGACCATTTGCAGAGGAAACGGTGATGCGTAATAATAACACACTCGCGACATTTTCAAAAAACGTATTACAAACGTTATTTATGATAGATCGTAAATGGCACATGTGAAGAAACAGCTAAGACATTTTTTTATTTGAAATACTGTAATCAAATTCGCAATTTTCTTCTCCAAATTAAGATCTCATAATTATAGTCTCAAATTTATGAAAAGGCTTTATTTGCATGCAAACAACTTGATTAAAATATTAAGATCTCATAATTATCTTCTCGATCCCGCAGAAAAAAAGTAATAATTAATAACAATTTTGATCAATAAAATTTTTCTTCCACCTTTCATCAATAATTAATCTCATTATCAGATCAAATATACCGATAAACAAACATTTAAGATAGTCGGGGAATTCTCACGGCGTGCGAAAATTTTAAATTAACCGATACATTCTGATCGCCGAAGGTGTGAAAATGTTGACACCATTGCTCGAGTTTGCCATAAGCAGCAAAGAGTAAATTAATACACAGGGACCAGATGTCATGCTCGAGCGATCGAGTTATCGATGCTCGAACCATCCATGGTAATTTCACATAGAAAATAGAAGGAAATCGGCCGGGACCACATGAATTGCTCGAGCGAGCCCGGGTGCTCGAGTCATCGATGCTCGAGCGAGCGGTGTTTCACTGTACACACACTATGTAAAGCAAAATAATTGATTTGAAGATGATTTCTTACATTCCACCTGCCAGTTGTTCGTTTTGATCAGTCGCAACAGGAAGAGGGGGAGTACAGTCGTTTATAGGGGGTGAATTACTGCAATCATGATATCAATTACTGCAATCATTTTGATATCAATACAAGCTGTAGTTGCAAACTTTAAGTAGAATACATCAGCTAGTGCAAGTGATTTGCACATACTTTACATGGGGATCTTTAAAAGAAACATTTTCTTTCTGAAGTATAAATAATTTGTATCCTTTTTGGTTCGAAGTAGTTTACCTCGTAGTAAATACAACAAGTTTGTGAACCTTAAGCGAAAATGGGCTTCCGTCTCTGCGCATGTTTGTGCCCATTGCTTCCTTTTAGTTTGAAAAATATATCTTTAAGATTAGAGTTTCTTTGAAATTCTGAGTCTGTTTAATGTTACAGCTTTTTTTCGATTTCCAAAATTTACAAAAAATAGTTTAACATGGCAAGTATCTAATTATTAATGTTTGAAATTACTATGAAGTTGATAAAACAACACACTGTGAAAGACGTATCTCTCTAAAAATGTTTCCTCCACCATCTAAATGTTCGCCAAGGTCTTCGCAACATTCCTGTAAAAATACCAATGAAATAATTAATCTTAAATATGTTCCTTTGAGATTAATTTTTATACGCCCGTTTGAAAAACGGGACGTATTATGGGAACGCCCCTGGCGGGCGGGCGGGCGGCGTCCACAGACCTTGTCCGGAGCATATCTTCTACATGCATGAAGGGATTTTGATGAAACTTGGCACAGTTGTTCACCATCATGAGACGGAGTGTCATGCGCAAGAACCAGGTCCCTAGGTCTAAGGTCAAGGTCACACTTGGAGGTCAAAGGTCAAATTCAAGAATGACTTTGTCCGGAGCATATCTTCTTCATGCATAGAGGGATTTTGATGAAAGTTGGCACAATTGTTCATCATCATGAGAAGGAGTGTCATGCGCAAGAACCAGGTCCCTAGGTCTAAGGTCAAGGTCACACTTAGAGGTCAAAGGATACAAGAATGAAAACTTTGTCCGGAGCATTTCTTCTTCATGCATAGAGGGATTTTGATATAACTTGGCACAAATGTTCACCACCATGAGGCGGAGTGTCATGCGCAAGAACCAGGTCTCTAGGTCTAAGGTCAAGGTCACACTTAGAGGTCAAAGGATACAAGAATGAAAACCTTGTCCGGAGCATTTCTTCTTCATGCATAGAGGGATTTTGATATAACTTGGCACAAATGTTCACCACCACAAGACGTAGTGTCATGCGCAAGAACCAGGTCCCTAGGTCTAAGGTCAAGGTCACACTTAGAGGCCAAAGGTCAGATACAAGAATGACTTTGTCCGAAGCATTTCTTCTTCATGCATGGAGGGATTTTGATGTAACTTGACACAGTTATACACCATCATGAGACGAAGTGTCATGCGCAGTTCCCTTCTTTAGAATTACTTCCCTTTGTTGTTACTATAAATAGCTTATATTGTAACTTTTTCATTACTAGTCGTAGGGAAAAATCGAGACCACTTTTCTGTAGTACAACATGCATGCTACATCCAATTTTGAGGTGTATTTTGACCAGTCTCTACCTGGTAAAGATTTTTTTGTGAACTTACAATTTTTTTTTTGATTTTTTTTTTTTTTTTTTTTTAAGATTAACTTCCCTTAGTTGTTACTATAAATAACTTATATTGTAACTTTTTTATAATTGACCGTAGGGAAAAACCAAGACCACTTTTCTGTGGTACAACATAGATGTTACTTTCCAATTTTAGGTGTATTTTAAGGTATCTCTACCTGGTAAGGAGTTTTTTTGTGGACTTAGAAAAACAAAACACTTAGTTATTACTAAACAACCACAAAATTAAAATTCCATTTGCAAATACAGGTGCTAGAGTAAAGAAATTTGCTGTGACGGGCGTATATTGTGACATTCTTGCACTCTTGTTAGATTATATATATTTTTTGACTATAGATGATTAAGCTCAGTTATCATTATATCTGACTTTTCAAACAATAATCACATCACAATATTTCTAATAAATTCAAAGCTTAAAAAATACAAAAATAAATATTGAATACATGACTACTTGTACCAATTCATATCTAACAGACACCTGTTCATATTATCTAATAGAAACTACTTTTATGTTAGAATGACATCCACTAAGATAAGATAGAACAAGGGCACTTCATCCTTGAGTCAGTACACCCAAGTCTACTATCTCACCTGACGAATGCAGAGAACATGTTGATTGTATATGCAAAGTATTCGAGATGCATGACTACAATGTACACTTTAAAGAAAACATTTTTAGAAAGGCACTATTACTACAAAGCGTAATACATTTTGAACCAATATATTGTTAGCTGATTGAGCCGATCAACGAAATACAATCACAAAGACCAAGTAAACTTCCCATTCATTTAATATTAAATTTAAAAGTCCCCATGAGAAAGCCATTCTGTCCCAAACTATGAAATTAAGTGCCCAAGAAAGCATATCATTTAACATTAATTATCATCCAAATCCATTAGGTGTTATTTTCGTTTAGGAGAATGAAAGTGTACACACCAGACACTATTTTTTTTGTAAATGTTTGAACTGAGAAATAAATGTAAATATTTGAAAATTTACGAAAGCGCAATGCTGACTTCACGTTTCAATTTTCCCATTCCAATTTTCTGATTTCTCACTTCTTATTTATTATATGCTAAGAAACATTTAGGAACTATGAAATGAAAAGTGAGAATTTCTCACTTCATACTTCTCACTTTCAAAAAAAGAAGTGTGAAGTGAGAAATGTGAATGACACATTTCACATTTCTCATTTCTTACTATACACTATGAAACAAAAGGAAATTTTCGCATTTCACAGTTCTCACTTCTGTGGTGGTTGATTTCTGCCATTTCGTGTTGGCGTGTTAGCAGGGCAAAAACACAACAACACAAAAACTCGATAATAACCTAATTTGTCGAGTTTTTGTGTTTAGTACGTATTAATAATTGTTGTGTCAGTGGGGCGAAAACACGACACATTTTACGCGAAAACATGACGATTAGAGGGCGCTGACATGACAAATATATCTGTTGAGTTTTCATGTTGGCGGGTATAAGTATGTCGTATTGTCGCCATTTATTTGTCGTGTTTTTGCCCCGCCGACACGAAATGCTTATTTTTCATGTTTTTGCCCCGCCAACACGAAAACACAACAAATACTTTTCAGACATCTCTTGTAAAGCATAGAGTTATTTTAAGCTAGTGGAAAAGAATTTTAGAAGCAATTTTCTTTCTATTAGATCGAACGTCAATTCAGAATTTATTTATACACTAAAGCTGCATTAGGAGATTTGAGATTATAAAACAGTACAAGAATATCTTAGATGTCAGTTATCGTTTTAAGAATATGAAGCATATGTATAACAGACCCGGTTTCAGAAATATTTCATTTGGGCGGAGGGAGCAGCACCAGTTAGTGTAGGTGGCATCGGCGAGCCGAGTGGGGTTAAGCACAGAAGGGGGTAACCCTTCCTGTAAGGTGGGTTGGAGCATGTCCACCTGGAAATGTTTGAAATATATATAGACAGAAATGATAGAAAATGTACACTCAATCTAACACTGTGTTAATATGTCCAATTTATGCCTTATTAGGAGCGCAATATATTTATAAATATTACCATCAACACCCAAGTATAAATTAAAACTAATTACTAAATAATAAATTGGCTTTGTTTTGTAAAAAATAATCCTTTATGCTAAGATCAAATTAATTGAATTCATTGCAATAGACGATAGACTTAATAATATTGTTTGCATTATATTACTTTATTTGTTACTATTCGTTATTATTTATTTCATTACTGTGTGCATGTATAATTTTATTTGATGTAACGCTGAACTCTAAATGTTAATAAAATG